>NC_049206.1:37558126-38825626 GCF_013347855.1 Anguilla anguilla
ATACATCCAGAGGATCATCAGACCCTACACACCAGCCAGACCTCTCCATTCTGCCACCTCTGGACGCTTGGCACCTCCCCCTCTTCGTGTCTGTACTTCCCGCTCCCGTCTGCTGTCTGTCCTGGCCCCTCGCTGGTGGAATGACCTCCCCGTGACGGTCAGAACAGCAGAGAATCTGACTACCTTCAAACGCAGACTAAAGACTCATCTCTTCAGGCTGCACCTCTCCCCACCCCTCCCTGGCCTATAGTTTAGCTCAATGTACCTAGTTAGGCTAATACGATCACGTTAGTTTTTATTTGGCAGGATTGTTTTTGTCTGATTCTGATTAGGCAAATGTGATTTCAGTGCTAGTTTGTACTTGGCAGGATTGTTTGTTTGTTTGCTGAACAGGTTACTCTACAGGGTTGGAGTCCTGATCTATGTGGTCACTTCTGGCACTACGATCTTTACTTAACTCTAGTATGTTTCTTTTGCACCTCTGCACCTTGAACTAATGCACTTGTTGTACGTCGCTCTGGATAAGAGCGTCTGCTAAATGCCTGTAATGTAATGTAATGTAGACATGCCTGAAAACATTTTATAGGGCCTTTTTCGCAGCATAACTAACAAATCAGAATTGAACAACCAGGATTATGTCAAGGCAGGGATTGGCTACAATTTGAACAACATTTCATTTCAGCAAATAAATAAGACTACCAAACCCAAATTACTCCAAAGCCTTTAGTATATACCCCCATTCCCCCATGAATGATAGCGAGTACTGGTTTTTTTTTTGGTGCCATGTCGCTCCTGAAATGGCTGTAGAATTCCAAGTCCCTCAGGACACTGGCAGCTGTAACATTTTTAGGACACCTAAATATACGAGCTTATCAATAACTAAATTAAATATAAATTATTTCCTTGTTAATTTACCTGTTAAAGTGAGCCCAAATGCCAATTTAGTTTTATGCTTGTGCGTGGAACTCCCATTGTGATTACATTGCAGGCAGAACATTCAACCTCCCAACCAACAACAGATGTGTCCAGTTATTGTGTTAACTGAAAGTCATTTTTGTCTTGATTTACCTGTGATGAGGAAGTTCACTAGACATTTGTCCTGTGCTAAGGGTAATGTTAGAGCCCTGTTGTGTCTGGTTATCTCAACAGGCAGTCCTTTAGAGCCAGTCTCCCGTCTGGGGGAGCTACAAGCGTGATGTGCATGCGTGCATAATTACCACAGTCCGTTTTTAAGCTCCATTACCCTGTTGGATTCTTCGCAATCTGGTTTGTGATCTAGTTGGATTTCAACTGCTTCATGCGGTCCTGATCTGCTTCTTAGGGGGGGTAGATGTGCTGCATGTCCAATCACTGAACATCCCACTAACAGTATTCCAGACACAGACTAACAATCACCCATGAGCACACCCTCACAACAAGCACACAGGTACATGCAGAGAATGTCCTTTGGCATCTTTGCTCAAATAGGTACAAAAGACTGAGTTACACCTTTAGACTGACACCTCTACCCAACACTACATTCAGCTGGAAACAAAACAACTTGATGGACATAGTTGCTGTGGATAATCCAAAGGTGGTGGTTGGAAGTGCTACCGGTTTTATCTCCAAGAGAAACAGCAGATGGCTGTTCTCTGGCAGTGGAGGGAAGGTGGTCCTGAACCCCTGGAAAGGGGGCACCTTCTGTCAATCAATCCCACTTGACCATGATGAACATGGCAAGTGTGAGCCATTACACTTCCCTTATCCACCTGAACCTTGGCATATGTTGATTTCTAGAAAGCTACCGTAGCCTCAGTGTCCCTGCCAAATAAGCCTAGAGCGCTGTGCTGTTGGACTTCCGAGTGTTCACACTGCTTTGGAACCGCGTGTCTACACCTTGAAGTACTGACAAGTTTGTGTTGGCTTTGGCATCTGTGTGGAGTCCGGTGTCACCTATCAAGCTCGCCTGGTCCATTTTTCAGCTTTGAATTTAACGCGTGCTGCCTCAGCTGGGTCTTTGGGATCACTTTCTCCTCCCTCTTTCCTCTCATCCTCTCCTCTCCACACTCAGACTCATAAGTAACACCATAATTCCAAGTTTAACCTGCCGTTAGCTATTTATGCGTGCCTCCATACAAGGCCAGTAGCCAGACAGCTGCTGGACTGTAATCTAACTGCATGGTTAAACATTTTGTGAGTTTCTGTGTTGTGGTACTCAGCAGCTTTGTTGATATAGTGTATCACAATTACATTGTGCTATACTGTGCCATTATCCTTATCCAATATTACAACCAATTTTTGGCATTATTATTTGTCATTAAAGCTTATATTTTTGTATATATGTGATTGTGTTTCCTCTCTCGAGCTGATTGAATGATCTACTAACAAAGTCAAATAGAGACATCTGAATTCATTAGTGCAGTGGGTGAATTCCCTCTAAATAATTTTAAGTGTTGAGGTTGATAAAGGGTGATCTCCAGTTATTCTGGGTTCAGTATTCAGTGCTGCGCAAGTAACAGGGTAACTGAAAGTGTCCCTTAAACAGTGATATTAAACACTGGGCTGCAATTAAATTTGAAATAATCCAAGAAATAAATTTAAATGTAATAACTCAACAAAGTATTATCAACCATATGACACCATGAAAAGGTGTAACATGAAACGAATAAATGTAACCAGTTACCAAAATATATTGCACGTTTTGGTCACTCACAGTAGAGATGTGCCTAAGGTCGCTTTCTCACCTGCACACTGCACAAATTTAAATGGACCAGAAAAAATATTTTTGAAGTAGCAAGTCGAATCAGGCAGAAAATTCTGTCAGACAAGTAATGATTAATTAAGAATAGGTTTGTTTTCTGAATCCAGCGGTTCCAACAGTCAATGTCCTTGTTAAAATGTTCAGCACTCTGAATACTGAACCAAGTGATATTGCATGCTAGAACCCCTCACATAACCTACATGTAAAATATAATTATTAAATTAAATCTAATAAAATATATTTTAAATTAGAATTATCAATTAAATCGCCAAATTCTTTGATAAGTCAGTTTATAGAAAACTGGTGGAATCAACTAACAAGTCAAAACAAGCTGTATATCAGGTTTTCAGATTAAATAATTGAATTCAATAAGAAGCAGTCAATTATATTAATGAATTGAAAACATACATTCTTTATTGAATGCGGGCACACTACTTGTAAATTACACAACAGAAGGCATACAGCAAAACATTAAACAACTAATCTAGAAATACCAGAAAATAGAGAGAGAGAGATAAGAGAGAGACAAGGATCGGCCAGACCATGCCAATGTATCACCCAGTTCCAGTATAAGCACCACAAGGAGACCAGTTAAAACACACAACCTAGGAACCACCACCAAAATAAAAAGACGAAAACTCTTCTTCTTCCAGGCTCTGAAACCAAACGCAACACAACACTTTTTCCTGTGGCAATCTTAAATACCTTACCCATCATGGCTTGAGGATGTTTGCCCTGATTGGGTGATGCTGGTTTAAGGTTTAGGAGAGAAGGGAAGGGGGGGGGGGGGGGGGGGGGTTGCGTCACACTAATTTATGGCAAGGACTGGCCTACCTAAAGAGTGCATTCAAACTAAAAGTCATGGGAAATGTTAGGAAAGCAGGGTCTCAAACCCCCAATATGGTGTCCTGTGTCATATGGTATGTCTCTTCTGAGGAGGTGAGCCCCATAGATTGTCAGCCTAGATTAGGGTATCAGCGGAATTTAAAATTGCCCCAATCACATTTACTTTGATGCTTGTGATGGGGAGGCCAGCCACATTCTTATTCACTGTTTCCCACTCTAAGGCCAAAATCTAAACACTACATATCCTACAATTCCGTTCACTTGGAAATGCAGTGGCATGCAAAGTTAGTTACAATTTGTAGTGTTGGACACTTGGCAAAATAAAACGGAATGCAATGCAATTTTAAGATAAAATGTAATTGAATGTAAACATTCTAACAATAAAAAAGCCACTGTCAAAATTGAAGCCTGCTAAATTGAATAATGTCAGCATATGAAACATAATATGACAATAATATGCTGATCTCACCAGCACAAAAGCTCACAAGCTGTGGAAATTCTTGTTTGTATCATGCAGAATGGATGACAAAGGTAGTATACCATCAGGTGTGGTATGTGGTGCCATGGGTCGGTGTATGGGGAGGAGGGGGCATAGGCTGCTCAGGCATGTTGTTTAGTGGCACAGGAGTTTAAACGGGTGGCCAGGCACTTGTGGGTGGCATATGTCCGCAGTTTAGTGCAGGTGGGAAATGAAGTTGGACAGGATATACCGCAGAGATCAGAGTGCCTGTTAGCTGCATAAACATTTGTTGATTGGCCTGCAGTTGAGCTTGCATTGCAGCAAAGTGCTGCTCCTCAGCCTCTTTCTGCACCCTCATAAAGTTATCAAAGTTCTGGATAGGCTATTAATTGGATAGACTCAGATTCTCATGTTCCAGCAACATCAAAACAGACACGGGTTTAATACAATTATTTACTAAACAAACATACAAACAGAACATGCTCAAACTAATCTAAATGGGGAAACTGCTAAATACTGGAAGGTAGGGGTGCGTATGCGTGTGCGCACGTGTCCCTTTGTCTGTGGACGAAAGAGGCATGGGTAAACGAGGTTGGTAGTGTATGTGTGGGGTACAGTGTAACCGGCGTGACTGAATAACTTAGCTCAGCTACGAAGGAGTATTGCTCCCGGTAGTGCCGGAGAGTGAAGCGGAACGTCAGTTCTTAAGCATTACATGCAACCAAGCTAGTTATTCGTCCACTACCGACTATACAATGAGTCTGGTTCTTCCCCCCTGGTCGGTCGTCAGCAAGGTTCTTCTTCCTGGAGCTCATCGTGGTTAGTCAGCGCAGCGTCAGGCATGCGCTGGTTTTCACGCGGGATGGATCAGGCTTAGTCGTCACAGGCGAGCTAAATTGGCAGAGCCTGATTGCTGTGTACAGCGACTTAATCTGTGCGTTAGATAAATGGGTGACTGCAGCGATCTTAGGCGTTTGCAAACCGCTTTGAATTGGAGTTCTAGAGTTGTGAGAACTCGAATTAGGCCCATAGGAGTTCCACAGTATGTGGGAACTCAAAGGACAGTGGCAGGAAGAGACTGTGTAGTAGAAGGGCAAAGAGATAAGGTGCAGGAAGAGGGGAGAGTGATTACTGTCCCTAACTTTGATACCTGGTGGGGGGAGGGAGGAATCTTCACACCGGTGGATTGCGACCAGGATCAAGAATGCGGCGCGCACTGATGACGTCAGATGCGCTGCATGTTCTTAAAGAAAGTAATTTCCATTTGGACGGCACAGACTGACCAAGTGTACTTACACCACTTTCATTGACATCAGTTTTGATGCAGCAGAGTGTCTGCTATCTTCAGGTGGAGGTGGTGGTGTAGACGAACTGAGAGATGCTGTAGGGCTACCGGGTTGGCTTGGGGTCTTTGGATTGGGTTCCGATTATTTTATCAATGTTGTCAAACCACGCAAATTTGCAAAGCTGCCACTTTATGCAGGGCATTGCGGACTTTGAGATATTGCTGTCAAAGTTTCTTTTTTTTACTTTAACACGGCACTTTTGTGGACTTTATCTTGCATTTCTTTTGTGATCCTTGGTCCAAATATCCAGAAGACACTGAAGTTCTGCAGCACTCCAGGTCTGTCCTCTGGTACTCATTTGCCACCTGCTGCTAGCCAGTTCGCGTAATGTCAACAACTGCCTGTCGGCAACCCATAATACATAGCATGTTTGGATCACTTCCTGCAATTGGGTTGAAAATTGGGTTAGATTGTATTGCAAACGGTCAGGGAATGATAGTTTGGTAAGCACCTGAGTTCACTTGTGTATATTCTGACTTGGCGAAATGTACCGAACTAAAGGGCTAACTGGAGAAAGTGGACTGAAAAATCTTGTTTGCCCAGCTACATCTAATGCCCAGTGCACATTACACGACTTTTAAAATCCCAACAAAAAAATCCTAACGATGAAGAGCATGTCACACTTCACGACTGTCTTTCCTAAAAATCGCTGGTATTTTCATCCAAACACAGTCACACTACACAACTTACAAAAGACTGGTAATCACAAGGTGTTATGTGTAATAAACAAGATCTCATTGTGTGCTGTGTTGTTGCAAGAATGCATGTGCAGCACATCTGCATCCGTAGAACTTCTCTTGCACAACAAAAATGGAAGGGGACAATGGGCAGCAGATAGCGTTGTTTGTGCGCTAATGTGTGCTGACACACCGTTTAAGAAAAGAAGAAAATAATCTAAACAAGAAGACGTATGGCTAGACGGGTACAACACGGTCTGTCCCTTCAAAGAGAGTTGGAGTTAAAATAATACTGAGCTATATAAACTATTTAGGCTAGCTTTGGTTGAGGAGAACAGGGATGAGCCATGCTGACTGTCACAGACGTGCTTATGTAAACATAGAAAATATCACATCTGATCTAACCATGTTATCAGAGGTGGGTAGTAACGCGTTATATTTACTCCGTTACATTTACTTAAGTAACTTTTTGAATAAATTGTACTTGTAAGAGTAGTTTTAATGCAACATACTTTTCACTTTTACTCGAGTATATTTGCGAAGAAAAAATGTTACTTTTACTCTGTTATATTTGGCTACATTCCGCTCGTTACTTTTATTTTTTACCCATTTTTTATTCAATGCACGTTCTGTTTGTTTCATTCTATCAGAGAGACTTCAGCCAAAGAGGCTGACTGGTCTTTGCTTTGGCTCTGTCACAGCCCCAAATGACTCCGTTTCACCAATAAAACGTAGCCAGTCACAGCACACAGAAGGATGAGCGGGCGACAACAATGGCTGAAACAACGGCGGGTGATTCGTAGGAGGCAGAACACCCCTGGCCTCACGTTCAAACTATGTTTTACTTACAGACTACCAAAAACAGTAGTTACATTATGCGCTGCCTTCTTTGTCTGCCTAGAAATGTGGACATTTCAGCCTACAAGAACTCAACTTCGAACTTGAGAAAATATGTGGCGGTAAGTTGTAGGTTAGTTTTGGTTGTGGATAGCTAACTATTTGACTGAGTGGTCATATATTGTCTTGGACAATCCGTTTGGGAAATATACGCGCATTTGTGACGCCTGGGTATCTTCCAAAATAGCTGTGCCTAATACCACACGCCTTGTTTACGGCGTTGTCGCCCTTTTTTAGTACAGTCTGGCTTGATTTACAATTCATTTATTCAGTAGGTGAGAGTATAAGCTTTCTAACGATGTATAACATGTCTAATTTTGCTTTTGGAATAGCGTTTTTTAGGTTAGCGTAACCGAAATTTTTCTTATCATCGCATTTACTTATGCATTCACTCACGAAATGTGGTCAACTATTATTCGTAATTTCTTGGGAAATACTATTATTATTGAGGACTTCTGGGCATAGCTAAGCCGCATGTTTGCTGATAGACCTAGCTGACATCGTTTTCTGGAGCAAAACAGAAGCGGATTGAACTGTATTGTTGATTTACTGTTTCTGTCTCCATCTACTAAACACAGATAAGATTTCATCATTGCTATGTAAGCAGGCTATTACTGTTCAAAATACTTCGGTTATATACGTTATTTTTGAAATTGAGTGTGTTTAAATAGGTTACTGGTATTAATGTGGATATTTCACACTGTAATGTAAGCATTAGTTAGTAGTGTAATAGTTTATGTGAAGCACGCAACAGTCATGACGTGAGTGCTGGAACATTGCATAGCATACATAAAGTTTGTTTACGCTAAACCGGAAGTTCTGCACACATTCCGCGCAAGGCATCATGGGACTTTGGAATATTGTGGATAAGTGCATCATAAGGAACAATAATGGTGCGACAAAGCATTATGTTTTCCACATATAAAGTTTCTGTTTGAATTTGAGCAGGCTCCTCTTTGTTGTGATGATGAGTCTATTTTAATGGATAAATCCCCTGTAGCCTCATTGATATTTTTTCTGTCAACGGAGGGTTCACCCCAACAAACTGATGAGGTATACAGACTTAATAGAGTACAACAGAAAGCGAAAATCCTCTTCTGACGAACCTCCTGTGTATTGTTTTATTTAAAGGGATATGATTTAGGCCATATCATAGCACATGGCTATTTTATATGTTGTTTATTTCTATTGGACAAGCATTTACAATTTTATATTTTGGACATTTGGATTTTTACGTTCATCTTGCTCTGCTTATTTCAACATTAAATCAGATTATATGAAGTAACTCAGTACTTGAGTAGTCTTTTCACAAGATACTTTCTTACTCCTACTCAAGTAATTATTTGGATGACTACTTTTACTTCTACTTGAGTCATTATTATTTTAAAGTAACAATACTTTTACTTGAGTACAGTTTTTGGCTACTCTACCCACCTCTGCATGTTATAGGCTACAGCAGTAGTATGCCGTAAGCTCATTGGCTGTTGATGGTTCCATGTGGAAATACGAGTGTTTGTGCATCACACACTACATGAACCGTGCCTAATAACCAGCTCTTGCAAAAGTTGCAGACAAGCTTACGACTTGATCAGGTGAGTCTCTGACCACGTCATGTTAAAAGACTGTTGGTCACCGGCGCACAAACCGATCAACCAAAGATTGGGGATTTTTGTTCAGACTCTCTTAAGACCTTGAAAATTAGTCGGACACTACAAATTCATGGCTAAAATAGTGTTTTGTGCTCTAGGCATAAACCACTTTCCTAACCCTGGTCTAATGTGAGTTTCTTGTAAATATATGGCATCTGCAGAGAGATTTTAAATGCAAAAACACTGTAGCCTGTTTGATCTGACGTCCTAAACCATTACAATCCAGCTAATTAAAGTGATGCCACCACATTGTGAGGGATGCTTTTCAAGTTAGAATACCAGCAGTGCACATATATAATGCCCATCGAAAACAGTAAAAATAAAAAAATTAAAGCCGCAAGCAGCATTGGGAGGGGTATGAGCATTGGCACTATTGCACCCCCTATGGAGAGATTTTAAAATAGTTTTGTCCTCATGATCATATACCTTCACCCAACATATCTACTGAATATCATGATGATTGTATAAAATATTGATGACTTATGGTCAATTTTGTGCTAAGAGACGTGCTTCGTGGAAGTTTGAGAAGTTCGTCAGTTGACAGCGGCCATACCATTTATCCGATTGGGCCCATGTATATTGCGTTTATGTAGGTTGTTCCCCTGAGGCTCTGTATCCGATTTGGTGCTGTTTGGGCCAAAATGGAAAAAGCCCTGTAGAAAAAGCTGTTTTTCAAACTAGACCCGACGGTGTCGGATTACTTAGTCGCATCACCATGGATGTCTCCTAGCCGCTTGCCGTAAAAGACCTTTACTATGTCGTAACACTTAAGCCGCGTTTCCACCAAAATTACCCGGAACTTTCAGTCCCAGGAACTACTTTACCAGGAACTAAAATGTTCCTTCAGCTAATGGTTGTCTGCGTTTCCACCGGGGTCTAAAGTACCGCGAAGATTAGGCAAATTAGGCCACTGACGTTGTCGTCGGTCCATCTGTCATATGATTTCTTCTGTAACCCCATACTACCACCGAAGTAGCCTACATTATTTTCTAATAACCGGGACAGCCCGGAGGGGTTTATTCCACTTATATACAACGGGTTACCAACAATGACTATATATGGTTACTTTTGTATTTATTGATTTTCATATATCCTCTCAAACACATTCATTAACAGCAGAAAACATGCACACGTTGTAAACAATTTGCTGTTTTATTACTTTCTCGTCGTCAATTCCATATAGGCTAATCGCAAAATGACAAGAATAGAACGAAAACTCGGACTTGCGTGAAAATGTAAATTAGTAGTGGTACAGCCACCGTTTGCTTTCCTTCGAAGTTACTGCTAGCCGAGCAGCGAAGTGTGCCCTCCAGATGCGAACCATGCACCATAAATGAGTCCATAGTCTTCCTGGTCTTTTCGTGGAATTGAAAAATGGCAGTAAAATTGAGTAAAATTACGGCAGTCTGAAAAAGCTAAAGGGAAGATTACTAGAATTAACCTGTTATTTTACCCGGATAAAAAGTGCGGAAGGTGATTTCCAGTTTGCTTGTACTGTATCACCAATGTTAATTATTCAGAACTACCGCATACCTCACATAACTGTATCAAACATTTTGAGTCAATTACAACGGGCTAACAAAGAAAATCCGGAAGAAAATATTCAGCAACCAAATTAATCCGTTTGAATGTTTTGGTAGCCTACGTAATATGCTGTCCCAGCACGAATGCTTAGCATTTTATAAAACGAATACTAAAGCAAGAAAAGAACATAAGAGCACACGTTATAATTCCAAGACGTTGACAGGCTATAACCAAAAGTAGGCTACTGCGCCGCATAACATACAAGTTTGATTTGAAGTTATTATGAAAATAAATTGGTTTGCCGCTGCATATTTTCAAACATGGCGGGTAATGGCGGAAAATAAATACAACACAAATGCTACGAGTACTCGACCAATCAGAAATGTTCAGCGCTGCAAGCTCCACCCAAAAGGTTCCTGTACTTTCGGAAAGTACTACCCCCCGAGCAGGAACGTTTTGGGGGGTAAAACAAAGCCCCCAGAACTAAATTTAGACCCTAGTTCCTGCGGTGGAAACGCACTGAGTTCCTCAAAAGGTTCCTAGTTCCGGGGTATAGTTCCTGCGGTGGAAACGCGGCTTTAGATGGCATGTCATAACATTTAGATGTTGTATGTAGAGCTGCAGTGCTTCCGCGCCGCAACTTAAAAAGGCGTCAGACACATATTCCAATCCATTGCTCAGCTTAGCAGAGAATGCACATTTCAGAGTGCCTAGAGACAGATAGAATAATACATATTTCAAATAATAAATACGACATTGAAATATCAACTCGTCATCCCTGCTACATGCGTGCTGCGCGCAGAGTACCGTATTATTTATTTAGACATTGGCAGATTACAGCATAAATTGCATCTTTTGTTTATATTCAATATTAGTAATTGCAGCGAGAAACTTCAGCTGTAGACACAAGAAAGTTTGTTATATTATGGTAGCAACGGAACGAAGCGGACTATATATATATATATATATATATATATATATATTTACCCTCATTGTTTTATTATACCAGCATGTTGGCAGAGAAATTCAAATACTATCAATAAAGATGGTTTAGCTATTTCTCAGCATAATGACGGATTCAAAGACTAAACAAACTCACCCGATATTGTCTTCAAATGGATCCATGCCAAAGAAAAGTAATTATTCATCCTCTCAAAATGCTTTAACATTTTGTGCATGCTACTTAAAATAACAAACTTTTGGTAGCATGCACTCTGGCACTGTCTTCCATTGCTTCCCCGCCGCTTCCCCGAAAATTTGGCGTGTTTTGTTGACATAGTTAAAGCACCATAGATTCACCTGAATGACTAAAGATACATGCCACTCAAAGTTCAGACCCTCCCCTCGCTGATAAAAACTAGACCCGACGGTGTCGGATTACTTGGTTGCGTCGCCATGGATGTCTCCTAGCCACTTGCCGTAGAGGCCTTTACTATGTCGTAACACTTAGATGGCATGTCGTAACACTTATATGGCCCCGCGCTGCAACTAAAAAGTCAAAATGACGGGCAAACAATATGGCGAACATAGGTGGTCCCAATAGCAAAGTTGTAGAGCACATTCATGCATAGGTCGATGAAGTTTTGTGTTGACCTGACTTATGGTGTGGGAGTTATGGCCTTTTAAGCATGACCCTTTGTTATAGCACCACCATCTGGCCGACCTAGGTGATTTGTAGTGCCTGAATAGTGGGGGGCCATAGGAACCCACCTACCAAATTTGGTTGGTCTAGGACTTATGGTTGCTGAGCCTCAGACACTTTTAGTGGAGAAAAATAATAATAATAATAATAATAATAATTAAAGCCGCAAGCGGCGTTGGGAGGGGTCCAAGCATTGGCACCATCGCGCCCCCTATGGAGCGATTTTAAAAAGGCTTTGTCCTCATAATCATATGCCTTCACCCAACATATCTACTGAATATCATGATGAACAATGGATTGGAATATGTGTCTGAGGTAGTAAAATATTGATGACTTATGGCCAAATTTGTGCTAAGACCTGCTGTCTGATGACTTAGTTGCGTCACCATGGATGTGTCCTGGCCGCTTCACATGAAGGCCTTTACTAGGGGGTTATTTTTAGTGCCTGAGTAGTGGGGGGCCATAGGAACCCACCTGCAAAATTTGGTTGCTGTAGGACGTATGGTTGCTGAGCCTCAGACACTTTTAGCGGAGAAAAATAATAATAATAATAATAATAATCCTAACAGATACAATAGGGTTCCACCAGCTTCGCTGCTTGGATCCCTAATAAAATATTTCCAAAATGGAACAGCTATTGCTACTGGAGTGAACTGAGTCAAAGCTTGCGCTGTATCAAAGAGCTGTGTACACAAGCGCAAGTCACCTCACTTGGCAACCTTAGTTGCTACTGCCATCTAGCGAAGATTCTGACAAATTACACTTTTCATCCTCTCAATCGGTAATGCGGGAGACACTTTTCCCTGGCTTTTACATTTGACGCAAAACTACGGAACGTCGGAAAATTCTAATACCGAACCGTGTCTTTTTTTTTTTTTTTTTTAAGTACCGAAAAAGTGCTGAAGTTTCGGTGTACCGTGCAACACTACATCAGACACAAACGTATACCAATCCATGGCTCATCTAAGCAGAGAATGCACATTTCAGAGCGCCTTAGAGACAGATAGAATAATAACACATAAATACACATTTCAAATAATAAATACGACATTGAGAAAAAACAAAGCAAAAGACGAGATATCAAGTCGCGACCGACGCGCAGAGCAGCCTATCGTTTTATTTATTTAGACATTGGCAGATGAGAAAATTTTCGGTTACGCTGACCTATAAAACGCTATTCCAAAAGCAAAATCAGACATGTTATACATCGTTAGAAAGCTTATACTCTCACCTACGGAATGAATTAATTGTCAGTCAAGCCAAAGTGCACTAAAAAGGGCGACAACGCCGTAAGCAACAGGTGTGGTATTACGTACAGCTGTTATTGAAGATAGCCGACCAATGCGTCACAGATGCGCATATAACGGATTGTCCAAGACAATATATGACCACTCATTCGCAAAAGGGACATCTCTACGCATAAAACCAATGGTAAGTATATTTATTCAATGTTTAGTCCCAGATATTGTCCTATCCTATCCGCTTCTGTTTTGCGTCAGAAAACGATGTCAGATAGGTCTATCAGCAAAGAAATGACTTAGCTATGCCCCAAAGTCCTCAATAATAATAGTACTCTCCAAGAAATTATGAAAATCGTTGACAGCGTTTCGTTAAGTGCATCGTCTTTAATGCTACGCCACAGTGAATGCGCAAGTGAATGCAATAAGAAAACATTCTGTTACGCTGAACTATAAAATGCCATTCCAAATGCAAAATCAGACATGTTATACATCGTTAGAAAGCTTATACTCTCACCTACTGAATAAATGAACTGTCAGTCAAGCCAAATTGTACTAAAAACGGCGACAACGCCGTAAGCAACAGGAATCACAAACGGATTGTCCAAGACAATATATGACCACTCAGTCGCAAAAGGGACATCTCTACGCGTGAAACCAGTGGTAAGATTGTATATGTATTCAATGGTTAGTCCCAGATATTGACTGTAGAATGACATGGTATAATTAAAGAAAAATTGTCTCGTTTATGTCGTTATTCAGTGAGCAGCGTTGTCACTGCTGTATTGGCATATTTTAGGGCTAATGTCGGGTTTATCTTGTTGCTACGAAATATTACATTACATTACATTACAGGCATTTGGCTGGCGCTCTTATCCAGAGCGACGTACAACAAAGTGTATAACCATAACCAGGAACAAGTGTGTCAAAAACCCTAGAGGGCAGTAGCCTACCGTTCCAAGTGCAGGGAACAACCGCATAGTTCAACTTGGACCCAGTTGGTTAAACTGCTTAACGCTAACACAAACAAGAACAGCAACAACGCAGTATATGCAAAAATAGAAGCAATAGTTAAGACGAGTTAAGACTAAGTCACCTATGAAACAACTACCTAGTTACAACCCTAAGGTTACAGTCAATGTAGAGATTAAATTGAGAATACGATTTCTCAGCACAATGACGGATTTAAAGACTAAATGAACTCACCCGATATTGTCTTCAAATGGACCGTATTATTTATTTAGACATTGGCAGACTACAGCGTAAAATGCGTCTTTTGTTTATATTCAATATTAGTAATTGCAGCGAGAAACTGCAGCTGTAGGTCGTTATGTTATGGTAGCAACGGAACGAAGCGGACTATATATGTATTAGCCTACCGTCATTGTTTCATTATACCAGCGTGTTTTCGCGCGTTTGCACAGAAACTCAGAGCCTATCAATAAAATGGTTTAGCTGTTTCTCAGCATAATGACAGATTTAAAGACTTAACGAACTCACCCGATACTGTCTTCAAATGGATCCATGCCAAAGAAAAGTAATTATTCATCCTCTCAAAGCTTTACCGTAGCGTATTATTTATTTAGACATTGGCAGAGTACAGCATAAATTGCGTTTTTTGTGAATATTCAATGTTAGAAATTGCAGCGAGAACTGCAGCTGTAGACATAAGATAGTCTGTTATGTTATGGTAGCAACGGAACGAAGCGGACTATATATGTATTAGGCTACCGTCATTGTTTTATTATACCAGTGTGTTTTCGCGCGTGTGCACAGAAACTCAGAACCTATCAATAAAACTATTTCTCATCATAATGACAGATTCAAAGACTAAACAAACTCACCCGATACTGTCTTCAAATGGATCCATGCCAAAGAAAAGTAATTATTCATCCTCTCAGAAAGCTTTTACTAAAAAACTTTTGGTAGCCTATCCTAGCATGCACTCTGGGTGGCACTGTCAGACCGTCCCCTCACTGATAAAAACTAGACCCTACGGTGTCGGATTACTTGCGTCGCCATGGTTGTCGCTTGCCGTAAAGAAGTTTACTCGATGTCGTAACCGTTTAGATTTGGAGCTCCAGCTTTTCCGCACCCCACCTAATGAAAAAGTCCAAATGGTGTGCAAACCATATGGCGGACATAGGTGCTCCCAATAGGGAAGTTGTAGAGCACATTCAGATGCATCAGTTGATGACGTTTTGTGTTGATCTGACTTACGGTGTGGGAGTTATGACCTTTTAAAGTATGATCCTTTGTTATAGCGCCACCATCTGGCCGACATAGGTGATTTTTAGTGCCTGAGTAGTGGGGGGCCATAGGAACCCACCTACCACATTTGGTTGGTGTACAACTTATGGTTGCTGAGCCTCAGACATTTTAGCGGAGAAAACTGCCACGCCCCAACTAAAAAGTCTAAATGGCGGGCAAACAATATGGCGGACATAGGTGGGGCCAATGGCAAAGTTGTAGAGCACGTTCAGATGCATAGGTCGATGAAGTTTTGTGTTGATCTAACTCATGGTGTGGGAGTTATGGGCTTTTACGCAAAACCCTGTGTTATAGCGCCAACATCTGGCTGACATACGTGATTTTTAGTGCCTGAGTAGTGGGGGGCCATAGGAACCCACCTGCCAAATTTGGTTGCTCAAGGACTTATGGTTGCTGAGCCTCAGACACTTTCAGCGGAGAAAAATAATAAGAATAATCCTAACAAAAACAATAGGGTTCCACCAGCTTCGCTGCTTGGACCCCTAATAATCCTAACAGATACAATAGAGCTCCAGCAGCTTCGCTGCTTGGACCCCTAAAAATCAAGAACCTTATCTGCTCCCCCCTGCCCCGACTTTCACAAACAAAGAGAGAGAATAAACCCCACATACTCACATAGAAGATGCCTTGTTCTTCGGACAACCACCACCAGGTGGCAAATGTCAGCTTTCAAAACCGTATCTGATAGTTAACACTTCGACCACAGGACTCAAAAATAAACTAGAACAGTGGCTTGCGGTCAAATTACCGTTGGTCTTATGTCAATGGGAAAGGAGACGAAAAAACATTTCAGTGACAAGCTGTAAATAGGAACATGCTTGTTACCCATAACATTTTTTCTGTGTATTTCAGTGAAATTTACCTATAAACGGTTATTAAGCAAACTTCATGGTCAGACTGCAAAACTTAACAATAGTCTTATTTTGAGCACAGTCTATAGGGTAACATCATCCAAGTTAGTTTCATTCAGGATATAAGGGAGAGTCAGTATAAATGTAACATATCATAAATGTAACACTTTTTGTAACACTGCTGCTACAGACACCATTTGAGTACTGTGTATGTACAATTCAGTCCTATACCTGTGATTTATGAAAAAGAAACAGCCACCTGGTCATTTTACATTTTATATCATATTATAAGCACATACCAGATTGGTCTGTATGGTAGGTGATTTTTGGAGTGGGGTTATATTTTTTTCCTTCTCCAACATGAACCAATATTTAATGTTATTCGTACAATAAAACTAATATACATGGACATTTACTTATATTGTTAGGCTATAGGACATTTAATGAAATAATTATTCTCAAAAACGCTATAAGTGCCTAAACCTAGCGACCCCGAGGCTTCAAAGTTCTATTACAGTTGGGGACTCGAATCGAACAGGCTCATATCTCCTTTTTCACCGCAATTAAGAAAGCCTACATTAGTAACACTAAAATGCCTTAGGCAGATTCCACACCGTCGACAAGACATTGCTGGCTGTGGAATACTATTCTAGCAGCTCCAGAGACCCACCTTGCGGTATAACTTTGACCGATAGGAACTGAATGACCATGATGACGAGAGGTTGGCTACAATATGAATTACATTTCATTTCACCAATAAAAAATCCCTCCTTGGAATATTTTGAATAAGATAGAGAGTGCTGTTAATTATAAGTCCCTACAAATTAGTTTTATATCCATGCGCGGAATGCCCGAGATTACATTGCAAGCAGCGATTACGTGCCACCTCCCTCTGTAACTAGTGATTACACAGGAAGCTCATATTTAAAACCATATTAAAGGAAAGGACATTATGAAAAATAAACTGACAATTTTTTTCTGAAAAATCACCAAAATGGGTTTAACAGGTTTTGCATTGCAAACTGTTATATCACCAGAGACTTACGGGATCCATTAATATATTTGAATGGCAGCTATGCTGATACCAGCTCGATATTAGCCAAGGCTTTAGTTCTTCCAAATACGAATTATCTCCAAATCACAGAGAAAAGCATTCATGTAAAGATAGCAAATCACCCCAAAATGCAACACGGTGTGATGTCAAGTACAATACAGAATTATGGAAGCTTATGAGGAAAAATTACACTCTACTGCCCCCTACTGTCAGAACCCCACAAGCATTTCTCTCTGGCTGACAGAACCTCTACCACAGAGGCAAATGCATCACCTGAAACCCCGAACCACTGTAAAATCCAGTTCAAACAAATGTCTTAGCAAGATATGCCAAATCAGCAAATTGATGCCTAACAATCAAGCCAAAGGTCTTACAAAAGCCTCAGGATCCCGCAGAGAAGAAAACACCTTGTTGGTGGAGCCATGGGTGATACATAGCTGTGCCAGGTAGATGAAACCATTCCTAACGCCGGCATCCCAGAGTCACTTTTGGACATCATTAAAGGCCTGCCATTTCAGCACCTCCAAGTCGAAGAAGAAATAAAATCACTTTGTCATTGTAGCACAGGGGGCTAGCTGGAGGGCTAGCTGGTGGGCTAGTTGGAATATTTTCTATATATTTTCTAATATTTTCCAGCAAAGCATGCCAAAAATGCCTCTAAATTGTTAAATCGGTCTGTCATCATCTTGCTCATACATTGTATTGCAGAGAGAATTTTTGTGGATTCCGGGTCAGGCTCACTTCCAGACTCTGAGGCTGCTGCAACCTGCTGACCTTGACCCAACTGTGGTTGACCATCTGGCTCATTTGTGATTTTATCCTGTCTCAAAAAAAAGTAAAACCGGTAAAATTACCAAAAAATGGAGAGGAGCTGTGGATCGATCTACACGATGTGGTGCCCCCCAGCCCTGGTGAAGCTATTAGCTTAAAAGTTAAAATAACTTTTTGTAAACAGTGCAGTGCAAAGAATGAACCAAACTTCAATTTTTCATCAGTTGATGAAAGTAACGAAACTGAGAATGTCACAACCAAGCTAATTTTTGTTAGCTAGCTAGCTGAGGGCTTCAGTCATAAAATTCAGAGGTCTTATTTAAATAGCTAGTAAGCTGTTCAGTTGTGACAAACTTATATACCTTGCGGTGATTTATGACTGTTAACCCATTTTATTGAAAAATAAAAAGCTAATTAGTCAGCTTGCTACTACATAGGAATAAAGCCATCATCAGGGATGGAAAAAAAACCTTCCTAAATAAATGACAGAAGGTGTCTCTGCCCAGCAGCCCTTGCAAATCAGCAACCCAGCCCCTAGATGTGGTTTTACGAGTCCAGCTGTTCTCCTCAGTCCACAGCTCAGCTGTGTGTTTAAATTAATGTTTTTTTTTATGGTACACTTAAGTGTGGAATTAATGGTAAATGTGATAATATAAAAAAGAATGCTTTATGCCCAGTCAATTAGCTACATGTTTTCCCCATTATGTCTGTGCTATTAATGACTTCTTTATTTCTCCCAAAGCAGTCTTTCATATGGCTGAATGAATAATATATTCTCAGCTAAGCTGCCAGCTCTCAAATCAAATATGATTTTTCAGCTCCCACAAATCTGATATTGTGACAGATTTTTTACTTGGTCACCTAGCATTACCTATTAATAATTTTTATAGAGGCAAAGTCTAAATGCCAAACCCAGAACATTCCCTGCATTCCCAGTGAAATTTTAAATTATATAATTCCAAATCACTGGAAATGTTATTAATCTGGAAGTAAAGCACTATTGCTGAATTTCACATTAGTAAATTCATAAATCACATAACTCTGTCCCCTGGAATAACTGAATAGTCATTGTAGCTCTTGCCCACACAGAGACCGAGTAGTTACACTGAACAATAACAACACTGTGGATGTAAATTTCTAACTAGGAGGGTTATTAAGTAGTGACATGTCTCTGGGTCTCAAGAACACAAGTCTCAAATTAAAGTGATGGTTCATGTATAAACATGATACTTGGATTATACTGTATCTCTCCATTACCCTGTTGCTCAGTTGGGCTCATTGAATAGGGCGGATGAAGTTAGCTCTGGTAATAGAGCAGCTGTGAGCATTGGGGTGTATAATTAGCTCTCCTGTGGAGGTAAAGATACAGACAAAGTGCATTGATTCAGGCCTGTCAATTCAGGCTCTCTGCTGACAGACCCAAATGCATAATCAGCAGTATTGGGGAGTACGTGGCTGGTGATTTTTAATTAATTTCCAGAGTTCGAACAACTCAATGTGGCGAAGGATGCCGGTAGCCAAGGCAACTCTACATCTTCTCATGTTCATTTGAACATCCAGTTTTGTGCTGGAGTGTGAAAATCTAAAGCATACTTTCATTCATTCAGACCCAAGACTTTCAGTTCCAGCCCATCTTGCCACTGTTCCACACAACTCTGTCAACTCATTGTATTCATTGCACTGTTGTGCAAAATATAGACATTTTGAATTTTTCATTTTTGATGCAAAAGGAAGATAAACTTTTATGAAAAAATGAAACTGATGACACCATTCCATAAAACTATCATGAAATGTTTTAAGTCTCCCTAAAAGAATTTCTGTATTTTTGTGTGCACACATTTGCTAGACAGCATATTGTGTAATAGTTTTTGGAAAGCTATGCTTTAGTGTGTGTGTGTGTGCGTGTGCGTGCGTGTCTGTGAGTAAGACACACAGGGAGTCAGCCATCCTATGTAAGCCCTCTGCAAAAAAAAAAAAAAGAAATAACTCAAACCTAAGCATTCCATTTTTAATAAATGTTTTTATCAAGAAATGTGCTGGATTATGAAAAAAAAACAAACAAGTAAAAACAAATTTCTCCCTTTAGATAAACAAAGCCTGTCTGTCATAGAAGTGAAAATACCCAATTATTTTCTTGTATGTGTCTGGAAAGAAAGTCCTTTGTTGTTTCTTGTGGATGTAATGAGTCACACATTATCTTTTCATTACAAGGTGAGGAAGCCTGAGGCAAAGCATGTAGTATTGATTCGGTCCACAGGAAGACATCAGAGTCAACGCAAAACCTTTCACATGGCATACCACATCACTGGTCACAAGGTAAGGATATGAATTACAATACAACAATAGCAAATAAGCCTTTGACACAATGTAATAAAACATACACACTTGTCTTGGCTTCAGAATATACACTTTAGGGCAGTGTTTCTCAACCCTGGTCCTGGGGACCCACTTCCCTGCATGTTTTATATGTTTCCCTGCTCCAACACACCTGATTCAAATGAATGGGTTGTCATCAAGCTCTGTAGAAGCCTGATAACGACCCATTTATTTGAATCAGGTGTGTTGGAGCAGGGAGACATCTACAACATGCAGGGCAGTGGGTCCCCAGGACCTGGGTTGAGAAACACTGCTTTAGGGAACCTACGGCAATGGGTGGTATTAATGTCCGTGTATGTGTGTATGCGTGTGTGGTGTGTGTGGGTGGGGGAAGGGGCGTGGAGGTTCAAATGCATGGAGGGGGGGTATGGGTTATGTGGGGTCAAATGCTTGGAGTCATGGTAATAACATAACTCCGTTACTCTGATGGCTTTTGAAGTTGTTGCTCAACAGGGGAGACATAATTGAAATGATACATTAATACCCTTAGCTGCCCTACACATTACATCACTAGGTAAAAATAATATTACAAGGCCAATTCTGCTAAAGTGTCTCTTTTCAGATTATGTTTATTTCGCTGGCTCAAATTCTTATTTAAAAAAATGCAATAACATGCAAAAATGCATTCACAGCATTTATTTAAGAGTACTTTTATACACTTAGGTTTCACCATTACATCATTTTTATACATAACCCCCCACTTCCAATTTCAGGGCATCATAATGTTTGGGATAAATGGCTCCACAGGTGTGTCTGATTAGTGAGGTACTGATGTATGTTCATTTGTTTCCTTAGAGCAGGTATCAGAGAGCTTTTAGTATTTAGCCTTCATTCGAGGCTTCTGATTGCCTTTCCAGTCTGTTATGGGTGTTTGTCAACATGATTGTCGGATCAGTAATTTTTTGATTATCACCTTGGTTGGACATCTAGTCTTTAGATAATCACCATTGATAAATAGACAATATAATTTGTGTGACCATAGGAATGTATATATACAGTGAGCACTATAATTCATTGGACAGTGACACATTTTTTGTTATTTCGGTTCTGTACTCGAGCACTTTGAGTTTGAAAGGATACAATGACAATGAGGTTGCAGACAATGAAGTGCAGACTGTCGGCTTTAATTTGAGGGTATTTTCATACATACCGGATGAACCGTTTAGAAATTATATAACCTTTTGTACATAATATTGGACAGTTTAACATAATGTAGAATAAGGTAATCATTTTTAATAATTGGTCACATATCTATTTGCATGCAAACACTGCTTGAAGTCTGCGATGCATAGACATCACCAGACGCTGGGTATCTTCCCTGGTGGAGCTCTGCCAGGCCTGTACTGCAGCCATCTTCAGTCCCTGCTTGTTTTGGGGACTTTTTGCCTTCAGTCTCCTCTTCAGCATGTAAAATGCATGTTCAATTGGATTCAGATCCGGTGATTGACTCGGCTAGTCAAGGATTTTCCACTTTTTGGCCGTCAAAAACCCCTTCGTTGCTCTAGCAGTATGTTTCGGGTCATTGTCTTGTTGCATGATGAAGTGCCGTCCATTGAGTTTGGAGGCATTTGGTTTAATCTGAGCAGATACAATATTTCTGTAGACTTCAGAATTCATTGTTCTACTTCTGTCTGCAGTCACATCATCGATGAAGACGAGTCAGCCCGTTCCACTGGCAGCCATACAGGCCCAAACCATAACATCCCCTCCACCATGTTTCACAGATGAGGTGGTATGCTTTGGATCATGGGCATTTCCTTTTTTTCTCCACACTTTCCTCTTTCCATCACTCTGGTACATGTTAATCTTTGTCTCATCTGTCCACAAGACTTTGTTACAGAACTCTTGGGGCCCTTTTAGGTGCTTTTTAGCAAACTGTAATCTCGCCTTTCTGTTCTTCAGGCTTATCAGTGGTTTGCATCATGTAGTGCACCGTCTGTAGTCCTGCTGGTGTAGTCTTCTACGTGTGGTAGACTTTGACACATTTACACCTGCATCCAGGAGAGTGTTTTTGATCTTTTGGGCTGTTGTCAGGGGGGTTTTCTTCACCATAGAGAGTAATCTCCGGACATCCACTACAGTGGTCTTCCTCGGTCTACCGGGTCTTTTGACATAATTGAGTTCACCGGTTGTTTTTTTCTTGTTAATGATGAACCAAACAGTTGACTTGGGCATGCCCAGGGTTTTTGCAATGTTCCTAATTGATTGATTTTCATTTCTGAGCCTTATGACTTGGTTAGCTTAATTTGCCAGCTTAGTTTGCATCGACACTGCTGTCTTCCTCATGTTGTCACACCCCAGCAACAATCTCCAAAGGCAATTGCAATGTCTAGAATCAAGACTAGACATCAACAGCTCTCTTCTGCATTCACTAACAACACAAATGAATACACCTGCCTAACGAAACACATCTGTGAAGCCAATTCAACAAATATTTGTAGTACCTTAAAATGGGGGGACCATGTACAAAAGGTGCTGTCATTTCTAAACGGTTCATCCGATATGGATGAAAATACCCTCAAAGCTGACAGTCTGCACTTCAGCCTGTCATTGTATCCTTTCAAACAACTCAAAGTGCTAGAGTACAGAAGCAAAATAACAAAAAATGTGTCACTGTCCAATGAATTATGGTGCTCACTGTATTCTATATCTCATAAAAAACACGTTTTCAACGTACAAAAATGCCAAGTTACTCACACATACAAGACATACACCATCTATAACTCATTCATTCAGACTGCCAAAATCCAGGCCTGCCATTAAAAGTTTTGATATCAAAATGACGCCAAGTTACAGTACTACAAACAATATAGGCTATCTTGCCTCACCGAAATTAAATAAGATGTATTCCAAAGCAATGCTACTCAATATTTCCTCAATTCTTTCAAGACACTTGGCCCTGTGTGTATAAGCATGCAGTACATGGACAGGCCAAACATATGTGTGGATGGCTTTCTCACAGTCAAGATTGATTGAATAGGCGTCTATATGTCCAATTTGTATTGGTATGTATGTATTTCGCTGCCCAGCCTTTCTGTTGCGTGAATGATTGTATGTTTCTTGGTATAAATGTCTGTTCGTAAATGTGAATGTAACATGCTGCGAGGGAAATGTCCCCATGGGGATAAAGAAGTTCTCTATGTATGTATGTACAATATGTATTTGACATGAAGCATTTATTGTATGTAGCAAATATACAATAACTTGTACATTTACTCAAATTCAGTTCAGAAGCAAGTACAAACATATGTTTCCTGGAGAAATATGCTTTCTGTAGTTACTCACCAGCAGTTTTCTACATGAATTTCAATGTGTTCCATGAGGCAATTCGAAATATTTGACACTTTGATCTGACACAAGGTGTCACTGACACAGACGCAGTCTGAATGAATGAGTTATAGACGGTGTATGTCTTGTATGTGTGAGTAGCTTGGCATTTTTGTATGTTGAAAACATGTTTTTTATGAGATGAACACCTTACGCTGCAGAGAAGAATCTGCAGGATTCGCTGTGGCTCGTGCAATTATGTATCTCGTGCACAATAAACACTGTAGTTCTCGTGAATGATTGTTGTGTGATATTTTTGAAACCCTGCCTTGCAAAATGTTACCCCTGGTGTTTCTGGTTTTGCTAGCTAAACTGTTCGAGAATAAAGCTGAACTGGGTGTTAAATTAGCAATCAGAACAAGAAGAATAAAACAAAAACAAAGGATATTTCATCAAAAAAGGGAATCAAGGCTGAAGGAACATATGAGGAAGCATAGTAAAATAATAACAACGCGAATCCATACTGCCGTATTTTTTATTTCGTTTTCTCTGGCTTGACATCTTTACACTGAAATCAGATCGGCTCTGTTCCACCTATACCCCGGGGTTAATGCTCTGTGTAAAGATGGCTTTATTCCGATCATTATAATATATTGATGAACTTGATGGCAATGTAAATAATGGTAACGTTAAGGCCAGTTCAGATCAATGATTCGCAACGAGACGAAATGGTTTTAGAATGTTGCAGAGAAAATTGCAGCGGTGTGAACTGGTTATCTGCAGAGCGTCTGAAGCCTTTCCTTGGGGCCTTTCAAAAGACCCACCATGTCAAATCGCCAAGTGCAGTTAGAACGTTTACAATCAGACGTCTTGGAATTTAGCAAGTTGCATCCAATCTCGTTGCGAATCATTGATCTGAACTGACCTTTAGTTAGCTACATTGCAATGTTGCAACAAGGTAGCATTGCATTTGACAGACGTTTTGCGAGGTCGGTACCAGTCGGTAGCGTTTAGCATTTTTTCTAATTGTTAGCTGACATTAGATTGTGTTAATTACATTAGCTAGCTAGCTAGCTAGCTAACGCAACATTACCTGATATGAGAGATGGCTACTGTGCGCAACTTTGTCTAAACTAATGTTGCCTTTCTTGACATGGTCCAGTAGCTAGCGTTAGCTGTGCAAATAGCTAGGCTATGTAATTTAGTAACGTTATATTGTTATCAAATGTAATACGAAATCTACATCAACAAATAATATGACATCTCATATTACACAAAAACCTTTTAGGGTTCCATAACCCCCCCCCCCCCCCCCCCCCCCCCCCCCCCGTTTTCTCTGTTATTGTAACGCTAGCAGACACCGTAAAAAACAGTAGGCCGCTCACACACAAGTGAGTTGAAGAGTGTGCCTGTTGTGTTAGCTCCGTCTACCCTCTCTGGCGGACCAACCACTGATGGGTGATGGAAAACGCGTCACTAACTATGCACCGCTTGTGATTTTTTCCCGGGAATGTCGCCACAGACACCCAGTTCTTTAATAATAATAATAATAATAACAATAATAATTAATATAATAATAGGCTCAATAACCATTGTGTTACCTAATTCGGAGATAGATAGTGACTTAACAGACATTTATTTTAATGAAAATCTTTGAGATTGTTACTTTAACAAAGACATAAATTCATCTATACTTTACTCCTCTAAAATCAAATGTCCTCATTAACTATTTTTTCATGGAACCTTAAAGGTCTTAACAGTGCTATTAAACAGGCTAGCTGTCTGGACATTTTAGCAAGAAATCAAATTGAAATTGCCGTGTTACAAGAAACTCACTCACGTGAAAGAGATATAGATAGATTATAAAATCACTGCTATAAAGTAGCTGCTTTCACCTCACTCCCCAAAAAAACTAAGGGAATCGCTATAATCATTGTCAAATCTCTATCGTAGACAAAGGTAATGATCAGGAGGGCAGAATTGCTTTCCTTAAATGTATTTATAATGGTATAAAAATTGCTTTTGTTAGTGTGTATGCACCTACCTGGCGTGCTTATAATCCAGACACCATCCTTCTCCCGGATTGATTTTATTTTAGTATCTTCATCATTATTTTCCTCTGTTAAAAAAATAGAACATGAGTCAATCAGATCATCATGCCTGTTTCTGTCAATTTCAATTTTCCCAGTTTAAGAAAAAAAGCACCGTGTGGCGCTTTAACTGTACATTATTGGACAACCAAACATTCTGTGAACAATTTCAATCTGAGTTAAGTCATTTCTTAATGATCAATAACTATTCAGTTGATGATTTCCAGATACTTTGGGATGCCATTAAATGTTTTATAAGAAATAATGCAACTGCATTTGCTTCAGGTCTTAATAAATCACAACAGAAGAAAATATCTGAATTAGAAAACCAGTTATTCGCCTTAGAGCTCTCTCAACAGAGAAATTATTCTCGACATGTAGCCTCCACACTGGCCAAGGTTAAGACTGAACTAAATAACCTGATCAGGAAAAGAGCAGAATTTGCTATCCACAGAGTTTGAGTCAACCATTACTTCCATGGCAATCGACCCAGTCACTTATCGGCTAATAAATTACGTAATAGTGACCATCTGGCGAATATTGCAAATATTATGTCAGAAAACGGTGAGTTGCTTACAGATCCAAAATCTATTAACCTCAGATTTACTAATTTTTATTATAAATTATATACCTCGGAGGGTAAACTAAAATCTTCTGTAGAGGTTGACAAGTTTTTAAAGGGTCTTAAACTTCCTGTTCTGTCAGCGACCGAATCAAGCTCACTGGATGTTCCAATATCTCTGCAGGAACTTAAGGCATCTTTGGAAACTATGAACAAAGGTAGATCACCTGGGTGGGATGGTATTCCTCCTGAGTATTATTTCTAGTTATGGGATCATCTAGGCCAATTATTAATTGATGATTTAATGATTAATACAGCCATCTCTAAAGGTTCATTTGGGAGAGATGTGAATATGTCATTAATCTCACTTCTGTTAAAAAAAGACAAGGACCCGAACCAATGTTCCAATTGGCGCCCCCTGTCTTTGATTAATACCGATGTCAAATTATTCTATAAAGTTTTATCTCAACGTCTGGAATTGTTTTCACCTAAACGGATTACCCAGACCAAAGTGGTGTTGTGAAGAAAAGGCTCTCTTCAGATAATCTACGCCGTCTCCTTCATATTGTTAATTCTTCCTCTAATGCAAAAGTTTATTCAGCTGTTCTTTCTGTTGACGCTGAAAAGGCTTTTAATCGTCTAGAATGGCCATATCTCTGTTCTGTCTTAAAGTATATGGGACTAGGTGCAACGCTTATAAATATGATTAAAATATAATTTGCTAATCTGTCACCTAGTGTTATAACAGGTAATATTTGCTCTCCTTCATTTAAAATTACCCGTGGCAGTAGTCAAGGCGATCCGATCTCACCTATATTGTTTATTTTATCCATGGAACCATTAGCTCAGACTATCTGTCAATCTAAAACTATCAAACCAATTACTGTTAATTCTTCTGACCATCATATTTCTCTTTATGCTAATGACATTTTGTTGTACCTTGAGGATATCTCTCAATCTCTCCCAAACCTTGATATTTTTAACAATTTTAGCTCAATCTCAAGTTATAAAATAAATTGGACCAAAACGTCGTTAATGTACCTTAAAATCCCTTCAAAAGATATCCCCACTCATGAGATCCCTACTGTATCTCACTTTAAATATTTGGGCATAGATATATTTCTTTCTATTGAAAAAATTGTATCGGTAAATTATAATAGAACTCTTAAGTCAATCCTAGATGACCTCAATAGATGGTGTAATATACCCAAATCATCAGCTGATCCACTTAAATTTTGTTCACAGAACCAGTGGCGGCTGGTGATAAAAATTTTTGCGGGGGCGCAGTTTTGGGGGGGACAAACAAACTGAAGCAGCACTTCATAGCTCAGCAAATAAAATAAATAAATTGGGATGGCAGGTATGCCATCCCGCCAAGTTACGCCTTGGCGGGGGCATGCCCCATACCTATACAGCACCGAGAGTTTGGCACTTTTCAGGGTTCCCCACAGAAATAACCACAACAGCCACAGACACTCAGCCCTTAAAAACATTAAATTCTGTACATTCTGACCCCATTTCAACAGACAGATTTCATAAATAACTTCACATGTCCACACAATAAAGCCCCAAACTAAGGAGATTTTGCGTTTTCTCCTTCTTCTTCTTCTCATTCTTATTTTTCCTGCCGCCTATCCCACTAACAACATTTCTCCGCATTGGACATTTCACTGACACCAGCCAAATCTTCACCTACACGACCCAATCAAAAACGCGCATACACACGCAAAATACCCATACCTTTTCACTCTGAAACATTCCCAGGTTAAACAGCTAGTCCGCCTGTGGCCTAGTGGGCAAGGTTACAGTCTTGGAAACATGGGGTCGTAGGTTCAAGCCCAGCTAGGAACACATTTCTTTAAAGGAGTACCATGGTTATTTTCACACTTTCTCGGTTTTATGTGCTATTTCCACAAGAGGCATTGAAGAAACACAATGAGTAAAGTATTAAATATGTCCGTTCTGTATTTTTGGAGAAATATGCGTTTTAAATTTGTCGTCCTATTTTCAACCGGTTGAGAAAGTTCTCAACTTGGTGCCTCACGAACACAGTAACCACTCCCCTTTCCACGCCCCGTAAACCCATGGATAACTCGAGACCCATCGTTTGCGCCGCTGGTTTACGGGCAAGACAATGCAAATATTTCACTAACGTTAGGTTCACTTAAATTAGAGTGCCCTTTAAGGACTATTAGATTATTTCTGGTTATATTCATTTAGCTAGCTAGCTAGCTAACGTTAGCTAACTAGGTAGTTCGCTTTCATAAGGCAATGTTATCGATAACGTTAGCTAGCTAGTTTGCTTTTATGAGGACGTTATAGCTGTGCTTTTCTCTTAACTTGGCTAGCTAGATAGCAAAAATTATAATTGGATATAGGTCAACGTCCTTATCTATCGATACTTCATATAGTACTAAGCTAGCTAGCTTGTGAAAAGTCTCCCAAAAATAGCGCTTATCATGGGGGTAGCTATGGTAACGGGGCACGGTCTGTCAATCATAGCTAACTGACAGTTCTCATTACCACGCCCAGACAGTTCGGGTGAACTTTTATAGTGGGAAATTTAGGCTTAGAAAAATACGTTTTCAAGTACATTGAAATGACTGAATAATAAAAAAAATTATGCACATTTGTTTTGTTGTTGCCTAAAGACAACTGGGAAGTGTCACGTTCAATCACCATGTTACTCCTTTAACCTGCTTCGACCCTCACTAATAATTGTCTACTACTTATCAATTATTGCTTTTGCACCATATCTACCCGCCGTTCACCGTTCAGTTATTAACCGGCTACAATATTGCTAAGCCATATGCATTATGACGTACCGTCTGTACGTTCAGTTATTCACCGGCTACAATATTGCAAAGCCATATGGATTCGACGGGAGCTCTTCTGTGCTTACTGGCCTGTGTTCTTCTTTAAAACCACCGGCAGGTTTGCTAATGATATTTCACGCATTGCATAGCTATGGCATGGTGCTGCACTAACAAAGTCACAGACTGGTAAACCTCCGTTTTAAGGCTTGAATCCCGCCTCGCCCTCAGGCAGATCATTTCCTCTTTTACACTAACGTTTTCTTACGCTTATATTTGCTTTACCAAAACTCACTCACTGCCACCCATATGCATTTCATGACGCAAATGTATTCCTTTTATTAAAAAGTTACACCAGTTCACCACTGTGCCATTTCTACTAACTATATTTCTTTACTTGGCTACCGTACAAAACCTTCATATCAGCAAACGCCACGTTTCTACATTCATGTTACCTCGCCCTGTTCTCTATCTAGCCACATAGGCTACAAACAATTAGGCTACTACGTATGTACGTTCTGCAACTGCATTAAAACATTACATTTAAAATCATGATTCACTCATAAATATAACTACTAGCACTGAACATGAGAAAAACACATTAGTGCAATAGATTGCATACGTTATTTAACCCTCCACTTCAACAACTAACATTGTTGAATAATACAGACTGTTATATATACCGTTTGATAAGGAAACTAAGCTCGCTCATGGTCACTTCATTTACTTCGCACTATAGTCTGTGATCATGTCAACCTTCACCTACATGCCCATTCTGCTAAAAACATATTGTTTCAACTACGCAATTTAATCATTTCGCCTAATTTATCTCACACTGTTGTTATTTTCTCATATGCAAAGCCTGCTGGGACATATGCGTCTGCTCCTATTCTCCACTATCAACTTTTCCGGTTCTAGCTTAACAAAACAGCAAAGAGGATTCCTACCTGCAGATAAGCCTATCAAAATACCTTATAAACCTTACAAACACTAAAAGTGCATTTTCACGAAATAACAGACAACGGAGCAGGACAGAAGGGTACACAAGTTGCGACCTAGGCAGCTCTAATTCTACGGGCTTGCTGATTCTTTTGTCAATCAAGGCTCGTTGGATGCCCGTCAAATCCGTGAGTAGCCTACGTACACTGGCCATATTTCACCTTTTCTGATGCGTTTTTACAATTACGCCACCCCACCAATTGTCACTGTTACATATATAGCAAACCGAAACTGCTAAACGTACACGCTCATCAGACTGTACAAATTCACACAAGGATAGCCATAATCCACAACCGTTTCTTACAGGGTCACTTCGCATTTCTCACTCTCGTAATAAAACGCTTTGCAAAAATAAATGATATCTCATCTCATCTGTTGTTTTTAGATTTATTTATCTCATAAAAAACACGTTTTCAACGTACAAAAATGCCAAGTTACTCACACATACAAGACATACACCGTCAATAACTCATTCATTCAGACTGCCAAAATCCAGGCCTGCCATTAAAAGTATTGATATCAAAATGACGCCAAGTTACGGTACTACAAACAATATAGGCTATCTTGCCTCACCAAAATTTAATAACATGTATTCCAAAGCAATGCTACCCAATATTTCCTCAATTCTTTCAAGTCACTTGGCCCTGTGTGTATATAAGCGTGCAGTACATGGACAGGCCAAACATATGTGTGGATGGCTTTCTCACAGTCAAGATTGATTGAATAGGCATCTATATGTCCAATTTGTATTGGTATGTATGTATTTTGGTGCTCAGCCTTTCTGTTGCGTGAATGATTGTATGTTTCTTGGTATAAATGTCTGTTCCATGAGGCAATACGAAATATTTGACACTTTTATCTGACACAAAGTTTGCATGACATTGTAATATGGTAAGATTACAAAACACAGGGCCAAGTGACTTGAAAGAATTGAGGAAATATTAGGTAGCATTGCTTTGGAATACATGTTATTAAATTTCGGTGAGGCAAGATAGCTATATTGTTAGTAGTACCGTAACTTGGCGTCATTTTGATATCAATACTTTTAATGGCAGGCCTGGATTTTGGCAGTCTGAATGAATGAGTTATTGACGGTGTATGTCTTGTATGTGTGAGTAACTTGGCATTTTTGTACGTTGAAAACGTGTTTTTTATGAGATAAATAAATCTAAAAACAACACAACACACTAATGTTGCTTAAACACTGGCCAGTAGCACTACTTGAACATATTTTGCCCTCCTTAATAATATAAAATAATATGTAGAGATGACAAAATGCCCATTTCACCTACATCACCTAAAGTTACCAACAGGCAACAGCTCAATTTCTGAATATGGAACTACTAAAGTCATTTTTACTGCCACTGTTACATTCTATGAAGTCATAAAAAGTAGGAAAATATTAGCTAACTCCAAGGTCATTTATAGAGCCTTCTGCTGCCATCTGCTGGACAAAATGTGAATGTGAATGCTGAAGGAGGCAACAAAATTCACCAACCCACGGAATATCCCGGGATTATCGGAGCTCTCACTCTCATCGTGGCCACGCAAAGCCTACTCAAAGGCTCCACAAAATTTAACACAGTCTATTATTCTGGACAGGATGTGTTGATTTTGTCATCTCTTCGTTGTGCCTTCTAATGCCAATCCTGTAGCCTTCATCTAGCTGTTCAGCAGTGCTAAACCTGCCAAAAAAATTTAGCCTCATACTATTGTCTAGACGGCTGCCGCTACTTTCGTGCCATTTGTATTTTTCAGAAAGATGTTATTGGTCTTGTACCCCCGTCGTTGTCCTTCGGTGCCGACACTTTGAAATAGCAAACAGGGAAAGCAATAAAAGGCATTACTTACACCACATCCAGCTAGCCAACTCCGTTTGTCATAACAAGAGCCCGTTCCGGGTGTATGCTCGTCCTCGATCACTGGCCTGCTGCTGAATTTGTAAAATGGCTCGGTCCGGTCCAAGCTCCTGTATCCTTTTTTTCTTCCAGTGAACGCCCTGTGAAAGGGCGTTTTTGTAAGGAAATAACCAAATTTTCTTTGATTTCCGCGGTTCTACTTGAAGTTGCCATCTCCTGAAAGTACCGGTCAGGAGTGACAGTCGTGCATCCGCGACTGTCCCTATCTCCCTCCCAGATATTTTATACGCAGCTAAAAGCCTTTTCGTTTTTGTATTGTCCTTGCAGAAAAAAAACTGGAACCTGGGGAAAAGGCAAACTTAGTTTTGCTATCTTATTTTGCAGAGGGGGTGGGGTAAATTTGAAAATACACCACAGAAAGATGTAGCCTATTGAATGATGTAGAAGTGAATGCACCGAGCAGCGGTTTGTTAGCTTGAGTGTTGGAAGGTAGTTTTTAACCAACCATTGCGCAGCCTATTTGACTTCTCCGATGTCTTCGTTCGCCGTGCTTGTTAATAAAAATCAGATAATCCACAGAGCTTTAAAAAAATCTGATTATTTAGTGGTCTTGCCGATGAAAATGCACCTATTTTATAAATGAAGTTGTAAGCAAGCCTTTATTGCACTTGTACTTCAAAGCTTCCGGTGTTCATGGCGTTGTGGTGTTCATATCCCTTCAAGTTTAAACTGTTATGCTATCTTTTTGATGATTAGCGGATTTTACTAAATCTGATCCTATAACTGTTTTGACGTGAATGACAATTCGACACGGGAATTCCCAATGGTTGATTACGGATTATTTATTATTATTATTATTATGATCATTACATATTCTTCATAAAATTGGCATGCTTGTTAACCAAGCAAATAAATTAATACAGTTTGAGATTGATTATTATGTAGGCTACGTTGCGATGTAAGTTCATGGTAATTCTTTAAAGCGTTTACTTTCTCACGTATTTACATGAGTTAACAAAATATTAACAAATTAACAAACTGAAAAAGGTCTCTCACTAAGTATTCACTTAACCCATAATCAACAGTCGTGAACAAACGTGAAATACACGATGTAATCCCACTGCAGACTGCGAGAGCTACTAGGAATATAGAGCTTTAAGCAAGCCTTTGCGCGACACAAACGGAACCCGTCTAGACACACGACGTGCTGCGCGTGCTGCTTATGCGCCGCTTACGCTACGCGTGCGGTGGGTGCCCGTCGTTACATACTCATTTGGCCGTGCCCTTCACCCAGGAAGTAGGCTATAATCACACAGAAATTAACCAAATACAATTTTATTTTGGAACCAATTTTTAATGATGAATGCTGGCAGGCGCTGACAGACTACCAGGCACATTGTACGAGTAAACAATTTTTATTTTATAATTATTTCGCATTTAGGGGGGCGGCGCCCCGCATTATAGAACCGCCACTGCACAGAACTTAGCTTATTCTGTTCCTTAAATATAACTGGTACCTTCCTACACATGATGTGGGAGTGACCCATGGTTAAATGCTTTTGGGAACAGGTTGCTAAACAGTTATCCAAAGTACTACAAATAAATATTCCTTGTTGTCCAAAATTACGCTCCTTAATGATGATGATGTATTAACTTTAAACGCATTCCAAAGACGTTTCTGGCTAGCAGGAAGCACAGCGGCAAAAAAAAAATGTTGGCACTCAGATGGCAGTCTCCACACACTCTCCCATTTAACCAGTGGAAACAGTTATTACAAGATGTTGTATCAATGGAACTTTCTACAGCAAGATTAAATGGTGCTAATTACCAGACAATAGAGAGTTGTAATTCCATTCTAGATCAAGTTAAGTCCTTTACTTTATAAAGTAAGGACTTCTACCTTATAAATATGATGCCCAATTTTTTAAAAAAATTTATTGTATTTTAATTTTTTTTTTCTCCAATGGTGGTTGGTGGTGGGATACAGGGGTTGATGGGAAGGGATAAGGGGTTGGTGATTTGATACGATTGAAGAGTTAAGGAGGGGGGTTGCCACTCTTCTGGGAGGGATAAGGGGATGTATAGAGGGAAGGGGGATAATGGGTATGTGTATATGTATTAGTATAGGCATGTGTATGTATGTGTGTATGCGTAATATATATATATATATATATATATCGGCCTTTTGTTTTATTTTTATTACTTTTTTATTTTATTTGCTATTTGCAAGGTAACAATATTATGTATAATGTACAATAATATGCAAATATGCACAATAAGCTATATGTGTATGTGCGTGTTACATGTTTATTATTATTATTATTATTATTATTATTTGTCACGGTGCGGTGGAGGGTTAGGACCCAAATGCAGAGGGGGAAAAACTCAAACTCCAAAAAAAGGTAAGAACAAAAGACTTTACTAAACAAACGGGGAACAAAGGGAACAAAAGGCCTCGCAGGGCAACTCTTCAAAAATAAAGGAAAACTTCAGAAACATAGAACAAAGAAAATCCAAAAATCCAAAAAGCACGTGGAAACAGAACAGGGCAGGAACACACAGGGCAGGAACATGATCAGAAACACAACCAAACAACCAACAAACCAACAAGGATCCAGCACTGAGTTGAGGAGACGGGAAACTTAAATAGGCCACGACACAGACGAGACACAGGAGGGCACAATGAACAATCAGGCCACAGAGAGGGAAGGGAAAACGAGACAACCAGCAAATAATAATTGGATAATAGAAAACAATAATACAATTTAACAGGACACAAAACAGAAGTGTCGCCATCTGGCGGCCCAACAAGGAAACACAGACAGAAAAACACAGAACCATGACATTATTATTATTATTATTATTATTATTATTATTTATGTATTTATTTATTTTACATTGTGCTATATGGAGTGGCAGCCAGCAGGTACATTAAGATATAATTTCTCCTGTTTTGTCTTACACGTGAATGAATGTAACTTTTTGGGCTTGTACCTGCAACCTTTCTCATAATTTTTTTTTTTTAAAACTTGATCGCAAAAAAAAAAATACCAGACTGTACCCAGCAGACTAAAGAATATTAACTTCTGGTTAATTCCATCTCAATTACCCTGTGTCTGCCATTTAACATCTTAGAGCAAAGCCCTTAGTGGTTGGCACGTGGGCATGCCGAGATTACTGAACGAAGACATTCAGTGCTACTGCAACCAAAGTATGAGCTAAAAACAGAAACGCTCTGTTTTAGTTTCATTAGTAGACCATACACGACAACTATGTCGAATACGGAATTTCGCAGCGCCACCGTTGAAATGCCAATACAGCAGTGAAAACGCTGCTCACTTAATAACAAAATAAAGGAGACAAAGTTTTAAAAAATGATACCATGTAATTTTACAGTCAACATCTGGGACTAAATATTGAATAAATATACAACCTTACTGTTGGTTTTACGCGTCCCTTTTGAGACTGCGTGGTCATATATTGTCTTGGACAATCCGTTTGGGAAATATATGCGCATTTGTGACGCCTGGGTATCTTCCAAAATAGCTGTGCGTAACACCACACCTGTTGTTTACGGCTTTGTCGCCCTTTTTAGTACAGTCTGGCTTGATTGACAATTCATTTATTCAGTAGATGAGAGTATAAACTTTATAACGATGTATAACATATCTAATTTTGGTTTTGGAATAGTGTTTTTTAGGTCACCGTAACCAAAACATTTCTTATCATCGCATTCACTTATGCATTCACTGTGTGGTAGCAGTAAAAGACATTGCACCTAACGAAATGTGGCCAACAATTTTTCGTAATTTCTTGGAAAATACTATTATTATTGAGGACTTCTGGGCATAGCTAAGCCATATGTTTGCTGATAGACCTATCTGACATTGTTTTCCTGAGCAAAACAGAAGCGAATAGAACAGTATCGTTGATTTACTGTCTCTGTCTCCATCTACTGAACATAGATTTCATCATTGCTATGTAAGTATTACTGCTCAAAATACTTCGGTTATATACGCTTTTTTTGAAATTGAGTGTCATTAAATAGGTTAGTGGTATTATATAATGTGGATATTTCACACTGTAATGTGCGTTAGTTATTAGTAGTTTTTGTGAAGCATGCAACAGTGTTGACGTGGGAATAGGAACATTGCCAAAACGGTTGACTGTTGAAAATTGTTTTCATGTCGTCCCATCCCCATACAAAAAAACATACGAGAGTACAGAGTATAGAAATACATACAAGAGTTAATTATTACATTGTGTGACAATGTTTTTGCATTATTTTTTAATCTGATAGCAATGTTCCATCTTAGACCTTCATAATGGGCTCATTTATATGCTTTATAATGGACAAAAAGCATTTTATTCATTTTTGGAGAGATTTTGGATATGTTTCTGGACCCCTAGATATTTTAGACCACTGTACTGACGGAAAGCTTGTAATTCCCACTTGAAAATGGTGCAACAGTGAGTTTCTTGAGGCAAAACAGTTGATTTGTAGTGAAATACGTGTATATGTTGTGATTTACAGCAATGCATAATTTAGACATTTTGGATAGATTTGGAGACGCTGGGTACACTGCTTAGTTTTTGCTTCATAAATCCATAGTAGTTCTACATATCCACCCTTAGATTTTATGAACTTGTGGTCAAGAAGTTTTTGATCCAGCACATGTATAGTTTAACCTGCTGTATATGCAATCTCTCAGTATTTCATTGCAAACTAAAAAAGTGCAAATTCATTTTTGATTTTTTGTCTAGACAATTGCATTTGTGGCACTTTATTTCTTCCAAGATTATGAATATAAACTAATCTGCATTAGTATTGTAAATTGTACAAATGTCTTGCTTCATTTAAGCCATTTGTCAAGTCTCTGTGGTGTTCACATCTGTACTTATAAAGCTTTAAATAAGGTACCCCTTAAATGGGCAAGGATTGGCAAGATTTGGCATGTGCTCTAAGGGGATATCAACCAAATTGGCAATGTGAGAGTGAAATTATGCTTAAGAAAGAGGCAGCTCTTCAAAGCATTCAGAAATTGTGAATCAAAAACTGGGTAGGCCAAACTAGGAGAGAGCCCCAATGATGCAACCCAGCCTTGCCCCCCCCCCCCACCCCCCAACCCATAATGGATTAGACAGCAACTGGATGAACGTGGGGAGTGAGGTCTCAAAGTTGCTGGTCCTTACATTTTCATTGGAACAAGATTCTGAGTCACGCAACAGGAAGTAAGCCTATTTTTGATGGGCATGTACACATTTTACATGATGCACGCATAAGTGCAGTAGCAATTCAATTTAAGCTGCTTGTACAGTTTGCCAGTTTTCTTGTGTAGTTTGCTTTATTTTATAGTTTCAGTTGCCCAATTTAGTCTAATCTGATTTTTTTTTTCTTTTATAAACAGAATCGATCCCCTATTTTCCTCACATTTAGTTAGAAACTGGTATGTCTTATCATTTATTTATCACACAACCCCTCCCTGTTATGTGTTGGCTTATATAAAGGAAAAACACCAGTGTCATTATGTCTATTTAAAGAGAGGATTCTTAGTCCCAGGTCTGGTTGAACACATTCATAGTTTAGTGAATCAAACAAAATGTATAACTGAGTGGGATTAGCATCTTGGCACAGATAAGGCCTGTACAGAAACCATGGCTCCCATTAGCTCAGTTAAATATTTTTGCACAACTAATGAGCTAAGAATTTAATGGATTATTTATACCAAGTTTTGGATACCAATATCCAAACACCCAGCCATACTGATCAGGAATCCCAAGCCTCTCTGACAGAAGAGAAAAAGTTGCTTGTCAAACTTTGGCAGTGTTCAGGGATTGCATAATTAATGTTAATTAATAAAAGCATAAAATAAGGGAGACATTGCAACTAACATGTTCCATGTTATTATTGTCTGAGAGAGAGGGAGAGAGAGAGATGAATTGTTAAGTTTTGCCAGTTTGAAGCAGTTTGAATTGAACTGGAAGGCAAGTAAAATAAAGCCAAGTCAATGTCTCACAGCTGTATTAAGCTGTACATCTCATGCCACTGAAGTCTCGGTTCCAGCCAGGGGAAGGTAAATTACTTGCCCTTAAAACATTAAAGAAGATAGAGTCAGAGGAGCAGGAGAGTACCTATTCTGGGCTGAATGTTGCATGCTCTGTGGTGCCTCCAGTTTAACATCACGGTTATAAAGAGGGTGTCGGGACCTTGGCATTGGCTTCTCTGAGGAAAATGAAAACATGCCACTGGTCACCTGTCAGTTCCCATGGTTACAGGCCCACATGGGTGTGTACATACTCATACAGAAATGCACAGCAAACCCTTCATTAGCACAAGGCAAAGAGGCTTTGCTACATCCCTTATCAGAGGTGAGGCTGGTTGTATGAGTGGGAATATATGAAATGTGTGTGGTTGAGTGCATGGCTGTGTGTGTGCAAGCCTGTAAGTGGTTCCTGCTGTGCATTTGACAACCTGCCATCCAAAGAAATAAGCAAAAAAAAATCTATTGCAGTACATCACTTTCCTCCACTTCCTGTTTTTAACAGGGGTGTCACGGTACGGGGGGTGGGACCCAGGCGCAGAATAAAGAAAGACAAACTCAAAAAAGGGAAAATGAACAAAGACTTTACTAACCAAAAAAGGCAAACAAACAGGGAACAGAAAAGGTCACGATGGACAAAAACACAAACTCAAAAAATATCTAAATAAAACAGAAAACAAGAGGAACTCACAAACACGGGCAGGGCAGAACACAGGCAGGCAGAGCACAAGGGCAGGTCAAAAACACAGGCAGATACAAACGGTCAAAAACAGGCACAGATCGGGAACAAACACAAGTCAGGAACAAACACAAACAGGTCAAAAACGCAGGCAGGTACATACGTTCTGAACATACGTCGGAAACAAACACAAGGAACCAGCACCCGAGTCAAGGGAACAAAGAACTTAAATAGACAGGGGGTAACATGACACAGGTGAACTCAAAAAACAATCAAACCAGAAGGAGGGGATAACAAGACACAGGTGGGAACAATGATAGGATAACGAGACAAACAATAATACAATTAACAGGGGGGAGCAGGACACAAAACAGAAGTGCCGCCATCTGGCGGCCCAACAAGGGAAACACAGACAGGAAAACAGGACCATGACACAGGGGTATTACAGTTCCTATAACTCAACTAAAGAAGGACCTGCAACCTAAAGCATTGCCAAACTATCAGGAGTTAAAAGCCATTAAATTTATATATACTTATCATATGTATTTGTAGTTTAATTTCAAACATTTAAGATTATGTGCAAATATAGTTGTTTTGCTTCAAAGATTTGCTTACAAAAAAATTGGGGGCATCCATCTTTCTTTAATAAAGTGGCTCGGTGCTAGTTAAATGCACAAGGTAAAGGAATCAAGGGGTAACAGACAGAACGTTAACAGGAATAAAACAGTTTGAAGTATAGAGGGAAAAGGAGGAAAGGGGTTAAACACAGAGAGAGAACAGATGTAAATGAGTTAAACGGCAGAGTGGGAACAAGAGTTAAGGGGTTAAAGGCAATGGGCAGGTGTGAAGGGGTTAAAAGCACAGAGAGACAGGAGGAAACAGGAATGAATGGATTACAGAAACAGGAGGAAATAGGAGTGTGGGAGTTACCGGCAGAGAGGACCAGGACAAAACAGGAGTGAAGGGGTTACACGAAGAGAGGAACAGGAGGAAACAGGAGTGAAGGGGTTACCGGCAGAGAGGACCAGGACAAAACAGGAGTGAAGGGGTTACAGGCAGAGAGAAACAGGAGGAAACAGGAGTGAAGGGGTTACAGGAAGAGAGCAACAGGAGGAAACAGGAGTGAAGGGGTTACAGGCAGAGAGGAACAGGAGGAAACAGGAGTGAAGGGGTTACAGGAAGAGAGCAACAGGAGAAAACAGGAGTGAAGGGGTTATAGGCAGAGAGGAACAGGAGGAAACAGGAGTGAAGGGGTTACAGGCAGAGAGAAACAGGAGGAAACAGGAGTGAAGGGGTTACATGCAGAGAGGAATAGGAGGAAACAGGAGTGAAGGGGTTACAGGCAGAGAGGAATAGGAGGAAACAGGAGTGAAGGGGTTACAGGCAGAGGAACAGGAGGAAACGAGTGAAGGGGTTATAGGCAGGGAGGAACTGGAGGAAACAGGAGTGAAGGGGTTATAGGCAGAGAGGAACAGGAGGAAACAGAAGTGAAGGGGTTATAGGCAGAGAGGAATAGGAGGAAACAGGAGTGAAGGGGTTATAGGCAGAGAGGAACAGGAGGAAACAGGAGTGAAGGGGTTACAGGCAGAGAGGAATAGGAGGAAACAGGAGTGAAGGGGTTACAGGCAGAGAGGAATAGGAGGAAACAGGAGTGAAGGGGTTATAGGCAGAGAGGAACAGGAGGAAACAGGAGTGAAGGGGTTACAGGCAGAGAGGAATAGGAGGAAACAGGAGTGAAGGGGTTACAGGCAGAGAGGAACTGGAGGAAACAGGAGTGAAGGGGTTATAGGCAGAGAGGAATAGGAGGAAACAGGAGTGAAGGGGTTATAGGCAGAGGCAACAGGGACGTGTTAGTCTCACTGAGAGTTCCTGAGAGAAGCTCCCCGTTCTTAAAGTAACAACTTCCTCATCTCACAGCCTGAAGAGTGACCCACACACATGCCGTCCCCCATCCCTGAGCCAACACACAGCGACAACCTCTAAGGTAAGCACCACTCTAATTAGCACTTGACTAAATGCTATAACTAAGTGAGGGTGTGGGGGAGAAAGCATTTCAACCACACAGTAATAGTCAGACAGGCAAAACATAATCAGTGCAATAATAATTAAGCAAAGTAACTGCAACAAAGGCAAGTAGAAAGTGCCTACATTGCTGTCTATTGTAACGTAACCATGGAGTAATGCTAAGTAACCAGAGCTGAAAGTTCAGAGACACTTTTTAAAGTTTAATTGATACCCAGACCAGTATAATTGGATATAGTTTTATGCATTATTGAAGTGATGTCCTGTTTTTCCAGTTCACTGATTCCTATATACTGTGTTAGCTTTCAAACACAAGCCTATTGTTTACACAGCAGACATGTTCACTAAACCAGAGAGACGCTATCTGATATTTAAAACTGCTGAAACACTTTACTTCCTTAAATTATTACATGTGATAACTACAAGCTGTACATTTATTTAAATCAATGGCAGAAAATATTCTTGCTTCAAAAATTTTGATAATACAGACTTTTAAAATACTAGCTTTTGCAGTTTTCATATTAAAAAGATGGAATGAAATTATTTGAGCAGATATTTCTGAGGGAGTGGTCACAATCATAACACCTGGATGCTCTGATCTGCACTCCCACATAAGGGACTTCTCCAAACAGAGGGATGAGAATATGACAGAGAAGGTAAAGGAAATATCCAGGCACTACATTACATTACATTACAGGCATTTGGCAGACGCTCTTATCCAGAGCGACGTACAACAAAGTGTATAACCATAACCAGGAACAAGTATGACGAAACCCCTAGAGAGAAGTACCGGTCCAAGTGCAGGGAACAACCGCATAGTTCAACTTGGACCCTGATGGTTAAACTGATTAACACTAACAACGAGAACGGCAACAACGCAATCTATGGAAAAAATACAAGTAGTCGTTAAGACAGTTAATACACCCAAGTCACCTACGAAACAGCTGCCTAGTTACAACCCTAAGCTTAGTCATTTACAGGGGGGTAGGGAGGGATGGGGAGAGGTGCAGCCTGAAGAGGTGAGTCTTCAGTCGTCATTTGAAATGGGTCAGTGACTCAGCTGTTCTGACCTCCACAAGGAGGTCATTCCACCATCGTGGGGCCAGAACAGACAGGAGACGTGTTCTGGAAGTGCAGGTGCGAAGAGGGGGAGGTGCTAGGCGTCCTGAGGTAGCAGAACGGAGGGATCTGGCTGGCATGTAGGGTTTGAATATCTTGTGGAGGTATGCTGGGGCTGATCCCTTGACTGCACTAGACAGAGAGAAAGTGAATGATGCTCCAAGGGTTAATTTCTCCCCAATATTATCTGCTGAGTGGTCCAATATGATACTCTTTGTGGTTTGTGTCTAAACAGAGAGGTGGTTTACGCACGCACAGTAGGGAAATGGCTTCTTGTGTAAGTGGTGTGTGCACGTGTGTGCTTGTATTTGTGACAGCATTTTCAATAGCTACACTGCTCTGAGTGTCGCTTTCTTTTTCCCTTGGGGGTTAATAAAACGTGATCGTAAGGCCTCATTGGCAGGCATGCTCACATTTTTCAGTTAATTCCTAAATGACCCTGACTTATGACTCACTGGATCACCACAATCTTTGGTTCATCTTTGGGTTCAGTATTAGGTGATATACAGTGAGCACCATAATATTTGGGATGAAGAGATTTTTTTTTAAATAGGTGCTGTACTCCAAAAATTTTGATTTGTAATCAAACAATTCACATGTGGTTAAAATATATTCTGGGCACCATAAAGTTTGGGACAAATTCATTTTCGTGTTTCTGATTGGTCAGGCGTGTTCAGTTGCTTCCTTAGTTCAGGTATAAGGGAGCTATATACTGTATATAAGGTATAAGTGAGCTATATATATATATATATATATATATATATATATATATATATATATACACACACACACGTCTGACTCTGACATTATGTTGGCTCTGCTGTTAAGTATGAAAGTATGGGGTATCTCTTGCTTCCTTATTTGAAAATGTGGGATACTCCTTGGAGAAAGCACTGTCTGTGGGTATATGCAGGGGCGACACATTCTTGCATAAGGACACACCATTGCAAGCGGTGATTTGTTCAGGCTGTACTTCATTGCGGATGTTTTCTCTTGATTTAACTGTGATCTCCTCACTATTTACCCTCAGGCCAGACTCAGGCATCACTTACCCTGACATCTGATAGGGCCCAGGACGTTTGTAAAAAATAGATGTTGGATTAAGATGACATAGCTCAGTCAATGAAGTAACACAAACATGACTGCTAGGTCAAATTCTGTCCCAGGTTTTCTCTGTGCATATCATTCAATAATATTTACCGTAACTTCATTGACCATTACCCCCTCCACCTGGGCTTGGTACCCTGTGACAGTGACACACACACACACACACACACACACACACACACATGGAAATATTTAATGAAGTCTGATATATATACATCATTTTTGATATATATACATTGAACTGTGATATATTTACATAATTTCTTGATATATATATCAAAACCCATATATATACATTGTTTTTTATATTTATACATTGAAAACGATAAATATACATCATATTTGATATTTATACATCAAAACCGATATATATACATCATTTCTGATATATATATATACATTGAAACCGATATATATATATATATATCATTCGGAACAGGCATATATTTGGGCATCCCATTGGGTCTTTATTAAGAGTGCAACCCAAATTAATTTTTAATTGGAATGAGACTGAAAATTATATTATTATATTCTGTAAGAATTTTGATGTGAATATAACAAGTGAGACAGTGAAATGTCGCTAGCTCTCCGATTTTAATACAGGCACACATTTGGTCCTCTTCTTATGGGTCTTCCTGGGGTTTGCCCGGGTTTGTTAATGTGAGCCGTGCTGTTTCTGAACGAACTTTGCTTTTAATTTCAGCTACTGTATGCTTTGTGGTGAACGTGCTTCGCCCTTATTTTTTTTGGTACTTCTTAGCAAACTATAACCTGACCATCCTGTTTTTGCTGCTAACTAGTGGTTTTTTATCTTGCTGTGTTGTCTGTGTAGTTCTGTTCCTGAAGTCTGCTGGGAACAATGGTCACTGACACATCCATTTCTGCCTTGTGAAGAGTGTTTCTGATCAGTTGGACAGGTGTTTGGGGGTTTTGCTTCATTATGGTGAGAATTCCATGGTCATCAATTGCAGATGTCTTGTATAGCCTACCAGGCCCTTTGCGATTACTGAGCTCACCACTGCTCTCTTTCTTCTTAATGATGTTCTGAACAGTTGATTTTAGTATCCCTAAGGTTTGGGCTTTGACTGTTTTTTTCTTATGTCTGAGTCTCCCTTGACTTTCCGTGGAACAATTATGGTGCTGACAAATGCCAATAACACACTGGAAAGGCAAACAAAAGCCTAGAGTCAAGACTTAATAATGAAACCTCTGTTAAACCTGCACTAAGGAACCAGATGACACACCTGACTAATCAGTCACACACGTGAATCTATTGGTCCCAAATATTATGGTGCCTTGAAATAGGGGGCCTATGCATAAAAAGTGTCGTCATTTTTACATGGTGACACAAAAATGTACGGAGCCCCCCTAGGCACCATAGGTGACAAAAATATTTAAACATGGCAATCCTTACTCTGAGTTTTGCTATGCATGCTTGCAGCCTGCAAACATGCCAGTTTTGCAATCCATGTGCACTCCGGGTTTGAAAGGGTTCATTGCAAGAAAGTCACAGAAACATCATAGCTACAATTCACACTTGAGGAAATGGGATAGATATTAAAGCTGTATAGTACAAGAACCTGTGGTATCATGAATATTGACATGGCAAGGGGGTGATGTTAGGTATGGCTCGAAATGGAATTCTCGGCAAACCACCTAACCATGCCAATATTCATGATTTACCACAAGTTTGAGTGCCATATCACTTTTATAACACAGTGTTTATACATATGTATCTTATACTTCACCAAAGAAAGACGTCACAACAATAGAAAAATAACATTTTAATAGATTGTGCAGTATGTCCTTTTGCATTCATTGGGCCTCATTCACCAACCATTCTTAGGAAGAATTTTCTTCTTAAAACCCACTTACGCAGTTTTCACAAAGATTCTGACATTCACCAATGTTTTCTTATTTGGGATTTGTTCTTAGGTAAGAACAGAATCTATGCACACTCAAGAGCACACTTACGCACATTTGAGTGCTGACATGTTTGTGCAAAATAATTGGTTATTGCGTTTTCTTCAATTCTACAGTTGTATAATATTATAGGATTTAACTTACAATAATATTTTTATCATTTATAATATTTTTTAATAATTATTTTCATTATTTTACAAAGAATTAAGGTGCCAGGTTCCACCTCAGATGGTGGTTGCCTCAGCGGGAGTTCATCTGTAAATAAATTATAAAAATCAATCCATTGTAGTGATCTTTTATTTTTGGGGGTTTCAATTATGCAATGTTTGGTCTATACTGCAAAAGCTAATCTTTAAATTTTGAATACAAACTAAGCACTTAGGTAACACTTTTTAAACACATGGATATGTTGAAGAAGAGAACACTTAATCAGAGGCGTCACTAGAGGGGTGCAGACCCCACCGGGTGACACCATCAGAGGGGGGTGACACCAGAATGACTGGCAATAATTTTTTTGTGCAGCGACGGGTTGAATCAGCTAGTTTCTCCGATGCAGTCTACTGCCGGTTGATTTAATTAGCGGTATTAATGTGACGAGAAGCGCTTTGCCGTTTGAATGCATAACACGCCACTCCCACCAGCATTTTTTTTTGCCTCAGATTTGACATCAAACCATTTTTTTTAAACTTCATCAGTTGTGCAACCTTCTCCAGATACAGCGTTCACTGAACGAGTAATAGCATCCCATGCATCTTTTTTTGTGTTATTTTATATCCACTACTGATGCTACTAAACAGGTCGTTTGCTGTTCACTTCCTGCAGCAGTACCTCCACTTCAGAACTACTGAAGTTTTTCTTATGTTTGGAGTGCGGTGGTCCACCATCTTTTTCGTTTGGGCATTCTTGACTTCTCTTTCAACTTTTCTTTTCAATTTCTGTGTGTGATTTCTGTGTGTGCACACGGCCCTGCAGTCTCATGCCCTTTTATGGGGATTGGCGGGGCGTTTACCTATGCTAATTAGGAACAACTGACACGCACTTTCAGTTTACGAGGACAATGGGATTCATCATTATAAGAACACAGTTGCGAACAATTCTGCGGTTTAAGAACACGTCATGAATCTGACGTAGACTTTTCTTAGGACCTTTCTCAAGAACAAATTTAAGAAAAAACTTAGGAAGATATTGGTGAGTGAGGCCCAATGTTACTAAGCAAGGATAACTGGACCTAACATTGCTTTAACTGGCTACATAGAAACTGTTAATTTTTTAGCTATTTAATTCAATTCTGGCTAGCTACTATTACAACACTGTACGCATTGATTACAAAAACAAACATACAGATTACAAAACCAAGACTACAGATTTCCCTGCTGAGATTTTTTTAAACCTGGGGTGCCAAACCGTGTGCACAGATTGCAAAACCGAAAGTACAAATTTTCATATTGAAAACAAATATTTCACCTACGGTGCCAAGGGGGCTCTGTACAAATGCATGAAAATACCAAATTTAATCAAAGCATAGAATGTGCGCTTTAACCAAGTGAACTGTTTTATTACAAATCTAATATTTTGGAGTACAGAAAAAACTTCTTTGCCCCAAAAATTATGGAGCTCACTGTGTATGTATATGTATGTGTATACGCACATGCACACATTCACATGCTTGTATGCATTGACTATATCTATTGTGCAGTTATTGTTTTCAGGTGTATTTTTTCAGTAGCAGTGCCTTTCAAAAATATTCAGGATATTAAATTTCATATGCGAGTGTTACGGCATATTAAAATGTATTATATAAAAATAAATGTAATACACAGACTTATATTTCACAGTATGTCATATATTTACATACAGTATATGACCTTCACAATGAGTATCAGATGGATTATATTCAATCTCACCAGGAAGAAAAAAGCAAACATCTCTAAAAATAAAGGCATATGTATCAACCATCCTTTAATTAGCTCTTAGCATAGTTAGCACTTATATTTAGAAGATTTCAAACAGAACTAACCAAAACAATTAGGTAAATCATAACAACACCATTACAACTTTAGCACTGAGGAAAAAGCCTTTAAAACTAAAATATTTGAGACCTAAAAAATTTAAAATATATGTCCCAATGTGGAAATATTTGTTACCGTTGCTGACGTACTTTTTTGTTTTGTTTTTCAGTTTTTTTATCATTCATTTAGTTGTCTGCTTATTTTTCTTGGCTAAAGAGTTAATCTATAGACTGAATCGTGTGACTAAATAACTTTTTTCTGTAGTTTTATGGGTCCACATAAATTTTCATGGTTATTATTTACATATTCTCAGCTATTAATGCACCAATCATCAGACAGGCCTGCCTATGGGCTGGGGTTTGTGACAGCACTGTTTTCATCAGATTTTATTTTATTTTATTTTGGGGGGGTGGGGTTGTGGTGTAAATTTTAATATTAGCCTATTATTATTCCTAGTAAATACATATTATTTCTACAATGCACATCATTTTTACAATGTCTTGTAGCCTACGTAGGCCTACTCGTACAATATTGCGAATATTTCTGTGACTATTTTTACGTAGTGAAAGACAACATAGTAAATCTTTATGCATGTCATCTTGATATGCATATTGCACATAAACTAATGTAATTGCCTTGTTTTCCACCTGCATAGCATGGAGATGCATTAAGCCACACCAACAATTGTTCTATATCTTCAGCCATGTCATCGATTCTTCTCGCAACAGTATTGTCCTAAAGTGAGACATATCCTAACTTGCTTGCTACTTTTTCCCCTGTTTAACTATGTACTTTAAAAACACTATATTTTATCTTTGCACATACTATGGAATCTAAATTTGTTGTAAATTGGTTCCTATTATTGGTTGTGACCCTGATGACTGAGGATCAGGACTGTTTATTGCCTAAACCTGTACATATGCACTTGTATTAGTTGCTCAGGAGAAAAAGCATATGCTAAATGCTTAAGTCTAATTGTGAATATAAATATTAATTGAAATGTACCTCCTCCTTAAAAATGTGCTGCGTAGCATGAGCTGCTTTTTTATGACTGCAGTCCACCAGCATAACTGTGTACTTTGTGTTAGAGGAGTACACTTTGGGGTTGCCAGACTGCAGGAGTCCCTCATGCACAATGAGATAGGGACACCGCCACATCATGAAAATGCCATCCCACCGGGCAACACCATGACAAATTATTCACCAGGCTGTAGGACTGACAGGCATCGCTGACATCACCATGGTCAGGATTCAGTGGATTCACCTTACTGACTACTAGTGCTTTAGCAGAACACACTACTTGACAGCCTTAGACAACTTTCTTTTTCATCAAGGTCATAGTGCAGAAACCATTTAACAGCCAAGTGAACGGCTGTTCTCTCAGATACAGCAGAAGTCTCAAAGGATTTGAGATGTCTTCTGTACTGAGGTCAGAGTTCAGTCTGCAGCCATGCTCTCAGGTGATTGCCTGCCAAGATAGTTGTCCTTCAGTGGTGGGCTGTTCTCAACTGTCATCTGTTCTGTTTGAAAGATGTGTCCATAGAGAGGGGCCGGTGCAGTTCAGAGCTTCTATTTTGTACATTTTAAATATTATTCAAAGAGAGGGAGGTCACACTGCCATGCCAATGCCCTCCTCCGCCCACCCTCTCACCATGTGTCAGATTGTTTTATGGACCGATTTCTGGATTCAGAATGGCAAGTGATGTCCAAAGAGCTTTAATTTACTGTACATTACAATACAGACTTTTTGTGTGTACAAACATATCATATATCATATGGACACCAGAGTAAGGATTGTGTAAGTACATTGTATCCACACAAAGAAAGAATTGGATCATTTAAAATAAAAAATGAGCTTTTTCAAACATTTAAACAACTCCTAATTTTCTGGAACATTTTCTCGCCTGCCACGCTGGACGCTCGGGTTCGTTTCCCGGCCAATGCTCCAACCCAGCCACTAGGGATGCGTAAGCCAGTACATTCTCAGTGCCGGTCCCAAGCCCAGATAAACGGGAGGGTTGCGTCAGGAAGGGCATCTGGCGTGTATATGTATGTATATATATATATATACATATATATATATATATATGCAATTATATGAAAAACTGCTTACAAAAATAATAATTATATATATATAATTTATATAGTATCAATTAAAAAATGCTTTTCAGAGCAGAGGATGGGGACGAGCCACTTCCAGTGTGGTAGAACCAAGCTAATATGGTCATACTGTTCCCTCACATGACACCAGAGGTCATCATGTTTGTAGAGTGACATTACAGCCACAGAAAAATGTCCCTTGGGGTGAGCAGGATTTCATATTTGGCTGTCACAAAAAACTTGGCCGTTTTGTTAATCTCTGTCTTCACAAGCAGTTCCGGAAAATGGCTGAAGCTAATATATGAAGGCTCATACTTGTGGAGAAATTTGGCCTCCATGCAACCAACGCTGCCAATCCCCAGCTACCCCATTTTTGGACAGATATCTACAAATACATTCACAGATTATCATAGAACTGTGAGGCAGAGAACTGGTTATGCCAGTATCACAAACAGCAAAGAGGTTGTAAAATGCTGTGAACTTCTATGCTTTCCCCCCAGCAAAATGTCTTCATATATTAAAAGAAAACTGTAACTGTAACTAAGTAATAAATAACATGACGATAGCTGTAAGACACATTGCCCGAGCCTCTTGTTTTGATTCTGTTTGAGTGGCAACAATTTGACTTTTATTTTTGTTTGTCTGCATATGGAGGTGTGGACAAGCCTTGAAATTACTTATCCATCATTTTGGCGAAATGGCTTCTGCCATAACTTCAGTTTTACTGTCTGGCAGCTGACCGGTTCAATGCATGTCATGGATGGGACCAGTTTATCCTGTGAGCACTAATGGTTTACACTTGGAGATTATATTTTGAAACAAAGAGGACAGTGACAAAGTAGCAAGACTGCCTTTTGCGGATGTTTGCCACATGTAATTTTGGGTATGTATTTATCCATTTGGTATGTACAACACCCCATAAATGTACTTCTCCCTTGCAGCCAGTCGTACAGATACCCTGAGGAGCCAAAAGACATTCTCCCCCCATTCGCTCTGCTGCTGGGAGAGGGATCGGATGGCGGAGAAATGCTCCAGGAAGCAGCCCCCGCATCACAGCATGAGAGAGTCTTTGATTACAGACCCTCAGCTCCCTTCGCCTGCCAATTACTTCCTGCTGAGTTCCATCATGCTAACTCGAAAAAATCCCAAAGGTGAGATGGGCTGTGCCAGTAGTGGCAGCACATGGGACAGTTAAGGGCAGAGTTGTCCAAAGTGCCCTCCTACGCCCTACCCGTCTACACAAGGAACAGCGCAGCTGTTTCCACTCTTCTCCCAATCATCATTAAATGGGAGATGGCCCCAATCCCACAGACAGTCCTTAACCTCATGGGTATATATTCTTACCACCTCAGAAATGATTGGTGGCCCCCAACATCAAAGACACGGGATGCAGCTGGTAGCTTGCGGTGGCATTATCTGGGCAAGAATGGATAGATTTGCATCCAGAACATTTTACAGACTGCCCCTTCCCTCCCACCCTGCTATGATCATTTTCATCCTGGTAAAGATAGCATGACAGTAATATGGGGACACATGACTTAAATGAGCATAGCTGAAACTGACTGGAAAGAGGAAGAATAAGACAGTGGGGAATGACTCAGTGAAACCTGCTGACTATGCTATGTGGAGGCACAAGTAGGCTCAAACATGAACACTGCACTTCTGTTCTCTCACGCCCAATACCGTTACTATAAACATGCCTGCAGTCACTTGTACCTCCATTTGTACAAACGTAAAAGGAAATAAATCTATGTGGAAACACGAGATTTGTAATTAAACATTAATTTAAAATGTGAATAGTATAATTGAGTTACTAACTATATATAAGAAAAATACAAACAAAACAGAATGACAAAGCTAAAACCACTGACTAAAAGCAACAACCAAATGTTTTTCCAACAATTCTCAGAGCAACCCTAACAAATCAGCCTTTTCTGAGAAACGTTTATGATCAGTTTCAGCCATCAACAATACAATGTTTCAAAGCATCGGGAGAGGTAGTTAATCGTCTAATAGAATACACAGAAGGACAAAAATATTTTCTGTACACATGGAAATTTCCCCTAGATGCATACCATAAAATCAATACTTTGTTAAAAGCAGATGTCAGTCACATTTAGCCTTTTTAAATGTCTGTATCTGTTTTATAGAAAAGGAAAAGTGGTCTTGTTTTAGTAATGCATTCTCTCACCCCGATAGGCCAGAGAAGCCAGCGCTGCTGACATAATGTATAGACATTTCTTTAAGTCTGTACTTTTCAGGAAGAGTCCCATTAGGAAAGTGGTAAAGACTTGCAGTGAATTACTCTGCCAAGGGTCAAGCACCTTGCGTTCATGCTCAGGTGCAGTCTGCTCAGGGAAACAGAACTTTTAAGTGTTCTGTAACTCATTTGAGTCTGAATACAGTACAAAGTGGTGCCAATAACTCTGGAACGTGATGTCTGATGAACATGGGCAGCATGTCAGGCCGCCATTGTAAATAAGAATTTGTTCTTAATGACTTGCCTGGTGAAATAAAGGTGAAATGAAGTGAAGTTCTTTTATCTTCAGTGAACAAGATCAAAAGGATCAAAGCTGTTTGACCAAAGTTTTTATCATAATCTGTAGAGGAAAGAGCCCCCCCATCCCCCAATACGGAGGGGATCTGACAATGCCTGCAACTTAAACATGGCACGATGATTTGATGCTCCAGAGGAAAAAATTATATAATTGGAATCTCCATTTTGAAGTTAGATTTTTTTTCTTTCAAACAAATGGGTTGAATTTATGTAGAAATACTGTCACATAGCAACAGACAGAATGAGACATCTCAAACTGGGATTTAAACAATGCAGCAGTAAATAAGGCATGCGTCTGTCACAGTATTATAAAAGTATTTTAATAAAACTGAACCTGAATATCTCCTCTTCCACACACAATAACAGGCTTACCATTGCTACACTGCAGACAGCACAAGCTCCCCCACCCCTATTTTTTAATATAAAAGGAAAACAATTATGATATTGAATGTAATTACATATTCAAGTGCTGAAATGAGGACAAACTTCCTGAGTTACTTAACACCCGGGGAGAAATTAAATAATTAGCCAATCAATTATGATTACTTCAGGCATGAGTACTCATCAAACGTCCCATGTCAGTGCTCAATTGTAGTATTCAGTGCAATTTCAGTAAGACGGTAGATTTTTCTGTTGGCAGTAAAATAAAAGAAAAATAAATGGGTTTTATCTACTCTTCAGGAGATACTGTGCTATACCTAGCCCACATAATTAAAACAATACACAATTTTGGTAAATACACAATTTTGTGGCTTTTGTGACCTAATGTGCTAATGATGAAGTATGACCATATATTGTTAGAATAAGTTAAATAATGTTTAGGAGCTTTTTAATGACTCTGCTTTTTGCAGGATACATTTTGTAGTGTCAGGTCTTAGTGGGAAACTAAATCTTTCAGAGAGTGGAGTGATTAGGATTTTTGGTTTTTCCGTGCTTTGCAAATGGAAGATTAACCCCTATAGCCAGGAATACACTAAGGTGAAAATCGGCTGACAACAGCAGGGGTCCGAGAATCAGAGTACAGTCTGCCTGGTGTGTGCCTGTCTTTGGTAGCGGTCAGCCCTTGCCAAAGGTGTCTGAACCTGTCAGTTGGCCCTTCAAGCTAATCAGCATGCATTTTAGAGTTTTGGTGTGGGAGAAGAGGCATGGGGTGGGGATGAAGTGGGAGACAACAGAACACTGGCATCTCTGTAGCGGCACTATCAAAACACTCAAGCAACATTATAATTAAAGTTATGACAAGCCCTGCTCATTGATTATTTCATTGTATCGTTATCCAAATGTCTTTTGTTTACTTGTAGCCAAGAATTGCAGTTATCATAAACAATCAGTGTAGTGTTGTTTTCTGCCACTGTATTAGAGGAGTTACCAACTCTTTTAACTCTTTTTACCATGCACACCTTGGTAGCAAACACCTGGGATAAATTCTTGAAATCTGCGGTTCCCCCTCCAGTTTGTGACACAAATTCCTGAAAGCACCCTGTGCTTGTCGCTGTAGCAACCATGGCTTAATTCACATGGCCTCCTACGCTTTCTCCGCTTCTTTTTTATTCTCCATCACAAACAAAGCTACAGTTGATAAAGCCAGTGCTAACTGCACATTATGTTCGGATTCGGACATGGAGTCAGACATCATCACTCTTGTTGTCTGTTCTTGTTCTCATGCTGTGTATACACTCTTCAGCCTTCACTGTGATTTTGTTTACCATCTCCTGGGCTGGAAGTTGATTGCATGCCTCAAGCAAAGAATGCAAATAGGTGCAAATGAGGAGGTGACCACTGGCACTGAGTGACCGCTTCATCAGAGAGTTGGGACGTATCACTCCTGACCAGTGCTAACAAGACCCCCCTGCAGCTTCTTCCACCCCCCACCCCCATTGTCGCCTGTTGTCGGCCAACAATCAAGCATCTATTGGCTTGGAGCATTACCTGCTTATGTAGTGCAAATAATATAACTGACCCTAAAACAGAGGAGGGGCAGCAGGGTGGTGAGAGTGCTATGGAATATTGTTGTTTGCCAGGCCCATTTGTTCAGTAAATATGAACAATTTAGAAGAGGGAAAATCCATAGCTTCACTTGCATCTGCAAGCACAGCACAGATGCTTGAAATGGGAGATTAAGAGATGGAAATGAAGCCCTCAGGGCCCAGGAAGCCCTTCTGTTCCACCCTCATCATAATACTGTTCACATTTAACAAAATGGCTGGCAACTCAGGGTGAGACACTCATATAATTTTTTCCACTGGCCACCTAGTCATTGAATTTGGTTGCTCATGTAGAATTTGTGTGGCCCAAATATAAAATACATGAAAATTATACACACACACATATACATATATATATATATATATATATATATATAGATATAGGTGTAAAAGCACTGTTCAAAAGTCATTATTGCAAAATCTATTAAAAGTTTTAATATCAAAATTAAGCCAAGAAACAGCATTTGTTATCTTACCTCACACAAATTAAACAACTTGGCCCTGTGTGTACAAGCATACAGCACATTACTTGGGCAAACATGTAGGTTTGTAAAATTCAGTATTTAATATTTCAAATTTTAATCTGTACTTACTTACTCTTTCAATAGTCAATGGTATAAATGTTTGTTTGTAAATGGGAATGGTGTATACTGCTAGGAAAATGTTTGTATTTGTGTGTATATGTATGCATCTATGTACAGTGTTTATATTACTATCAGTATTTATTTTAAGTGGCAAATACCCTATACAAGAACTTGTACCCTGTGCAAAATGAACTTCAACCAAGTATAAACATATCCTTCTGGAGTGTAAGTATTATTCAGAAGTTTCATGCATTCATTTAAATGTCTTCTTCCATCAGTCAATTTATGTTATTTGACACTTTGACACAATGTTTGAATGACCACATTGTCTTCAGATGGTAATATCAGGGCCAAGTTACTTGAAATAATTCCGGAAACACTGGGTAGCATTGCATTGGAATAAAGCTTGTTTAATTTGTGTGAGCTAAGATGGCCAATACTATTTTTTGTAACTTGGGCTAATTTTGATATCAATGCTTTCAATGGTAGGACTATATTTAGCAAGTTTGAATGAATGACTTATAGACAGTGCTTTGAATATGTGAGTAAAGTGGCATTTTCCTATGTTTTTCTTTAGATATAATTTCTTTTTGTACGGTGTTTGTGATGAATAAGTGATAATAGTAACGTATATAAATGTGGGCATTGAGAGACATGCATGCATATAAATACATGAAAACACACATTTTATCTGAAATAAACACATAGGCATGGATTCAGTCATTTTTCCTTTACCATGAATGACAAATAAATTAAAGTGTTTTTAATGAGGTATTTTGTGTACATCACATACCTATTCATTGTTTGTGTGTATAGAGGCTCAACAGGGCTAGCTAACATTTATGTAGAAATATGGCATTGCAGGGTAGCTACAGTAGCCTAGTTAAAAAGTAGCTTACATCAGAAATGGTACAGTGGTAAATTTGAGCGTTCTCACTTTAAGAAAATCGATATACCTGCTGTGGAGTCAATATCTTGTGGCGGTTTGCACACAACTGGTAAAGTTACGTATACCTGACCAGATGTCGGTGCTTAAGTTTGGAGCTGTCTGTACTACTATTATACCCCCGGTCTGCCAACTCATTAGCAAGGTAGCTAACATTAAACTCAGTCAAAATTCTGAGTTTCCTCCAAAGATTATGTTCCAAAACCAATAGTTTCAATTTTTAGACTATTTTTTGTTAGCCAGCAAGCCAGTGTAATGAGTTAGAGATTTGCATTTTGAGTCTGAAGGGGATTTGAGCCCAGGCTAAATTTGAGAAAAAAACACACAAAAAGAGTGATGCATTTTATTTCAAACTAATGGATACTACTGGAAGTATGTAGAAAATGAGTTTGACCATGAACATCAGGTGTGGAAACTGCAGATCTGGAATCTGGAATTTGTTCTTTGTCCAAAGAACAAATTCCAGATAAGCAAGCATTCTTATTTGTTTTTCAATATAGTCAATGTTATTTCCTGTCTCTGAAAAGTCAAATATAAATTTCACAAAACATTATAGTCTTGGATGGTTATTTGTCACTTCTAAAGAGAGAACATACCTATTAATGGACAGAATGATGAAGTGGCTGCCATTTTTGCCGAACATGGAGAAAAATAAACAAAATGCCTGACAGGACTGTAACCTGGTAATTGCAGATGGCTTTTGAAGCAGAGTGGAGAGAAGAGAAGGTAACAGTTACATGACACTACCCTCCTTGTAATCAAATGCTGTCAAAAAGCTGAGCATTGGTGGCCCTTGTTGAAAGATTAATTCCTATGAACTAGGTATTGTCTTCTGTCGTTACCCCCCTAATTAACTGGCAACAATTTACATCCTGCACAAGAAAATGAGCACATTATTTTTGCCCTGTTTGCTTTCTGTCATCGTGACAGGCGGACCTGTCCTAGTCCAGCAAGCTCAGATTGCGGAAGAAAAAGAAAAAAAAATGCAAGAATGCATTTAAAGTCCAATTTGGAGACCAGTTCAGCTGTCCTCTCCTCGGTATTCCTGCAAAGCCTGCGGGCAATGAACACCTACTGCGTACATGAGTGACCCGTTTCCAGATAGCATAATGGGCCCATTGATAAAAAACAAGTTCTTCCTGTTAACCTCTCGGTCCGACTGGATGAATACTGAACTCCTGAGGCATCTTCCAGCAAAGAATGTGTTAGTAACGAAAGAAAGCAGAAAACATGACACCTTGGTATACCTTCTCAGGTGTTTCACCCCAATCATAGGAAAGACAATGCTGAAAAAGACAGAGATGCTTCCTACCTTTAATAAGATAAATCCTCTATGGTTTCACTAGACCATTCGTAGAGGTAACTAAGATATAACTATTACTGATTCATGTGTGTTTGGCAGACAAATATGCCAGATGAGGTGCCTCAATGTAAGGTCGAGATGAACTGACAAGAAAATTATTTCCTTCTAAAGCTGCATTCATCAAGAATTTATGAGAACAACATTGACTTGTGTATTCTACATTTATTTATGCCGTGTCAGTGAGAGAGTACTGTATGTCATTTGTATTTAAAGTATTTAAAGAAGGTATACAAAAGCATGCGTGAAGCAGAAGTGTGTGTACAACCAGATATAGTAAATTACAATAAATAAAGTAAAAAAATGAATCTCAAAATATTGTAAGGCCATGCTTTTCTGAAACCTATTTTATGTATGTTTGTGGACTCATTGTTTTTTTGTTTTTTTGCCAGCATTGGCCCATTGGAGTGAAGGAAAAATATACCACTTTTGACTGCAAATCCATTACACTTAAATCACAAAAACTGTACAATTAACTATCGGGGGCAAATAAATTGCCATGACAGCTGCTGGCTTACCTTGACAAATCCATATAGCCTTTGAATACTAGTTATGTTGGTGTTGTGGTTGAAATGTGTGTGACACAAGGAGAAAAGGCCCAATTAACATCTGGTGCTGCTTTGACATAATCACAAGGGCTGGCAGGCTGAATGACCTACACAAGCTTGGACGATGAGCTCACAGACAACCGAGATACTGTGGTGTCCTATGCACTCTCCCCTGGCGAATAGGGGGTTTCAGCATAAAAGGAATTTAAAGCACTTATGTTATCATTGTAATCCAATATCCAAGGGTGAATACCGATGGCAATTTCACACGCCTGTTCCCAGTTTTTCAGGAAAAGCCTAAATCATATCTTCTGTAGACTTGTTTGAAACTCCAAGATGTCAACAGATATTTTGCTTTCAGCCAATCATATTGTGTCCTTTCCTCAAGTCCCTACTCTCAAAAAAACACAGTTGAAATGCAAACCTTTTCCTCTTCCTGCTCGAACAAAACCTCCTGTCATGACGTCGAGCGATAATCTATTATGACAGCTACACTTCTCATCAGATAAAAGCACACCAGACATTCCCATTGAAAGTAAAAATCCAGTTTAAGTATTGCATACATTATAATTGTTGTAAAAAGAAAATATATTTAGCAGTTGTTTGATCTTAAGGATGGCAGTTTATAAGGTCTGGGAAAGTCTAAAAAAATATGAAGCTGCTGAGCAGAAAATATGCCAGTTCCACATGATGTTGATTACTGCCTACAAAGTGCCGAATTACAACACAGGTAAATAATAAGTACTCTGTGACTCTTTTTACATTTACATTACTCAATTAACCCTTACTCATTACTGAATTCTGAACATATCCTTACAATAACCTAACGTGGAATTACAGTACCTGAGGCTTGATGTTAGTATGTGAAATTGTACTACATTTGAACTCTGGGTAGACCAGTATTACAGCCTTAGAATCCAAACCTGCTCTCTCCAGAGTAAAGCAGCACTTCCAACTGAGAAAACATTTAATAGTCCTGATAAATAATGAGCTCTAAGCTCTGATTTCTTAATCCTGATGTATCGTGGTAAGTGGACAGGTGTAGCGGCTTTTGCACGTCTGGAGTGCAGTAATTAATCTGACGTGTCGTGATGAACTGGGAACTATGAGTGTGGGAAAAATAAATTTAAAATGCTTGAATTACTCAGAAACAGAGAACTGGGCTCTCAATGATGACCTTGGGGAAGAGGAAAGGTAAAATGTTGTAAAGCAGGCATTTAAAAAGGTAATTTGGCTTTTACTCATGGACCAGTGTAGAGGGACATTAACCATATGTGATTCATTAGAGGGAGATGCAGTGATTAATCTGGCTAGAGAGGCCTGCCCACCTGAGAGAGAGGGGGAGAGGGAGAAAGAGAAATCAAGCAATGTACAGACCCCTCTCATATTGTGGAATCTCAAACATTATATCTTTCATACACTATTTACCAGGCCTGGGATACATGCACACACACGCACGCACAAACATGCATGCACGCACGTATGAATGCGCACACAGAGACACACACATAAATTGTATAATATAGTCTATGATAATGTATAATGTAGTGCACATGCAAATAAAACTGCATGAAAAACTGCAGTACAGGGGCCAGAGTCACCTAAGATTTGCTGTCACAACAAGCCATGAGGAGGAGGGTGGGGAATAGTAAATGTAAAATGGAGATCATATTGAAAATAAGTGGAGACAGTTCAAATAATAATGTTTTGTTGGGAATCATTTTTAATTAAAGCATTTGCGGAGCATCTTCAGCACATCAACATTCGGAACAAACAGCATGAACAGCCATAGGAAAGAAAACACACTGGAAAAAAGAACTACTCAACCAAATTATGTGATTAAATAGATTAATGACACATTACATTGAAATCAGCCAACCATTCTAGGTCTAAAAAAATAAATAAAACCTCTGAGACCCTGATTTTGAAATAACACTGGGCTCTAAAACTATATTTCTATCACATCAAGCTCATCAATAATAATTGAAAAAATTAGTTTACAATTTAATTGCATTTGGTGTCTTCTCTTAAATATATTTTTTTTTTTTTAATTAAAAAAAACAACCTCTGGTATCTGTGAACCTCCACTCACAGTAACCAGGATTTTTTTCTGCTTCATGCTTCCAAAAAACTATTACAGCATTCCCAGAACATGGGTATGAATGAAAACAATAAATGTATTTGTTGTAACAATTTCTCTTATTCGACATTTCCATCAAAAAATAAGAGTAAAACAGCCCCTACAGAGGCAGCTTGGTATCCATTAGAATCCACTGAGCTCTATATCAAGAGGGGTATTTACTGCATTTAAAATGTGCAATAAATAGAAATTGAAAGATTTGATGAGCACGTGCAAGAAATAGTGTGAAGAGAGTATGATCTGGATCCAATCAACGATTGTTGCACAGTCAACTTTGATGTGCAGTTAAACTGAATGTTTTATCTTCACTCAGTTTGACAAGCTAATTTCAAAAATCACGTGAACTCAGCAAACATGCATCTAATTTTATAGTCCTGGCCTATGACTTATTTTTTAATCAAAAACAAATAACAAGTAAGTCATTGTGATTTGTAATTCACTTTGTATGAAAGTAAAACAAATAAATAAACAATTATATGATTTCCAATATATTATTTTACTCCTAGCTGTACCAGAAGTAGACACAAAAATATAGATTTTTAAAATTGTTATTATTATGGGGCAGATGTATGTCATTAATGGACCTTGCTGTGTCTGAGCTGAAGTCTTGCAGTGACATTATCTGGAGAAACCTTTGTGTCCTACCCTTTGCACTTCACAAGGAGGGTCTGTGAGATCCTTATCATACTGAGTGGACCGAGATAAACCAGTGAAGCTCAGAAAATAAGGAAAATACACGTATGTGGGATGATATTTAATCTCTGCAGTTTATTACATAAAAGAGGAGGGAGAGATAATGCTATCAATGCTGTAAGGGAATTAAGGGTTTAAGTACTGTTTTCACTCAAATAGCCGGTGAAGCCGCATTAAAAGTAATCACTAATGAACACTCACCCCCCTCCCCTCCATTGACACACACACACACACACACACGCACACACACAGAAATGTAATCACACATACACCTACGGTGGGGGAAGGTGTGTGTGTTTACATAGACCTTGAAAGAAAGCATCTTCTCTGCAAGTTACTCCATTCTTCGTGCGGCAAGTTTGCTCAGATTGTTGAGCAGTGATGAAAAGTATCTATAAACAACACCCAAGGTGTCTTTTCTCAAGATCTCCTTTACACAAGCTGGTCATCTTAGATCCAGACAGAAGATGGCATTATTCACTCAAGAGGCAGAGCAGAGATTGGAGTGATTATGTGCACTTAATCAGAGCTGCAAGCTTGGCTTATGAATTACTGCACATTAACTTCCCTAAACATCAGATGGCAGCGCAGACTAACATAAACTGTAGTCCATTAACCATACAAAGGCATCAATTACAGCACTCAATGTGTCATGAGTTCATGGATTAAAAGAAGAAGAAAATTCATGAAATCCTTGACTGAAATTTCTGAATTACAGCAAGTCGTAAACAGTTTAGTTTTGTATAAATCATATAATTGGATCTGACTGCAAGGCTTGGCAAGCTATCAAAATGCCTGTCAGTCAGTATAGGTTTCTAATTACAGTGCCCTCCAAAAGTATGGTCACAAAGAGTAAAAGTTATTTTTGCTATATACTTAATACATTAGGACTTGAGATCAAAAGATGAATATAAGACAAAAGCACAGACAATCTGAGGAGGGGAAGCATAGCTGTTTGGGTTCCCTGGCAGTGTCAGCGCTTGACAGGGATTCTAAGTGTAGGGAGGTCAATCCTGTTTTGCCGATCTTTCACAAAACATATTTTGACAGTTTATTCTGCATTCATAATGTCATAAATGCTACAGTATAATCAAATAACAACATATAAATCGCCAGTTTCCCAGAATTTAACTGTTGTTTCCTATAATACGATTAAAAAAATTATACACTTCCCTCCGCATGTAATCACTGTTGTTGGAGGGAAACGCATCATCAGCTGTGCGACTTTGTAAAACTCAAATGCTTTATACGACACTGTAGATAAGACCTTGGTAAAGATATGTATGTAAGAAAGTATGTATATATATATATATATATATAAGTACGTTTTCTGGTGACTTAGCCACCAGAAAACACATACACTGGCAACAGGTCATAGCTAGCTGTGGCTATTCAAATTGCAGGGGATTCAGAATCCCAAGGTTTGCGCATGTCTCCTTTTCACTGTAATTACAAATAACACCCATTCGTAAAACTCAAATGCTTTATACCACAATGTAGATATGACTCTGACGTGGACGTATGTGTAAGGATCGTGTTGTACACTCGCAACAGGTCATAGCTAGCTTTGGCTATTAAAACAAATCGGAATCAAACAATCAGGGATTGGCTACAACTTGAATAACATTTCATTTCAGCAAAACAAAATCCCTTCTGGGGTTTTTTTGGTGACATATCGCTTCTGGAATTGCTGTAGAATTCCCTCAGGACGCTGGCAGCTGAAACGTTCTTAGGACACCTAAATATACGAACATATCAATAACTAATAGCCAATTAACATTTTAAACATTTTGCAGTGAGTTTTTCTTGTGGTGAAATGAGTAATAATGTCTTCAATGTGGTTAGATTTTTTATAATGAATCCACTCATTTTGGTGAAGTGCAGGCACAAATGCTCGTAAACAGAGTCAAGTTTGCATAATAATTCCTGATTTCTAAAGTAAAAAGTAACATTGCTGAACTATCAGTGCACTTTAACGATTCAATTGCTTTATCTACTCCGATTTTGTCTATTTCCTTGTCAAATTACCTGTTGAAGTGAGCCCATAAGCCAATTTTGTTTTATGTCTCTGCATGGAACTCCCATTGAGATTACATTGTAGGCAGAACAATCACCCTCCCTACTAAGTGTCCAGAAACCAGAAAATTCAGTTCTTTACAGCCACATATTGTCTGGATTGGCATATACTATATATACTATTTATCACTTTCTGCAAGGTAGTGTCTAGGTATGGGTACGAGTAATGGATTAATTGTTTGCTGGTCAGATACATGCCTAATCAATCATGTTTTGATTGCAATAATGCTTTTTTGGTAAGCCGCTGTATGATTGGGATAATAAGGGCCTGAGCATTTGATGCCCTGCACTGAGGAAATTGCCAGAGGTGAATGCACGTATGTTCTCCGACATTGTAAGTTGCTCTAGATAAGAGCATCTTCTAAATGAATGTAATATTGTAGTTTGTGCAGGCCAAAAATCCAGAAACCCATGTTCTCATAGATCTAATTCTTCCTTGCTGGCTATATTACAGATGTCTTTGACCAAGTCTCTTCATGAATATTCATAAGCTGTGTTAAATTGGAATGTTTCAGCTTCAGTGGCAGATGGCAAATCTTTCCATGTTAAGAATAAAGGATCTGACTACCTGGTTAGTATGTAGAATGTGTTTTGATATTTCTTGGCTCATCACTTCATGTTGAGGACAGTTTCTTCCTGTTGTGTTGTCCTTGCTTGTTACCTGCTGTCTGAAGCCATCACTGAAACTCACAGTAGCTGAAGATATACGGGTGAACAAGGGTGAATAAAAAGTAGTCAAATACAAACAACTCTCCCCAGCAACTTTCTGACCCCTCCTTACCCCTCTGTCTCCCTGCTGACCAAAGAGGAGTCTTTGTTGTTTGGCGAGTCATTGTTTTTACAGCTTGATATGTGTACTAGGCACATCCACCTGCACCAGCCCAGCAGAGTGTTTATTTTCCTCTGTAATTCACCTATGAGCCAGGGAACTGCTGATTAAATAAATCAGGAGCTGATTGAACCCTACCTTTCTTTTTAACTGCTTGACAAACATGTTGTTTTGATGATTTTGTCAAGAACTTACAGGGTCTTATGGACTAAAAGGTTTTAATTTTATTTATTCTTGTGATGGAAGCTCTCTAGGCCTTTTGTTAGATATAGGCAGGCCGGCATGGAATCCACGCGTGCAGAACACATATGAGAACTTAAAATTTGAACGTTATAAAATGTTTCAAGTCATTCACAAAGTTATCACAACCTCTCTCTCCCCCATGTTTGAGTGACAGTTGTGAGCATCGCAAAGGTCAGCTAGTTCTTCATATAAAAGTGGCAGAAAACAAGCAATGATGTCAAAAATAAGACTACTGAGGAGCTATGGGGGCATCATTTGTCAACAAAGACTATGGCCAGGGACAGAGCAAATGAATTTGCCAATGATTTTAAGAATGATCGAGGAGCGTTAGTCCGTACAGTTTGACAGCATTCCATGGATGAGCTTACCTCATGTGATGCTGCTGGAGCATCTGAAGTCCCTTCCACACAAAAAAGGCATGTGGTTTCAGTAGGCTAAGCATGTTGTTACTGCTAGCTTGTTAGCATGTTGAATTCATTCAGTATTTGTTTCAAAGTTGGCTGAAGTTGATTAACATATGACAAATTTGCTAGCTAATATCAGTGTTCCACAAGAAAGTAATGTTAAGCCTAACACTTGATGACTGGCAATGTTGGGAGTAACATTTCCAAATTTACCAGTAATGCCTTGTGGAGCTTGGTCCACCCAAGGTAGCTGGAGTAGTCTCAGTCACATCTACTGGTGGAGTGACCTGGGTTGTGTTAACAAATCAGCCCAGGTGCTTAAAGGTGTGCTGTTTGCCATGGCAGAGGGCTGAGAACAGGAACATGCATGCATGTGTGCTTGTTTGCATTATTTGAACTGGTCGACTGATCATACTTTGTAGAATAATTGAGTATTTAATGCTTTAAAGCTTATATGACTGTCTTTTTCTTTGTTTTCCAGTATGATATAGGACACAGACCCTGGTCTGCTGCCTGTCAAAGTCTCTATCTATATCTATGTAGCCAGTGGCACCTGATGCCGCGGCTGGTATAAATTGGAATGGGGGGAATCATTGGGGGAAGTGCTTTTGTTCCAGCCGGGACAAGAGGACAGGTGCACACACTGTCGTCGGCGTTGGAAAAAGGTGTAGGGAACCATCAAAATAGTTTTTTGCCGTTTTGCTCAGTGCGGGAGCAAACTATCTTGCACCGTTCTTGTTATAATAGCTGAAAGACTGCAGTGCTACAATAAGTGAGCAAGTTTTTATAAAGTTTTAATCTCAAGATGGAATGAGTTTAAGATGTGAATGTTTGTTGGAGAACGGAGAAACATTGTTAAGCCTTGATTCTCCAATTTTTTAGTAAGAGCGCTGGTGTGGAAGAGTGTCCGTGTATGCAGGGAGTGTTTGTTTGGTCCTCACATTTAAGGTATGCCTCTTTTTAATGATGGATTAAATAAAGCTTGAGCATTTTAATATTTTGTAAATTAAAAGGAAATGTTTTGTGGATTGCTATTGTGCGCATTAAATAAGGTGACCAAATTAATGTCTGTATTTCTTTTTAGGGAGCTTTGCAGATTTCCTCTGCTGCTCTACTGTTCATTAGTCCCTTATGGTCGGTTTTGATGTCCAGGTTTAGATTCAGTTTCTAGTCCACCCGGCGTATGAGCTGGTGTGAGGCAAAAGAATTTGGGAGTGCCTCCGTGGGCGGACTAGTTTCTTTTTCTTTTGTTTGTTTGATTGTTTGTTTTGTTTTTTTGTGTTTGTTTGTTTTTTGTTTGTTTGTTCCTTTGGTCACCACTTCCTCAGGGCTTGTTAGGGTGGACTGTAGGTGAGGAGAACTGGTAGTATCTCGGGTTGGTAAGCTGAGGAGTCTCGGTGTGAACCCGCATGCTCATATTTCTTTATCTCACTAGTAAGTGCGCATTTTCCACGAGCGTTATATTACAAGTGTTAGGCTGAAAAGTGTGAGTACTTGTCTTAAGTGTCGTGATATTAGTGAGTGCTTTCCACTCTAATGATGAAGCTTAATATGCTTACCACTAAATTCTCCTCTGTTAACCACCTAGTCTATTGTTCTAAAGCTACAGGTCCAGCCCAGCTTTAAAGGCAGGGATAGGCACTCAAGTATACTGTTGCCTTATGAATTGCATACTGTTGTTATAATAAACTTTGGCACTTTTTGACTTAACTCTGTTTCCATCATTTATTTGATAACTGCAAGGGGGATATCCCAAGGGCCTTAGAGTTCCCCTTTACCTCAAACAAAAATGGTGGCGTAGTACAATCCTACACTAGGGGGTGTTACATCTATTTCTCTTGGATTTTTATCAAATTAGGTTTATTGGCATGATGTACACATACACATATTGCCAACACATAAAAAATACAGTCATAGAATAAATATATGCAAAATGCAAACATATTATAAAATGTATTAATATATTTAGAATATTATTGAATTTGGTGATGAAAAAGGCATGCAGAATTGTCCACATCGTCATTGCTATATGTGTGTATCTCTTTGCGTATGTTAGCTCAGACACATGCTCAGTTTTCTGCTTGCTTTTATGTGTATGTGCTGCATTGTAGCATTGAACCATAATTAATTAACAGTAGGCCTATATATTCTGTTGACTGCTTTCAGAATAACAATAAGAAAGGTAAAATAAATTCATAAAAGAATATACAAGTAAATGAATTTGAAAAAATACTCAAGAAGAGAACAATAGAACCATATAGCATGGGCTGGGGAACATTAGTATATATATTACATTACATTACATTCATTTGGCAGATGCTTTTATCCAAAGCGGTGTACAAAAAGTATACATATAATATACTTATAGCAAATTCTCACTGTCTCTCAGGCTATGGCAGACTGTCACTTATTTTGCTCCAGGGCTGTGCTATATCACTGTGTGCCCAGGGCATTGTCATGCTGAAACAGGAAAGGGCCTTCCCCAAACTGTCAGGGAAGTACAGAATTGTCTAGAATGTGATTTCATGCTGTAGCATTAAGAGTTTGTTTGCGAAGCCAGTGTCTTATCTTAGACAATTTTGCTCTATTCTCCAACAAATAGTACGTGTTCACACTCCAAAGAAACCAGCGATTTCTCTGGCTGACAGACCAGACTGCACACACGCATAGAGGGTATCCACTAGAATTTCAAGAGATGGCTGTCCAACACCAATGTTTAATGTCACTTAGTCGTATTCCATATGAAATCGGTGTTCAATTTCCCTTAATGTGTTGAAGATTGCATCATCTATGTCTATGTCTTCAAGATCACTTATTAACACCAACATTTCTAATAAATTATCAATGTGGGTCAAAATAACATCCTCTTACAGACTGTGACTGTCAGTTCGGTCTGCTATGGTTAGCATGGCACTGCGGAGATCGCTAATGCCTGTTGTCATGTTCCTTACTTTACCTAAAAACCACTTAAGTGCCATACTTGCAAAATTGACTAGATAACTCCATTCGCTGCTGTTTGAACAAGACAAAACAATCGATCGCAAAGGATTACCTAATCAGTGAGCAGGTCCAGCTCTGCTCGTGTTGATTGACAGGAGGGCTTGCCATTTTGAAAAGTGTGAGTTTGGAAATAAAAACGCCATTTGGAAATATATCATTCGGAAAAGTGTCATTATGAAATGAAAAAAGCCATTCGGAAATACAACATGAAATCATTAAATAAAAATTTAATTAAATACGATCACGTTATTGTGAAAAAGAACAGCCATGAGGTGAGAATTATTAAATTATTTTGAAATAAAATTAGGTATTTATTTAATTATTTATCCATTTAATTATTTATTTATTTATTTAATTACACATTTATTTAATTATTCATTTAATTTTGGCACATTTAGTCCTCCATACATTGGTAGCTTAGTAGTTTTTGTGTTTAATGCACCAGATATGACGTGAAAGTTGGAACATTGCCAAAATGTGGTGGATGGTTAAATGTTGTTTTCCCATACAAGAAACATTACACTCTGTAGAGTACAGAAATACATACGAGAGTGAATTATTATACATTTAGGTACTGTACCACATTGTGTGACAATTATTTTTTAATCTGATAATAATGTTTCATCTTAAACCTTCATAAAGGGTTAATTTATATGCTTTATAATGGACAAAATCATTTTATTAATCTTTGGAGAGATTTTGGATATGTTTCTGTATCTCTAGATATTTTAGACCATTGTACTGACAGAAAGCTTGTAATTCCCACTTGAAAATGATGCAACAGTGAGTTTATTGAGTCAAAACAGTTAATTTGTTGTGAAATATGTGATTATGTTGTAATTTACAGCAATGCATAATTTAGACATTTTGGATAAATTTGGAGACACTGCTTAGTTTTTGCTTCATAGATCTTTAGTAGTTCTACATATCCACCCTTAGATTTTATGAACCTGTTGTCAAAGATTTTTTCATCCAGGACATGTATAGTTTAACCTGTTGTATATATGGGGTTTCTCAGTATTTCATTGCAAAGTAAAATTTTTTTTGCTTTTTTGCGAAGACAGTTGCCTTTTAAGCACTTTATTTCTTCCTAAATTACAGATCACAACTGATGTAAATGAGAAAAAGGAGAAGTGGAGTTTAAAACACTTGTGCTCATCAATTAATTTGCTGCACAGGTTTTGATGCCATGAGGAATTACTGAACAAAATCTGTGTTGCAATAATAAAGTCTGCACATGGGTCCATGAAGTCATTCAGGAATTAAATATTCACTAGAAGTACAACTGAATGAATTGTTGAATTAATCTTTATAGTGAACTGAATCAAAGAACTGAATGGAACTGGAATACCCATCTCTACTCACCTTGCTCTTTTCTTCACCCACAATGAGGCAAGGTGAATTTGATGGTGAGTAGAGGTGGTACATGAATTCTGAATGGCAAACCACTGACTAAGAAAGGACCAGTATTTTGTTGATTAAACAATCCAGCTCTTTCCTTGCAGTTTGTACAGTTTGTAATTTGTTCCCTCACGAGAACATAAACGATAACAGCTGCACATTATGATAACAAAATCACCTGGTAGTTCAATGGAAACAGTGATCTGTGATTGCCCAATCCCATTGCCCATTCAGTGTTAATAAATGCTTTTCCCTCACAAGCAAGCCTGTATTCATGGATGCACAATTGCATGTGTATGATAGAGGGCATTTCAATATACATTCAGGATGTATTGGCATGGAATGTGATTGTTAAGAATTTACTTTGCATCCTATATTGTAATGATATGCTATGGCCTTTGCAGTCACCAGATCTCAACCCAGTTGAACACCTATGGGAGATTTTGGACCTACGTGTTAGACAGCACTCTTCATCACCATCATCAAAACACCAAATGCGGGAATATCTTTTAGAAGAATGGTGTTCCATCAGTCCAATGGAAATTGTACTGAGAATTGACGGGGAGGTTTCAAATACATGAATCATCTTATTGACAGCATAATGTTTCACACTCAGGCACTTGGGAATAACAGTGTGCCAAAAGCAAGTAGAAATGGATGACTGACAAGCAAGAGGCTTGATTAATCAGCAGGATAAAAGTACTCACACTTTTTTGCTGTGTGACATGAATGTGAATCCAATCCTGCCCATATAGTGAGACAGCATGCAAACCGCTGCGATACACAATTCCTTTAAATCTGTTAAACACAAATAAAAAAGTGTAAATAATAACAAATAATAAATTAAATTATATAAAAATAAAGTATGTTTTAGTGACATTAATAACATTCCACAAGTATTTCCAAAGGCAAGCATACAGTACAGAGTGTGGAGTAATTCAATTTCAATCCAGTCTAATTCTCCTAGAATATTTTCAAATCATTAGTTTCAACAAATTTTTTCAAAAGTAAATAAATAAAAATATGAAACTGAAATGAGAAATATGAAACAAAATCACTATTTTTTCTGTTCCTGCATGTGTTTCTACAAAATCTAAATTCAGGGACTCGATTTCCTTGTTCATCAATAAAAACCACCAGTAAGCATGAAAGAATCTCCCTCAGTCACTTGCGGTGTTGCAGTATCATTCAGAACAAGTATTAATGCCTGCACATGTTTTATGAAACCATGGATTGCAGTGGCTGTTTAGGTTTTAACCCTCCTATTATCTTTGGGGTCAATTTGACCCCATTCAATGTTTAACGTCTCTAAATAAATGATTGACATCATTTTGCTTCATATTTTATGACTTTTCCTAATTTAATGAGGACAACTGGGTAAACATAAAATAAACATGACGATATTTTTTCAATGTCCTGTACACATTTTGTAGGCATCGGCGTTCTTTGGGGTCAATTTGACCCCAGGCTGTTTTAGCTGTATAAAACATATAAGAAATATCAACATTTTACACACATTTGTTTTGGTTGTTTTGGATGATATTGAGGTCACTATAACATGCAATTTTATAATCTTCAAAAAACTTCCCTCTGCTTTAGGGCCCTAACCTAACATAACCATACCTGTAGTAGTGCTAGAACCACTGATAGTTCACTTTCCCGTGCTTTGGGGGAGGGGAAATATGGTTCCCGCAAGGACATTGATAGTTCACACAACATAGGGGAGGAGCAAACATATAAAAGCTTGCACAGCAGCCTTCTAAACCATTTCTCTTGGTGCTCTGTGTTCTCTCTCTTTATGCTCTCTCTCAATTGAAAATTCCTCTATGATTTTATTTACTCTGACTCCCTGATTGTTTTTGTTTATTTTTATTGATCTTATGGGTTTGATTGCTCCTTTTTATCAGGTACCTTTGTTTTATGTTGTATTGTTAGTAACTCCTGTGTTTACTGCTGCCTATTTTGGCCAGGTCACTCTTGAAAAAGAGATTTCTAATCTCAAGAATTTTTTACCTGGTTAAATAAAGGTTAATAATAATAATAATAATAATAATAATAATAATAATAATAATAATAATAATGACCTCTAAGCAGAGGTTTTCTGTCAATGAGGTTTTGTCACAGCTCTTTGACAGTGAAAGCGACATAGAGGAGAATGTGTCTGAGCCAGAGGATAATGTTGAGGAGGACCCTGATTATGAGGCATCCTCCTCTGATGAGAATGAGACTGTTAGTGTTGACCCTCCTGTTGTCTCTCAACCACCAGCAGACACGTTACCTTCCAAAAATGGAAATTTATTATGGTCCCTGCCCCCACTTGAACGACAGGGTAGACTTAGTGCTGCTAATGTCATCAAAATGGTTCCAGGCCCCACCAGATATGCTGTCAGCCATGTCCAAGATGCAAAATCAGCATTTTAGCTCTTCGTAACACCATCAATCGAAAAGGATATACTTGAGATGACAAACTTAGAGGGGAGGTGCGTGTATGGGGACAGTTGGTAAGACTTGGATGTGACCCACTTGCAAGCCTACATTGGGTTATTCATTTTGGTAGGAGTCTACAAGTCAAAAGACGAAGCAACAGCAAGCCTTTGGAATGCTGACACTGGAAGGGCAATATTTCCAGCCACCATGTCTCTAAAGACATTCCATGTTTTCTCCCTTGTCATACGCTTTGATGACAGAGAAACAAGGCAGGGCCGACGAAGGCGTGACAAACTTGCAGCAATACGGGATGTATGGGACAAGTGGGTTCAGCAATTACCCTTTCTTTACAATCCAGGCCCCCAAGTGACTGTGGATGAATGTCTGGTTGCATTTCGTGGGCGCTGTCCCTTCAGACAATACATACCAAGCAAACTGGCCAAATACGGTATCAAAATATGAGCAGCATGTGATGCACAGTCCAGCTATGCCTGGAATATGCAGATGTAAACTGGTAAATCCCCTGGGGAAGCACCTGAAAAAAATCAGGCCATGAGGGTGGTACTAGACATGGCTGAAGGACTGAATGGTCATAACATTACATGTGATAATTTTTTCACATTGTATGCCCTGGGTGAGGAACTGCTGAAAAGGAAAGTTACCATGTTGGGGACAGTGAGAAAAAACATTAAAACACCAAAAAGATCTTTCGTTCAAATTTTAGGTCAATCAGTGAGATTTTATGGTGATTTGCATATTTTTTCATAGTCGGGTAATAGGTAGTCTGGATGTATAAGGGGGGGTGGGGGGGGGGGTTATTTTTTATTTAAAGGGCTATTTAGGTCATCAACAAAGAAACATAATGTACCTGACACAAACTTGTGGTAACAATTTCAATTATAATCATTTTCTGGAGGTTTAAATTGCTGGGGTCAAATTGACCCCAAGGATAAAATATGTTAGTAAATTTGAAGATAACAAGAGGGTTAAATCAATACTTCCAGGTAATGAGAAGCAGGAAGATGCCTATTGCTAGTCTTCAAACTGATAGCAATGGTCTAATGATTTAAACATGTCTAAATACTCCTCTCACAATAATATGAAGGCATTCTTTCAGCATTGTGAAATCTTTAGTTTAACATGAGCCTATGAGACATTTTGTCACAGCGGAGTAGAGCATATATGCTGCTCCATTTTGGGTAGTCACTGTGATGTTCTTTGGAATCTTCTGGAAGCACTTTGATTAGTTTAGGTGGGGATAAATAGACATCTGTGTCATTCCAATAAAATTTTGCTTGTATAGCACTTTTTTAGACACTGTCACAAAGTCAAAACAGAAAAATAGGAACATTCGGAAACACTGGGCCTGAAAAGCCAAAAATCAGGAAGTGAAGAAGAAAAAACACCAGTGAGAAAAAAAAACCACAGAAACGGTGGTTAGAAAGAAATTGTGGCCATTAGAATCTACAGTGTTTTGCCTTCCACTGGCATTGTTATATAGTGTTGAATTTCCAATGCCTTCTATATTGACTGCCTTTTCATATCTCTTAAAGCCTATATACTGTACCTTCCCCTACAGTCTCTGAAATTTCTCTGTGAGAATATTGTGAAGGGACTATTATATTGGTTAAATCCAGGAAAACCTGCCTGCCCTCAGCCGTTATTATCCCAGAGGGGAAGGATGGATATTATTAAAGAAATGGATAACTTTGTAACTTTGAAGTGCTGCATGACATGTAAACGAAACACAGAAAGAGAGACATGCAAAACTAATGAAGACTCCAGGGACATCCCGAAAGAGTAAAAAAAGATTCTTTTCTTGTGCTTTCAATAACATACCTCCCAGGGGGCCTAGCACGCCAACCTTTGCCTGGACATGAGCACCGTGCCGCCAGCAGATGTACCGCCTCTGCATTTCAATAACATTGGGCCCTTTGGTGAGGGTATGCCAGTCAGCCTTCTGCCCTGGTAGACCCTAACTCCAGCGTGAAGTGGTGCCAGGTGTGATTGGCACACACCACCTTCCTCTGAAATAATCACACAACCAGGTCAGACAATGAGAGATGGCAAATTCTGATGCCAGTCTGAGAGAAAGAGATACTTCTAGCAAAAGTGTTGTCACGGCTGAAATAAAGCCTGTTTTCCCACTGTAGATTCTGAATATGTCATTCTCATTTTCATGCAATCACTAATATTATACCTGCTGTACGAAAATCTTGTGTGATATAAACTCATGCCTAACCAATTTCCAAACAATCTGTCTTAACATAATAATATGATTTGTTCCCACGCATACTTCATGCTGCCCAATACTTGAATATCCTCAAGCCAGATTTTAAGAGAAAATTAATTTTGTAGATTGAAAGCATGAGGGGCGGGGTTGGGTTGGTGGCAACAGCTGTAGGATTTGGCAGACATCCGTACAATGTGGAGACAAAATATGGCAGAATATGGTTGAATATGTTACAATATACATAAAAATAATTAGATGTCGTCTTTGAGATTGTTAGGAGGGAGGGAAAGGAGGCGTTATTTTTGGAACATGGCCTCAAGTGGCCAAACAACATGCCCTTTCCTATAACACGTGGACCCCGACAGTGTTGGAAACACATAAGCGCCCCTCTTTTTCCGCAGTCACGAGTGACAAATTATCAAATTGATTGATGAATTAAGTGACATAATCAACACATAGCATTTTTACCATGAAGGTCATCCATTATATGACAGCCCCGCCCCCCTCCCCTCTGCTCTGTATATTAGTGATTTTGTTGGATACCAATCTGCACTGACCATGGAGAGTGTAGCCATAATTAAAGAGTGAAAGGCCAACATCCTGGTGTTTCCAGGGGCTCGTTATTTATGTTAATTGCTCTGGCGGGGCTGAGGAGGTGGGCTGAATCTGGTTGCCTACTGCCCACTGCTGTTCTTAATATATGAGTGCGGTGAGCATCCAGCCATATAAAGTGCCCTATGCTACAGCAGGGTCCGGCTGAGTCCCCCGCAAAAATTATTAATATCATATCTCATTCCACTTCTTTGCTTCCATGTGGCATTGCAAGAAGACTGCCTTGAACCAGCAGTGGTTTGCCCTCCAGAAACTTTAGTAAATACCCTGCTTTAGTAAATACCCTGAGAATGTGTGTGTGAGAGATACATAGACCATGTGGATATCCAGGCATGAGTGTAAGAGCTAGATATGTGTGTGTCTGTGGACAGAGAGAGTATATCAGCATGTGTTTAAATGCATGTGCCTGTAATAATGTTTCTGTTTGTGAGATATATTGAGGGGACCAAGGTGGATATCCAAGCGTAATTAGGAGAGGTGGAGGGTTTTTTTGTGTATATGTGTGTATGTTGCTGAAACAGCTTTTGAGAGATGGTTGCAACTGTTAGAGGCCATTAGTGGGGTCATTGGTGAAAGCACGAAACTCCCATGAGGCAACAAGAGAGGCAGAGGGAGAAAAAGAGAGCATAGGAGAATGAGGATACTGCTGACTTCTGCACACAACTGCCGTTATGTCACTGATTCTGAAATTTTTTTTTTCTCATTTGTCCAATCAAAATTTCCCCCCCCTTACCCAGGAAGTATCAGTGCCTGTTTGGAAGGACTGCATGGTTCCCTCTAGACTGCAACCATTTAATTATTTAAGTGCAGTCATTATTTCGACAGAAATTCAGCGTGAGGCATTCATTACGAATGCCTGCAGAACTCCTAACTTGAAGGAATGGATCTGTTCATCTGTGAATTAAGTCCAGCAGCCACACGATTCAGTATAGTGCAATCATGAAGAACATGGGCATTGACCCTTACATGCTGAGCCCATGTACCATGTACATTCACAGTACAGTTGCGAGCCAGCTCAGTACTGTACATTTGCTTAAATTTCATTCTCCCTTCAAGGTTAGCTGTTTTTTTTGTTTTTTTTGCTGTTGATGCACTCTCTTTATCTCTCTTTCTCTCAGTCTCTCTCTCACTCTCCCACGCACACACAGCCATATATTTTTAATCACATGACGTCCCCTCTGAATCTCTCATAGTATAACAGCTGGTATGTCTGAAAAACACAGGTCAGCTCTTATTTGTACACAAAGGAGCCATTTAGAGTGCACATGCTGCGCGTGCCACGCATTTATATACAAACCAATCCAAAGTTGAAACTCCTCATGACGCTGACATTACCATAGTATTCAGATGCAGGCTTTCTGAATTAAGTTTAGTTCGTTAAAAGTTATGTATGATTCTGATAACGCGGAATATTAGGTAAAATCTTGCCTGGGTCCAGACCTTTGAATCCTGTCCAATTCTGTCTGATATCAGGCTAGGTAAAATCCTCAGATGGCCAACATATTTCATAAAACAGCCTTCCCAAAATATGCAGAAGTAGCCTAACGGGTTGAGTGAGGGGTGAAACCGTGACACTTGGTCGTTTAATACTGCACTGCTTCTGTTCTCCAATAGAAACGCATTCTTCATTCCGAGACTGAGAGAGAGAGAGAGAGAGAGAGAGAGAGAGAGAGAGAGAGAGAGAGAGAGAGATCGAGATCGTTATTACTCGACTTTATTTCTGTAAACAGCTCCCTGAGGTTTCAAGGGGAGAAGCGAAGTCTTATGTTAGTAGTAAACATTCAGGAACAGCCGTTATGTCTGTGGAAGTGCAGCGCGGTCTCGGAAGTGCGCGTTCACTGTTTCGGGGGACACACCAGGAAGAAGTGGGAGCGATGAGTCTCTTCCAGTGCGCTACCTAATGTAAACCTTCAATCTCTCTGAAGGGAGCGGAGTGCGGACGGCGAGGGACAGAGGCGGCAGCGCCCGGCTGAGAACTGTGAACAGAGCGCTCCCCTCCCCCGGACGGAACAAGCATGTTGCCTGGGAGAGCAGCCGGCCGCGGGGATTACGGAACCGATCCGTCCGCTCATAACAGAACGCACCTGGAGCAGTGGGTTCTGGAACATAGCCTGTTCGCATGAGGAACCGAAGGGAAAGAAAAAGTGTTGAACATGATGAAAGGATATGCCATGGAAGCGGTTAAAGCCTCTCCCGAAAAGGTACAGAAACATATTTCGATAATATTAACGAGTGTAATAATAACAATAATACATATTATTATTATTAATGTAGATATGTCGAAATTGTGAGCCAGTAAAAATAAGTGTTAAGTACAAAAATAAAGTAGGCTATTTAAGTATTTGTTTTAGCAATTTAGAGTTTATAGCTTGACATATATATATATATATATATATATATATATATATATATATATATATATATATACTTTTCCTCAAAATATGCGGTAGTCAATTTATGTTGACAATACAATGCATCTGTGCTTTCTCTTAAAATTATATAATTACGGGACCGGCAACAGCAGTTTATTTGAAATGTATCTTTATTAATGAATATGAAATTTAGTTATGTTTGTATTTATTTATTTTCACAAAGTGAGCCCCAAAGTGATACTTTGGCCTTCCCTCCTTAATGCCGCGACTCCGCGCTTTGAGTGCTTCCAGTTTTGATGCAGGTTTAAGAACCACTTAGCAACAACCCACCTTTGTAGCAATTCATTGTGATGAACCTCTTTAGCTGTGCCGTTTTTGGAGTTTCCCTGATCTTTTGCCCGACTGCCATTTCTGAAATTATAATCTTTGATTTTGATCGCGTTCGTACCGCTGAAATCCACACTTAATCCGCCAATCGCCGTAGGCATATCAGCACGTCCTTTGCTACCGTCAGAACTGAGAAAATATTTCGAAATTTAGTAACTCTGAATATACGTTCATGCTAATTGTAGTTTATAAGTAAGACATTTTCTCCTATCAGGGGACAAAACTCCAAGATAATTTTTTGTCATGAATTGTATGACTCATTCAACAGCATTGGTTTATTAATGTTTTTTTTTGTTGGTAATACTCAATGAATAAAACCGACCCCAGCAGCAGCCTACTCAGATGATTCACTATCTTTACGTCTTTGCTATGTGTTCTTTCCATTTAAACCAGATATATTCCAATTATTCTGAAGGTCTGATTTCCCAAAAGTTTACAACACATGATTGTTTAATTATATGCATTCACGGTTTTATTAGTATTAGTAGCCTAATCTAATCTATATTTTAATTACAAACGCGTGAGATGGCCGATATTGTTTGACGTATATTGGCAAGATGAATAACAACGGTTTGCATACGTTTGCTTTGAATTATAAAGCTTTTTATTTCATTTACTTTGCTCTGTTTAACAAAGTAGCACGCCAGCTAATATACCTGTCTGCTTCCTGTTATCATTGTTTTTGTCCATATTCTGTTGATAAAATTATTTTTAATAGTATGCAGTTTTTACATAGGCTACTTTTTTTTTTTAAACATGAAAACTGTATATTTAAGGTTTAATTCATATTATTATGCCTCTTGAAGGCTTAATCCTTACCGACCTAAATGGGGAAGTTGGAAGTGTTGCCATCTTTTACAACCTTTTAATCTTAACTGAAAATACAAAGGGCAATACAACTAAAAAGCAGAATCTCATTTTGGCTGTCATCTTGCGACCTTGTGCACAATCTAAACCTTTCCCCTGGGAAAAGGCCCATATCGATCATGTATTGTTGGGGGTCTGGCTAAATTATTTTAGTTATTTTCCAGCCCATTTTCACTATATGGCTTGTATTTGTCACTCCGAGATTTTTCAAAAGAGCCCTATCCCCCACTCCTATTTCGTTATCATTTCTATATCTGTGAGGTAATATCCATTGCATTCTGGTAGAAGGGTAAGGGCACACACACACACACACACATTTGTGCATAGAAAGTGAGTGACAATAGACATGTATGATTTGTTTATATAAGTAGTATGTAACAGTAGCACAAAGTGTAATACTTGCAAGGTGAGACATTTTAATCAAAATACCTTGTGACATGTTAGTGGCCTCTTTTGAAGTCATTTATCACCCTTCCTTTTTCTCTGTCCTGGGCCTGTGGTGTGATCCCAGCTCAGGAAGCTTGTTTTAAACCCTGTAGAAAAATTATGACAGTGGCATAGTTGTAGTGTAGGCACACCATTACAGATAATCCTGCAGCAAAATCTGTGTTGCTTCAGATTATTATCAATAAATTAATACATAATTTAAATAATAAATATAAGTTTATGCAAGCAATATGCATTATTCATTTCTAAAAATTAAGTAGATTACATCTTTCTGGAGATTATTGAATGGATGTGTTCAAGATATGATTACTAATTTGGCTTCTTTGAATTACATATCCCGTACATAGATTTAATCAGATTCAGTGGATCAAGGAAATGGCTACTGAAGAGAAATGCACTAAAAATAAATGTAAGCATGTGGATTTGGGAGAGACTACTGTCTGTTGACTGAGAGGATGTTATGAATGTCTCCATTATAGGGCTTTCTCTCCTCTCCAAGAGAAGTCTGCCAATTTGGAATTTCATATTAGATCATTTGAAACTTCAAGACTAACATCCTGTAGATAAGTTAGAAGTGTGTGTGGGCGTGCGTATGTGTCTTTGTGTGTGTGTGTGTGTGTGTGTGTGAAGGTGCAGGTCATTTATGCATGAGTGTGTGTGCACAAATGCATGCGTTAATATATGTATATGTGGAGCATGTAAGTATGTATGTATGTATGTATATATATATATGTGTGTGTGTGTGTGTGTGCACATGTGTGTGTGTGTAAGTGTGTGCATGTCTATTGATTGTGTCCATATGTGTGATTTCCTGATAAATGCAGGAGCCATGTAAAACCCTCTTGTTCTGAATTATGTTTTGCTGTAATAGGTCTCTGGACATCAGCTTGGGGGGAGCCTGTACCTGGCCAGGCCTGCCTGCGTGTGACGAGTGAACTGTGGCCCTCTCCTCCTAGCCTGTTGTTGCCTCTGTTAAATTGGCCCTCGCTGGGCTGGAAGAGAAATGCAATGAGCTTTGCTATCATCAGATATCCCGGCATGGACCAAACCGGGCTGCAGGGCCTTGCCACTTAAGTAGACCTCAGCTCCTCTGCCTGGGATGAGTAATTGCCACAGGATTACCCCAAGACTTTCTCAACAGAGTGCACTTACCGCAAATGCTAGTGCTGACCTAAGGTCTTAAAAGAACATTCTTTGTTTTTCATGTCTTTTTTTCACAGTGGATTTTATTCAGTTAGATTTTTTCATATTGGTATTGTTGCTGTCATGACTGACTGAGTTCCTGGAGCCACAATTCAGCTTGCACTATGGAGTTACAGGGGAGACTGTGGATTACGAACTGTGGGCCTTCTTTCCTGGGATCTTGGATAACGCTTTTGATCAGCCTGCAGTTTTTGCAGCTTCATCTGGCCTTGGCCTGCCCAAAGGAGTGCCGCTGTGACAAAATCTTCATCTACTGCAACGAGCGCAGTCTGACATCTGTGCCTCTGGGAATACAGGAAGGATACAAGACCCTCTTCCTCCACAACAACCAGATCAACAATGCCGGTTTCCCCCTGGAGCTGCACAATGTGGCCTCTGTGGAGACGGTCTACCTGTACGGCAACCAGCTAGATGAGTTCCCCCTGAACCTGCCAAAGAACGTTCGGGTCCTCCACCTGCAGGAAAATAACATCCAGACGGTCTCCCGGGCAGCGCTGGCCCAGCTCTCCCGGCTGGAGCAGCTACACCTGGATGACAACTCCATCTCCACTGTGGGGGTGGAGGAGGGTGCCTTCCGGGAGGCAGTCAGCCTGAAGATGCTCTTCCTTTCTAAGAACCATCTGAGCAGTATCCCTATTGGCCTGCCTGAGGGCCTGAAAGAGTTGCGGCTGGATGAGAACCGCATTGCCATGATTGCAGAGGAAGCCTTCAGGAACGTGTCCAAGCTAGAGCGCCTCCTGCTGGATGGAAACCTCTTGACGGATCATGGCATCCCCCCCTACACCTTCCGGGACCTGGTCAACCTCCGGGAGCTGTCCATGGCCAGGAACTCCCTGACGGTGCCTCCACCCCTGCCACCAGGCAACTTCCTGCTGCGGCTCAGCCTGCAGGAAAATCAGTTGGTGGAAATTCCTGTGTCAACCTTTTCCCACCTCAACCAGCTCCTGAAGCTGGATATCTCCAACAACCAGCTACAGTCTCTGACGAAGGGGGTCTTCAATGGCCTGGTAAACCTGAAGCAGTTGACTGTCCGCAACAACCTGTGGCGTTGTGACTGTGGGATCAGGTGGGTGATCATGTGGCTAAAGAGCCTGCCGCCAATGATTAACGTCCGGGGGTTCATGTGCCAGAGCCCCGAACAGGCACGGGGCATGGCAGTACGAGAGCTCAATCTGGATGCAGTTCAGTGCCCAGAGAGCACTGGCACCCCCTCTTTACCATGGTTTACCCCTCTGCCCACATCCCTTGCACCTGCCACTGTCACCCTGCCTCCTTCACCCATGTTCTCTCCTGCAACCCCACCCCCTTTGCTCCCCATACCCACGACAGATTGTGACCAGGGTGGTCCTGCCCTCCTGCCACCCCGCCCCCCACATATAGATCCTCTGCAGATATCATTCCACGTGGTGAACGACACCTGTATCCAGGTGATTTGGAGCTCTGGCTTTCCTGTTACTGCATACAAGGTCTCCTGGGCCAAGATGGGACAGAGTCTGGTAGGTGACAAACTGCAGGAGCAAACTGTTGGGGGGGACCGTCGGCGGTTGGACCTGGTAAAACTGGAGCCTAAGTCCACTTACCGCATTTGTGTCTACATCCTGGACAGCTTCAATAGCTACCGTCCAGGAGACGATACCATCTGCTCAGAGGCCACCACTAAATCCTCTCCTTACAGGCCCAGCAACAAGGCCGGTGGGCCAGAGCAGGCCACACAACAGAATGCCGGCTCTCAGATCTTGCTGGCTGGCCTGATCGGGGGTGCAATTGTGGTAGTCCTGGTGGTCCTGCTAAGCATGTTCTGCTGGCACATGCACAAGAGAGGGCCGTCCTCATCCAAGTGGAAGTACAACCGGGGACGGAGGAAAGATGACTACTGCGAAGCAGGGACAAAGAAGGACAACTCTATCCTGGAAATGACTGAAACTAGCTTTCAGATTGTCTCCCTTAATAACGAACAGCTCCTGAAGGGAGACTTCCGGATACAGCCTATTTACACCCCGAATGGGGGGCTGGGCTTTGGGGACTGTCACCTTAGTAACAGCAGCATAGCACACTGCAAAAGCAATGTTCCAAATGCTGACTGCTGTCACACATGATGGCTTTCAGTTCACTGTAGAATCTTTGTAATAAGAATACACTTCACTTTTCTGTACTATATATTTCGAAGACCTGTCTACAATGTCATTTATACCGTGGACAACTATGTGGAATCTATCTTTTTTCTATTCCTTAGTAAACATGCAAAATGTTTCTTAATTTGTTGGTTTTTTGGAGTGGTGTTACTCAAGCACTGAACAGATGAGTTTATACAATCAAAGCTGTGGAGCTACTTCTTGCAGATGCTGTTCAGTTTTTACTTTGGAGTGTTATAAGGTCTGGAGTCTTTGCTAACCACAGATGCAAAATATGCCTTTTGCACAGAAACACATTAACCCCTTCACAGAACAGTGGTTAAGATAACACAGTTGTCACTGAGTGTAAAAGCATCTGATTTGACTACGAAAGAAAAGTGGGGGTTTTGATGCAGGACCTTGAAAAGAGGCTAACCAGCCATGCAGGAAGGTTTTTGTGCAAATCACAAGGAAACTGAATTAATTTCAGTACACAGTGAGTTTGACTGGGGAAAGGGAATAATGAAAACGATCCTGTGAATTAAGTTAGTAATGCATAGAATCACCAAAGGTGGAAAATCCAGGTTCAGAAGATAAAAGTCCCCAGTATTTTGTTCCAGTCACCTAGATCTGCTAATTAGCACAATTGTTCAGCCAGGAGGTAATTAGTGAAATCAGCTGGCAGAGTTTATGGGTGGATGAAATACATGGACGGACTTTTACTTTCTGACCCCTGGATTTTCCACCTCTGGGAAACACTTATGTTTGCTTGTGCAGAAACTCCTGACCACCAGGGGCAGGTGTATTCATTCTATACAGAAGACCTGTTCTTCATGTATTCTTGGAAAACACTGCATCCATTAACTTTTCTTTTTGGTTTAAACTATCAGCAATTTTGACACCTCACTGCTACAGACAAACACTTTGTTACGCAAGCACTTTGTTTATAGCATTCAATTAGATTATTGTGTTCTTCACAGCATCAATCATCACATTCCAGCCTCTTTTTAAAATGAATTGTACACAATTCTACTTGATACATATCCTCTAAAATGCACATATATGTTTATCAATAATTGAAAAATATGAAGGAACAATTGTTTTCTGTGGTGGGTGGCATTTGGGAATTTAGTACCTCTTTGTCTTTCACCAGTCAATCACAGGGAAAATAGTAATAATATCCCTGAATTATTAATGGCAGTCAGCATGGATCATTAGACTTCTTCATTGGTTTTCTGATTTCAAGCTGGCTAAGCATGAATTTAGCATCTCTGGAGCCAGTGACATCTGGTGATGCCAAAATGTCGATAGAGGTGATAAAAGTACACCATTGATCTGTGCAAATTACCGAGGGTTCTGATCTTAAAAAAAAGGTGAATGAGTTTTTATATTTAACTGCTTTCCCATCTCTTCAAAGGTAAAATTAAAATATGTTCAGTATTGCACATGGTTCCTGAAATGGCTTACAGTTTGAAATGCAATTTTCCACCCATAATGTATTTATTACATACTTTTACTTGGACTAAGTTGGATTTGACAACAACTTCATTTTACCTGGTCTATTCAAAGAATTCCCCCTCTATAATCCAACATCCAAAAATGGAGAATTACAAAAAGACTGGATTTTTCACCTGTAGTTTGCCTGACCAGCTAAAAGAGATGAAGGTGAAATTAATCCAATAACCATACATTTGACTTCCTTTTGCATTTGCCCATTTGGTCAGCCAGAAACCTATGCTGGTTTAAACCTCACTATGATACATTTGCTCAAAAGCAAAGTTATCATCTGGTTCAAACAAATACATCTGGCAGCATCTTACTCTGTGGTTACCAAAGTCTTTTTTTCTGGTTCTTATTAATTACAGATGAAAAAATGTTTATGAAATGTTATAAGAACTGCACTCTGGTTTTCTGAGCCTTGTCAGAGCATAATGCTTCCTTTCTCAAAGGCAGGCATCCACAGACATTTATACTATAAAGCAGCTCATTAAATCTTCAGAGAGTGCTTAAGGAAACAAGGACTTCAGTTCACAAAGTCTAAAGCCTTGCTTCTGGTGTTTATTCTTGACAAAAAGCTAGCGCTGTACCACAACTGCCAGTATGATAACTTGGTTGATTTTGCCTTACCCTTACCCCATTTTAATAACATCACTCATGTTCCTACAGTCAATCTGAGACTTAAATCAATTGATCTTTTGATAAGATGGAAATAGTAAAATAATCACAATATGGGAAGCACATGCTAAGATCACATCACACACAATGTATAGAATGCCTGCCATTTTGAAAAGTGTCTCAATTAATAAGGTTAAAAATAATAGTCATTGAGGTGAGGCGAATGTAGAGGGAATTTAACTATGACATTCTGCTTTTTATGTTGCTTTTTATTTCTCCATAACTCGTCTAGAATACTCACATTGCAGTGCTAATGCACATTACTGCACTGTAATCAGTGGTTATCAGCAGTTTCCGATTTTTAGTATTCCTGGCATACATAACCTAAGATGATGCCTAGTGGAGGTCTGAAATAAGCACGAAGGGATTGCACCATTATTCTTGTCATAATTTCTCAATGCATCTACAAGTAATCAGGTTGTTTTTGTAAGTTATGACACTGAGTAAATACTCACTAAGTTATTATTGCTCTTACTATGGCAGCATTTGCGCATACTTTATTCATACAATCAGTTCAGAATGACTTGAGGATCTATTCAATCCAACTGCAAAGCATATAAAGAAAATATAAATATAAATAATAAAAATAATAATAATAATAATAATAATACATTTAAAAAAATGTTTTACTGTAGACAACTCTGCAACTTTCCCATTTGCACTTGGATTGAGTTAACATTGATGTACATGAGGCTACTTGGGAACCAAAGTTTACTTTTTGTTCTCTTACAAATTACTGTTGTTGTTTTATGTATGTGCCTTGAAATTAACTTACAATGTAAAGTCCTTGAAACTTTAAAATGTTTTTGCACAAAATGTAAATATAGAACTGATGTTTTATTTGGAAATAAAAAAGCCATGAGATTTTAACTTTAACTTTATTTACCTAAACCCTAATATTAAGGATTCTCATTTTCACACTCATCAAGGGGAACAAAAAAAAGGAGAAAAAAGTGGTTTCACTGTTTAAATATCAGCCTAGAGGTCCTTTGTAACAATAGTTTCTTTTTTAAACATACACATCAGAGTAGGTGCTAAATATGTTTTGTCCAGTTGAGTACTAGAAAACCTGAGTTGGCAAGGAGTCAGTTCCTCAGTCTGGGGGATGGAGACCTGAACAATTTTCATGGGGAAATGGTGGAGAAATGTTTCATTGTCTCTGTACAGTATCTGGCTCTTTCTCTGTCTCTGTTTCTAAGGTTGTTGTGCATTGTTAAGATGATTTCGCAATGATCTGCAAAACGGCAACGCCCAAGTTTATTTGAATATGTTTTGTCATTAATTGTTTTACATGCATTGCATCATCACATTAGTTATTTTTCAGCTTGTAGGGGGACAGAGTGATCAACCGTTACATGATGTGTTTATCTACAGCCTTATGGACTGGACCATCTCAATCACCCACACATACGCAAACACACAGCCACACATACAGTACATACCCGCATGTCTGCATACACAGAAACACACATGCACACACACACTCAGACACTGCTAATCTTATTGCCCATCTGATTTATCAGAACCTTAAAGACTACTATCCAAAAGTTATTAAATTGCATGCTTGAAAAAAGCAGCTCAAAAAATAACTTCAGTATTATCTGCTATCAGACTTTAATAGCACTGGGGCTTTGTGGTTGAGGTTGGGCTGTACTAGAGGGATTTTTTTTTTCTTATTAGATTGCATCATTACTGTGCATCCACTGTTTTTAATCCATTCCCATGGCTTGTTTGGGCTTGCAGATAATTTGATCTTGCTGATAATTCATCACAGTTAGTCAAATGCTGAAGTTCTCTATTAAGTGCATATAGGGTAGAAGTTTAAAATAATTAATTCATTGTTCCATCTGGTTCATTGTAGGACCGGCTCCACTGGAACCCAACACTCTGTATCTTCAGATCATTCTGGGAAAAAGGACAGGTTCTCTCCAATATTTTTGCCCTGCTTAATTTCCAACATGCCATGGTCTGCTCTTCATGCTTTACCCAAGAAATGTCAGACCATCATGAAAAATATCTCTCTCAACTCATTCTTACTGCTGACGTCATGTGTGATGTCACAGGAATCATGGAATTCTGGGGGGAAAAACACATCCTACTTGTGAAATGTAATTGGTGGAATGAAAAATATTGTGTTTTACACCAGTGTGGCCACCTTTTTGTCAAGGGAGATACAAAGAGTTAAAGTAAATACTGCCTGAATTTCTACAAAAAAATAATCATTCCTGGCGGATGACTTTCTAAGAATTTATCCTGAAAATCTTCATTAAATTAGACTGGTTCTTATTTCCTTGATATTTTATTTAGTAATGGAGTGGTTGACAGTGTGGTTGCAGAGAGCTGACTGAACCACAGTGAAGGGCTATTCAAGGGCTGACTTCCATCATTATTCACGGTGTTCATTAAAGTGGCCTGTAATTTGCCACGTCTTCCCCTTTTTGTTTACTGGCTGTTTATCTTTGATATTATTTGTGTTCAACAAATTTACAAAATATATTACTCCTATTAGAAATCTAGTTTCTTTCAAAAACCACTCACCCCTGTGTCATAGTTCACCTCTTAATATTGAACACTTTCTTTCCGTTTTTACCATAACAATAGTAGTGCTCTAAATTTAATATGTACACCAGAAAGCTTAACAAAATTCACATAAAAGCAAAATAAATTCAGAACATTGCTTTAAGGCATGCTGAAATATAATGGTGTACTTTATTCTTGGAAAATCTGAAAGAGAAGAGTAGTAAAATCACTGTCTCCCACAGGGCCAGTTTTAGGCTGCTATATTAGGGTGGGCTGGTTGAAATAATAGGTGGGCAACTTGGGCGCAGTGGCGTCACCAGAGTTGGTGTCACCCAGCGTGGTTGACCGGTGGTGGGGGGCTTGCTGTTGGATACTGTCGATGGTGGTGGGGGGGGTTGCGGGGAGAATGTGCTGGCGGGTGTGGGCGCGAGCAATTGCATGTTATGCATTCAAATGACAAAGCGCTTCTCGTCACATTAATACCGCCAATTAAATCAACCGGCAGTACACTGCATCAGAGAAACTAGCTGTTTCAGACATTAGAAACGGTACTGGTATTCTCTGTGTTATTTTTCCATTGGCTGAACAAAAAAAATTTTTTCTCAACTTTTAATTGGGTGGGCAAGACGCATGTTTGGGTGGGCTGAGCCCAACCCTGCCCATAGCCACCGCCGGCCATGGTCTCCCATTTTTAAGAGGAAGGGGAAAGATTGTCATATGACACATTGTAAAATATGCATGTGGAAAACACATTTTTTATTATATTATTTAATCGGTTTGTTTTCTTGTAAATGTAGGCAATGACATAACTGAAGCTCTCACTATGGTCTGTGGCAAATAAAAACATCTCCTGAAATATACATTCTGCTTTCTGAAACAGATCAGATTGTTTTGTACTGTTTATTTTAACCCCTGTACTTATTCCTTTTTTGCCAAAACCTGAAATATATTTCTACATAAAAACTAAAACATTGCAGTTGTTCATTATCCTACTATTCATTGTAATATGAATATTCAGAAAGGCACCCTCTAATAAAAAATGCAGTGTGTGGTGGTGTGTATGCCATCTGTCCTTTTAAAAATATTTCTTGAAAACGTATGTGAGATCATAGGGTGATATTAAGAGACAAAATAGATGACAGCAATGAAATGGACTAGTGGGCACTTTTTGATGGTGCTTGAGGACATTGAGTTGATTGAGATGTGATCTTGAACAGCAATGAATATTTATTACAATAACAGTGGTGCTCCTGGGAGCTCACCTGAAAGCCAAGATGAAAACGTGTCTGCTGACATTTTTCCCCTTTTTCTTCCACCTTCTCCTCCTAAGAAGCCTTTCATTAGCAACTGCAGCATGGCATGGCCTCCCTGCACCCTCAGCACTCTGGGTAATTTGCAATACACAGATGGTCACTGAATTATCGTCAGTCTACCTTTCCAAGCCAAGGGCATAATCATTAAGTAGAAACAGTAGCGTATTGATTGGGGGGGGGTGCTTGCTCTGAATTATGAACAAAGACCCTGAGCTATAATGACACCTTTAATACTGAGCAAATCAAGAGAAATTATAAATTTGCGGAAAAGGCTGTCAATGGGTGCACTGTGGAATGGGGTCTTTGAGTCAAGTCTTCTAATGCTATGTGGTCAGTGCCATATGAATCTCATTGGTGGATAGCCACATTCCACTCCAAATCAGAGGGAAGGTGACATCGGTCTTTCCTTCCTTATGTGCAGTGATGCAGTGGAATTGGAGAGAGACGCTGCATAGTTTGAAGTGGCATGGTAGCTAAAATGTGAGCACTTCAGAATAACAAGGAACAAAATGCCCAAGGCTCAATACATGCAGTTTAGCAGCAGCAACATGGAAAGCTTCAAACAATGGCAACAATGCATGTTGCCTGTCACATCAGAAAACCACTAAAACCACAACCCCAGAGGGCTTTTTATGCTTCAATATTTTACTTCTAAAGTTGCAAGTTTACAGGTAAACAGGGCCTATTTGTATGTACTCACATATTCTACCAAAAGATTTCATGAATCAGTAAGACACAAATATACAGTGTAAGGACTGGGTGCCATTTTGGTGCAATGACGTCACGTCATGTTCACAGGATCGCAGACACTGATCACATGGACTGGGTACTTCCTATCACTGCCTGTAAAATGTGCGTTCCTGTCTCTCCTCATCCCCTTATGCTCTTTGCTGCACCACAGAAGAGACATGCACAATGCAATCTCTAAGGACACAGACCTAAAGAAAGCTAAGGCCTGCCTGTAAAGGAACACACGGAGAGACGCACTGGATCTCTCAGGTTATAGCCACAACCAGCATTCCAACCAACTCAAGGTAAACGTTTTAGCTGAAGTGCAAGTAAGCTAAGGAAACTGATCCATCAAGGGATCAATTTGTTTACCAACTTTACACTAGCTATCGTTCTGCAACATACCAACAAATTGAACGTGTGTAGTCCATGTACTTTTCTGCCACAGAAAGCAAAAGTAACTTACAGCTCCTGGACAAAGAGAACTAAAACGTGGACCAGCTTTTCTACAACGCAACCGATTCAAAGCAGGTGGCTAAGTCAAGAGTTTCCTTGGACAAGCCTGCACCATGTAGAACCATCTGCACTCAAGCAGTAAGACTGACAAACATCGAGGCATAAACTAGCTTAGACATTTATGTTTGTTCTTTGCTTTTAAGGGATTGTGTAATTGATTGCATGTAATGTTGTGTGTAGATTATATTTCCTCTCTTGTTAATTAGTTATAACGTATATACTGTTACTAACATTAGCTTGGTCTATCCATGCCATTCCCCTGAATTCCAGACCAGCTTTTAGCAGCACATGTCAAAAACCGATTCATAAGTTCACTCCAACAGAGGAGCTTTTGTTCCCTGCCCCATATGTGCTGGTGAACACACACATGACTAGACACATGGAAAACAGTCTAATTCCGCTTTTATTTCATTTTCTATTTAGCCTTTAATGATTTTAGTATGATTGTTTGTTGTTTGTTTAATAAATTATATTTTATTAAACCATTATTTTTAAACCTGATTATTTTTTGGATAAATGCTTGAGCCTACCACCTCAAAGAACTTACACAGGTTATATCATTGGTTATTGTTTTAATGTTTAATATTAAAATTCATTATCATGATTTACTTAATTTATGAGAATGATTAATTATGACTGATTATACTTTTGTGAGGATTATTAAAACGGACACATTTCGATTATTTATCCTTACTGTTCTACAATTCATGGAGTGTTTATCGAGGTGTTTTTCTGAACACATGCACATGCATATTGTTTAAAAATGAATAAACACATGGAGGTGTTGTCTTCAAAAAATTACGTTTTATATGTTGCTTTTCTTCTGAAGGTCTCTCATAATACATATTTACTGCACTGTTGAGTGAAAAGAGGAAAAAAGAAGGCAATAACTACTTCCTATAAATGGAGATATGTCTCAGAAACCCTTTATGAAGTGCACTCACCCTCTGCTGTGAGAGTCCCCTGTGGCACTGGTGACGGTGCTTCCACTGCTAACATCTCTCTGACCTCAAAGCCCATTAAACCATATCAGTCCCAACAGCCAACAGCCATTGCCCTTTTTAACACCGAGGTTAATGTGCAGATCTATATATCTAACTATATAGTATTACACTCATTTGTATACACCCTGTGCTTATAATACTGTGCCTGTGAAAACTTGTTCATTATTCCTTCTCCGTTTACCAATTGTGACATGTCTGCATGCTCAGTGTTGGAAAGATTATTAGATTAGAATAAAAATGCATATATATTCCTGAGCAAAATGCATTTTTCCCTGACAATACTGAGTCATTTTCTTTGATTGCGTAGCTACAGTACATACACTCACTTCCAGCTCATCCTCCTTCATAAGTGTGCATGTGTGTGTGTTTGTGTTTTTGTATGCAGTATGTGTGTACATGTGTGTTTGCACATTGTACCATTTAAGAAATCCAAGCTGAAATCATGTAATCTTACATTATTTATTTGAGCGGAACACTGCAGGTCTGTGTAGTCAATACCAAAGATTTGCATACTGAACACTACAGTCCAACATGCTAAGCACTACAGTCCTGCCCAATGAACACTAGTGTCTGACACAATTAACTCAAGGTGTGCATTAAGAACATTGCAGTTTTGCATTGAGAGACTCTTTCACCCCATTTCAACAGACAGAATTAACAAATTCACATGTCCACACAATAAAGCCCCAAACTAAGGGGATTTTTCTTTCCTCTGCTTCTTCTTTTTCCTGTCTCCTAGCCCACAAAGAATATGTCTCCCCTTTGGTCATTTTACATACACCAGCCAATCTTTTAATAACACCAGCCAATCAAAATGTCACATACACACATAAAATGGATATATATTTTTACCCAAGAAAATTGCCAGTGTCTACAGCTAGACACTTTGTGGCAATGTCACGGTCTAGAGATCGTTCAGCCACAAGTTCAAGCCCCACCTGAACTGAATTTCTTATACATGCTTATTTGCTCACTAATAATTGTCTTTTATTTCTCAACTCTTGCTTTTGCACCACATCTACCCACCGTTCACCAAACGGCTAGACTGCACTATAACACACCATCTACACATTTACTTAACCTACAATATCGCCAGGCCATATGGATACGATCGGAGCTCAGCTGTGCTTACTAACCTGTTTTCTTCCTTAAAACCATGGACACATTTGACAAAAAAAAATCACACGTTTACATAGTTGCTTGACGCTGGCGCACTGCCAAAGTAAATGGTTGCTTACCACAAGGTTTGACGATGGAATCCCGAAAACACGCTGATATAATAAAACAATGACAGTAAATATATATATATATATATATATATATATATATATATATATATATATATATACACATATACAGGGATTAAATTGGGATTTGGGAGGTGGGTGGACCCTGAGATCTGGTGGGAGGTGAGTGAAAAAAGGTACAAACCAATGAATGTCTCAGCTCAAAATAGTTTAATGTATTGTGCACATAATTGTAATTAAGGAAAACAATGTTTTAAAAAGAATGTATACTATTGATGCAAGCTTTTACATAAAATATTTCAAGTTTGAGTGTCATTAATGCTGAGAATTTTTTTACCCACGGAAATAATGGGACATCCTCCTTTTTAGTCCTCCCTTTCTTTCTCCTTTATCAATCTTTCTTAAACTGTCGAATTGAAACAAAATAAAATCTCTCCATACCGGAAGCGTAAAAGCAGTGGCAAAAGTCTCTGTAGGGGAGGCGGTAAAATGGCGGCGTAGACAGCAGTAAAAGAGAGTGTTCCTGAAACGTATTCTAAAGATATTAGCTTGTAAAGATTTAAACAAAGACTCTTAGCAGGGAAATAACTATAAACTATTTAAAAGTACTTTCAAGCGAACTACATAAAGAATTATACTATCTTTGAGGAAATCTAAATAAACCCATGACTCATATCACCAACAAACGCAAGTCTGACGCCTCCACAATGGAGTCCCCAACAAAAAACCAAGGTAAAAGCAGAAAAGTTTGACGACGACGACGATATTGCAACAAACATTATTACCACACTCACAGTAGCAATAAATGAGAGAGCGGATGGTCTACAAGCATGCTGTGGCAAACATGCCTGCCACAGGCCACTAAAGTGGCTTTCCTAGGGGCCCTCCAGCATAGAGACACAGGGAGATGATGTTCCAGCAGTCCAGATTTATTTACAAGGGTTTGGCAAGATGTTACAGCCAAAGTGAGAAGATCTAAAACACTGTCATGACAGAGAGGCTCCCTTCTGTGAGTGGGGATGGCAGATTTAACCTGTGCGCACTGATTACCTCACTACGCACAGGTGCAGCCACTCCTGTTCCCGGGTCCAATTAGCCTGGCCAATTATCTAATTCTTAACCACTTATCCAATTGGCCAGGACTAATTAGCTTGACCCAGGGCAGGTGTGGCTGCTTAAACCAGCCATCCCCACACCACACATGCATTGAGAATTTAAAGAAATCTGTCGAATTTATCCATGCAGAGCTGAAAGACGTTAAAGAAAAAATGGCGGATACTGTCATCAGAATGAACAAAACAGACCAAAAAATCTTAGACCTGGAAAATAAGGTGACGGAATTGTCAAGATATAAAAGACGCTGGGATCTGAGATTGCAAGGGCTGGAAGAGGAAAACGGAGAAAACATTCGAGACAAAGTTATCAAGATCTGCCAAGAAACGGCACCAGGTTGCAGAGATAAACTACCCGATGTAATCGAAAGTGTCCACCATTTGGGTCGTCTACTTCAAGAAGGCCGTACGAGGGCTGTTATAATCCAGTTTACCATGCTGCATTACCGTGACAGCGTGTGGAAAGCTGCAAAGAATTCAATGTATCTGCGGGAGAAGAAGTTACGTTTTAAAGAAGATTTTTCTCCGGAGGACAGGGCGAGGCGCAATCTGCTCTGGCCACAGGTGGAAAGAACCAGAAAGGAAGGCAAGGTTGCCTACTTCATTAGAGCGAGGGCATTCATTGCTGAAAGTGGAGAAAAAAAGAAAGGAGATTCTCCCACCAACACCATAATGCAAACTTAGCTATAATGTTAAGTTGTTAACTTGAGGATTTAATATCTATTACAAAGTGTTATTGTATCTCATTTGATACATGTAAATTGTGCTCAAACTGGCCAGTAGTAAGCAAAAGGAACACATGAACAGACTGCACTTAGAATATGAGTGGACTTTGCAACACACAACATATATATTTTTTGTGTCCTACCTCTAAGTAACATAGTCCAATTTTCAAACGGTTTAAAGTGACTCCATTCTTTTGGAAACGTTAATTTGCAATAATCTACCAAATAGCCAATTTACATTGAGCCGGTGAGAGGAAAAAAAGAAAAGAAAAGAGGGTTTATATATTTGTCCAGCATACGATAGTGCAATTTCAGAACAAACAAATTGAAGTTAAGAGACTATGTTTATATAAACAGAAAAGCTTATCCTGACAAAAAATAACAAGCTTCGAAAATTCAAATGTCAGGAGTGCTGGCCTTAAGAGCTGTTGCATTTCACTTTTTCAGGAAACTAACTAACATCATTTCATGTTAAAACTCATTTCTTTTAATGCTCGGGGATTAAGAGACAACATCAAAAGAAAGGCAATTTTTTTATATGTTAAAAGTTTTGATGCCGATTTTTGTTTTATTCAGGAGTCTCACTCAGGGTCAAATGATTCTAATTTTTGGAAAACTCAATGGGGTGAAGAGATCTGGCTTTCACATGGTTCTAATCACTCAGCTGGAGTGTTAACTTTAAAACATAAATTCAGTGGTGACATTTTGTATGTATCATCAGATGAGAATGGTTATTATATTCTTCTGGTAATTTCTATAAAAGATGAATTGTATCTTCTAGGAAATGTGTATGGATATAACAGTAAGATTCTTAATAACAAAATTAAATACATAATTGGAAAATTCACAAATATGAAAATATTATTAGGAGGAGATTTTAATTTCACTCTCAATGATTCAATTGATAGAAGGCCTAACAAACACCATACCCAATCTAACATTAACGTGGAAAATTTTATGTATAGTACAGACCTTGTAGATATATGGAGATTTAAAAAATCCTAACAAGATTGGGATGGCAGGTATGCCATCCCGCCAAGTTACGCCTTGGCGGGGGCATGCCCCATACCTATACAGCACTGAGATTTTGGCACTTTTCAGGGTTCCCCACAGAAATAACCACAACAGCCACAGACACTCAGCCCTTAAAAACATTAAATTCTGTACATTCTGACCCCATTTCAACAGACAGATTTCATAAACAACTTCACATGTCCACACAATAAAGCCCCAACCTAAGGGGATTTTGCGTTTTCTCCTTCTTCTTCTTCTTCTTCTTCTTCTCATTCTTATTTTTCCTGCCGCCTATCCCACTAACAACATGTCTCCCCATTGGACATTTTACCAACATCAGCCAAATCCTCACCCTCACGACCCAATCAAAAACTCGCATACACACGCAAAATACCCATACCTTTTTACTCTGAAACATTTCCAGTTTGAACAACTCATCTGCCTGTGGCCAGCAGTGGCCAGCCGTGTATAGGTGTAACGAGCTTACATAAGAACAAAGGTTCGAATCCACCTGTGGGCAAATAAATAATCGTTTATAATTGATTTGTTTTTCACAGAAGTGTCTCAGATATCACTTCTTCTTTTTTAGGTTTGATATTAACATGATATTTGTTCTCCACCTCACCTCCTGATCCTCTCCATTTTATTATGGAGAGGATCAGGAAATCTTTTCTGCCAAATCAATACATATAAAGTTATCAAAGTATTTACATCAGATCAATTATTGCAACAGTACAAATAGGATTACAACATTACATATTACAATTCTTAATAAACACATAAACACAACAACAGCCAAGTATAAATGTAAAGCTATATTTGTATTTTCGTTCATAACAGTATTAGCAGGGTTGATATGCACAAGCATGAAATGGGATTGGGGCTGGGACTGGAGCAGGTGGATTTACCAAGGCTGCAAGGTGACAACTGGTACACATGCAGTCGGACTCCCTGCAGTCACATGCTTCCGCGGCTGCTGGGTCTCCTGAAGCTCCTCGGAGCTTGGGTGTTAAGAGAAATACTGGCATTGGTCTGCTTTTGCCAAGTACTTCATGGGCCACTTCTGAAGCAGAAATTATATTTTTATATACAGTGAGCTCCATAACGTTAGGGACAAAGCCGTATTTTCTTTACTTGGTTCTGTACTTCATAATTTTAGATTTGTAATCAAACAATTCACATGTGGTTAAAGTGCAGCTATCAGCTCTCAGGTCTTATGAAAGGTTATTTTAATACATTTTGATTTCACCCTGTAGAAATTATAGCACTCTCTCTACATACATACAACCCCAATTCCAAAAAAGCCGAGACAGTATGGAAAATGCTAATAAAAACAAAAAGGAGTGATAATGTTAAATATTGTACATTTTATTTACCCTGTACTATATTTAAAACACTACAACAGCACATTATTTCACATTTTACCTTGTGAATTTAATTGTTTTTTGAAAATATACACTCATTCAAATCTGTTGACTGCAACACGCTCCAAAAAAGTTGGGACAGTCGAGTGTTTACCACTGTGTAACCATTTCTTTTAATAACGCTTATTAAATTTGGGCAATATTTTTCAAGTCAAAGCAAATTTAAAAATTACTGCTTTCTGCTTTATTTGCATTTCATTTACCGTCCTGACTTTTTTAGAATTGGGGATGTACGTACATATTTTCAGGGTGCCATAATGTTCAGGACAAATGGTTTCACATGTGTTTCTGATTAGTCAGGTGTGTTCAATTGCTTCTTCAGTACAATTATAAGGTATGCCAATGGAAGGAAGCCATTATGAGGCTGGGATATATGAAAAAACAGTCAGAGACATAGGCCAAATCTTAAGCTTACCAAAGTCAACCGCTTGGAACATCATTAAGAACGAGAGCACTGGTGAGCTCAGTAATCATAAAGGGCCTGGTAGGCCAAGGTGGACCTATACAGTTGATGACCAAAGAATTCTCGCTATAATGAAATAACATTAACTCGAAAACAGAGACCTGGACAGTAAAATTTGGGGAGGGTTTATATATTTTCATGGGAACTGTACATCATGATGCTGTATAAATGGTAGGTTCTTTATGCCCTTGACCTTATGTTTTGCCATTTTGATACACAACCTTGTGTAGCTCTATCACCCAGTATTATCAAATTCTCAACATGAAAATTATTATTGTTATTATAATGATTTTCCACTGATCTCCCTTTTTTGTGTGCTGTCAATCCAGGGGATAGGGTGGGAGGGGTAGTTAATATGCAATTGCATTACACAATGCAATTGCATATTGTGTAATTGCATTACACAAATTCTGTATTGTCTGAAGGTGGAGGCAGCAATATTTGTACTGTGTCCTGTTCTATATTGAATGGTTAAAGTGACTAATAATAATAATAATAATAATAATAATAATGGTAAGTATAGAAACACATAGATAGGAAAGAGTTTGTTAAGATGGCTGAATGACAGTACTGATAATGAACAATTAGAGATGGCATTACTTATTGCCTTGACAGCAATAGTGTAATAAGTAATAACAATAATAAAAAATGTATGTCTAGACCGTGACGTGTTACACAAGGCACATGTAAAGGGGGCAATACCAATAATGATGATGATACCAGCAATAATTTAGTGAGGGGGAAATTAAACATATTGTAAACTAAACCCTAATATGATTGGAGGGCCATGTTAATAATAGCTGATGTATTGAGACACAAACGTGCACATATACACATGTCCCATTTACCTGCAATATTCTCACTTAGAAGTGTTATTATGTACGGACAAGCCAACAAACGGGACGTGAAAACCAATAATGAAGTCATATAGGAAAAATGAAACTACTGATCTTTTAGCTGAAATAATGGCAGAATACCTCGATTACATCAATATAAAACAGGAACCTGTTTGTAATAAAATTATTAAGACTTACCGAAGCGTAGGTACCACAAAATAACCGCAAAACGACTCGCGTGTATTTAATATTTTAATTTATTTGTTTATACGGCGTCATTCATTCATTCAGGACGGAACAGCGCCACAGCAGCGTGTGGCCAAAACTATATTACACCCGCAACGTTAAGAACTACCGTTGAGAATGAATGGGGAAAGTTAAGGGCAGAGACGAAAATGTCGTTCCTGCATCCGGGACGGAACAGCGCCGCAAAATCAACGTGCGGCCGAAAACAGCGTTAAGAACTACCGTTGAGAATGAACGGTAAAAGTTAAGCTTAACTATCCACGGCTCCCGCGCGGGGGGTAAAGTTACGGTCTTGGGAACATGGGGTCTTCGGTTCAAGCCCAGCTAGGGTCATGTTTCTTTAACCTGCTTTTACCCTCACTAATAATTGTCAACTAGTTCTCAATTATTGCTTTTGCACCATATCTACCCGCCGTTCACCGAACGTATACACAGCATTATGACGTACCGTCTGCACATTCAGTTATTAACCGGCTGCAATATTGCAAAGCCATATGGATTCAACGGGAGCTCTTCTGTGCTTACTGGCCTGTGTTCTTCTTTAAAACCACGGACAGGTTTTCTAATGATATTTCACGCATTGCATAGCTATGTCATGGTGCTGCACTAACAAAGTCACAGACTGGTAAACCTCCGGTTGAAGGAATGAATCCCGCCTCGCCCTCAGGCAAATAATTTCCTCTTTTACACTAACGTTTCTTACGCTTTTATATTTGCTTCACCAAAACTCACTCACGGCCACCCATATGCATTTCATGACGGCAAATGTATTCCTTTTATTAAAAAGTTACACCAGTTCACAGCTGTGCCATGTCTACTAACTATATTTCTTCACTTGGCTACCATACAAAACCTTCTTATCAGCAAACGCCACGTTTCTACATTCATGTTACCTCGCCCTGTTCTCTATCTAGCCACATACAAACAATTACTACATATGTACGTTCTGCAACTCCCCATTGAAACATTACATTTAAAATCATGACTTACTCATAAGTATAACTACTAGTACTGAACATGAGAAAAGCGCATCCGTGCAATAGATTTCACACGTTACTTAACCCTCCACTTTAACGGCTAGTGCTTTATAGCGACTGTTATATATACCGTTCCATAATGAAACTAAGCTCGCTCATTGTCACTTCATATACTTCGCACTATAGTCTGTAATCCTGTCAACCTTCACCTACATGCCCATTCTGCTAAAAACATATTGTTTCAACTACGCAATTTCATAATTTCAGAATAATTGCTCTCACACGGTTGTTATTTTCTCATATGCAAAGCCTGCTGGGACATATGAGTCTGCTCCTATTCTCCACTATCAACTTTTCCGGTTCAAGCTTAGCAAAACAGCAAAGAGGATTCCTACCTGCAGATAAGCCTATCAAAATGCCTTATAAACCTTACAAACACTAAAAGTGCATCTCCACGAAATAACAGACAACGGAGCAGGACAGCAGGGTACACAAGTTGCGACCTAGGGAGCTCTAATTCTAGGGGCTTGCTGATTCTTTTCTCAATCAAGGCTCGTTGTATGGCCGTCAAATCCGTGAGTACATACACTGGCCATATTTCACCTGCGTTTCTGTTGCATTTACACTTACGCCACCGCACCCTTTGTGACTTGAAAGAATTGAGGAAATATTGGGTATTGGGTAGCATTGCTTTGGAATACATCTTATTTGATTTCAGTGAGGCAAGATAGCCTATATTCTTTGTAGTACCGTAACGTGGCGTCATTTTGATATCAATACTTTTAATGGCAGGCCTGGACTGGTCTTGTATGTGTGAGTAACTTGGCATTTTTGTACGTTGAAAACGTGTTTTTTATGGGATATCATTTCTTTTTGCAAAGCGTTTTATTATGAGAGTGAGAAATGCGAAGTGACCCTGTAAGAAACGGTTGTGGATTATGGCTATCCTTGTGTGAATTTGTACAGTCTGATGAGCGTGTACTGTTTAGCAGTTTCGGTTTGCTATATATGTAAAACAGTGGCTGTGACAAAGGGTGCGGTGGCGTAAGTGTAAATGCAACAGAAATGCAGGTGAAATATGGCCAGTGTATGTACTCACAGATTTGACGGCCACCCAACGAGCCTTGATTGAGAAAAGAATCAGCAAGCCCCTAGAATTAGAGCTCCCTAGGTCGCAACTTGTGTACCCAGCTGTCCTGCTCCATTGTCTGTTATTTCATGAAATTATGAAATTGCGTAGTTGAAACAATATGATTTTAGCAGAATGGGCATGTAGGTGAAGGTTGACATGATCATAGACTATAGTGCGAAGTAAATGAAGTGACCATGAGCAAGCTTAGTTTCCTTATGGAACAGTATATATAACAGTCGCTATAAAGTATTAGCTGTTAAAGTGGAGGGTTAAGTAACGTGTGAAATATATTGCACGGATGTGCTTTTCTCATGTTCAGTACTAGTAGTTATACTTATGAGTGAGTCATGATTTTAAATGTAATGTTTTAATGGGGAGTTGCAGAACGTACATACGTAGTAATTGTTTGTATGTGGCTAGATAGAGAACAGGGCGAGGTAACATGAATGTAGAAACGTGGCGTTTGCTGATAAGAAGGTTTTGTATGGTAGCCAAGTGAAGAAATATAGTTAGTAGACATGGCACAGCTGTGAACTGGTGTAACTTTTTAATAAAAGGAATACATTTGCCGTCATGAAATGCATATGGGTGGCCGTGAGTGAGTTTTGGTAAAGAAAATATAAAAGCGTAAGAAAACGTTAGTGTAAAAGAGGAAATTATTTGCCTGAGGGCGAGGCGGGATTCAATCCTTCAACCGGAGGTTTACCAGTCTGTGACTTTGTTAGCGCAGCACCATGATATAGCTATGCAATGCGTGAAATATCATTAGAAAACCTGTCCGTGGTTTTAAAGAAGAACACAGGCCAGTAAGCACAGAAGAGCTCCCGTTGAATCCATATGGCTTTGCAATATTGTAGCCGGTTAATAACTGAACGTGCAGATGGTACGTCATAATGCAGTGTATACGTTCGGTGAACGGCGGGTAGATATGGTGCAAAAGCAATAATTGAGAAGTAGTAGACAATTATTAGTGAGGGTAAAAGCAGGTTAAAGAAACGTGACCCTAGCTGGGCTTGAACCGAAGACCCCATGTTCCCAAGACTGTAACCTTACCCACTAGGCCACAGGCAGATGAGCTGTTCAAACTGGAAATGTTTCAGAGTAAAAAGGTATGGGTATTTTGCGTGTGTATGCAAGTTTTTGATTGGGTCCTGAGGGTGAGGATTTGGCTGATGTTGGTAAAATGTCCAATGGGGAGACATGTTGTTAGTGGGATAGGCCGCAGGAAAAATAAGAATTAAAGCCGCAAGCGGCGTTGGGAGGGGTCCAAGCATTGGCGCCATCGCGCCCCCTATGGAGCGATTTTAAAATGGCTCTGTCCTCATGATCATACACCTTCACCCAACATATCTACTGAATATCATGATGATTGTATAAAAAATCCATGACTTATGGCCAATTGTGTGCTAAGAGACGCTGGCGGATGACTTAGTTGCGTCGCCATGGATGTGTCCTGGCCGCTTCCCGTAAAGGCCTTTACTATGTCGTAACACTTAGATGGCATGTCGTAACACTTAGATGGCCGAGCGTGTATGTACAGCTGCAGCGCTTCCATGCCGCAACTAAAAAAAGCGTCACACTAGTGTTGTCACAATACCAAAAGTTTGACTTTGATACCGATACCAGGTTTAGTATCACGATACTCGATACTGAAGCGATACTGATTCAATACTCGGTACCTAATGATACTGAAATTACCTTAATAGATCAGAAACGTAATGTCCACAAGGGTTGACCTCATTTTCGAATTCATGGTTTATGAACAACCTGGTTCATTAACAACCTTTAAGTTGAAGCCTCTTCAACATATTAATATGCGTAGGCCTATAGTGTTACAACACTGAACAATAGAAAAATATGTGAAATATATTTCAAAAATTAAAGAGTTGTAAACTAAATAATATTTAAACCAGGTCTTTCACCTTTAATTATATCTAAAAACAGCATATTTTAATAACAATACAGCATCTATCTATAATAAAATATTTCCAAATTGGAACAGCTATTGCTACTGAAGTGAACTGAGTCAAAGCTTGCGCTGTATCAAAGAGCTGAGTACACAAGCGCAAGTCACCTCACTTGGCAACCTTAGTTGCTACTGCCATCTAGCGAGGATTCTGACAAATTACACTTTTCATCCTCTCAATCGGTAATGCGGGAGACACTTTTCCCTGGCTTTTACATTTGACGCAAAACTACGGAACGTCGGAAAATTCTAATACCGAACCGTTTCTTTTTCTTTTTTTTTTTTTTAAGTACCAAAAAAGTGCTGAAGTTTCGGTGTACCGTGCAACACTACATCAGACACAAACGTATACCAATCCATGGCTCAGCTTAGCAGAGAATGCACATTTCAGAGTGCCTCAGAGACAGATAGAATAATAACACATAAATACACATTTCAAATAATAAATACGACATTGAGAAAAAACGAAACAAAAGACGAGATATCAAGTCGCGACCTACGCGCAGAGCAGCCTACCGTTTTATTTATTTAGACATTAGCAGATGAGAAAATTTTCGGTTACGCTGACCTATAAAACGCTATTCCAAAAGCAAAATCAGACATGTTATACATCGTTAGAAAGCTTATACTTTCACCTACTGAATAAATGAATTGTCAATCAAGCCAAATTGTACTAAAAAGGGCGACAACGCCGTAAGCAACAGGTGTGGTATTACGCACAGCTATTTTTGAAGGTAGCCGACATTTCACAAACGGATTATCCAAGACAATATATGACCACTCAGTCGCAAAAGGGACATCTCTACGCGTAAAACCAATGGTAAGATTGTATATTTATTCAATGTTTAGTCCCATATATTGACTGTAGAATGATATGGTATAATTTAAAGAAAAAACTTTGTCTCGTTTATTTCAGTGAGCAGCGTTTTCACTGCTGTATTGACATATTTTAGGGCTAATGTCGGGTTTATCTTGTTGCTACGGAATATTACATTACATTACAGGCATTTGGCAGACGCTCTTATCCAGAGCGATGTGCAACAAAGTGTATAATCATAATCAGGAACATGTGTGTCAAAAACCCTAGGGAGAAGTACCGTTCCAAGTGCAGGGAACAACCGCATAGTTCAACTTGGACCCTGTAGGTTAAACTGATTAACACTAACACAAACAAGAACAGCAACAACGCAGTCTATGCAAAAATACAAGCAATAGTTAAGACGAGTTAAGACTAAGTCACCTACGAAACAACTATCTAGTTACAACCCTAATCTTACAGTCAATTTAGAGATTAAATTGAGAATACGGTTTCTCTCAGCATAATGACGGATTTAAAGACTAAACGAACTCACCCAATATTGTCTTCAAATGGACCGTATTATTTATTTGGACATTGGCAGACTACAGCATGAAGTGCATCTTTTGTTTATATTCAATATTAGTAATTGCAGCGAGAAACTGCAGCTGTAGGTCGTTATGTTAGCAACGGAACGAAGCGAACTATATATGTATTAGGCTACCGTCATTGTTTCATTATACCAGCGTGTTTTCACGCGTTTGCACAGGAACTCAGAACCTATCAATAAAATGGTTTAGCTATTTCTCAGCATAATGACAGATTCAAAGACTAAACAAACTCACCCGATACTGTCTTCAAATGGATCCATGCTCAAGAAAAGTAATTATACATCCTCTCAAAAAGCTTTCACTAACAAACTTTTGGTATCCTAGCATGCACTCTGGGTGGCACTGTCTTCCATTCCTTCCCCGACGGTCAGAGCCTCCCCTCACTGATAAAAACTAGACCCTACGGTGTCGGATTACTTGCGTCGCCATGGATGTCGCTTGCCGTAAAGAAGTTTACTAGATGTCGTAACACTTAGATTTGGAGCTCCAGCTCTTCCGCACTCCAACTATTACAAAAGTCCAAATGGCGGGCAAATAATATGGCGGACATAGGTGCTCCCAAAAGCAAAGTTGTAGAGCACATTCAGATGCATCGGTCGATGAAGTTTTCTGTTGATCTGACTTAAGGTGTAGGAGTTATGGACTTTTAAAGTATGACCCTTTGTTATAGCGCCACCATCTGGTCGACATAGGTGATTTTTCGTGCCTGAATAGTGGGGGGCCATAGGAACCCACCTACCAAATTCAATATCAGCAAATTAATTGGATTAACTGAGTTAGCTGGGCGATATTAGCTCAGGAGGTAAGAGCGGCTGACTGGCAGTCGGAGGGTTACCGATTCGATCCCCCGCCCTGGGCGTGTCGAAGAATCCCTGAGCAAGACACCTAACCCTTAATTGCTCCCAATGAGTTGACTGGTACCTTGCTTGGCAGCCTTTCACCATTGGTGCATGAGTGTGTATGGGTGAATGAGAGGCATCAATTGTACAGAGCTTTGGATAAAAGCTCTATATAATTGCAGTCCATTTAGCTACGTATGTAAAACAGAGCCCAGGGATTGCCATTCTCAGTGAAGCACACAAACTCCAATGGTTACTCGAGGTATTACAGTTTAATAAGCCTCTGGTGCCAAAAAGAAAATTTCCCCATTGAAGTCCATTCAGAACTACAAATTTACCCTGGCCAAATTTAATCTCTAAAATTTCTTCACACTAAACAAATAACTTTCCAGGTACAGATTTTTTTCTGAATCCCAAGAAGACGATATAAGACTTATTTAATTCCACTTTGGTCCACGTGGTTTTATGTCACAGTGCAAGCACTTGCTTACACTGGCACACCCACGCACAAATGAGCATGATGCTGCGACTAACTCATCGATTGACTCGACTGAAAAGGATGAACTGAGAGAATTGCCTGCACAGAACTGATGAAGCAGAATAAATTGAGTATTAAATCTTGACCTAGGATTACATGCATCCACTGTCATTTTAGTTTTGACTATAGTGCTATTTTTATATGGTTACTATTAGTACTACAACTATTAATGTTACCTGCCATAATCTCTTGTGTACATTGTTCATGGTGATGAATGAACAATGTCAACTAAATGAATAATAATAAATAAGTAATAATGTTGGCATATGCTGCTCTTAAATTAAGATGCTATTATAGTGATTCCACAAAAAATTGTTAAATTGTTGACTAAATTATTATATAGATATTGCTACCAATAGCCTACTGTAATTAAAAATGTTATTAGTTGTAGTATTTCTGTCTTTGCATCATGATGGTGCTGATGATGATGAAGAGTAATGATATATGAAAAATAAATAGGTCAACATAAATAAATATCGCAATAACTTGATATATATAATTTGCTCTTAAATTATTTTTGAGACGATGCTATGTTACTGATGAAGGTGAAGTACTGATGATGAGGATGATAAACATGACGACTGTATGAATGTAAAATAATGTCTTATTATTTATTGGCTACCTCATATGTGCTCAGTAAGCATGAAATTTGCCTGTGTGCTGTGATAGGCCAAACATGTCTGTGGCCAAGAGTTTGTAGAATTCATTTGCATTGAAGTTCTTTTCATGCTAGTTCCAGGTAATTGCAGATAGAGACAACGTCATCATGTTCTGCTTTAATTATACGCTACTACTAACTGCTTTTTGAAGGATACAAATGGAAGGATTCATTTTTTCAGTGAATTTGCAATCTCATTATATGTATTTAATGATAAAAGCACACTGACATAAAGCACAATTGACCATGACGGTTTTTAAGTAATGTGATTATCATTTTTAGGCAAAGGCATTCTTGAATAATTTCCACCTTTTACTGCTTAGATTACGTTAGTACCAGAGTTTAGGACAGTGATAATCATTACAGTACAGTGCAGCATATCATATAGAAAGGCCTTTGCCCATATTATACTTTTTCTATTCCAGAAAATATTGAAATTGAGCCAATATTGTATTTAGGTGACAAGCTCTTATTTTATTTTGACACATATATATACCTGTGCATAGCCAAGAATATAAAGAACATTGTATGTTTCCGTTTGAATAAAAAATGAAAGTTAATTTTGATGAAATCTTTCCCTTTTTCATGTACTGTGCAGGCTTCCAAGACAAAGCAAGTTTATAAATAAAGTGAATTATATTAGCTAGCCATTCCTGTCTGCAATCGCCTTTTACAATGATAATTTTGCTTGGGATCAGGATAACGTTGGCTAAAGGACTTCAGCACAGGCCAGGAATAGCTAGGAACCATAGTAAGATAATTTAAGGCTTTAGAAATCACCTGTTTATGTTAGACTACAATAGAATTACCTACTGTACCATATTTCTATTTATTATTATTATTATTATTATTATTATTATTATTATTATTATTATATCTCCTTAAAAACTTATTACACAGAATGGCCAACAGTGCACATTTCTTGACTGTTGGATTATAATTACTTAGCTAGAGAAACAGAATTGTTATTTAGTTGGCTAGCTAACCACAACTTCTGATCATAATTCAGTCTTGCTAGTTAACCTCCCAGGTAACAAAATGCAAGTAGGCCACATTTGGCCCGGCGTGGATCCGCCAACTAACATTTCATCGGCCCAGCTGAATAAGTCCAAAACCTATAGTGCTACATGCTAGATGTTTGACAAAGATTGGGAGTGTCCCATTTTAATTACCGAAAAAAGGATGATAGTTAACTAACTGTCCACCATCCACCGTTCAGACACATTAAGTTCAACAATGCAGAAAGAATAACCCTGTTTACCCAATGAAGATACTGATTTAAAATCTTCATGTTTTTAAAATTAGCATCAAAGACTTATAAAAGGATAGCTACCAGTTATTGCTTACCACGCTCACTCGAGGAATAATTTGTCGGCTAGCTGGTAGACCTATCAGAACTATCCAGTGGTCAACTTAAATAAACAGCAACAAAACTTATACATTAAATTATAGACCTAGTTGAAAATTAGACTATCCACAACAAATAAATATGCTAATCTGGATTAATTTCTACCCCTTTAAATAGCTTTAGTGATTAAAAAAAAAACTGAACAGTTAGCTAGACATGTAGCCTTTCACATCATTTCCTGTCAAACTAACGTAAATCTCTAATTTATTTGCTCAATGATGAAAAATTCTCAACCCAGTGAAATGAACAATCTTTCTAAAATATTAAAGGATATTTTAAGGTTTACCTTATCAGTATGGCTATTTCAATTGCAGCCAAAATGGTCTCTTCTTTTGCTTATTGGGAAAACCAAAACCAGAGTTCAAGCTGGTTATCAGGAATCCATTAAGATAGCAAAGTAATCTGCAAAACTGGCCAGTGAACACATGAGCGAACTCATACAGTCAACCATACATAGAAGCTTTGTAAAAATATTTTTACTTTGGAACAAAATGTTGTGCTAGTCTGTTTTCTTAAATGCAAATGACATGACACAACTTTGAGAACAGATGACTCCATTCAAGGCTTGTCTTGTTATTCAGCATCTTAACTGGATTAAGGAATTTTAAAACAGCACATTAATTTATTCCCTGTAATTATTGATGGTTCTGTAGCATATTCACTTATTGGCTATCACCCATAATCGTTCCAAATCAATGAAAATTTATCCAGGCCAGGTATGTCAAAGCCAGAAGTGGCTCACATACCCCTTGCCATACCATGCTACCATCCTCAGAACTGAGCAAAGTGGAGCATTAGTCAATAAAACTTGTGCAAACTCAGCATGTAAATGGGGTTACCAGCTAGCTTTTCCATAAGTATACAGCTAGCTAATATAATGTTACAGTGAAGCTAAATGCTTCTATAAAAAATTTGACTGCCTTATTTATTACTTTAACTTGCAGAAACGTTAGAAACCAAATTAGAAATGTATTTGTCACAAGTCACTTTTCTTCCATAAAATACTGTAGAAAGCCCGCTACTGGATGCAATGTCACAGTTCACCAGTAGACTTGAAAGCTTTTTAGGAGTGCACTCCGCAGGTTCACATCACTGCTGTGCGTTTACTGGTTTACCATGATCCTTCACATTTAGGTACCAAGTGCACATGCTCTGGTGGCAAAAAGCCCCATAGTCAAACATGGCAGCCTCTATGAATTGGCTTCATGCATCAATGAGCAGGAATCCATGGAACCGGTAAGTGGAAGCTGTCTCCAGGTTCTTGTATATCTCGATGGTTGTATGATTTTCAAACGCCTGAAAAGTCAAGAAAAAGAACACCACCTCCGAATAATAACCCACCAGCTCAAGCGACCAAAAATATATTACAAAAACATTCAGAGGATCAAAAGAAGATATTCATACAAAAAAGAAGGTGGCCATCTTACAACAATAAATATCAGTTACGGTTTCTCAAGGTAAAGAAAGCTCAAAGAAGAAAAGAATCTTCTAAATGACACGGATGTGGCAAAATATCTTTTGGATTGGGAAATTTCTTCAAAATTAAAGAGATTGGCTGTCTGTTGTTATTTGCTTTGTATCACTGCTGCAAAGACATTTTTTCCATTTTTCCACATTTTCTGGCTATAGCTAACATTACTGGAACTTGTAACTCAGAAGGTTTACATGCATCATTCGACTTATAACTTCCCACCCAAACTGGTGCATCGAATAGTGGCTGTAAATGGTTCCAATTATTTGGAAAATGATTGCATATAGCTTTTCATTCATTCATTCATTCATTTATTATTGTAATATACCATGGATAAGCCTATGATTTATATTAATTGAACACACGTCAGCACTGATGTTATTTGCTGCAACAAACAAGCTCCTAATGGTCTTTTGTCTGCACGATAATATCTGCATTGGGAAAGAAAATACCTTCCATAAATTACTCTGAGCCACTTGAGTATATTTCATGGATATGTTACAGTATTGGATTTATTGGATTATTGTCAAAGAAAATTAAACACACAATGCACTCCTGGTCTAACACCCCAACGCCAACTTTGCCACTTTATTTGGGGGTGTAGCTTCATTTTGAACTGGACTCTAGGATTTAGAGTATGAAAATGAACTGTTGTGGCCACAGATGTTGCCAAATCTACCAAAACTGAAAAACAAAATATTATAAATTTAAATAAAATTATATAGTACGACAATATTGTCATTGATCATCATCATCATCTTTTCATCTTAATAGTAAGTAAATAAATACTTATTAAGATAAAAGTGCAATTATAGTTATTGCATCCAAGCAGTCATTGTATAATTTGATGATTTGATGTTAAAACATTATGTCACAGATGCTCAGCCAAACAAAGTTCAACAGTGAAGTTCACCTCATTTAGAGAAGAAATATGGTGTTCTCTCCTTTTTTTACAACTAATGAGTAAGTGATCTTCAAAAGGTTAATCTTCCTTAAGTGTGTCTTAATGCTGCTGACAGATGGAATTTAATTGGCCGTAATCACTGGAAATGGAAGCAATTAAAGTAACATGCTTCATTGCAACCAGTTTTATTTTATTTAAATATTGCATACACTGTTCCTAATAATGTTGTTTTCAAGATTGTAATTATTACACTGGAAATTAATCATTAAGTGTGTGTGTGTGTGTGTGTGCGTGCAGGTGTGTGTGTGTTTGTGTATGTGTGTGCTGGCGTGAGTGTGTGTATGCAGAAATATTTAAATACAACTCATTCCTCTAGTTCCTGTACAAGACTAAACTCCACTCCAAAGACAAACTACACAATCTAATAATATTGCTAATATTCCCTAACACAATGATACAATATTTCAGGGTTTTGGAAATCACTATTTATTTTAAAACAGAAACACATGAACAACTGAATTTCATTTCAATTATCATATCAAAAGCACATATAGTATAATGAGGATCTTTGATTGGATGAAGAAGCAGAAAAGGCACAGGTGTGCCTAGAAATCACATGGGAGAACGTAAAAAAGAGCAGCAGGATATTTTTAATTGCTTGAAGGTTACTTAAAGTACAAAGTAAGAGTTTTGTTTTGTTCTTTGCCCTTTTACTCATTACGACCACACTTTGTAATAGCCACGCATTGCAAACCTCTATTTTCACCCAGCCCTTAATTCATTATACCGACACCTGTCAGAGAATGCACGCCAAATGTCCGACCAAATTAAACTTCTAACACTTCCCTATAAAAGCTGGTAAAGGTGATTTGGCCATTCTACATGCACAGATGCACAGAGTCAGGGAGTCATTCATTCCGTGAAGTGCTGATCAGCCTTGACCATGTGTGGAGTGGTAAACCCAGATTGCTGCAAACTATAAAGATTCTTTGATGGAACAGCACGCTTTATAAACTGTTAAAATAAAGCTTGTTTGATGCCATGTCTGTTATTTTGGAATCTGTTATTAGGTAAAGCAACACAATTATCTTTAGTTTTCTGAAAGCTATTTTAAGATCCAGTTCTCATAAAGCAAGCCATGAAGCAGAAGTTAAGGCAATAATACAGCAATAAAAGAGAATATAATTTTGGGTTGTGAGTGCTAAGTGAATTTAATTAAGGTTGCATGACACTTTACTTCCACTTAAAAAGCCCCACACAAAGTGCCCATACACTACACCAAGGGACATCAGTTTATCTAGGACAGTTTTCTCACATGCAACTCAGTCATCTCTCAGCAAAGGCCAATAGAACATTCTTGTCTGTCAATTACCACATTGCCCCAGCAATCTACATTCATTGCCACTAATTTAACACAGTAATGTTTTCACACCATCAAGTGTTGATTTCAGTTTATAGAATAGACATGCAGCAGACATTTTATTGCGCAGTTGCACAGTAACATTTTCTTTCCAAAGCAATGGGAAGTTGACATAAAAATGCAACTACACTACCTACACAAAATAGTGAAAAAATATTAATCATAACAATGCAATTGTAGTGATAAGCTAAAACATCTGAACACAAAATAATAATCATTTTAAAAAACGCAAGGGTGAATCTTTGTGATTATGATCAAATTTTGTTATGGTCTGTTGTTTAACAGTCTCTTCTGTCATTCTTTGGCACAAACTTGTCCATAGGAAGAGCCACATCTTACTTCAATAGAATGAGCTTGCATCGTTTTGCCTTCTGTGAAACATCTGGAATGATTTTTCAAACAGAGGGTCAGTGTATTGCTTTATTTGTGTGACAATATTTTGTAATCAGCTAGTTTGGAGGTACAGAACTTGCCTGGAATTCAGCAGTAGATTTCTGTAGCTTTACAACTGAGCCAGAATCTATTGTGCTCCTTAGAAGTGCCATGTAAACAGCTTGGACAATGCTTGAAAATCATTCTGATTACCACCATGAATGTGTCAACTAGTGGGAAATTGCTAGCCCAAACGAGACTTCTGAGCGTCACAACGTGAGCAATACATGTTAAATAAACTACATTTGGCATCAGACACTTGAGGGTTTCATTGTATGCTTTCAACTTGCATTATCTGAGACAAATGCTGTTAAATTGTTTAAATGGACCTCAAAGTTTGGGTATTGTTTGATGCTCTCTGTGGCTGAGCAGTAATGTATAGCATCAAGGTAAACAGTGTTGGCAAGTTATTCTTGCCAAAACAGATTTTCCTTGGAGAACAAATAAAACATGTAAAATGTAATTGCCTGTGCCATCTGTAGACTCCTCTGTGACCATGGTTGCTGATTTCATTATGTGAGTCCGCAGCCGATAGCCCTTACTTCTGAGAAAGTTATTTTGGTGGAATATACCTGCCATTTCTTTCACGCCCATTTAAAAATGCATGTAATTTAACCCCTTACCGCACATGCCAAATCTGGCAATCCTTGCCCATTTAAGCTTAATAACTCCAGATGTGACACTTGAAACACAGAGACTTGAAAAATGGCTTAAATGAAGCAAGACATTTGTGCCATTTACAATACTAGCTTAGATTTTATATATTCATAATTTTGGAAGAAATAAAGTGCCACAAATGCAATTGTCTAGGAAAAAAATCAAAAACGAATTTGCACTTTTTTAGTTTGCAATAGAATACTGAGAGATTGCATATACAGCAGGTTAAACTATACATGTCCTGGATCAAAAACATCTTGAACACAAGTTCATAAAATATAAGAGTGGATATGTACAACTACTATAGATCTATGAAGTAAGAACTAAGCAGTGTACCCAGCATCTCCAAATCTATCCAAAATGTCTAAATTGTGCATTGCTGTAAATCACAACATTCACGTATTTCACTACAAATCAACTGTTTTGACTCAAGAAACTCACTGTTGCACCATTTTCAAGTGGGAATTACAAGCTCTCCATCAGTACAGTGGTCTAAAATATCTAGGGGTCCAGAAACATATCCAAAATCTCTCCAAAAATGAATAAAATGCTTTTAGTCCATTATAAAGCATATAAATGAGCCCTTTATGAAGGTTTAAGATGAAACATTGATATCAGATTAAAAAATAATTCAAAAACATTGTCACACAATGCAGTACATTACCTAAACGTGTAATAATTAAGTCTCATATGTATTTCTAAATTCCAAAGTATGTAGTGTTTTCTTGTATGGGGATGGGATGACGAGAACAATTTTCAACCGTCCACCACGTTTTGGTAATGTTCCAACTCTCACGTCATCACTGTTGCATGCACCACAAAAACTACTAAACTACTAACGAATGCTGACATTACAGTGTGAAATATCCTCATAAAATAAAATAACACTAACCTATTTAACCCTCTGGGGTCGAGAGCTCCGCCGGCGGAGCTCGACAAGATGAAATTAACTTTCGTTTCTATTTGGATGATTAACTTCACGTGCTGTTATCATACAGACGCAACAAAAACATTGACAGAAACCTTATAATCGCGACTTTCCAATGCGCCCATTGGCAAATAATATAAATTGTTTTAAATGTTCCAAATTTGATTAATTCGATCATGTATGCTTCGCTAAACTTTACTCATTACTATGTGAATTTCGCTCAGTAGGAAGTCCGCCCAAATCGCATTCACATGTTAACAACATTATAATTACTCTCCATAGAAGGAGATTAAAGGAGGGGCGATGCGAGATCCATGTGAGAAATGTCAAGTTTGCCAAAGCGGGATAGAATGTCACAGAGTGTCGCCTAATTCACTTCTTTTGAGGTGAACATTTCGTTTAATTTTGGAAAATGGTCCGTCCCGAAGCCGACACTGATGAAGAGCGGTGTCATTTCGAACAGCGAACTGATCCAGCTGAGGCTCTCTGCGTCTGGTTGTGTTAGAAGTATCAGGTAGACTGTATGTTTTTCGATCATATTCGTAATAAATAGCTCATGCCTGGCGTGTAGTGGCGTGGCTAGGATTCTAAAACTGATGTCCTTGCACAATCGATATTAGCATACTCTAAGTAAGTTCGGGAAATAGCAATAAAATAACCACTTAGCTAAACAGACCTAGCCTAGTTCAGATTGAGGCATTGTTATTGATGAGTTGCGTGTAGTTTAGTTGGAATATCAGTGTTTATATAGTTAAGCTAATGTTTTTTCGTTGATAGCTTGTATTATTTGCAAATGTGTGCTGTATTACATTCTCTGTGTGTTTGTAGGAATATTCACTAATATGCGTGCTTGTAAATTCCCACACTACGAATGATTCTAACCATTGCTTCTCAAAATTATAGGCTACCTCTCTGCGTCTGGTTGTGTTTGTTTGGTTCTTTGTTTGTATATGATGTCACATTTCATAAATTTTGTTTTCATTAGTTAGTGGTTTGTCCCTTTTTTGTAAAGCACATTTAATTTTCACCTGTTGAAGGAAATGTGCTATATAAATAAAGTTTGATTTGATTTCACATTTCCTAACAATTTTGTTTTTATTATATTTGCAGAGATGTTGATCAGGAAACACGGCCTAGTTCACCACTAGCTAAGAGGCCAGGCAGACGGTGCAAGAGTACACCAGTCTCATCTCATCTTCCATGCAGTTTACTTCAATAAATGTTCTAAAATCAAAAGTTGTCTTTGTTTCTGTCTTCTAAATGGCTCACTGAGTCTTTGTCTTAGTGGTGGGGAGGCATGCGGCCAGGTGTGAATAGCCTACTTAGCTGGCAGGTATTCCTACCCAATGCATATTCATTACAGAAAGGCCATTTGCCCTCCCATTCTCACCTGGTGTTGAAAAATAGTAGTCACAACACTAACTTTTAGCAATTTATTTTATATTTCTCATTGGATTTGCTAAAATATTTTATCATCTTTTGATACCCAAGACCTTGAAGAACACATTCCAGAGACCAAAAGTCTTATTCACAATTGTTTAGTGTGTTTTATTACAACATTCCTGTGCATGTTCAAAACTACTGTTTACAGTTTGTGTGTTTTTAGAGCAGTTTACAATCCACACATTATTATGACCTACTTACTGCTGCCATATTGTTGTAGCTGAGTTTGTGCTGAAAACAAAGATATGAAACACTTTGGAATCACTGTATATAAAGTTGATGAAATTTACACAAATGTCAGAGCATCGCACAATCACCAGTGTGCCTCATTTTACCCTTAGACCCCAGAGTGTTAAAGACACTCAATTTCAAAAATAGCATATATAACCAAAATATTTTGAGCAGTAATACTTACAAAGTAATGATGAAATCTTATCTGTGTTCAGTACACAGAGACAGAGACAGTAAATCAATGAGTTTCTGTCTTACTGCAGAAAACAATGTCAACTAGGTGTCTATCAGCAAACAAATGGCTTAGCTATGCTCAGAACTCAATAATAATAGTATTTTCCAAGAAATCATAAAAAATCATTCACAACGTTTCGTCAGGTGCAATGTCTTTTACTGCTACCACAGAGTGAATGTTTAAGTGAGTGCGATGGTGAGAAAACTTTTGGTTACGCTGAGATATAAAACGCTATTCCAAATCCAAAATTAGACATGTTATACAGCGTTAGAAAGCTTATACTCTCACCTACTGAATTAATTGTCAATCAAGACAGGCTGTACTGAAAAGGGCGACAACGCTGTTAACAACATGTGTGGTATTACGCACAGCTATTTTGGAAGGTACCCAGGCATCACAAATGCGCGTATATTTCATAAACGGATTGCCCAAGACAATATGACCACTCAGTCAGAGTGACATCTCTACGCATAAAACCAATGGTAAGGTTGTATATTTAGTCCCAGATATTGACTGTACAGTGACATGGTAAAACTTTGTCTTGTTTATTATGCGACCGCAGCTAGCTCTGTCCACAAAAAGTGTCCCACCCCGTAGCAGCCACAGTTTTCACTCCAGGAGGCTGAAATTTGGCATGGACGTTGGTCATGACCGAAGGTAGGGCTGAGTAACTTTCAAGGCTGATTGATCCAGAGGGGGCGTGGCGATGGGTGTGACCAATCACAAAAAGGTGCATAACTTCAGAATGGATTCACAGATTTGCACAAGATTTTGTGGAAAGGTTGGTCATGAGCCAAAGAAGAGGTCACGTGTTTGTTTGAGGGTGTGTGAGGGGGCGTGGTGATGGGTGTGGCCTATCACAAAAAGTTGCATAACTCCCGAATGGATTCACAGATTTGCACAAGATTTTGTGGAAAGGTTAGTCATGAGCCAACGGAGAAGTCACGTGTTTGTGTGAGGGTGTGTGAGGGGGCGTGGCGATGGGCGTGGCCTATCACAAAAAGGCGCATAACTCCCGAATGGATTCACAGATTTGCACAAGATTTTGTAGAAAGGTTGGTCATGAACCAAAGAAGAGGTCACATGTTTGTGTGAGGGTGTGTCCGTGGATGCATGCACACATGGATGCATGTGCATGTGCATGTGCGGTCGCAGTTATTGCGGATTCGTGCTTGTTTTGTTATTCAGTGAGCAGCGTTTTCACTGCTTTGAGTGGTGAAATAATATTTTTATGAATGCCCAGATAGACAATATTGTCCATTATGTCATGGGTGGGGGGTGTAGTTGCAGATGAGACTGCAGGGAGTTGGTGCCTGTGTTAAATGAACGGCCAGAGCAACAATAGTGGTGAGCTGCGAAACTCCGTATTCGGCATAGTTGTCGTGTGTCGTCTACTAATGAAACTAAAACAAAGTGTTTATGTTTTTCCCACAGTGCGCAGGAACTGCCGGCGTGGGCTATGCATGGCAAATTGTGGTCATTCACTCACTTGCTCATGGATGACCTTTGAGGGACGTTTAGTGGGATGCATGCGCAGGTGGTGCCAGCAAAAATGTGTCTACGAAAGTGAGTTGTGCCGTGGGTCTGGACGGTTATGTGCTTGTTTACTCATACTTTGTTGCAGTAGCACTGAATGTCTGAGTTCAGCAATCTCGGCACGCCGGCATCCTGACCACTAGGGACTTTGCACTAAGAGGTTAAGATTTTCAGCTTTTAAGTGGAATGTTTGCACTCACAAATGAACCCATCAAATCTCAGATGACATCTGTCTGCTGCTCAAAAATGACAGCAAATTATTTTTTTTGTAGGTCAATAAATTTTGTCCCTGTAGTGTTCAGCGTATTCTTGTGTTCTACCCCCTGCCTGACCAAGGCACTCTGATTGATGCTTTTTTTGTACATGTCAATCTATTGTTGTTTTTTGTGCCTGTATGCATTTGTTGTAAATTGCAAAAACTAAATTGAGTCCACCAGCATGTAATGTACCAGGAGGGTTGCACCTGATCAGTCAAAGACAGTCACAATTGATAAATATAATTATTCAGGTGATTGTAACAATACAATGTCTACATAACCCCACATGGATATACAGTTGAGCCCAAAGGTTTACATACTTCTAAACTAAAGACATTCAAACTTAATTTTTCATAACTCCACACATTTCATGTTACCATACATTTCCTGTGTTAAGTCAATTAGGGTATCTATTTTATTTCCACAAGAGGTAATTTCAAAGTAGTAGCTAAAAGACCTATTTATTTCAGCTTTTATGTACTATATCAGATTTTTAGTGGGTCAAAAGTTTACATACACTTTGTTAGTATTTGATGACATTGCCTTTTAATTGCTTAACTTGAATCAAATGCTTGGGGTAGCCTTCCACATGCTTCTCACAATACCTTGCTGGCATTTTTGCCCATTCCCCCTGACAAAACTGGTGTAACTCAGTCAGGTTTGTAAGCCTCCTTGCTCGGACATGCTTTTTCAGTTCAGTCCACAAATTTTCTATGGGATTCAGATCAGGGCTTTGTGATGGCCAGTCCAATACTTTCACTTTGTTGTCTTTAAGCCATTTTTTTACAACTTTGGTGGTATGCTTAGGATCACTGTCCTGCTGGAAGACCCAGTTGCGACCAAGTTTTAACATTCTAGCTGATGTCTTGAGGTGTTGCTTCAGTATTTCTAGATAATTCTCCTTCCTCGTTATGCCATCTATTTTCTGAAGTGCACCAGTCCCTTCTCCAGAAAAACACCCCCACAACATGATGCTGCCACCCCCATGCTTCACAATTGGAATGGTTTTCTCCAGATTAAAAGCCTCACCCTTTTTCTTCTATGCATAACGCTTATCATTATGACCAAACAGTTACATTTTTGTTTCATCTGACCAGAGAACACTCTTCCAAAATGATCAAATAAAAATGAGTTCAAGGTAAAGATTTTTTTTTTTTTCACTCTGAACAATGGTATCACAATAACATTATATAATTTCTCATAGGAAACAATTTATAATAAATAACCTTAATTTTATCCAGCATTTTTGTTCATATTAATTGAGGGTGTCATTAGAGAGCACTGTATATACACATTATGATACAAGTAATAGTTTTAATCTCTGAATCATGGCTATTATAAATACTTAATAGCTGAACATTTGAATAGAAAATTCTCCAAAAATGAACAAATGTATTTGATTTACTGATACAACAGAATAAACATTTATTCTTACTTAGAAATGATGGCCGTGAGGCTCAAACAGCATGGTTAATTGTGCATGTTTCCCCCTTAATTTAGAACCTCTAATTGTGCCTCTTGAGTCATCACTGTGCCATATGCACTCCTCAGAAAGAGCACAGCAACTGAGCACTCCTCTGATGCACTTGCCTCTGACTGTTTTACAAACTAATGCTATATGCTATAGTCACATAATGCTATAGAAGAAAGCAGCAAAAGCAATCACAAGACCCCTGTCATGTGAATGGGAGGGGATAATGCAGCAGTAAACATTCAGAATCCTGACTGGCATAAAACCTAACGTATCAATGACAGGAAATGAAGCCTGATCCCAGTTCCAGTCCTCTCTTCCCTAACACGCTCCCTTCTTTTCCCTACAATGGTGTGAGCCCTTGTGAGTGATGTATTACATGATGTATACGCAAGGGAGCCCTTTGTGAGTGAGGGGAGCGATCGAGCGGAGGGGCAGGAGGTTTGAATTGGAACACCTTCATCCATACTTCAACATTCCTCACCAGTGAAGAGGAAGTTTCAGTGGCCATGGAGCTGCATGCATAACATTGCCTTGAACAATTTGAGGAAAACATTAATATTTGCTTGCCAGCTAGCCAATCAGACATGTAAAAACCATATAAGATAAAGTTAGCAGTACTACATGAAAATCAAAGCATGAAGACAATCCAGCATTCACCTAGCTAACATTACATTGTTATTTCACTTGCCCAGAAAATCTTTTACCCTGACTGCACAGGACCAATGTAGATGTGATGTTGTGCTCTGTCTGTAGGAGGTAGTCGCATTTACTCACTTAATCGCTTCATCACGGAAATAAAGATCATGCTTTTTTAACTTTCATTTAACAGAATATTGTTAGAAGTAGAGCATGCTCAAATTGCATTACTAAAATAAAACAAGGTTACGAGGGTCCCTTTTTAAATGTAAGGCTTGATAAATGTATCACGGTCAATGACTTAATGTACAATGCGACTACCATAGCCATTCCAAGTTTGTACATGTGAAATTCATTCCTCTACCACCTTCCAAAGGAACAGAGAAATGTGATAACCTTAGTGGGAAATATTTCCAAAAAAACATTTCTGAGCAAGCTAAGTAAAAATTTGTTCCGTAAGTTATTTTTGGGTATAAGGCTTTATTTTAATTTACAATAAATCTAATCATACATCATTTACAAAGTTATCTGTCCTTGAAAATTTGTATAAGGTTGTTGGAGTATATTCTAACAGCAATTAAAAATGAGTTAACATTAAAAATATGGTGTCCCAGTTGTTACAGCTGCCTCTGAGTTGCTATATCAAACAATGTGCTTTCTTGCTGCTATATGTTTACAGAATGCCATCCAGAGAAAACAAGACGGTTGGTTGTTACCCATGGAGTGGGCTTTACATTGGGAGATTAGAGACACTAGCTGGTGTTAAAAACAATCTACTGTACACATAGTGCCCTTTTTGGGGGACCTTTGACAAACAATTGTGTTTAATATTTATTAAAGTGTTTAATGTTAAATGTGTTCAGCTAATTTTCTTACTGCGTTGACATAGCCTTATCTTCGGGATGCTCCAGCATGATTAATAGAAAAGAAACAGTAACCTGGTCATAGGCATTTATGATAAGCACCAGATTGGTAAGTGCGGTAGGCTCTTTGCTTTATTAAAGCTTACCTGGTTGTTAAGAAACAAAAAAAAAAAAAAACTGCATTCCTCCTCAATTGATGTTGCCACGACTCATTTCACACTAAGTTGCGAAGTTACTTGTGCGTCAATGTTTACACACAGTCTTTTTCCATGCTTCATAATCTTAAAATGTGACTGCTCTCACGATTCCATTGGAAATGTTTCCTTGATTAGCATTAATTTGTGCAGGAAGAAACCTGTGTACGCACATTTTCATTTATTGCTACAGTTATTCTGCACCTCATACCAACTAGGTAGTATGAATGGACTGTGTGCACTTTGGTTTTAATTGTTCCAACTCGATTAAGTTATGAACGCAACTGAAATGGCCAATGACTAACTGACAAAGCTGAATTAAGTAAAATTTCATCGTGCTAGGTTAAATATTTTCTATGTAAATGAGCACAATCCAAAAACTGTTAACTCTCCCAACATTGTGAGGTTCACTGATCATAGAACATCGTGAGTCGATGTTATCAAAAAGTGCCCTCACCCCTGCCATGTAAATAACGCGATAACACAGTACAGACAAAGTTTGGGCATCCGCCACTGTGGCGTGTGAGCCTCACAAATTTACCAACCACTCCGGAAAATCACCCGCATTTGGCAGGTGTTAATTTTACACCCTGGTTGCGAATATCTTGCTAGTATGAGGTATGACTAGTGATTATTTCTAAGGTATATCAAGTGATTATTTATTGTTAACAAATAATAATTTAGGAATTACCCTTAATGCTATGCTTCCAGATTGCGTACATTTATGCATACCTATGATTTACATGGTATTTGCAGGAAAACAGGTTATATTGCTAAATATGTACACCAGGGACAGAAAATTACCACAGAATCTTGTTCAGAACATCTTTGTTCAGGAAGTGATAAATATCCATTTTACTAATACTGGAACAACAAATTGATGCGTTACAAATTTTTTTCACTTTTATCACAAAGTGAATGATTTTATGCTATTCCACTGCACTAGTTGGGATATGCAGATCATGTTGTTTTGGTATGTCTCTTCCCCTTAAAATTCATGCAAAACAGCCATTTAACAGCCTTTTTGCAAAAAAGACCCCCCTACATGGGTGGAGACCTCAACCCCCCAATGTTCAACCCAAAGTTACGCCCTTGCAGTAGAAACATGTAGTTTACATGAGCTCTGGAATAATTTGTGGAGGACATTGTGCTGCTCGACACTTTCTACCAGGTGAACAAATATTTTATACATTGAATAACTATGTGATTACAAAGTGGGGGCTGGACTGGGGCAATTGCAAGGGAATAATAAGCGATGAGGCCGTGAACGTCTCAGGCAGGAACAGCAGAGCTGCAAAAAGAAACAAGGCAGCTGGCAAGAACATTGTGTTTGGAATCACTGCTTCATTCACGATGAGGCATTGGCAGCCAAAGGACTAATATTGTGGTTTATGATTTCTGATGATAATAGCTACTGCACTAAGGCCAGGCCTATTGAGGAAATGTAGGCCTACTTGTTTTTATAATTGGCTTACTGGTAGTACTGCACTTACTGAGAAAGCAAACTTCTAATTACTACTAAATGAGAGAACTTATTTTTTGGATAATATATATTTTAATAACATGTACTTTGAGGAAGGCCATTATTTGACTTTTTTGACCACATCGGGATCGGCAGTTATGCCGCCGATGTGCCCCTATTTTTTAATAAGTATAATAAACAAAAAAACAATGATTATTTATCTGTACTTGTCTGTTCGAACGTTGTAATTGCTATTTACTAGAATTATCCAGTAGAGGGAGCTCTAATACAAGTGTGAACTGCAGCAGCTGACGCGCTACTTCTCTAATAAGACGTTTGTCACTCGTGCCTCATTCAATATTCTCCAGTGCAAGACTTGTCTGCACAGATTCGTTTGCCGCAATAAAGGTATGTATATTTAGTGAAAGTTTTTAATTAAATGCGTTTATACGACCACTATGTTTATCAATCCTCATTATCAAGCGAGCGAGCTAGCTAACATATTTGGTTCACTTTAGCAAGCTAGCTGGCTAGCAAGCCTTTATGAAGTGGCAGTGAGCACATAAGCAGCGTAGGATCTACATTTCCAGAGGACATCGCTGTATTCTCAAATAAATAACCAGCCAAAATAAAATGGTGATTGAATGTATAAATAGCCAACGCGTGATTGCAAGCGAGTGTGTCATCTAGTCACGCGTCATCGTAGCAAGCTAACCAGACTGTAAAAAACGCAGATAAAACAGTTCTAACATGGATCATTTTAAGCCATGTTATCTAGCTTTGTCGTGATAACATGAGAGAAGGATTGCTGTTGGAGAAGTGAATCAACCAACAGTTAGCGTGGGTAACCAGCACGAAAGCGCATTGTAGTTTTTTTCACGTATTTCATCCAGTCAATTTAATTTCATCTAACGTTACACTTGATTCACTCTTTAGCTCTGCTAGATAATGTCTTACTCTTTGAGATCATGTAGTAGAAATAAAATAAGAAAATATAATTCATTTAACTTACTGAGAATATATAATAAGAAATAATGAGGCTGTGTCAATAGCTAATGCGTTATTGCGAGCGAGTGTGTCATCTAGTCAGGCGTCAGAGCGCATTGTAGTTATTTTCACCGCCTAATTCTTATGGACAGGGAAGCTCGCTAGATAGTCTTACTCTTTGAGATCATGTAGTAGGAATAAAATAAGAAAATATAATTAATGTACTGAGAATAGATACTAAGAAATAATACTAACAAATTAATAACAACAACAACAACAATAATAATAATATTCATAAAAATACATGTTTGAAACTGGAAAACTGATTTTTAAAAATTAATTTTTTTATAGATGGCTGGAAAAGAAAGGAGTAAAAGCAAGGTGTGGAGTTATTTTGATTTCACATACTTAAAGATGGTGTTAATATATGTATTTAATTTAATATCATCTTTTACTTTTTTATCTAAAAAGTTCTTTGTGTGTTAATTTTTATTTTTATTTCTTTGCTTATAAGTTAAATGTTCTTAAATATAGAAACTTTAATAAAATATAAGTTTTTCAAATTGATTTGAAAATGTTGCACTTTTTGACAAAATATCGGTCAAAACATCGGTAATCGGTGGGCTAGGACTCTCCAAAATCGGGATTGGCATCGGACCCAAAAATCTGGCATCGGTCGGGCTCTAGTTTGGATATCTCCACTCATTAGGAGTGAATTGTTCTGATAAAATTAATTACAATGACACTGAATTCATTGAGAAAATGGACTCGCTGTTAATATTAATGATGAACTTAAAATGGGCCTCAGAAAATGGGCCTCAGAAAAAACTTTGAAAACCACGGCTCTACATACAGGAGACACACATCAGCCAGGAGAATCAATCCAAAAAGGGCCTGTATATTGAAAATGAGAGAGGAGAGAAAGTGAGAGAAAAAGCTGAGGAGAGATAGAGCTGAGGCAGTGAACCATAGTATTCCAAACCACAACCTGTATGTAGGCTGTGTGATTCGGAGTTTGACCGCGACTTCAGGATGCCTGTCTTTTAAACACTCTGTTCTCTCCCCTATATGCACACGTCATAATGAATACTGACAGCTCAATTTTCTTGCAAGGGGGTGTGCTCCAAAACCACACACCCCCTTGTCCCAGGGGCATGGAAAAAAAAACACGGCAGGGAACACTGGCCCCCCCACCCCCGCTTCCCCCGAGCAGTGCCAAAACAGTTGGCTCTGGAATCCGTTTGACCTTGGTCTAATTGCCTGTGAGGCGGTTTAATTTAATCAGCTTCTATGGTGAGGAGTTGTTTATTGTTAGCAGAATGTGGCTATGTGCATGCTCTCTGTTTTGGTTAGGGGTACGTACCATGGAATGTACATTTTTTTGTTCATATAAAAGGCTCCGACTCAGCCATCCCGGAAGCTGGCTCAACACCTAAGACTAGATGACTGCATAAATCACAGCACAAAAGCAAAGCAAAATATGATAATCTGTATTAATGACCGCTCATTAGGCCATTTTTCCCAATATAATGTTCTTTGTGAAAGACCAAGACAGAAAGAAGTTTTAAAGTAATATTCTCCATTGATGCAAGCACTCCAAATAAACACAATCAGAAATATTTTTTTTGAACAATGAGGGGGAAAAAGCAAAAATCATGTTCCTACACAAAATAAATACTTCACATAGGCATGTGGCTACTTTTTAGCCATTAGAGAAAACAATAGATTATCTGCCACTAACAAAAGTAAATCCCAGCAATTTATTGCTGTTAGATGTCACAGGACATTGTCTTGGTGAAATTAAATGAAATTATCACGAGATTGGGATGGCAGGTATGCCATCCCGCCAAGTTACGTCTTGGTGGGGGCATGCCCCATACCTATACAGCACCGAGAGTTTGGCACTTTTCAGGGTTCCCCACAGAAATAACCACAACAGCCACAGACACTCCGCCCTTAAAAACATTAAATTCTGTACATTCTGACCCCATTTCAACAGACAGATTTCATAAACAACTTCACATGTCCACACAATAAAGCCCCAAACTAAGGGGATTTTGCGTCTTCTTCTTCTTCTTCTTCTTCTTCTTCTTCTTCTTCTTCTTCTTCTTCTTCTTCTTCTTCTTCTTCTTCTTCTTCTTCTTCTTCTTCTTCTTCTTCTTCTTCTTCTTCTTCTTCTTCTTCTTCTTCTTCTTCTTCTTCTTCTTCTTCTTCTTCTTCTTCTTCTTCTTCTTCTTCTTGCCGCCTATCCCACTAATAACATGTCTCCCCATTGGACATTTTACAGACACCCACCAAATCTTCACCTACACGACCCAATGAAAAACTCACATACACACACAAAATACCCATACCTTTTTACTCTGAAACATTTTCTAGCTAGTCCGCCTGTGGCCTAGTGGGTAAGGTTATGTAACCTGAATATTTGGAAGAGGCTGTTCTCCAAGTCTCGGTCGAGGCGAAGGTGTAATGAACTGGGCTACAGTGAGTATCGTTAGGTATAACATTTAATGGAAGTAGCCAACATGGCAGGAGCAGTAGCACATCAGCATGTTACAAGCACAATCCTCCTTCCCAAAACTAACCATACCAAGATGTGTTCCCTAATTAAGGTCCCAGGGGGAACACAAGAGGGGGAACTTAAATATTTAATGAAGACTGAATACAATATACGTATAAATGGAAATGTATAGACTTAAGAGTTCAATGTAAATAGTTCAGTATTACCAGTTACAAAAATGACAATTGTTAAGATTTAAATAATACACATGGCTGATACAAATAAAGGTTACAGTTACAGTCTTGGGAACACAGGGTCTGAGGTTCAAGCCCAGCTAGGAACGCTTTTCTTTAACCTGCTTTTAATAATTGTCTACTACTTCTCAATTATTGCTTTTGCACCGTATCTACCCGACGTTCACCGAACGTATACACTGAATTATGACGTACTGTCTGCACGTTCAGTTATTAACCGGCTACAATATCGCAAAGCCATATGGATTCAACGGGAGCTCTTCTGTGCTTACTGGCCTGTGTTCTTTAAAACCACTGACAGGTTTGCTAATGATATTTCACGCATTGCATAGCTATGTCATGGTGCTGCACTAACAAAGTCACAGACTGGTAAACCTCCGGTTGAAGGATTTAATCCCGCCTCGCCCTCAGGCAGATCATTTCCTCTTTTACACTAACGTTCTCTTACGCTTATATTTGCTTTACCAAAACTCACTCATGGCCACCCATATGCATTTCATGACAGCAAATGTATTCCTTTTATTAAAAAGTTATTACCAGTTCACAGCTGTGCCATTTCTACTAACTACATTTCTTCACTTGGCTACTGTACAAAACCTTCTTATCAGCAAACGCCACGTTTCTACATTCATGTTACCTCGCCCTCTTCTCTATCTAGCCACATACAAACAATTACTACGTATGTACGTTCTGCAACTCCCCATTAAAACATTACATTTAAAAACATGATTCACTCATAATTATAACTACTAGTACTGAACATGAAAAAAACACAGCAGTGAAATAGATTTCACACGTTACTTAACCCTCCACTTTAACAGCTGGCGCTTCATAGCGACTGTTATATATACCATTCGATAAGGAATATAAGCTCGCTCATGGTCACTCCATTTACTTCACACTATACTCTGTGATCATGTCAACCTTCACCTACATGCCCATTCAGCTAAAAACATATTGTTTCAACTACGCAATTTCATAATTTCATCCTAATTTCTCTCACACTGTTGTTATTTTCTCATATGCAAGCCTGCTGGGACATATGCGTCTGCTCCTATTCTCCACTATCATGTTTTCTGGTTCTAGTTTAGCAAAACAGCGAAGAGGATTCCTACCTGCAGATAAGCCTATCAAAATGCCTTACAAACCTTACAAACACTAAAAGTGCATCTCCACGAAATAACAGACAACAGAGCAGGACAGAAGGGTACACAAGTTGCGACCTAGGGAGTTATAATTCTACGGGCTTGCTGACTCTTTTGACGTTTTCATCAAGGACATGAGTGTTTTGTCTAATTCAGGCAGGTCAAAATTAAATTCTTTAATATTTTTTACAAATCCAACTCTTCTTCAGTGGTAATAAACATCATTCCTGGCCTGGGGGCCAGCAATTGTTCAGGGCACTCTCTCATCATCACTGCTGTTGGTAGAATTATCATTATGAAAATGATTCAAATTTTGAAACAGATGCCTGAAAACATACAGAAAAGACAAACTACGCCCCCCCCCCCCTTCCCCATGCAACCACTGGTTTTCATGCTCCCTGTTTGCCCTTGCATCCTTGTTGGAAATGTCACACACTGTTCTAGGTGTGAATGGGAACTCCCTGATCTCCTTTCAAAAATGCAACCTCGATACTAAGCCTCTTATTTTGAGAAAATTTACATGTACCCACTAATCTCACATGCAAAACACACAACCCTATTTGTCTCCTTGCTATGACAATGTCTGCATTGTCTTGCAATATGTCCTCTATCCCCACATGCATAACAGACAATCACCTTACCCGAGTCACCTTTTTCACATGGTCTTGCTATATGTCCTCTCTCCCCGCCTGCATAGCATATGACAACTCTGCTTGGATTCAATTGAGAGGGCCTTTCACATCTAGTTTGCCTAACAGGCACATGTCTACCAGGCACATACCCCACATTTTTGAACGACTTAGATTTAAGGAAAAATTAAAGTTATTGTGTGATGATCCCGCCCTCCCCCAACTGCAGCAACAGGTTGTCTCCTCTTAGGTGGGTTGCGGGTGAGGTTGGTGTTGTATAGCTGGGTCATTTTTGCCACTATATCCAAATATGGTGTATTGGAATCAATATGTAGTGCCAGAGTATGTATGAGTTGGACTGTATGATCAGAGCAGACTTGAACATTGGATCCTGATGGGTTAAGTTTGTAATGCCGCTGTATGAACTAAACTCTTCCCATAATCTTGCTGCATATGGAGCTGGAGGTTCCCCTGGAGACATCACATCGCATCAAATTTAAGACCTTGGTGCTTGCATACCAGGCAGCTAAGGGGTCAGCACCAGGGTACATCCAGAGGATCATCAGACTCTACACACCAACCAGACCTCTCCGTTCTGCCACCTCTGGACGCTTGGCACCTCCCCCTCTTCGCGTCTGTACTTCCCGCTCCCGTCTGCTGTCTGTCCTGGCCCCTCGCTGGTGGAATGACCTCCCCGTGGCGGTCAGAACAGCAGAGAATCTCACCACCTTCAAACGCAGACTGAAGACTCATCTCTTCAGGCTGCACCTCTCCCCACCCCTCCCTAGCCTATAGTTTAGCTCACTGTACCTAGTTAGGATAATATGATTATGTTAGTGTATCTGGCAGGATTGTTTTTGTCTGATTAGGTGTGATTAGATGTGATTCCAGTGCTAGTTTGTACTTGGTAGGATTCTTGCTTGCTGAACACCTTACTCTACAGGGTTGGAGTCCTGATCGATGTGGTCACTTCTGGCACTACGATCCTTACTTCACTCTAGTGTTTCTTTTGCACCTCTACATCATGAACCAATGCACTTGTTGTACGTCGCTCTGGATAAGAGCGTCTGCTAAATGCCTGTAATGTAATGTAATGTAATCACTACCTGTCTTATCTTCTCCCAATCAACTCCCAGGAAAGCAGTTTTCCTGCCATCAATCCCTGCATCCCTGTTGTGAATGGTCTCAGGAAGCATGCTCGCTAAGGCATGGGATAAACAAGCAGTCAAGATTATGCAGGCATCAGCTTTCGTGAATCGATGTAGGTTGGCCATACGCTCTAAGTTTGCTAAAAAATCAGTTTGATCTCGCTTTGAAAGCTCAAACGCACATTTTTTTTTTTTTTTTTACAAGAGCATCAGTTTCACAGGGTGATAACAGTTTGACAGTTGTGGTGGTAGATACACAATCTCCCCCCCCTGGGTACAGTCATTGTCGTCTCATGTACAGGTGCTACTGGGAATGTCAACGTACATTTGTAACTGCTATCCCACACGGTACTTATTGGGGATGGAGAGAGAGGCCATTATTTGTATTTGTGTTTAGATAAAAACCGGAAGTGGGCAAGCGTAAACAGTGGTTTAACACTGAAGCTGTATTAAAAGCCAAAAACTCCAGATTTATACCATTATAATCACCGGCAGTGCTATTGTTGAGATATGAATGCATTAAAGTCATGATTTTACAATGACATCAATAAGCAGCTTAACAACTTTTTAAATCTGTGTGTAACAAACAATGACCTATATGCTATATAGCCATAACAGGCTTTTATAACACTTAGGTAAACAAACAGTTAAATCAAGCTTCAAACGTGGGCAAATGTTTTTTAGAAATCAAAACATAGTTACTCATCTTTAGTCTGAACTACAGAGTATGAACTGCATGAACTCCACGACCACCCCTACCTGAGGGAAGTCTAAGTGCTTCAGTGCCGGGTGTGTCATTAGCCAACAACCTGTTACTGTAATGTTTTAATTCTGAAAAGGTTGCATTTTCTTACCGCTATGCTGGTGGCCAGCGGCATCAGACATATCCAGCATTATTTCATCGATTTCTGCACCAGTAGTGATCTAATTTCGATTTCAATGTTTGTATTTCTAAGTTACAGCGGTTTTGTTATATAGACTGAGGGAAAATGTATCGAATCATATTACAGGAACACTGAGAAAAGTCCTTAAAAGTGCATAACAAAAAAGAAAATGGAAAAGTAGTTAAATAAATACTAAGTACAATATTTTAAAAAAGTAATTTCTTTGGTCATTCAGCATACTCCTCCCTCCCTTCTCCTGAGAGTGCGCTTTCTACACACCATTGCTCTCAATTCCACAGAGAGCTTTGATGGTTTTCTGGAAACGCATGAACAACAATCTGTTATATTTCACAAAGTTGTTGTGTAGCTATTCTATTCAGTTTATTTAAAGTCTCAGTTTCTCAAAAATATGTAGGTGGTGTTATAAGGCTATTGTTTCTATAACTACAGTGTCCACAATTATTTATCCATACCCAATTGTTGCATAGTGTGCCGGAGTAGACTAGGACACGTTTGCACCTGGGTAAAAGCCCCTGTTGTTGTCTATTGTCTGCCGGGGGGTTTTGTGAAGAAAATGGCTCAGACACAGGAGGAGGATATATAAATTACGGCGTTGGACTAATTTAAATGATAAAGTTCCCAAAGTGCGACGACTTCGCTCTGGCCTATTTAGTGTTAAAGGAAACTCTAACTCGCTGTCTCTTCGCCATTGTTTCTAATTGAGAAACTTGGTTCTGACATCTGAGCAAATCACATCAAAGAGATGGGAAAATAAATCTGAATCCGAATAATACTGGTCAAATTGGGGATGAGAAAACATTTGGGGAGAATGCATTATCCGAGTGTTGCGAGTCTGAAGAAAAACACGTTTTCAACATACAAAAATGCTAAGTTACTCACAGATACATAGCACTAAGTAATTCAGACTTGCAAAATCTAGGCCTGCCGTTAAAAGTTGTGATATCAAAATTAGGCAAAGTTCCAATAAACAATATTGGCTATTTTAGCTAACACAAATTAAACATGCTGTATTCCAAAGCAATGCTGCTACCCAATGTTTCCTAAATTATTTCAAGTAACTTGGCCCTGGGTTTTTTTTGTCTTATCTGAACACATTGTGGTCATTCAAACTTTTAAGTGTCACATCAAAGTATCACATAAAAAAATGGCCGCATGGAAGAATAATCTACACACAATACCCCATAATGACAAAGCAAAAACAGGTTCACATTCACATCGAGTGTGTAGGAAATGCAATTACAGCCCTTTTAACCCCTTAGCACACATGCCAAATCTGGCTCATTAAGGGGATACCCTATTTAAAGCTTTATCACTCCAGATGTACCACCACAGAGACTTAAATGGCTTAAATTAAGACATTTGTATAATTTACAGTACTACATACTAACGTAGATTATTTTATATTCATAATTTTGGAAGAAAGAAAGTGCCACAAATGCAATTGTCTAGACAAAAAAAATCAAAAAGGAATTTTCACTTTTTTTAGTTCGCAATAAAATACTGAGAGATTGCATATATACAGCAGGTTAAACTATACATGTCCTGGATCAAACACTTCTTGACCACAGGTTCATAAAACCTAATGGTGGATATGTAGAACTACTGTAAATTTAACTACTATAATAAAACTAAGCAGTGTACTCAGCGTTCCAAATCTATCCAAAATGTATAAAATTATGCATTGCTGTAAATCACAACACACTCACGTATTTCACTACAAATCAACTGTTTTGACTCAAGAAACTTACTGTTGCATCATTTTCTAGTGAGAATGACAAGGTTTCCCTCAGTACAGTGGTTTAACATATCTAGCGGTCCAGAAATATCCAAAATCTCTCAAAAATGAATAAAATGGTTTTTGTCCATTATAAAGCATATAAATGAGCCCCTTATGAAGGTTTAAGATTAAACATTGCTATCAGATTAAAAAATAATGCAAACATATTGTCACACAATGCGGTTGTGGTGTGGGGATGGCTGGTTTAAGCAGCCACACCTGCCCTGGGTCAAGCTAATTAGACCTGGCCAATTGGATAATTGGTGAAGAATTAGATAATTGGCCAGGCTAATTGGACCCAGGAACAGGAGTGGCTGCACCTGTGCGTAGTGAGGTAATCACTGCGCACAGGTTAAATCTGCCATCCCCACCCACACCAGGAGCTCTCTGTCATGACAGGGTTTAACATCTGCTCATTTGGCTATACCATCTTGCCAAACCCTCGTGGAATAAATGTGGACTGTTTTAACATCTTCTCCCTGTGTCTCTGTGCTGGAGGGCCCCAAGGAAAGCCACTTCGGTGGCCTGTGGCAGGCGTGTTTGCCACAGCGGTACATTTAAATGTGTAATAATTAGCTCTTGTATGTATTTCTATACTCTGTACTCTCGTATGTTTTCTTGTATGGGAATGGGACGACATGAAAACAATTTTCAACCGTCCATCACGTTTTGGCAATGTTCCAACTCTCACATCATCACTGTTGCATACATCACAAAAACTATTACATTACTAACTAACGCTCACATTACAGTGTGAAATATCCACATTAGCCTATACAATACCACTAACCTATTTAAAGACACCCAATTTCAAAAATAACGTATATAACTGAAATATTTTGAGCAGTAGGGGAGAACGGGGTTGTCACACGGGTAAGTTGTCACACTGTTCATACCTCCAACAGAAGAGGCGCTATCTCAAAAATCAAATAGCTACTTTGTGTGACAACATGTTCTATGGTCAACTTCCTGTTCACATGTGGTCAAAGTCACTCTATTCTGAGGTGAGCACAATTTTCTTTTCACCTTCAGAAGTAAAAAAATGACACTTTACATTTTATGTAATAAAACTTTGTTAAGCATGAATGTTCAAAATTATATTTTTGTACTGAGTAGAGACATTAAAGTGATACTTTAGCTGCAGTCCTAGGTTGAGCTAACCTTGAGATTTAGCCAACATTAGCACAAATGTCAGTTTGGGGCAAGTTGTCACATGTGACAACTTGCCCCAGTATAAATAGGCACATAGAACATGCTCAAAAAACACTATGATATTGTAATATTTTGAAGGAAGGAAAGAAGGAGTTGAAGGAAGGAAGGAAGGAAAAGAGTAATAGAATAGATAAACTTTATTAATCCCCAGTGAAAGAAACTTCGGAAGGAAGGAAGAAAGTACAGCGAGGGATTTTGGCATAAATTACCGTACTCTGACTCGGTCAGTGTTGTGCATGAAAGAGCGGCGTTCATTGAACATGCTCATATTTCTGGTGAACGGTGAACTGAACGTATCCTTTTGCAACTAATGAACGTAAACGTGAGCGTCGTTAACTCTCGCGAGAGTTAACGACGCTCACGCAGTGCTTACCATAGACATATATACATTTGTTCATAAAAGTCTTTCAAATGTTCATATGAACTGGCTTCAGCAGTACCTGTAGCTGCGTTGCTAAAATTAGAGCCAGTTTCAGTAGCCATGCTGGCATGCCGGTTGCCGTAAATCCTTGTTTGGTTCCGTAAGCAGCATAGACATATAACATTTCTCATAGAAAACGTAGTTCATCCACCTTTCATTTCATAGCAGTGGTGATAAAACTAACAATAAGTACGTGCTAGTGTGTTGTTAGCCTTTACTGATCCCCATATGAGGTTTATATGATCTCATCAAAAACACGTTTTCAACGTACAAAAATGCCAAATTACTCACACATACAAGACATACACCGTCTATAACTCATTCATTCAGATTGCCAAAATCCAGGCCTGCCATTAAAAGTATTGATATCAAAATGATGCCAACTTACGGTACTACAAACCATATAGGCTATCTTGCCTCACCGAAATTAAATAAGATGTATTCCAAAGCAATGTTACCCAATATTTCCTCAATTCTTTCAAGTCACTTGGCCCTGTGTTTTGTAATCTTACCATTTTACAATGTCATGCAAACTTTGTGTCAGATCAAAGTGTCAAATATTTCGAATTGCCTCATGGAACACCTTGAAATTCATGTAGAAAAGTGCTGGTGAGTAACTACAGGAAGCATATTTCTCCAGAAAACTTATGTTTATACTTGGTTATGAACTGAATTTGAGTAAATGTACAAGTGATTGTATATTTGCTACATATAATAAATACTGTGTGTAAAATACATATTGTACATACATACATAGAGAACTTTTTTATCCCCCTGGGGACATTTCCTTCGCAGCATGTTACATTCACATTTATGAACAGACATTCATACCAAGAAACATACAATCATTCACGCAACAGAAAGGCTGGGCAGCGAAATACATACATACCAATACAAATTGGACATATACACGCCGATTCAATCAATCTTGACTGTGAGAAAGCCATCCACACATATGTTTGGCCTGTGCATGTACTGCATGCTTATACACACAAGGCCAAGTGACTCTCAACGCTCCCAGTTTGAAGCCGTGCGATGGACGGAACAAAACCACATCGCAGCCAGAACGCGACACATCCGCATCTGGTGGAATTTGGGGGTTAGAGGTTAAAACATAGTCCCTCCATTTTTGGGGAAGAAATGTAAGTGGACTGCTCAGCTGCTTCTTTGTTAGCTGTGTGTCATTGCACCACTAGTTTATGTGCAAGAAAGTTAACAAAAAGTCTAGAGTTGATTCTAGGTTTGTAATTTGTATTTGGAAATAGTTACTTCTAAAAGTAGAATTCTTCTTCTTTATCATAATTTCCCATCATATCGAGGAAGAGCAGACAAGAGCTCTTCCTTGATTTTACTGTTTGAAAACAAGATGGCGATGATCACAGTGAATGTATTGTATGGGAGAAGAGCGAGCAAGTGTGGTGAGAAACTGCAGGGTTTGATGTTAAAATCTGTATATTTATAATTTGAAATATTTGACATTTTTATAATTTTTGCAAATTAGATGTTTTTGGGTGGCAACACGGCAGAATTATTAATGCTGACACCTGCTATCGCTATCACTCCTAACCAAAAAAAAATAATTACACAATAACTTTACAATTAATACCTTTATAAACTTTGCATTAACATGTTTTTCTAACATTGCAATCAAGTTTTTGTTTAACAGGAAACTATAATGCAAAATCCATGTTGGAATGCAAACATTATTCTGTTTCATTTTGATTAGTGTACAGAAAAAATGTTAATTTTTGTAAAGAGTTTTCCAATACTTAGAACCTACACACATACAGTATTTACTTTATTTAGAATCTAAGATATATGCATTCTCCTCGTCTGCTTATGATGTTATGAAGGAAATGAGAGTAGTTTTAATTCAGAATGTAAACAGTTTTAGAGTTATGTTATTCCTCACATCTCTCTTCAGCTGTGTGTGTGTGTGTGGGTTTGTGTGTGAAAGAGAGAGAGAGAGTGAGTGAATCCATCAATCTCGCAGCAATACCATTGCTCTGTCCTCAACTCTCCAGACAACTGTCCTCTCTCATCTGGCCTCCCATATTCCTTCTGGGGGGTCTATTTTCAATGCTGCATCAGAAAAAAGAAATTCATTTTTTAGCACTGTACGGCTAATTAGCATTACAAATCAATAATACCAATTGATTCTAAAATTTAGTAATATATGAGTATCTAGTATATGAGTAAAGTATAGTAACATTTGTATGAAAAAAGAAGAATAGGTCTAACTTATAGTTTCACTCTTCTGTCCATATCACTTTTCCAATGGTGGAACACCCTGTCCAGCACTGCAGCCAGATAGTTGAATGATACCCGAGAACACCCCTAAATTGTTCTCATCCCTAAACTTAATGTACTGCATAGAATCAGCATCTTATGTACTTTAATGTCTGTGTTTCAATTAGTGTATGATATAAGGCCCTTATTAGCATTAATAGACTGAATACCAACACATAGTTTTTGCTGTGTCTGCTATCATGGAGACTGACATATTTAGTGAGGTGGTTATGAATATCATGCACAGAATGCATGGAATTGGTAAAGTTTCATAGCTCAAAGCACATTGTCTATGATAATCTTAATTTTCTCTGGGTTGGTCTCTTTTTTTCTTTCAAGTTCTGCTTTCTTAGCTTGTGCCTGTTTGTCTTTGAATAAAGACATGATTCCATTCTTTCATAGTAACAATGGGCCTCATTCACCAACCGTTCTTAAGAAGAATTTTCTTCTTAAAACCCACTTACGCAGTTTTTATGAAGATTCTGACATTCACCGATGTTTTCTTATTTGGGATTTGTTCTTAGGTAAGAACAGAATCTATGCACACTCAAGAGCTCACTTATGCACATTTGAGTGCTGACATGTTTGTGCAAAATAATTGGTTATTGCGTTTTCTTCAATTCTACAGTTGTATAATATAGGATTTAAATGACAATAATATTTTTATAATTTATTATATTTTTAATAATTATTTTAATTATTTTACAAAGCATTAAGGTACCAGGTTCCGCCTCAGATGGCAGTTGCCTCAGTGGGAGTTCATCTGTAAATAATTGATAAAAATCAAACCATTCTAGTGACCTTTTATTTTTGGGGGTTTCGATTATGCAATGTTTGGTCCATACTGCAAAAGCGAATGTTTAAATTTTGAATACAAACTAAGCACTTAGGTAACACTTTTTAAACACATGGACATGTTGAAGAAGAGAACACTTATTCAGAGGCCTCACTAGTGGGGTGCGGACCACACCGGGTGACACCATCAGAGGGGGGTGACACCAAAATTTTTTGTGCAGCAACGGGTTGAAACAGCTAGTTTCTCCGATTCAGTTTACTGCCGGTTGATTTAATTAGCGGTATTAATGTGATGAGAAGCGCTTTGTCGTTTGAATTCATAACACGCAATTCCTTGTGCCCACTCCCACCGGCATTTTTTTGTGTGCCTCAGGTTTGACATCAAACCATTTTTTTTTTTTACTTCATCAGTTGTGCTAATCGGCTACTCAGTATCCCTGTTAAGGAAACTGAGTGCTGTTTCAGGTAACTGTGTGTGGTAATCTTCAGGACCGCCTGAATGCGCTCCGTGATTGCTTTTGATTACGACCGATTGTTTGCACCTGATTGAGAGAGCTTATATACGCCACAATTTTTTTGAATTTAGCTTTTGTTTTGACTAGTAGTAAGACTCCTGTCCTACTAGTCACCAGTGGCAGCTGGTGATAAACATTTTTTTGGGGGGGGTGCAGTTTTTGGGGGGGGGGGACAAACAAACTGAAGCAGCACTTCATAGCTCAGCAAATAAAATAAAATAAATAAACAAATAAATCTAAAAACAACACAACACACTAATGTTGCTTAAACAGTGGCCAGTAGCACTACTTGAACATATTTTGCCCTCCTTAATAATATAAAATAATATATAGAGATGACAAAATGCCTATTTCACCTATATCACCTGAAGTTACCAACAGGCAACAGCTCAATTTCTAAATATGGAACTACTAAAGTCATTTTTACTGCCACTGTTACATTCTATGAAGTCATAAAAAGAGTAGGAAAATATTAGCTAACTCTAAGGTCATTTATAGAGCCTTCTGCTGTCATCTGCTGGAAAAAATGTGAATATGTGAATGCTGAAGTTTAAAGGAGGCAACAAAATTCATCAACCCACGGAATATCCTCACTCTCATCGTGGCCACGCAAAACCAACTCAAAACCAACTCCACAAAATTTCACACAGTCTATTATTCTGGACAGGATATGTCGATTTTGTCATCTTCGTTGTGCCTTCTAATGCCAATCCTGTAGCCTTCATCTAGCTGTTCAGCAATGCTAAGCCTGCCAAACAAATTTAGTCTTATACTATTGTCTAGACGGCTGCGGCTACTTTCGTGCCGTTTGCATTTTTCAGAAAAATGTTATAAGTCTTGTACCCCCGTCGTTGACCACAACGCTTCGATGCCGACACTTTGAAATAGCAAACAGGGAAAGCAATAAAAGGCATTACTTACACCACATCCAGCTAGCCAACTCCGTTTGTCATAACAAGAGCCCGTTCCGGGTGTATGCTCGTCCTTGATCACTTGCCTGCTGCTGAATTTGTAAAATGGGTTGGTCCGGTCCAAGCTCCTTTATCCTCTTTTTTTCTTTCAGTGAATGCCTTGTGAAAGGGCGTTTTTGTAAGGATATAACAACATTTTTTTTTTAATTTCCACGGTTCTACTTGAAGTTGCCATCTCCTGAAAGTACCTGTTAGCTAGCTAAGGAGCTGGAGTGACAGTTGCGCATCCGTAGTTATATTAATGGCGGGCGTGAGAATAGCGTTGAGAATTGTCCAATCACATTAGATCAAAAAACATAAAAACAATACCAATTCGCTGCCAATAAATGTAGGAGTGTCTAGGGCACAGAGAGCTGTGCCCCATGGAAAATCTGAAGCAACCATTTAGAGAGCAGCCTCAGGTCACCTGCTTGCCAAAAGCTGAAGGAGTTACATACACACTCATTTGGCCAGCGCCCTTCACCCAGGAAGTAGGCTATAATCACACAGAAATTAACGAAATACAATTTGATTTTGGAACCAATTTTTAATGAATGCTGGCAGGCGCTGACAGACTACCAGGCACATTGTACGAGAAAACAATTTTTATTTTATAATTATTTCGCTTTTAGGGGGGTGGCGCCCCAGCGCCCCGCATTATAGAACCGCCACTGCTAGTCACCTAGCTTTAATTCTTTATTTTCCTTAAACGCCTTTTGCCTACCTCATTTATGAGGCACCGTTTTCTTTTGCTTTTCTTCAGACTGCACTGCAGTCTTCCTAAAGTTCACTCACTCCTTAAGCCTTAGTTTCGTTCTCCTTCCGAGACATTTACTTTGTGTTGGGATATTCTCCCTTAGGAGTTGGATCTTTTTGTTATCCCCATCTAAGTCTCTTTCTGAGACCTAGTGGTTATTTCACTTCAGTGGATGAACTTTAAGAAACCCCTTTTGAATGAACTGTAGTTGCGTGTAGTCGTTACCACTTCCCCACCCTCACATAATGGGGATGGCGGGGCATTTACCTATGCTAATTAGGAACAACTGGCATACGTTTTCAGTTTACGAGGACAATGGGATTCATCATTATAAGAACACGGTTGCGAACAATTCTGCGGTTTAAGAACACGTCATGAATCTGACGTAGACTTTTCTTAGGACCTTTCTCAAGAACAAATTTAAGAAAACTTAGATATTGGTGAATGAGGTCCAATGTTTTCACAGCATCAGCATGTGTTTTCTGCTCTAGATGACGTTTAAGGTAATCTAGTTTTCAGTTTCCTGCCCACATTTTACCTGTTGTCATGTTTGTCTTCATGTTAGCATCTGTCCATATTTTTCACACAATGCCTATATCTGGTTTGTAAGTATAATTGCCTCTTAGCTTCACTACTGTGCGTTGTCCATCTTCGCCGGTGGTTTCAACAAGTTCATGGAGCCACTCTTCTTTAAATGATGAGCAACTTGATATTCAGCCTGTGTGTGTGTTTTATGTTATATTGTTTTGCTTGTAAATTTATTCTACATTAATTTTAACATTTTAATAGTTTTCTTATTAGGGGTCCAAGCAACAAGTTATGTCACAATATGGCCAAATCATGATCAAAACTGCTAATAATGAGAAAACCTGCTTGATGTAAATTAATTAAACATGGTGAGTGAACTACAGCTAAATCAAGTCTCCAGCCTTAAAATTTTATCCCAGTCCAACCACATGCTACAGAGATCCAAATATTTTTTTAAAATGTACTACAAATCACAGTTCCTTTGCAGAGATGTCAAACTTCCTACAAAGACAAAAGGCCCCATTAGGAACACACAGACAGGTGACAAATTAAAGGAAAAACCAACATAAAGTATCTTAAGGTGCACCCAGAACAGGCATTGGCATTTTTTTTTTAAATTTACATTTACTCATCGAGTTTTACTAGAAACCACTTAAAACGATTGTTTTCCGACAAAAACTTACTAATTTTCATTTGGTATATTGCCTCATCTCACATACCTTTATATAAGTATTACTTCTGTCAGGACCACTGTCATCGAAGTAGATCTTTATTGACAATAAAGGCAATACAGTTATGTTTGGCGGTATGGCTCTGTTCTGGAGCTCTCCCGCCAACCACGCAGCCCGCGTGGAAAAGGCCGGGAGGCCAGCAGCCAAACCCCAAAACAACCATATGCCAACATGCTATTAATAAGTGTCTCCGGCTGATGTGATGACTGTGTACGACCACCTAAAGGAAGCCCTTTGTCCAGTCAGCTTGAGGCCGTCTATTTTTTACGTGGATCAGTGGTTATGTGTACCAACAGCATGTTTGACGTTCCCCTGAGGCCAATAATTAGATGTATTATTAATTAATAAACCAGAGGAACATACTATGTGTGATATGATATTAGGCTATGTGTACCGACAGCTTGTCGGTATTTTCCCTCGAGCGCCGAGATTTAAACTAAACCGGGGGAAATATACTACTACCTGCATCAGTGTAAATTAATCCTCACTCATTGCCATCCATACAAGCATGCATGGATAAGACCGGGAGGGGGCAGCAGCAAAAACCCCCAAAACAACCATACACCGACATGTTGTTAGTAGTTAGTCTCCGGCTGAAGTGATGACTATGTGAAATGCCATTTGGCTACCGGAAGAGCCCTTCATCCGGTCAGCTCGAGGCCGTTCTAACATTGTGGGTCAGTGGCTATGTGTACCAAGATTTTTTGGCTTTTCCCCTGAAGCAAGAGTAAAATTAAACCAGGGGAAAATACTATTGTAATGTTGAAGGCTATGCCTCTGTGTATGACCTTAGCTTCAATCAATCAAATTTATTTGTATAGCGTATTTTACGGCAGTTGTCACAATGCGCTTACAGACGACCCTGGCCTGAACCCCCACAGGAGCAAGCCTCCTGGGGCGATATAGCTCAGGAGGTAAGACCGATTGTCTGGCAGTCGGAGGGTTGCCGGTTCAAACCCCGCCCTGGGCATGTCGAAGTGTCCTTGAGCAAGACACCTAACCCCTAACCTCTAACTGCTCTGGCAAATGAGAGGCATCAGAGGCATCAATTGTAAAGCGCTTTGGATAAAAGCACTATATAAATGCAGTCCATTTACCATTTACCAGCCTAAGGCGACAGTGGCAAGGAAAACTCCCTGTGGCAGATAGGAAGGAACCTCGGAAGGAACCAGGCTCAAGGGGGGAACCCATCCTCCTCTGATCGGCGCAGGGTGTTGATTGTGACAAGCATGTCAGTCAGTGGCTTAGCTACCTTGTAAGCCCAAAGCCATTCAAACTAATCACCAATATTATTAGGCTATATGTACCAACAGCTTGTTGGTATTTCCCCCTAGCACTGAGATTGAAACCAATTAGAGGGAAATATACTACTCATATCAGTGTAATGAATCCTCGTTCGGTAGTAGTAGCAGCAGCAGCAGTAATAAACAGCAGCAGCAGTAGCAGTAACATCAGCAGTAGCGGCAGCAGTAACGCAGCAGCAGCAGTAGCACCCAGCAGCAGTAACAGCAGCAACAGAAACAGTAACAGCAGTAGCAGCAGCACTAGCAGCAGCAGGAAACTGATTATAGAGGAAACATTGGCAGCTGCGACACCGGTACTCGCCACTAGACAGTAGCAGCTGTGCTCCTATACTGCAAAGCTCATAGCTTTTGAACGGAAATTATTTCAATGCCAACGGATGAAAGAAGCACATGTCCAAAGCCCCGTAGCTTCACTGAGGATGCCGGGAACCATCACTGCTGTCGTTGCCGCACTGGAGCAGGAGTGGTGGTGTAGAACTCCGGAATGGGGACCACATTTCTTCATGGTATTTCCCAATAAAGGCTCCTCAGGGCTCGCATGGGGGCGCCACCACAGGTGCCGGGTCATGGAGGAGAGGATGGAAAACAGTGCTAGTATGTAATAATGACACAAGTTCCTTCATTTTCTCAGATTAAAAGCTTGAGGTGTATACAAAATGTAGCTAATTTAAGCATATTTGCCATGGTGAGATCACAAAGAACCATAAAGCATAAGGAAATGCAGTTTCCAACAGTGGGTACATCGGGCTTGGAACTCTTGCCTTAAAAGAGAGACCAGTTTGTGAATGTTATATGAGGCTGAAGAGTCTATGCATCTTCTAAAAATTGGGGGGAAATGCATTCTGCAGAGATTGGATGAACATATTACTGCTTCTGCCCATCAGGTGTCACGACGAGGCTAATCTTGCGTTGCGCTATGGGAAGCGACTCCTGCCAAATGGATACCCTGGAAAAGGTGCATAGCCCGGTCCCGAAAGCCGAGACGATTGGCAATCACGTTTTTGAGTTTCGCTTAATTCGCTGACATAAGGGCCACTCAGGGCGAGGGCAGGCATCGAAGCAATAAGGTTCAAATAATTATTTCTCAATATGTCACTATTTAAATATTATTTAACAGTTGGGCACAGTGGGCTGCTTTAAAGCACCACATTGCATTACTAATATGCTTACCTAATGAATATATTAGGAGAGGAATTGGAACCAGTCTCTTATTTTTATTATTTATTTATTTATTTTTTACCATCGTATTGCACTCTTTATTTAAGACGAAAATGCAATGTACGATTAAAGAAAACTATGACAAAGTTGTGAAAGCACACTACAAAGCTGCCTGGAACCAGCCATAACTGGGAGCAGATGCAATGGATGACGCGCAACGCCATTCGCATGAGCATGCAATTGTAGAGACAGCGAGGCCAATACCAATACAACGATACACTTATGAATGCGGAACGTACGCATTCGCATCTTGCAACAGCACGATATTGAGAGAACCAGTTGGATGAGTCAACATTAAGCCTAATTTGTCTCATTAAAATGGACATTAGCAATCCCTAAACATTCAGCATCGTGATCTGACAGCTAAATTAGATAGCCAACCAAACTGTATCCTCGCAGATTTAACACCAATATGAATTTAATGTTTTCATTTTTCTGTCGCGATGATTGGGTCCCGATAAGGAACCGGCTTTTTAAGCGCAAATCGTAAATCAGTGGAGAAAACTTTATCTGGTTCTGAAGTTGAAAGCCAAAAGCTGGGTTGCATTTTACAACATTGGCTGTAGCCTACTTGCCGGTAACAGTCTAACACTCCTTGTAGTGTAGCGATTCAGCGAGGGGTAGAATGCAGCTTTGAACAATTTAGACGACTCTGCATCTCTGCTCTTTGCAACACAACCTACCGCCCATGTTCAATCTGCCAAACCTATAACAGCCAGAGCTTAACTGGCCATCTTGCAGCCCAATCCTCCCGGAATAACTGTTTATAACACCAGGAAGTAGGCTATTAGCCTACAAATACACAAACTATAGCCTAGGCCTGTGTGAGACATAGGGGCTATCTAGTAGCTGCGTAGTAGCAACTGCCCATAATCCATTAGTCGTTCACAATGAACAAAGATTCTTTATCGATACGCCTACTTTTCCATCTCAGCCAAGCGTGAGAACTTTGGCGTTTCCCAATTCAGACATTTCCGCTTAGATTTACGTGCACAAATCCCAAATTCGCGTAAAAACGATTGATTGGAAGACCCTGCTCTGATCAACTAGGGGATGTATCCTACGACCCAATTCTACTGTGCTCCGGAAGGTAGCCGACAGCATTCACGCCAGGGATTCTTTAGCAGTGAGAGCATCTAGCGTTGACTCTGATGGTGAGAAACTCAACAATAAGCATGCCATTAACTTGTGCCCGTATATGTTGGAACGTTTCCGCTTTTAGCGAAAGACTTGCGATGTTCGTGAAACCAGCCCCTCTGTGAGACGTCCCCGCAATCAAATATGTATATTTGGTGTTGTCAATTTAGCGACTTTTAGAGGAGGCCATAGCTACTTTCCATAGAAAATAGTTGGCAACACTGTGTATATTATGCATTTACTGCTAGACTCAGAGCTCAGCAGAATTTAAATAAGGTTGATGACATTACCCGGCTAGAATCTGCAGCTAGTAGATATGGACATGGCAGCAGCTTCCAGGCTTGAACATGGCGTCCTCCATGGAGGGGCGGCGGCCGCTGCAAAGCAGCGCTCCTTGAATGAAGATCCCTGGCCAGTTAGCAGTGAAGACAGTGCACCGGTATCCTCAATATCTGGAATATTGTCGCTTAAAACAACGCTTTTCGTGGCTGGCCCCAAATGGATCGCCTGCCTGCTGCAGCTATAGAGCTTAGAGGTAAGGAGCAATGCAAATAAATAGCAAGACTTCCTCATAATGCCTAGGCTGTGAGCTTAGACTAGCAGCGAACATGTAGCGAGCAGACATGGTTTAGACTGGCAGCATGCCATAGCTGGATTGCAGGAAGAAGTGCCGATTTACAAAGCAACATGCAGCAGCTTGCATGCAGGAGGAGCAGCCGAATGAGTAGAGGGAGGCTGTTTAAGTAGACCGCCCTGTTAAGTGAATGTACTGTGATAGGCGAACATCACTCAGCTGAAACAATCCAATGAATTTGCAGGGCTTATCACAAAATGCTAATAATTCCACAAATGTTTCCACAAGTTGTGGAACTAGATATGGACACTGACAGTAGGATCCGGACTCCAACGAGACTAATCCAACTACTGTGGCACTTTTTTTGTACAGTGGGCTCCAGAATTATTGGCACCCTTGAAAAATATGCACAAAAAATGCTAAAGTAAAAAATAATAGTTATTGACATAACCTTTATTTTCCAACATGTGTAAACTAGTGTGCTTGATTAATGATTCATTGGAATCAACCAAAGTCTTACATTTTTTTAAATAAAAAAATATTTCCTCAAAAAACAGGTTTCACAATTATTGGCACCCCTGGTTTAATACTTTGTGAAAACACACCTGGCAAAGATGACAGCCTTGAGTCTTTTCCTATAATTTGTGATAATTAACACATTTGGTGGGATTTTTGCTCCACGTATAACTTCAGAATCATTGATATCTTTGGGTTTGTGCTTATGGACCCCCCCTCTTCAGTTCAGACCACAAGTTTTTGATGGAATTCAAGTCTGGAGACTGAGATGGCCATTGGAAAACATGGATGTTGATTTTACTTTAGCATTTCTGTTTAGATTTTGATGTATACTTGGAGTCATTGTCCTGCTGGACAATCTACCTATTGACAAGTCCTAGCTTCTTAGCAGAGACAACCAGAATTTCCTGGTACTTTGTTGAATTCATTGCGCCATTGATCTAAAATAGTGCCCTGGGACCACTGCCAGAAAAACGTCTCCAAAATATCAATGACCCACCTCCATATTTGACAGTAGGTATGAGGTGCTTCTCCTATATGCATTCCTCTTTTGCCGCCAAACATGTCGATAGTGTGTATGGCCAAAACGTTCAATTTTGGTCTCATCTGACAATAGCACTCTCTTCCAGTCATAATTCCAATGAGGTTTGGCAAGCTCCAGATTCTTGGTTTTGTTTATTGTGGTCAGTAAGGGCTGTCTTCATGCCACCCTTCCAAAGAGTTAGTTGGTATGGAGGTGCCATTTTATGTTTTTTTAGACTTGTTGACCGCAAGAAACAAACCAATCTCTGCAATTCTTAAACAGTGATCCTTGGGTCATTAATGGCCTCCCTCACCATCTTCCTCACCGTCCGTGGGGACAACAAGCACTTGCTTCCTCTTCCTGGCACATTTGCAACCATTCCATATGTTTTACACCTTTTTATTATTGCCCTTACAAGTGGTATGTTTAACCGTTTGTCTTTTTTTGTACCCATTACCAGACTTGTGACGGTAAATTACCATCGGTCTCTTCTGAATTGACAGTTATTTGGCTTTTCCAATGCTGGTGGATGCAAAGGAATTTTGTATTTTGTTTGTTACCTCATTTTTATTCTCTAGTGAAACTGGAAGTGATGGAATGACACAACATAATTCCTTTAGGCTGAGATGAACTAAATTAAGTAAAATTGTATTGCCAATTTCATTTTGTTTGATTTTACTTACAATAATGTGTTAGGGGTGCCAATAATTATGGCACCTATGGTTTTCAGAAAAAGTAGATTAATTAATAGATAAATAAAAGCATTGAAGCATGAGAGTAAATGTGTTTAAATAAAAGTATATAGTTTTCCCATATGTTTGAACATAAATGACACAGATAATAATCAATATGTTATTATATGCAGCCTTTTTTCTTCATTTTTATTAAGGGTGCCAATAATTCTGGAGCCCACTGTACTGTGTAGGGAAAAACACCTCTACAAATTGTAGAACAGTAAGGACAAAATTAAACTCTGTCCATTTTATTAATCCTCACAAAAGTATAATCAGTCTCATAATTAATCAGTCTCAAGATTATTTAAATGATTGTGAATTTCAATATTAAATATCAAAACAATAACCAATTCTATAACTTGCATAAGTTCTTTGAGGTGGTAGGCTCAAGCATTTATCCGAATAATAATCAGACCAATGGTTTTATATAATATATATTATTAAACAAACAACAAACAGATGAGGAGAGACAGGAACGCACATTTTACAGGCATGACAGGAAATACCCAGTCCGTGATCAGTGTCTGTGATCCTGTGATCGTGACGTCATTGCACCAAAATGGCCCAGTCCTTACAACTGCAAGGTTTTAACACACACAGTAAAATGTCCAGAGTAAATTAAACTCTAACAGTGTTAATTGAACTCTTTAGAGATTACATTTGGCCCTACTCTGGAATGTGGGACCAGCTGTTATCTATTAAGTGTTGAATTAACACCGGACATTTTACTGTGCACTGTTTTTCAGTAGATGTCAATTTTAATTGTATTATAATTACATTATTTTATGTGTTACAAATAGAAAGAAATAAAAAATGCACACAAGAGCATTGTCCATGTCTCAGGAGGTTTAGGCATAGGATGAACTCAACAATTAAAGCAACTAGGGCCATTTCAAAAACTACCAATAATTTTCAGTCTCATAAGTTTTATAAGTAAAAGGTATGAAAAAATCACATGCTGAAACCCTGAACGTCACTGTGATGAAGAGACATTTAAGAGCAATGACGTACATAAGTGGGCACATTATTCAGTCTATTTAAAGCCACCAGATAAGTATGGAAGAATTCATCTGCAGTTAAGAAAACCGCCTCTAACCAATGAAAGCGCACTGTCCTTCCCAAGAGCAAGTAATAGCGCTGTTATTCACAATTATGTTGCTCTGTAGTCCTTGCTTATGATCTGGCTGCTGCCTGTGTGTGTGACAGCTAACGATGCACATCTCCTTCCCTTGCTAATTATAAAGGAAACAGAGGAAAATAAAAGAGAACCAAGCTCTTCAATAACTGATGCTCATAAACAACGTGGCATTATATTATTATTGCCCATTACATAACATTGTTAAAAGCCCAGATGTGGATGTTTCACTCCTCCCAACAAACTATTGGAAGTCAATGTAAATCTCTTAGCAGTTTTATTGGACCTTTTAAATGTGAGATCATTTCTCTTTTATACCACAGACAGCTGGATGAAATAAGGTGGATTGGTTTTGAGAAGCCTGTTAACTAAAGGGGAATACTGCCCCCTATGGCTATAATTCTAGTTCAACCACTAACCTGGTATCAGGAGGTCTCCTATGCAAAAAGCAATCAAGTACATTGCTGAAGCCATTTGTCAGAAGGCTATAGGTAAAGTTGTTAACTCTGCATAAAATTTCAAAGAAAAAAAGGTAAACATGATGTATGAAAAACATACAATTAATAATAAGCTATATGTTTGAGTTGGTAGGATGACATTAATTAGCTAACTAATCAATGCCATTGCATATATTTTAAATGTATTTTTAAGTAGCATTGGCTGCTGATTTCAAATACATGTTTTGAGGACTGTCTGTATATGTTCTTCACTGCCCAAATACACTGAGCACCATAATTCATTGGACAGCGACATGTTTTTTGTTATTTTGGTTCTGTACTCTAGCACTTTGAGTTTGAAAGGATACAATGACAGTGAGGTTGAAGTGCAGACTGTCGGCTTTAATTTGAGGGTATTTTAATACATATCGGATGAACCGTTTAGAAATTATAGAACCTTTTGTACATAGTCCCCTCCCATTTTCGGGCATAAAAAGTTTAACATAATGTAGAATATAGTAAAACTTTTTAATATTTGGTCGCATATCCTTTGCATGCAATGACTGCTTGAAGTATGCGACACATAGACATTACCAGACGCTGGGTATCTTCCCTGGTGATGCTCAGCCAGGCCTGCCATGGACTGCAGCCATCTTCAGTTCCTGCTTGTTTTGGGGACTTTTTGCCTTGAGTCTCCTCTTCAGCATGTAAAATGCATGTTCAGTTGGATTCAGATCCGGTGATTGACTCGGCCAGTCAAGGATTTTCCACTTTTTGGCTGTCAAAAACCCCTTTGTTGCTCTAGCAGTATGTTTCGGGTCATTGTCTTGTTGTATGATGAAGTGCCGTCCAATGAGTTTGGAGGCATTTGGTTTTATCTGAGCAGATAAAATATTTCTGTAGACTTCAGAATTCATTGTTCTACTTCTGTCTGCAGTCACATCATCGATGAAGACAAGTCAGCCCGTTCCACTGACAGCCATACAGGCCCAAACCATAACATCCCCTCCACCATGTTTCACAAATGAGGTGGTATGCTTTGGATCATGGGCATTTCCTTTTTTTCTCCACACTTTCCTCTTTTCATCACTCTGGTACATGTTAATCTTTGTCTCATCTGTCCCCAGAACTCTTGGGGCTCTTTTAGGTGCTTTTTAGCAAACTGTAATCTCGCCTTTCTGTTCTTCAGGCTTATCAGTGGTTTGCATCTTGTAGTGTACCCCCTGTAGACCTGCTGGTGTAGTCTTCTATGTATGGTAGACTTTGACACATCTACACCTGCATCCAGGAGAGCGTTTTGGATCTGTTGGGCTGTTGTCAGGGTGGTTTTCTTCACCATAGAGAGTAATCTCCGGACGTCCACTACAGTGGTCTTCCTCGGCCTACCGGGTCTTTTGACAAAATTGAGTTCACCGGTTGTTTTTTTATTGTTAATGGTGAACCAAACTGTTGACTTGGGCATGCCCAGGGTTTTTGCAATGTTCCTGATTGATTGATTTTCATTTCTGAGCCTTGTGATGGCCAGCTTAATTTGCATCGACACTGCTGTCTTCCTCATGTTGTCACACTGCAACAACAATCTCCAAAGGCAATTGCAAAGTCTAGAATCAGGACTAGACATCAACAGCTCTCTTCTGAATTCACTAACAACACAAATGAATACACCTGCCTAACGAAACACATCTGTGAAGCCAATTCAACAAATACTTGTAGTACCTTAAAATGGGAGGACCATGTACAAAAAGTGCTTTCATTTCTAAACGGTTCATCCGATATGGATGAAAATACCCTCAAACTAAAGCTGACAGTCTGCACTTCAACCTCATTGTCATTGTATCCTTTCCAACTCGAAGTGCTAGAGTACAGAACCAAAATAACAAAAAATGTGTCACTGTCCAATGAATTATGGTGCTCACTGTATATGGGTACATTATGGAGATGTTGGCCTGTCTGTTGGAGGGGGTTTCCAAATGCTCTTTATCTTTCAAATCTCACTGCCATGGCGAGTTATGAAAAAAAAGAGAGGGATATGTTTAAATAATGGATATTGAGCAGCGGACCCACAAGCCATCTGATGAGAATGAATGCGAGTGGAATGCAAAACAGTTTAAGGAGGGTTCAAAATAAGCAGAGTGCAGTGGTTGGGTTGTGACTGGGGAAGTGTACAGGACAGCTTCTGCAGGGCAATTAACACCCCCAACTTGATACTGGGACAACGATGGGGCCAGCAGACACCTGCCAGCGAACCAAAACCTTGGGGAAGGGCAGTGATGCCAGCGACAGGCATCCTCTCCCGAGGTGCTATAATCCGCCAGTCCCCATTGTGAGAGTGTGGACCCTTCTGAGTCCATCTGAAGGGCTTCTACCCAGCCGTGAGCCACTTTGTCTGAGAGTGGTGCCAGCTCCAGGCTCAACCCTGATTAGGAAGCCGGTAATCTCACAGCTGGAATCGCTTCACCAACTGTGTGTGACATCAGCCCCAGCGCCCAGATGGCCTGCAATGCAGAGGTAGTCAGAGCTCAGGACACGAGTTCCAAAGGCTGGAGATGTCACATAACAAAGGGGGCAGAGGAGGGAAGTATGGCCTACCTCATGCACTCCATACAGGGCCCCATGACTACATATAAAGCCTTTCAGATACTTAAATAATCAAATTTAAATAAATATACTGAATTGAGCCCATGTTTTTCAGAGCTTCCAGTAGATATATTCAGTATTTGCGAGTATTCCATTTTGAGAGATTCAAATTGTTCTTAATATTAAGAGTGCAGTGAAAAGAGATGTTGTGCTAGATTAGCTGAGCACAACTAGTAACTAGTGCATGCACAATTCATGCCATCATTCATCCAATATCCCTAAGGAACTGAGAGCTGTACACAAAGATCAATGCGCAAAAACAAACACACAAACCAGGATGCATTTGTGTGTGCGTGTGCACACGCGTGTGTGTGTGTGTGAGAGAGACAGAGAGAGAATGCATATCTTGTGGGTATGAGTATGCGTGTGCCTGTTGTATGGGTGATGCAGTTCGGCAGGTAGCACCATGGCAAGAATAAATGTTAGTTGTGAGGAGAGAGAGAGAGAGAGAGAGAGAGAGAGAGAGAGAGAGAGAGAGAGAGAGAGAGAGAGAGAGAGAGAGAGAGAGAGAGAGAGAGAGAGAGAGAGAGAGAGAGAGAGAGAGAGAGAGAGAGAGAGAGAGAGAGAGAGAGAGAGAGAGAGAGAGAGAGAGAGAGAGAGAGAGAGCATTTCCAGTAGCGAGGACAGACTTAATGTTAGGTGTGGGTAGAGTACTCAGGAGAGAATTCTGGAACAGAACTTTAAGCCAACCATAAAGACAAATCTAAAACTGGTGCAGGACAGATGTGAAATGACACCCATGCAAGCAAAAACACAAACTCATGTTGACTGCAGGTCCCAGTGGACAATGGCAGAGGCGTATTGCAGCTAATTGCATAACAATAAACAGAAACCTGAAAATAGAATTAATAGCTGTGTGGAAACTTCACCATGCACAATTTTGCACAGCACAGCTGCGCCTTGAAAATTGACTTCAAGCTGGTTGATTATAACAACACAGCTTTCATTGCCAAGAAAAAAATGATTCTGTAAAACACCTTGACCACTGAAATACGATACTTTTAAAATCATTGCAGAGATTTAAAGACCCACAGCACTCAGGTAAGCAGCTTACCTTTCTTACCCAGTGTGATAAAACACCTCTACCAAACAATGGATTCCATCTGCAAAAGCTAAATTGGCACAGCTTGAAAACAGCATACATCATGTGTCTAGCAATTACCTTGCAACAGAACAGAATAAACAAACATGCATAAAAAGCAGTGGGATTATCAGTGATGAGTCTCCAATTCCTGTCTCTGTGTAAGGAACTATGGAACATTTTCTTCACTACATCCTCATTCACCCTACTGTACTTTTCACCATTAATTAAAAATGAATGAATTCTATCCAGTGGGTTCTGATGGGCTCATCATCAAAAGTGATGGCTAGTCACATGTTTGAGCACTGGCTATATTATTACTCTACTAATGCATGAACAGCTGCCCAGAGTAGCAGAGCACAATTGGCCACATGTAGGTCAAGAGCTGACCAGGAGGAAGGGTGGTTTAAATTGGTCAGGGTTTCTCAGATTACTGAATTAGTTACCTCAAACATCAGGGCAGGCACCACCATGCAATTAGCAGTTAGGGAACTCTTCTTATGTGGAGTTCCTTTGTTGACTAGCGGTTGGGTGCACCAGAGGAGTTCTCTAAAGACGCAACTAGCAATTTCGAACAGTGAAAAAAATAAAAATAAATGAAGTACACTAATTTTTTCTCACATGTAAGCTACTGTCATTTTTTCTGTCCCAAATCACGAGATTCTCTAGAACTCACCAATTCCAGCCTGTAAATATTTCAGCATAGACTTATCAATGTAATCTGTTCGGAGGGCTTTGATCATCCATAAGACTGCTAAAAAAAATAATTCACTCATTCTTTACACAACCAGTTGGATAACTGAGTTCACCAGTGCTCTCTTTCTTCTTCTTAATGATGATTTTGGTAAGCCTAAGATTTGGCCTATATATCTTTTATATATATATATTTTTTTTTTAACATTTCTCAGCCTCATAATGGCTTCCTTGACTTTCACAACTCACAACTGGTCCTTATGCTGATAAATGACAGTAACACGCTCCAACAGCAATCAAAAGCTGAGAGTCAAGGCTAGATGCTAAAAGCACGCTTATACTTTTAGCATCAGGTGTGTTCAATTTATAATAGCAATTGAACACACCTGGCTAATCATAAACACCTGTGACGCCACTTGTCCCAAACAAATGATGATGCCATGAAATGGGCGGGACAATTTATAAAAGGGGCTGTTATTTCAACAAGGTGAAACAAAAATTAAAATACCCTTTAAAAAAAAGTTGAGAATTTGCACTTTAGCCACAGAATGAAGACCTAGCCTTTTGGAGGAGTGTTCTCTGGTGAGATTAACAAAAATTGAACTAATGATCAGCGCTATCTACGGAGGAGGGTGAGGCTTTTAATCCAAAGAACACCATCCCAACTGTGAAGCATGGGGGTGGCAGCATCATGTTGTGGGGGTGTTTTGCTGGGAAAGGGAGTGGTGCACTTCAGAAAATAGATGGCATCATGAGGAAGGAGGATTATCTAGAAATACTGAAACAAAACCTCATGAAATCAGCTAGAAAGTTAAAACTTTGTCACAACTGGGTCTTCCAGCAGGACAATGATCCTAAGCATACCTCTCAAGTTGTAACAAAATTGCCTAAAGACAACAAAATGAAAGTATTTGAGTGGCCATGACAAAGCCCTGACCTCAATCCCATCAAAAATTTGTGGACTTAACTGAAAAGCTGCGGGGCGACATAGCTCAGGAGGTAAAAGCAGTCGGAAGGTTGCCAGTTCGATCCCTGGGCGTGTCGAAGTGTCCCTGTGCAAGACACCTAACCCCTAATTGCTCCCAACGAGCTGATTGGTACCTTGCATGGCAGCCTTTCACTGTTGGTGTTTGAGTGTGTGTGTGTGTGTGTGTGTGAATGGGTGAATGAGAGGCATCAATTGTAAAGCACTTTGGGTAAAACTGCTATGAAAATGCAGTTCATTTACCAAAAAGCGTATCCGAGCAAACCTGACTGAGTTACACCAGTTTTGTCTGGAGGAATGGGCAAAAATTCCGGCAAAGTATTGTGAGAAGCTTGTGGAAGGCTACCCCAAGCGTTTGATTCAAGTTAAGCAATGCCACCAAATACCAACAAAGTGTATGTAAACTTTTGACCCACTGAAAATCTGATATAGTACATAAACGCTGAAATAATATAATATATAGCCTCTTAGCTATTATCTTGAAATGACCTCTTATGGAAATAAAGTCTATACCCTAATTGACATGACACAGGAAATGTATGGTAACATGAAATGTGTGAAGTTGTAAAATATTGAGTTTGAATGTCTTTATCCTAGGTATGTAAACTTTTGGCCTCAAGGGATAGTGATTTTCAATTATTTCACAGATTGAGTGATCACATAATGTGCTTGATTCCAAATTGATCGCTCGGATGGAGAATCTATATTTAGAATGCATCTTGGCTGGGTGGCACCACTGATTGTATACAAAATGCTTGCGTGCATAACACTGTACTTCAATGCCCCTGTTTTTCCAAGACTTTGTGTGCCTTTTTATAGACGCTAGGGTCAAATAGCATTTTTCAATATTTACTAAGCTGCTGCACCTGAGGTTTGCGCTGGTAAAAACGAGAGAAATGTGGCATCCTTAAAATTTGTGTGTTTGGGTTAATTCATATGCATTTTATGGCATTCTGATATTAGACTGCACATATATGGGAGGAGAAAATGGAAATTTAATGCATATGATCTAGTAAATTTGATTTATCATGGCTGGTGACCGTTGCAAATATTCCATCAAATTTTCAGCCGAGACTGACATTGACTCAAAACCTGATTCATCCATTTAAAAAAAAAAGAAAAAAAAATTGATATTGAAAAAATTGGTTTGAAAAAAATTGGTTTGATATTGAAACAATATATTATAAATTAATTTTGTTAAAGATCTCTATTGCCCAGTCCCAATTGATTATTTGATGTTAAATCAACATTTATAAATACAGTAAAATTGAATTGAATTTAACATAATGAGCACTTTCAATATAAAATCAATGTCATGAATCAACATTGATTCAATGCCATTTTGCTATCTAGGGATATCGATAGCAATAGGATAGACAACAACACAGCCATCTAGCTACTTTTTTAGATTCAAGCACCGCACACCTCTTGCATTTTACAATAACAATAAGGTGTAACAGTCAAAGGTGTTTGAGTGGGGGTACAGCGCTGCCGGAGTCAGTTCAAAATCTGTTGCCCGTGCAAAACCTGTTGCCTTCCACTTCTTGTACTGGTGTCATTCATATGTATCAACCCCATATTGGAAACAACGCAAAACATGTGTAGCTACGTGGTTATTCACGTACAACTTGGGTTGGACAGTCTTACATTTATTAGCCTGCTAAAGCACTGTAAGCTAAGAAGTTAACTAATGCAAATGAACTGTAGAAAGGCCAATATGATACGAACTTGGATAGAATTTACGTGACTTTATCACTCACAAATTAGCAGCTAGCAAGCTATCTATAGAGCCTTGTAAGCTACCTTCATAGCAAATGCAGCTACACACAGGCAACTAAGAGAACTAACGTACCAGTGCCTTGTATGTGCACATGTGCAAAACAATGTACCTAAGTTTAACCCCTTAGCTCACGTGCCAAATCTGGCCAATCCTTGGCCATTTAGTCGGTACCCTATTTAAAGCTTTATAACTCCAGATGTGAACACCACAGAGACTTGAAAAATGGCTTAAATGAAGCAAATATTGTACCATTTACAATCCTAACTTTAGATTAGTATACACTCCTGGGCAAAAAAATGGGCCAAGCCCAAAATGGTGGAAAATTAAGCTTTTAATGGTCTTAACAACAAATCATTGGTCAGAAAATTAGCAAGAATTAAACAAATGTACTCCTGAGACATCCTGTGCCACCATTTGCTCATTTACTTTTGCTGCAGTGAACTGTTTGGGGAAAAGATAGGGAAATTCACGTATACAGCAGACAAATTAACATAATCTCAAATAAAAGAGTCATGTTTTATATTTCGTTGCATATCATTTGCATGCCATGACTTCCTGATGTCTGTGAGTGACCTATCAACATCATCAGAGTCTGGATATCTTATTTTCAGGTTGTCCTACAAGTGATAGAAAAACTCTTTGCATTTGAATGTATCTCTATGGGAACTGGGGGGTGGGACTAGATTCAGCTGTAAATTATGCTGATACAGCATGGAACACATTTGTTGGCTAGATGGCTTTAAGTCATCAAGGGTCCAAGGTATCAAATGAGCCTCAAACCACCGTGCTGCTGCCTGATATGCAGTAGATACTACAAGCATTGTTTCTCCTGATTAATTTTCCTGTTGAAATCTATCCAAAATGTCTAAATTATACATTGCTGGAAATCACAACATATTCACATATTTCACTACAAATCAACTGTTTTGACTCAAGAAACTCACTATTGCATCATTTTCAAGTGGGAATTACAAGCTTCCCATCAGCATAGTGGTCTAAAATATCTAGGGGTCCAGAAACATCCAAAATCTCTCCAAAAATGAATTAAATGCTTTTTGTCCACTATAAAGCATATAAATGAGCCCCTTATGAAGGTTTAAGATGAAACATTAATATCAGATTAAAAAATAATGCAAAAACATCACACAATGCGGTACATTACCTAAATGTGTAATAATTAAGTCCACAGTATGTAATGTTTTTTTTATGGGGATGGGACGACATGAAAACAATTTTCAACTGTCCACCACGTTTTGGCAATGCTCCAACTCTCATGTCATAACTGTTGCATGCATCACAAAAACGACTAAGCTACCAACAAACGCTTACATTACAGTGTGGAATATCCCCATTATAAAATACCACTAACCTATTTAAAGACACTCAATTTAAAAAATAATGTATATAACCAAAATATTTTGAGCAGTAATACTTACATAGCAATGATGAAATCTTATCTGTGTTCAGTAGATAGAGAGAGAGACAGTAAAGCAACGATGCAGTTTTCTCTGCTTCCGTCTTACACCAGAAAATGATGTCAGCTAGGTCTATCTGCAAACATATGGCTTAGCTATGCTCACAAGAGCTCAATAATACTAATATTTTCAAATTCTGACGAAAATCACTGTAAAATTTTCGTCAGGTGCAGTGTCTTTTACTGCTTCAGCCATCCATCCATTATCTATACCCGCTTAATCTGAGCAGGGTCGCGAGGTGTGCTGGAGCCTATCCCAGTGTGCATTGGGCAAGAGGCAGGAATACACTCTGGACAGGCCACCAATCTATTGCAGGGCACACACACCATTCACTCACACACTCATACCCATGGCCAGTTTAGAATCTCCAATTAGCCTACCTGAATATCTTTGGACTGTGGGAGAAAACCAGTGTACCCGGAGGAAACCCACGCGGACACAGGGAGAACATGCAAACTCCATACAGAAAGGCCCCAAGCTGAGATTCGAACCCACAACTTTTTTGCTGTGAACGCTGCACATTCAACCCAAACTAATGTTAGTTTTTAGTTATAATTCCTGCCAGCTAACGCAGGTATTTTAGCATTGAACATAATGTTAATTCTGGTAAGATATTGACACTTAAAATATGTTAGAATTGATTCTCTCATATCAGTTTTAAATATGTGATTCTGAGAGAAGAAAATTTGTTTTTGTGGTATACATTATGTGTTCAACACAAAATGTGCAATTTGGAGCAGTTTTGGGACATCTTGGGAAAAAAAAACCCTTGGTAAATTTCACTGCTTTTAGTTGTTTATACCATTTATTTCCAGTGGTGGGAAAGAAGTTGGGGGTAAATTTAGTAAAATAGTTTTGACTCTAGCTCATGTGAATTTTGTGAAATATACAGTAGTTTGTTTTTATGTATATTCTATGTATACCATGAATAATTCTTAATGTTTATTTATTTCCTAAAATTTGACATAGTATTGATGGCACGCATGTGCCCATCAAATAATGTCATACGCTCTCTGCTGAGTGTTGCCACAAATTTGTAAGACTTTATTTAAGAGTAGTATGCTCAGGTGAAAATCAGTCATGTAAGCTTCACATTGAATTAATTGTGTGTCCAAAATATACTGTATATTACAATGATTATGTATGATTCTCTTAATGGTGGAATATTTCAGTGATCTTTAATAATGAAAATTTAAAATTAGGCAGAAAGAAAAATTGCATTAGCTCGATTTCCCTTCTCATGTTGTTTGCTGTCATAATTACAGTGCTGGCAGAGGTCCCCTCTGATGAATGTATTAATGAATAAATGAATGATAAATTCTTTACAGGTCCAGAAAACTGAAATCTGTGAATGTTGTTTTAATAGTTTCATGCAGTCATAAATGGCCGAGAAATATTTTCAAATGATTCTTACAAAAGAATTATAAAAGCCTGTGCTGTGCTTTCCCCCTTGGCTAAACCCCTGGCCCGTATTCACAAAACATCTTAAGGCTAAAAGTAGCTCCCAACTTGCTGATTTAGGAGAAACTCTTAAAAATAATGGGCATGTCAGTCCTAATTTTAGGACTCCTAAATTTTTGGTCTAAGAGTATTTCACAGAGTGTTTTAGTGCTAAAACCAGCTCCTAAATCTGTGAAAAGTTAGGGGTAGTCAAGAAGACTCCTAAATCACTAAGACCAAATCACAAACAATCCGAAAAATGGCTGCTGCCGGCAATCCGCCTTGTAATCGCGTCAACATTTTAGAAGCATTTAATGATACTGAGCTTTTAAAAAGGTATCGCCTTAACCTCTTAGCGCAAAGCCCCTAGTGGCCGGCATGTAAGCAACTGTAAGCAATGACTTGTGCTTGCAATTTATGGTTCGTGTTTGTACTCTGCAAGTTGAACATGTAAAAAAACGTGTTTGTGGATATAGATTTTCGTGAGAGGGGAGGGTCACGTCTGTAAATTAAAATCTACATGTGTTCTGTGAATTGAAGTTGTTTATTAACATTTGTGAACAGAAAAAGTACGAATGCAAAACAGTTTTTTACATGCGACACTCCCTCTACATGCAATGCCCAGTTTACAAGAAGATAGCTACAGACAGACTTTTGGCACTATTTTTACGCTTACGGTATGGAGAGCCAATCGTTCAAGGCATTTTCAACTATCCAATCAGCGTGCCAGTAGAGACCAGGGTTGCCATGGTGGGGAAGTTTCCCCCATTGAGTCTCCAAGAACGTTGTTATTAAAAGGAATATTGCAGGTTGGAGACCCCAGTGAATCAATGTGTAGGAAAATTATGTAGGAACTAGATTTTCATAAAAATATACTTATATATACACTACAGTGACATAAAAATATACTTATATATACACTACAGTGACTTCTGGAGTTTTTCAAGAAGTTCAAGAAGTTTTTGATCCAGGACATGTATAATTTAACCTCCTGTATACATGCAATCTCCCAGTATTTCATTGCAAACTAAAAAAGAGCAAGATTAGATTTTTTGCCTAGACAATTGCATTTGTGGCACTTTATTTCTTCCAAAATTATAAATATAAAGTAATCTAAGTTAGTATTGTAAATGGTACCAATGTCTTGCTTCATTTAATCCATTTTTCAAGTCTCTGTGGTGTTCACATCTGGAAAGCATTAAATAGGGTACCCCCTAAATGGGCAAGGATTGGCCAGATTTGGCATGTGCGTTAAGGGGTTAATCGCGAGGGTATTATGATAATAGTAGAGCTAGTCAGGGATGCAGTCACTTCACCAACAAACAGAAACAACCCAATAACACTGGAGATCAAGGTTCTGACAACTCTACGCTACCTGGTCACAGTGAAAATGCAGCTATGCATTGCAGACGAACTAGGTATATCTCAGTCATCTGTCAGTAGAATATCACATCAAACAATAAATGCCCTCTCCAGACCCCACATCCTCCGACAATTCATACGGTTTCCTCTTGATGTCCGCCAACTACAAAGAAACAAAGCCCACTTCATGGCCATAGCTGGACTACCCGGTGTAGTTGGTGCCATAGATGGGACACATGTCCAAATTATTGCACCATCACAAGATGAACATGCATTTGTCAACAGAAAAAAAAATCATAGCATCAACACACAGGTGGTTTTTGATACCAGCTATAACATTTTTGACATTTGCGCCAAGTGGCCAGGCGCAACACATGACTCCCGGATCCTACAGGAGAGTGGCCTGAGGCAGCTGTTTGAGAGGCATCATGTCCCAGCTGGATGTCACTTGGTGGGGGACAGTGGCTATCCCTGCAGGACATGGCTCCTAACGCCTTACATCCACCCACAATCGGGACCTCAGTTCAATTACAACAGGTAAGCTCACAAAATGTTTGCTTTCCTTTTTAAACTATATTGGTCACACAAACACCTTATTTGTGAATAACCAAAAAGTCTTTAAAAAAATGTTACATATAGAAAAAATTGCCTGTATTGAACCTTTCAATGTGTATTCACAGTCTCACTCGTATGTTATATGTTTTAGAGCCCACAAGAAAACTCGCAGTGTTGTGGAAAGGGGCATTGGGCAGATGAAATGTCGTTTTCATGTGCTACATGGGGACATGTGGCTAACTCCTAAGAAAGCAAGCAGGATCACCACTGTCTGTGCCATTCTACACAACCTGTGCCAGCAATGCAATATCCCACAGCCAGAGGAGTATGAAGATGATGATTATGATGTTGCTGCCACTGATGATGATGAAGGCGGAGTGGCTGTTCACGTACTACGAAGTGGATTGGCATACAGGGACCATTTCACCAATACACACTTTGGGTAACACAACAACAATATCCTGCTGATAAGAGCAGAGCGTAATATCACTTTTCAGTTTGAATAGTGCAGTTTGGATACATGGACCTTGGCTTACCAAGCCGTAATAAGTATTTCAATTACAATTATTGTAGCTTTACCTTGCATCTACACAAATCAGTCAAAACACAAGTTGTTGTAATGTAATGTATTTATTCAAGAGATTCTCTGTCTTTAAGCATCTTCAGTTTCTGAGAATAGTACTCCTCCTGTAGGTGAGGGAGCCTCTCCTGTGCGTCGAGGAGCCTATGCTTTTTCTTTAATAAGCTAATTTTGAGCTCCAATTTCTGTTCCAACAGAGATGCTGATGGAGCAGGACCACCATAAGCTGCTGCAGGACTGTCAGGAGCAGGGCCTGGGGAGAAGGGGGCAGGAGCCAGGGGGGCAAGAAGAAGGGGGGCAGGAGGGAGGGGGGCAGGAGCATTGCCATTATTGGCAACAGAACTGTTGGCCCTAAAAGAGAGAGAGAGTTTTGGTATCCTATTTTGTCTAGCCTATATATCTTTGTGGGGCATTTACAAAATTATTATTATTATCATTATTATTATTACTATTATTATTATTATTTTGAAAGTCATTGTAATTATATAATTCTGTGACTTTGATTGAACATGAGAATCATTAATGATTGTGTTTGTGTCCCAGCTGTGAATAATTATAGGAGGCAAATCTTCAATTGGAAAAACTTCCCCATCAAGTTCATTCAGCAATTGCATTGCAGGGTCAATGCTCCCCTCCAGCCCCATTATGCTGCTGTCTGAGTGCCCAAGGACACTGTACACCACTGAGGCAATAGGTGATAGAGCCTTGGGTGCTGAGCCTCCTCCTAATAAATGTAATTAATATTTCAAATTAAAGATTACATGTTAATATAATCTGCGATGACATGTATAGCGAGGTTCATTTATGTATAAATACATTTATGTTCATTTTTGTATAGGCTAAATACGTTGAATGATAGAGAATAAAACATTGTGGTGTAGTGTAGTTGAAAATAATTGGCCTGCTGTCCTATTACCTGTGGCAGTTGTTTGTTGCTTGAATTCTGCAATCTCTGCCTTTGCCTGAGACTGCAAAGAATACCAGCGCTTTTCGCAGTCATCGTGGTTCTGGACAGAAGTGGAAAAGCCACATTTATTTGCAAACATATATTTTCCCACGCTTCTTTTTTGGTGTTTGAAGTTATCCCAACTCCAAATTTCCTTTAATACTGCCCTTCCTTTCATGCACAAGTTGGGCAAGAAGGAAAAGCTGTTCTTGCATCCAGTTTGGTTTTTGTTTTTGTTTGCAGTGCAATGTAACGTCGCACGTCTTCTTATTATCAGCCATGGTTATTCTAGATAATTAAAAGGCTGATTATATGCGTATCCGCTAATTGTTTATGAGATGCAGACATGTACGCGGCTGCTAACAATTAGCTGAACATATACTTGACTAGTCAGTATATTATTCTTGGTTTCATGTTTAATCAGTGACACATTTTTATTTTAAAATCTTTATTTGAATATGGCAACATGATACCTCTTTCTACAGTATTTCTATGATGAAATCATAGAAATTGTGCGGACGTCTTTTCACTATGATGAAATCACTGACAGAGACGCATCCCCTATCAGCCAATCACTGTGGGCATAGTAAGTAAGCTTGTTCATGAAACATGACATCATCCACAGCAACGAGGGCAACCCAAGCGGCCAAAACCAGACTTCGTTTTTGAAGCTCATTTCCTGGTCTTGTTGTTCCTGGTTGCTCACTAGTGCCACTACGGTTGGCTCCAGTATAGGTGTTTTCATATCCGGTTTCCATGTAAGTCTACGGTACAAATGCGGTCAAAATACAAAGTCAATAAATTTTTCTCATGAGAACAAATAGTCACAATATGTGTGTTTTATTCGTCTTATGACTGTCCATGGGTCGATTTCATGATTTGTTGTGTCATTTGGGCACTGTTATAATATTTGTTGTGGACCAATGAGGTACAGTTTGCGTCACTTCCTGAATACTGCGGAGGACTCGGCTATCCATATTTTTTACAGTCTCTGGGTCAACCCCACCCTTTCTCTTAGCTTAAGATTTCTCCCCATTCCTTAGTAGAAGTTGGTCTCAGCAGCTTTGTGAGTAAGTTTTAAGAGGAAACTCTTAGCTAGAAATTGTTACTGCTATTTGGAAGACCTGTTAGTGGTAAGATAAAATGTTTTGTGAATACGGGCCCAGGTTTCCAGTGGGTGAAACTATGTTTTGATTTATAAAAACATTTTGCCTATGTTTAAAACTTGATTTGACTGTTTGTTTACCTCAGTGTTATACAAGCCTGTTATGGTTATATAACATATGATGTCATTTTAAAACCATGACTTTAATGATTTAATATCTCATAATTATATTTTTGGTTGAACAAATATAGATATAAATACAAATAGTGGCTAGGTTTATAGTTTAACCTCTGTATGGAATGTAATTTAGTAATTGGCTAGCTAGCTATCAATGATAACAAACATTTTGTAAGACCATTTCGACCTAAAACCAAATTGAATATTAATATTAGCTTAACCAGGTATGGAATTTAATTTTACATTTTGAACCAATTGTTTTGATTACAAAAAGTATTTTGCCTGTATTCAAAAGGATTCAAGAATAGTAACCATTTTATTTTGGTTATGTCATTTTCAAACTTGTGTTAAAAAGTTTATATATACATATATATATTGTGGCGTGGATCGGGGCCCGCCCCCGCAGTGCCCCTCCCAGCCTGATATGCATCCGCTCAAACCTGCCACCAGGCCCGCTGTTCAGGACCCAGGACAGCGCCACTCTGTGAAGCCCAGCCACAGGACCCTGGAGAGCGGCAACCTGGAAATTCCCCAACTCCCTCATTGGCACTCAACACACCTGAAGTCAATGAGGCGACACAGCTGCCGCCACTCCAAGGAAATGGGCTGGGAGCTTAAGAGGAGGCCTTTGTCTCCCTTGAGGAGAGGGGGTTTTGGGGCTGCAGCAGAGCGGTTAAAAATCTGTTTGTAACTTTTTACCTTTTTGCAGAAGCCGGCGGAGATGCGGGATCACATCCCTCTTCCTGCTTTCAAGAGGGATCCCCTCAGCTGTCTCCCGGTCATCAGTACCTTAATTTCAGTTACTTTACTTTAATTTAATTTAAATAAGAAACTTTTGTTGTTGAGTACGGCTTTGGTTTGTGTGCTTAATTTTTGTTTAATTAAAGAGCCCTGTTGGGCTATTTTTCCCCAAACCTCCGGTCTGTGTATTTCTGTGCCGCCCCGCCTGCACCGTCACGCCCAGTACAGTGCCACAATATACTGCTTTTAAATGGTTTTAAAATAATTAAAGTATATCAAATGGAATCCATTGCTATTCCAGGAAATAGCTTACTTTAGGTACACTTAAAATGTGCCGGACCATAAAGCACTTGAAATATACAAAAATTTATAGTTCAAAAATAAACTTGATGTGGCTACTTAAAGTAATAATCTCGAAGATTTTCATTAAAATAAATGTCTGTTAAGTCACTATCTATCGCCGAATTAGGTAACACAGTGCTGATTGAGCCTATTATTATATTAATTTATATTATTATTAATATAATAATTTATGATTAAAGAACTGTGTGTCTGTGGCGACATTCCCGGGAAAAAATCACAAGCGGCGCATAGTTAGTGAAGCGTTTTCCATCACCCATCAGTGGTTGGTCCGCCAGAGAGGGTAGACGGAGCTAACACAACAGGCTCGCTCTTCAACTCACTTGCGTGTGAGCGGTGTACTGTTTTTCCCAGTGTCTGCTAGCGTTACAATAACAGAGAAAGGGGGGGGGGGGTTATGGAACCCTAAAAAGTTTTTGTGTAACATGAGGTCATATTATTTGTTGATGTAGATTTCGTATTACATTTGATGACAATGTAACGTTACTAAATTACATAGCCTAGGTATTTGCACAGCTAACGCTAGCTACCGGACCATGTCAAGAAAGGCAACATTAGTTTAGACAACGTTGCAATGTAGCTAACTAAAGGTCAGTTCAGATCAATGATTCGCAACGAGACTGGATGCAACTTGCAAAATTCCAAGACGTCTGATTGTAAACGTTCTAACGGCACTTGGCGATTTGACAAGGTGGGTCTTTTGAGACTCCAGGCAACGGCTTCAGACGCTCTGCAACTAACCAGTTCACACCACTGCAATTTTCTCTGCAACATTCTAAAACTGTTTGTCTCGTTGCGAATCATTGATCTGAATTGGCCTTAACGTTACCGTTATTTACATTGCCATCAAGTTCATCAATATATTATAATGATCGAAATAAAGCCGTCTTTTCACTGAGCATTAACCAGGGGTATAGGTGGAGCAGAGCCAGGCCTGATTTCAGTGTAAAGATGTCAAACCGGAGAAAACTAAATAAAAGAATACAGCAGTATGGATTAGTGTTATTATTTTATTACGCTTCCTCATATGGTCCTTCAGCCTTGGCCTTTTTTGATGAAATCTCCTTTGTTTTTGTTTTATTATTGTTCTGATTGCTAATTTAACACCCAGCTCCACTTTATTCTCGAACAGTTTGCAACATTTTGCAACATTTTGCAGTTGTTTCAAAAATATCACACAACAGTCATTCACAAGAAAGACTGTTCAGTGTGCACGAGATACATAATTGTACGAGCCACCGCGAATCCCGCAAATTCTTCTCTGCAGTGTACAGATGTTCATACCGGGAAAAAGGTGGATAAAGAACGTCTGTGGAAATTGATCATCACTAATTCTACCCCAGGTCTGCTACAGCATTTTAACCCTGCTCGGCAGTGTAAATGCAGCTTAAGTTAGCTAATGTTAGACAATGAATTAGTGTGTACATAACGTTACTTTTATAACAGCCATTTTTTATTCAGTAAATAGTAAGTGTTATAGTTGGCGTGGCCCAGGTGCCAACTGACTGACGTCACACAGGCGACACTGGTTGGATCCGGTTGGATCTCTGGGAAGTGAGGTCCAAAAACACACCTGCAATTACTGCTTTTCGCCATTGGTACCACCAAAGAGAACGAAACAGAAATCTTTGAGATTGTAACTTTAAGTAGCCTATACCTTAAAACACGTTTTTAGGAGACATTTGAAGCCAGACTGGTATAAGGCCATGACTAACCTTAGATTTCTGGCAAGAAATTTAAGATTTCTTTGTCGCCTCCCTCATGAACTCATCCCTATCTTCTGGATGTTTCCCCTCATCCTTCAAGAAGGCCCACATCACCCCGCTGCTGAAGAAACCCACACTAGATCCTTCAGTCATTCAGAACTACCGCCCGGTATCTCTCCTCCCTTTCCTATCCAAAACACTCGAACGTGCTGCATCTAACCAGCTCTCTGCTTTCTTCTCTGAGAACAACCTGCTTGATCCCCACCAGTCTGGCTTCAGGCCTGGCCACTCGACTGAGACTGCACTCCTCTCGGTCAGTGAGTCACTCCATGCCGCACGAGCAGCCTCCCTCTCCTCTGTCCTGATTCTTCTAGACCTCTCCGCTGCATTTGACACCGTGGACCACTCTACCCTCCTGTCCTCCCTGGCAGCAACAGGGATCCGCGGCACAGTCCTTGACTGGATTGAGTCCTACCTCTCTGACCGCTCCTTCCAGGTTGCCTGGGCGGGTAAGGTATCACCACCCCGTCCCCTCACCACCGGAGTTCCCCAGGGCTCAGTCCTTGGTCCCCTTCTCTTCTCCATGTACACCAGATCCCTTGGCCCTGTAATATCTGCCCATGGCTTGTCCCATCATTCCTATGCCGACGACACGCAACTCTTTCTCTCCTTCTCCCCATCGGACACACAGGTCCCTGCCCGCATCTCCGCTTGCCTGAGGGACATACAGAGCTGGATGGACAATCACCACCTGAAGCTCAACCCAGGAAAGACGGAGCTAATCTTTATTCCTGCTCTATCCTCTCCCCTCCTCGACTTTTCCATTTCCTTAGGGGACACCGTAGTGACATCATCACCCTGCGCCAAGAATCTCGGAGTGATGATGGACAACAGGCTGTCCCTCTCCAACAACATTGCAGCAGTAACCCGGGCATGCAGATTTTTCCTATACAACATCCGCAGAATCCGCCCCTTTCTCACCACCTACTCAACCCAGCTCCTGGTCCAAGCAATGGTTCTATCCCGCCTGGACTACTGCAACTCTCTTCTGGCTGGACTACCGGCATCTGCCACCAGACCTCTGCAGCTCATTCAGAATGCTGCGGCTCGTCTGGTCTTCAACCTCCCCAGACACTCCCACGTAACTCCCCTGCTCACTACCCTCCACTGGCTGCCTGTTATAGCTCGCATCAAATTCAAAACATTGGTCCTAGCATACCAGGCAGTCAAGGGATCAGCCCCAGCATACCTTCACAAGATATTCAAACCCTACATGCCAGCCAGATCCCTCCGTTCTGCTACCTCAGGATGCCTAGCACCTCCCCCTCTTCGCACCTGCACTTCCAGAACACGTCTCCTGTCTGTTCTGGCCCCACGATGGTGGAATGACCTCCCTGTGGAGGTCAGAACAGCTGAGACTGTGACCCATTTCAAACGACGACTGAAGACCCACCTCTTCAGGCTGCACCTCTCCCCATCCCTCCCTTCCCCCCTGTAAATGACTAAAACTTAGGGTTGTAACTAGGCAGCTGTTTCATAGGTGACTTAGTCGATGCGCCTGTCTTAACGACTAATTGTATTTTTATTTATTTTTATTTTTCCATAGATTGCGTTGTTGCCGTTCTCGTTGTTAGTGTTAATCAGTTTAACCATCAGGGTCCAAGTTGAACTATGCGGTTGTTCCCTGTACTTGGACCGGTACTTCTCTCTAGGGTTTTCGTCATACTTGTTCCTGGTTATGGTTATACACTTTGTTGTACGTCGCTCTGGATAAGAGCGTCTGCCAAATGCCTGTAATGTAATGTAATGTAATGTAAAGAAGGTTGCATAAATGTGATATTTCATGCTGTGGAAATCTATATCCAGTGGTGGAGCTTGGGTATTAGGACAGGGGGTGCAGAGCCAGTTTAGGGTATCCCTATTTATTTTAGCAATATCAATGTGACGCAATGACACACGTCTGTCGTATCGACATGTTGCACCTTGTTATAGAAATCTAGCGTATGGGCTATGACCACAGAAATAGTGCAGCGAGGCTATATCACAAACACCGTTAGACTAACAAAAAAGGTTTCTGACCAAGCAGACAAAACTGGGCAGCATTTTTGGAGCTCAATTCCTTGTCTTGTTGAGAGACGTTGCTCATTAGCTCCAGTGCAGTTGGCTCGGTATAGGTATTTCAGCCACCCATTTTAAAGTCACTGGTCACAATTGGGTCAAAATACTAAATGGGTCAATGATTGAAGTCACAGTGACTTTGTCCATATTTTTCTAGTCTGTTTCTGACACACCAAATTATAGTTGGTGAACTATTCTACTAATGGTTGAAAATGCAGAACCCTGCCAAGACGGCCACAGACCGAAACAGCTGGTGAAAATAGCCCAATAAACTCTTTTGTGACAGAAGTGTGAAGTCGTTTTTGTTTGTTGTTTGTTTAATCACCCTAGCTACCGTGTTCATACCCAAAACAGAGAGGGTGATTCATTTATAAAGTAATTGTATTGTTCATTTTCTGCTTTTAGCTGCATTTTTGGATTCTATGCCTACAATTAGGTTAGGGAAGAACAGCCCAACATTTTACACGCAGACATGAAAATGCATTCATATCTGCAGTGCACTGTCCTATAACTGACCTCCCAGTTTGGGTTCTCTCCATTAAACTCTTCATGAGTTATTTAAAAAAACAAAAAACATAACTTTTTTTACACACTTAAGTACATTTAAGAATAGGTAGTGTTTTTTGTTTGTTCTTTGATGTTATTACTAATTAAACCGAAACACATACCATTTTTATCATTTATCTCCTGGTTTCAAGTCAGCATAGATTTGACTTGTATTACTTACAGACATTAAGCAATGAAACAGCAAGTCTATCCACATGTGGCACTTGCTGAGTAAAATGCCATTTGGGTATTTCAACTACATGTGTTAAAATGCACAGGGCTACTGTAACACATGTAGCCTGGTGAATCAGATTCACAAGCATGTGGTTGGTTTGAACAAGTTAACAGCATGGACATCTAAATCATGATTAGGGGAGAGTTGTCATAAATGTAACAGTTTTTGCATTTTGCTCATTTAGCTTATTTAGCCTAGCACTATGAAATTTCAATCCCAACAGCTTTGACATGTTATTGCTTCCAGGGCAGTAATTTATATTGCTGGCAGTTTATCACAGAAGTTGCAGGCGTCACGGATTTCATGATTTTCTTTTCTTTTTTTGGCAGTTCCCTGTTTTTAGTGCTTTCTGTGATTTTCCGGCAGCTTTGGATGGTAGCTCTAATGCACCCTGCAGGCATTTATTGTAATCAAATGTTTGACAGCCAAATCTAACATTAATGGAATAAAAACAAACACCCTGTGCTTTCATTATTTTAGTAATTCAATTTTAGTATGTTAAAGGCAGAATTCATGCATTTCCGTGATGGATAAAAGTGTTTTAATACACCAGCCAATCTATGCATTTAATTTTTTTAACTAGCAGCAACTGCCCACTGATTTCTTTCCTACGTTATCTATTCTGCTTGATTATTTCTTGCACAGGGAGTTGAAATATTGTTTCTTTTTTCGTTTTTTTTTCTTGGCGTGCAACTTCTAGGCCTATACCTGTATCCATCTTGCTTGTGCCTTGATTCATGTGTGCTCTGTAGAGGTAGCAAAATTTCATGCAAAGATCAACCCTTGTTAAATGTGTAAACTTTAGTAAATTTTATAGATTTCATAAATCAGCACACTTATAATATCTCCCCCTGTTATTTATATGATCCTCCCTTAAATGCATGTGCAGCGAGGAGAGATGTGCACCTTGTGATGACTCACATAGATTAAACACATACTGCGCTTCCAGGCCTATGCACCTGTTTGATACATAACATGTTTCTGGGGCTGAATGTGTCATATCTATGTCGGAATCTAGTCACAAAAGACTTACCAACAAACATGTTCTGATGCTAGGATGTCACCATGTTCTGTCATTTCTACCTGTCCCTTTGAGGTAATACACTCACCGGCCTCTGCTTTAGGTACACCTGTTCAACTGCAAACTGCACCCAATAACGCAAATATCTAATCAGCCAATCACGTGGCAGCAACTCAATGCATTTAGGCATGTGGACATGGTCAAGAAAATCCGCTGAAGTTCAAACCAAGCATCAGAATGGGGAAGAAAGGTTATTTGGAGGAGTGACTTTGAACTGGGCATGGTTGTTGGTGCCAGACGGGCTGGTTTGAGTATTTCAGAAACTGCTGATCTATTGGGATTTTCACGCACAACCATCTCTAGGGTTTACAGAGAATGGTCAGAAAAAGAGAAAATATCCAGTGAGCGGCAGTTCACTAAAATGCCTTGTTGATGGCAGAGGTCAGAGGAGAATGGCCAGACTGGTTCGAGCTGATAGAAAGGCAACAGTAACTCAAATAAACACTCGTTACAACCGAGGTATGCAGAAGAGCATCACCACATCAAAACTTGAAGCAGATGTGCTACAGCAGCAGAAGACCACACCGGATGGCATTCCTGTCACCTAATGAAGTGGCCGGTGAGTGTATATTGTATATTGATTATCTGATGCCAACGGACTCATGCAAGGAACTAGCAACATATTCTGAAGTCATGATGAATATTAAAAATTACTACATAAAAGAAGTCTCCAGAACTTATTTGCCAGTGTGTACCATTCTCAGCGTACGTACTGAAAAAGTTATGGTTTGTTTGCACAAGAGAAACAATTTCTGTACTTTTAGCAAGCCTAACCCATACACCATTAGAAATGTAATTTCATTGGTTAAAATGCTTCATAGTTGTCACTATAATTGCTTGCCATTGGCTGGCTGTGTACTGGGAAGAAATTGTTGCTTGTGCACAGCAGGTCCCATTGCCTATACTGAGGAACTGCTTGGCCAGTACTAGACAGATAACTTTTTAAGTGGGCTCATCTTGTTTCTGAAAGTGTATATAAACTGGATATAGTAACATACCTCATGTACACAATACTGTTGACCACGAAATAAGTAACAGTTATAATTCCTCCAGAGAAGTAAATGGACATTCTATTGATGTTTCTCTGAGTTAGCATGTTTTTGGGACTAAAAAATACTATGGATTTTGTTCACTGGACCGTTGCCATAATAAGGATACTGACGTTACCATTACTATGATTTGTGTTGTCTGTGAATTTCCAAAATGCATAGAAGGTGAAGGTGAGAACCCAAGACTGTTTTGCCTCCCCTAATCAAATCAACCCACACCAACATAAGGGGTTAAGCAGGGGCTGGGCATTACGCAGCTTGAATGCCCAACACATTCACCACGAGCAATTTCTTTCAGCGAATGGCATTCCAATGGAATAAAGCCTAGCCACTTGGTCACTATCCCTCTTACACAGTGGCTTACCAACAAAAAACATAATTGCAATCAAAACATGCATTTCAACATATATATTTGCTGTATTCTATTGATAATAGATGAATAAATGTCCTCTATTATAAGGTGTATCTTTTTTTATTTTTTACATATGTTAAATTAATAAATGGAGCCAGCACATAGTCGTACAGGGATATAATTTGTGAGAAAATACATTTTTTTAAGTGGCACGTGTCTGACGAGAAATCAATTGATCCATTACTCGTACCCATCCCAATTTGATATAAGTTAAGTACCTTGCTCAAGGGTCTTCCAAAAAGGTTCTTTGCCTTGTCTTCATAGGGAACACTTTTCAGCTTTTAATAGGCAATCTTGTGAAAAGTGTGAAAGCTCCCTGATTGAACTATTTTGTCTGACAAATAAACCTTGAACTTCATAGGGTTCCTTTATAGAGCAACAAAGGAGCCATTTGGGACTCTTTCTTCTGAACGTGCACAATGGTGCTTGGGTATCAAACCTGGGTATCAAACCTGCAGCTTTTTCATTACAAGCCCCTCCTCTCTTTGCCATATTTTTTTTTTTTTTTCCAAGCATCTCCAGTTAGACCGTCTCAAACGTTCTAAAATTCAGTCAGCTTGAAAACTAGCGTCTTGAAATGCTTCAAAACATTTGTACGTTGTGAATAAAAATGTTACTCACTCCCTCACTTTTATGTCATTTGCATTATACATGTCTCAATATTTGTTGTGAGAGAGGTGGTGAGACAGATGTTTTAGTTTTATTTTATTGGCATAAAATGCAAAAAAGACATATTATAATTAGAAAATATTATAGAGATTATTTTAAAATACCAACAAGAAAATATTAACATTACAGTTTTTTTTACAATCACTTTGACACTTAGATCACAAGCTTGTGCTCATTTTTCAAAACTCTAGACACAGAACTCAAAACAGATAATCAAAATGCACATTTTTCAAAACTCTAAACACTTTGTTCAATTGCTTGGGTACAATACACATAAACCTAAGATCATTTGTTCATTGAACCAAATCACCTGTTCAATATGACACAATTAACATTAAAGTAATTACTATTTCAAAATGCAATTCACATTTTAAATGACTGTCTTTTCATTCATTACAAAGCATCTAACTATAAATTAATACAACTGCTCAAAATTATAAGTAACTGTTGCATTAGGAGTATTGCACAGTTTTATAGAAACTGATTGACACCAATTACCGTGGAACACGAACCAATTAGACTACATTATCTATGGATGTAATATTTCATCATCTTCCTTTATCAGACACTGTTTCTATGGTCCCATGTACCACTGTTCCAGACAATGTTTTCAGATTTGACAGTATGTATGCAGGCCCTTGCAATTGATTTTCCAATAATGACAACTCATTTCTGATGATTGAATTCACCTTGTAGTAAGAGTTAAAAGGATCAGTGTCCACCTACAACAACATAGTAACAACATGGAGCAGGCAGGTGATCCAGGTCAGGATAGAGCAGTGAGAGCAGTGTGAGGAGGAGGAGGACGTGGTGGACGTGGTGGCCGTGGTGGACAAAGGGATGGCAGGGGACAAGTACCCCTTCTGAGAGGTGGCCATGGGCCTTGTTTGAGAGGTGTGGGGGGATGTGGTAGAGGACAAGGCCAAGGACCAAGACAGCAAAGGCAATGTCCAATGAAATCAGGGCAATGGTTGTAGACCATGTTATAAATCGTGGCATGGCCATGATTGCAGCAGCTACAACGATCCAACCAAACCTCAGAAGATCAACAGTTGCCTTAATCATCAGAACTTTCCACCATGATAACCGGTAAGTCTCCACCATGCACTATACATTACTCTCAATTGTCAAATTACTGTATATTGCATGCCGCTGCGTACCACAGAGTAGGTGATGTGACTGAATGTGTTCTTCATTTTCCCTGCAGAATTGAGACAAGGCCAATTGGGGGAGGCAGAGGCCGAATTCTGACTGACCAACAGGAGCGGGTCATTTGGTTTGGGCCAGAAATGACATTCGCCTTTGTGAAATCCAACAGCACATCATTGAAAATAACAATGTTTTCAACAGCGTGGAGACCATTAGTTAGCCGACAATTGCACGCATGCTGAAAAGGCACCAGGTATCTATAAAACAGCTATACCTTGTGCCTTTTGAGAGAAATGCGGACAGAGTGAAGCAACAGCGGACTGAGTATGTTCAGGTATGTTCAGTTTCAAGATTCCTGTTGTGAAAAATTCTAAATGTATCTACATCATTTTACTGTAATCTGTAAGGTAATTCGCTTTCAATTTCTTTTTAGAGGGTGATGGAGTTGGATGCTGATGAGAACCATCAGAAATTCCTCTTTTTGGATGAGGCAGGCTTCAACCTGGCCAAGACAAGGAGGAGAGGTCGGAATTTAATCGGCCAGCGGGCAACCATCCAAGTACCTGGACAACATGGGGACAACATCACCATGTGTGTGGCTATATCTGAGGATGGTGTGGTGGGACGCAGACCTCTTATCGGATCATATAATGAAGCTCTCCTTGTAACCTTTCTTGATGAGCTACATCAGGTCTGTCAAGCTGAGGGAGTGATCTATGTAATTGTATATGATAATGTCAGGTTCCACCATGCTGAAATAGTGCAAGCATGGTTTCAGGCCCATCCACAGTTTATCACCCTGTACTTGCCCCCATACTCTCCTTTCCTCAACCCAATTGAGGAATTTTTCTCTGCATGGAGGTGGAAGGTTTATGATCGGTGCCCTCACGAATGCGCCACCCTCCTCCAGGCAATGGATCAAGCATGCAATGATATCACGCCAGACCAATGCCAGGCCTGGATTCGCAAGGTTTTTCCCCCAATGTTTGGCAAATGAAAACATCCATTGTGATGTGGATGACAACTTGTGGCCAAATCCACAAGACAGGGTTGATGGAAATATAATTATATATATATTTTTTATTTATAAATATTTTATATATAAGAATTATTTTTGTTGTTATTCAAACAAACCTATGTTGTGATTGTATTTCATAAATACATTTCATTTTGTTAAATGATTCCACAGTGTCTCTTGTATGCTCTCTACTACTCCTATGTAGAACCATATTGAATTGAAACATATATGAAGTATTTTTACAAACAACTAAACAGTGAAGCTATCGGTATCTTTCGTGTGGGTGATCTAAACTAATGTTCCTATGGTATTTCATGATATATGAGTTATTTGAACCTATGATTGTGCAAGTGCAAGGTTTCTTCAAAGACATGAATGCACAATGCAAGTTTTTGAACAGAGGATAGCCTGTGTTACAAGTGGTGACCGCTTTGAGTGTTGTGTCTAAGGTTTTGAACAGTGAGCACAAGCTTGTGATCTAAGTGTCAAAACGATTGTAAAAAAACTGTAATTATGTTAATATTTACATCATGCAAACAGAGAGTATGCTACCCGTAGGCTATAACGTTTTTTTTATTCTTGGACCCTGGATGGTAGGAGATAAGAAAAAGAAAGCGGTTAAATATCGCCCACCTGGCCTGATGAGAGATAACCCCTTTGTGCACTTGCCAAATCTGCCCAATCCTTGCCCATTTAGGGGGTATCTTATGTAAAGCTTCATGCTTGTTTTATATAGTTTAATGGTCACAAAAAAACTTACTTGTGTTGATGTAACTGCTCCAAGATTGGACAGAAAAACAGCCAGTTCTTTTCTGTGCTCTTTTATCTATTAGATTTTCATTATGGGCTTTTTAGAGATCTAAAGTTCCTCATGTCCACTTCAATACTAAAATAAATAAATAAACAAACAAATAAACAAAAAGCCAGTAGTACCAACCTAGGCTACAGCATGCATTTTCTGGGTCCTGAAATTTCAGCTTCTCATGAAAAAACAGAGATAATGGAAAATACTATCACCATTAGAGTAATGTGATGTGTATATGCATATAGCCAAAAATAATATTTTATATATATATATATATATATATATATATATATATATATATATATATATATATATATATATATTGTGACAGACGGCGGGGAGAGGTGCGGGGGTTGGTAGTGGAGGACAGGTACCTGGCAGCACGTTGGCTCCACCCCCGAACCACAGAAGGAGGTCCTCCAATAATCAGACGCACCGGTCGGTCATTACGCAATCAAGGCTCGGGGATAAAGCGAGAGCCGAAACATGAGGTAATTGCAAAGTATCGTGAGGGAAACTTGTTTGGTGAGGAGAGAGAGAGAGCATTGCGAATATCTGATTGAATTACTGTTGTGACCTGGACTGCCTGACTACCCGCTTGTGTATCGACGCGTTTTGTTTGAGAACCCGGCTTTGGATTTGGACTTTGGATTACGGACACGGATTGTGGAATTGGCCTGGTTGCCTGATTTCCCCCCTTCCCCTATGTGAGTTTCCCCCAATAAACTTTCCTTGTTTAATTATACTTTGTTTGTGTGTTTTAGTTATTCAACTTGTGACGTGGAAACCCCACACCCCTGGTTCTGCTACAATATATATATATTTCTTTTTTTTAATTTTTCTTTTTTCTTTTTTAAGTAGCAAACAGATTGCATTGGAGGTCAAATGAGCAATCTGGGGTGGATTTAGTTGTGTTGCAAATTGTGTGTAAATTCTTTTGTGTAACATAGGCTTATGGGAGAATCAATAGATCTTTGGATGTATCTTAAGGATGCCCCCCTATGTGTATTAATTGACAAATACTAAAAACAGACACTAAAATGTGAAACATAATTAACCAGGTCTGACCATATGCACAGGAAAACACACTGGCACACTTTATTACATGGTGATATCTGCTACAGTAGTTTAATAAGTACATATATGGAGTTGAATCTATATTAAGCCTAATTTGCATCTTAAGATAAACCAGAAGGCTGTGTGAGGTGAATGTTAGATGTTATTTTAATGTCTAGTGCTTGGATGTAGTTGTCACCTTTTGATTCAAGAGTGTGTTGAACATGGAGCAGATTATGTTCAAAGTACGCCTAAGAATAAAAAACTCCTTGTAAAAAATGTACTCGTAAAACAAATACAAATGCAGCTACTGTAAAAATCAAAAAGAAAATGCATTGTGTACATATGCAAACACGAATAAAAGCAATACACTCAGAACCCAGCCATTTAAAAATACACTTATACTAAAAGTAAAATAAAATGTTACATTCAAAACTCAGTCACAAATAGCGAGCCGATATTCAAAATCTTTAAACTATGCATGGTAAATATAAAAAAGAACTGCAAAATCTACCGACTGCATATAGCAAAGAAAAATGTACTGTCTAAATTTATAAAAATGAATATAGTCAGCCACCCTACAGCATATTGTAAATAAAACCAACACTCTAAACTCCATAAATATCAATCCTGTCCTGAAAATGGAAGCAATAAATAAAAGCTGCACTCATGGATAACCCCCCCTCCCCATAAAGTAAATATAGGCTATTACTGATATTGCCATCTGCAGCTTTGTTCATGGTGTAATAGTCTTGAGTGTGATACAGCTGACAGAGTTAAAGCTGGTCATTGCAGAGCCCTGCATTATCTTGATGACAGTGTCTCTTTATCCTCTTCTTCTATTGTGCTACAGTGAGTTCCCAGGCCAGGGCATGCTAAGGTGAGTGGCAGTCTTGTCACTCAGTCTGCAAATTATATTTGCAGTGGATTACGCTAATCTACCTTGTTTATATAATATAGTTTACTTTCCCAGAAAGCCCTTGTCAGTGTCAAACTGCATTAGTGCGACATTATCAGCCCCCTCGGCTGGCAGAAGCATGGCTCTGAAAATTTGACGGGGCGAGAATCAAGGCAAGATAAAGCGTTGCTGTCTACTGATGATCTCTAATCCCAGACTGCACCACAGCGCAGTGTACGGATCTCGTTCACATAGCCTGATCTCTGCAAATTTGCTAAAACGTTCTAATACATCGTCATACTTATAAAAGATAAAATAATACATAGAATAGTAAGTTATGATTGACCAATGTGATGCATTGCAAGTGCTCTCTGTAATTAATGTTATATCTCTTGGACTACAGATTTTTCTTTTAAAGCTTTAGATTGTACTATAGACTTTTCATAGCTCACCTTTAGAATGGCACTTCTTTATGACAATATGTTCATTGCTGCATTAAAAAAATAATGATATTTTGCTTCAGTCAAACATTACTGAATGCAAAGCGCTGCAAGTCACTCTGTATAAGAGCATCAGCTAGATAAATGTAAATGTCCTGTATGTTCTTCAGAGAAATATCAATAATCAAGGTAATGGTACAGACGATAACTGTCAAACTTCATTTTTGTCATTCAATCACTTTCCTGTAATAAAAGACTGTGTTTTGAGAGGGATTGCGTATGCATTCAGTATTGTGTAGCCAAACCAAGCATGAGATTTGTTCAGCGAAAATTAAAGTGCTGAACTAAAAAAAGGCAAAAATCTCATCAGTGATGGTGATGGCAGGCCAAAAGAACACCACCTGATCACCAATCACTGTTTTCCTATGAATAAATCAAGCCTATCTTATTTTTTCAGTTGTGAGGTTCATCTTTTAATTCCTGGTCATTTCTCAAGGCAAATAGGGCTGAACAAACAAAGCAGGGATATAATGGCTATCTCTCACAGACAGAACTAATGGAACCCAGAGGAGGGTTGGTATCAAGGTTTTGGGCAGAAAAGGTATAACGGTAATGGATTCTAAATCTACATGCCATCTCTCAGCCTCATCTTGTATGACACGAATCCTCTAAAAAGCTGCAATCACAAATGTTCACAAGGCGGATGTAGTTTTAGTAGTTTGTAGGATGTAGTGTCTGATAGCTGAATCATTTTTCAAACTGATGCCACAAGTCTGAAATTGATTTTTGGTGACACATACCTTATACAGCATTGCCCTCATTTTTAAAAAAAAGTTCACTACTCGTAGTTTCTTTACTTGCCTTATAATATCTGTACTTATTGGGATGGCAGGTATGGGGCATGCCCCATACCTATACAGCACCGAGAGTTTGGCACTTTTCAGGGTTCCCTACAGAAATAACCACAACAGCCACAGACACTCAGCCCTTAAAAACATTAAATTCTGTACATTGTCACCCCATTTCAACAGACAGAATTCATAAACAACTTCACATGTCCACACAATAAAGCCCCGAACTAAGGGGATTTTGCGGACCCTCCTTCTTCTTCTTCTTCTTCTCATTCTTCTTCTTCTCATTCTTATTTTTCCTGCCGCCTATCCCACTAACATGTCTCCCCATTGGATATTTTACCGACACCAGCCAAATCTTCACCTACAATCAGTGACTAGAATCACTGGTGAACTTGAAACACACTGAAAGCCAGCAATCTCTGGGCTCATTCCAGTTTCATCCATCCTCATCTCATCAGTCCTCACCTGACCTGGAAATAAATTGGTCCACCATCTTTAAGGACATTCCAATCCATTAAATTCTTCTTGGGGGAGGATGCTTTATCGAGGAGATGTGTGCATTTTTTGTAGAAGTATTTTTGACTTATTTGACATATAAATAATCAACCTGTGGATCCACCTCTCCACATCTGCCACATCTGTAATTTATGTGGCTTTAAACTGACACCTGAAAGTGCAAGGATGTTCCATTTGCCTGATACACATTTCCTCAATTCTTCTGCCCCTGTATCTTTTCCTCACGTCCTTTACTTGTGTCTTCCATTGGGTGGTGCTAAGGACTGAGGAAAGGACATAGGGAAAGAATGCAAGGAGTGACATTAAGCAATTAGAATGAGCCCACTGTGGCCCTCCAGGAAAGAGAAAAGAACAATTCCTGGCAGTTCAAAGGAAATGAACATTGAATGTGTATACAGAAATACATTCAATAAATGTAAAATTTCACCTTATTTTCAAATATATAAAAATATAAAGTAATACCATATTTAAAAAAATTTCACTGTTTCCTTTTATACATTATGTGGCAAAAACTTTACAATATGGTCACACCAATTGGCATTAACAAATATCGTTCTTAACATGAATTAATGATGTACAAATACTTTAATTAAGCCTGAAATGAACTTTTCTTTAATTTGTAGCTAACAAATACATTAACTAATGTATTAGTTACATTTATACATTAGCAAAACATAGGGCAAACTTATAAATAGTTAACCATTAACAAATACATTGGCTATTTTTATTCAAAATATGAATTAGTATTACCTAAGGTATTTGTTAACATGAATTAATGATGTACAAATAAAGCTGTACAGATTGACTTTTCAGTTGTTAGTAGTTAACTACATTAGTTAATACCAATTCATTTGACCTTATTAGAAAGTCTATCCCATTATGTTTTACACAAACACACACTTGCTTGTGTGTGAATATCATGTTGTATATATTAATTGGTTTATTTGTTATTTTGTGGATGAGTAGGGTAATAGATGAAATATGACTACTGAACCCCTGCAAATTATATTTCTGACTTCACCCCAAATTATATATTTTTTTAACTGTCACCTTTTTATTTGTTTTTCTTGGAATATATTTTATATAAGACATATTAGAAAGAACAGTATAGGTACAGCGGTTGGCTTTCAGTGATATTTGAGGCAGTTTTTTTTATTTTTTAAAAGGCAATTAGAAAAATAAAAGAAAAAATAAAATCTATAAAGAAAGCTCAACAGTAATGCCAGTCAGGTAAGAGAGATGACAGAGAAAGAGAGGTGTCTTGGAGTTTGGCAAACATCAGCCTTTCCATGCCACTGGTGAGCGATGAGGAATGTGACAGTTTGACTGGAGGAAGCCACAGGGGACAGGCCCCCCAGAATCACAGAGGTAAGTAAATATGGATGAGGGAAATGTATTCAACATGACAATGGTTACGAAGGGAATATCAAGCCTTTTCCAGGACCTCCAGAACTTGGCATATGCTATGTCTCTCCTGCCTCAGCACTGTGCACTGAGAACTTAATCCGTCAGGAGATCCATGGACACGTGGAGATTCTTACGGAGGAGCTGAACCCTTGCTTTTCACAGGATATAGTAGATATCCCTTCAAAGGTTAAGTGGCCCTGTGTTCATTTTGGCCAGGAAAGATAAACATGAGAAAATCAGACTTACAGTCACCATGTTCAAGGTGCCATGACTGGGGGTATTAGCAGTGGACTTTAAAATCCTTTGATTGGATTTGAATTGTATTTTTTATATTTTGAATACCAAATTATTAAATATGAATATAAAAAAAGTAAAATGATGTAAGTAACCCACAAAAGCCCATGGTGTGCTACTAGTAGTTAGATAAGTGTTGTAATTCAATGGGTCACTGGAGCAGATATAGCCCGAGGGTGTTTTTTTTTAACTTAGACAACATACTGAAATGATGCCCCTTCCCTAATCTTTTCAGACAGAATAACTTACTCTGAGAGTTATTTGATTCATAGGTCGCTCAAGTGCCCTAGGCTGAGGGAGGGATAAGAGCTTCCTGTTGTGTCCTCTTAGTGGTCTCGTGCAGCTACAATTTTTTTGGCATTACACAGTGTACGAAAGCAATATATTAGCCCTATAGCCTATACTTTGGTTTCTATGGTTATGTCATGACTCTGATAATTATTATTTGATAGCCACATATGTTCCATATAGCCAGCTGTTATGTTCCATATAGCCAAGTTTTTAGCTGCTCCTCCAATGCAATGAGTGAAGCCGGGCGGAACAATTATACACAGAATAGTATCATATCGATTGGAGAAATAGGAAGCCTGAAACCTTGATTGGCTGTTGACAGGTGGTACCCTGATGAGATCAACCTTGGGCAACATTTCTCTGGCAATGTTATTGATTATTTTTCCAGTTGCTCAGGTCACTGGCCGTTAGTCAGTTTCATTGAGAATTAATGGACTTCCGGCAACTGGTCGAACTAATCGCTTGCTGTGTAAACGCAGGGTTACATATTTATTTAGTTTCCTTCTGCTGAAATGATGGCACTTCTCAAAACTACTAAGGTTCAGGAAACTGAAATCTGTGAATTATTTACTGATGTGTTGTTTTAATACTTTTTTGCATTCACAAACGGCCGGGAAATATGATTCTTGCAACAACAAAAAAACGTCCAGTGAAATCCTTTCTATGACTACTATATGTAAATGACATTCTTGACACTTTTGTGCAGGTAAGGCAAGTTAAGTTGAAAATGCCTAAGCATTTCCTGGATATGGAGCAGGCAATACGCTTTGTTTTTTTTCTCAAAAATGAAGAGATCTACAAGAAATGGGTTTTATTTCTACAGCCCATAGGCACTGCAATATTACAATAACCATTTGTAACAAGTTCTCCAGTCCGTCTCCCCACAAACCACACAATCCGTCGTTCTTAGACGCGCTGTTGTTTATTGTGCGCTCACAAAACACGGAACACAAACAAAACAAAACAAAACAAATCACACACAATAAGGATGGGGATAAACTGAGACGTCGCTCCCGTGCGCATTTCTCATTCCAGCCCCCAGTCTCACTGCAGGCAGAGCATATAAACAATTAGAAATCAATTGTCATTGCACACACCTGGGGTTGTAACGCCAGCTAAACCGCTTCCTCTACACCTGCAGATGACGCCCTACCACCCCTCCACACCATTACAGTTAGTATTTTCAGTGCCTGTTTTGCCAGATATTGTTGCAGAATGCGGTGGATCAGTAAGTAGGCCAACAGTTAGCTAGTGACAATTAATAGCTTTCAAGCTTAGACATAGAATCAACCACAATTTGTTTCAACCAGTTTCCTGGACTTTTAAGTGTTTTATTGTAATAATGTATCTTTCAACGACAGATATTCAAATGTTATACTGATGATTGACAGCCCATTTTAAACTGCAACACTGTATTCAAACAGAGTTATTATATAGTAAAAAAAAAAAAAGTAATTATTTAGGATTTTAGGATTTAAATTTGTATACGTACCCACAGTTTGGATGAGATGAGATGCACTAAGGTCCTAACTTCCAGTGCAGATGAAAGATCCTGTGACACTCAAAAAACACTCAATTCAACCACTAATAATCTGCCATAATTATCCATAATCATCCACCTTACATATATGGTTGAGTAACTATGTAATCTTTTGTATTCCCTGCCTTCTATTTTTCCAGTTAAACAATATATATATATCAGTTTACTTTTGTAATGATATGAAGGCAAAAATGAATAAAAATAAAACATTATTTTTTAATTCCTTCATTTGTTCAGTATTTCAGCTTTTGGTCAACACTAATTACACACAATATGTGTCTATTCAGGTCAATGTAAACTCTCAAGAATTAATGATATTCCAAAGCAGGTGGTGAATTAAAGCTTGGTTTGACTGGCAGCATATTCTAAAGACTGATGATTTACAGTAAATATATGAATGGCATGTTAATATCGAAGTTTGTTGACAGTCCACTACCAGTTTAGATCCACAGGGCCACACTTTTACTGAGCTTATATGCCCATGAAGTTTACTTGTAAGAACATTTTTCATTTTAATTTTATTTTCATTAATTATTCTGCTTTCAACACAACAAAAGAAAAAAGAAATCCCTCAAAAACCTCTTCACTCAATGTCAACAGTGTACTGTGTGTCCCAGACAGTGTGTCAAAATTCAATCATATCCAGAAGGTAGAAAGAGCAGAACTCCCTCAATTCTGTCTACAAAAGAGATGCCCATAGAGAATAGGACTGAATAATGCATTCCTATCCACACATTAAAAGGAAGGCAATTACTGTGTCTGTAGAACAGAAGGCATGCATGCTTCAGAGCGATGGAGAACTATACACATTGATTGTTCCTTGTGTTTTCAGCTAGGAGCCTTCTCACACCTGAATATAGAGAAATGGTTGATTGAAAGGAAAGCTATATAATGCTTTTAAGGGGGGGGGGTACAACATTAGGGTCATCTTGTACAATGCAATCAAGTAAATAAACAAATGGATAGGCACTACCAGACTATATTATAAAAAAACAAGGAGAAAACCTTTAAATGCTGTTTGTCCCTGAGGTGCCAGTGCAATGTCAGGTCATGGCTTTCCTCCACATGTTTAACTTGAAACCCAAATTCTGCCACTCATCATGTCAAAATCTTTAAGTGCTTTCAATCAATGAGAATGAAAAGTTTGTTTTATGGAATGTGCCCAACATCTTCATTTAGATATAAATGTGTAAAATATAAATCCTAAAGAAAATAGGGATATGTTGACGACAAGGGGTGGTGTTCATTGTCCACTTTGATTAGGAGGGTCTTACACTGTGTCCATTTTTAAAATATGGATGCGATCCTGTCTTTGTAAAATAACACCGCAAACACGTGAAATCAAATATGATGGTAAGAATGGCGAGACAGCGGTTTTGTATGGTTTTGCAAGCAAATGGGCAATTTAATAGTACCCACAAAGTAAACAATCTAACCTGTGTATCAACCAAAAAAAAGTGCATAATAATTTCTATCTGGAACAATCCAGTCTGCCAATTGCACAAATGTGATAATAATTACAATGTACATTAAAGGCTGGAGACAATGAATATTATTTGCATGGCGCTACTGCTCTTTTGGTTGAGATCATTGCTAAAGCCGTGGCCCCTGTTGGCTTCCTTGAATTCTGTCTCAGTGAAATGTAAACAAAGTTGATTGCATTTTCAATTCCATTCTGATCAATGGGCCGTGGCTGGCTGTGAGGTCTGAGGAAATTCCTATTACTAAGGGCACAGATTCCGCTGAGCCATGCATCACAACTGAAACACGGGGCTTCATTTATGATCAGCACTCAAAAGGATTTGGGGGTTTTGTCTGAAATATATTGCGTTTACGATGTCCAGTGCAGAGAAGCAGAGTAATTTGAGAGTATGAATGAAAGCCGGATGAAAGGAGAAGAAGACAAAATGTTCAATGAGCCGACACGCTTCGTAAAGAATCGTGGCCAATGGACAGAAACAGAACAGTGTTGCAAGATGCTTCAGCATGCTTAATTAGCCAAATGCTAAACAGATGTACAGCATGGAATTAAAGGGGAATTTCACTTTATAACACTTCTGGGGTCATTTTCACACCTACCCGGTCTTTTGTGTGCACCCCAGACAGTTTTTAGGTTGCTTGCTTCAATATTTAGATATTCCGATTCTGCTTATGACCCGATTTTTTATCAATTCTTTTATTGATGCCTGATACATTTTCTGGGTGTGAAAAGAGTAGGCCTTCATACAAGTTTTCAGCATCAACTTGCTTTATTTTCCAGCCTGAAATGTGATCATATTAGTAAATGGCTACACGTCATGTAACGTGCAAGTAGTTGGCTATCTCCCTGGATATGAAGTAAATGTTTTTAACTAAAATAAACTAAAATAATGAATGTGATTTTATCCACAAAAATAGCTATACAAGAAAGCAAAATAAATGTCGTGATCACGATCACCATCGCAGAAACCTTCAGTTAAATGAATTCGCATAATAAAATTAACCAAACGCGGGCTTAAGTTTTCTGAACCTCAGTGATATTGTGGTGTAAGTAGACTATTTAACAATTAGCTGGCTTCTAGCGCAACCCAGCGGTACGCTTCTATCAACACAACACACACAGATCTCGTCATGTCATGTCTCTCTGAGAAAAATTCAAGATGGCTGACGGCTGAATATGTTTGTTCAGGTTCTGCCAATCCATCAAAAATCATGAAAATAACTTGACATCTATGCAGTTAAGAAAAGTTTACAGCTTTGCAAGAAAGTTATGTTTAAATTTTCATGATTACTTTCTATTATTTTTGATGTTTTGGGCACTTTTGATGACGTGCTACAAAGTGCTGACATACCAGCAATACTGAATTACCCTGAATCTCTGCAAGCAAGTTGCTTTTTTGTATTTTTTTTTTCATTCAAGTAATCTCATAATTAACAAAAGAAATGGCTACTAAGAAATTAGCTGAAGAAATGGAAGAGGTTAAAAAGTCTCTGAACTTCATGTCAGAGGAACTGAGTAAGGTAGCAAAACAACAGATGGGCCTACTGGATTTAATTGATGAAGTGCGACAACTGAAGGCTGTGATCAAAGAAAAAGACAAGAAAATTGAAGAGCTTGAAAGAAGAGTAAAAGAGTACACAAGGATGGATGACCTAGTGATATCTGGGCTTGAGACAACTCACCGCACCTATGCACGGATTACAGCAGGTGACAAGGGGGGTGAGGATGCGCCAAAAGGTGAATTAGACACACTTGAGCAGCAAGTCATTAAGTTCTTCAACAATAAAGACATTCCTATAGACAGTAAAAACATAGCTGCTTGTCATACCATACCCCAAAAACAAAACAACAGGCCAAACATTATCATTCGATTTGTGAGTAGAAAACATAAAATTGAGGTGCTAAAGCATGCAAAAAAATTGAAGGGCTCAGGGGTATATGTAAACGAGCATCTCACAAAGAGAAATGCGGAAATTGCAAGACAAGCTAGAATCCTGAGAAAGGGAAAGCGAATTCAGGACACTTGGACAAGGAACTGTAAGGTAATGATAAGACTGAATGGTACACCAGAACAGGTTAAAGTAGTAGCCATCAGAGACATAAAAGATCTTGACCAATATAAATGAAAATGATGAATATTATGGTGGGGAGTTGGAACAGTGGGGAAATGTCATGCTTTTATTTTAGTTGTGTTGTGAAACAGAAGGTGCAATGGTGTTTGTGTCTCTTTTGTTTAGAATCCTTCTTTGTTAAGACTTTGCTAATGGGAGTGATAAATCTGGTATAAGAAAATGTGTGAATACACAGATTTTAAGTCTTTTGACTTTAGAGATCACAAACTTTATGAGTTAGAAAATGACATTGATCCAGAGATCCACTTCTACCAGAACATTAACATGAATTGTGAATATTATTCTGAAGACAAGTTTAATTCTAATGTGAAAATGGAAGGGTTTTCTGTGATTCATTTTAACAGTAGGAGTCTCTATAGTAACTTCTCCAAAATTAAAGACTACCTTAAACAGTTTCAGCAAAGGCTTAGTGTAATAGCAATTTGGCTGAGTGATAATAAAGAACTGCAGGATGGATTAGAGGGCTATGAAATATTTTGGCAAAACAGGGTCAATAAAAGGGGAGGGGGTGTTGCCCTGTTTGTGATTTCTGCTCTGAAATGTAAGGTTATTGGTAATATGACAACTGTTATTGACAATTTGATGGAATGTGTAACTGTTGAAATTAAGGTTGAAGGATCAAAAAACATATTAATCAGTTGCATTTATAGAACACCAGGGTCGTGCATTGATCAATTTAATAAGAAGATTTTTGAATTATACGAAAAACATAATGATAAGGTGATTTTTGTTTGTGGTGATTTCAACATTGATTTGCTGAAATCCAATGATCATACGACAACTACAGAATTTGTTAATACTATGTTTAGTTTGAGTTCCTATCCGTTAATTGAAAAACCTAGCAGAATAACAAAGCATAGTGCTACTTTGATTGACAATAATTTTATAAATGTAATTGATGGAAAGATAAAAAGTGGACTATTAGTGACTGATGTAAGTGATCATTTGCCTGTTTTTGCAGTTTTAGAAAATAACAATAAGTTAAAATTAAGAACAAATAAGCAGACTAACAATTTGGTTAGAATAAAATCACAATTATGGCTTTTAAAGTAATAATCTCGAAGATTTTCATTAAAATAAATGTCTGTTAATGTCACTATCTATCGCCAAATTAGGTAACACAATGCTGATTGAGCCTATTATTATTTTAATTTATGTTATTATTATTATTATAATTTATGATTAACTCTCTGGGGTCTAAGGCACACTGGTGATTGTGCGATGCTCTGACATTTGTGTAAATTTCATCAACTTTATATACAGTGATTCCAAAGTGTTTCATATCTTTGTTTTCAGCACAAACTCAGCTACAACAATATGGCAGCAGTAAGTAGGTCATAATAATGTGTGGATTGTAAACTGCTCTAAAAACACACAAACTGTAAACAGTAGTTTTGAACATGCACAGGAATGTTGTAATAAAACACACTAAACAATTGTGAATAAGACTTTTGGTCACTGGAATGTGTTCTTCAAGGTCTTGGGTATCAAAAGATGATAAAATATTTTAGCAAATCCAATGAGAAATATAAAATAAATTGCTAAAAGTTAGTGTTGTGACTACTATTTTTCAACACCAGGTGAGAATGGGAGGGCAAATGGCCTTTATGTAATGAATATGCATTGGGTAGGAATTGGGTAGGAATACCTGCCAGCTAAGTAGGCTATTCACACCTGGCCGCATGCCTCCCCACCACTAAGACAAAGACTCAGTGAGCCATTTAGAAGACAGAAACAAAGACAACTTTTGATTTTAGAACATTTATTGAAGTAAACTGCATGGAAGATGAGATGAGACTGGTGTACTCTTGCACCGTCTGCCTGGCCTCTTAGCTAGTGGTGAACTAGGCCGTGTTTCCTGATCAACATCTCTGCAAATATAATAAAAACAAAATTGTTAGGAAATGTGAAATCAAATCAAACTTTATTTATATAGCACATTTCCTTCAACAGGTGAAAATTAAATGTGCTTTACAAAAAAGGGACAAACCACTAACTAATGAAAACAAAATTTATGAAATGTGACATCATATACAAACAAAGAACCAAACAAACACAACCAGACGCAGAGAGGTAGCCTATAATTTTGAGAAGCAATGGTTAGAATCATTCGTAGTGTGGGAATTTACAAGCACGCATATTAGTGAATATTCCTACAAACACACAGAGAATGTAATACAGCACACATTTGCAAATAATACAAGCTATCAACGAAAAAACATTGGCTTAACTAAATAAACACTGATATTCCAACTAAACTACACGCAACTCATCAATAACAATGCCTCAATCTGAACTAGGCTAGGTCTGTTTAGCTAAGTTATTTTATTGCTATTTCCCGAACTTACTTAGAGTATGCTAATATCGATTGTGCAAGGACATCAGTTTTAGAATCCTAGCCATGCCACTACACGCCAGGCATGAGTTATTTATTACGAATATGATCGAAAAACATACAGTCTACCTGATACTTCTAACACAACCAGACGCAGAGAGCCTAGCCTATAATTTTGAGATGCAATAGTTTGAATCGTTCTTAGTGTGGGAATTTACAAACGCGCACATTGCTGGATATTCCTACAAACACACAGATACGTTGCAATACAGCACACATATTTACCAATATGATCATAAGAAATATACTTACGCATGAAGTTGATCCTCAGCTGGATCAGTTCGCTGTTCGAAATGACACCGCTCTTCATCAGTGTCGGCTTCCGGACCGACCATTTTCCAAAATTAAACGAAATGTTCACCTCAAAAGAAGTGAATTAGGCGACACTCTGTGACATTCTATCACGCTTTCGCAGACTTGACATTTCTCACATGGATCTCGCATCGTCCCTCCTTTAGTCTCCTTCTATGGAGAGTAATTATAATGTTGTTAACATGTGAATGCGATTTGGGTGGACTTCCTGCTGAGCGAAATTCACATAGTAATGAGTAAAGTTTAGCGAAGCATACATGATCTAATTAATCAAATTTGGAACATTTAAAACAATTTATATTATTTGCCAATGGTCGCATTGGAAAGTCGCGATTCTAAGTTTTCTGTCAATGTTTTTGTTGCGTCTGTATGATAACAGCACGTGAAGTTAATCATCCAAATAGAAACGAAAGTTAATTTCATCTTGTCGAGCTCTGCCGGCGGAGCTTTCGACCCCAGAGGGTTAAAGAACTGGGTGTCTGTGGCGACATTCCTGGGAAAAAATCACAAGCGGCGCATAGTTAGTGACGCGTTTGTCACGGTTCTGTGTTTTCCTGTCTGTGTTTCCCTTGTTGGGCCACCAGATGGCGGCACTTCTGTTTTGTGTCCTGCTCCCCCCTGTTAATTGTATTATTGTTGTCTTGTTATTCTATCATTGTTCCCACCTGTGTCTTGTTATCCCCTCCTTTTCTGGTTTGATTGTTTTTTGAGTTCACCTGTGTCTTGTTACCCCCTGTCTATTTAAGTTCTTTGTTCCCTTGACTCGGGTGCTGGTTCCTTGTGTTTGTTTCCTACTTGTGTTGGTTTCTGACTTTGTGTACCTGCCCGCTTTGTCCTGCTTCCGTTTCGTGTATGTGCTTCTGCCCTTGTACTCTGCCTGCCTGTGTTCTGCCCTGCCCGTGTTTTTGAGTTCCTCTTGTTTTCTGTTTTTTTTTTTTTTCTTAGATTTTTTGAAGTTTGTGTTTTTGCCCTTCGTGGCCTTTTCTGTTCCCTGTTTGTGTTTGCCTTTTTGGTTCGTAAAGTCTTTGTTAATTTTCCCTTTTTTTTGAGTTTGTCTTTCTTTACTCTGCGCCTGGGTCCTGGCCTCTGTACCGTGACAGCGTTTTCCATCACCCATCAGTGGTTGGTCCGCCAGAGAGGGTAGGCAGAGCTAACGCAACAGGCTCGCTCTTCAACTCACTTGTGTGTGAGCGGTGTACTGTTTTTCCCAGTGTCTGCTAGCGTTACAATAACAGAGAAGGGGGGGGGGGGGGGGGTGGGGGGGGTTATGGAACCCTAAAAAGTTTTTGTGTAACATGAGAGGTCATATTATTTGTTGATGTAGTTTTCGTATTACATTTGATGTCAATGTAACGTTACTAAATTACATAGCTATTTGCACAGCTAACGCTAGCTACCGGACCATGTCAAGAAAGGCAACATTAGTTTAGACAATGTTGTGCACAGTATCCATCTCTCATATCAGGTAACGTTAAAAAAAACACTAGCTAACGCTACCAACCGGTACCGACCTCGCAGACCGTCTATCGAATGCAATGCTACCTTGTTGCAACGTTGCAGTGTAGCTAACTAAAGGCCAGTTCAGATCAATGATTTGCAATGAGACTGGATGCAACCTGCAAAATTCCAAGACGTCTGATTGTAAACGTTCTAAAACTGCACTTAGCGATTTGACAAGGTGGGTCTTTTGAGATCCCAGGCCATGGCTTCAGACGCTCTGCAACTAACCAGTTCACACCGCTGCAATTTTTACTGCAACATTCTAAAACCGTTTCGTCTCGTTGCAAATCATTGATCTGAACTGGCCTTAACGTTATCGTTATTTACACTGCCATCAAGTTCATCAATATATTGATCGGAATAAAGCCAGGGTATAGGTGGAGCAGAGCGAGTCTGATTTCTGTGTAAAGATGTCAAGCCAGAGAAAACTAAATAAAAGAATATGGCAATATGGATTAGCGTTGTTATTATTTTATTACGCTTCCTCATATGTTCCTTCAGTCTTGATGCCCTTTTTTGATGAAATCTCCTTTGTTTTTGTTTTATTCTTCTTGTTCTGATTACTAATTTAACACCCAGCTCAGCTTTAACATCCAACAGTTTAGCTAGCAAAACCAGAAACACCAGGGGTAACATTTTGCAAGGCAGTTGTTTCAAAAAATATCACACAACAATCATTCACGAAAAAGACTGTTTATTGTGCATGAGATACATAATTGCACGAACCACAGCGAATCCTGCGAATTCTTCTCTGCAGTGTAAAGATGTTCATACCGAGCAAAAGGTAGATAAAGAACGTTTGTGGAAATTGATCGTCACTAATTCTACCCCAGGTCTGCTACAGCATTTTAACCCGGCTCGGCAGTGTAAAGACAGCTTAAGTTAGCCTAATGTTAGACAATGAATGAGTATGTACATAACGTTACTTGTATAACAACCATTTTTTATTCAGTAAATAATAAATGTAATAGTTGGCGTGGCCCAGGTGCCAACTGACTGACGTCACACAGGCGACACTGGTTGGATCCGGTTGGATCTATGGGAAGTGATGTCCAAAAACACACCTGCAATTACCGCTTCTCGCCATTGGTACCACCAAAGAGAACGAAACGGAAATATTCAACATTGTAACTTTCAGGTAGAACGTTTGAATCATGATTGGCAGGAAGTTTATGTAGAGGATACTAATGAATCATATGAAGCATTTTTAAATACATTTTTGACACTTTATAACCGACATTGTCTGTTGAAAGCGTATAGACAAAATCCTAGAAAGTGGGGAAAACCATGGTTCACAAAGGGGTTGGAAAAAGCTTTTAAAAATAAAAATAGGCTCTATAGGGAATTTATAAAACATCGAACAAAGGAAAAGGAGGACACGTATAAAAATACAAAAACAGATTGACATTTATTATGAGATTGCAACAAAAAGATTATTATAATCAGTTGTTGCAAAATCATAAAAATAATATTAAGGCTACCTGGAGTGTGCTTAATGATATGATCAAAAATAGTAGTAAAAAGGATTTTCCAGCATATTTTGTAAAAGTGATAATTCAATTATTGAAAATATGGAGGAAATCGTTAATGAGTTTAATGATTATTTTGTTAATGTAGGCCCAAATTTGGCAAAGGAAATTAACATTCCTCCTGATGAAGACAATAATTTTCGATTTTGCATTTGACAACATCAATTCAGTATTCCTTGGTGGAGTTTGTGAAAGCAATGTGTTAGAAGTGGTCAGAAAGTTTAAGAATAAAAAATCCACTGACGGTAATTCTATTGATATGTCACTGCTAAAAGAAGTAATTGAATGTGTACTCAAGCCATATACTTATATATGTAATAAATCCTTTCAAACAGGTATTTTTCCTAATAAAATGAAAATGACTAAAGTGGTTCCAATCTACAAAAATGGTGACAAACATATTGCATCAAATTATAGACCTGTGTCTTTGCTACCTCAATTTTCTAAAATACTTGAAAAATTATTTGTAAATAGACTTGACGACTTTATTGAGAATATTATATGAGTTATTGAGTGACCATCAATATGGGTTTAGGAGTAATCGATCGACATCTTTAGCGGTGATGGATCTTATAGAAAATATTGCAACTGCAGTAGAAAAGACAACAAAAAAAACACTGTAGGTGTATTTATGATTTATGTAAAGCGTTTGACACAATCGATCATTCTTTACTTCTGCAGAAATTAGAACACTATGGCATAAGAGGTGTCACACAGCACTGGTTAAGAAGTTATTTAAATAATAGGTTTCAATATGTAAAAATTAATAATACTGAATCATATTCTAGAAGAGTAACCTGTGGTGTTCCACAGGGTTCGGTATTGCGATCTAAGTTATTTATACTTTATTTAAATTATATTTGTGCAGTATCTAATACATTGAAATTTGTTACTTTTGCTGATGATACAAACTTATTTTGTTCAGGGGAGGACATTAAAGAGTTATTGAAAACAGTAGAAAAATGGTGTGATACTAGTAAGTTATCACTAAATGAAAATAAAACAAATTGTATGGTGTTTGGTGGTTTTAGGGATAATTGTGAAATAAAAATGGATTTAAATGGAGTTGAAATTGAAAGAGTATATGAAACAAAATTCTTCGGAGTGATTATAGATCATAAACTGTTGGAAACCACATATAGAGCATATCAAACTGAAATTATCTAAATCTATTGCTATTCTTTACAAAACCAGGGATCTGTTGATTAAGAAATGTCTGCATATAATGCCATATATGTCATACTCTGTTGAGGTCTGGGGATATGCTTATAAAACAAATATAGACCCTATAATTTAACTCCAGAAAAGAGCTATTAGAATAATAAATAAAGCTGGTTACCACAAATATACTAATCCATTATTCATAGGGTCCTACACCTTAAAATTTTTAGATATTGTGTATTTAAAAACATTGGAAATACTTTTTCGAGTTAGGAGTAAAAACCTTCCAGTTTATATTCTACGATTTTTTAAATCAAGAGAAGGAAATTATAATTTAAGAGGGTTGTGTATCTTTGAAACATGTAAAGTGAGAACCAATGTATAGTTTGACTCGGTTCTGGGAGTCAAACTATGGAATGGTCTTAGAGATGAGTTGAAATTGTGTAGATCTTTGTGGAGTTTCAAAAAAGCCTTAAGATGTAAAATAATTAAGGATTACAGTTTAAAGTAAAAGAAAAAAAAAATCTTTTTTTTTTGTACGAATAAAATGTGAAATAATTAAGTATTGCAACTTTAGAGTATTTTTTTGTACTACTGATATTCTGGGTGATATTATGGTTGTATAGGATAGGCAATAATAAGCCTTGGGCTTCAGCCTATTCCTTTTTCGGTCATTGATTGTGTGAATTTTATTGTGAAATGGATTAGTGTAAACATGTATGATGATGTAATGTATGTCTGTTGCATATCCACACAAATTGTCAAATTTTGTTCCTTATAATGTATGACCGAAATAAACTATATTCATTCATTCAGTTAGTCATATGCTGATATGCACTTATAGCTAGCCACTGCTACAGCATTTTCAGTGATATGGGAGCATGCAGCTGAAATCCTCTATGGAAAGCATCCTCACAGCGATCTTATCTACAATCAGTAGGCAGTGTTGTGCATATCCCGCTCTTACAGCTCGTTTCCAGCCCAAACCACTGCAAAGAGAGCAAACTTTTTTTTTGTCAGTGATATTTGCTTCTGACATCTACAATGGCAATCGCAACCACAATATTTATTTTGCCTGTTTGTATAGCTATTTCCATGGATAAAATCACATTTATTATTATTATTTATTGGTAAAAACATTTACTTCATATCCAGGGGGAGAGCCAACTCCTTGCACCTTACATGACATGTGTAGCCATTTAGTAATACAATCGCATTTCAGGCTAGAAAATAACCCATTAATCCAGAGAAATTGCAGAGTTGTCTTAGAATCTTTATCGCAACAGAATGTATCAAGGCTAGCACCGGCAGTGTCTGCATAGCAACGGACGCTGTAATGAAACTTTAAGTACATCACAATGGGTATAACAGCTGTTTTAGAATGTCAGTATCTCACCTGGATCATTTTTGCCGCCCTGATCAAATTTGTTGTGACAGCTGCAGTCCAAAACAAACACCTGAGAGAGGCAGCGTGCTGCCTGCGTGCGTGCCTCCCCCAAGGTGTTACGTCATTGTTTTGCAATGCGCAGCAGTCGTAAAAATATGCTGGCATCGATAAGCGGAATCAATAAGCTCAGAGGCATACGATTCCAATGAATAGGACAACTTGGAACCGGTTCTCTTCAACGGGAACCGATTCTCGATTCCCACCCCTATTTGATACCCATGTAAGCAAACCCCCCCCCCATCCAATAGAAGCCTATTCAACATCATGCTCCACATTAGACTCATTGTAAATACACGTACCTGCTTCTCATGACTGATATTGTCCTTCGAATTAATGTGTCGACCTTTATTTTTTGATTAGTTATTTCATTATGTTAATATTTTATGCTGTTTTGTTGCTTTCCTTTACAAATGCAGGAAGTAGACCCGGGCAGTTTAGTGTCAAACTCGAGGATGCATATCATTGCGCGACTTCTGATGTGGGTGTACCTGCAGACAATAACATTAGGTTGGTCGTAGACATAGTGTATTACTACTAGCTAGCGAAACTGAAAATGTCTGAGGATGAAGGAGATTTTGTTTTTGATCATGGGATTACACTTGGACAACTCAATAATAACGTTACTGATAGGGGGTCAAATAAATGGATGGTGGCAACCCTATAACAACAGCCAGCAAGCTTGTCTAACTGTTACCGTAGACATCCTATGTATCACAGACAGACGCGATAGCGTTAGCCAGACCGCTCAGTACATTACATTACATTACATTACAGGCATTTAGCAGACGCTCTTATCCAGAGCGACGTACAACAAGTGCAGTACTTACCTCGAGTGGTTGGACCAATGATGGGAAAACGGTGGGTACAGCTCCAGGCTTCAGACAGTCGTCTTGGTAGTCGGTGGCTTCAAAGTGGTCGCTGCATACCCTTTGTCCTCGTTTGCAAACTTCTTTGGCTGTTATGTTGGGGTGTCACACGGTATAAATATCTAAATATTGAAGCAAGCAACCTAAAAACTGTCTGGGGTGCACACAAAAGCCCGGGTAGGTGTGAAAATGACCCCAGAAGTGTTATAAAGTGAAATTCCCCTTTAATGCTGTTAGAATTCCTCATTGTATGCTAGAGGACAGAACAGCAATGGTAGAAGGCTCAGTTCAATTTACGCTGCTGAAAGTGCTCGGTTTCATTCTTAATTGTGAAAGTTGACATATGCCCTGTATAGCTGCACACAGAGCAAGCTGTTTAAGTTCAGAAACGGTATTGAAATATATATTTATAATGGTAGTTTAAGAGTGAGAAACTGGATATGAAACAAAGAAGGCAAAAAGCTGCAACTGCACTTCAGAATTAACAGCTAAATAAATGAGTGAATGGATTTCTTTCTTCCAGTGTGCCAAAGCCTTTTACAATGGAGGGTCACCCAACTCACCTCAGCCATTACAAAAGTGTAAAAAGAAAGAAGGTAAACAAAGGCCATTTAAGCCTGTCCTGAAATATTTTTCCAGTTGAAATCGCAATTGATCACAAAGGTCTTCAAGCACATAGTCTAAAACAGAAATGTACACCAAAGCTTGAATTATCCGGCAGAATATGAATTTGTTAAACTATTATCAATAGTATGAAAGAGTCAAATACTGCCAGCAGCACAGATTGAATTTTGAATATTTCATCATGTCCTTTTTGATCCTCAAACTAATTATTTGACTGAAATTCTTATTGTTATTGCTACCACCCACACAGAAACTATATTTACAACAGTCCCTTTAAGCATGTCCATACATTTGTCAGTGTTTTGGGCATTATTTGGCAACACATATTTATGAGGCAGTACTGTAAAAGCAGCACTTTGAAAATTAGCAATGAAAAACCATTCCAATGGTGCCTTTATTTATGTGACATTCACCTTTTTTATTTCCCTCTTTTTGTGTTCAAGACCTTAGAGGAAACCCAAGAGATGCAGGAACCAGAATCATTACAAACAATGGTAAAAATTCTTTATCTCTGTGCCATGCAGTTATAAGCTGTGGGAACCAGAGACATGCAGGAGCTACCCACAGGAGGCAGTGATGAGAGAAGCTCTGTGGGATGCAATTATTTATCCTAAAATAAAGTGAAACTACACATCTTGGTCCTTGTTCTCAATTGGTATTTCTTTTGAAATTACTTTTATTAGGAGAAACTGTATATTGTGCTTAAGGGTATCATGTAGAGGGTGTGCATGGTCACTAATTTCAAAGCACAATCAGATTTTTTTATGATCTTTGCATAATTCTACACAACCTGACCCCTCCTGATACACAACAATATTTTCAAGTCTTTGTGGTGAGGAAGAATGTTTAGAATATTCTGGAATTCTGGAAAGATCTGGGCCTTGTGATCATTTTTTTTCAGACATGACTGCATAAGTATACAGTAATTCAGCATTACACAACATACTGTACACAGTAATTACACAAACAGAACATATCACGCAAGTGTTTTGCATACTATGCTTCAGATACTGACAGACAAGCTGAGCTATGTAGCTGAGCAGCTACATTAAAATATTATGCTGATGCTTGTAGCTTTCAATAAAGCATGGGATGTGAGGTAAGAAAGATATGCACATACAGTACAAGCTGACTGTTTAGTTTCTGCCTCAAATCACTGACAGAATGTAACTGGGCATTTATAGTTTAATTTCCATTAGCAGCACTCTGTATTGCTTCTGAGCAACCTGCCTCGTATTGGCCGTATCTGCAGAGAGATATATCTGTGAGCCTGTTCAGGTCTAAGTCAGGCTTTGAAATTGTCTGCTGTCTGAATGGAAGCACTGTGCCCTTTAACTCCACAGACTGCTTATCAGAATATGGAAATGACTGTAGCAGAGCATTGGCTGTATAACATGTAGCTACTGGTCAGTGCCTTCCCTCTTTGTCATTCTCCCTTATTTTCTTTATCGCTTCCCTTAACTTATTCACTTCACATATCGTTTTTTTTTTTTCATGCCAATGAAATTTGTGTTGTACAAGATTTATATATATAGATGGTGATTCAACAGAAACTGAATTGGTAATCCTCACACCAGAACACCCCAGCACCTACACACATAACTCAAAAACCTGAGGCATAAAAACAAAATGAAGCTATTGTCCCATAATTTTTGCCTCAGAACAAAGGTTACAACCTACATCCCCACATCCCTTGTTAAAGATATAGCAGGAAATAATGTGCCTGGCCTCTACAGAGGAATTTCCTCAACCAGAATTTTATTTTATTTCTTTACTGAATGTGGATGATGCCAAAACAGACTTATCAATGTGAAGAATCTAGGGTAGTATTTGTCTTCAATGAAAGGAGTTCTGATAAGGAGAATGAGGGATTCTGTTTCATGCTGTGCCTGGCTGCAAGAGAGTAGACACACTGCCTCTTTGTTTAGTTTGCAAATTGTTTTGTTGCCACAAGTTGTACTGGGTACTTTAATGGTTTATATCTCTGCCACACAATCACAAATGGTTTGCTTTAGAAAGTGACCCAAGAGTATTGGGATGGCAGGTATGCCCCATATTTATACAGCATGAGAGTCCAGCACTTTTCAGAGTTTTCTACACAAATATTCACAATGACCACAGACTTTCAGCTCTTAAAAACATGAATTTCCATACCCTCTGACCTCATGTGAACAGACAGAATTCACAAACAACTTCACAAGTCCGCACAATAAAGCCCCAAACTTTGTGGATTTAACATTAAAAACACTTCAATTTAAAAACATGACACTTTCAAAACTAGCAGTAAAAGAACATTTACGCACAAGTCCTTAATTGCGTTTAAGACACTTGTTAAGCACCAGAAAACAGATGCTAATTTCCCTGGTACCATCTGTTTTATATATCATTCAATAAGTAAACTCATTTTGGTCATGGTTAGTACGTTTTCTTTCTACAATAGTCTGTGATCATGTCAAACTTAACCTACATTTCTATTCTTCAGAAAACATATTGTTAAACTATTCAATTTGTGATAATTTCTTTGGTACTACTGTTATTTTCTGATATGTAAAGATTGCTGAGAAATATGTCTGTGCATTCTATTATCCAGTGTCAAGTATCTATTCGTCACAACTGTTAGCTAGTTTAGGCAGTCAAATTCTAGCTAGCTGAGGAAGCGAGCCAATAGGAGTCCTAGCTACAACTAAGCATATCAAAATGCCTTATAAACTGTATAAACACAAAAAGTGGATCTCAGAAGAGAAAAGGACCAGGAGGGATGGGTAGACAAGTTGCCTCAGCTCCACTTAGCTATGTCAAAAAGTCCAGTCTCGCCATGGGTATATCGACTTCCAGTGTTGTGCAAGTTCACACTTCAAGAGCAAGCTAAAAGTTCAGTTCACACAGATTAAAATGAACTAGTTCACATTCATAGTTCACAATTTTGAATTCTGAACTAAGTTCACAGTCCCAAAAAATTAACTAGTTCACGTTCATTTCTTCCGTTTTTTAAATTCTATTCTTTTTCAGTAGAACCTCCTCCTACCCATCCACCCCAAGCCCCCAATCATTGCCACTACCCATTTCCCAAACTAAATGAATTACTGTATACTACTATAGAATCAAGATTACTTTTGAAAGCCAAGAAAAAACAATGTGAGTATATGTTTTACCATTTAAACAATATGTCATATTATGCAGAAAGTGAAAGAAAAGAGGTGCAGTAAAGGAATACTGTAGATGCAATGGAATTTTTATTTAGCCTGCATGAACCAAATTATGCAGAAGTTCAAAAACATAAAATAGATTCATATGCTTCCAAGCAAGCTGGTACAGGCTCCACCACTGGCTTCATTACAGTCGCTAGCTGAAAGATGTGCTATGACCAATCCTATAGTGGGACTTTTGCCGTTTATTGAAGGTGCAACAGAAATTTTTTGTGCCGTTTACCGTAATCGAATGCTTTCATTTTTATCGTACGGTTAAAAAGCAAATTTTATGGGTTAGTGCTATTGGCTTATGCTAGCTATATCATATAAACCTCATATGGGGATCAGTAAAGGCTAACAACACACTAGCACTTACTTCTTGTTGGTTTTATCACCACTGTTGTGAAGTGAAATGTGGACAAACTACGTTTTCTATGAGAAATGTTATATATATATATATATATATATATATATACGACTATGCTGCTTAGGCCACCCAACAAGGATTTATGGCAACCGGCATGCCAGCATGGCTAGTGAAACCTGCTCTAATTTTAGGAACACAGCTACAAGTACTGCTGAAGCCAGTTCATATGAATATTTGAAAGACTTTTATGAACTGTATATATGGTAAGCAGTGCGTGAGCGTCGTTAACTCTCGCGAGAGTTAACGACACTCACGTTCATTAGTTGCAAAAGGATACGTTCAGTTCACCAGAAATATGAGCACGTTCAATTGGACGTGCTCATATTTTAGCGCTCTTTTTGATATTTCAACTCAAAAACATTACATTATTGTGGGCATTGAGTAAAGCATTGAATAGAAATATCAAAAGGGGGCATTAGAGATAAATCATCATTTTTCCAAATACATGTCTTTTTATCATTGAACATAAGCCTATCACTTACCCTAAAATGTGGCCATAACAGTCTTTTTTAAACTATTTAACATACTATTTACATGCACAACTAACGCACTGACCGGTTGGAATTGTGCGACGTACGGTGTCAGAGGGGTGCATCTGTAAATTCACTCCGGTGGTGTCAGTGGCACCCTGAGTGCTCTCTTGTCATTTAGAAATTAGTGCTGCTCTCAGAGGTTCAGAGCCACACCGACCGCTCCAGCTGAAGGGCCGGTTTGTCAGTGTCTGAACCCCATAATGGCTGACAGTGTGGCAAAATGCGACGGTTGGGTTATTTGGCAATATAGGTAGTGTTATTCAACATGCACAACTTACAGTAACATCAGTACATCAATTAATTAACATAAACATTAAATAATATTATATGCGTTAATTTGGGTTATTTTTTTAACAATTCATCAAAATGAATGCGTTAATTTGACATCCCTTTTTTAAAATTAAAATTAATCAAGAACTACTACATTTCAGATAATGATAACTGTAATAAATACATTCTATAAAAATTTGAAATATTTAGGCCTATGGAATAAATAATGAATCTTACAAACCTATCAGATGCATGTTTGCCCCATTAATGTACTGTAGGCTTGTTGATTAAATAGTAAAATAATAATAAAATATCTAATTTGTGAACGCAATTTTCTAAACAAAACCGTTTTATTCATGCATTTTATTCATGAAGTGCTCCTCATACACCCAAAGCACTGTATGTAGACAATTGTTCAAACACACCCTGGCTTCAGGAAAACAGCACCCCTGAAATTTTTCATGTACTCCTTTTGGTTTTCCACAGATAAATCTTGCCAAAAATGGCTATAAAAGGCAAATTGACATGGGGTGATTAATAATAATAACGCTTTGCCTACTTTTATTGGGAGATGTTCACCAATGTCCTGGACCTGAATGCTGTATGGTAGCAGAAGAGGAAACCGACATCCCTGGGGGGAAGCGAGGGCCTACCTGCAACACGTGCGGTGAACGCTCCTTTCGGGTGTGTGTGAGTGGTGGAGGCTCGGTGGATCTGAGTGCCGGTGCTCTTCCTAACCTCGATAGCTGCCAGTGCTGTCTGGGTTCCAATTGTTTGATGAGAGCTGGGGCAGAGGGTTTCAAAATTTGACCATTATTGACCGGGAAAGATGATCCACCAGGTCTCACAACATTCATCCTCATCTAGTTGATTCTTATTTTAAGGAACTTAAATAGCTTACAGTAGACAAAAGGGCCATGGAGATGTAAGAGGGAAATCAAACTGGGACCCAGAAAAGGCTGGCATTTGAATGAACCTACAGGCTGAGACTCATCACTGGACTTCAAAGAACCCAGAGCCGTGTGCTAAAACAATAAGTTACTCGGATTTCCTCGGGATGAGCAAGCCGTTGGGTCTCAGGAATGTTGCCACCTGGGCACAACTAAGATAAGGGGAACTGGTCTCTTTGTTTATGGTTGTGGGGGTCATTAAGGGTCATTAGGCCTCTGGCCAAATGGTGGGGTAACTGCGCAGTGGGCCCCTCTGCCATTAGACTTTTTCTTTCTTTTCTGGATCTGGACTTTAAATCATCTGTTTATCCTATTTACAAACCCCAGAAAACCGTACAAACCATGCACATGTTTTCATTGTATTATTGTATTATGCATTATGTAATAATAACATGGATTGCATGTACAATGGTTAAACAAAAGGGTATTTTCATGACAACTGCACCATAATATTACATCCACTTGACATGTTTAGTATGGACATATTCAGGAAAATTATAGCAATTGAATGAAATATGTTTCATACCAAATAGAATTTAATAAAACATAGTTTCAATAACTCAGGAAAAAACTAACACAATGGAATGTCCTCTCTGGTAATCATCTCCTTTTCCCCATTTCCCCACCAATTGTTTTAACAGCAGCCCCCAACCGGTGGGGGCCGAAATTCGAGATTTATGATTCGGCCAGGTTAATTTATGGTAATGCCGCCTAGACCAAACGGGGGATTTGGCTTAAAAGGAAGGGAGACAAAGCAATCGAGGAAGATCGTAATCGACTTCCCACCGTGCACATACTCTGTGCGCTGTGTGTAGACAGACAAGGAAGATCGTAATCGACTTCCCTCAGTGCACATACTAGGCTATGTGTTCTGTGTAGAGATAGCCATGGAAGATCGTAATCGACTTCCCACCGTGCACGTACTATGTGCGCTGTGTGTAGACAGACAAGGAAGATCGTAATCGACTTCCCTCAGTGCACATACTAGGCTATGTGTTCTGTGTGTAGCTAAACAGGCTGGGTAAGAACTCTTTTACTCTGTATTTCTGGTTTTAACCTGTATAATTGATTTTGGAAATTGAAGATAATAACCTACCTGCCTGTTCAATAAATTCTTATTTTTAACTTGCGTGGTCTTCATGACTCTAATCCATTTTATCTTCTTTTCAGCCGAAATTCCGTTTAAATACTCAGGGGGGCAATTCGGACGGGGACCTCCTGATCAGGGGTCTAGTACAGTAAAACGTCTTTAGTGGGGTCTTCAAGTTAGATAGGTGACCACGATCTGCCTGTTAAGGGATTGGTGGTATTGGTTCTGGTGTTTTGGCTTAAGAGAACCCATGGGCGTAGTACGCCGGTTCTTGTCAAATTCGCCTGAAGGAGCCCGATAGATACACACCGTCCTGGGCTCATAACTGTCTATGTACTATCCATGTAAGCCAGGCATGGAAGGCATGTATTATGGTGGTCAGCCTCCTACCCTCTGGATTCCTCGCCGAACTGAGATTTAACAATAATGCTAAACCCGGGAGCATATATTGAGGAATAATGGCACAAGATAGAGTCGAGTGTAACCACTCCCAAGTTCCACGTATAGTTAAACCCAAATTTTAAATTATCATATAAAATGGAGTCAGATTTAATACGAGAGTAAAACATAGTAACTGTTACGCTTTCTTGCTGTAGTCACGGATAGATCGGGTGTGTTGTTCCGCGCATTTGTGAATATTCTAATGCTCCCATTAGGATATTGACAGTCCGGCAACAGATCGGATATATCTCTGATGACAGCATAGCCCCGTTTACGAACGGAGAGTAACCAGAGTGCTACTGATCCGTTTCAGGCCAGCTTTAAGCGGGATATGAAGCAGCGCCTTCATATCTAACCCGTGGCAACGGAACCAGTGCATTCTGAAGTATAATTGTGCCCTGTTCTTACGAACAGAGGAAAAATAACTAACATCTCCGTTTTGACTCACACCAGCCAAAGGAAAACACGCGGTGCCTTCCCCTCCAGCTACAAACCCTCATTGGTCTAGCTGTGAGGTGTTTACAGAGACTACTATGAGGCTTACATACAAATGTACCAAGTTATTTGGCTAATTATTTTACTCACATCAGAGACATCCATAATTATGCAACCAGAGGCAGTCTCACTGATTTTGTCCGCTGTACATTCAAGAGCCTAATGGGAAAAAATACCTTTTTGTTCAAGGGCGTGGTTCAGTGGGATAGACTTTCCTCTGAATTGAAATCATGTGCATCAGAGAATAATTTTAAATCATCCTTAAAAAGATGTCTGCTAAACACTGTGTAACCATCACTGTTTGTATAATATAATCTGCCAGTATGCTGTCTTTCCTGTGGTGATATGTATTGTTCTGTCATATCTGTTTGTATTGCATTAACTGTATTGTATTGGATGTTTGGTCACGTCTGTGTTTGAATGTTAGAGAACCACAGTGGAAATAAGTCTGCTGGCTTTCTGGTGCTTTTATCCTCTGCAGTTTTTAAAGGATTACTGTATGTTATGCAGTCTTATGAAATCTTGTTTTTTAATTGTCAAATAAATGCATTCATTCATTTCTTCATTCTGTATAATGCAAAGCAAACAGTGACTGCAGTAGGGACTGCAAACAACCAAACACAGCTGAATTTGTAAAAATATTTCATTTAGCCTTTCCAACCATGTTCTGGAGCAGTATGACGGACATTTGGGGAAAGGGACTGACATAAACTCCACCTTTACGGTACATCATTTTTTTCATGGAAAGATTGAAATGTATTTCTTTGAACTTGTATGCATTGGAAATAAAACTAAAAGCTACATTTCATGAACTAATTGCAGAAAACAGAAATATAGATTGATACACGATGCCATAGATTGTATTTGATCTTGTAAGTTATTAATTTATTTATTTTTGATATGTTTAAACTGTAGGCTGCAATCTGTTCTACTGTGTATGTAAAATAAGATAATGGAATTTTCTCTGATTTCATATAATTACACAGAAGACTTGTAAATCCCTGCTTGTAGCGCCATTTCACTCAGAGCTCAGTTGCGTGTAAGCTTGCAGGTTTTTGATATGAGCCACACATCCATCCAAGCAGTAAAATTATAGGCCATGTAAATCAATAATACTTCTGTACACTAAACAAGGACTTTCTGGTGTCATGCGTTAAATGGAGTGTTTGTTAGGGTAAACAGACCGTCAGCTTGTTCCACAGTCTCACTGCAGTTATAGGTGCATAAATTGCTTTTCTGAAAACAAGAGAGCCAGCATCTCCTGTATGCACGCAGTATGCAAACTAGAGAATTATTACAGCAGAATAGCAATTATTGCCCTGTTAGACCAGGTGTCAAGAGACATTAAAATCGGCTTCCTATAACAAAAATCTACAGCATTACTATTACTTTCCTTTTCTCACAGAAGTCTAGCAGATCTTTGAGACAAATGTAATTAAATGGACATGTACTGTAAATTAAATTGAACCCCCCTACTACCAACGCTGAAAAAGTAGTTTTAAATAATTTCCTACACTGTAAAACCAAACAGTAAAAAAAGTAAAACATAATGTATCTTTTACAAATTTTAACAGAAAATGTCTTTGTTCTTTTAACATACATTTCATTTTCAAATTAGATTTTTAACTATTCAGATATTTGCAAGATGAATTGCACTCACTGTTTCAGCCTGGCTCCGCCTACTACCCAGTTTAGAAAAATGCATCCTGGGGCAGGTGGAGTCAGTGTGTCCATCTCAAACTAGGTGTTGCAGATCAAATATGAATCAAAATTCAACAATTACACGGCCTATTTCTCACCTCAAATGTTATCAGAAACATATTTTCGCTGACTGTTTAGGTGGTATATGAGAGTTTATGAACAGGCCTCCATGTTTCTCTGGTTAGAAAACGTTGAGCCAAAACCTAGCTAATCAGGTGCCGGCAGTGTTCCATTATATTAAAAAATAAACAGACAGATTTGTGGGTGGCAACAATCTTCCAGCTGGATATCTTGATTGACATTTATATGACATAGTACACTGATACCACGATTGGGGCAGGGCCAGAATGGAATGCAGAAAGCATTTTTCAAATGTTAGAAGGCATTTTCTACCAGTTTTATCTGTAAAATAATATTATTTCAGAACTGTTGAAATAACAGCATGATTAAAATATTTCATTATAAAGTAGTGTAGCACCATCAGGAGAAAGGCAACCACACGTCAGGGAGAGGTACAATAATCTGACAGACAATCACCAGTTGGTTCAGGATTCAATAAATTTACTGAACACTTTTATCAATCTCTCTGTTTTGGACCCTAGCTCTATTCAGAGGTTCCCTCTCTATACCGGGGCTGCTAATCAGCATGCCTAGGTGCAAATCAGCAAACCAGAAACACAAAGCAATGCCGTAATCAAAGTCCAAGTCAGAAATCCAGTCCTCAGTATTTCCAGAGTCTACAGCCAAATTGGGTTCTTAAATAAAGCACAGGTTATCCACAGATCTGTCCACAATTCAATTTCTACAAAGAGCACCCGCACCCGCACCCGCACCCGCACCCGCACCCGCACCCGCACCCGCACCCGCACCCGCACCGGACCCACCACCACGCTATTCCCCATAGATACTTCATAACCTGCAACCACACCCTTGAGTTTAAATAGGGTGCGTTTATGACTTCATTTTCCTCAGCTGCCTGTCGTTTGGCTTGTTAGCCACTTAGGGGGACCCACCTTGCCTTCACATAACGCCTCAGGTCCACAAATATTTGGACACTGACAAAGTTATTGTTATTTTAGCTGTCTACGACAGCATATTGGAGTTGAAAATAAATAATGAATATGAGCTCAAGGTGCAGACCTTCAGCTTTAATTTGAAGGTATTTACATCCAAATTGGGTGAATGGTGTAGGAATTACAGCACTTTTTATATGTGGTCCCCCCCCCTTTTAAGGGACCAAAAGTAATTGGACAAATGGCTGCTCAGCTGTTCCATGGCCAGGTTATTCCCTCATTATTTCATTTACAAGTAAGCAGATAAAAGGTAGCATTGATTTCAAGTGTGGCATTTGCATTTCGAATCTGTTGCTGTTAACTCTCAATATGAAGTCAAAAGAGCTGTCACTGTCAGTGAAGCAAGCCATCATTAGGCTGAAAAAAAAACCCATCAGAGAGATAGAAAAAAACATTAGGTGTGGCCAAATCAACTATTTGGTACATTCCTAAAAATGAAGAATGCACTGGTGAGCTCAGGAACACCAAAAGGCCCGGAAGACCACGGAAAACACCCTGGTGGATGACAGAAGAATACTTTCCCTGGTGAAGAAAAACCCCTTCACAACAGTTGGCCAGATCAAGAACACCCTCCAGGAGGTAGGCGTATCTGTGTCAAAGTCATCAATAAAGAAAAGACTTCACCAGAGTAAATACAGATGGTTTACCACAACCATTGGTAAGCCTCAAAAACAGGAAGACCAGATTAGAGTTTACCAAAAAACATCTAAAAAAGCCTGTACAGTTCTGGAAAGATGAGACAAAGGTCAACGTGTACCAGGATTATGGGAAGAGAAGAGTATGGAGAAGGAAAGGAACTGCTCATTATCCAAAGCATACCACCTCATCTGTGAAGCATGGTGGAGGTAGTGTTATGGTGTGGGCATGTATGGCTGCCACTGGAACTGGTTCCCTTGTATTTATTGATGATGTGACTGCTGACAAAAGCAGCAGGAATTAATTCTGAAGTGTATAGGGCTATACTATCTGCTCAGATTCAGCCAAATGCTTCAAAACTCATTGGACGGCGCTTCACAGTGCAGATGGACAATGACCCAAAGCATACTGCGAAAGCAACCCAAGACTTCTTTAAGGCAAAGAAGTGGAATGTTCTGCAATGGTCAATCACCTGACCTGAAAAATGGCAAAACCATATCATTTGCATGCCATGACTTCCCGATGTCTGTGATCTGTGAACAAGCATTGTTTCTCCTGATTAATTTTCCTGTTGAACTCAATGGAAAAAATATTCAGGAGAAACAATCCTTGTAGTATCTACTGCATATCTGGCAGCAGCATGGTGGTTTGAGTCTCTTTTGATACCTTGAACCCTTGATGACTTGAAGCTATTTAGCCAACAAATGTGTTCCATACTGTATCAGTATAATTTACAGCTGAATCTAGTCCCACCCCCCAATTCCCATAAAGATCCATTCAAATGCAACGAGTTGTTGTATCGCTTGTAGGACAACCTGAAAATAAGATATCCAGACTCTGATGATGTTGATAGGTCACAGACATCAGGAAGTCATGGCATGCAAATGATATGCAACCAAATACAAAACATGACTCTTTTATTTGACATTGTTAATTTGTCTACTGTATAAGTGAATGTCCCTGTTTCTAGCTTTACCTCAAACAGTTCACTGCAGAAAAGTAAATGAGCAAATGGTGGCAAAGGAGGTCTCATGAGTCCATTTGTTTAATTCTTGCATCTGTTTGCATGATCATCTTTTTTGAAGTCTGGAGTCATCAATACTGGACTGGAGTACAGGGCCTTTCTCAGTTCCTGAAAAGCCTTTTCTATCTCTGTAGTTCACTTCACCACATTAGGCTGTTTCAGTCCAGTCAGTTCTGTCAAGGGAGCTGCTAGGGATGCAAAACTTGGGATAAAACATCGGTAATAACTTGTGAGACCCATAAATGTTCTCACCTGTTTCTTATTAGCTGGCTCGGGCCAATTCGGGATCACTTCCATTTTTTCCTCTTGTGGTTTTATATTTCCCCTCCCAGTGTGGAATCTGAGGTACTTTGTTTCTTCCATCCCCAGGTGACATTTCCTGGGGTCTGCTGTCAGCCCTGCCTTCCATGGTGTGCCAAGGACTGTATCCAGTCTCCTTTTATGGTCCTCCCAGTTTTCAGATGTAATATAATCTTCATCCTCCTCAGATTCCTCCACAGCATCATTACTTTCAAAGTACTTGCACCATCATGGGCAGATCAACTCAGCAGTATCATGTGAAGTGACAAATGGAGTTTGGTCATCATTAGAGGACTAAGTCTCATCTTCCTGCCCAGAAAAATCCTTCACTTTTTCATCCATATTCTTTTTCAATTAGCTGGTACTTCTGTTATTATTTTCTACATACTACTCTTCTTCCTCATCCTTCTCAATCTCTGCATCATCATCATCTTCCTCATGACTCTGCGATGGATAAAGCAAGGTAACTACATTCACTTCAAATATATTTTGGATATAGACTAGCATTAAATATGAAATAAAATAGAAACAATACATTTCCTATGTTTTATTATTTTACGATTTATCAAAAAAATCATTAGCGTTGTTGTATGAAACTCACATATTTGAGGATTTTTGTGGAAGGTTAATGGTTTTCTAGCAAGGTGTACAAAATGCCAGCATGCATGTGTGACCATGTGCATGTTGCATCAGTCTGCATGTAAACTGGACATGTTCACTTAATGGTTTGCAAGGTCTGCAAAATGGTGACCACTTGTTTTGCTTCTTTGTAGTCAATAGTTAAACTTTAAACATAGGCTTAAAGTCTATGAATTAAAGTCCACTGGTCCCCTGATATTTTATCACAGTGCTGTGAATATTAAAATAGTGAGGCAGGTTAATTTGCTATTATCCTCTATCTTCAGGCTTTAATTGAAACAAGGAACAACAAGGATTCCTCCCTCTGGGGGGGAGCGCAAGATGGCGACCAGAGCAGTCATGTTTTATTGCACCTGAGCGACATTTAAGGGTTTCCATACCCAACAGTTTGTTTTGTGTATGCCTTTGGTTATGGAAAATGTTCTAACATAATATAAATACCGTTGTTAAGTGACATTATTTGTTTATTCGAAGTAATTACCTCAGAACGAAGTTTAGTCTGCCACTATCTTCTGCTTGCTAACTAATTCACTTGCTAACTGACCGGCACTATGGAAATGTCCGGAAGTGGCTCTGCTTTAAAGCGGAATTCCTCCTCCAGAGCGAAGAAAGTTGCCTCTGAACTTTCAGAAGATGAGATGAACACAATCAAGAGTGACCACTCATACCCACGGCCTAACAGCCCACAACAAACTCCTTCACCTGCTCATGACACACCATTAAAAGTCCAGAAATGAAGAAAACCAAAACGGAACCGACACTGCTCGAGCTACAGAACAACATAGTGAGTATTTTAACTGCAAAGATTAATGAAAGGTCAGACAATCTAGAAGAAATGGTAAAAAATAATACTGTCAGCATCGACTCTCTGAAAAGATCGCTTGACTTTGCATTCAAAGAGGTTAACGACCTTAAAAGTGACATGAAAGCAGTGAAAGTGACGTGCATGGAGAACAACAAGAAGGTGAAGTAACTGGGAGAAAAGCTGAACGAGGCTGAGAGATACCGTCGTAGATGGAACCTACGCATTGCTGGGATTCCCGAACAGGCAGATGACAATATCAAGCAGCGGGTCATAGGAATCTGCAAAGCTGTCATTCCCGAATTCAGAGCAAAATTATCAAAAGACATCGCTCATCGTTTGGGATCCAAGGAGCAGAACAAAGGACCCAGAATAACAATCGTCTAGTTCACCAACAGAACCACACGGGACCTTATATGGAAACGGGCAAAGGACTGTGAGTACTTGAAAACCCACAAGCTGAGGTTCAAGGAAGACCTGACCAAAGCTGATGTGGACACTCGCAGCAACTTGTGGCCAGTGGTGGAAGCTGCCCGGAAGGAGGGGAAGGTTGCGTTCTTTGCGGGTGTGAAGGTGATCATCAACGGGAGAGTATTCCAACCGAATCAGGGAACATAGACTTGAGTGAAGTCCACTTAACCTCTTAGCGCAAAGCCCCTAGTGGTTGGCACGCCGGTGTGCCGAGATTACTAAACTCAAACATTCGGTGCTACTGCAACCAAAGTGTGAGTTAAAAACAGAAACGCGCTGTTTTAGTTTCATTAGTAGACGATACACGACAACTATGCCGAAAACGGAGTTTCGCAGCCCCACCATTGTCGTTCTAGTCATTCATTTAACACGCACACCCTCCCTGCAGTCTCATCTACAAAACACCCCCCACCCTTGACATAATGGACAATATTGTCTATCTTGGCATTCATAAAAATATTCTTTCACCACTAAAAAATCATATTCCGTCATAGCAACAAGATAAACCCGACAATAGCCATAAGATATGCTATACAGCAGTGAAAACACTGCTCACTGAGTAACGAAATTAACGAGAAAAAGTTTTTAAAAATGATACCATGTCATTCTACAGTCAATATCTGGGACTAAATATTGAATAAATATACAACCTTACTGTTGGTTTTACGTGTAGAGATGTCCGTTTTGAGAATGCGTGGTCATATATTGTCTTGGACAATCCGTTTGGGAAATATACGCGCATTTGTGACGCCTGGGTATCTTCCAAAATAGCTGTGCTTAATACCACACCTGTTGTTTACGGCGTCGTCGCCCTTTTTAGGACAGTCTGGCTTGGTTGACAATTCATTTATTCAGTAGGTAAGAGTATAAGCTTTCGACATGAACGATGTATAACATGTCTAATTCTGCTTTTGGAATAGCGTTTTATAGGTCAGCGTAACAGAAAATATTCTTAGCATCGCATTCACTTACGCTTTCACTCTGTTAGCGGAAAAATACGCTGCACCTAACAATATTTCATAATTTCTTGGAAAATACTATTATTATTGAGGACTTCTGGACATAGCTAAGCCATATGTTTGCTGATAGACTTAGCTGACATTGTTTTCTGGAGCAAAACAGAAGCAAATAGAACAGTATCATTGATACTGTCTCTGTCTCCATCTACTGAACATAGATGAGATTTCATCGTTGCTATGCAAGTATTACTGCTCAAAATATTTCGGTTATACACGTTATTTTTGAAATTGAGTATCTTTAAATAGGTTAGTGGTGTTATATAATGTGGGTATTTCACACTGTAATGTAAGCGTTAGTTAGTAGTGTAATAGTTTTTGTGAAGCATGCAACGGTGATGACGTGAGAGTTGGAACATTGCCAAAATGTGGTTGACGGTTTTTTTCATATTGTCCCAACCTCATACAAGAAAATATACTAGAGTACAGAGTATAGAAATACACACAAGAGTTAATTATTACACATTTAGGTACTGTACTGCATTGTGACAATATTTTTGCATTATTTTTTTTAATCTGATAGCAATGTTTCATCTTAAACCTTCATAAGGGGCTCATCTATATGCTTTATAATCATTTTAGATTTTGGATATGTTTCTGGACCCCTAGATATTTTAGACCACTGTTGTTCATCTCCCTTTTCAGGAGTAACTTCTAGTTATATTTTAGTATGTTAGTGACCAAAGTTTGTCTATTCAACTAAGTACATAATGGGATGGTAAACCCTGAGTTGCATAAAACTTGACTATCTACAACTTGCACTAAGCTTTATAAGGTTAAGTGTTTATTTTATGTCCTTATCTGTATGTTCGATTAATGTCAGGGGTATTCGTGATGCACTGAAACGCAAAGCTATTTTTCTGTACTGTAAATGGTTCAATGCAGATTTTTATTTTTTACAAGAAACACATGCATGTTTATCCGATTTGAGTTTATGGAAGAATCAATGGAGCAATGATTTCTGGCTATCTTATGGTAGCAACCATTCTGCAGGGGTTGCAATATTGAAAGGTTCATTCAAAGGGAAAGTTATTAACAGTAAGATCCATCACTCTGGAAGATGGACTCTTTTAACAGTAACCATCAACAGTGAGAGATATTTGTTGGGAAATATATATGCTTTTAACTATAAACAGAATAGCATATCTTTATTTCAGGAATTGGAGGAAGAGGTACATTGAATTAATGATGTCTTTCAAGATATCAAAATTATCCTGGGAGGGGATTTCAACTCAGTGTCTGATGCAATGTTAGATAGGTTTCCCCCTCCTACTAGACCTAACATCACAAACCCAGAGTTCAGTAACGTATGTTCTGGTCTTTGTGTTATAGTTATATGGAGATCTAGGTACCCAAACAAAAAGGAATACACTTGGTGTAATAAGGACAGATCCAAGCAATCAAGGATTGATTTATGGTTGATTTCAGACATTCTTGATAAACAAGTGGACAAGGTCTCTATTGAACCATCGGTTCTTACTGATCATGAAGCCATTCTTTTATCTTTTTTAAAAAATTTTTAAAATTTATTTTTTATTTTTTATTTTGCCAAATTACATTTATTGATGCAAATGCAAAGCCATTTTCTGGCATTATAATAAAATCGCACTTACAGCTAGTTTTTTTTCATTTATTTATTATTATTATTATTTTTTTTTTTATTAAGTAAGCAAAAACAAACAAAACAAAAGGGCAAAGGAGGTAACAAAGTAATACAATAAAATGACCTAATCAAACCAGAACAAAACAGTAGGGAAAGTGCATGAGGACAACAAAATAAAAAATAAAAAAGAAAGAGGGAAGTGATAGATTAGAGAATGCTGGGAGGGATCTGAATGAGTGTATGTTTGTTGGGTGTAGGTGTGTGATGCCTGTGTGTGTGCAAGTGTATGTCAGATTCTAAATATGGTAGGGATTGTGGTGTAGGTATAATGGCGGATATGTGTATGTGAATGACGGTAAGCATGTTTATTGTGGATGGTGGACAGTCAAAAAGGGGTGATGAGTGAAGTCAGTGCGGGAATTAAGAATGTAGGGTATTAATGAATGGATTCCAGATTATGTCACAGTCAGCGGTTTTTTTTTTAATGGAGGCAGATCATTTTTCCATTGATATGTATTCGATTAGTAGATTTTTCCAAAGTGCAATATTGATTTTTTTCCTTGATTTCCAGTTGTTACATTCCACGTCGTGTGTGTTTTATTCCCCCTCTGTAATGCTGCAGGAGACCCATTCATCATTCCATTCGCTGTCCCCGCTGTCAATCATCGTTAACCTGGTCCCGCCTCCACCAATCACATCCCTCCTCTGGAAGATAAAAGCTACGTGGCTCCTGCAGCTCGTCGTCTCTCTGTTGTTGTGATCTCTGTTCGTTTTTGCTGTGTGGTTGTAGAGATTGGAGACCTGTGAGTGTGCGTGTAAACGTTTTTCCCTGCTTGTGTATGTGTGGTTGTCTGTGTGTGGTTAAGGCCCTGGGGCAGGTAAGACAGAGGCCTCTATACATTGGTGCCACACGCAGGAAGAAAACTTGTATAGACACATTAGAAAAGGGGTGGTTGCCAACTGTGTTTTTTTTGTTTGTAAGAGTAGCTAGATAGTCAGATTATATTTTGTTCTAGCGCTGTTTGGTTTTGTTTATTTCATTACTTTGGCTACATCCATGTCCCTTGGCCTTGTGACTTAGTTGTGTCTTGTTTTGTGTAAATTGTACAAATGTAAATATCACCTCACTTGCACTTATAATAATAATAATAATAATAACACCTTTAAAATCACCTGCAACTTTGTCTGCCCTGATTATTTATACTACACGTGCACACCACCTTTTCACCCGGACACTTTATTTCTATATATATGTTACGTACTCCCTCCTACCCCTAGACACTAAGAGAGACGTAACAAATTGGGGGCTCGTCCAGGATCGCGCGTATTCCGTGTAAATAATCGTGTGTTTGCAGTGTACATTGTTGCATCGGTGGGTTGTGTAGCTCTGCGGTGGTGTATTGTTGGTGTATTGTGTGTGTATTTGCTGCTGTGCATAGTGAAGGAAATAAAAATGGCATTGTTTGATTTAGGTGAGTTTATTGCAGAACCTTCGGTTATTGTTTTCGACCACTGTCGTAAAGCAGACTTGTTAGCAATTGCGAATCACTTCGGTGTTTTGGTTTTGAGGAGTCTTCTTAAAAGGGAGATTAAGTCCGTGGTATGGGACAAGCTGGTGGAGTTGGGAGTCTTTACCTTGCCTGTCCTGTTACCTCCCAGCCAGCTTGACGTGTCATCCGTGGAGTCTGGGAAAGATCCCGATCCACCGCTGAGTGCTGGTGGTTCCGCCGGAACGGAGGTGAAGGCGGAGAATCCCCCGGCTACCTTACCAAGGTTCGAGGCTTTCTCGCCGAGCTCCTCTGGGTCGAGGGTTGATGCACGGCTGAAGGTCCGTTTGGCCCGTCTTCAACTGGAGGCCCAGGAGAGGGCTCGAGAGTCCCAGGAAAGGGCTCAGAAACTTGAGTTTGAGCATAGGCTAGCCATACGTACACTAGAAATTGAGGCGGAGACAAAGCTAAAGCTGCGTAAGTTGGAGTTGGAGAACGCCGCTACGCAAGCTGTTACAGCCCCCGCCTCAGGTATGCCCCCACCATTTGCTGACCACTATGATGTGCGGAGACACGTAGCAATTCCCCTATTTCGAGAGACAGAGGTGGACGCTTATTTTAGTACTTTTGAGCGCCTTGCCACTGTGCTTAACTGGCCAAAAGATATTTGGACCACCTTGCTGCAGTGCAAATTAACCGGTAAAGCGCAGGATGCAGTGGCTACCTTATCGCTTGCCGACAGTTTAAATTATGAGGTGGTGAAGGCTGCGGTGCTCCGTGCGTATGAGTTGGTGCCGGAGGCTTACAGACAACAATTTAGAAATTACCAGAAAGCCCCGTCCCAGTCCTTTGTTGAGTTCGCTAGGGAGAAGGGAACTCTTTTCGATAAGTGGTGTGTTGCTAGCAAAGCAACAGAGTATAGTTCGCTCCGGGAGTTAATTTTATTGGAGGAGTTCAAAAAGTGCACGCCAGAGCGTTGTGTAGTTTACTTGAATGAGCAAAAAGTTGCTTCCTTAAACGAGGCGGCAATCTTTGCCGATGAGTTTACCCTCACACACAAAAGTGTGTTTGTGACGTCCCGTGGGAAAACTGCTGATGCTGCTCTACCTGTTGCGTCATTAGTTGAAACCCCTAGATCTCCCCCTTCACGCTTTAAGGAACAGCGGGAGTGTTTCTACTGCCACAAAAGGGGCCATGTTATAGCGGACTGTTTTCTAGCTAAAACGAAAACTCCCGACATCCCAAAACCTACCGGTTTTGTTAGAACCGTATCCAAACAGTCCCCCAGTACCCATGAAAAAGGTAACGTTGGCTACGGGCCATTCATATTTGAGGGCTTTGTGTCTTTGGTTGGGGAACCGAATGTCCAAAAGGCAGTCCAAGTTTTAAGAGACACTGGGGCATCCCAGTCCTTCTTGTTGGTGGAGATCTTGCCTTTGTCAGATGCGTCCTCTTGCGGTGCGGACATCATAGTTCAGGGAATCGAGATGGGCTTTGTTAGTGTGCCGTTGCATCAGGTACAAATTTATTCTGATTTAATTTCTGGCTGTTTTAACGTAGCCGTGCGTTCTGCTCTGCCAGTTCCAGGGATAGACCTCATTATGGGGAACGATATCGCGGGTGGTAAAGTGCACCCTGTACTGGAGATCTTGAAATACCCCGAGACGCACGCTACGCCAGAGATCTCGAAATCTCCCCCTGATATTTTCCCTGCCTGTGTGCTTACCCGAGCACAAGCACGAAAATGGGGCGAGCAGGTGAATTTGTCGGACTCCCCCCTTGCCACTTCATTCGCTAGCGATGTTCCAGTCCCTGAGTGCCAGACTAAAAAGGTGAAGGAGAAAGCATTGTCCGTGGACATGCCTTCGATTAAGCTGCCAGTCACACGCGAACAGCTTATTGTCGCTCAGAAATCGGATCCATCTCTCACCCATTGTTTTAAATCAGCTATCACTACTGAAGCTGCGAAAGACAAGCCGGTAGCTTATTTCATGGAAAAGGGCCTGTTGATGAGGAAATGGGCGTTACCTGTTGCAGCTGGCATGGATTGGGGTGTGGTGACCCAAGTAGTTGTACCCATACCTTATCGCCAGCAGGTGTTATCGTTGGCACACGAGAGCCCTTGGTCTGGTCACCTGGGTATAACCAAAACGTATAACAGGGTGTTGCAACATTTTTTTTGGCCCAAGTTAAAAACCACAGTTACTCTGTACTGTCGAACCTTCCATAGTTGTCAGGTTACAGGCAAGCCAAATCAAGTAATTCCTCCCGCTCCCCTTTGTCCTATTCCTGTTATGGGCGAACCTTTCACTCATGTGATAGCCGATTGTGTGGGCCCGTTACCGAGAAGCAGAACCGAAAACAAATTTCTGCTTACCATCATGTGTGCAGCTACACGATTTCCGGAGGCTATTCCTCTCCGTGCAATTACTGCAAAAGCAGTTGTGAGGGCTTTAACTAAGTTCTTCTCTACCTTTGGTTTCCCTAAGACTCTCCAAACCGATCAGGGATCTAATTTTCTTTCAAAGATTTTTAAACAGGTTTTAGGTTCCCTGGCAATTAAGCACAAGGTCTCTTCCGCATACCATCCCGAATCGCAAGGTGCGCTAGAACGCTGGCATCAGACTTTTAAATCAGTGCTACGCAAATACTGTCTGGAGACAGGAAACAGCTGGGATGAGGGAGTACCTTTTGCATTGTTTGCACTACGAGAAACTGTGCAGCAGTCACTTGGTTTTAGCCCAGCTGAACTGGTTTTTGGGCACACAGTGCGAGGTCCCCTTCAAGTTCTTAAAGAACAAGTACTGTCTGACGACTTCTCCGCTAAGTCCACCAATGTGTTGGACTATGTTTGTCAGTTTCGAGAGCGCTTACATCGGGCTTGCTCTCTTGCCAAAGAAGCGCTTGCCACCTCTCAAAGCGCTATGAAAAAGCGTTATGACCGGAAGGCTGTTGCGCGCTCATTTGGTGTCGGAGATCAGGTGCTGGTCTTAATGCCCGTTCAAGGTTCTGCGCTGTCTGCTCGCTTCTCAGGTCCTTACACTGTGGAGGAGAAGCTAAGTGACACTGACTACGTCATTCGTACTCCTGACCGCAGACGTCAGTCCCGTATGTGTCATGTAAACATGATCAAGTTGTATCATGCTAGAGCTCCAAAGTCGGAGGAGAGTAATGTTTTACCAGTTTCGGCTATAAGTTCCGGCTATTTTGATCCGGCTGGGGATGAGGATGGTCTGCTACTCAGAAATGCGCCACAGCAGTGCGCTAGACTACTGAATTCAGAGGTGCTAGCAGACCTGTTTTCTCATCTGGCCCACTTGCCCAAAGAGCAACGATCTGATGTTACGCAGTTAATCACAGAATATCCAATGCTCTTTAATGACACCCCTACTCAAACACAAGTCATACGGCATGACATAGATGTGAATAACTCTGCGCACATTCGACAGCATCCGTACCGAATCAATGCTGCCAAATGTGCGGCCATGAAAAAAGAGGTACAATATCTTTTAACCAACCAGTTAGCCAGTCCTAGTTCAAGTCCCTGGAGTTCGCCGTGTTTGTTGGTGCCCAAGCCAGATGGTAGTCCCAGGTTCTGTACGGACTTTCGTAAAGTCAATGCAGTTACGGTACCCGACTCCTACCCTCTCCCGCAGATGGAGGACTGCATTGACAACATTGGCTCCGCTCGGTATGTGAGCAAACTCGACTTGTTGAAAGGTTATTGGCAGGTTCCTTTAACCTCCCGTGCTTCTGACATCTCTGCCTTTGTCACCCCTGACGATTTTCTTCAGTACAACATCTTAGCTTTTGGTATGCGGAATGCTCCGGCCACCTTTCAAAGGTTGGTCAATATCGTATTATCTGGTGTTCTGAACTGCAACGCATATCTCGATGACCTGGTTGTATATACCAGCATTTGGTCAGAACATATACACATCCTCAGAATGGTGTTTGACAGATTGGCATCAGCTTCGTTAACTGTCAACCTTGCCAAATGTGAGTTTGGGAAAGCCACAGTTACCTACTTAGGTAAGCAGGTTGGCCAGGGTAGGGTAAGGCCTGTAAATGCTAAAATTATGGCCATTACCGGTTTTCCAGCACCTACGACCAAACGAGAATTGCGTAGATTCATTGGAATGGCAGGATACTACCGTAGTTTCTGCAGGAACTTTTTCTCGGTCATAGCTCCCCTGACTAGTTTATCTGGAACCCCGATTGTCAACATGCCTTTGAAAGCGTCAAAGCTTTATTGTGCAGTGCTCCTGTGCTCGCCGCTCCGGAGTTCGCGATACCGTTTAAATTAGAGGTAGACGCGAGCGCCTTGGGAGCTGGCGCTGTGTTAATTCAAGAAAGTGCAGATGGAATTGATCACCCCATCTGTTTCTTTTCGAGAAAGTTCACCAAGCCTCAGATAAATTATTCCACCATCGAGAAAGAAGCATTGGCCTTACTGTTGGCGTTACAACATTTTGAAGTATACGTTGGATCCAGCTCTGTTCCTGTCGTGGTATATACGGACCATAACCCATTAGTTTTCTTGTCAAGAATGTATAACCAGAACCAGCGATTAATGCGCTGGTCCCTCATAATTCAAAACTACAACTTGGACATAAAACATAAAAAAGGTACCGACAATGTAATGGCAGACGCATTGTCTCGTATATAAAGTAGCCTTTTTAGAACAAAAATGATATACTGCAAATGTGCATATGAACAAACTTAACTAATAAGTTCGTTCTTGTTGGTGGGCGTGTTACGTTCCACGTCGTGTGTGTTTTATTCCCCCTCTGTAATGCTGCAGGAGAGCCATTCATCATTCCATTCACTGTCCCCGCTGTCAATCATCGTTAACCTGGTCCCGCCTCCACCAATCACATCCCTCCTCTGGAAGATAAAACCTACGTGGCTCCTGCAGCTCGTCGTCTCTCTGTTGTTGTGATCTCTGTTCATTTTTGCTGTGTGGTTGTAGAGATTGGAGACCTGTGAGTGTGCGTGTAAACGTTATTCCCTGCTTGTGTATGTGTGGTTGTCTGTGTGTGGTTAAGGCCCTGGGGCAGGTAAGACAGAGGCCTCTATACATTGGTGCCACACGCAGGAAGAAAACTTGTATAGACACATTAGAAAAGGGGTGGTTGCCAACTGTGTTTTTTTTGTTTGTAAGAGTAGCTAGATAGTCTTATTTTGCTTAGATAGTCAGATTATATTTTGTTCTAGCGCTGTTTGGTTTTGTTTATTTCATTACTTTGGCTACATCCATGTCCCTTGGCCTTGTGACTTAGTTGTGTCTTGTTTTGTGTAAATTGTACAAATGTAAATATCACCTCACTTGCACTTATAATAATAATAATAACACCTTTAAAATCACCTGCAACTTTGTCTGCCCTGATTATTTATACTACACGTGCACACCACCTTTTCACCCGGACACTTTATTTCTATATATATGTTATGTACTCCCTCCTACCCCTAGACACTAAGAGAAACGTAACACCAGTTCATGAGGATAGTTTTCTTGGCGATGATTAGGGCTATGGGGAGTATTCTACTGGATGTGTTGTTTAGGTTGATGTTGGTTGTGTCTCCTAGTAAGCAGAGTGGAGGGGATAGTGGGATGTGGCAGCCTAAAAGAAGAGAGAGGTTGTCAGTGATGTCCCGCCAGAATTGTTTGATTGGTGTGCAGTCCCATGTGGCGTGCATATAGCAGTCTGTGGTGTTTTGTGTGGACAAATTTCAGAATCTATAAAGCCCATTTTAAACATCCTTTTCTCTGTGTAATGCACTCTATGAATAATCTTGTATTGTATGAGTTGTATGTTTGTGTTGGTGGATATCGAGAAGATGTTTCTGCAGATTTGAGTCCAGAAGTCGGCACCTGGGATGATCTGTAGGTCTTGTTCCCATTTATTTGAAGGGATGGATATTGTTAAATCGGACGTGGAAATTGTCTTGTAGAATTTGGATCGTAGTTTTTTATTAGTAGTGATGTTGATCAGATCTGATGTTAATGGGGGAAGATCTAAGTTAGATGATTTAATGTTGATTTTGGTCTGAATAGAAGATTTAATCTGGAGAAATTCTAAAAAGTGATTCTGCCCAATGCCGTACTTCTGGACCAAATGAGAGAATGAGACCAGAGTGTTATTATGGAAGATATGTTTGAGGTGTGTGATACCTTTACTAATCCAGAAAGGGAAGTTTAGTGGTTTTCTGTTAACTAAGAAATCAGGATTGTTCCAGATGGGAGTGTGTTTGGTGGGTGAGAATGTGGTGTTAGTTATTTGATTAAATTTCCACCAGGCTGTCAGAGTTGTAGCTATGGTAGGGTTTTTGAAACAAGGATGGTGTGCAATGGAGCGACTTATGAATGGTAAGTCTGATATTTGGATTTCATTACATAATGTTTGTTCTATGTCTGTCCAGGAGTTGTCGGATTGATTTGGATTGGTCCATTTATGAATGTATTGGAGTTGGTGGGCAATGAAGTAATGGAGAAAATTTGGTGCTTCCAGACCTCCCTTGGTTTTGGATTTTTGTAAAGTGGCTAGTTTGATTCTAGGTGTTTTGTTTTTCCAGTAGAATTTTGTGATGATGGAGTCTAGGGATTTGAACCAGGAGGGTAGGGGCTTGATGGGGATCATTGAGAATAGGTAGTTTATCATGGGTAGTATGGTCATTTTGATTGTGGCAATTCTGCCTATGAGGGATATTGGTAGATTTATCCAGCGCTGAAGGTTGTCCTCTACTGTTTTGAAAAGTGGGGTGAAGTTGAGATTAACTAACTCTGACAGCCTAGGGGAAATGTTGACTCCTAAATATGTGATATTACCAGTGTGCAGAGGAAGAGGTGGTGTTTGGACTGCCACATCCCAGCTATTAGGGCTGAGTGGGAGAATGGTGGATTTAGACCAGTTGATAGTGTAGTCTGAGATTTTAGAGAAAGTGTTTATGAGGCGGATGGTATCAGGTAATGAAGAGGAAGGATTTTGTAGGTACAGTAGAATGTCATCTGCGTAGAGACTGATCTTATGGTGTATACTTTTTGTTTGGATTCCTGTGATGTTTACTTTTTGACGAATAGCTGCTGCCAGTGGTTCAATGAATATGGCAAATAAAGATGGGGAGAGTGGGCATCCTTGCCTAGTGCCCCTGTGCAAAGTAAAGCGTTGTGATATTAGTCCATTGCTGGTGATCGTGGCCATTGGTGATGTGTACAAAATCCTCACCCAGTGGATAAATGATTCACCAAAACCGAATTTTTTTAGTGTAGAAAATAAAAATTCCCAATTCACTTTATCAAATGCTTTTTCTGCGTCCAGTGAGACTATGGCTGTTGGTGAGTTTGTGTGAGATGTGTAATGGATTAGGTTAAATAGTCTACATAAGTTGTTAGATGAGTGTCTTCCTTTAATAAAGCCAGTTTGGTCTGAGTGGATGATAAATGAAGTAACTGTTGATTCGTGATGCCAGAGCTTTGCTAATGATTTTTGTGTCTGTGTTAATGAGAGAAAGGGGGCGATAGCTTGATGGGGAGGTGGGGTCTTTATCTGGTTTTAGTAAAAGAGAAATTGTAGCAGTGTTCATGTCTATGGGCATTTTGGATTTTTGTTTAATTTCTGTAGTTAGTCTGTTGCCATTCTTTTATCTGTTAACTTGAGCTGTCCTGGTTCTAATATAATTAATAAAGGATATTGGAAACTCAATTGGACTGCATTTATATAGTGCTTTTATCCAAAGCGCTTTACAATTGATGCCTCTCATTCACCAGGGCAGTTAGGGGTTAGGCGTCTTGCTCAGGGACACTTCGACACGCCCAGGGTGGGGATCGAACCAGCAACCCTCCGACTGCCAGACAACCGTTCTTGCCTCTTTAGCTATGTCGCCCCACAATTGCAACTTACTAAATGATGATATATTTAAAAGAGAAGCCAAGGACAGCATTATTAGTCACTGGAGTAAAGCGCAACTAGAAGAATCTTATGGAAAATATTGGGAGCTAATGAAATATAATATGTGACAGTTTGCCATTAAAAGGAGTAAGGACATTGCTAAGAACAAAAGATTAAAGGAAGAGGAAATTATCATAGAAATAATTAAAATTTTAGGTTGGGAAGATATTGATGGAAAACATGAAAAAAGATTACTTGATCTACAGTTGAAATTGGATGAAATATACAAAGAAAAGGCCAGAGGGGCTTTTGTACGATCAAGAAGGAGATGGTTAGAAGAGGGTGAAAAGAATACAAAATATTTTTACAACCTTGAGAAAAGAAACGGTGAATTCACTTCTGTTCACAAACTTATTATAGATGGCCATGAAAATCAAAATTATAAGTATATTTCAAAATATGTTTCTGAGTTTTATGGTAATTTATATACAAGTAATGCCTGCCCTACCACTGATATGTCTGCCTTTTTAGAGTCAGTTAGAGAACATGCCACGCTCATTGATGAGGATTTTAAGAGCAGGTGTGATGAAGAAATAACCATGAATGAAATAAAAAAGGGTATCAATAAATTGAAGGAGAACAAATCACCTAGGAACGACGGGCTTACGAGTGAAGTTTTTCCAGGATGACCTCACAGAATTTCTTCATTTTGTTTTTAGGGAAGCAATTGACTTAGGATATCTTCCAGCCTCAATGACACAAGGTTTGATCACCGTAATACCGAAATCAGACAAGGATCCCTTGTTTTTAGACAACTGGAGGCCTATCACTTTGATTAACAATGATGGAAAATTACTAGCATCAATATTTGCTGAGAGATTAAAAAACAAACTGGATCCTATTATAGACAAATCTCAGTCTGGCTTTATGAAGGGCAGACATATATGTAATTACATTCGCCTGGTATTAGATTTAGTTGACTAAAGTGACTTCATAAAAGATGACAGTTTTATTTTATTTGTTGACTTTTATAAGGCCTTTGATACCGTTGAGCATTCATTTATCTTTGAAACGCTTAGTTTCTTTGGTTTTGGTGAGTATTTTCAATGAGTAATTAATACCCTTTACAATAAAGGTAATAGTTCTGTGAAATTATCTTATGGGATATCACAACGGTTTGATATTGGTAGGGGAATTCGACAAAGTTGCCCAATTTCACTCTTTTTATTCCTTTTAGTTACTCAAGTCATGGCATTACATATAAACAAAGGTTTATTTAAAGGTATTCAGATACAAGACAAATAAATAAGATTCTCTCAACTGGCGGATGATACTACACTCTTCCTGAAAGACAGCACACAAGTTCAGAAATCAATTGAATGTTTGACATCCTCTCAAGGGTGTCTGGACTAAATTTGAATGTTAGAAAATGTGAGTTGTTACCCTTGAAGCGTGCCATGGTCAGCACTATATGTGGAATTCCTATTAAGAATATGGTTACCTACTTGGGTATTAAGATCTGCAAGGACCAGAAAGAAAGATCAAGATTAAACTTCTCTCCCATTCTCAAAGAAGTAGAAAATAGATTTAATTCTTGGTTATTGAGAGATCTTTCACTGAATGGACATGTTCTTCTTTCTAAATCTGAGGGCTTATCGAGATTGGTCTATATCTCCCTTGCCCTGGATGTTCCCCCATCATTCATAAAAAAAGTAGACTCAAAGCTATTTAACTTCATATGGAGGAATAAACCTCACTACATAAAAAGAGATATAATTTGTAACGGCCAGGACAAGGGCGGTCTAAACGCATTGGATTACCAAACCTCCAATATTATTTTTAAAATTGGTCACAGAACTATCTAAAAAACAGAGACACAATTTGGAACATATTCCCAAACCTAATTTTTCAACAGGTTGGTGGCATTGAGTTTTTACTGAAATGCAATTTTGATGTTGGGAAACTCCCAGTTAGGCTTGCAAATTCTCATAAACAAGTACTGCTTATTTGGACTCTCTCTTACAAACACAACTTCTCTCCTCATAGATACACAATTTGGAATGACAAGGATATCAGATATAGTAATAAAACTTTATTTTTTAGAACAACTAGATTAGATCAATCTGTAGGATTGTTATTACACCTCCTACTGTAATGTTTTGGAATTCCACTGTGGAACATATCAATTGGAGAAATGTCTGGAGCCAATGTATAAATACTGTATAACTAATAAGGTCAAAGAAGTTACATTCAAGATTATCCATAGAGTTTACCCAGTGAAAAGTTTTATTACAAACAGGTTTAAAATAGATATTGATGAGAAATGTTTATTCTGTGAAAATGATTCTGAATCTTTAACTCACCTTTTCTGGAACTGCCCACATGTTAGTAAATTCTGGATGGATTTATCAAAATTTATTCTTAGGAAAAGCTCTTTCAATTTTACCTTTCAATTGCAAGATATCCTGCTTCTATTTAACCCGATAGATAAAGACCCCAACATGATGCTTATTATAAATTTAATAATTATTCTTGGCAGATTTTTTGTGCATAGGATGAAATGGAGTGAAAAAAAAACCCAAACTAAATGTATTCTTGATAGACATGCAAAACTACATCAAGACCATTAATTTATGTAAAAACAAAAAAGCTATACGAACTGTTAACATTTTTGAGAAGTGTAATGTAACATTTGTATAACTGATTGTACCCCTGTGTTCAATGTTTATGTACGTTTACTGTATTCGTATAGTAATATCTTGTATGTTTGTACTCTATCATTTAAAAGCAATAAAATATATATTTTTTAAAAAAGGATTCCTCCCTCTGGTATGTGGATGTTGAACAAAGAAATATACATTTTACATTTTTACCCCCACTGACTAAAATCCAGGGGCAGTTTGAAAATAATTGGGGGAAATTTACAAAATTACATTGCACCTTTGTAGTGACCGGCTAGTCTCTTATGTGGGAAATTGGCATCAATATCAGTACAAATTACAAGCAGAGGCGGAGAAGATTGTGGCCTCAACGGATGTCTGACCACGATGTGATCCATAGTAGCTAATCTAGCAATGAAGTGGGCAATGTATTGCTGTTCAGAACAAACAAACATGGGAAATGTAATGATCACAGAATTATTTTTCTGAGTGGGAGGATGTAGGTGCATACACTTCCCTTTCCAGCTCTTATTCAATATTATATAATTCATTGCAATATAATAAAATATTAAATTAATTGTGTATTACATAGAGTATAATATAATCTGAAGTTATCAGCATACAAAAATGTCATGTTACTCATACATACAAAGCACTATAAATCATTATGTCTTGCAAAATCTAGGCCTGCCTTTAAAAGTAGTGATATGAAAATTAGGCTAAATTAATTAGGCCATAGTATTGGCTACCTTAGCTAACATGAATTAAACATGCTGTATTCCATACAGTGGCATAGGTTTCATTTGAACATTGGGGGGGGGGGGGGACATTAAGCAGGGGGAAATCTTTAGCTTCAAACACTTCATTTCCTGATTCTGGTGAATTTTTATGCACCAATTTGTGCCTTTTCTGCATCAATTTATGGTGGAAATGTAAAGGAAAACACAAAATTCAGGGGGACAAATGCACATGTTCTAAATATTGAGGTGGAGCTAACATTAAAAAGAGATATCGATAGCTAAAACAAACTTGTAATTTTACAAGACGTGTCCATAATGTTACACAAAACATTGGCTAAAATACTAAGACTGCAACATGGGGAGTCACGTTAATTCCCTGCTTAGCAACCGAGTGCAGCTATCCCCAGGTAGTTTTCTAAGTTAAGTGAACATCACATTCAGACAGTGTACCGGCAGCTATAAACTAGCTAGCTACTTATCATAATAGTATCAGATATCATAGTTCATTCATTGACAACTAGCTAGCTAACATTGACGTTAGCTGGCATATTGATAGGTAATGTTGTCGTAAAATTTTCCCCGACCGTGAAGAATGCCTTACTTGTTTACATTTTGAACAGATCCTGGGTAAATCTATCGTTTCCGTCGCAGCACTTTCGACACAAGCAATATCGGAAGCGCTATCCTAAAATTTCTTCTTACTGTGAAGAGTGCCTGACCCGCAACCGTAGTAATGTGTTAACATGGCGGCACGATTATAGCAAGAAATACCATCTTTGGGAAAAAACGCTATATTCTGTAAACGCATTTAGATCAAACCTTCCATGCATAAAACATAAAAATGCTTGTCAATCACCCACTTCTATTTATAATGCCATCATAGCGTGGAGTGTTTAAAACCATAAAACCACCCCTTACCAAAAAATAAAATTAATTTAGATTGTAGGCTACATATTAACATTAAATATAGACCCACTAGTCTATATTTAAAGAAACCAGCTAAAAACACACAACCTAGGAACCACCACAGAAATAAAAAGAGGAAAACTCTTCTTCCAGGCTCCGAAACCAAACGGAACACAACAACCTTTTTCCTGTGGCAATCTTAAATACCTTACCCAGCATGGCTTGAAGATGTTTGCCCTGATTGGGTGATGCCGGGTTAAGATTGAGGAGAGAAAGGAAGGGGGGTCAGACTAATTTATGGCAAGGACTGGCCTACCTAAAGATTGCATTCAAACTAAAAGTAATGGGAAATGTTAGGCATGCAGGGTCTCCAACCCCCGATATGGTGTCCTGTGTCATATGGTTTGTCTCTTCTGAGGAGGTGAGACCGATAGATTGTCAGATGTTTGTGATGAGGAGGCCAGGCCACATTCTTATTTACTGTTTCCCGCCAAAATCTAAACACTACATATCCTACAGTCACGTGACCAAAATTGAAATTCCAAACTTTTAAAAATTTATATAAAATAGTATGAGATGAAAATGGACAAAGCAAAGACTGTGCAACATGTGTCAGTACTCGGTGAGCAATCCAATAATGTTTTGGGGTGTCTAGGTAATGTGACCAAAAACCTATTGAATTTCAAATTTACTGTGCGCTGATATATGCAAGAAGAATGTAAATTTGTCCCCTTGGAGTAATCATAGCATTCCATCACCATGCAACAAAATATATAAATAAATATATAGTATGTAGAGTACAGAAAATCATACAAATGTGAATGGTTATGTATTTAGGTATGTGCACCACAGTATGATGCAATGTTTTGGCATTATTTTTAAATGTCATATCAATGTTTCACAATAAACCATCACAAAGGGGCAAATTTATATGCTTTAACTGATATTTTGGACCCGTACACTGATTAAAAGATTTACTTGAAAATAAGGCAAAAGTGAGTTCCATGAGTCAAAACAGTTGATTTGTAATGCAATTTATTGTATTGTAAGATTGCATTATAATTTACACCAATGCTCAATTTAGACATTTTGGATAGATTTGGAAACAATAAGGGACACTTTTTGAATTAAAGTTCTGTAGTCCTTCCGCACCCTCAGATTTTGCATACTTGTGGTCTAGGAGTTTATGATCCGAGTGATCCGAGACATATATATATATATATTACAGGAGCAAGCCTAAAGCAGCAGTGGCAAGGAAATCTCTCTGTGGCAGATGGGAAGAAACCAGGCTCAAGGGGGAAACCCATCCTCCTCTGGTTGGCACAGGGTATTGATTGGTGACCAACATGGTCAGTCAGACCATTCATTTAGTATTCATAATGTGACTCAGATGATGGGTGGGGCTGGATGGCGGTGGTGTGGAGCAGAAGGTGGCAACGGATGTGGGCAGGGTGGAGGCAATGACGAAAGAGGGGCTGGACCCAGTGGTGGGGGAGACCAGACAACAGCACTCTCGAAGATTGGGGCAGGAGCCCTGCCTGCAGCGTGGGGAATGAAAGTAGAAATGACGATTAGGGAATTTGCAGTAAAACAGACAGTGGGTAAAGTGACAGTGGTAAGAATTGGGGAATTACATTGTTACGACATAACCTATAGTCGTGACAAAAAGGGAGACAACACAACAAGGTATACTTTTAAACAAAGGAATTATTTATTAAGACGAAAACAATGATACATGTATGAGTGAAATGTAGGGTATTTGTATTAAATGTGTGTGGATGCGCATGTGCAAATATGGGATGTGAATGTACCACGCAAAACCTGTGAAGAAAAGAGGGTGAAGGGAAAAACCTGCGGGCCGTCCAACCGCCAGACCTGGTGCAGGATTACCTGGAACAGAGTGAGAAAGAAAGAGAAAAGCGGCCCAGAAAGCACTGGGGCTTCCTTATTATAGGGTTTACCCCCAGGTGCTCTCAATTAGAAAGGGGTGCACCGCACACACTGGCCGACTCCTGTAACTACAATAAGAATAAAATAATATTAGAGACAGTCGTCACACCCCCACCGTTAGAAGGGGCGCTACCATGCGACCCAAAAAAAAATATTTCAAACCATTACCAATACTTTTCACTGTTAAACAATTGAGTATCTATGAAGGGGCTCGGGAGAGGGCGTCCGCGAGAACATTTTCCCGCCCTTTAACATGTAGAATCTGCAGGGAGTGGCCCTACAAGAAAAGACACCAGCGCATGAGCCGTTGGTTTGAATTCTGCATCGTATGCAGAAACGTTAAAGGGTTATGGTCAGTATAAACTGTAAGGGGATTAGAGGTAGAATCCAGATAAACTTCGAAATGTTGTAACGCCCAGATAAGAGCGAGGGCTTCCTGCTCAATCACGGAATAGTTTAATCGATGTTTATTAAACTTGCGTGAGAAAAACCCTACCGGATGATTTATACCCTGCTCGCCTGACTGCATAAGGACAGCTCCTGCGCCCACCTGGCTAGCATCCACGTACAATATGAATGGCTTATCGTATCGCGGAGCAGAAAGAATTGGTGCATGACACAGTAAGGACTTGGCCGCTTCAAAAGCCTCCTGACAAGTCTTGGTCCACACAAAAGAGACTTTACCGCTTAACAAGTTCGTTAAAGGCGCTACGACTGTGGAAATTTTTTTACAGAATCCACGGTAATAGCCAATCATACCCAAAAACCGCATCAAATCTTTTTTGGACTTTGGAGGTGGATAATTATCAATGACTAAAACTTTGGCCCTAACAGGGCAAACCTTTCCCTGTCCTACCACTTTACCTAAATAAGTGACTGTAGCCTGGGCAAACTCGCACTTGGCTAGATTTACAGTCAACGCAGCATTGGAAAAACGGTCGAGCAGGGCACCGAGACGGTGTACATGTTCAGGCCAAGTGTCGCTAAACACCACCACGTCGTCGAGGTAAGCTGCGCAACCATCAAGACCATCCAATATCTTATTCATAAGGCGCTGGAAAGTGGCCGGCGCGTTTTTTAACCCAAAACTCATAACGGAGTAAGCATATAGTCCGGAATGAGTTACGAATGCTGATACTTCACGGGCACGCTGAGTTAAGGGCACCTGGTAATAACCCTTCAACTAATCAAGTTTGCTCACAAATGCCGCTTGCCCGACTTGATCGACACAGTCCTCCATTCGTGGCAAGGGAAAACAGTCGGCTTTTGTCACGGCATTTACTTTCCGATAATCGGTACAAAACCGAAAAGACCCGTCGGGCTTATTCACCAACAGGCAAGGCGAAGCCCACGCCGACGATGTTGGTTCAGCAATACCGTTGTCCAGCATATATTTTATTTCTGCCTCCAGATGTTTTCGTTTGGTCAGGGACACACGATAAAAGCGCTGTTTGATGGGAGCTGCAGCGCCCACATCAATATCATGCTCAATGACGTGTGTGCAAGTTGGCGTATCAGTAAATATGCTTAAATTACCATTAATTAATGCAATCAAGTCGGCACGTTGTTCCGCAGACAAATGGTCAAACCGGGACTCTAATGTTTTCAGAAATGCTGTGTTTTCCAGTCTGCCCTGAAACATGCCTTCAGCTCTCATTGTGATATCCTCCTCGCCCCCACAGGAGACTGGACTAATCACAGCATTAGGCACGTCCGTGCTAGGCACTGAACCTGAATCACAGCCCACATTGAAGCCTACAGCTTTAACGGGAAACACCATGGCCATATTCACAGGACCAGAAGCAAGAGGGGTTGTCACTTCTTCAACAAAGTTGGTTGTGTTATACGCCTTCAGCAAATTAATGTGACAGACTTGTGCCTTTTTTCGTCGATCGGGAGTTCGAATCAAATAATTTCGGTCTGAAATAACCGTTTCGACCTCATACGGACCCGCAAATTTTGCCTGAAAGGGACTACCAATTACAGGCAATAAGGCCAACACTTGATCTCCGGCCTTAAAACTGCACTCTTTAACGTTTCTATCAAACAAGCGCTGCATTTTTGTCTGCGCCTTACCCAGAGACCGCTTAGCTGCTACACAAGCACGGTACAAACGGAGGCGGAAATCACTAACGTAGTCCAGCACATTCTCTGGGACTTCAGCGGATTTCCACTCATCGGCAACCACAGCAGTGGGACCACGGACAGAGTGTCCAAATACAAGTTCGTTAGGACTGAATCCCATACTTTCCTGGGCAACCTCTCGAACAGCCAGCATCAGCCAAGGCAGACCGTCCTCCCAATCACGACCCATCTTCGTACAATAGGAACGCAAGAGGGATTTTAAAGTCTGATGAAAACGTTTGAGGGCGCCCTGGCTTTGGGGGTGGTAGGCACTAGATTTATTGTGCTGAACTTTTAACTGTTTTAACATTCTAGCAAACTGTTTGGAACAGAAGTTTGATCCTTGGTCTGTTTGAAGAACTTTCGGAATGCCGAAAATACTCATAAAATGTGTCAGAGCCTTCAAAACAGACTTTGTGGTTATTGAACGCAACGGATAAGCTTCAGGGTAACGGGTAGATTGGCACATGATGGTTAACAAATAAGGATGCCCACTACGTGAGACCGGAAGAGGTCCAACGCAGTCTACAATTAGATGGGTAAACGGAGTTTCCAACGCCGGTATTGGACAAAGAGGAGCAGCAGGTACTCTCTGATTCGGTTTACTAGTAATTTGACACGTATGACAGGATTTAATATATTTGGCCACATCTTTTTTTACACCCGGCCAGAAAAACCTACGCAAAATCCGGTCATAAGTCTTTCTTATTCCCAAATGCCCAGCAGTTTCGTTATGGGAAAGTCTAATTACAGCTTCCCTATATTTAGCGGGGATGACCACCTGCGTAGCCTCACCTACGAATGACTCTTTTACCCATGTCCACCTGCGCTGTAATAAGCCTTCCTGAGTAAAATAATACGACTTTGGCTTCCCTAATTTGTCAGCAGTATCAGGGGGTATTACATCCAACTTAAGATCACCAAAACCAACACTAGGACGTGAATACTGAAACAATTTTGTCAGGGTATCATCCGCTCTTTGCTCCTCGATCAACTCACCACGAGAGACATTCGTTAAAGGACCCAAAGAGAGACCAGTGTTGCTCTTAGAATCAGCAACTTCAGGCGTACGTACAGATGAAGCCATCGAATCAGAGTCAATTTTTACAAAAAATGTATCACCCAAATCATACTGAGAACTATTTTTCCGTGCACGTGGACCCGACTCAGAGGGAATATTATTGCGCGCCATAGAGCGGGTTACAGCACAAGCAGTAAAAACATCAGGAAAACCCGCCCCCGCGTCGTCCGATTCCCCTGACGGACTGGAGGATACCAAAAAAGGCGGCGACATTCCAGTGACATGCGGTCCCGCAAGATCATTCCCCAGAATTAAGGTTATGTCACCCATCGGAAATTCAGGGCAAACTGCAAGCACCACTTCCCCACTGACAAAGTCAGAGTGGAGAACAAGGTGATGCCTAGGTACAACCACGTGACCAGCAACACCACAAATAACTACACTATCTCCACTGAAGGACTTGGGGGAAAATGGTAACACATCAGCCAGTATCAGAGACTGAGACGCACCTGTGTCTCTCAGTATCCTTACAGGGACTTCATTGTCATCCCCCAAGAGAGCTACTGAACCATCAGAAATGAACGGAGAGTAACTAGGGTTCATTTCAGATGTTTTAGCTTCCTGCAATATCCACTTAGAGTCCGGAGGTGAAGCTGAACCCGAAGAATTAAAGGGCGAATGCGTAACCGAAACCAACGCAACGGGTTTCGAGCTAGAGGAGCCGGAGGAAAAGGGTTTTGGCGAGGCCTTAGTTGGAAACCTGTTTCCAGGACATTCACCTTTAAAATGTCCCCTGTCATGGCACACATAACAAACTCTAGTTATGTCAAATTTACCGTCTGTGCCAGGAACATCTCTCCCCCTAACGGGTGGGTGACCCTCCACACCAATTGGTTTAAGTGGAGAGTGCGGAGAAAAATAGTTACGAGGCGAATCACCACGGAAACGATTCGAAGTTGCCATCCCTTTATGAATCAAAACGAATTCATCTGCCAAAATAGCAGCTTCGGAAGCGGTACTTACTTTTCGCTCGGTGATATACGTAGCAACAGCGTCTGAAACAGAAGTCTTGAATTGTTCCAACTCAATTAAATCACACAGTTTTTCAAACGTGTCCACATTCGAAGCACTCACCCACCTTGTAAAAGGTATGTGTAACTCTCGAACAAAATCAACATGAGACTGCTTATCTCCCTTTTTCCAATTTCGGAAACGCTGTCGATAAGCTTCAGGTACCAATTCATACGCCTTTAGTACAGCAGATTTCACCTTGGCATATGTTAAAGAATGGTCCCATGCAAGTGAAGCATAAGCTTCCTGCGCTTTTCCAGTCAACACCGCCTGTAGCAAAAGCACCCGATTGTCTTCAGACCATGCTCGAGTTTGGGAAAGTCGTTCAAAAAGGACAAAAAACGTGTCTGGGTCCTTCTCATCAAATTTTGGCATTAACCTCAGCTCATCACTGATTTTTTGTCTTTCTGGTCCCTGGCTGCCAGGATAAAACATTGATTCTTCCCCCCCTGTTAAAATGGAACTTTCGGCCTTACCCTCACTGACCAGCTGCAGTTGGGACTCGCAAAACTTTACCAAGTCCCGATGTTTTTGCTCTTCAAGCCTTATTTTGGCCAACTCAAGCTCATTTGTCATTTCTAATTTTTTGAGCTCTATTTCCGCCAACCTCAATCTCAGAGTACCCTCACCTGCATCTTGAGGGTCTGACATACTGGTATTTAAGAGGCCTCGCTCCACGGAGAGCTGATGTAATAAATCTTTCAAAAAGACGATACTATGACTAGAACTAGCTAGTTCTTGAGGAACGCCCCAAGACTGCGCGAGTAGTAACAGTTCCGAAAACTACTCAATGACGGGCGGAGTAAAAATTCGTTTATTTTCGGATCTTTATTTAGCTCAACAAAACCTTGACGCCTAGTATGCATAAATACCACAATCTCCACTCGGCCCGTACCACGCGGTGTCGATGCAGACAATAGACTTAATTTAAGGTAAGAAAGTACCACACAGCGCGTTCTGTGCACCCCGTGCGCCCTCTATGAGGCCACGCACTGACAATCCAGTATTTGTGGAAGAAAGAAAAAATATATATCGGTCAAGTTCAGCTGACCGTCCGTTTACAAAATGCTCAACAGCGGAACAAGAACCAAGCGTATACACAATACTACACCAACGCCACCAGTAATTTTACTCTGGACAAAATACCAACAAAAGCCAGAACCGGCGATTTAGCCAAAAACTTGGCTGAGCGCTTTGTCCCACACAATACCTAACCCTCTAAACCTGCTCCGTCTAACAGTGGTGCTAATACAGGGATCTTTAAACGCGAGGGAAATTGCAGAATTTCAAATTACCCCACATACAATTTTAGGCAAAATCCCCAACAATTGAGGGATAGAGGGACCATTATATGCCCCCTCCAGAGCAACAACGAACGCGTCCCCCATCCCAGTTACCACTGTCCAACTTCACTGACTGGAACAACGCTCAATTAATCACCAGCCCTGAACATTAGAAGGTACTACTCACCAGGTATACAGTAGCAAGACAGAACAGCCGCAGAACCCAGCGGACAGAAATTCCCGGAGGGTTACACTTCCTTCTCCTCCAGAGAGAAAAAAAACAAAACCTTGCGTGAGTGAAGGTCATGCAACAGGCAATAAACCCACTCCAGCTCGCAACGCAACTACGGAACTCAATCCGCTAAATTATCAGTCACCGACACAAAGGATAAACCGTTAAGTCTATCCCACCGCTGCCACCATTTTGTTACGACATAACCTATAGTCGTGACAAAAAGGGAGACAACACAACAAGGTATACTTTTAAACAAAGGAATTATTTATTAAGACGAAAACAATGATACATGTATGAGTGAAATGTAGGGTATTTGTATTAAATGTGTGTGGATGCGCGTGTGCAAATATGGGATGTGAATGTACCACGCAAAACCTGTGAAGAAAAGAGGGTGAAGGGAAAAACCCGCGGGCCGTCCAACCGCCAGACCCCCAGGTGCTCTCAATTAGAAAGGGGTGCACACACTGGCCGACTCCTGTAACTACAATAAGAATAAAATAATATTAGAGACAGTCGTCACAACATACACCTAGGCTAAAGATATTCAAACTTTTTCACAACTATGCACATTTCATGTTACCCTACATTTCTTTTGACAAGTCAATTAGGGCATCTACTTTATTCACACCAGAGGTCATTTTAAAACAATCGATTAGAGACAGATTTATTTCAGCTTTAATTCACTATATCAGAATTCCAGTGGGTCAAATGTTTACATACACCATGTTGACTGTCTCCTTAAACATTCTGGAAGATTCCAGAAATTGATGTAATGAATGTAGAAGCTTCTGATTGGCTAATTGTCATAATTAGGAGTTAATTAGGAGCTAATTGGCACCTGTGGCTGTATTTAAGGGCCTACCTTTTGCGCCTCTACCTTTGCCCTTGATACCATGGGAAAATCCAAGCAACTCAGCCAAGACCTCAGAAAAAGAAACTGTGTACCTTCACAAGTCCGGTTCCTCCTTAGGAGCAATTTCCAAACAACTGAAGGTACCACAAGCATCTGTACAAAGAATTGTATGCAAATATAAAAAATATTGGGACCACAAAGACACTGCATCGTTCAGGAAGGAGGCACAAATTAACTCCCAGGGTTAAATTAACTTTGGTCCAAAAGGTTCAACTGAACCCCAAGACAACAACAAAGGAACTGATGAAGGAGTTAGAGGCATCAGGTACCAAAGTGTCTATATCCACCATTAAGAGAATCCTACATCACCATGGCCTGAAAGCTGTCACGCAAGGCAGAAGCCCCTACTAGTAGACCGGCATAAAAAATCCAGAATGAAGTTTGCAGGTGATCACCAGGATGAAGACCTAGCCTTTTGGATGACTTTTCTGTGGTCAGATGAAACAAAAATTGAGCTGTTTGGCCATAATGATGAGTGCTATGTATGGAGGAATAAGGGTGAGGCCTGAAGAACACCGTCCCAACTGTGAAGCAAGTGGGTCGCAGCATCATGTTTTGGGATTGTTTTGTTGGAAAAGGGACTGGTGCACTTCAGAAAATAGATGGCATCATGAGGAAGGAGGATTATCTAAAAATACTGAAGCTAGAAAGTTAAAACTTGGTCTCAACAGGGTCTTCCAGCAGGACAATGATCTTAAGTATACCTACAAAGTTGTAACAAAATGGCTTAAAGAAAACAAAGTGAAAATATTGCAGTGGCGATCACAAAGCCCTGACATGAATCCTATAGAAGATTTGTGGACTGAACTGAAAAAGCATGTCCAAGCAAGGAGGCCCACAAACCTGATTGAGTTACGCCCAGTTCTGTCAGGATGACTGGGCAAACATTCCGGTAAAGTATTGTGAGGAGCTTGTGGAAGGCTACCCCAAGCGTTTGATTCAAGTTAAGCAATTAATAGGCAATGCCACCAAATACTAACAAAGTGTATGTAAACTTTTGACCCACTGAAAATCTGATATAGTACATAAAAGCTGAAATAAATCTGCCTCTTAGGTATTATTTTGAAATGACCTCTTATGGAAATAAAGTATATACATTTCCTTTGGGTAAGGTAAAACAAATTGTGAAATTGTAAAAAATTGAGTTTTAATGTCTTTAGCCTTGCTGTATGGAAACTATTGGCCTCAACTGTATATGTGTGTGTGTGTATGTGTGTTATCTGTCAGTATTTCATTTCAAACTGATGGAGAACAACTTCATTTTTGCATTTTCACCAACACAATTGCATTTGTGGCATTATTTATTTCTACATAGATTATTAATATAATACAATCTAAGTTAGTATTGTAAATAGCACACCTGTCCTGCTTCATTTAAGCTATTTTCAAAGTCTCGGTGATGCTCATATCTGGAGTTACAAAGCCTGAAACACGGAAACAAAGTTATCCATAAATAGGGCACGCAAGTCATAGCATAGGCCTTCATTACTATGGAAGACTTCACTTTTATTAGAAGTTTTATTTGAAATGAAAAGTATCTTCTTTGCCTCCAGTTTCATGTCAAACCATGTTAATTTTACCTGTTGCATAATGTGCAGAACTTGAGACACAGAGTTGTTTCTTACCAGGCTTTATTCGTCCCCTGCCCTGACACTGCACTGCTTACTCTACTGAATAAAACATGTTTACTTCCATTCCAACAGCAATTCAATCTCCTTTTTCAGTTTTGTTTCTTTTACTTTTCTCTGCTATCTCTTTACATTTCCTGCAATGGAATTCAAAGCTCCTTTTATGGTATTTTAGGGGCAAAAATGTATGCTAATCACAATTTCTGTGAATGTGCTTTTCATTTATGATTGACTGGTATTTATAAACATACACATGTGGATACGAAAAGACTGTTTTTTTTTTTATACGTGGACATCCAGCGGAATATGTTTTTGCTTAATTTTCCATGCGGTTTTACCAAAATATTGGTAAATGAGGCCCATTGTCCATAACATAAATGGCATGTGGTTCTCGACATTTAATTTCCCATTTATTTTCCATCTCTGAAAGGCTGTTTTTTTAATTTATTTTTTAAGCAGTTTCATCCTAACGTTTGAATCAACAGTATCTGCTGTAACAGTCACATAATCATCTGTGGCATGAGAGGTCCAGCCATGTGTGGTGTAAGAGTGACCCTCCACCTCATCAAGTTCCAAGCACATATTAACCTCATACACATCTCTTATGACTTATGACTTAACACTAGTCATGTGTGAACAGCTGGGCACATTTGACTTGAATTCAGATAAGTGTGTGAAGGATGGGCTCTCCACTACACTCAGTGGCTACACATATCCAACAATGAATTGTGTCGACACATTTGGATAGCTGTTTGGCCTGTGAAAATCATTCGCCAGAGTTTTCTGTTTCAACACCTATAATAGGCCTGTCTGATTGTAGGTTGGGTATCACTGACATTTGCACATTTCTGCCATTTGTTTGTTGTGATATCTGTTTAGGTGTATGATGAAATTAGCTGTATTGCCAAGGCACAGAGCCTCAATCTTGCAGAACTTGCAAATTATTTTCATTTTGTCGACACTGACCACTTGCATCTTAAAATTCAAAGAAGGACCACTCATCACTTAGTTTCCCCTTCCTCCAAAACAACAATTTGGCGATTCACCATGTTGTCGTGGGTGAATTAATGTTGAGAAAAAGTCAAACTAACAAATAAAATGGGGTGGAGGAGGAGGGGTGTGAAGGTGGTGGCAGAATGTTACATTGTCTGCATGGTCACTCAAAGCAAATTAGTAAATAAACAGAACACCAAAAAATGAGATTTTACTGTAATTTTCATACATCAATTTATCAAAATGTCTGAAAATATATAACAATGTGACAATCAATATTTGGTGTATCAATAGCTTATGGCATTCCTACTGTGAAGTACTTTGAAATCATGAGACGAGAAATGCTATACTAATGCAATCCATTATTATGTAAGAGCTGGTGTACTAATGGCAAACATAATGTTGAATGTTCACTTACTCTTTCAGATATGCAGTACAGTGATTGCATTTGTTTGGTGATACCTTCCAAAATGTAATTGGCCAAGATTTAGCCATAAAACCAGTCTACAAGAGCAACCATCAAACTTTCCAGTGTACATTGCTAAAACAAAAAGAACTAAAACATACTATCCGTGCAGAACGTGGATGGTTGTGAACATTTTTGAAAGCAGTTCTTTCAGCTTGCACTTTCCAACATGGAAGAAAGACCAGTTCTACATGTTGAAGGACACAGTTTAACCAGCTGCTACAGTATTCACAAATCCAGCATTATGTAGCAGCTTGCCATTGCCAGATTGAGAAAAAGCAACCACTGTATGTGAGTCTGTGTATGTAGTAAGGATTGGTTTATATATTGTTTGTTTAACCACACTGAAAAATTTTGAGCTGTCAGTTATTCTGTAACACCTTTAATTGGTTAGCACCATCTAATGTAACACATATTAAAATATAAATTACAGGCAAATTGAAAATGAATTCAGACAGAAGAAACTGAATAATACAGAACTTGGGATGACAAAAGATACTATATATGTGAAAATATATGTGTAAATGAGAATTCTAAAGTGAGTAAGAGTGATATGGAGTACATGCTCTACAATTCTTAATCTGCTCTCAGAATGCCTGCTGCAACTCCCACAGCTCCCAGTCTGGGGCAATACTGGGAGTTGAGCACTTATTCTTCCGTGGAAAATCGCTTTAGACTGTCGATATTCCAGTAATCCTGTCATCTATTAAACATTGTGTTTATGTTGGCCTGAACTTTATGGTGAAATATATCTTGTTATTATTTCATGAAGCTGAATCGATTGCACAGACCAGTCGTGCGAGTTGCTTTCTAATCACACATTGTGCTCAAGGCTCAAGTGCTCAAATGGGGGCAGGAGTGCTCGCCGCCTTCAATAATGACCATTGCCTTGTCCTCACACAACATTTATAGAAATATACAGACATTTTTCTGTCAATGTTTTCTCCCAACACGTTTCAGGTTAATATGACAGCCCATTAACCTCCGGTAAAACCTCAAACCTGCTTAGGGCTAAAATCATATACCGGGTCACGGCTCAATAAAAACATAATCAATGCAAATCAGAATCGCACAATGGTTGTTCTAACTGAATTGATGGGTGGGGAGGATCTGTATGAGGCAGATGGAGGGCCTATAAAACAGAACTCTACATGTGGGATGGTGAGAAGTGTCCCCTGAAGGTCACAGAAGCAGTTATATGTGCAAAAGAGATGGGCTTTGCTGATAGATTTCATTCCTGAAGATTAGCCCTATCCATGCCTTTGGTAAGACTGATCATATCGCTGTCTGTTGGCACCGGCGGCCCTAAAAGTCCATTAAAAATCCATTTGGGTGCATAAGCGCATATATGAGACAGAAAAGGCACCTCTAAACAGCACATCTCTCCCTCTTGTGGAAAAAGTCACTGGGAAATGAAGCGGCTGATCAGAGTGCTATCTCCAAAGTGTGTAGGGTTGGGCACATCCTGCAGAGACAGAAGTAATTCAGAGCTATCTTGGGGGATGTGTTATAAAAGGACATGGGTGTGATAAACACTGTGTGTTCATGTTGTACCTTTTTATGACTGTTGTATTTCGTGATAATACTTATTGGTTTATGCACCTTTATGATCAGGCTAATAATCAGTTATAGTCCGGAGACAGGGCAGGAGATGCCTGTAGCCATAGAGTATCATGCGGTGGAATCTTTTCCACACTGTCACCTCTCCACAGCTATGACCCCATTTTTCCTAGGTTGGCTTTTGATTAGTGGTTAGGGTTGTTTCCTTTACATGGCTGCATAGGTTCCCATTCTCTGTCCTACTAGTTGTGCAGCTTTAGAATCCTGGCAGGGTCACTTCTTCCGTAATCTTCAACCGGTGTCCCTGTTGCCCTTCCCTAATTTAGATTTTTTGTCCCTAAATTGCCTACAATGAATCCCATGAATATTCCACCATTGCTCACCCCACAGTAATAATAATAATAATAATAATAATAATAATAACAGCAACAACAATAATAATAATTATTATTGTTATTATTCTTATTAGAGTCCAGGCAGCATGCAGCAATTATGAATTTTTAACCTCTAAGGGTACATAGTGGATGAATGGTACAAACGTTTTCAGTCTCTGTCCTAAAATTTGACATAGTTGTACCTAGCTTCGAGGTCAAAAATCATACAGGTTTCATGAGAATCAGCCATTGCTAAGCCTTTCACATGCCCACTGAACTTTAAAGAAATAATTTAGGAAACACTGGGTAGCTCTGTAACAGAGCTTGTTAAATTTGTGTGAGATAAAATGCGCAGTTATTACTCAATGTTTGAATGTGGTCAACCGTTATCAGCTTCTCGGCGACAAGAAAGCATATATTTAATTAGCATTGGTGCATCTAATCCAGGAGTGAGATTTATACTCGAGAGATTTCGGCAAGAACAAAATTAATTTTATCAAAAATAGTCCTATTAGACATGAATATTTACATTGTCATAAACGTATTAATCATTAGAAGTTATTAGTTGTATTCCATGAGAAACACCAGACTGATATATCGTAAATGCTGACAAGCAGGTGTCTCCAGAGAAGAGATGACAACTCACTTTTAAGGTAAACAAATGGTATTGTAGATATTGTAGAGGGCAGGCAGGGATGTCTCAGGGTTGCAGCATACCAAGACACTTCTAAAACGAATTATAGACTAGGCCTACTGTAAAGATGATGTGGATACTTTGGTACCTGATGCCTCCAACTTCCTATGTTGTTGTCTTGGGGTTCAATTGAACCTTTCGGACCAAAGTTCATTCAGCCCTGGGAGTTCATTTTTGCCTCCTTCCTGAACTATGCAGTGTCTGTGGTCCCAAGATTTTTATATGTGCATACAACTGCTTGTACAGATGCTTGTGGTACCTTCAGTTGTTTGAAAATTGCTCCTAAGGAGGAATCAGACCGTTTTTTTTGTCTGAGGTCTTGGCTGAGCTGCTTAGATTTTCCCATGGTATCAAGGGCAAAAAGGGAGTGGCTCTAAAGTTAGGCCCTTAAATACAGCCACAGTTGCCAATTAACTCCCAATTAACTCCTAATTATGACAATTGTTTGGAGTTAATTTAATCTAGAAGCTTCTAAAAAGTCATCACATCAATTTATGGAATTTTCCAAACTGTTTAACCTTAGCGGACATGCCAAATCTTGCCAATCCTTGCCCATTTAGGGGGTACCCTATTTAAAGCTTTATAACTCCAGATGTGAACATCACAGAGACTTGAAAAATGGCTTAAATGAAGCAAGACGTTTGTACAATTTACAATACTAACGCAGATTAGTTTATATTCATAATATTGGAGGAAATAAAGTGCCACAAATGCAATTGTCTAGACAAAAAATCAAAAATTAATTTTCACTTTTTTAGTTTGCAATGAAATACTGAGAGATTGCATATACAGCAGGTTAAACTATACATGTGCTGGATCAAAAACTTCTTGACCACGAGTTCATAAAATCTAAGGGTGGATATGTAGAACTACTATGGATTTATGAAGCAAAAACTAAGCAGTGTACCCAGCGTCTCCAAATCTATCCAAAATGTCTAAATTATGCATTGCTGTAAATCAAAACATATACACGTATTTCACTACAAATCAACTGTTTTGACTCAAGAAACTTACTGTTGCACCATTTTCAAGTGGGAATTACAAGCTTTCCGCCAGTACAGTGGTCTAAAATATCTAGGGGTCCAGAAACATATCCAAAATCTCTCCAAAAATGAAGAAAAATATTGTCACACAATGCGGTACAGTACCTAAATGTGTAATAATTAACTCTTGTATGTATTTCTATACTCTGTACTCTCGTATGTTTTTTTGTATGGGGATGGGATGACATGAAAACAATTTTCAACAGTCAACCATTTTGGCGATGTTCCAACTCCCACGTCATCACTGTTGCATGCTTCACAAAAACTATTACACTACCATCCAACGCTTACAGTGTGAAATATCCACATTATATAACACCACTAACCCATTTAAAGACACTCAATTTCAAAAATAACGTATATAACCGAAATATGTTGAGCAGTAATACTTACATAGCAATGATGAAATCTCATCTATGTTCAATAGATAGGGACAGAGACAGTATCAATGATACTGTTCTATTCGCTTCTGTTTTGCTCCAGAAAACGATGTCAGCTAGGTCTATCAGCAAACATGTGGCTTAGCTATGTCCAGAAGTCCTCAATAATAATAGTATTTTCCATGAAATTACAAAAAATCGTTGACCACGTTTCGTTAGGTGCAGCTACCACAGAGCGAATGCGAAAGTGAATGCCATGCTAACTATATTTTTGGTTACGCTGACCTATAAAACGCTATTCCAAAAGCAGAATTAGACATGTTATACTCTCACCTACTGAATAAATGACTTCATATGATGACTCAATCAAGCCAGACTGTACTAAAAAGGGTGACGACGCCGTAAACCACAGGTGTGGTATTACGCACAGCTAATTTGGAAGGTACCCAGGCATCACACATGCGCGTATATTTCCCAAAAGGATTGTCCAAGACAATATATGACCACTCAGTCTCAAAAGGGACATCTCTATGCGTAAAACCAATATTAAGGTTGTATATTTATTCAATATTTAGTTCCAGATATTGACTGTAGAATGACATGGTATCATTTTTAAAAACATTTTCTCGTTTATTTCGTTATTCAGTGAGCAGCGTTTTCACTGCTGTATGGGTATGCTGTATGCTGTATGAAAGAATATTTTCATGAATGCCAAGATAGACAATATTGTCTATTATGTCAAGGGTGGGGGGTGTTTTCTAGATGAGACTGCAGGGAGGGGGTGCGTGTTAAATGAACGACCAGAGCGACAATGGTGGCACTGTGAAACTCTGTATTCGGCATAGTTGTCCTGTATGGTCTACTAATGAAACTAAAACAACGCGTTTATGTTTTTAACTCGTACTTTGGTTGCAGTAGCACTGAATGTCTGAGTTCAGTAATCTCGGCACGCCGGCGGGCCGACCACTAGGGGCTTTGCGCTAAGAGGTTAAAGAGACAGTCAACTTGGTGTATGTAAACTTTTGACCCACTGGAATTCTGATATAGTGAATTAAAGCCGAAATAAATCTGTCTATAATCGATTGTTTTAAAATGATCTCTGATATGAACAAGTAGATGCCCTAATTTACTTGCCAAAAGAAATGTATGGTAACATGAAATGTGCAGAGTTCCTCATTTTCATTATGAACTATGGAATACTATGATCTCCTAATGAAATTATAAAAAACTACAGAATGCAAGGTTAACATGCTTTGTCGTTTTTTGTTGTTAATATTTGTTCTCCCCTCTTTGTTAAAGCCCCACGTTGCCTGTACAGTGTATGTTTGATTTGCATAAGCTTGGATAAATTAAATAAAACTTTGAAAAGCTTGCCTGGGTGGAATCTTCAGCTATCATGCTTTTACTCAAATTTTCAAGTTGTATTTTGTGAAGACAAGCTCCTGCACATGAGCTGGCAGTGGCATCAGATGTATCCAGCATTACAGAATTGATTTCTGCACCAGTAACAACCCAATTTGATAAAGATTATGAAATAAAGGACACAACTCAATCAATATGAGTTACAGAACTTGCTATGGACCTCTTTTTAGATGCGCCTGAAATAAAAAGCTGGAAATATTTTCAACATTTGTATTTACATTACATTGCATTACATTTATTTCGCAGACACTTTTATCCAAAGTAACGTACAAAAGTGAATATCAAGGTCATTGGAACAACTACAAAATACATGTTCGATAAGGTACAATATTCATTTTGTACAGTTATTCATAGCCAAGAACACAAAGTCCAATTCACATAGTGAACATTATTTTAACCAAATCTATGCTAAGTCAAACTAGGAGGCAGTACAAGCTACAACATTAGGACAATAAAAAAAGTACAATAAGTGAATTTAAGTGAAATGATCCGTAGAGTGGTGGAAGTTAGTCCAGGTATATAGTCTGAAGAGATGCGTCTTCAGACCATGGCGGAAGATGGGTAATGAGGGAGTGGTTCAAAGAGTTCCCGTTCCACTACTTGGAAGCTAGGGTGGAGAAGCTCCATTATTGGGATGAGCAAGAACCCGTTACCTGGATGGGAGGGGGTGCAAGGCGCCCTGCTGCTGCAGAGCAGAGCAGGCATAAATTATAGTGGTTTTGTTATATAGGTTAAGGGAAAATGTATCGAGGAATACCACATGAACACTGAGAAAAGTGCTACAATGTGCATGATAAAACATAAAACGGAAATGGAAATGGAATAGAAAGTAGTTAAACAGTGTAAGTGCAATATTTTTTTAAAAAGTCAGTTCTGTGTATTTGTATTTGTCACACTATCGTTCTCCTCATCAATTCCACAGACAACGCACAGCTTTGGTGGTTTGCTGGGACCACACACACATAAACCGGTTACATTTCTCGCAGTTGTCATGTAGGCACTCTATTCCATTTATTTCAAGTCTCTTTCAATGGAAACTTGAAAATATGTCAGTGGCATTATCTACACACAGTTCTAAAGCAATGATTTCTATAACTACAGTGTCCATAATTACTCATCCCCCACAAAGACTTTATCAACTTTGTCAGATGATTGCAGTGAATGAATTTCATATGATTATTTGTGCAAATTTTCTTTCGATAGCGCTTGATTCGGAAACTTGTATCAAAGTGCTGATCATTCAGTTGCTGAACAGCGTGCTGGAGTAGACAGCAACAAGTTTGCACCTGGGTAAAAGGACCTGTTGTCTATTGTCGGGGCTTGTGCAGAAAATGGCACAGACTGCCTGCATTTCTTTATTGAGTCAGTTTTTTTCGAATTTTAAAAACGCAGTCAGCCTATGCCCAAATATTTAGGAAAGTCGTGGAAGGAGGAGAGTATTGGGATGGCAGGTATGCCATCCCGCCAAGTTAAGCCTTGGCAGGGCGGCATGCCCCATACCTATACAGCACCGAGAGTTTGGCACTTTTCAGAGTTCCCCACAGATATAACCACAACAGTGACAGACACTCAGCCCTTAAAAACATTACATTTTGTACATTCTCACCCCATTTCAACAGACAGAATCCATAAACAGCTTCACATGTCCACACATGTGACTTTAAACAATTGAGGAAACATTAGGTAGCATTGCTTCGGAATACAACTTATTTAATTTCGGTGAGGCAAGATAGCCTATATGGTTTGTAGTACAGTAACTTGGCGTCATTTCGATATCAATACTTTTAATGGCAGGCGTAGATTTTGCCAGTTTGAATGAATGAGTTAGAGACAGTGCTTTGTATGTGTGAGTAACTTGGCATTTTTGTATGTTTAAAACGTGTTTTTTATGAGATAGGCCAGAGCCGTACATGCTATCTAGTAGTAAAGGAAACTCTCACTCACTGCCTCTGCAGGTGTGTGTGTGCATCTAATTGAGAAACTTGGTGCTGACTTCTGAGTGAATTATATCAAAGACATGGGAAAAAAGATCAGAATAAGAATAATATTGGCCAAATTCTGGAGGAGAAACGCATTATTCTAGTGTTTCCAAATATGGTATTTGTATTCGGCACCATCCCTAACACATATAAGTTCAGTCAATAAAATCAAAGTAATATTTTTTAGAATTAATTGAGAATATATCTTTATGAGTGGATTAATAGGATTTCATTTAATTCCAGAGTAGTGCTTCTGAATTAGTACAGGATTAGTGCTCATATATATTTACCATCACATTGCAGCATTCATTTAATACCCTTCGTTTTGATTGTTGGATTCCCTCAAGAGTTCCAAAAGCCTTACAATAGAACATTGCATTAGCTTTTCTACCAAAATGATCAAATAATTTTTTTTTAATGAGAGTTTAGAACTTAACCTCAACTTAAGCATTTCCATTCAACACTATGCTGTCATGGGATGGTTCATGCTGCCCAACCTCCTGTCTGAAGATTCTTCATCTATGTTAACTGCCTGCCACAGACACTGACTCGAGATCAGCTTGGCTTCTGCACAGTATGGTTGGGGATAGGAATTGGATTCTTTCCAGCAGATCCTGGGCTACACAGGAAATCATTTGTTGTGACAAACAATTCAATGAGTATAGGAATAATTTTGGCCACAGTTCAGATCCTGCACTTGATTACATTATATAATTTATTGGCTTAGCAGACAGCATTATCCAAGGCAGAATATTCAGCTTGCATATTATCAGTTTATACAGCTAGATATTCACTGAAGCAATTCACCCAAAGTGGTTTTTGCTCAAGGGCACAAAAGCAATGCCCTGTGCAGAAATCAAACCAGCGACTCCCAGGTTATAAGCCTGTACCTTAACCATTGCATCTCAGTGCTGAACGACATTTGTTATCTCCACTGCAGCTGTTGTTCTACAAATAATAATAACAACAACAAGAACAACAACAACAATAATGATCCATCCATCCATTGTCTATACCCACTTATCCTGGGCAGGGTTGCGAGGGCTGCCGGAGACTATCTATCGCAGGGCACACACCCCATTCACTCACACACTCATACCTATTATTAGACACAAGTGGTGTCTGCGGAAGGCACGCAGCATCGCCAGGGACACTTCTCACCCCAGCCACAGACTGTTTGCCCTCCTTCCCTCTGGGAGGCGCTACAGGAGCCTCCGTTCTAGGAACAGCAGGTTCAGGAACAGCTTTTTCCCCTCAGCTGTCACCTTGCGGAACTCTGCACCACGGTGACAGCCCCCCCCCCCCCCCCCCCCACCCCGGATACCCCCACCTGAACCCCCCAGCCCCCCCCCCCACTCAACTTACTCCATTGACTGAACCTTGCACTGCCGCACCTTGCTAATAATATATTTATCATATTTATACCGATCCACTGTCTATACTGTTTATACTGTTTATACCAAACTGTATTGTATTCATATTTATCATATTGTATTCATATTTATTCACTTATGTACATACACCTACTGCACTTTACTGCTTCTTTTGCACTTCTGGTTAGATGCTAACTGCATTTCGTTGTCTCAGTACGTGTACTCTGTGCAATGACAATAAAGTTGAATCTAATCTAAAATTATTATTATTATTATTATTATTATTATTATTATTATTATTATTATTAATTATTATTATTATTATTATAACAACAACAACATTACTGGTGGCAAAACAGGAACTGTATTATCCAATAATATATACAATGTATAGGACATAAATTGCAGTTCTACATTACATTACAATAATTTTACAGTATCATTTAGAATCATCATCATCAAAGCATTACTAACATGAAAAGCTGATGGGGGAAGTAAACAATATGAATACTCATAATTTCTTCTTTTCTCATTTGCTGTGTTCTCCAGAAGAATGTGAGAACTGTGTATGAGGCCCTGTTTTACTGTATCTCAGCTGGAGAGAAAGCTGGGAGTTTCCTGCTGAGCATGACCCTGTTTCCTTCAACTCTTCAGAAGCACACAGTGATTTTATGAAGTCCTGAAGACCTCTTCTTTGTACTGAACTCCATTTGAGTCTTTTCTATGAAACCATCCACTTTGTACAGCTTCACTGACTGAATTTTCAGTGCAAGGGAATTATTCTTGGAGACCAGTTAGCTCCCAGGTCCCTCTAACTGTACCTACAGCTGTATCATGTCATTACCTAGTCATATCATATTCTGTGTTGAACCTGACCATTTTAATTTGTATGTTGTATCTGACTAATCAGGAGGCTAGACACGCTGCAGTTCCGCCTAGATTCTGGAGTGTTCCATTTGATTAATTATCTTACACCTGAAGGGAGAGATGCAAACGATAAATAAGGAAATATTGCAAGCAGATTTTTTCACATTGATAAGGGGCTGACTGCATAATGAGGGGTTGTCTGCCTCAATAAATTGTTTGTAGTTATAAGGGATCATACCGTGGGCATTGATAACAAATTGCCTGCATTGATAAGGGAACTTCTTCATTTATAAGGGATCCCTGCACTGACAATGCACCAGCGCACAGACTGTCTTAAGCTTTAACTTCAGAGAAAATTAATATGGAATGTGCAGAAAAGAACAACAACCTTTAATATATCCCAAGGCTGCTAACAGACAGTTTCACACCGGGATCCTGACATATTCATAAATAACTTTTTTTCTGGTGTTTAGGATGTTCATGAAACCACAAGTTAAAGACAGTTTTCAGTAATATGAAATCAGAATGTCAAATTTACAATAATTTGCTTTTAATGTAATGTAATTTCTAATGTAAAAAAGTAAGGTAGTGTAATAAAAACAAAAACAAATCCTCACATTGTGAACATTATACACTGCATTTGTTTTCAAAATAAAAAGACTAATTGAATCCCACCTGCCCACCCCCCCCCCCCCCCCCCAATTGTTCTACAGTACTGGCACAAATTATGGAAACATTTATAAACAGTTTGCCAATTAATGCAATATTGAAAAATTTCTCTTTTTGGCATAATACATGTAAATATTCAATAAATGTAATATCAACACAGAACAAAAATGAAGAAATAATTAGCATTTGTGCAAAACAAGTAACAATCATTACACCTTCCCATTAGTTCACACCTACACAACTGAGCAATGTTTCTTGACTAATGTATCTTAATTTTGGATATTTGATAATCAGCTTGAACATGTATTTCTTTGTCCTGTATTTTTCTTCATAAAAAATAATATTAATGCAAAGAAAACCATTTTTGTTTGGGCTTGTATACCATCCATCCATCCATTATTTATACCTGCTTATCCTGGTCAGGGTTGCAGGAGGTTCTGGAGCCTACATAATGATGGCCATATAATGTCATTACCACTCATGGTCATGAAGATAACTGTTTCAAATATATTTTTACAGACAGAAATAGCTCCAAGAAACAACAGAAGTTTTAAGAGTACTAAACTTCTTTAAGCACAGTGTTACACTAATTTGTGATTGCACTGTACATGGATGATGTAACAATAACAACATATAATTTTGACTGGAGAAAATTTTAAAGACAATGAACAATAAATGTGTTATCACATCTTAAATATGTGAATATTCATATGTTCACATGGTGATGAGAACCAAGCATTTTAACATCCTCTGCAGATGCTGTAGGTGCCAACAGATGTCAAAAATACGTTTTTGGTGCTTTCTAATTCTGACGTCAATGACTGGGAGATGAGCACATCCACTGCCTGGCCAGTGTTGCCCAAAAGCAAGATCACTTGCATTCTAATGCAGTTGTATTGCAGAAATCAAGGGGTTGTGCGCACTCACCAACATAAACATTGCCATAGTTACACAGTCATTAAGGATCAAGAGAGAGCACGGATTCTACGCTGAATATCCCATGAGAATGGCCTTCAACCAGAGCTTACAAGAGAAAATCTAGGAGAATAATAATCGACATAAAAAATCCTAACCAGCACACTGTATTTATCCCTCATCAAAGCAATTTAGAGAAACATTAAAAAAAATTGTTAAACAGAGGTCTCGTCCTGTTAATGCACTGTTCCACTGTACAAGGATGAGACACAGTCTGGTGTCAAATACAGGTGCCAACTGTGGCCAGCAGTTTTGCAGGGTGATGTATAATTGATACTAGCTTCGTGCAGGGAAGGAGGGATTCAGCCAGCCAGGATGACATCTCATCGCATTCCAGCAACCCTGCTGGCCGATCAGCTACTCACGGCTCGGCTCCTCTGTTGGCCTACACATGAACTGTCTTCCTCCAAATCATGTCTGTGCGAGTCAGACTTGTTGAATGCAATGAACGATGGAGACTGCTTTGAGCATTGCCGTCTCAGCATGATTGGAGTCTACTTAAGGAGAGTCTTCTATCAAAGTGTTTCAGTGTTCAAAAGATGACACTTGTCTGGTTGTACAAAAAAATTAATGGCTGCTTGATGTCTAAAGGAGTAAAAGGAGACATTGTTGTCACACAGTGGCTTTGCAAGCTGCTGCTCTGCAGAGAATTTAAATGAGAAGTAAACAATTATAAAAGAAAAAAACTATTGAAAGAGAGAGTATCAAACATATAGCTGGGCAAGAACTTAAATCTCATTGCAACTTGGTGGGACAACAAATAGGACATTTTCTTTAGGACTTTTTTTTGGAGGAGGGAGGGGCACTAACAGTACCACCCAATACAACATGAAAATACTAGGGGGGGATCATGCCCCCTCCACCCCCGCCTTGGGGTAGGTGGGACCATCACACACATGGGCTGTCTGGCTTCGGAGGGATGACATTGGCACACTTTCTGCCAATGACTAGCATAGACAACTTCTCTGGGATGACCACAAAAGGATACAAAAGATTGAGTGTTTTCAAATTTATCTTAATTAGGCTTTGCTGAAATGAATCCTGCCACTTCTGAATCATATCTCTTCATATATTTACTTACAGACAGAATGTAATCTTATACCCATGCCTACTAAATAACAGGGAAGTCAATGAATATGAATAGAATATGGGTGTTTGGCATAATTGTGTGGGACCAGAGCTCGAGAGGCATTTTCCTATTATCTAGAAAAAACTCAGGAGCTGCTGTGATTGGACTTTTAGAAGCAAGGCTGAGCAAGATAATGCCTCCTTAATTTTATTTGTCATGATATATGGGCAGGTAACACAATAGCCCAAAATGTTGCATGCATCACTATTAAATGTCACTTTCCAATGGTGGCTAATTGGTTGGAACACTCAAAACTGCAAGCTGAAAATTTTACATAGGTGCTCTAATGAACTGTGTGCTTTAATTAGTGTTCGAGCAATAAGTGGCTATCATTGTCCCTGGTTATTGTAGGAAGCTGTGGCGTGGGATGAAGTAGCTATTTGTCATATGATTCTCCTGTGCCCTGATCTGAATGGCCCAAAGACAGCCTAACACAAAGTAAAGTGATTATTAACTGCATGATTGCGAAAGTGCTAAATAAATGATCATCATTAGGCAAAAGTGGGCGAAAGAATAAAATGTCATGCCTGATTTATGTGCGCACATTAGATTCCATGACACAAGATACAGACCCTCTGTCCTGAAACTGATGAATGGCGCTCTAATTATCAATCAATGACACAGTCTAATGTCAAACACAAAGAACCTACCAACATCACCTAAAAGGCATTCGTTTTTTGGTGGTGGGCTTGGGGCGGAGCAGTTTGTTGGAGCGGGGGAGGGTCTAATTATGGAAACGATTAGATATTATGCATGTATCATAAATGTGGATGATTAAAGGGAATTAGGGCATCTGTCATTCTATGGATTCTAAATATTTATCAACCTCCATTTCATCTTGTCCTCCAATCGTATCAGTGACAGACGTTTGGCTACTTCTATGGGGAGAGTAATGGCCGGAAGACGGACTGGGTTGTCCAAGATTAATGTTTGTGAAACAGCAGTGACCTGGGTCCTATCAGTGCACACCAGTCACAGCCTGTCTGATCACTCAAAGCACAAGTGTTCTATATAGACACATTCATTGTGGAGAGGGGCAGATTCACAAAGGCCTGTCTAATCCATCACAGTGTGAATAGGCCTGAAGTCTGGAACATCTGGACTAAAGACAGTCCACACCATGCTTTGGCACATGGTCCCATTACAAATTCATGCATTATATACAAACTTATGTAGCAAACTGTGAATTAGGTGTCATTGCTGAAGATGTCACATTTAAATTTAATGATTTTTATGCACACTTGTCTTCTCAGAATTCTGTAACAACTCATTTCTGCTACCAAATATAAAAGGCAGTGGTAGTATACACATTCAAATGCACTCATTGCTTCAAAAATGCCTACCCAAATTGCAAGGCAGTCATGCCAGGCAGTGAAACTATCTCTGTCTCAAAATTAAAAAAAAAATCAACTAATCATCCACCTCCACTCTTAGCTCATAGTATTTTTTAAACACTTTCCTTACCAATTTTCCCTCTAGTCACCCCTGCGCCACACACAAAAACACTCCACACCACACACCACTCAGTAGTACAAGAGTTGTACACCACATTGACAAAGCCTGTTGGTGCATTGCTACTCGATCACTATTTTTAAAAAATAAGGATACGACACAATCTGTCAGACAGCTTTTCATGAATTCCTGACATATGCAGTCATGTAGCCTGCAGCCCAAAAGTGATTTCAGATTGAGAAATTTTTTTTAGCTATGAAAATAAGATCACACAATTGATTAGAGTGCGTACAGACAGGAAATGCCCAGTGGATTATTTTAATTATCTTTGTTTTTGTTGCTTAATTATGTGTTGGGTCTTGTCATGTATGCATTCAGGAGGACACAGTGGCAACTGAATGGATGCTGAAGCTGCCCCTGTGTTGGAAGTGGGGGTGGACTGGGGATCTGACATGGCACGGTGTGTGTAAAATGTTCTGCAAAATCTCTGACACATCACCATATGTGCACATACACAAGTATATACGTGCACATACACACACTCGTTCTGACAGACACACCAACACACTCAAACACAGCAAACTGTTTTCATGTGCATACAGTGATTTCAATTACTTTCAATTCTATGGTGTTTCATATTAGGACATATATTGCCATGAAAAAGTATTTGCTCGCTTCCTTATTTCCTTATGACTGTGAACATTCCTTAAGAATTTTCAGAGCAGAATTAATGGATCCTTCAATAATAGCAAGTCATCCAACGTCCTGAGGAAGCAAAGCATCCCCACACACACTGCCAACACCATGTTTTACTGCTGGTATGATGTTCTTATGATGAAATGCGGTACCTGCCCTGTGCTAGACATAATGGGACCCCTGTCATCCAAAAAGTTCCACTTTTGACTCCAAATGGAGTGTCCATAGAACATTATGCCAAAAGGTTTGGGGGTCATCCAGGTGCTTTTTTTGCAAATGTGAGATGAGCATTGAGGTTTCTCTTGGTTAGCCGTGGTTTCTGTCTCACTACTCTCCCATGAATCCTATTTTTCTTGTCTCTTTCTTGTGGAGTCATGAACACTGGCCTTAGCTGAGGCTTGAAAGTCCTGCCGTTTAATCCAATTTAATATTATTTGTGTAGCACTTTTTTTTTATAAAGAATTGTCACAAAGATGCTTTACGGAGTAGCAAGGCAAGAAACTGAGCAAACACCAGACCCGAACCTCCAAAGAGCAAGTACATAAGGTAAAAACTCCTAGTGGGGAGAAAGCCCTCAAATGATGGTGAGAAAAAACTCCCCAAAGGAAAGAAATCTTGAGAGGAACCCAGCTACAGAGGGGGAGCTCATTCTCCACTGGCTAGCCTGGTATAAAGTAGTAGTAGAATGGAATGTGGCAGAAATGCTACAAGGGATCTATTACTGCAAATAGAATGGGTTAAGCAGGTTATAGCTGAGGTGAAAGCAAATAGGAATAATAGAAGACCAAATGGTATAGTTCAGTATAGTACAGTTTAGAGGAGCCAGGTGATGAATCTGGAGCTCCAGGCTGTGTAAAGGGATGGGCAGGGAAGGAACAGGGCTGAAGCAGTCTATGACTATGGAGTGAGGGACAGGGTTGGAGTCATCCCGTGGACTCAGGCCAAGGAAACAGACTGGACCGGTCTTTGGATGTTCTTCTGGGATCTTTTGTTACTTCCAGGATGAGTTGTTGCTGTGCCCTTAGAGAAATGTTGGCCGGCTGGACACTCCTGGTAAAATTCACCACTGTTCCAAGTGTTCCCCATTTGGAGACATGGCTCTAGTGGTTTGGTGGAGTCCCAGAACCATTTCCAGACAGATATATTTCAGATAGATCTCTTCTGGAATTTCCTTTGATCGTGACATAGCGTGCTTGTGGTGGCTACTTCACTCAGATGGTAAAGTCCAAATGTGGTTTAGATTCAACAGCACTGGCTGCAATCAAGACTGGCTGTGTTCAATCAGCTGAATGTGATTATCAATTAAATTAGGTTAATTAGTTGATTAAAGAACTAAGGGGACAATTACAAATCCACATGAGTGATACGGGTATTCGATTACTTTTTTTCGCACCAAACATGATACACTGTATATGGAAAACACAAGGTTCACATAATGCTATTTCAGCTCAGTAGTTGTAAGAGCATTCTGCAGAGGCAGTAGAATGATTGTGCCAGTGCTATTCTCCCTGTAAGCACTGTAAACACAGATCTGTTCTCCTTTGAGTATCTGATAAGGGGCATAGTTCTGTGAACAACCCTGCACCTGAAGGATTTCTTATGAAGGAATTCACTGAAGGAATTGCATATATCTGTGCAGGCTTCTCGACCCATACGTGGCCAATGTAACGGGACAAAGCTGTGCCCTGACAGTACTGCAGACTGTACATCTTGCTATACACCATTTCGCTACTGGAGAACATCAGCCAATATACAGTCTGCTGTGCCAATCTCAAGATAGCGCTTAGCCTAAGAGAACTACTTGACGTTTTTGTGATGGTCCCTGGCATACCGTCTCACTCGTCATTAGGCTCTACCTGAGAATAGATTTGACTACTGCATAAAGAAAAATAATTATATGGCCAGAAAACACTGGTGATTCCAGAGTACATAACCATATACTTTAACGACTACATCTGTCTGTAGATTTGATGCCATTTGTACTGGTGGTTCCAGAAGCACCACTATATTCTCTTAAACTGTAAATGAGTGAGGAATAGCTTCAATATGTAACAGTATCACAGTTATTGAGCATCATCTCACTCACATATACCCTGTAAGAAAGGCTCCTGTTTGGAGTTTCCAGCACCACGGTCAGAGCGCAACCCCGCTTGGCCCCCTTGGATGGACTCTTGTTTTTGGAGAGGGCCGGTTCCTCTCCGGGGCTGTAGTCTGGGGTAGGCAGCCCCTCACCAGTTTTCATCCCCTCTGCTTTTCTCTTGTTGGCTGCAAACAATACCAACTCTAATTTCAGGTTGTGCACAGCACCGAAAGATGTAGAGTATTATAAAAGATGTTCTTAGCCAGTTACCTTAACAATTGTCATTGGATCATGCATTAAAAGACAAGACTCCTCCACTGTACAGCATCGTTGATCTTACTACCACAGACAAGAAAAGCCTGATATGAATGATCCTTCATCCCTATATTACTATAGCTGCCTTCAGTGCATCCAGTGAAACCACACTAATAAAGAAACTTTTGAGCCATTTACCATTTTTAATTATTTTTTTTGTCCTGACCTGCTCGAAAGACGTCTTGGCACAAGGATGGAAAAAATGATTGTCCGGTCCATAAATTATTTGTCATGGAGATACTGCAATCCACGTCATACCTGGATTAAACCCATATTGTGGCATAGCCACAGGCAATTTCTAAAAGATATATATTTCATCCTTTGCAGGCCGCTTTGTGACGTGACCACATATGCATAGGCCACATAGAAATGGGCCTTAATCTGGGTCTGATCAGCGTAAATAAGACTGAAGACAAAATACTGTTATTTGCTATCAATGAGGTGGGAAGGGCAGTGATTAACCTCATACTTAAGCATTGACACTGTCTGCTATTTTAATCCAGCAGTCCCTTCAGGCCTAGGCAGCAGCAGCTGTGTTACATTTTTGATTGATGATGTTTGTGTACACTCCATATTTTGACATGAGAATGACGTGCTCTTCAGCGTTGCTCTCTCCATGATTCTGAGAGATTGTTACTAACAACACCCCTTCTATATAAATGCACAAATAACTTGAATGGGAAATCCTGGGATGACTGAGAAAGTCTGGGATGACTGAGAAAGTATCATGACACTGGTTATAACCTAATTATCCATGATTGCTATGGTATGATTTGTTGAGCTGACAAACATGGACTTAGCTTAACTATAAAAAGTTATTTCTAGGGGATCCTGTTGATCTGGTGATCATCATGGTACAATCTTCAAGAATTATTCAATAAATTATTTCAAGAATAAAGCTGTTCCGTGGAATTATTTCAATTGAATATTTTCATCTAAAATGGAAATTAACAGTAATAGTGCTCTCTTTTACAATAAGAACAAAAAAATACAATTCATATGAATACAATGATGAAATGCGATAATGCATATGAATATAATGTTTGGGACAAAGCCATATTGGCTTTGTACACCATAATTTTAGATTTGTAATGTAATCAAACAATTACAATATGGTTAAAGTGCAGATTTTATATATTTATATGTATATACTGTATAAATGTTTATGTATAGTGGGCAGCATAGTGCTGTAGTGGGTAGCACTGTCGCCTCACACGCCTATATATATATATTTTTTTTCTTTCTTTCTTTTTTCTTTCTCTCGTATGATTGATGTTTTTGGAAAATAAATTTAAAAAAAAAAAGTCTGGAAAATAACCCATTAAACTTGCTGAGTTGTCTTAGAATCTTTGTCTCCACGGAATGTAGCAAGGCTGGCAGTGTTGGCATGGCAACAGACGCTGTACGCTGTAACGAAACTTTAAGTACGTCACAATAGTTTTAGAATGTCATTATGTCACCCGGATCATTTTTGCAGTTCGGATCAAATTTGTTGTGACAGCTCCATTCAGTTTATTTGAAGTGTCAGTTTCAGTGAAAACCTAAAAATATATCAGTGGCGATATCTCCATGGAGTTCTAAGCCTATCATTTCTATAACTACAGTATCCACATTTAATCAACCCTCAGTCAATCACCCTAAAGGCTTCATCATAATAGCAGTGAATTAATTTTGTATGATTATATAATGGAAATTTGTTTAGATAGCGGTTGATTGGGAAATTTGTATCAAAGCACTAGTCATTGAGTTGTTGAACAGCATGCTGGAATAGACAGCGACACATTCACACCTGGGTAAAAACACCTGTTGTCTATAGTCTGGGGGGTTTTGTGAAGAAATTGGCACAAACTGCCTATATTTCTATACTGAATCGATTTTTAAATAATAAAAAGCCTAAATATTTAGGAAAGTTGTGGAAGGAGGAGGATATAACTTTTATGGCATTGGAAGAATTTTAAGTCCCGAAAGCCTGATTGTGTCTCACTCGCTATCTCTCTGAAGGTGTGTGTGTGTGTCTAATTGACAACCTTGCTGCTGAGTGAATCAAAAAGGTGGGGGGTAAAATCCAAATCTGAATCATTTTGGCCAAATTCGGGAGGAGAAAACATTTGGAGAGAACACATTATTGGAGTGTTGTCAAGTATGGTATATGTATTCCGCATCATCCATAATATATATAATATATGTATAACAAAGTGTCTTAGTAAGGTGTTGGCGCCTTGGCATAGATTCTCCAATCTATGGAACACTACTGGAGGGATGGAACACCATTCTTTCAAAAGATATTCCCTAATTTGTTGTTTTGATGATGGTGGTGGGGAGCGCTGTCTAACACGTCAGTCCAAAATCTCCCATAGGTGTTCAATAGGGTTGAGATCTGGTTACAGCAAAGGCCATAGGACATGATTCACATCATTTTCATACTCATCAAGCCATTCAATGACCCCTCGTGCCTTGTGGATGGGGGCATCCCGGAAGAGACCACTCCCATCAGGACAGGATAGAAATGTTTCACCATGAAATAAAGGTGATCACTCAGAGTAACTTTGTATTGATTTGCAGAAACCCTTCCCTCTAAGGGGACAAGTGAACCAAAACCATGCCAGGAAAAATATATACACACACACACATACACACACATGCTGAGACTGGACACTGTGCTGGGCATTGTTAAACACACCTGTCATCTACTGTGTTGTTTTCTATTGTCAATGTAGTAAACTGGATTCATCTCCATGCTCAATAAGTCAATATTACACTTCTCCTGGTGTGCACCATAATAATTTTCCTGTTTTTGTCCTCACATCTTTGTTGAAGAGTATTCTCCTCTGAAACAAACAAAGCCTGAACCAAACTATTTGTTGTGACAGGTGAGAATATAACCACCAAACTGACAATCAATTTGGTGTGAAATTGTCTGGCATACACAATTTAGTCATGGTCTTGATTTCAGTTTCTATTTGTGAGAATATCTTTCAGACAGCCTGGCATCACCCTTAATGGATGGAAGCGATTGGCATGGGTCCCTGTCAGAGTGCATGCAAGAGATTCTGCATATATGCATTTGCATTTGACTGTCTGTGTATTGTGACATTCCCTGATTCTACCTGTTGGGTATTTTTGGTTTTCTCCCCCCGTGTTGTATGTTGGCCGAACCGTTAGCGCTACAGGGACACACCTGGGTCTGGTGCATCCTGGTGCATAAAAGCAGGAGTTTCTGTCAGGGTCTGGGGTAGGACTCAGAAGCAGACCAGAGTTAAGAAGAACTGGCGATTTATTTTCACAGTACAGAATCAGAGGCAGTCTCGAAGTCAGGGTACAGGCAATGGTCAAAGTCCAGGGAATCAACACGATCAGGCAGAGGTACAAAAACGGGAGCCGGGAACAGGTCAGAAAACAGGCGAGAGTCGAAAATCCAAAACTAGAGGCAGAACAGGCAGGCTTAAACTCGTAATCGAAAACAGGACAGGCAAAAAGTCGAAAACCGGGAAAGACAACACACTAGAAAGGCTTGAAAGGCTACTCAGAAAAACAGAGGCACGATCTGGCAAAGACTAAACTGCACACAGAAACTAAATAGCAACAGTAATGAGTGGATGATGGGACGCAGGTGAAGATGGTTGGTGGAGGCTTGATTGAAGAAGAGGTAACAGGCGGGACTGGGGCGGGGCGTGGGCAGGAACCAGGAACCTAAGGGGGAAAAAATAACAAATGCACACCCAAGCACATGAACACAGAAAACATAACCGCAAGCGAAACAAAGTAAACCGAAAAATAAAAAAAATAAAAACTAGAAAATAAGAAATAAAAAAAAAGAAACAGGAACACAAAGAGAATCAGGCTGGATTCCTGACAGTTTCAATCGGGCTCTTGCTCTCTCTCCCTCCCAGCTGGCACGGCGTTTCTTTTCGTTTTCTTTTGCATTTGTTTTGTTATGTACCTTACAATACTTTTTCTCTCCACATTTCACAACACCCACTCACTAACATTACTGGTTTACTGACGTACGTACAGTACCCCAAAATGTGTGTTTTGTACTTTTCTGTTTTTTATTTATTTAATGAAATTCTTTCAATATTTGAATCCTTCATGTCCGGGGTCTCCCTTCTTGTTGCAATCCCTGAGCCAGGTTGTAATGAATGGGGGCTCATCCATTTTCAAACTTTGTTTCAATATTTATTTTTGTTTCTTTTGTTTACCTTGGACAATCAGTCTGGTTGGTGTTCAAGTAGGCTGCAATGATTTGGTTTCATTCAATTCAATTACATTTGTAATTATATTACTTTATAGAGGAAATCCCTCTGTTAATGGATTATTAGGCAAAGGCACTATTTGGGAGACACATTTGATTTGTCGGTCATTGTAATATTTTGATTATTAATTTGTTTGTTGGCCATTTCGTAAGTTGCAGTGTTGGGAGGGCATAGTGTTCCAGTCAATTCTGGATTCTTTGTATTGAACACATTGGATCAAGTGGGGTATTTGTCTGAGCCCTAAGCATAGTTTTTTGGGGGGGCTGATTGGAGCTGGAGTTTTTCCTTGTAGGCTCTAGGTGTGTTTCCATTGAGGTATTGAGGCAATTTTCGTGGCTAGGTAGTTAGCGGGAAGCTCCAGTGGTCATCTGCATTGGGTGACGCATTGGGGATAGTGGGCACTATACTTTGTCTTGTTCCCACTGTGAGTTAAATATAGCATCAGTTGATGATTTTATTAATTTCCCCTCAGAGGAGTTTTTAGATCAGTCCATGAAAGAACAGCTACTAAAAAATGCTGATCATTATAAGATTAATATAGGAGAAAAATGACTCAAAGAAAATGTTAAATCTATGCAGACATGTATTTGATGTTGGCGCTATGACTGCTCGGGTAGATGTTGCAGCTGCACTTGCTGAACCAATTAAGTTATATCCACCAGCTACATTTTTAAATGGTCTGACATTCAAGCAACAAACAGAATTGTTAATGGTACAAATTGAGAATGAGAGAGAGAGAAAAAACAAGCTGAACTGAATTTGTAAAAGGCTAAATTGGATTTGAAACATAAATTGCAACTGGTTCAGGTTGCAAACAGCCTTATATATATAACTGATGTGACAATAAATGGTGACCCACCTTCTTTTTATATTGTACGTAACTTGTGCCTTCTACCTAAATTTAATGAGAAAGATCTGGATACATTTTTCTCATTGTTTGAGCAGATTCAAGAAATTGGCCTGACGCAGACCGTACCCTTATGTTACAATTCATTTTAATGGGTAGAGCCCAATAAGGTTATTCTTCCCTAGACGATAGTAAGAACTATTCCGCAGTCAGATCTGCCATTTGCGTGTTCCTGAGGCCTACCATCAGCATTTTAGGTCTTGGCGAAAAGGTGAAATTTGATTACGCATTTTAATTGTGGGTGTTTATCATCAGATGTGAACACAACAATTTGTGTGATCTTGTTGTTTTGAAGCTATTTAAAAATGCTTTTCTGATTCATATCGCTACTTTCATGAATAAATACCATGTATAAACTGCAATGGAGGCCGCTGCCTTAGCTGATGAGTATGTATTAACTCATAAAAGTAGTTTTGCGGAAGTGTGTGGATGTGAGGGCTTTGTCCACAAAGATACTGTGTCTGGTCTTCACCCGGCCAAATCTTTTGGTTCCATAACATAATCCAATTTAAAATCTGATCGAGTGTCACGCAGACTTGATCCTAATAGGGTTTGTAATTACTGTCATGGGAAGGGACACAGGAAGGCGGAATGTCCTGTTCTTAAAGATAAAACTCAAAATGGTGATAACGCACAAGTGAAGTCTGTTGCTTTACTGCATCTGTTAAGCCTGCCCACCCCTTTTCCTTGGTTCAAGCACCAGTACAGGAAAAACTATGTCCAGTTTTGATTAATATTCAAATTATGCACCATTCATAACAGACGGTTCTGTATCGTTTCCTGAGAGTACTGAGAAGGTGACGCTGGTGCTCTAGATTAATTTTTATTGGAATCAGTGTTTACATTTTCTCATAAAACTGACACTGGCTACTGTGTTTTAATTCACGTGATGGGGATGAACATGCTGTCCATTCCCCTGCATAGAATGACACTAATGTCCAATTTGGTGCAAGGTGATATAGTTGTTGGGGTGCGTCCTGCGTTACCTATTGATGGAGTCCATGTCAGCCTTGGTAATAGTCTAGTTGGTGGCCATGTGTGGGCACCACCTCCCATAGTTACAGTAGCACCAACTCTGACAACAGAAATGGATGATAGTGCCAAGACATTTCTGGAGATTTTTACAGTGTGTGTCTTGATGTGCGTTATGGCCAGTGCCAACCCTGACTCTGTGCTTTGCCCTGATTAAAATAAAGGGGCACGAATTGAGAAGTAATGTCCTATCTTTGCCTGATTTGCCATCTTCGATTTCGCTCTCTGACTTGAGTAAAGAACAGTGTGCTGACTCGTTGAAAGAGTTGTTAGATAATATACTTCCCTACCAGAAGTGTGACACTGTTGCACGTGGATATTTTCTTCAAGACATCCTGGTGAGGAAATTGGTGCCACATGCAGATGATTTAATTGGGGAAGGCATTGTCAAAATAGTCATGCCTTCCAAATTGCATCCTTTGATTCTGAAGGTTGCTCAGGACCAATCAAGGCATTTAAGTGTACAGAAAATGTACTATAGCATTTTCCCCGATCCGCTAAACCCCATTCCAGCCATCAGTCAACCGTTTCAACGTCTTAGTTTTGATTGCGTAGGTTCACTCCCAAGATCTAACACTGGGAATAGCTATTTCCTGACTGTAATGTGCAAAGCCACTCAGTATCCACCCGCTTATATGTTTGGATGTGTATGTTTGGAAAACTCCAAAGCTCTCCATAATTTGGATCGTTTATGTGGTTATTTGTCAGAGACCAAACAGACTGAACTGTTTAGTATGATTATGAGCTATCCTAGGTTGTCTGGTGACACCCCCACATTGGATAAAGCACAACATTGACGTGGAGAATACTAAACCCATCCGTCAATGGTTCTATCACATTTTGCCGGATAAGCGTGAAAAGATGGAGAAAAAAAAAATCTTGCAGAGCCTTCTAATTCCAGTTGGGCATCTTCATGCCTAATGGTGGATAAATATGATAAAAGTTCTTGTAAAACTGCACAGATATAAAGTTTGTTACAAACTTTCATTATTTGTTTCTTTTTTTTTTTGTATATATATATATACACATTTATCGTAATTAGAATATTATTACTAGTATTCATAATAAGACTACCAGTGGTCAGGAGATTGGTTTTTCCTCTCCCCACAAACCACACAGTTCCCTGGTTCCGATGCACATTGGCTTTATTGTGCGTTCGACACAGGTACAAACAAACAAACAAACAAACAACACACGATAGGTGAAGGGAACGCGATATATAGTTTATATAATATATATAATTAGCAATCATGCACATTGTCAACAGCTGTGATTACAGACCAAGTAAAAAGTGCTTCATCTCCACCTGCAGATGACACCCTATCCCCACCACCCCTCCACAACCATTTATTCCATCAAAACATCTGATGATAATCAGTTATTGAACAATATTAATTTTTAATTGTATTTTTTCTCTTTTCCACTATAAAGATGGAGAACTGACTGTACTCTATAAAATTATAAATATTTCGCATTCATTCCTTCTTATATGGAAATCCATATATTATAAAAATTTCTTATAATGGCTTTTAGTTCAGTTCAGTTGAATAAATGTATTTAAAATAAGTTAATTTTCAACAAAAACACTGAATGACGTTTTAGGAAATAAAATCTGACAAAATGTATATAAAGTGCTAAATTTGCAAAGTTCTTCGTTAAATTTTTTTTTAAAGGCTATGGAGGCACTTTAAACAACTCATAAAAGCATGAAAAATTGCTACTACCTTTCCTTTTTTTTGCTGACATTTTGTAAATGTAAAACATGCCTGACCCTTTTACAGGTTGCAGAAGCAATCATGTCCCTGGGACTAGTGTTACTACCATATACAATTAATCAAGTACAGTTTAGGGCAAAAGTGTGAGGGTGAGGAAGTGTTAACGACCACATGCAACTACAGTGAATTCAAAAAGGGGGTTTCTTTAAGTTACCACCGAAGTGGAAACCACTAGGTCTCAGTAAGAGACTTGAGGAAGGCGTAACAAAAAGAAAACTCAACTCCTAACGGAGAATATCCCAACACAAAGTAAATGTCTCGGCAGGAGAACAAAACTAAGGCGTAAGGAGTGAGTGAACTTTAGGAAGACTGCAGTGCAATCTGAAGAAAAGCAAAAGAAAAGGGGTGCCTCGTAATTGAGGAAGGCAAAATGGCATTTAAGGAAAATAAAGAATTAAAGCAAGGTGACTAGTAGGACAGGTGTCTTACTACTAGTCAAAACAAAAGCTAAATTCAAAAATCCTATATCTTTTTCTTACCACCGTTTCTCTAAGAGAGCTTTTCTCTGTACCAGCTTTCGTGTACATAAGTAGACATTAAAACGAAGAACAGATCTCACATGAGCGAATATAAGCCCTCTTAATCAGGTGCAAACAATCAGTCGTAATCAAAAGCAATCACGGAGCACCCTCAGGCGGTCCTGAAGATTACCACACTCAGTTTCCTCAACAGGGATACTGAGTTGCCGATTAGCACAAAACAGCGTCAATTAGCACAAGCCATGACGCCACACAGCAAACGGAATAAAGAACCATGACAAGAAGTTTACATACACCTAATAATAATAATAATAATAATAATAATAATATAGAACCTTTCATGTCATAAAATGCAGCTCACAGCACTTTACAAGAGAAACAATAGAAGTCAGTACCACAGGTATTAAGATAAGAAAAAATAGTAATAAAATAAATGTATAATGATAATAGCAGAAATGAAGTAAATTAAAAATAAAAATAAATAAATAATAAAGAAAATAATAATACTAATAAAAATAAAATAAATAAAATAGTAATAAAATAATTGATAATTATTAAAACAAGATATAAAAAGCATAAAATAAGTATAAGAAATATAAAAGAATAACAATGGTGTTAAAATAAAAAGGTTAAATTAATTGAAAGCAAGATCATAAAAATGGGTTTTGAGCTGTTTCTTAAAACTATCATTTTTGGGCTAAAGATATTCAAACTCCGTTTTTCACAACTCTGCACATTATTAAAATTCAGTTTTCACAACTCCATACATTTCATGTTACAATAAATTTCCTGTAAGTCAATTAGGGTATCTACTTTATTTCCATAAGAGGTCATTTAAAAAATTTAAAAAAAGATTAGAGACAGAGACATCATTTCAGCTTTAATTCACTATATCAGAAATTCAGTGGGTCAAAAGTTTACATACACCAAGTTGACTGTCTCTTTAAACAGTCTGGAAGATTCCAGAAATTGATGTTCTTTTTAGAAGCTTCTGATTCACCAATTGTCATAATTGAGTTAATGGCAGTTAATTGGCACCTTTGGCTGTATTTAAGGGCCTACCTTTAGAGCTTTTGTTGCCCTTGAGACCATGGGAAAATCCAAGCAACTCAGCCAAGTTGTGGAAATTGTGGACCTCCACAAGTCTGTTTCCTCCTTAGGAGCAATTTCCAAACAACAGAAGGTACCACAAGCATCTGTACAAACAATCGTATGCAAATATAAAAATATTGGGACCGCACAGACACTACATTGTTCAGGAAGGTGGCACAAATGAACTCCCAGGGCTGAACGAACGAACTTTGGTCCGAAAGGTTCAACTGAACCCCAAGACAACAACAAAGGAACTGGTGAAGGAGTTGGAGGCAGCAGTATTTACATCCACCATTAAGAGAATCCTACATCGCCATGGCCTGAAAGGCTGTCGCTCAAGGAAGAAGCCCCTACTCCAAGACTGGCATAAAAAAGCCAAAATGAAGTTTTCAGGTGATCACCAGAATGAAGACCTAGCCTTCTGGAGGAGTGTTCTCTGGTCAGATTAAACAAATTGAACTGTTCGACCATAATGATCAGCGCTATGTATGGAGGAGAAAGGGTGAAGTTTTTAATCTGAAGAACACCATCCCAACTGTGAAGCATGGGGGTGGCAGCATCATGTTGTGGGGGTGTTTTGCTGGAAAAGACACTGATGCACTTCAGAAAATAGGTGGCATCATGAGGAAGGAGGATTATCTAGAAATACTGAAGCAACACCTCAAGACATCAGCTAGAAATGTATAACTTGGTGGAAAATGTGTCTTCCAGTAGGACAATGATCCTAAGCATACCTCCAAATTGTAACAAAATGGCTTAAAGACAACAAAGTAAAAGTATTAGAGTGGCCATCACAAAGCCCTGACCTGAATCTCATAGAAAATTTGTGAACTGAGCTGAAAAAGCGTGTCCGAGCAAGGAGGCCCACAAACCTGACTGAGTTACACCAGTTCTGTCAGGAGAAATGGGCAAAAATTGTGGCAAAGTATTGTGAGAAGCTTGTGGAAAGCTACCTCAAGCTTTTGATTCAAGCTAAGCAATTAAAAGGCAATGCCACCAAATACTAACAAAGTGTATGTAAACTTTTGACCCACTGAAAATCTGATGTAGTACATAAAAGCTGGAATAAATCTGTCTCTTAGCTATTATTTTGAAATTACCTCATTATGGAAATAAAGTAGATACCATAATTGACTTAACACAGGACATGTATGGTAACATGAAATGTGTGGATTTGTGAAAAATAGAGTTTGATTCAATCTAGGAGTATGTAAACTTTTGGCCTCAATTGTAAACCTGTTTAATCTGTATAAAACGGAGGATAGTGACAAAATGTCAAAATCACCCTGGGTCTCTAAGGATGTGGATTTATCTGTAGTTCATTTAGCATGTCTAAATGTGTGCAGCTTGGAAGCAGTCAAAACTTTAAAAACTTGGAATACAGTATCATTCACGACCATATTGCACCTATAAGTCCATGGAGCGTTTCTAATTGTTTTATGGGTCTTTCTTTTTTTGTGCAATTTCTCATATAGGCGGCAGGAAAAACCCTGTGTGTGTTTACATACGATGCAATTTTTCTGTTTGTTGGCACCCTAGTTAATCAAAGAAAATTAATGAAAACAGGTTGAGGCCAATGATCACTTTAAAGAGAAGTTTGGCATTTTAGAGAGAAGTAGGCCTAACAGCCCTGTCATGTCAGCCTAGGTGTATGTAAACTTTTGGCCTCAACTGTATATCACACAGTAAAGAGAACTATGGAACTTAATTATCATTTGCTGATTAAGCAGAACCTTGTATCTTTCATTTTAAAAGTTATTTTTAATAAATTGCAGAATTGTAGGATAAGAAACATGGAAATTTAATTTTATTATTTCAAGGGGGTGGAGAATATTAAAAACTTTGGCCACCAGAAAAACTGAATTTACCTTTTTAGCCTGTAAACAAAGCAAGATAATCAAAAAAACAACAGAGATTAGGACTGGCTATCCCGTTTGGTGTCACAAAAAGGCTAACACCAGCACTGAACAAAATGCACTGTACATACTCTCATACTTTTTCACAAACATACTCATACTACTCAAACTATCACACATTTGCATTCTCACAAAAATGCATGCACACATGCACACACAAACACATGCTCAAATGGCACATACACAGAGGGGTACAATACATTCAGTAGACTTCAATACCTAACCCTGCCAGCTTACACGAAGGACTCATCTGTTGCCCAAGAGTAAGTGCACTGCACCACTGCAGATCATTTCATTCTCCACAGCACTTTTAAACTATGGATTAGATTTGATTTGAAGTGCACTGATCCCTGCCAAGCAGTTCCACTGTCATAGTCAGGCCAGCCAGACTGTCATTTCCACAAACCCAACTTTATAAAAACAAGGGTGGAGTGTGGGTGTTATGTGAAGCAATGTACAGACACAGTCTGAGCTGAGATTTTCATTATAGATTTTTGCTCTTGTTGTTTAATCACTGTTGGATTACTTCCCTGTTGTGTCATGCAGGTGCAAAATATGGATAATGTACAAACACTACCCATCACCTTGGGCCCAGGGTTGCTCTTTTAGCCTGCGGTATACACTGACTCAATTTTTTTAGACATACAGTATCCACAATGTTGAATTTTTGTTGCCTTTTTTTTTCACAAAGCGGTGAAAAAAAAACAGTAAAGCATACTTAAAATAGTTGTTTTTGAAACACGACGAGTAGGGTCCAGCAAGTGACAATATTCAAAGTATAAATCCAGTAGGCAAGGTGCCCATAAAGATAGTTAGGTATTGATACTTGGTATGATTCAAAATGCAATGGAAACAAAAATTCTCAGTGTCCAAGCCCGAGTGACACAAGTTAAAACTCTAAATAAAGTGAAATTGAGCATATGGAGAGAAAGCAGGGGGAAGAATATATTGTACCTCTGAACTGTGTTGGTGCTTCTGTGGCTCTCAAAACTGAAGGGGCGGGGGTGGGGGGGTCACCATAAAGTATTTTAATTTAATAAATGTTTCAAGCAATTACAATGACTAAGCTCTGCCAAAGCCTGTTACCACAGTAATATTTTATGTCACAACCCAAAGTGAATGTTTCAGGTAGGGAGATGGTTCAATATATATCCCCAAACTTTGAGGCAGGCTTCTGAATGAAAGCATTTATTGGTCTCATTAAAGGTCAATACATACCCTGATACCTGGAGATATTTAACATCACAGAAATGCAGGTCAGTGCAGATTATTACAGCACATCTGAGTATGAGGCAGGTCATAAAGGGAAAGAACGTTGATGGAAATAATCATGGTGTTTCGCACCAATCGTCCGAAAAGTGGAAGCCTCCTTTAAGTATAAATATCATTTGCCTCCCACCTGAGGACATGCACAATGCCTACCGCACACCATATGTTCTTACACTGTCCAAAGAGGCTCCTTTTGTGAATCACTGGTAGAAACCTGTCAATATCTTTGAGACTCACCTGGAAGGAGGAGAAGATCACAAGTTCCCCTGCTACAGAAAAACTGAAGAGTTTCTTTCCAGTCCTAGCAGGTTTTTTCCTCTATCCATTTTATTATGTGGCAGATACTTCATCTAAATGAAAGATGTGACAGATATTCATTGCACAGCTGCTGTGATACACCAAGTGTAATTAATTATGGGTAACATGGAAATTGTAGAGACATTTTAAAAGGGAATCATATTTGAGTGGAGAAGTGAAGATATCAAAGGGTGTGGGTGTCATTTAAACTTATTAAAACTATTACAACTTCTACACAGTGAAGGCCAGTTTGACCTTGAAAGCTTTCAGGTGTCAGGGTTTCAGTGGCTAATCTCATCACAGAAAGGCCAATTAAGAGCTGAGAATGTACGGATTACAGATGCATTGCATGTTGGGCCACAAGCACACTGTTGTGGTGGTGGCAGGGGGGTTTACATTCATGGGTAAGCAATCATCTGTCATGATGTGTAGAGCAATTACCAGCACTGTTTTGCCCCTAAGGATTGTGGGATTGAACATCCCAGTGTGTCTGTGATACGATGCTCCACACGTCTTCATGTACTCAGAGAGCATTCTATGGCATCAACACAAGTATGGGGCTTACATCAAGACCCCAAAGTCAGCATTGCTGATCCAGAGCTTGGTTAGTCCAGTCTGATTACCAAGAAGGTTCAAGAGAACACAGCAACATGAGCAATCAAACCTAGCACCCCTTTGCTTCTTAGTTTCATAAAGAAAATCCTGACAACAAAATGATTTATTAGAATATTCAATGTGCCACTTTTTCTGCCACTTTTCATTATAAAGAGAATGCCTTTGTAACATCAGTTTTTATACTTTTTAAAAAAGTTTTTAATTAATTTATTTTTTTAACATTTTTATCACTTAAAGTTCACCAGGTTTTGCAGATCCACCATTTTTGTAATATCACTGGTCTACACACACACACACATAACATTTGTGTCACTAATAACTATCTTTTGGCTTTATGAAAAAGGTCAGGACAACCCACCGCACATTAGCATTACTCAATAATATTTATACCTAATACACAGTGTGTTTCTTATGTAGTTGAGGGAAAGAGGTTTTTGTTCTGACTTTTTGTAATAAAAGTTATGTTTTAAGAAGTTTTAACTGTTTTTATACCCTATAAGCATTGTATCAATAGCTCCTACCCCCACCTGTCCCACTATAAATATTATAGTTAGGGGTCCAAGCAGCGAAGCTGGTGGAACCCTATTGTATCTGTTAGGATTATTAGGGGTCCAAGCAGCGAAGCTGGTGGAACCCTATTGTATCTGTTCGGATTATTATTATTAGGGGTCCAAGCAGCGAAGCTGGTGGAACCCTATTGTATCTGTTAGGATTATTATTATTCTTATTATTATTTTTTTCCGCTAAAAGTGTCTTAGGCTCAGCAACCATAAGTCCTGGAGCAACCAAATTTGGCAGGTGGGTTCCTATGGGCCCCCACTACTCAGGCACTAAAAATCACGTACGTCGGCCAGATGGTGGCGCTATAACAAAGGGTTTTGCGTAAAAGGCCATAACTCCCACACCATAAGTTAGATGAACACAAAACTTCATCGACCTATGCATCTGAACGTGCTCTACAACTTTGCCATTGGCACCACCTATGTCCGCCATATTGTTTGCCCGCCATTTAGACTTTTTAGTTGGGGCGTGGCAGTTTTCTCCGCTAAAATGTCTGAGGCTCAGCAACCATAAGTTGTAGACCAACCAAATTTGGTAGGTGGGTTCCTATGGCACCCCACTACCCAGGCACTAAAAAACACCTATGTCGGCCAGATGGTGGCGCTATAACAAAGGGTCATAGTTTAAAAGGTCATAACTCCCACACCGTAAGTCAGATCAACACAAAACTTCATCGACTGATACATCTGAATGTGCTCTACAGCTTTCCTATTGGGAGCACCTATGTCCGCTATATGGTTTGCACACCATTTGGACTTTTTCATTAGGTGGGGTGCGGAAAAGCTGGAGCTCCAAATCCAAACGGTTACGATATCGAGTAAACTTCTTTACGGCAAGCGACAACCATGGCGACGCAAGTAATCCGACACCGTAGGTCTAGTTTTTATCAGTGAAAGGACGGTCTGACAGTGCCACCCAGAGTGCATGCTAGGATAGGCTACCAAAAGTTTTTCAGTAAAAGCTTTCTGAGAGGATGAATAATAACTTTTCTTGGATCCATTTGAAGACAGTATCGGGTGAGTTCGTTAAGTCTTTAAATCTGTCATTATGGTGAGAAGAAGCTAAACCATTTTATTGGTAGGTTTTGAGTTTCTGTGCAAACGCGCGAAAACACGCTGGTATAATAAAACAATGACGGTAATACATATATAGTCCGCTTCGTTCCATTGCTACCATAGCATAACAGACTGTCTTGTGTCTACAGCTGCAGTTTCTCGCTACAATTACTAATATCGAATATAAACAAAAGACGCTATTTCTGCCGTACTCTGCCAATGTCTAAATAAATAATACGGTACGGTAAAGCTTTGAGAGGATGAAGCATTACTTTTCTTTGGCATGGATCCATTTGAAGACAATATCGGGTGAGTTCGTTTAGTCTTTGAATCCGTCATTATGCTGAGAGAAATCGTACTCTCAATTTAATCTCTACATTGACTGTAACGGAGTGTGGCACAGTGGGTAAGGAACTGCGCTCGTAACCGAAAGGTCGTAGGTTCGATTCCCGGGTAAGGACACTGCCGTTGTACCCTTGAGCAAGGTACTTAACCTGCATTGCTTCAGTATATATCCAGCTGTATAAATGGATACAATGTAAAGTGCTATGTAAAAAGTTGTGTAAGTCGCTCTGGATAAGAGCGTCTGCTAAATGCCTGTAATGTAATGTAATGTAATGTAAGCTTTGGGTTGTAACTAGTTAGCTGTTTCGTAGGTGACTTAACTCGTCTTTTCTATTGCTTGTACTTTTGCATAGACTGCGTTGTTGCTGTTCTTGTTTGTGTTAGTGTTAATCAGTTTAACCTACAGGGTCCAAGTTGAACTATGCGGTTGTTCCCTCCACTTGGAACGGTAGGCTACTGCCCTCTAGGGTTTTCGACACACTTGTTCCTGGTTATGGTTATACGCTTTGTTGTACGTCGCTCTGGATAAGAGCGTCAGCCAAATGCCTGTCATGTAATGAAATGTAATATTTCGTAGCAACAAGATAAACCCGACATTAGCCCTAAAATATGCCAATACAACAGTGACAACGCTTCTCACTGAATAACAAAATAAACGCAACAATTAAAAAAAAATAAAATACCATGTCATTCTACAGTCAATATCTGTGACTAAACATTGAATAAATATACAATCTTACCATCGGGTTTACGCGTAGAGATGTCCCTTTTGCGAATGAGTGGTCATATATTGTCTTAGATGCGCGTATTTTTCACAAAAGGATTTTCTGTCACGCCTGGGTCGGCTATCTTCGTAAATAGCTGTGCATAATACCACACTTGTTGCTTACGGCGTTGTCGCCCTTTTTAGTGCAATTTGGCTTGATTGACAACTCAATTATTCTGTAGGTGAGAGTATAAGCTTTCTAACGATGTATAACATGTCTGATTTTGCTTTTGGAATAGCATTTTATAGGTCAGCGTAACCAAAATTTTTTTTATCTACCGATGTCTAAATAAATAAAACGGTAGGCTACTTTGCGCGCAGCACGCAGATCGCGAGTTGATATTACGTCTTTTATTTCCGTTTTTTCTCAATGTCGTATTTATTATTTGAAATGTGCATTTTGGCTGTGTTATTATTCTATCTGTCTCTGAGGCGCTCTGAAATGTGCATTCTCTGCTAAGCTGAGCTATGGATTGGAATATGTGTCTGACGTAGTGTTGCACGGTATGCCAAAACTTCAGCACTTTCTCGGTACTTCAAAAAAAAAAAGAAACGGTTCGGTATTAGAATATTCCGACGTTCGGTAGTTTTGAGTCAAATGTAAAAGCCAGGGAAAATTGTCTCCCGCATTACTGATTGAGAGGATGAAAAGTGTAATTTGTCAGAATCTTCGCTAGAAGGCAGTAGCAACTAAGGTTGCCAAGTGAGGTGACTTGCGCTTGTGCACTCAGCTCCTTGTTACAGCGCAAGCTTTCACTCAGTTCACTTCAGTAGCAATAGGTGTTCCAATTTGGAAATATTTTATTATAGATAGATGCTGTATTGTTATTAAAATATGCTGTTTTTAAATCTATTTAAAGGTGAAAGACCTGTTTTAAAGATTATTTTGCTTACAACTGTTTAATTTTTTTAATATATTTCACATATTTCTCTATTGTTCAGTGTTGTAACACTATAGGCCTATGCATATTAATATGTTGAAGAGGCTTCAACTTAACGGTTGTTAATAAACCATGAATTCGAAAATGAGGTCAACCCTTGTGGACATTACGTTTCTGATCTATCAAGGTCATTTCAGTATCGTTAGGTACCGAGTATCGAATCAGCATGGTTTAAGTTTCAAGTATAATTTCAGTATTGAGTATCGTGATACTAAACCTGGCATTAGTATCAAAGTCAAAATTTTGGTATCGTGACAACACTAGTGTCATAGTAAAGGCCTTTACGGGAAGCGGCCAGGACACATCCATGGTGACACAACTAAGTCATCAGACAGCATGTCTTAGCACAAATTTGGACATAAGTCATCAATATTTAATTACGTTAGACACATATTCCAATCCATTGTTCATCATGATATTCAGTAGATTTGTTGGGTGAAGGTATATGATCATGAAGACAAAGCCATATTAAAATCGCTCCATAGGGGGCGCGATGGTGCCAATGCTTGGACCCCTCCCAACGCCGCTTGCGGCTTTAATTAAAAATTGCATTGGTTCCACCAGAGCCAGCTAAGGGTATTATAGATGCAGACACATGGTAGCTTCATCTATTCTCACTTGCAAGACCTGGCTTCGTTGTTTCTTTTTTCTGTATGCGTGCATGACAGTAACAGGCTAACAGTAGACACCCTCAATAGGGCACAAGAATGAAAGCATGTTTAATCAACTTAATTAAATCATATATAACTCTAATATTGAAATGCCTGAATTAAATATATTACAAACGTTCTGTTTTTAGACACATAACTAAATGCATGCATAATAAATGTGCAATAAGTGTGTCTTACTAGGGGTGGAGGGAGATGCCACTATTTGTATTTGTATCTGTATTTGTTGAACCAAAAAACTATTTGCTATTATTTGTATTCGGATTTTAAAAAAAAAAACTGAAAGAAAGTGGATGTGGCTAAGTGTCTGAAGTTTTTTTTTTTTGCTGTGCAAAATGCCAAAAAATCCCTGATTTTTATCATTATAATCACTGACACTGCTGTTGTTGAGATAGTAAAGCATTAAAGTCATGATTTTACAATGACATCAATAATAATGAAGTTTAACAACAGGTAATTTGTATTTTAAAGCTGTGTTTAACAAATATTGAACTATATGTTATATAGCCATAAGAGGCTTTTATAACACTTTGGTAAACAAACAGTCAAATAAAGTTTCAAATATAGGCAAATATTTTTGGAAATCAAAACATACAGTTGAGGCCAAAAGTTTACATACACCTAGGCTAAACATATTCAAACTCAGTTTTTCACAACTCTGCACATTTCATGTTACCATACATGTCTTTTGGCAAGTCAATTAGGGAATCTACTTCGTTCACACCCGAGGTAATTTTAAAACAATCAATTAAAGACAGATTTATTTCAGCTTTAATTCACTATATCAGAATTCCAGTGGGTCAAAAGTTTACATACACCAAGTTGACTGTCTCTTTAAAAGGCAATGCCACCAAATACTAACAAAGTGTATGTGAACTTTTGACCCACTGAAAATCTGATATAGTACATAAAAGCTGAAATAAATCTGTCTCTTAGCTATTTAGCATGTCTAAATGTATGCAACTTGAAAGTAGTCAAAACTTTAAAAACTTTGAATACAGTATCATTCACGACCATATTGTACCAATAAGTCCATGGAGCATTTCTAATTGTTTTATGGGTCTTTCTTTTTTTTGCGTAATTTCTCATATAGGCGGCAGGAAAAAATCCTGTGTGTGTTTACATACAACGTAATTATTCTGTTTGTTGGCACCCTGGTTAATCAAAGAAAATGAATGAAAACAGGTTGAGGCCAATGATCACTTTAAAGAGAAGTTTGGCATTTTAGAGGGAAGTAGGCCTTACAGCCATGTCAAATAGTAACTGTCACAAGCAGTAGCAAAGTGGACCCAAATGCAAAGAAACATGTCAAACCCAGGAAGTATAAAACATTAAATACTCATTAAAAAAACTGAACAACAACCAGGAGGAAACTGCAAGAACTAGGGAACAAAATAAACAGTAGGAGAACCACAAAGGGCTGGCAAACTGATTGAAATGGATGTGGCCAAGACCAGAAATGTTTTATTTTTCCCATGATTGTTGATGTCATTGTAAAAGCATGACTTTGCTTTACTATCTCAACAACAGCAGTGTCAGTGATTACAATGATAATCACTGACACTGCTGTTGTTGAGATAGTAAAGCAAAGTCATGCTTTTACAATGACATCAATAATAATGCAGTTACACAAAGACCTAGTTGAGTCACTAAGGACACGGGGTGGGGGGGGGGGGGGGGGGGGGGGTCACGCCTGGTGACCATTGCGGTAAAGGTAATTGTGTCTGTTTTTTATCGTCTGCAAAAAACTTTTTTTCCAAAACATGATCAGCATAGCCGTTCATATTTCCATAAATGTAACAGTTTTCAGATTTTTATTCATGCAAACAATTAACGTAATTAGACAACATGTACAAACTGAACAGTCGCCACAAATTCAAAAATTGGAATTAAAGTAGAGAGGAAGGAAAAGTGGCAGCGGCAGCCTATAGTGGCCGCCTGGAGGAACCATAACAAGCAACATGCCCATGACAAGCCTATTCTTTAGGAAACCAATTCACTTGGATTTCTGACAGTAAGTTTGTTCCAGGTCACAGGGAGCACACAGCCATGGAACAACATGACCCCAGTGTTGATTTTCACATTTTCATAAATAACACTGCCTCTGAAAATTCATGGGGTTTGTTAATCAAGCTGTGTGTGTTCCCGTAAAAGTGGACGTTTTGGCAGAAATGACCCTTTAGCAGTACATAGTGCTGAGCGATTAGTGTTATTTTGAATTTGTTTCGATTCTTAGTTTTGGAAATAATCACGGTTTTCAGTTTAGATTTCAGGCATTGTAAATTACATTTTATTTTAATTTGTTGTCTTGATAATATATCTCCCTTTCCATACACTATTGGCTCTGGAAGTAAAAAGATTTTCTATTTGGCAGGTGAACTTTACCAGCCTACTGGTTTCAGCTTTCCTCACGAGACAAGTTAGCAAGTGTTGACAAAATCATTAGACTATTTTCAAGGCAGATATAACATTCTGCTGAGTAAAAACTATCAGTTTGTTAGAAGTGCTGTTAGGGAATATATATGTGGTGTTGGATACAGTCGCACAGTCGGCCTACATATACCTCTTCTGTCCAGCTCTATCGTTCGTGTTCTGTGAGTACAAGGTTCTGTGTGTCTGAACTGTCATATCACTTGCATGTATGCATTTAAGTTATTGCGATGCTTATTTCTGTGCAAACTGCATTGAGTATAGCTGCCTTTTTAAACTACAACTTAAAAAGTGACCGCACCAAGCTTGGAGAAAAACACCATTTATCCACTGAATTAAGACAATTCAAATAATCGAACTGAACTGATGTAATAATTATTTAAACAACAAAAAATAAAAAAATAAAAACACCAAAATGTCAGTTAATTGCTCAACACAAGCAATACAGCATGGGCTGTACTCAAGCTGCACATTTCTCACCTGAAAAAAAAATACTGATATGGACACATATAATGGATGGATAAAGAACATAAACAGTCATAATATCAAAAAGTAATACCGTTGTCATCAACAAAGCCAGGGGCAAAAAAATTTCTAATAGTGTAAATGTTTTTCATTCATATACCTAATTTACCTCACCACTACTAACAAATACATCTGCAGTCTCACTAATTGTCCTACAGTTTATTTCTTGTGATGACTGCTCATTCAAGAGCTTACCTTAACCTTACACTTGATGAAGGATATTTAAAATATTGCCTGATACAATCACACCCAAGTCTATTCATAAACTCGAGAATTATGGGACAATTGTCCCATAATTAAGGGCCTACACTGTATATGGATGTGTAGTGTTCAAGAAGCTTGCATATGTACTGAATTCCCTTTGTTGAGAATATATACACTGCCTGGCCAAAAAAAAAAAAACGTCGCCATTTGGATTTTTTTGGACAGTGCCCACTGTACAAGCCTCTGGAGTCAGTGTTATGATCTGGGGTTGCTTCAATTGGTCAGGCCTAAGCTCAGCAACATTATGCGGCAGATGAGTACTGAATGACCAGGTTATCCCATCAATTGATTTTTTCTTCCCTGATGGCACGGGCATATTCCAGGACGACAATGCCAAGATTCATCGGGGTCAAATTGTGAAAGAGTGGTTCTGGGAGCATGAGGAATCATTTTCACATATGAATTGGCCACCACAGAGTCCTGACCTTAACCCCATTGAAAGTCTTTGGGATGTGCTGGTGAAGACTTTAAAGAGTGGTTCGATTCTCCCATCATCAATACAAGATAATGCAATTCTGGACGGAAGTAAATGTTGTGACGTTGCATAAGGTTGTCGAAACAATGTGTAACCCAGGGTTCCAAGACACAAATTGAATAGATAGTGAAACAAAGAAAATTTGTAAATAACTAGTAGCAAGTAAATAAGTAAATTATCATTCAAAGTAGAGACCAAAGAAAAAAATTTTTAATAAGGAAAAATACATTTTCTTTATGTGCAGAAAGATAAGTTGATAGAAGGATTAGACAACCAATTCGGATAACGATACTTGTTGTAAATTTGTTGATTGGTCAGTCAGATGACAAGCCCGCCCTAACTTCCTCTGGTCAGATGGCTTGAGCGACAACAGACATGCGAAAATTTCTCTGAACAGATTAAGCTAATTTGAAGTGAATTACAAGTGAATTTAGGATACAATTGCAGATATTTTATTGAGGAGTGACAGTAACTGGAAAAGAAACAGATTTATAAAGAAATGACGAAGATTTGCAACGTTCTTCTATCGCCCTGGGCGACAACCGCGTGAAAGAAAATTTTCTGCATTCGCCATTAAGATCGTTGAAAACCGAACTTTGAACAACTTTGAACATATTTCCCTTGGTGAGTCCCCATTCTAAGACAATTTAACCTATCTCACTGCCGTAGTATCAGTTAGCTTTGGTGTGTTCAGAAACGATAACGTTAAATGTAGTCGTAATACAAAAAGATCCGAAAATGAAGGTTGCTAAGTAGCTAGCTTCATGTGATTTAAAGCTCTGGTAGTAGCAGCTAGCTACGTTGGGTAGCTATAGCAACTCGCGGCTAAGCAGGCAAATGTGTATAATTGATGTGTGGGGTAGGCCGGGCTAACAGCAGGGCTGTTTCCTGCTTTGTGACTGTGGTGGTAGACGAACCAGGCAGTTTGTCACATAGCAAGCTGGAAATATATTGATGCGGGGACAATGTGATGTAACGTTAGCTAGAAGAAGGGCATTTGAAAATTCTCCGGTTGTGTTTTGAAAGTGTATCTCCTGTGTAATCGAATATCGAAGCCACATCGGCGTACTCTTTGTTTAACGTTACTTAAAACGAGTGTATGTCGTGGTACCTTTTATTAGAAAGCTAACATAACTAACTAGCTTCCAGTTAATCAGAATCTAGATATGCTGACAGAATGAGAACAGATTGACAATTGATATGTTTATTTAACAGAGTGAATGGAAGGTTACAAGTGTTATACAATTTAGATGTTCACCGTGTATACTATGTCTTAATAATCTGAATGTACAGACTACTGATGAGTCTTTTGGCTTTGTGTTACAAGGCCGGTTTTTTTTTTTGGTGTGTTTTTTTTTTTTGTTGGATTTGAACTGCTGTGCTGGATCCTGGATTCGTCCGCCCCTGCTTGCCTTCCCTGGAGAGCTACAGCGGCGCGCGGACTGGCGAGCCACCCATGTGATCGACCTGCAATTTTAAAGAGAAGGAAAGAGTTCAATTGTGCCTTCTGCAATGGTCGTCGGACAAGTGTTTGAATTCTACAAACTGGAACTCAAGCAACAAGTGGTCCAACAACCACACAGACTAAACTGATTTGCAGTTAGTGTTTTAGAAAAGTGGTTTGGTGTTATAGTGTGATAAGTTTCCTTTGCATAGGTACTTTCAATAGTACTACATAAGGGTTTTTGGTTTCAAAATAAAACTATTGGTTTCAAAATAAAAGTCCTGGTTCCAAAATAAAAGTCCTAAAGTCTAATTAGTGACAAATTATACTAGAACCAAATAACTAATAATAGGGATTAACCAAAACACATCAAAGAAATACTAAAAGTATGGTTAAGGTATAAAAATGGGAAAATAGTCAAAAATTAGTGGAACCAGAGAAAATATAAATACAGATACAATGTAAAAGGTCTTGGGACCAACTTGTATTTTTTTCCTTTTCCCATTTTGTATATATGTGTACTGTTGTTGTTTAATGCTTTCTACTTTGTAATAAAAACAAAGGGTACAGAGAACCAAAAAGGAAAATTTAAATAAAAAAAAAAAAATCATTCTCTTACCTTTGAAATACAGATCCTGCTTCCGTGTGCTTCATTCTTGATGTGCAAGCCGCCTCTCCCTCTCGAGTCGAATCTGTTGTCTTCTGATCTGGTCCATACTTACCTGATTTTATCCATTCTAGTAACGGTGTTAGTATTGAAACACTTGTTACAAATGCCACGACGAATGCGCGCTGTAATCAAAGCTAAAGGCGGTCCAACAAAATATTAGAGTGTGCGACTTTTATTTTGGCCAGACAGTGTATATTTTGTATAGAATATCCACAGAGAATGCCAGCAGATTAATTTAATCTCTAAATAATCTCTGCCCTGCAAAAACACCCCCAAGCTCTATGGTATCCTGCAGGAATGGGAATGTCCTTTTGCAAAGAGCTGTGCATTTATATTTTTCAGTCCAATTGCCTGGACATAGTCTGCCCCAGACCAGGTTAGCCGTGCAGCGCAAGTTACCATGGTGGTATACCTCAATTTTAAGTGAGTCGGCTTTGTGACACGGAAAACCCAGGGTTAGAGATTACAGTAAATTATCTTACTAACCCATAAGCTCACTTCGTAGTACACCCCTCTGGTACCAGCTAACTTGCTAACTTGAAAACGAAACACTCAACCCACTGGCAGTTTTCTTGGAATAGTGATATCACTTCCGCTGTTTGTTAAAAACTGTTTAAAAATCAGAGCATTATCTCTCTCCCGCCTCACCACACCCCAGCACTTTAACACACAACATCAGAAAGTCTCCACAATTTAGTAAAACACAAAATCTAAAGAACAATATTGAAAAATTGTTCTTTCATACTAAAATTACAAATTTGGATTTTTTTTTTGTATGAAAAGTCACAGAAGCAGAAAATTAATGCATTAAAAACCTCCAAGGTTATTGAAGGAAGAACATACAATCAGAGCTTCAACATTGGAGCCTTACACCAGGAACATAACAGCTTGACTTTTTGGATTGACATGCACGTACCATCCATTTGCATTTGATCACACAATCTCATCGGATTGCTCCTCTTGCCATGAGCTGGGGCAGGTATTTACCACCCTCAGGAAGGAGCTTGTCAATCAGTTGCCATGCCAACCCAAGATGCAGCAGGCGTGACACAGACTCAGGATATCTTCATTTGTTTATATTCTCTGACACCTGCTCTCCAGGTCTTGAAGCACACTCAGAGCATGCACAACATGAGGGACCAATCAGGAGCGATTTAGAGGCCTGAACATGGATCAGACTTACGTTTCATCAATACCTCAGGGACACTACTCTAAACAACTTTCACCTGAGGTTTCTGAATACAGACATCTAAACTGCTACTCTTTGACAATTCTCTCCAGACAAACTCAACTTTTATACTACTACTACTACTATTACTAATAATAATAATAATAATAATAATAATAATAGATTTTTACTAATGTATCGGTAAAGTTGCTTCCATATTTTTTATCAGTTTAGATACGTTTTGTCAGTTTTTATAAATTCAAAATTTCTAACTAATGAGGCTTCATTCCATGCTCTTAACTGCAGAGTTTCTCAAAGCAATCCTGGGAGACTCTTGTGGCTCAAGAAGGCTTTATATTTCCAATACAAATAGATCCATTAATCCAGCACTTTTCAGGGCTGGTGTAGCACAGTTCTTTCTGTTTAACCTCTTCCCAGAATTCCAAGTTATAACTTTGTTAATGACATTTGAAACTCCTACCCAAATACTGTACATTTATTGCAGCTTGTAAAAAAGTTTCATAAAACTTTTTTTGGTTTGAAAAATAGTTGTGCCATTAGGCTTTCAGAAAATACACTTCGAAACTTCGTATGGCGGTGTTTAATTTTGTCAAGTTAACTTGATGGACTTTGGCTTTTCAGTGCTTCTTGGTAGTGTTTTGGCTTTCTGAGTTTTGCGTTCTCCAGTTCACCCAGCTGATGGCATATCGTCCTTTTAGTTTAGTATGTTTATGACAAAGGGGTTTTGTACTTTATTGTACAGTTATATGTCAAAACGCCTTTAATCAGATTACTTTTGTTGACTGACAGCTGAAGAGGCCTATCAAAACTGGTGATTTAAATCTTGGGCCCACCCTCACATTCAGGCCTGGCCTGCTCCCATTGTGTTTTAAATTTGTCTGTCAATTTTTCAAACCAATAGACAAGACTAATCTTAAAAAACAAGCTATTATACATGGCATCCAGGCTTTGCTTACGCCCTTATATGTTGGTGTAATGACTACTCTGCCTTTTTTATTTTTGTTTTTTTCTTCCTTTCTTTTTGAAATTTTATTTTTTGCAACATGATCACTGAAATATTAAATAGATACAACAACAACATAAATGTGTGGGATACTCTTCTAATAAAGAAATAAATAAAAAATGGAATAAATGTTTTTCCATTTTATTCTAGAATGCAGGATCTTTTTGTTAGGGGTGGAGGGAGATGACATTATTTGTAATGTATTTATCTGTATTTGTTCAACCAACAAAATTATTAGTATTTGTATTCGAATAAGAACTGGAAATGGGCATGGTGCAAACCTGGAAATGGGTGGGGTTTAACACTGTATTAAATGCCAAAAATATCCGATTTTTATTATTTTATTTTTTATTAATTTTATTATTACATTATAATCACTGCCACTGCCATTGTTGATATGATCACCGTTTTTTTCATTTTATAAACAGAGCCCAAATATTTAGGAAAATCATGGAAGGATGAGGATATAGCATTTATGGCATTGGAGTAGTTTCAATTTTAAAGTCCACAAAGCCCCATGGTGTTGCTCTGGCCTATCCAATGTAAAGGAAAATTTACACTTGCTGTCTCTCAGCAGATGTGTGTGTGTATCTGATTTAGAAACTTGGTGCTGACTTCTGAGTGAATGGCATCAAAGAGGTGGGAAGAAAAGATCAGAATCTGAATGATATTCATCATTAATTCAGGAGGAGAAAACATTCAGAGAGAATTCGAGTGTTGCCGAATATGGTTTTTGTATTCAGCACCATACCTAGTATTTTTTTGGATTTACATTCGCTAAGGAGTTGAATAAGATATTGAGATCTACATAGAATAGTCTAAAATTTGGTTTGGAGCCACTTGTTCTTTATTTTTTAATGTGGAATTTACCAAGAAGGCATACAAGTCTAATGGTGTTATCCAATGATGGTGTGCCTGTATTACAGTTCAGAAACAAGACCACTAATTCCATAGTTTCAAAAATCCTGCAGAATGCACTAACAAGAAGTAGATATATATTGTTCCAAAAGTGAAGAGAGTAGATACATCTAATGAATGAATGAACCAGAGTTTCTTTTTCTATATTACAAAATGAGCAATTTGATGAAATTTCTAAATTTGGTTATTAAAGTTACAATCTCGAAGATTTCTGTTTCGTTCTCTTTGGCGGTACCAATGGCGAAAAGCAGTAATTGCAGGTGTGTTTTTGGACCTCACTTCCCAGAGATCCAACCGGATCCAACCAGTGTCGTCTGTGTGACATCAGTCAGTTGGCACCTGGGCCATGCCGACTATAACACTTACTATTTACTGAATAAAAAATGGTTGTTATAAAAGTAACGTTATGTACACACTCATTCATTGTCTAACATTAGGCTAACTTAAGCTGCCTTTACACTGCCGAGCTAGGTTAAAATGCTGTAGCAGACCTGGGGTAGAATTAGTGATGATCAATTTCCACAGACGTTCTTTATCCATCTTTTGCCCGGTATGAACATCTTTACACTGCAGAGAAGAATTTGCGGGATTCGCTGCAGCTCGTACAATTATGTATCTCGTGCACACTAAACAGTCTTTTTCGTGAATGATTGTTGTGTGATATTTTTGAAACAACTGCCTTGCAAAATGTTACCGCTGGTGTTTCTGGCTAGCCAACTGTTCGAGAATAAAGCTGAGCTGGGTGTTAATTTAGCAATCAGAACAAGAATAATAAAACAAAAACAAAGGAGATTTCATCAAAAAAGGGCAAGACTGAAGGACCATATGAGGAAGCGTAATAAAATAATAACGCTAATCCATACTGCTGTATTATTTTATTTAGTTTTATCCGGTTTGACATCTTTACACTGAAATCAGACCTGGCTCTGCTCCACCTATACCCCTGGTTAATGCTCTGTGTAAAGACAGCTTTATTCCGATCATTATAATATATTGATGAACTTGATGGCAATGTAAATAACGGTAATGTTAAGGCCAATTCAGATCAATGATTCGCAACGAGACAAAATGTTTTTAGAATGCTGCAGAGAAAATTGCAGCGGTGTGAACTGGTTAGTTGCAGAGCGTCTGAAGCCGTTGCCTGGGGTCTCAAAAGACCCACCTTGTCAAAACGCCAAGTGCAGTTAGAACGTTTGCAATCAGACGTCTTGGAATTTTGCAAGTTGCATCCAGTCTCGTTGCGAATCATTGATCTGAACTGACCTTAAGTTAGCTACATTGCAACAAGGTAGCATTGCATTCAAGAGACGTTTTGCGAGAAACGGTACCAGTTGGTAGCATTAGCTAGCGTTTTTTCTAATTGTTAGCTGACATTAAATTGTGTTAATTACATTAGCTAGCTAGCTAACGCAACGTTACCTGATATGAGAGATGGATACTGTGCGCAACGTTGTCTAAACTAATGTTGCCTTTCTTGACATGGTCCGGTAACTAGCGTTAGCTATGCAAATAGCTAGGCTATGTAATTTAGTAACGTTACACTGTCATCAAATGTAATACGAAATCTACATCAACAAATAATATGACCTCTCATGTTACACAAAAACGTTTTAGGGTTCCATAGCCACCCCGCTCACACACAAGTGAGTTGAAGAGCGAGCCTGTTGCGTTAGCTCCATCTACCCTCTATGGCGGACCAACCACTGATGGGTGATGGAAAACGCGTCACTAACTATGCGCCGTTTGTGATTTTTTCCCAGGAATGTCGCCACAGACACCCAGTTCTTTAATCATAAATTATTATATTAATAATAATATAAATTAATATAATAATAGGCTCAATCACCATTATGTTACCTAATTTGGCGATAGATAGTGACTCAACAGACATTTATTTTAATGAAAATCTTATCGAGATTATTACTTTAAGGCATTGCAGGGATAGTACCTGTGTAAAATCTTGAGATGTAGTTCTTTGGCTTTATTTAGTATTAATAATTTTTTTGGATCATACCAATAATTTTTCCTAATGGAAAATGAGGAGTGTCTCCGGATCAGAAGAGCTCTTTGAGGTCAACTTTTACCTTCAGTGAGTACTTTTCTAATATGTATATTATTACATGTTCTATCACTGATGCTTCCGTTCCAGATTGTAAGACCAAGAACAACGCCAGTTAAAGAACTATAAAGAAGAGGTGCCTTTACCAAGTGAATCAATTGAGGCGAAAGGAATTTTGTACCATATTGAACTCATTTCTGTGTTACTTTTGTTTGTGTTAGAAAATTCATTATAACTTAGAAGATTACCTCAAGTATTCAGCAGTTCAACTTAGTTCCTCTCTCATATCATTATTTTATAAAAATGGCCATGTTTCTGGAGAGTATGCTTTGATTGTTCAGGTATATATGGTGAGAGAAATTTTACTTGAAAATCAATTTCCAGGCAGCTTGTGTGTGGAAGTGTGCTAATTTGATAGTTTGTTACATTTAAATTCACAAGATAACAAAAATTTAACTGAAGACCACCACATTTCTTAAACAACAGGTTGGGGATGTACAGACATGGAGTATCAAAATCTATTGTACAGTGTTTAACCCAATTGATTTTAATAATCTGATTAATAGTGTTAAAATCCAGGGCATTCATACCACCATCACAATATCTTTGAATTGTTTTCCTTCGTAGCGAGTCAATAGCTGCACATGTTTTTTGTCTACAAAAAGTGATAAAGCAGGATACACAATTCAAGAAATGCCCTCTGCTTTGCAAAGCAGAATACACCAACTGTTAAAATTGGCTGCTGTTTTTTTTGTCATTTTGGTGAAACATTTTGTCACCATGTCAACTGAGGTTTTTCAGACTGTAATACCAAGTTATTTAACAGCTTGCTTGACTTGTATACCACATATAACTGCTTTGTCAGAGTTGCATACATACATTAATTCACTTTTTTCATTAATTATGAGTCCAGATGAATCTGAAAATCATTTCAAGGCCAACATAGTATCACAAACCTGACTGTAATCTCTTAAAAAACGTGTCATTTGTGTAATTCTTCTCCTATTGTGATACCTTCCATTCCAGTGGAGTGAACAATATATCAATTAAGTCAGCAGCAATCACAAATAAAAAAGGTCTGTCTAACCCCTCATTTAATCTTGAATAGGGAAAAGGTACCAATAGGTAGGGAAACACACACATTTATGCTTTCGAATGGAATCTGTATCAAGCTCCCTAATGCTGAAACCAAAGAGTTTTAAAGGTATATATACATGTCAATGTGTTCAACAGAATCAAAGGCCTTATGAAAATCTGAAAATGATATACTTGCATTATCATGTATCAAATCTGCATAGTCAAAGACATATAAAACTAACCTAATACCTAATATTATTAGAGATATGTCAACCTTTCATAAAGCCTGATTGAGTATTAGATATAACTTTGTCCAGACACGGTTTAAGTCTGCTAGCAAATATAGCAGCTAGTAATTTGTAGTCTGTGTTGAGTACGGTTATTAGGCACACATTTCTTATAGAAAGGCATTTTCTTATTAGTGGCATGGCATTCAAATATCAGATTTCTCTTTAATAATCTTAGGTATAAATCAAAGACTTTTGAGGGTCATAAAGGGAGGTAGAAATTTCTCATAAAATTTTGATATATATTTTGACATTAACTGATCATCAGAAATTAAGTTTTCCATTGACACAGAGAGAGAAAATCACCAATCTGGTGATTTCACCAAATTTTTTAAATCTAAATTGAATAAGTAAGCAGAATTATTCTCTTTACTTTGCTCTTCATCTAATAAGGCGGCAGTGTAGTATAATGGGTGAGGAGCTCATCTAGTAACCTAAAGATCATATGTTCAATGGTAGGACACTGCCGTTGTACCACTGAGCAAAGCATTTAACCTGCATTGTTTCAGTATCCTGCTGTATAATTGGATACAATGTAAAAAGTTGTCTCTGGAAAAGAGAGTCTGCTAAATGCCTGTAATGCAATGTAATATAGGCAACTTTAGCTTTTTCGATATAAAGTGCGTCCAAGTCTTGTAAAATATGTAACTTTTCTTTCTGTTCTACATTAGATAAACTTAAAATAGAGTTGATGTCCTTTAAAATAAGAGTGTAATTTGAATTTTTCTTTTGTCAAAATGTTTTTACAATATTTAATTGTACAATACAATTAATTTCCTTTATATAATCACAATATGCAGGGTCTTGTAAAATAAAGGAACTCAATTTCCAGTATCCTGGATTTGTATGTTGTCTGAATCTCAAGTTATCTGGATGAAAGTATTTATAAGTATTTAGTAAACTGAGAGAGCCACAAAACTCATTGATCAGTGGACTTAGGTAATTAATCACATTTTTAAGGCAGCAGTTATCTAACTGCAGGTTAGAGGCCTCATTGAAATGTTCCAGAATTATTTAGGCAGATAGATAGGACATTTTCAAAAACAAAGTTTTTTAGAACAAAGAAGATCAAAAAGCAGCTTATTCAAATATGATCTATCAAATCCATAAGCATTAGATGAGTATTAGATCCCCAGTTTTAATTACTGAAATTATCAATTTTCCTTTGTCTGAGTAACATGATTCTAAAATGGTTCCACTGAATTTATGAGCAAATAAAATTATTGTACCACTGGGGCAGTTTGAAGTTATCTCAAAAACCCCTGCACACAACAAGAAAATTTAACAAATTATATAGAATAAAGAACACTATTCCATGGTTTTCCCACCTTAATGAAAATAAGGTTTCTATATGAAAACAGTGAAAGTGCAAAACAAAGTTTTCACATGCACCCATACAAGTTAACAACAAGCTAACACTGACCTTTTGTGTCACCAAAACTCTATGGCATATGCTCAGCAAAAATATATGAAAGCCGACTCATCTTTAGCATAACTGAGCAAGAAAGTAATACAGAAGTGAGAAAAATAGATACTGGAATTCCAAATTTTAAGCAAATTTAAATTAGATAAAAATTTTAGACCATAATAGGTAGAAGATCTGTTTAACTTAATTGACATTGTTAATGGTAAATTACCTCTATACACATAAAGGAATGTTTACTTGTACTCTTCCCATTCAAATCTATCTGTGTATGCAATAAACTTGTAAGGAGTTTCCTCCCATGAAGAAAAACGTGTTAAAATATCAAATGTTTGCAGCCGACAGTTTTTTCCCTGAAATGATTGCATATGGACCACTGTAACAAGCTCATTTTCCATCCTTTTGCGCCTGCTCTACAAGTGGCCATAACTTACTTCTGACTTCCTTGGTACTTTGAGTCAGATCCTCAAAGATCCTTATCTTTTTTTGCTTAAAGAACTTTGGAACCTTTGGCATCCTTCCAAATAAGGTTGTGGTGAGAATGGGATAGAAATTGTGAAATGATACGGCATGGGTGTTTGTTGTCGTTATTTAGCCCGATTCTGTGGGCAACTTCCACAAAGATTTGGAGTGCGTTTGCTATTCCTGGTTAGACCTGTGACAGGATGTCAGTGACAGTCATCTTAATGCTCTCCCCTTCACTTTCTGGAATTCCTGTGTTCCAGCGTCTGTTATAGGAGTCCAGTTCATCCACATGTTGCTGTAATTTTCTATTCTCCATCCTTGTTTTTGCCCGCTCTATTTCCAGAACAGTTACCCTAGAGCATACTTCTTCAGCTTGTTTCCCCAAAATTGAAACCTGAACTGTAAGACTCTGAATGGATTTGGTATTAGCTTCTATTGCCACTTCAACAGAGACAAGTCTTTCCAGAAATCTGTATTGCTGCTCTGCAGTATTTTTAGATGGCAACACGAAGCATTGCATTTGTCACAGAATCCTTGTGAGCGTTTTTTCTTCTTGACATACAAGTTATTTTACAACACTAACAAAGTTACGCTATGAATGCATTGAATTTCACACTAGCAAGTAAAGGCTCAGTGGTATTTTTTGGTCTAGGTTTCACTCAAAGGTACATGCAATTTTGCAATAGCATTGTTGCTGGTATTTTATTGTTTTCATAATATGTTGTTTTTCTAATATACATATTTGCATATTGCAACAGTATGATTAAGAGTTTGAAATGTAAACTGAAGCAGAATTGTCTGTTTTGAATGAAACTCGTGCCATTTTGTAAAAATAAAAAATTGATCTGACACTGTAAACAATACATGCTGAGAAGTTTCTGGGAAAAAGTAGACCTACTTGGGGTAACTGTATCTAAGGAAATTGTACAAGAAAACTAATGTTTTAGTTAGCAGCAATGCATGAATTAGGGATGATTAAGCTAAAAACAAGCTTAATATCTATTACAGCATATGGTTTATAAAAATGACTCGAAAAAGGCTTACCAATTAATTAGTTGCATATATCTGAGAGATTTCATGTCCAAACAATCATTAGAACAGGATTTTGCAATGTGCTTCAAAGCCATTACGGCAACAAAAACAAAATAACAAACACGGATTCACAGACTGAGAAATACTAAGTACTGCTGACAGTTTTATTACAGGCTGGCTGAACTGCCACTGAGATGGAGACAAAGGGTCAATCAATCAATCAGTCTTTATTTATATAGCACATTTCATATAGTGGCTGTACCCCAATGTGCTGCACATGACCGAAAGACAATGCTACACAAACAGAAGTAAACAAACAGAGGTGAGGAAAGGCACAAAAAAAAGCAAAAACAAGTAAAATAAAAGAGTTAAAGAATAAAACATCAATAGGTGAGTAAAACAACAAATGATGAGGCACCTTAAGTAAAAGCAAGTAAAACAATAGATGAATAAAACAACGAATGACAAGGCACCTTAATTAAAAGCCAGTACAACAACAATAGATGAATAAAACAACAAATGACAAGGCACCGTAAGTAAAAGCCAGGCTAAAAAGATATGTCTTAAGGTTTCTTTTAAAAATGTCCACAGAGGAGGAGTCCCTCAGATCCTTAGGCAGACTGTTCCAGAGACTAGGGCCACAGTGGCTAAAAGCTGTTTCCCCATGCATTTTTGTTGAAATCCTTGGGATGACTAGGAGGCCAGCTGCAAAGGATCTGAGGGACCTGCTAGGTACATATCTAAAAAACATGTCTGAAAGATAGGCTGGTTCCAGGCCATTCAGTGATTTAAAAACTAGTAAGTAAATCTTAAAATCATTTCTAAAACTGATAGGCAACCAATGCAATGACTTTAAAATAGGCGTTATATGTGCTGTCTGTCTGGTCTTCGTCAGAGCTGCAGCGTTCTGAACAAGTTTTTGGCAGCCAACAGCTTTTCAGGTGTTCCTTATTGATGCTTAATTTAAACAAACAATTTATTTTAAACAAATTTAAACACAATTATCTGCTAATGCATTCTTATTATAAAAAGAACACATGGATCTTTTCAATAGTGCAATTCATATTCTATAATGCAAGTGGCAGGCTGTTTGCTAAGCAAAATAGTTGCAAAATAGTTGGCATCATAATATGCAGTAACAAAAAAGGTACGGCCTAAAATAGTATGAAGAGCTGTGAGACCCTCAATAAAAGGCTGATAATAGGCAATAATCCTGAAGTAGTTAAACATAGCCGTAACATGAACAACATAGCCTATAGGCCTATTCCATTACTGTAATACCAAGGCATTTTTGTTAAGGAATATGAGTATGCCTATATGCTCTGGGATAATTGTGGTGCACAGCCTGCTGAAGGTAACACCAGCAGCTGAGAACACATGCAAATGGACAAATATAATTTTGCTAATGCTGCTAGTCAAGGGAACCGTGACTCTTTCACATTCCACCAGTCGATATTTGTGTCTAACGACATACAAACACATTTCTATTCTAAAATCTGATCACCAGGTTATTCATTGAAATGGTACAGTATATTGAAATTTAACTGTTAATCAATAAAATGAATGATCAACATTCTTACTAACGAAATCGATTAACTGCTAACATCCTTAGTGTGAATCATTGTGGTTTCAGCTGAAACTAATCCCTATGAACTAAATGAATATAACTAGCTACAGGACAGTGGAAAGCAAGCAAGCAAAATCATTTACCTTTAAAAATACTGAAAAAAAATTAAAATTACCTTTCTGGTGACAGATGAAATTACTGTATACTTTAATAATTACTGTACAAGATCCTTGCAATATCTGATTATTTCAGTTTCACTCAAATCAAGTCATGAGCGGATATGAAGAGGACAGCTACATGAAAACGTATGATTTCTTGGTAGTACTTCATAAAATTTTCTGTAATATACCAAACATTTTTAACAGTGTATGGATTGGCAAGTGGAAGTGTTCGTTTAGTAGTCATTTTTCCACAAGTAAATTCTGTATGCACTGCAGTAAACAAATAAGCAATTTTTATGCCTTACATGGTAGAGCCTGATTTTCATTATTGTTGTTAGATAAGGGGGAGGAATGGTTAGCGGGTATATCAGCATGGTGAAATGCACACCCGCACAAGCAAGAGTCACATTTATTTCAGGATCTTAATTAGGACAGAGCCCCAATATATTGTGTAAATGACAGAGCTACAATCTGTGTGGCAAAGTTGGTCTGTTGATTTTCAATTGTTCCCTAACTATATATATATATATATATATATATATATATACATTCGCAAATATCTAATCAGCCAATCACGTGGCAGCAACTCAATGCATTTAGGCATGTAGACACGGTCAAGACGATCTGCTGAAGTTCAAACCAATCATCAGAATGGGGAAGAAAGGTGATTTAAGTGACTTTGAACGTGGCATGGTTGTTGGTGCCAGACGGGCTGGTTTGAGTATTTCAGAAACTGCTGATCTACTGGGATTTTCACGCACAACCCTCTCTAGGGCTTACAGAGAATGGTCCAAAAAAGAGAAAATATCCAGTGAGCAGCAGTTCTCTGGGCGAAAATGCCTTGTTGATGGCAGAGGTCAGAGGAGAATGGTCAGACTGGTTTGAGCTGATAGAAAGGCAACAGTAACTCAAATAACCACTTGTTACAACCGAGGTATGCAGAAGAGCATCTCTGAATGCACACCACGTCAAACCTTGAAGCAGATGGGCTACAGCAGCAGAAGACCAACCCGGGCGCCACTTCTGTCACCTAATGAAGTGGCCGGTGAGTGTATATATATATATATATGTGTGTGTGTGTGTGTGCATGTATGTGTGTTCCCACTCATATATATGGGTAAGAGCGGTTGTCTGGCAGTCAGAGGGTTGCCAGTTCGATCCCCCGCCCTGGGCGTGTCAAAGTGTCCCTGAGCAAGACACTAACCCCTAATTGCTCCCAACGAGCTGATTGGTACCTTGCATGGCAGCCTTTCACTGTTGGTGTGTGTGAATGTGTTTGCGAATGGGTAAATGAGAGGCATCAATTGTAAAGCGCTATATAAATGCAGTCCATTTACCATCCATTTGATTACAAATCTAAAATTATCGAGTACAAAGCCAAATCAAAAAAATATTATATGACTTGGTATAGTATTATATATATATATATATATATATATATATATATTATAAACCATTACGTACTGTGTAGGGTTTATGGCAAACAATGCAATTTAAATATTTTCAAGTATATCCTACCAGAATATATAAATTTATCTTGCAGGACAACGTAAGCATCCAATCTGTACTTCCACTGCCCTTTTTGGGGGGCTTTAATGACTCACTCTATGTTCTCTAAGAATGTCTCTGCCCTCCCTATCTTTCCAGCGCATCAGTCTCACACAAAACCCAGAATCAAGCCCAATGCAGGATGTTGGAGGCTCAGAAAGGAAGTTGTGGATGTTGATCGCATGGAAATAACTTGATTTCATCATCAGGGAACCTGCCTTAACAGAAGTAATTGAATGTATTGGCGGCCTGACAGAACCAGAGAAAGTGGGACATTGGCAACTGGAGGCAATGTATATTTACTGCTGGGTTAGAATATCAAAAGATCCATCGGAACGGAAACTGTTTTTCCCCCTCCTCCCTGCTTCTCTCCCCATGTGACAGATGCAACCATCTGGTGCACGGAGAGAGAGAAAAATAGAGCAAAAGAGAGAGTTTTACTTAAAAGAAGAGTGAAGATGAGATGAAAAAATCTTATAAATCACTTTCCTCGAAATAGCCTCCTTTGGTTTTAATTACAATTAAACAAATAATTCCATGTAATTAAATTGAGTGAAATCATATCTACCTAAGGTATGCAAGCCTTTTACAACCACAGGTAGCCTAATACGTTTAGCCTTTATTGCAGTGGACATTCTGGGGAAGATATCCGTGGTTGCCATCTGTGGAATCCAAAGTTTGCAACTGGCCGTAATTTTGTATGGCATTTGGTGTGCACAGGATCTGACGTTTTTGTCATAAAGCTCACCTGGCTTTTTTACAGTTTAATCCGTGGCCTTTGGAATATTCAGTTGTTGTTTTTTTTTGTTTTTTTGGACTTTGGGACTATTTTTGGAAGAAACAAGCTGTGTTTAGGTATTTTCTTTCATTAATTTCTTTTGTGACTAACTTGTCTGTAACTTTTTCTTTTTTTAAGGTAGTTGATCATATTTAGACATGAATAGTTGTTTTACCTTAATATATTTCTAAATTAGAATCTGGTTGTGAGTCTTACATTTCATAGAGGTGATCCAACGGATTACTCTGCCTATCAATGAATTCACCAATTTCATTATTAATATCTTTGATAATAATTAACTTGTCATGTCCCATGCCCTGTCCCCCTTATGCATCTTGTTTTTTCATACTATCTTTGTTCCCTTGCAGTATAGGTGTGGTCTCCCTGGAGAGTTCCAGCGTCCCAGATCTCAGCTGATTCTCTCCACCTGTTTTCCTCACATTCTCATGCCTTCCTGATTATTGGTCATCGTATAAATTCCCGGTTCACCAGTTACTCGCTGCCAGTTCGTTGCCCAGTCTGTCGGTTCGATATCGGTCTGTTAGACATGTATCTTGGCTCTGTCTGTTATTGTTGCTAAGTCGCTGGCTTGCCTTAGTCTGTCCGTCCCATACCTCAGCTCGGTTATGAGCACTTCTAACTTGCTAGATAACCTGTCTACCTGTGCCTCGATCTTACCTGTTTGTCCAGTCTGTGTGTGTATTCCCTTGTCATGTTTATTGTCTGTCTGTCTTCTTCTTTCCCCGTTCAGCCCGCCGGCTTCCCAGCTCTTCCACCCTGTCCAGTCTGCCTGCGCCTGTTCTGCCTGCCCGGAGTTCGGTAACCTGTCCTGTCTGTCGAAGCCTGTTCTGCCTGCCCGAAGTTCTGCATCCTGTCCAGTCTGTCTGAGCCTGTATCTGGTTGCCCGAAGTTCGCTAACCTGTCCTGTCTGTCTGAAGCCTGTCATGTCCGGTCCAGTCTGTCTGAGCCCAGCCCCGTCCAGCCTGTCCCAGGTCAGTCCTGTCTGCCTGAATCCAGTCCTGTCTGCCTAAATCCAGTCCTGTCCTGTTGGAGTCCAGTCTGGTCTTGTCTGCCGGAACCCGGTCCTGTCTGCCTGAGTCCGGTCCAGTCCCGTCTGCCTGAATCCAGCCCTGTCCTGCCTGAGTCCAGTCCAGTCCTGTCTGCCTGAATCCAGTCCTGTTGACATCCAGTCTGGTTTTGTCTGCCTCCTTTGTGTAATAAATATCTCTGAGTTGAACAGTACCTGTCTGTCTGAGCCTGCGTTTGAGTCCTACCAACACACCTCGTCACATAACTAATTAAATCAACTACATTTATTTTACATGTTGGATGAGTGAGGGGTTTTTAACTGGTGATGCTCTTGTGTTCAGTAGTGCCGGACATCAAACAAGGACATTAGCGGGTTAAAACTGCTGGATTTAGAAAATTAAACATATTTCATTTAATCCTCCCTTCCCCTACACCACAGGTGGTTTAATGCTTTTGGGCTTTATTATATATCGCAGCATCCTGTTGGACCTTTGTTTTTACTGCTACAGCACAGTACCTAGAACCTGAAAGGCTTTGATCAACTATTGCTCTCAAATCTTTTTTCAAATTGAGCACATTCCAATTTTTTTCCTCTCACATAGTAGAACTGTCTTATGTTTATTTCCCACATGTAAAACTTAATGTCCACCTATATTTTATTTAATTTGCCAGGCTTTCACGCACTTCTGGATTCTGTTTAAATCTTCTTGGATTACTCTAGTAGATTCCAAACTGTTCTGAATCTCCCAGTTATGTATTATCTGCAAATTTAATTACTTTACTTAAAATGTCCCTGTCAGGGTCATTTATATAAATGAGGAAGATAAGTGGTCACATTGCCGACCCTTGTGGATCTCCACTTCCCAAAGTACCAAACTCAGATATGATCCCTCTTACTATTCTTTCTAATCTACTGTAGCCAGTTGCGAGCTCACTCTGAAATACCTCCTGTAATTTCTACTGTCTCTCATGTGGTACCTTATTAAATACTTTTTGGAAATTCAAATATATAATCATAGACCTTGCTACAATCCAAACACTTGGTAGCTTCCCCAAAGATACTAAAAGATTTATCAGGCATGACCTTCCCTTGTGAAAACCACGCTGGATATCTTTTAGGATGTTCTTATTTTAAATAGATATTTCTAACTTGTCCCTTAAGATTATTTTACATGTGATGCAAGTTAAACTGATAGGCTGGTAGTTTTCTGGAACAGTACAATCCCCTTACTTATGTACTAGTAATTACATTACCGTGTTTCCAGTCGTCCAGTTTTTCTCCAGTTTCTAAAGACTGTCTGAAATACCTGCCAGTGGTTTAAAGATGGCCTCAACTAACCCTTTAGTACCCTTGAGTATATGACATCAGGCCCTGCTGCCTTATTTGTCTTTAGTTTATGTAATTATCTTTATCTCTGCTAGGCAGAGCCTGGAGGGGATTATGCGTTTGGTCGCACGTGCGTGTGTGTGTGTGTGTGTGTGTGTGTAGGTGTGTGTGTCAGCAGCTAATCTCTAACCGGCTGGTAGGGGCGCAAGTGATCAACAAGTGCTTTGCCTGGCAGATATCTGCACTTTACTGAGTGCACTCTTTTAGTTTATATTGTACTTTGTTATCCCCTACCTCAATACCTGCTAAGACATTCTGATTACTGAATATGCCTTCTGGGGTATTAGTAAGCTTCTCTCTGGTAAAACTCTTAACAAAGTAACTATTTAAGGCATTGGCAATATCTTTATTCTAATAAAGTAATGCACCTTCTTTATTTTTATGCACTTAATCTCCTCCTTAACTTTCTTTTTCCTAATGCAGTATTGAAAGAGGGGCCCTTTTAGCTACCCTTAGTTCTTTGTTAACCTTAGCATGCATATTACAATTTTCACCCTTATTACTCTCAATATTGTCTCTTTTATATATGTTATAAAGTCTATTCAAATGTTCTTGCATAGTGTAGGGGGAAATACCTCTGGGAATTATAGAATAGTGAGTATAAATAATTAAGATGTGACCATCTTAACAATCCTCACACATAGGCACCAAAGAATACAGGGGATATAAATATATATCAAATGCAGCAAAAGTATAATTAGTCTCATAATTAATCAGTCTCATAAAATTCATTTTTAAATCATGATTATGAAATTCAATATTAAATATAAAAAGAATAAGTAATTATGTAACAACAGGTGTAAGTTCTTTGAGGTGGTAGGCACAACAAGGTGTAGTAAAATATAATGTATTAAACAAACATACATCTATACTAAAATCCTAAAGGGCTAAATTAGGGAGGACATGGAAAAGAGACTAGAGTGTTGCATGTGTTACGTTTGTGTTCACCAGCACACGTGGTGCAGGAACAAACAAGGGCTCATCGGATGAAATGGAAGTATAAATCAGCTTTTAGAATGTGGTGTTGAATATATTCTAGTTTTTGATTGTGTAATTTAATAGCGAGAGAAAGAGACCACTAACCCCTCCTGACTTGACAACTTGACAATTATTTTCTTAGGGGGTGTGCCACCTTAGCGATGTGTCTGATGGTCTCCACTCCTTCTAGTTGCCGGTGGACTAGTCACGGTGGGGATTATGGCTGATTGCCAGGGGCAACGAAGAACCAGGCGATGGTCAGGTGACTTTATTCATTTTTATTAATTTCTTGCATATTAGAATGAAACTGCATATGAAGAATGCCTATTTCCCTTCAATTACATTTGTGTTTTTTCATGCCCATTAATTTTTATTCATGGATTTACCATGTTGCAACCACAAATAACAACCTTAGTATGTGACTGTATATGCCTTCTGGATATTAGAACAGCACAAATATACATTTCCAATGTTGGAGGTCTCCTGGGCAACTTGTGTTGTCCTGGCATTGAATCTTGTTTATGGTGGCCTGTTCAGAGAGCAAGGGGCTTGCTGACAGTAATATCAGCATGTAATTATGTTCATAAATGAAAACCTGATGGGGAACACTTGGGATTTGATACCTTTTCATGCTAGCAAAAAGCAATATCCATTCAACATATTTGAATTCTGTAATTTCTCCTCATGTTATTTTCCATTGTTGCTGTCAGGTGCGACATTTCTGCTAAGTATTCAAATGTGATGACACATGCACAAAAACTTGCATGCAGAAGAGCACAGATAAAAAATCCAACAAGAACAAGAGGAAGAAAACTGCGGAAAAGAACAGCCAGTGATGGAGAGAGCAATAATCAGGGCTAGTTGTGGTTAAAACCATTTTTGAAATGTAAAATCAGGGAGAGATCAAAAGTATCAAGGAAAAGAACACTACCTTCAGACAATATCCCACCAGCTCACATGACCAAAAACAAAGAAGTTAAGTCAAGTCACTTTTATTTATATAGCACATTTAAAAACAACAGGAGTTGCGCCAACGTGCTTTCCAGTCACTACAATACAACACAACGAACCACAACAAAATTACGTCACAATACAATACATGTATTAACAATACAACATAATAAAATAAATGGAATAATGAGTAAGAGGATAAAAGTACAGTATAAAATCAATTTAAGAAAGACTGAATAAGACCAACAACAGATTAAAAACGCAGTGAGAGGATGTTAAAAATAACTAAATTAAGAGTCGAGAAAACCGTAGGGCAACCTCAAACTGCACTAAAAGTGAGAGAAAAAAGGTGGGTCTTTAAATGTGATTTAAAATTATCAATGGTGGGACAGGACTGAATGTGGGAGGAGAGATTGTTCCAGAGCCTGGGGGCTGCAGCAGAAAAAGCCCAATCTTCTTTAGTTTTAAGATGTGGGTGGGGGACTAAGAGCAGTTTTGCAGATGACCTAAGTGACCTGGGAGCAGAATATGGAGTCAGTAGATCAGTGACGTACTGTGGAGCTAATCCATTAAGGGCTTTAAAAACAAATAGTAAAATTTTGAAGTCAATTCTATATTTCACCGGTAGCCAATGTAAAAGAGCCAGAGCCGGAGTAATATGTTGCCTTTTCTTTGTTCCAGTTAAAAGTCTAGCAGCTGCATTCTGAACCATTTGCAGTCAAGACTGAGTGGAATGGGTCAACCCCATATACAGGGAATTACAATAATCCAGCTGAGAGGTGATAAAAGCATGGATAACTGTTTTCAGGTCCTTATGAAATAAAAACGGCTTTAACTTGGCTATGGTTTTAAGCTGATAAAAACTGCCCTTCACAACACCAGTGACTTGTCCGTTAAAATTCAAAGACATGTCCAAGAAGACACCAAGATTTTTAACTACAATTTGCACATTTTTAGACAGGGGACCAAGCGCTTTGCTTAGGCTAGTGACAGAGCTAGGAGGGCCAAATATAATAACTTTCGTTTTGTTATCATTTAGTTGAAGGAAGTTTCTCGCCATACAGCATTTCATGTCATCTGGACAGTTAAAAAGGTTATTTAATGAGCAAGCTTTGTCAGGTGTAACTGGCAGGTAAAACTGTGTGTCATCCGCATAACAATGATACACAATATTATGTTTCTCAAAAATAGAGCCAAGGGGAAGCATGTAGAGTGAGAATAAAAGAGGCCCTAAAATAGAACCTTAGAAAATGCCACATTTAATGGATTCGGGGGATGAAGAACAGTTTCCTATTTTAACGGAAAAGGTTCTTTCTTTCAGGTAGGAGGTAAACCATTTTTACACTGAGCCCTGCAGACCAACTTCAGCTTCCAGGCTTCTTAAGAGAATGCCATGGTCGATTGTATCAAATGTTGCGCTGAGGTCGAGCAGGACTAAGATGGCACAGGAACCAGAATCGATAGAGAGAAGGATATCATTATATACCTTCAACAGAGCGGATTATGTATTATGCAGAGCTCTAAAACGAGACTGGAATTTGTCAAAAATGTTGTTTGTGTTTAAGTAGGAGGAGACCTGGGAGAAGACAACTTTTTCCAAAACCTTAGAAATAAATGGTAGCTTGGAGATAGGCCTGCAGCTTTTGTGGTCATTGGGGTCTAGGCTAGGTTTCTTTAGTAGGGGTTGCACAGTAGCAAACTGAAAGGGACGACTCCATTTGTTAAACTGCTATTAATTACAGCCAAAATAAGGGGGCAGATTGTGACAAAAACTTCCTTGAAAAGGCGTGACGGTATAATGTCTAAGGGACAGTAAGTGGGATTCATGTGTGAGACCACCTCAGACAGCTGGAAGGACGACACAGGTTGAAACTGCTGGAGGCAGCTGACTGGACAATGTATTTGAGAATTAGAGAATACATCGTCACAGTTCCAAGATGGCAGCACGTCTCTACCTGTCTGTATGTCTGTATGACTGTGCTATAGTGTTGTCTGAAGTGGTACCCGCTGTTTCTGAAAAATACCGGTCAATTTTGCGAGTTGTTCGGATAATACTTGATCTGTAAATCCGATGGTAGTCAGTCTGGTACAGGCTGAGTCTGCCTAGTTCTGTATGCAGGAAACGTGCTGAGCCTAGTTGCGTCTCCCAAAACCACCCTTTATTATACAATCCCGGTTTAAATAAAAGAACCCGTCCATCACGCTGTGTACTTGGATCATATGTGAAGTGTGGCTTACATTTCTCGCCGATTCTGGAGGACCTGGATCGCTCTGTCTGTTTGGACCATGGAGCCTGTTCACCTCTCGGAGTTGGAATGCCGACACACCGCTTGATTTTGATGAGCTCAAATTTCTCATGATAAAGGAAAGTGCTTCTGTCTTGGCTCTGATACTGGTGCTTGAAATTGTGTTCCTGTTCCTGTTCCTTCACTGGGTTTGATTTCCTGTTTACGTGAGACGTCACGCAACGTCGTCATCTGACACAAAAAATTGTATTAACCCTTTATATGCCACTCACGATACAATATTGCCACTAATAACTCTTAAGCCTGGCTACACAAGGATTTCAGCAACTTTTTTTTACCTTTATTGGATTATGGCGATCTGCTCTTTATGAATGCACCTGGCCAGTGCCTAAAGAAGTTGGATACTGTATACCACTGTGCTTTACGTTTTATTACTGGCTGTGGCAATCTTGTACACCACTGTGCTCTGTATGGTGCTGCTAAGTGGCCATCTCTGTATGTACGCAGACTTTCACATTGGTCGGCTTTTATATATAAATCTCTCCTTGGGCTGGTTCCTTCTTATCTGTGTTGGTCCCCAGAGTTAGGACAGAATTAGGCAAAAAAAAAAAAGCTTTTAAATATGCTGCCCCCTTTTCCTGGAATAAGGTACAGAAGGACCTGAAATTGTCAAAACTATGGGGGAATTTAAGTCAATTTTAAAGGATCGTGAAAATAGGACTTAATTGTGTTGAACAGTATTTTAGGCATGTGGGCGTTTTTATTAATTAGATCAGCATAATATTGTATTTTAGCTGACTTAACAGAGCTTTGGTAAGATTTTAAGCAATCTCTTAAAATGTCACACGAGACCTGGAGTTTATCTTTTTTCCATTTCCGCTCAGCTCTACTACAAACTTGTCTAAGAGCACGGGTGATGTCATTCAGCCAGGGAGTAAATGGAATGGTAAATGAACTGCATTTATAATGCACTTGTATCCAAAGCGCTTTACAATTGATGCCTCTCATTCACCCATTCACACACACACTCACACACCAACGGTGAAAGACTGCCATGCAAGGTACCAATCAGCTCGTTGGGAGCAATTAGGGGTTAAGTGTCTTGCTCAGGGACACTTTGACACGCCCTGGGCGGGGAACGAACCGGCAACCCTCCGACTGCCAGACAACCGCTCTTACCTCCTGAGCTATGTCGCCCCCGAGTACCAACACTGTTAGCCTTAGGTCTTTTCAGTTTTAAAGGAGCTACACAGTCCAGAGTGTCAGAGCAGGATGAGTTGTAGAGAGTGACTAGCTCCTCAGTGTCGGTGCGGGAGAGAAGGGTATCTGAGATACAAGGTAAGTGAGTGAGCATGAATGTGTTGGAGAAATGTATGGGTGTGGCTGAGTTTACAGATCGGATGAGGGAGTGGGGCTGGGAGGGGGTGGGGAGGGGACAAAACAAAGTGGATTCAAACACAACCATAAGATGGTCAGAGACACAAATGTCAACAATTTCAAGATTAGAGACAGAGAAACCAGATGATAACACACAATCTAGTGTGTGACTCTTCTGATGTGTTGGACCAGATACTGATTGAGTGAAATTAAAAGAATCCACAAGGCATAAAAACTCATTGACCATAGATTTTGATGGGCAACAGATATGAATGTTTAAATCCCCTACAATCAACAGTCTATCAGAGCGAGAGGCCATAAATAATAGAAAATCAGATAACTCTTGGATGAAGTTACTGTTAGTTTTAGGTGGTCTGTACACCAATGCACATAGGACTGGGATAGTGACATTAATCTTAAAAAGTTGCACCTCAAAAGTAGAGTAGGCATCGACGGGCATAACTCTGCATTTAAAACAGCTTTTAAAAACGGTGGCTAAGCCTCCTCCATGACCAGTAGTCCTAGGAGAGTTTAAGAAGCTGCAGTGTGGGACGGACAAAGATCACCAAGTGAGGTAAGATCACCAAAGTTAAGCCAGGTCTCAGTTACAAATAAAAAGTCCAACTGACGAGACGTAAAGTTGTCATTTAAAATAAAGGTTTTTTTGATAGGGTCTGAGCATTTATTAGGGCAAATTTGACAGGTGGGGAGTCCGGTATTTGCTGTGCAGCCCGCTCTGACGACATATTTCCGCTGAATTTTAACGGACGGAGATTTGCAGCATTTACTCCGCCGCTCAAAACACTTGCTTTAGCAGGGAAAGAGCGAGGTGTCCAGTGTACCATGATTTGGTATCTGACAGAGATGTCTGCAGAATGTATAGGATTAGTAGAGGGTCCTGGCTGTACATGAGCACCAGTAAAGAAATAGGAGGAACCAATTAGACTGACGCTAGGACCCCAGGGATGTCAATAGTAGTGGGACTGGTTAGAATGCCTGGACTTCGAGGAAGTGTTTTGGTTTTCTGAGAGTGGAGCGTCTTGGTGGACCACACAGTAGAAAATGTTTGAAGATAGTATCTTTGTCCTGAGCCAGTTAGGATGTATGCCATCATTTCTAAATAACTGTCTGTGTTCCCAGAAGAGATTGAAATTGTCGATGTAGGAGGCTCCATCGGCAGCGCAGGCTGATGAGAGCCAGGTGTGCAAAGATAGTAGCCTGCTAAAACGTCCAACACCGCGGACACATAAATATGTCTCACAGATCTCTTCAGAGAACAGAATAAGTGCACAAAGTCCTTTTTCAGAAGTTCAGACTGCTTCTTGCGAATGTCATTTGTCTCTACATGAACAATGATCTTAGTAATGTCTGGTTCATTTGCGAGGATCTTGATGGCTTTTTCCTCTATATTGCGGACAGTGGCACCCGGGATACAACAAGTTATAGCTGAGCTAGTTTTAACGTTCCTGATGATGGAGTCTCCTATGATCAGGGTTGTGATCTGATGTGGACGTTGTCTTGTGGATTTGGAGCTGGTCATCCTGGAGGCTGGAGTGCCGGTGTCGACCGCGGGGACTAGGGGCTGCCAGTCCAGGAGCGTCATTTCTTAGACTGGAACCGGTACCGGGACCCCTCAAACCTCGGGGCAGCAGCGCTGGACGTCCCATGGGCTCCAGGTCGACAGTGGACAGGTGTTCGTCCAACTTCCCCAGCACATCGAACCTGTTACCCATCTGGATAGACCCCAGAGGTGGAGTACGGGAGGAGTTCCTACCTCGATTCTTGTTGTCCCGGATGACGATCCAGGGTTCCAGAGGAGCGGGTGTGGAACAGATCCATGCCTTAGGTTTAGCTCCAAGCCTGGACCAGGGGTCCTCCTTGGGGATCGAACTGACAATCGTCGGCTCTGGCTCCATAGTTGGAGAGGGAGCAAGCCAGGGAAGCTCGGTGTTGACAGGAATGTGGGAGGCTTCTGCGGCCAGCGAGTCCAGGAGTCGTTTATCATCTTGAATCTGGTAAAACTCCGACCTTCAAGTTCGACAACTTTTTTACTCAGCCGAAGGCATCCAGAGCAGTCCGGGGGAGAGGTGAGTGTTGGCATTGATATAGCGATTACGATCCTCAGTGAAAGCGACTGGCTAGCTTAGCCACCAGGTTAAAGACAAACCTAGCTATGCTAGTAGCAGCTACTATTAATTCCAGTGAAACGCTTATGCTGACAGCACTAAAAGACTGCAATAAAATGATCTGTGTTGAGGAATGATCCACAGACTTTCCCCAAATAAAAGTATAAGAACTACACAACACCATAGTTGTAGATAGCTGCGGTTGAGAAAAGCAAACTTTTTGTAAGACGCGATGAGAGCAGTCTTTCAGAGCAGTTCGTTCAAGACTTCCAATACGTTTCATGGCAACAGAAATGCAAAAATCCAGGCTACACAGCCCAGAGAAAGATATACATATAGAGAGATAGAAAGATATAGACACACAGAGATACAGAGGGATACAGAGAGAGAGAGACAGTTGGGGTAGTGGTGTTGTATTTCCCTGTGATGCCCTTTAAAACACTCCTCTGTGACTAATTATGAAAGCAGCACATGCAGAAAATGGGGACTGAATTATTACCGGGCCAGATAATCTGGCCCAGATACACCCAGATAAGAAACCATTCTGACAATTTTCATACATACAAAAAACAAAGGTGACCATCTTCGAGGGAAAAAAAATAATTTTTTTAATTAATTTGAGAGACGTGGTGATTTTTTTTTTGTTTTGTCTTGTTTTGTTTTTTTGCTTTTGTTTTGTATCACTTCTGCAGATAGCCTACAGACTAAGTTATATCTAACATTATTTGCAACTTCTATCAAAAAAATGTACATATATCATCCACCTTATAATCTACCAACCAAACTGGTGCATCACCTGCTGGCTGTAAAAGGCTCCAATTATTTATCAATGGAGTTATATTGGATATGTTGTTCAGTGATTATCTCCAGGAAGTCTTCTTTCTCCAAAATATGCTTTGGCTTATTATCTATCTAAGAAAACGAAACACTCTATGCACTCCTTGTGCTACACCCCCAAGCAAACCATGCTGCTTTTTTTGGGGGTGTAGCTTTGTTTCAAATGGAACTCGAGGATTTGGAACTTGAGTAAGAAAACAAACTGTTGTGACCACCAGTCACCACAGATGTCACCAAATACACAAAAACTGAAAAATGAAGTATTACCATTTTAAAAATCACAAAAAGATGAGCTTGAATGAATTCAAAATGCTTTACTAAGCACGGTGTATATTTTGTTGTATTATAATAATGTAAAAAGTTACATTTACAATACAATACAAATGCATTTTATATTAGTTTCAAACCAGGAAAAAAGAGAAACCATAAAAATAAATAGAAAGTTACATCCTTCTATTTATACACTATATGATAAAACGTTTCTGGGCACCCCTTAGTCAGGGGCTATTTTTCATGGTTTGGGCTAGGCCCCTGGTTGAAGTGAAGGCAACTCTTAATGCTATGGCATGCAATCACATTCTAGACAATTCTGTGCTTCCCCAACAGTTTGAAGAAGGCCATTTCATATTTCAGCATGACAGTGCCTCAGGGCACACAGCAAGGTCCATGTAGAAATGGTTTTGTCAAGAACGGTGTGGAACCGACTCCATATTAATGCCCATAATTTTGGATGAGATACGGAATGTAAGGTGTCCACATTACCATGTAGTGTAATGGGATTTTATCAGTTTTTAGTGGTCCTCCTCCTGGCTACTCCCTTTTTATGCCGTTACAATGTTATTAGCTAAGTACTTTACAGTACATTCATTCAGCAGACACTCATGTCCAGAGAAACGTACAATATAGGAGACACATAAGGGGCATTCAGCTGATGAATATGCGCAATAGTGCCAGATCTGGCTTACAACTTTCCCATACTGGAATGTAAAAATGTATAGATATATAAAGATATATTACTAAAGCACCAGTGTAAATGCAGGTGATATCCACCATCCCTTGTTGTCACGTGCTTTCTTTTTTCAGTCACTCCTTCTGTCATAGCAGAGTGAACCTATTTGGAGCTTTACTGGAGGGGCCAAGTGTCTCTGTGGTGAACGGACGGAGTGTAGCACAGTGGGTAAGGAACTGGGCTTGTAACCGAAAGGTCGCAGGTTCGATTCCTGGGTAGGACACTGCCGTTGTACCCTTGAGCAAGGTACTTAACCGAAATTGCTTCAGTATATATCCAGCTGTATAAATGGATACAATGTAAAATGCTATGTAAAAGTTGTGTAAGTTGCTCTGGATAAGAGCGTCTGCTAAATGCCTGTAATGTAATGTAACTATATTCAGAACAGCTCTGTATGTGAAGTTGCTGTTTAAGCCAGCATAATTACCTCCTCTATCACTTTATTTGTCATAGCAGATCAGCTTTTTTGTGAGTAGACTTTGTCAGATTTGCTGACCACAAACAATAATAATAATAATAATAATAATAATAATACGACACACTCTTTGTGGCAATAAGCAGGTACCAGCACCTCCACTTTTCCAACACAATGAGTATATCCCCTCACATCTGCAACTGAAAAAGCATTTTGGTCTAATGGGAGAGTTTGCATTTTGACACTATTATTATTATTATTATTATTATTATTATTATTATTATTATTATTATTAATTATTATTATTATTATTATTGTTGTTGATGTTGTTGTGGTTTTTTAACTTCACAAACAAGGATTAGCAATGTTTAGACTCAATATGGTATACCAAATGGACATTACCTACCAAGTTTTGCATGCACTGGGCGCAGTGCCTGGTAATTTCTTTCATAATCAATTCTCACTTCTGGCTCCAAAATGAAGCAGCCGAACAAGCATGTACCCTGTGTCACCTTGATGAATGAGGAAAATAGCAGTGCTATGAGGACAAATAGGAAAGGTTTACTTACTATTCAGATTATTAGGGCAGCCTTGATCAGATTTATGATTGTAATTTTGTCAGGACACGCTTCTCTTGGACATTTACATATGGTTTACAGAAGCGTGAAGACATTTGCATAATGTGATCTTAGAAAGATTTGCTGATGGAGGCAGCTTGGTGTTTGTTAAACTTTTAAGCACCAGGAAAGGGGGAAAAACACACCTCATCAAGACAACCCTAACACAACCACAGAAATGCGCACAGCATCTAAGACAGGGGCAACCATGACCGTGAATACAGAATTATGAAAATGAAAGTACAAAAATTAAGAGCATTGTGAAGTCCATTACGCAAGCCGTTCATTAAAAAAAACTCTCGGGACGAGGGCCTTTGGACTTGTTTTGGAAAACGCATTGGTTGTGGTCCAGATTTTGAGTGGCGTTGAGGGACTGGAGAGATGCTGACTTTATGGCATTGAATATTCAGCAGTCAGCAGCGTAATGCCAGCCCCGATCTGAAATGCTCTCCGTCAGGCTACAGATAATTGCTGCCCGTTCCTAGCCCTGTCAGACGCCTGACCCTCAAGGTCAGCGAATAATTCAATCCCCATTTTCTGCATGTGCTGCTTTCATAATTAGTCACAGAGGAGTGTTTTAAAGGGCATCACAGGGAAATACAACACCACTACCCCAACTGTCTCTCTCTCTCTGTATCCCTCTGTATCTCTGTGTGTCTATATCTTTCTATCTCTCTATATGTATATCTTTCTCTCTCCCTATTTTTTTCATGTATTTGTATTTTTTATTTTTTCCTCTCCCTCATCTCATATATCCTCATTGCTATCTCTCTGTGTTCTAATGTTGTTCTATTAAGAGGGTGCGTGTCAGAGTGTGAAGTGGTCGGAGTGCTCTGACTTAAAAACACACCTGTTTAAGGATTGACCCCAGTAGAATTTCAGTATGAAAGTATCCCTTTCGTAAAGAGGCAAATGCCGAATTGTAGATTTAAACACTTATCCTAGTTCAGGTTTCTGCTATGCCTTCAAGTGCTGCAGTATAAATGGGTGAAATCTTAGATTTTGTTCTGTCATTGAGAACCTTTGATATTGACTTTTTTTAGTCAGTCCAGTTTTTGCATAATCAGCAGTGGCCACAGAGTAGCAGAGAGGAGGTAAACTCTGCCCCACATTTTTATTACGACCAGCACTGTAGCATCTAAAACCTATAACTAATTACTGTCTGGGAGACTGCATGGAAGTCATTTTTGGAATGTGTTTATCGGAATGGAAAAAGAAGTATTCCTTAAAAACCACAATGAATAGACGTTATGACATGTGAAATTGATTGAGTGAAATAGTTGAAATGTTACAATGTTTAATGTTGAAACCACATTTCTGCAAAATTGAGAAACAGATGTTGGTGCACAATTTCACTCAACAAAAAAGGCATGGTATCTGGAGACTCAACCATGACTCTGCACCACAGGTCTCTACTGTTAGAATGTGGGAAGTTTCTTTCCAGAAGGATTCTAGAAAAAAACACACTTGCTCTGCATCATTTCAAGAACATTCCACAGGCTACATTACTGTGTCCATGACAACACTCCAGATTTGCAGGGTTTAAAACTGAAAAGATCAGTAAATATTTTACAACTGTAGCTCATTCTCTTTCTCTCAAAGAAATGCGTAGTATCTTTTTATCTATTTAGGGTGTCCATATGTATGGTTCTGATACCTCCTGGAAGAACATACTTGTGAGGCTATGTCCAATCAGCTCTGAAGGTTTTTTATTTTTAAATAAAAAAAAATAAATAAATGAATCAAAAGAGTTGATTTAACACTGCAACATTATACTGTGCATGTAACCACAAAGATTTAGTGCTTTTATGTTTTGTGCTTTGGGAGTTGCATCTCTAAGCTGTTGTAGATCATGCAGGGTAAAAATCTTATTTGTTCAGTCTTAAGTGTCTTTTCAATTAAAGTATGTTCTAAAGTCAATTTTGGGCATACTTTTATAATGTGATATTTAAAAATAATTAACATTTGGATTTACATGAACTGAAACCTAAAACATTAGGTAATACCTATTTCACTGAACACCAGCAGGTACAGAATGATTCAGTATTGTTAAGATCACAGAGGTATGAAAAGTTAAGAACTTTAAAATAACTCTCAGGAATAATTACTGAAAACTGTAGTGTTTAGCGCTGGTCCAGTTAAATGTATCTGCCAATCTTCTCTTTCTTTAAACTTTGTTTATGTATTTATTTCAGCTGAGAGGATAGGCAATTGTGACTGTTTTCTGGGTGGGTAAACATAACTATCAGCAGGGAGTAGAACCACTAAACATGAGTCTCATGGGACAAAAATGCACTGGGTGTTTAATTGAGTGTCTGGGCTAAATGCTTACAGAAGGATTGGTGAAAACCACTCGGAATAGCACACTGTTTTTACGAAGACAGTTCTAGAGATAAAGACACATTTTGTTCTACAGTGTGTTTCCCAAACCGAGGCTCTTGTTTTATAGTAGGAGAGTGCAGAGAAGCATTTCAGAATCAGGTGTGTTAAGTGTGTTTTCTCTTCCCATTGACACTTGTGCTGAGAATCTAGAAAGGAAGATGTCTGTAAGTATTGCTCGATGCCCCTCTGGCCATGGCACTAGTGGTATTGTGCTGTGATGCTGGCATAGCTATTATTACTGGTGCTGAGTCTATTGTTGGCAGGATGGTTGGAAGACTGGCTGCTGTCCATGGTGCTGACAAGCTGCTGGTGCCCATTGCTGACTTGATTGCCTTTGTGGCGCTGACTACCTGCTGCACATTTTTCTGACTGCCCTTTGGAGTGCTGACTGGTGCCTCACATGTCGTTGATGAGCTTACTGTCAGTCTGACTAGTGTACATGTTGCTGACTGATTGCCCTTTCTGATGCTATATACAGTCCTGGCAGAGAGTTTGTGAACAGTCTAATGTATCTTACTGTTGTAAATTTCATATTCAGCTAGAACATTTTTTTTTCCCGTTTATATTCATGCAAAGAACCCTTTTTTGTTTTTTATATTTGGTATACTTTATTTGAAATTACTGATGGTTACATAATGTCATTACCATTCTTGGTCAAGAAGATTACTGTTTTGAATGCATTTTTACAGACAAAAATGGTTCAGAAGAAAATGTAACAGAAGAAAGGGCCAGAATAAAAATTTTAAGAGTACTAAACTTCTTCTTTCAGCACAGTATTTCCATAATTTCTGCCAGTACTGTAGCTGATGGAATGTTTTCTTTCTCATTAGGGCAATGGGGCTCTAACTGGCTCTCAGAGTGTCTCAGAGTCTTTAATCTGAATATTTAAAAAAAAAAAAAAAGAAAGAAAAGAACTCAAAGTCACAAGCTGTGCACAGATCATTGTCACTCTCTTGGGACAAAGGAAATCTGACGGTTCTGAGGAGAACAAGACATGCATCCAGATGGATAAAAATAGAGCTCCAGTGAGCGCTTCAAAGGGCTCATGTGTGCCGGTTTTAAACAGATGCTAACACCACTGCCAACAGGGGCGGGTCATGGTGGGAATCAGACAGATCAGTTAGAGGCAGGGCAAAGCCAGGGTGGTGCTGTGTGCAGTGGCAGAATGGCAAAATGAGTGTGACCACAGTGGAAACATGGCTCAACATTATTGTTCACTTTCAGTCAAATTTAGGTGTTAACTTTGGTATTTGTTAAGACAGGAAACAACAACCAGAGAGACTGAATTGCATTGTGAGTCAAAGCAAAATCATAATTGGACCATAACTAGATCTTATGGTCCAATCGCGGGGCGGCACGGTGGTGCAGTGGGTAGCACTGTCGCCTCACAGCAAGAAGGTCGTGGGTTTGAATCTCGGCTTAGGCCTTTCTATGTGGAGTTTGCATGTTCTTCCCGTGTCCGCATGGGTTTCTTCCGGGTACTCCAGTTTCTTCCCACAGTCCAAAGACATGCAGGTAAGTTTAATTGGAGACTCAAAATTGCCCATAGTTATGAATGTGTGAGCGAATGGTTTGTGTGCCCTGTGATAAATTGGCAGCCTGTCCAGAGTATATTCCTGCATCTTGCCCAATGCACGCTGGGATAGGCTCCAGCACCCCCCGCAACCCTGCTCAGGAGAAGTGGGTATAGATAATGGATGGATAGATGTAAGGCTATGTTTGCAATGCACTGGCACATATGAGCAAGGTGGGGCCAGGATGCAGATGGAAACCCCAATCATTGTGCACCAAAGTTCATCATTACTGTAGCACTGTACTGTAGCAAATAAGCAATTAAAATGGAACAGATAATGCAATAAAGATAATTACATAATTGGTGCCCCAGAAACATAACTAAAACATTTATTTTACAGTGAGACAGGCCTTTGTCCTTTTTGAGACTACTTCTATCTTAGTAATGGGGAAATAGAACCTTGAGTGGATTAAAAGTCAGTTCTCTTTTCTCTTTTGGCCATGATGGATGAATGAGCCTTCTGGAATCTATGGATTGATGCGCCCATATTTTGTTGGTTGGTAGCTCTTTGATGGAGCCAAACATTGGTTTGCTGTGGGGAATAAAACCTCTGACTGGTTTGTGCAATTCTTTGACAGTAAATTGTATTTCTTCCCCTTGCAATGCAAGGATTTCCATTTCCAGTGAATAGGCGACAAAAGAGTTGCTCTGGAAACATGCCGCAGTGCCTGGACTGCCAGCCAGCTCCAGATTGAGCTTTCTGTGGCCTCTCCTCCCCACATGCTGAAATCACTGCATTCTGTTTTATTGTGAAAATCACAGGCATTTGGGAAATTGGCCAGGAGGGTAAAACAGCTGTTAGGGGAGGTCTTCAGGGGGCAAGGGGGCGGAGTGGGGAGTGGCTGGGCGACCCGGTGGTATGGAGCAGGAGCCAAAGCTGATCTTCTTTCAATGAGAGCATCTGGTACAATTATGATCTCAGACACACAAAGTCCCCTGCTATCAGTGGCTTTCTGTAATCTCATGCCCAAAAACCTAGCCACCCTAACAAAATGGCCTTCTGGCATTGTTCTTTTTCTCCTCTCTCTCTCCTCTGTTCTTGCATGAAAAAACCTTTAAAATAAGACTAGGTCTTGAGGGGAAACTGAACCATTACTGATTCTCAGAGGTAATCTCTCAGTATGGGCCAGTCACCCCATCTATATCTCTGCAAAACCAAAATAGTGTCTCTAATGCTGTACATGCATACAAATCCACCTTGATAAATGGATCAGAGAGTGAGTGTGTGTTATGACATTTTATTTATGGAATTTCTGCATTTTTGATTATTCCTTTTATGGTGTATTTGATTTGCATAGAATAATCTGCACTGCTGAATTATGTTAAAAGCTGAACCTCTCAGTTTTTATTGCCATCCTGTGTATGTATTATATATGTGCAGTCTGTGGTTTGGGGTATGTATGTTGTACACCCAGTGCGTAAGTAATGTTGTGTTTGTATGGTGCGTGGGTAATGTGCAATTGACTTGTTCATGCATGTGGGAAGTGAATGACTAGATCATGTTTCTTATGCGTAGCTTGTTTGTAGCTTAGACTGTCTATACTGTGTGCATTGCATGTACATAGTGCATGTGGAGACAATTATAACCCAATTATATGGTTATTGTAACCAATAATTAGTAAATATTTTTTATAAAACAAAACAAAATAATTTACTGAAAATACAGGCTTGGATGGTTTGCTGGTATTTTGTGAAAAAAAATTAAGACAGCCTTTAGCTGAAATTTTTGGAGGTAAAGTGGATAAAATCCAGATATGGAGACATTTGTTTCTGGAATCTTTGTTGCTGAGCTGCGTGGTCTGGCTCCCTGTTCTGTGCCCATGAAAAAATTATATATTTAAAGGCTGGGGAGACTAGCCACATCCATGTTTAGACAGAGCTTCTAAACACTTATTGGCTTCTGTATGCTTATATATTTAGGTGAGTCCTTTATAAATTTGAACATGCAGTTGCTTGGGTTTGGGTGTTAACAGCATCCATCAAATTCCATTTGGCTCAGCATGTACCACTTTATATCTTTAGACTGTTCAAAAACTCCTCAGCAAACAGTCTGGTTTTGATTAGTCTCTCTCTTAAACCTATTCCAGATATGTTTGGATTTGTTTTTGTACATTCAGTGAGTGTAAAACCTGGACTTTGAACTCAGTATCTTGTTTTCAAAGCTGTTTCAACATGCTGCTGGCTCTCATTGAAGACATCTGTCTCACTACTTTAACATGAGTGTTCTAATTGGCTAATTGGTTCAGCCATTCATGTTACTCAGCAGTTAACTGACCATTTAACCAGCAAGTGATTACACAGATCACTTTGTCTAGTTAGTTATATTGAATAGCCTGATGACTTTATGGTGAAAATAAAATGACCCAGCAGACCCTGCAGCTCAAAGGACATGTCATACAGGATTCCATTACTCTCTCTGATTTAAGCATTTCAGTGAAGGACATAAATGCCACAATGGGAACTCCACCAAGCATGTTTCTTTCTACAGGTTAGCACACTTTTACCCAGGAGGTACTGAGGATAGATTTTTCACAGATCAACCACACTAACACTGCAGGGCAGATGCTGGTTTTATTGCAGCTCAACAATGATCCATTTTTTAAATATTTTATCTGAATAATTATTCCTTATTGCCTGTATGTTTTCTAGATTACAAAAACAGAATCACGTGGCATAACATGGCAGTCATAAATGCCATAATAATAAATAATTTGAATAAAAAAATGAAACATCTATATTGTATGTCTGGTAACCATTTTGGGCCAGTTTACCTCTTTGTGACTCAAAGGTGCTCAGTTGCTTTACATTTCAAAGACAGGACTATGGCAGCAAATTTGATCATTTTACTGAAATTTCTTACAAAGCGGGAGGTGCAATAGCTGCTGGAATTAATGCATCCTTTACTTTTTTCCTCCCGCAAACATTTTCTTTCTCTCTGCTCAATAAATCGTAGCTCTCCGTCACACGGCTTTGAACTCAGGCTATTATCTGACAGCATTTTATTATCCAGTCACTTCTCTTTATCAAAGGACTTCTCTGTCTGGATTCTGCATAGGGGCCAGTGACTGCGCCTCTCATTTCCTCATAAAACTCCTCTTCCACAGGCTGGTTAGCACAGATTATTCATTGCTGCTGTGAAGCTCAGTGGCGTAACTCTGGGTAAACAATGGAACCAAAGAACCATGCCATGAGAATCGATGGGAAATACATGCAGGTCATGCATTAGAGAAATTTCTGTTCTCCGATTGCTGTTCTATAGTTGCCTCTCACAATTTCCACATTATGGATTTCTGGATTGTTTGATGGCTCTGGGCTTAAAATTCCCAAAGAAAACATTTTATATTCCAAGCTGTCATTTAAGACATGCAACACACATGTAGTGAGCTACCTTCCTGTGATAATCTCCTGAACTTTACAAGAAATCTCTAATTAGTCAATAATTATTTTATGTTTGTGGCAACACTTCTAATTAGCAAGAGGTCAAGTCTCAGAAGTTTTACTTTCCAAAAATACACAAAAGTTGGTATGACATCTGCTTTCAGAATGAATGAATGCATTATACAGGTGGAGAGGGAGCATGGAATCAGCCTGACTTTAGCAGTCGTTCGGCAATTAGTACAAGCATGCGGCTAACTGTAAAACTTGCAGGCTAATTATGAGGTATTAATTAGTGAAAACCAATAAACCAAAGGAACCAGTGACAATGATTACAACTGACTACAAAATGGAAAGGAAAATCTTGTTTTATTTTTTATTTTTCAAATACAAAATGTTCTACTTCTTGGTAAATATTTTCATTTGTTAGTTCATTGGCATATGAGTCCATTGCATGATAAATGTCAACAAACATAAATATTGTGCTGTCATTCTTTTTTTATATCTGATTATGTAGTAATTAAATTATTAACTAAGATGATTGCAATCATCACAATCAACAGATTGATCATTTACCTTGTAAATGAAAGGAAGGTGCCACCCTTGGTAGTAGAGGGCTGAAATGCATGTGAAATAACATTTTTTGTATTTCTTGTTATGTGAATATGAAAGTCTACCCTGGACCTGAAATACGAGTACAACCATGTTGCATTTACCAAGAAAAGCTTTATGTGTGTAAGCAAGTTATGACCCCTGTCATCTGAAGGAATCATCATATCTTTAAAACCTTGCATGGAGGGAATGATATCATGTAAAACCAGGGAATAAGGCCAAGCAACTCAAAAAGTGGAGTGTATAAGTTTTATGCTGCGGTTATCAGCATGCAAAGCAGTCCCACTGTGACGTTCTAGCACTGCCTCTACTTTCACTCTCTACAACTGGAATAATTATATTCCACCAGGAAGGACTTTCTTCTCTCTTAGTGTTACAAACACCCACAAGGATACATATAAGAACATACAGACTCACATACTTGTTACACACATAAAAAATATACATATGATCACACATGCACTTACATCCACAGACAGAACTTCACACAAACCACGAACACAGATAGGAACATACCCCACCCACCACATAAATGGATAACAGACACACACATATGCACACACAAATACACATTCACAACATAAATCCACGCTTAAGCAGAACTTTTTTTACAGAATGTGCTAAAGAATATTGAAATTCACAGTACTTTGTCTTAGTCTTATATGGCCTTAATATGTTTCTGTTACAGGTCCTGATGTTCCTCTCCCCACAAACCACACAATCCACAAGTATGAGATGCGCATGGGTTTTATTGTGCACTTAAACCAAAAGAACATATAACCAAACAAACCAACAAAACACATACAGTAGGTGAAGAGAACGAACACCATGTAGCGCCTGCATGCGTCTCTCATTCTTCAGCTCCAGTCTCACTGCTGGCAGAGCATATAAACAGTTGGCAATCACTGAAAAATGCCAACAGGTGTGGTTATAGGCCAGCTAAACCACTCCCACTCCACCTGCAGATGGCACTTTAACCACACCACCCCTCCACATTTTCATTGCCATCTACCTGATAGTTACAGCTTCTCTCTAAAACATTCCATCAGGTTTGTCACGTGCAAACAAAAACAAGGCAGGCTTACCCCACTCTCTCTTCAGTGCCAATCTATAAGCCACTGAGGTCCCTTTCATTCACTGGGTTAAGAACATGCACTTATGTTTAGCATGGGAAGCTAGACTCTGTCCTCCTAATTTTCCAATCACACAGTAATCTGATGATTTTCACTGTACAATGTTTATCTTTAGCTAATATTTCCCTGTAACTTAGTGTCAAAACTGGGCCTCAGTGATCACTGAAAAGTGCTGTCACAGGCTCAGATGTTTTCAGATGTAAACCTGCCATACAATGTGAATACCATCATCAACAAGACAAGAAAATAAATATATTGAAAGAAAGAAAGAGGGGAAAGGGCAGAGAGGGGGGAGTGGTGCTGTATTTCCCTGAGATGCCCTTTAAAGAGAAATGAGAGGCTTCTGCAGGCAGTGAGGTGCACATTTTAAATCCCAAATAATAACTTATTCTTGGTGCACTCCTTTGGAGCACCTAAGGGATATATTTGTATTCATTTGTGTGTATGTGTTTTTTAAAAATATTATTTGTCATCTCATATGTGAAGATGTCTCTTTCCAAGGACCTGGAAGATATTAATAAAGCTTTGCACACCTGTCCCCATCTGTTGAAACAAATCCTCTGTGTACAGCAGTATATGCTTCCTGTAGCTTCTCCATTCCCACTGACAGACTGCAGCTGTGCCACAGTCTCCTCTCTCTAAGTGAGCCCGGGGGCTCAACATCAGAGGGTCTGAAACAGTCTTGTGACGCAGCTACTTAGGAAGGTGATGCAAAAAGTCTGGGCACAGGTGCATGATGGTAGAACAAGAATGTGGAATAGAATGAAGCACACTTTGTAAATCCCAAAGATTAAATTCACTTGCCACAGGGCCAAGGAAACGACAAGACAGGACAGAGATATAGACTAAAATAGTATAGAATAAAAATAACTTTAAAATAATCACCTTTTCCACCACAAAAAAGAACATTTGTCAGTAGTCTGGGTACTAGGGACGGGTATTTGAATGATTTTCAGTGCAGAGTACACTGGGGAGATTTTTATAGAATACTGTGGGGGGTGGGGATTTGGAAGGGGGGGGGGTTGATAAACTAACCAAGTTACTTATGTACAGAGTATTTAAATTACCTCCATCTGTGGTGGCCAAAAAACACAAAAATACACCCGAGGGGAAAAAAAGCTTTTATAATTACATATATGGCTAGGAGTTGGTGATGAAAATCACGGATTTGTGATTTTTGCTATTTTTTAGCAGTTCCATGGCTTTTCCTATTTAAAAATTTTATGTTTTACCATTTCTACGATTTCCTCCATTTAGTCATTTTCATGACTTTTTGGCAGTTTTGGATGGGAACTGTCAACATTAAAATTCCCTACATTCTGATTTATAGCCTATAGGCTAGGCCTATAACATTTTCACGATATTGCGAAATGCTGGAAGAAACAAAGTGCGACAATGTAGATTCTAGAATGTCTTCGGATCAAGATCAGTGTCGCCAAGCCTACTTTTAAAACATGACATTGGCTTCTTTTTTTTTTTTTTGAAGCCACTTAAAAAAAGTTGCAGTTTTTTGGGGTTATTAAAAAACCAGCTTATATTTCAGTGTAAGACGCAACCCCTTTTTTCACATCCATGTCTTAATGGTGCAAGCTAACTTGTAAATTAGCCATTACTCCCTCCCCTCCTGTATGCAGGAGGGGAGGGGGTAATTGTTCTCACCCACACCCCCCACCTGGTTCGCTGTTGCTCTTCCACTTCTTTTGGGCTTGTTTCTGAGGACAAAGTCACTTATTTGTCTTGAGAAATCTGGCAACACTGATTAAGATTCCAGTCCTTGAGTGTTGTAATGAAATGTCTGATGGTCGCCTTGTTGATGCTGAGCTCTCCATCTCCCATTACGGTAACGTTGCCAGTGACAACAACCGTTTCATCAAAGACTCAAATCTCACAATGTACAAAGTGTTGCACCAATAAAAAATTTATACAAAATAAATAAAAACGGACACTCAGTAGCCCAATCCTGTGTTGTTATTTAGTAGGCATGATTTGAGCATGATGTGTTTCTAACAACATTCTGTTAAATTAAAGGCAGAAAAGCATGCGCCTTCTTTCTGAGATGGTCCAAAGCAATTAAATACACCGGTCTATCAATGCATTTTACTGTTATTTGTTCCAATGGCAGCAACTGCCCACAGATTTTTTTACAGTTACACATATTATTTCAACTATTTTGAGCATGAGATCTATTCATTTGATCAATTAATGTTTTTTAAAACACTTCCGCTTTTTCTGTTTTACATGATTTTTAACAAATTAGTGGCTCTGTGACTTTAGCCAATATTTGCCTTGACAACCACCCAGTCCTACAGTAGGTATATACATTATTAGGCATATACTGTATGGTGGTGTTAAGCAGTGTTTTTTTTATTGCATATAGGCTGTTATAGTAGGCTATACAAACGGAAAAATAGCAGTAGACAGGGAAAATGAAAATTTCTGTAAATCAATATAAATATTGCAATTAAAATATAAATTAAAAAGTATTGTAGATTTTTAAAATTCCTTACATGGAGTTTAAATGTAAGATACTATTTCAACTTACTCACATTTTCACATAATTTCCATAGCGACTGAATACTCAGTTTCCTTGGCATCATGAACAGCAGTCAAACAACATTGGTGTTGACCCATGTTGTATCTTTCATGTGGCCAACAATTTTGAAAACTCCACCATTTTAAAGTCACAACTGTTGCTGGAATGGATTCTAGAAACTAACATCATTTCCCATAAAATGACAAACTGCTAAAACTGCTGTGTAAAAATAAAATATGATTTTTTAAATTGAATAAAAATACTTAAAATACTAGAATTTAATAAAATATAAATATGTATTTTATAAATATATATTTAATTTAATAATTTATTTTTTAAGTATTTTCTTTCCCTGGGTGCTATGTAGTGCATGAGCAGTCTTGAGTCTTGAGTACTCGGGTCATTGAGTCCTCATGCCCATCCCTCATGTCCATCCTATACATAGCTGCAACACAGATGTACTGAAATAAAATGAAGCATAAGATATATAACAATCTGCATGTCTGCTATAAAATGCCACAATACACCATAGAGTAGATTACAGCTTAAGCAAAAAAAATTGTGGAACTTGCAAAAATGCAGTATATACTCTGAAAACAAGAACAGTTATTACATACTGTAACAATTAAAAATGCTAATTAATCAAGTGATTATCTAATAACCGCAGGCAGAAGCAAGAGCCCAGCTTTCAATGGCAGGATAGGCAAGTCTATTATTTAAGATCATATTATTATATTTTTAATTTAGGGGTTCACCAGAATGATGTCCTTCTGCATTACAAAGCCTGTCAAGCAAAATATATTTTAGTGTTAATATTTATCCTTAATCCTTAACATAGAGTTTTCCCACATCGGTAGAAACTAGGAAGCACAGCAGTTGAACTGAATGTAGCCCTTCTAATACAAGTGAAGACTTAATTTAAGGAAAAATGTGAACAATCCTTGCTCATTAAGGGAATGTTCTATTTTAAGGCTTTAAGGCCAGATGTGAGCATCACATTGATTTGGAAAATGACTTGAATGAAGCAAGATGTCTGTACCATTTACAATATTAACTGGTACTTTAATTAGTTCATATTCATAATTTAGGTAGACATAAAGTGCTACAAATACAATTATCTTGGTGAAAATGAAAAAGTTTAAATGAAATACTGAGAGATCACATATAAAAACAGGTGAAACTATACATGTCCTGGATTATAAACTCCTTGATCACAACTCTGCAAATCAAGCAGTAATATGTACAGTTTCACCATGTTCATATGTATCCTGGCTAGACTTCATGCGTCCTCTTCTGACCCACCTACCAGACCCATGTCAGCAAAGCCAGATTTCACTTTAGCTGTGCTAATGAGTTGGCAAAATGAGTAAAATCTTCCAAAAACTGAAGCTAAAAAACAATTACGCTTCAATAAGTCCTTGTATATTATTGCATAACAGTACGGTTGACTGCACAACATTGTCCTGAAGCAACAATTCAAACAGTTCCATTGGGCTCTCAATCTTTCAATCTCATCTTCAAATTAGACATGCGATTCACCGTTGGAAAGCTTATCCTGCCCACTGCGGGATAAGAAACTGCATCTGGATGAAATCAGAACAAACTGAAAAGCTATAATGGCATAAACAGCAAGTGGGGTATTGAGCATGGCCGACATGAATGCCTACCCCCACTTTCTATTTGTGTGTTTATTTCTCAAACTGATTATTAAAGACAATAAATGACCACTAAATCTTGAAAAGGACATCTTTATGTGCAAAACCAATGGTAAGATTGTATTTTTATTTTATATTTAGATACAGATATTGATGGAATGACATGGTGTATGCAATGATTCCTCTTGTTTATTTCACTATTCAGTAAGCAGTGTTTTTCACCACTGTATTGGCATGCCTCCAGGCTATTGTTGGCTTCATCTTTTTGCTATGACGGAATGCACATTTTTGGTAGTGAAAAATATTTTATTAACTCCCAGATAAATAATATTGTCCAGTGTGTCTTGCTTGGGGGGTATAGTTGCAGATAAGACTGCATGGAGGGGGTGCTTGTTAAATGGACGAGTGCCACCTGCACAGCAATGGTGGCACTTAGAAACTCTGTATTTTGCATTGTTGTTGTGTATCATCAACTAATTAACCTAGAACACAGAGCTTGTTGTTTCCACTCATTGTTTGATTGCAAGAACACTGCATGTCTGAGTTGAGCAATCTCAGGATGCTGGAATCCTGGCTACTAGGGGGTTGTGCAAAGGGGTTAGCCTGCATTACAATTTGTGTTCCCTGTTGTTGTTGTTGTTGTTGTTGTTGTCTGTACAGTAGAATAAAAATCCAAAATTTGTAAATATTCTTTGTCACAGATCCTTGATTTAAGGTGACCCTTGTGATTTCCAAAAAATATATATATTTATATAACAAGGAGTCTGCAGTTTGCAGAAATACCTTCTGTATCAATAGAAGGGCCTATTTTGCCATATTTAGGGGAGTGATTCTGATTTGGAGGTGCTGTGTAAAAGATGTGCATTTCCTTGTTCATGAATTTTACACTTTCGATTAATGCAAATTCTGGTCTAGATTCACTAAATGTGCGGAGTTTTGTATCCTCAAAAGTGTGGATTTTTGACAACAAAGGTTCATCCTTTATGAATATTGTGGCAGACGGCAGGGAGAGTTGAGGGGAGTGGTCATTGAGGGCAGATACGTTGCCGCCCGCTGGCTCCACCCCCGAGCCTTATATGGACTTCCTGCCCCAACGAGGCAAGCCTGGGCCTAATTAAGCCATTAAGGGCAGAGGGATAAAAGGGGAAGCGGAGTGCACAAACGGCGCAAAGTACCGTGAGGTAAACGCGTGTTGTGGAGAGTCAGTAAGAGCTAAAAATATGTGTGTGATTACCTGTTGTGACCCGGACTGTTTGACAAACCCCGCTGTGTACCGAACTGTTTTCGCTGAGGACCTGTTTTTTGGATATCCCTGAATTACGGAAAAGGACAACGAGAACGGATTGTGGACTTTGGATTGGTTGCTGAATTTCCCCTTCCCCTCCTTGTGTAAATTTCCCCTAAATAAATCCCCCCATTTCACTCCAGTTGTGTTTCGTGTGATTGTTTAGTTATCAAATTGGTGACGTGGAAACCCCACACCCGTGAGCCTGCCACATATGGTGGAGGATGCGGGCACTACCCAAGCTCAATAACTAAACAGACACAGAGCATAATGGAAGCCTTAGTGAAGCAACTAGTGGAGACCAACATAGCGCAGCAGGCTATGCATCGGGAGTTGCTGGAGGAACAGCGTCAGCAGACCGCTCTCCTGCGAGCTGAACTCAGCCAGCTAACAGCCGCCCATGCTGCCGTGGCTGTAGGCGCAGCAGTCTCCCATCCTAAACCCAGTATGTTTCTGCTGAAACTAACAGAAGCTGATGACATCGAGGCTTACCTCCAAGCCTTTGAGAGGACGGCGGCTAGGGAGAAATGGCCCCATGAGCAATGGGCCAGCCTGCTAGCACCCTTCCTGTCAGGCGCGGCACAGAAGACCTATCAGGATCTGACGGCTGAACAGGCGACGCATTATGAGGGGCTGAAAAAGGAGATCCTGCGCCGGTATGGTTACACACTGATCGGCCGGGCGCAACGGTTCCATGATTGGACGTATGATGCCACAGCGTCCCCCCGATCACAAATGCATGATCTGATTAGGCTGACCAAGAGCTGGCTAACGGCGGAACCACTGACGACCACGCCCCTCGAGAAAGTGGTCATGGATAAATTTCTACGCTCTCTCCCATTTGAAGCTAAGAAGTTGGCAAGCCAAGCTAACCCACAGAGCGCGGATCAGCTGGTGGAGCTGGTGGAAGGTCAGCAGGTGGCTTTGGAGGTCCTGCGCAGCGGACAACCACTGAAGGCAGAACCCTCCACTCGCCCGAAAGAGCGGAAAAGGACGGAGGACCATGCCTGGACCACGACCAAGGATGGAGGGACCCCGATGGTCAGCTCCCCGAGATGACGCCCCTTCCTGAACACAGACGGCAGGAAGTGCTACGAGTGTGGTGAGCCGGGACACATCGCCTGGAGCTGTCCAAACCGTGATGTCCAGATGCCTTCGACCTCAGCCAGTGAGGTAGCCACCGGGCGTCCCTGCGGGTTGCTGATGGCATGCTGGGCAGAGGAAAGTAGTCCTACCCCTGTTACCCCGGTAAGGGCCAATGGAAAGGACACCACAGCACTTTTGGACTCCGGGAGTATGGTGACCCTGATCCGCCCCGACTACGCCCAGTCCCCGAACCTGACTGACACCGTGGCCATCACATGTATACACGGTGAAACTAAGAACTACCCTACCACACTCCTCCACCTACAGACCACAAAGGGACAACACACGGGACCAGCGGGAGTCGTCCCAAACCTACCGGTGCCGGTCCTTATCGGGAGAGATTCCCCGATGTTCCGTCCACTGTGGGCCAGTATGTCCGGAGACGTGGGGAGACGAGGGAACCAAAAGGGAGGAGGAAGCCGGAGAGGCGGGAGGGACACCAGAAGGGGTGATAGCCAGATGTGTGGATTCCAGGAAGTGGACCCCCAGGCGTCAACAGAACCCCTCTCTGAGGGTGACGCAGATGATGCAAGACTGGAGGAAGGTGAGGCGAGTCTGGACAGCATATTCCCAATGGGTCACGAGGTGGCGCCAGAGCCCGCCTCTCTAATGGGCCGGTTTGGGACGGCCCAGTTGGAGGATTCCAACCTGGCCAGCGCTCTCCAGCAGGTGACAGTGGTGGATGGAAAGCCTATCGAGGGGGTAAGTCAGATCACATACCCTCATTTTTCGATAAGGAAGAAATTGTTGTATCAGGTGGTGAAGAAAAACAACGAATGTTTGGAATTGTTGTTGGTGCCCCGACCCTTTGTACAAACTGTCCTGCAGTTGGCGCACTCCCACCTTCTTGGGGCCCACCTAGGGGTGGAGAAGACCTTAGACCGGATCAAGGCACGATTTTACTGGCCTGGTGTGAAGAGGGCAGTGGAAGATTACTGCCGCAGTTGCCCGGAGTGCCAACAGGTGGCACCAAAACCGCACTTTTGCAGCCCCTTAATTCCCCTACCCATCCTTTCAGTCCCTTTCAGCAGGATCGCAATGGACCTGATAGGACCTCTACCCAAGAGCAGCCGAGGTCACCAATACATCCTGGTGATTTTGGATTATGCCACCAGGTACCCAGAAGCCATCCCCCTGCGCACCATGGCTACCAAGGGAATCGCACGGGAGCTAGTCATGCTGTTCTCCCGAGTCGGCATCCCCGACGAGATATTAACCGACCAGGGAACCCTGTTCATGTCACGAATCATGAAGGATCTCTGCAAGCTAATGAAAATAACCCAGTTGCGCACCTCAGTGTACCACCCGCAGACCGATGGATTGGTGGAAAGATTCAATCGAACCCTAAAGCAGATGCTAAAGAAGGTGATGGAGGCAGACGGGAGGAATTGGGACCAGCTACTACCCTACCTGATGTTCTCGATCCGAGAAGTGCCCCAAGCTTCAACAGGTTTCTCTCCCTTTGAACTCCTGTACGGGAGACGACCCCGAGGACTACTGGACGTGGCTAAAGAAGCCTGGGAACAGCAACCGTCGCCCCATCAAACCATGGTGGAACACGTGGAAGACATGAGAGACCGGATGGCAACCCTGTGGCCCCTGGTACGAGAACACATGCAGGAGGCACAGGATGCCCAAGCGCGGGTGTACAACAGAGGGGCGCAACGAAGAGACTTCCAGCCAGGCGACAAAGTGTTGGTGTTGGTCCCCATCACAGAATGTAAGTTTTTGGCCCGATGGAACGGGCCATATGAGGTCCTTGAGAAGGTGGGTGAAGTTAATTATAGGGTCAGACAGCCGGGGCGTAGGCATCTGACCCAGATTTACCATGTGAATTTGTTAAAAAAATGGAATGCACGTGAGGTACTATACTCTATTCCCCCGAAGAAGGCTACTACAGAGACCAAGCCTGTGGAGGTGCCACTGGGGGAGCAGCTGAGCCAAGCACAGAAGCAGGAGCTGAGGGAGTTGGTCGGCCAGAACCAGGATGTGTTCTCCAGTGAACCGGGACACACCGATCTGGTACAGCACCACATCATCACTGAACCTGGGAAAAAGGTGAAATTGAGACCCTACCGCATACCAGAAGCGAGGAGAGACGCCATAAGGGACAAGGTAAAAATGATGTTGGAAGCAGGAATCATCGAAGAGTCGAATAGTGAGTGGTGCAGCCCCATAGTGTTGGTGCCGAAACCAGACGGCACCATTCGCTTCTGTAATGATTTTAGAAAATTAAATGAAATCTCAAAGTTCGATGCCTACCCGATGCCCCGAATTGATGAACTAATAGAACGGCTGGGGACCGCCCGGTTTATCAGCACACTTGACCTGACAAAGGGTTATTGGCAGGTGTCCTTAGCTCCCGCGGCGTGGGAGAAAACTGCTTTTGCCACCCCTGACGGGCTGTTCCACTACAGGAAGCTGCCCTTTGGATTGCACGGGGTCCCACCCACCTTCCAGAGGTTGATGGACCAGGTTCTCCGTCCCCATCGTGAGTATGCCGCGGCCTACCTCGACGATATTGTAATCCACGGGAACGAGTGGGAGATCCACCTAAACCAGGTGAATGCAGTGTTACAGGCCTTAAGGGGGGCGGGGCTAACAGCTAACCCAAAAAAATGTCGACTCGGCCTATGGGAGGCTGAGTACCTGGGGTACACGATCGGGAGGGAATGTGTAAAACCCCAGGTGAAGAAAGTGGAGGCGATTCGGGACTGGCCACGCCCCCGCACCAAGAAGCAAGTACGCACGTTTGTGGGGTTGACGAGCTACTACAGGAGATTTGTTCCCAACTTTGCCTCCCGAGCCAGCCCCCTGACGGATCTGACCAGGAGCCATCTGCCCGCCCAGGTGATATGGACCGAGGAGGCGGAGAAAGCCTTCCAGGACTTAAAGGGAGCACTGTGTTCTGGACCCGTGCTGGTGACTCAAAACTTCTCCAAACCACTGGTGGTGCAGACCGATGCGTCCGAAAAAGGGGTGGGGGCCGTCCTATCACAGCTACAAGAAGGTGAGGAACACCCAGTCGTATACATTAGCCGGAAGCTGTTACCACGGGAGCAAAGATATTCCACTGTGGAGAAAGAATGTCTAGCGATCAAGTGGGCCCTGGAAACGCTGAAGTATTACTTATTGGGACGGCACTTCACCCTCGTAACGGACCATGCACCACTGGTTTGGATGTCACGTAATAAGGACAGTAACGCCCGGGTCACCCGCTGGTTCCTATCCTTACAACCCTTTGCGTTCTCTGTCATCCACAGATCAGGTGCAGCCCATGGAAATGCCAATGCCCTCTCCAGGAGGGATGCTCTAGGGAGCATCCCTCCCGGTCGGAGCTGAGGGGGGGGGTGTGTGGCAGACGGCAGGGAGAGGTGAGGGGAGTGGTCATTGAGAGCAGATACGTTGCCGCCCGCTGGCTCCACCCCCGAGCCTTATATGGACTTCCTGCCCTAACGAGGCAAGCCTGGGCCTAATTAAGCCATTAAGGGCAGAGGGATAAAAGGGGAAGCAGAGTGCACAAACGGCGCAAAGTACCGTGAGGGAAACGCGTGTTGTGGAGAGTGAGTAAGAGCTAAAAATATCTGTGTGATTACCTGTTGTGACCCGGACTGTTTGACAAACCCCGCTGTGTACCGAACTGTTTTGGCTGAGGACCTTTGTTTTGGCTGAGTTTTTTGGATATCCCTGAATTACGGAAAAGGACAATGAGAACGGATTGTGGACTTTAGATTGGTTGCTGAATTTCCCCTTCCCCTCCTTGTGTAAATTTCCCCTAAATAAATCCCCCCATTTCACTCCAGTTGTGTTTCGTGTGATTGTTTAGTTATCGAATTGGTGACGTGGAAACCCCACACCCGTGAGCCTGCCACAATATGTAATTATCACTGTACTATCATATAGGGCGCAAAATATGTAAATAGCTAAATTAATTCAAACCATAATCTAATGACACATTAAAAGATTTACTGGAACATATGATTGCTACATGCAGTATAATGTTAAACATGTTTTAAAATCAGGGAACAGAGTATGACAGTGACTGCAGGTGTATTTTGGACTGAAATCTGTCTGTTTGAAATGTCTGAATGAATGAATGAATGAATCTAACATGCATCCCTGAATCCTTCTCTATTTCTCATCCTATTGCCAGCACGGGAAAAAGGACTACTTTTGTCACATGAGGAGTATGATAAAGAATGGGCTATGCATCACTTTTGGATGAGTGACTATTTTAACTGTAATTTTGTTGCTTATCATATATTTGTTACAGATCATTTTTATGCAGACTGTTTTTGATAGCACATAGTAATTGCTTTGCACATGTCTTTCAACCCTGGGAAAAATCCATTTAATTCAAATGAATGAAAAGGAGATTGCTGTCATCAGGACACATAGCCACCCTGCATTCAGAGTGAACCTGTTTCCTTTTGTAAAAGGCTTCATCCACAGATGGAGTAGTAGCACGTGTTAGTAGCCCAGAGATTTCAAAGATGAAATCTTTCCCTTTTTAAATATACTTCTCTTTTTTTAAAATAAATATTTTAGACTTGGATTTAGACTTATCAAATAAATCATTCTTTAACCTCAATTTACACATCCTTGATAATAAATTGCTACATGACATTATTGCACCAGGGTTTAGACATGCTTCTACGCTCCAATGTATTACAGATGATGCATTGCAGCCCTGTGGTAGATGTTGGATAAACAGGCACTGAATTAACATTATATTAAAGTGAGCTTCCTCACCCTCAGGGTGGTTGTTTTAGGTGACCTTGAGTTGAGAAGTTCATTGAACCATGGACAGAATGGGGTACTGTTTACAGGTCTTCATGTTGCAACTTCATGAACGTTGGGCGCAATTGTCTGAACCTGACAAAAGAAAGAAAAAAATCAATTGAAATGAACCACAGTGTGGTTATTTTGGACCTGTCTGCACCATCAATACACTGCATTCTAAAAATGTGCTTTCCAGTTACCATGATTCACATTCCCTGAGCCACCTGCCATCCATTGGCAGTCAGACTATTCACCACTAGGAATATAAATCACTCTACAACAAAGACAACAGGGGTAAGAAGTCATTATTCTGGGAAGTCATAAATAATGTGCATGTCCCATAAAATGGGACAATTGATGCAAATAAAATGTTATGTGTAAAATTCTGCTACGTAACAAAAAAGTAACAAAAACCTGAACATCAATCCTGAGGTTTGATGTTTTGTTGATACAGTGCATACAGCCCAGAGTAATATTGTATTTTTCATACTTGCACTGAAGACGGATGACAGTTACATTTTGCCCTGTCAATAATTTGAACAACACATATTAATTTTTATGTACTTACTCTGGGAAAGCATCTCTTCTGAGGCATTAGATACCCTTTCCCTGAACATCCTGATGATATGTGCAATATAGGCAAAAGGGAGTGATGCCAGGATGTCCTGAAACAACACATTCCATTTCTTAAAAAAAAAAAACATACTATCTATCACTGTCAGATTATTGATATAAATTATATTTCACTGAATTATATTGCAATATTAAAAGATATGTCAGCATGACGAGTGAGCATTGCTGATTTATTGCCTTTGTATCATGCAACTGTAGATGGGCTTTAGTGAAAATGAGTGATTTATGAGCTTGCAATCTACAAATAAACATTGAAAAGGACACCCAGTCATGTCATGATTTGATGACTGAAAAACTTAAATAAAATTCACAAGAACACTGACGTGATGTACAGTCCATATAACGTTAATTTGAGCATGCCTTATAAAACATGTGACTTCAAAATTCAGATACTATAAAGAACAAGTAAGCAATCCTTTACTTGAAGTTAACAGATCAAAGGCAGTGTCACAGTCTGGCAAATCATAATGGGAGTGCACCTGTCGATTTTCTATCCCTTCTATGCCTTTATGGCCAGCGAGAGCTGACGGGGAGACATAATCAGCAGGAGTCTTCCACAATGGAAAAAGTAATCATTTCTCAAATAAGGAATCAATCTTTCATGCCTTGTGTGGCAAGCGGCGTATTAACCTGAGTGAGAGCGGTAACTGTGGATGAATGGTACTGAGCATACAGATAGATATGCCTTTAGCCTGGAGAATATGCACTGAAACTTTACCCCTGGCGAGAGGGATAACACATCCACTGCATCGATCCGTGAATGCTTTAGTGCTCTAATCACAGAGCCATTTCACATTACTCACCTTTCTCAGTCAGTAATGGGCTACCCAGAAGAATAAAGATGCTGTTGTGAGATATTGATTATGAGGAATCCACACCTTTAGCGAAATTAACAAGATAGCGTGCAAAAAATCAATATAATCATCTTTGTTCCAGCAAGGTTTTTTTTTTGTTTTTTTTGTTTCCATCATCTAATTAAGGCCATTCCTATTGGCCCTTTCATCCAATCATAGATGATTAAAACTTATTCATTAGAGAACATTGGCTCTCAAACTGAAAATAACTGAAGATTTATTTATTTAAAAAATAGTTTCACTTTCCTCACAATGACAGCAGAGACTGTAAAATTATATATATATATATATATATATATATATATATATATATACTCTGTACAAAAAGGGTTGAAATTATTACACTGATCATTTGATATAGATACAAATATCTTCATATTAAAGCTGACAGTCAGCATGTTAATGTCATAATTCATTAATACATTTTAAATACAACGTGCTGGAGTACAGAGCCCCCCCCCCCCCCCACACACACACACAGATAAATGCACACACACCTGTGATCACAGTTCTGAATGCTAGCTGATTTTTTTTCTTTCCAGCCTCACACAACATCAGCACAAGGTAAACAACACGCACTCACACACACACAGTGGAACACATAACATTATGATCAGAAAAATGCGCAACCTCTCAAGCTTATCATTCATAAATTATATGCAATGCGAGCAAGAATTGATTATCCTTGTTCTTTCCCCTGCCCCCCATAAGTGTGTGTCCTGTCCGTATCTGTCCATGTCATCTATGACTGCCCCCATTACCAATATTAATCTGCTGTATTTATTTATTGTATTGTTTTATTATGAAGTTGACCTCCAAAGAGGGGGTTGGTGGCAGGACAGAAAAAACACACATGCTAATAAAGAATGTTCCAAGTTGATTTTGATGAAATTCCATTACAGCCAACATTGCAGTATTTCAATCATTGCCTATAACCTTTGCTACTGATTCAGAGTGCAGACAAGCATGTACTCTCATCAGTATGCAATGTCAGTTGCCACTTCATATCACATCACAGAGTTAGTAAGTTAGTTAGTAAGTTCGCACAGACATGAGGAAGAAAGACCCTTCGTGTGCAGCTTATCAGACAGACTTTCAATCACTTGATCAACCAGCAGGGATCACTTGTGTGATGTCATCCTAGCCAACTGACATCCTCCCAGGGTGATGCTTCAAGCAATTGCATGTCACTTCTCAGCTGTGGTCCCTTCTCTCTCTCTGTTACCCTCTCAGATTTCTACTTGTCTGTTGTCTGAATAAAATTAAACACATGCAAAAAGAGAGCAGACCTGTCTGCTCTCCTCAATAATGAAAATAAATAAGTAAATAAGTAAGTAAGTAAATAAGTAAATAAATAAACAAATAAATAAATAAAAATTTTAATGGCCAAAGAGACAGACCTCTGTAAACACGATGGACTAATTTTGCCTCTTGCAGATGTAATTACTCATTAAATCTGGATCAACTTTAATCTAGACAGTGAATGTCCTTGCTGGGTCCCTATGGTTATGAGAAATATAAATTTTGGATTAGTACAGCATTAAAGGTAATACCTCACATGGGCATCAGTGGCAGACGTGCTTGCAGATGCGCTGTTCATGGATTTTCTTTTTTTATCAGCTAAGTAGACAGATATACCTTTTTGCTTTGCAGGTCATAAGAGATCTTGTAAGCTGAGGTAAGGAACTTATAGTCACCATGACTCATTATAATGGCCATCTCAATTAGCAACCAGAAGATATCCTTACTATCCTATCAGAGAAATATCAGGATCCTATAGTCACCTTACCTCACTATAATGGTCATCCCAATTAGCAACTAGAAGATATCCTAACTACAATACTCAGTATGACAGCAAAATAACAGGGCTAATTTTCATCTCTCTCTCTCTCTCGCTCTCTCTCTCTCTCTCTCTGGCATGCTGGAAATTGGGTGTGTGAGAGGGTACTGGTGCTGGTTTCCTGTACTTACCACTTTTTTTTCTTTCTTAATCTCCCGCACTTCGTGCACTGGATAAGTTTTTTTTGTTTGTTTGTTTTCGGTATATTCAGGATTCGGCGGTAGTGTAAAGCTCGATTGGGGGTTTTGAAATGGCGTCTCACCCTGTGGGTGAGGCGCCTAAGCCTCTTTCCCTAAAAAACGGCGTGCAATGCATCCCTGATGTTAATGTCACCATTGAGGATGTCCTTCTTGCCGTAGCTGAACAGGTCGGTCGGGAGAATATAGACTCTGCGTCCAGGATGAACAAAGCAGTTTTAGTCTTTTTAAAAATCGAATCCTTTGTCAATCAATTGGTAGAATTGGGGCTGTGGGTTAATGAGTCTTATGTGCCGGTAACACCGTTGTCGGCTCCGGCTACTAGAGTCACAATTTCTAATGTACCACCCTTTATAAAGAACGACACATTTTTAAAAGAGCTTTCGCGCTATGGGAAGTTTGCAAGTTCTATTAAACCACTCTCGTTAGGCTGTAAATCAGAGAAATTGCAACATGTCATGTCCTTCCGTAGGCATGTTTTTATGTTTTTGAGTACACCTGACAAAACTTTAGACATATCCTTCCGTATTGTAAATGGGGAAGGCTCGTTTATAGTTTATGCGAGTACGGAAAATCTTAAATGTTTTGAGTGTGGTGATATCGGTCACAAGCGTTTTTGCGTGCCCTCACAGGAAGGGAGCGGAGGGCAAGGGGAGATCAGACCCACCACTATCCGACGCTCAGGCAGGTGGGAGCGGGGGAAATTAAACTGTTCACAGGGTTGTAGAGCAAGCTGCAGTTGGGCCCCAGACACGGGTTATTGCACCTGTGCCGGCTGGGGCTGCCTCGCAGTCCCAGGGTAAAATCGGGCCAGTGTCGGTGGATGTTATAGAAGCAGGCAATACGGGAGAGGAGGATCAGGCGGAGTCGGATGTGAGTTAGCCAAATGTTTTTCAGTTAGGGATTGAATGTGTTTCTTCAGAGGCAAATATTGTACTTGCTGAGGAACTGTGTATTGAGAGCGAGGCGCAACTTGGAAGTAGTCAGCAAGGTAGTGCGGAGAATGATGGTGAGGAGATTATTGCGGCTACATCAGAGATCGTGGCTGTGGTCGAATCGGAAGGGGAGGGGGTGTCAGGTCTCTCTATGGGTAGAGTAGGCGAAAATGCAATGGATTATGATGGGATGTTGGATATCTCTGATGTGTCTTGCAGTCAGGATATTGAAGGGAATCTGTATTCCCTAGAGGAGCTAGATACGTTTTTAAATGAAACAAAAGGACGAACTGTGTCACTGGAAGATTTTTTTCCGGACCTGGACAAGTTTGTGGCATCAGCGCTGTGGGTGCAAAGAAGGGTGGGTTTTGACGATCTTTCAAAGCAGAAGCGTTTTCGCTTAAAAAAGTATGTGACGGCTGTACTGAAAAAGAAACGTTCTAAAAAGTTTAAATCGTGCAAATAAGTTAATAAATGAATACAATGGCTTGTATTCATCATATTGCGTGTTGCTTCTTTCTTTTTCTGGGTTTCCTGTCTCTTCTATCCCTATATATCTTCATGGAGGTGCTTAGAATTGGGTCACTTAATAAGGCTCAAAGAATTAAATGTCACGTTTTTACAATAAACCCATATTGACAGGGGGAACGAGGTGGATTGGGGGTTGTGGTGGGAGGGGGAATATGTCCTAAATCACGGAACAAATCTGAGTGCTGGTGTAGCCATTCTGTTTGCATCCGGTATGAATGTAAGCATTCTGTCAGAGGTGGAGGTAGTACCTGGGCGCTGTGGAAATTCAAGGATTCCATTTTATTCTTATTAATATGTATGCTCCCAATAGAGGTCCAGAGAGAAGGTTTTTCACAAACTGGGCGATCTTTTAAAAAACTTTAACAATGATGACACCGTTGTTGTTGCCGGCGATTGGAATTGTTCTGTTCAGTTCACTCTGGATCGAAATGGTGAGGAGCCTCACCCTGCATCTGCTGCAGTGTTGGCTGGAATTCTGAGGCAGCATAAGTTAGCCGATGCATGGAGGGAAAGGAATCCAGATGTTAAACAGTATACGTGGATGCATGTTACAGCTGAACGAGTTATTGCAGCACGTTTAGATAGGATATATGTATCCAGGGGTGTTAATAACAGGGTGCTGCTTACATGTATCCTTCCTTGTAGTTTCTCTGACCACCAATTAATCACTATGAACCTGAGTCTAAACAAGACAGCATCTAGGGGCTCTTACTGGCATTTCAATACAAAATTGCTATATGACAATGGATACTCTGAAAAATTTAGAGCTTTTTGGGAGGAATGGAGGTTGTGGTGGGAGGTTGGAAAAACACAAATACGTGTTTTTACTCAGCAGTACACATCGCATGCCACTTCAAGGGTGAAAGTCGCACTGCATAGGCTAGAACAAGAAATTGGGAATATTCAGAGGGAGCTTTTGCAAGGGGAAGACCCTGGTCTGCACAGCACCCTTATAGGGAAAAGACAAAAGCTGGGAGTTTTATTGCAGGAGCAGTCTAAGGGGGCCATGGTGAGATCACGCAGTATGTCCATATGTGACATGGACGCCCCAAGTGCTTTCTTTTTCAATTTGGAGAGAAAAAATGCTCAGAAGAAAGTAATGCACTGTCTACGTTCTTCAGAAGGAGTCAGCACAACAGATCCTATAGAAATGCGAAGAACTGCTGTAAAATTTTATTCTGAGCTCTTTGCTGGAGAGGATTCGGATAGAGACAGCACAGAAGACCTCTTACAGAATCTTCCTTCCTTGTCTTCTCAACAGCAGGACTTATTGGATAGTGATCTGTCCTATCAGGAGGTGACTGAGGCTGTTAAGCAGCTACCCTTAGACCATGCACTCGGAATTGATGGCATTCCAGGCGATTTTTATAAGCACTTTTGGGAGTTTATGTTGCGGGTGGGTTGAGTGTGCTAATCAAGATCCAGAAGGGGATCAGGCAGGGGTCTCCTTTATCAGGACAACTGTATGCTTTAGCCATTGAACCTTTGCAATGCATGTTAAGGGGGACCCTCACAGGCATCTCTGTACAGGGGCTAGCCGGAGGGGAGTCTTTGAAAGTGTCTGCGTACGCAGATGATGTTAACGTAATAATTCGGGGGCAGGCAGATATGCACACTGTAAAACAGGCCCTGTCAGTCTATGAAAGGGCTTCTTCTGCACGGGTGAATTGGGGGTAATGTGAGACATTATGGTGGAGCACCGGTGTGGAGGGGGATGTTGCTGGGTTTCCAGGTCTCCCAGGCAATATACAGTGGGGTAGAGGAGGGATTAAGTGTTTAGGAGTGTTTTTGGGCACATCTGACTTTGTAAGGAGAAATTGGGAGGGGTTAGTGAAGAAGGTGTGTGCTAGGTTGTCTAGATGGAAATGGTTGCTACCCCAGCTATCGTATAGGGGGAGAGTGCTGGTTATAAACAACTTAGCTGCTTCAGCACTGTGGCACAAGCTAGCAGTACTGGACCCTCCAAGTGGATTTGTGGAGAAGATCCAGAAGGTTTTTATCAATTTTTTCTGGTCTGGGCAACATTGGTTGAGAGCACCAGTTCTTTCATTGCCAGTACAGGAGGGGGGGCAAGGACTCATTGATGTCAGGTGCAGAGTGGCTGCTTTCCGTTTGTTGGCGGTACAGCGATTGCTCTATGGGCCCCGGAAAATATGGATGGACTTTGCCTGTGCCCTCCTGAGGAAGGTTGGAGGGTTTGGTCTGGACAGGCACCTGTTCCTTTTGAGTTTGAGCGAAATAGACTTGGGGGGGTACCCTCTTTTCAGAGGTTGCTACTAAAGGCCTGGAAGGTTTTCATCCTTAAACGCCAGGGAGCGGCAGAGATGGGTCCATGGATTATGGACGAGCCGCTGGGTTTTAATCCATTCCCAGACTTTGCGGTCTGCCTCTGTGCGAGCGGGCCTGCTGAGAGCTGGAATTATCAGGGTTCGTCACCTCAGAGCTGATGGAGGGTGGCTGATGGCGGAGCAGGTTGCAGCAGCGATGGGGTAACGTTCTGTGCTGTTTGTCAGCAGCTGCTGGACAACCTAGCTGCTACCCTACCTACCACAGCTGGTGCTTTTCTGGACCACAGCGAGACTACAGAGAGTCTGAAGCAGGAAGGGGGACACTTCCCTGAGGTGTCAGTCATAGCGGAAGTTGGCGAGTGGCAAGAGAAGGAGGGAGAGATTATCTCTTTCAGCACACCAGAGCTGGGCAGGTTCAGTATACTTGGGAAAAAGGCCCTTTACACTATTTGTGTGAAGGTGCTGAATCTTCGTGCTCTCCAGGGCCTTAAGGAATCTAAGTGGATTTTTTTTAGGACCAGGCACTTCCCCGAAAGGTAGCTGGCGGGTCTTGTATAAGGTCCACATTGACAAAAGATCGGGTGATCTGCAATGGAGGATTGTGCATGGGACTCTAGCAACAAACAGACACAAGGCACACCTGGATCCAACAGTGGGTGAGGGGTGTGCTTTTTGTGGGGTATCAGAAACTGTTTTTCACATATTTGTTGAGTGTGCACGTCTGGAGGGTGTCTTGCATTTAGTTAGGGAGTGGTGTATGGTGTTGGGTGGTGGGTATTCTCATGCACTATTTATCTATGGGCCCAGATATAGTGTCTCCAAAAAAAAGGAAGTGGTGTTATTGAACTTTTTGTTGGGTAAGACAAAAACTGCCATTTGGCTGTCTTGTAAGAACAAAGTGGTTGGCATGGGCTCATTGGAGCCTGTACATGTTTTAAAAGGGCTTGTTCGTAAGCACCTGCTTACTGAGTTTGCGTTTTTCACTTTAGTGGGCAATGTTCAGGGTTTTTGGGACATGTGGGGAGTGGGGGTTGTTTATGTGCAGTGAACGATGGGGGGGAATTACAATTGCTCTTCTGTCATGGGAGGATCTCTCTCTTATTCTGTACTTATTGTTTTCTGATTGTGCAGTTTTTATTTTCAATATCTTATTTATGTAGATTTTAGTTTTTCTGGTTTTACTTGTTTCTTATTTAACTTTTCTTTTTTCTTTAAAAAAACAAAAAAAAAAAAACATTTTTTAATTTTTTGTTCTGTATGTGTCTGAGTGGGTATTTGTGTTAATGTGGTCTCTCTTTTAGGTTTGTCTTAGGCAATAAAGGAGACCCAAAAGTCTCTCTCTCTCTCTCTGTGAGTGAGGGTGCTGTGTGAGTGAGAGCTGCGTGTTTGGTCTTTATTTCTATATTCCCCCCCTTTTCTATAACTTTTTTCTTTGGTGGTTGGTCTCCCGTTTATGGTGGAGGGGCTTTCTTTGTTTCTTTCTTTTCAGTTTTTAGGATAGATTTTTCACAGTTCTTTTTGGTTTTTTAGGGTAGGGGGCAGGAGTTTGCGCCGGGTGGGGAATGGCGTCTCCCTTAGGGGAGCCGTCACTCTCCCTTAGCAATGGGTGTAAATGCGTACCGGCACCGAAAATTACGGTTGAGGATGTTCTACAGGCTGTGGGATTGCAGATTGGGTATGAGAATATTAACTCTGCATCGCGAATGAACAAGGCGGTAGTGGTGTTTGTGAAAACGGAGAATATGGTGAATGTTTTAATTGAGACAGGGATTTTCATTAAAGAAATATATGTTCCCGTCCTCCCGCTGACTGCGTCAGCAAGCAGGGTTACAATTTCAAATGTACCGCCATTCGTCACGAACGAGGCCATAGCGAATGAGCTTGTTCGTTTTGGGAAGTTTGCGGGACCTTTCAAAGGGGTACTGCTTGGGTGCAAGATCGCGGAGTTGAAACATGTTATGTCGTTCAGACGAAAGGTTTTTATGTTTTTAAATACGCCGTCAAAAACACTGGCAGCCTCTTTCCGTGTTTCATGGAGAAAATTTGTTCATGGTGTTTGTGAGTACGAACAGTTTGCGCTGCTTTGAATGCAGGGACGTGGGTCATAAACGTTTTGCCTGTCTGCATAGGAAGCAAGGTGGAGGAGGTGAAGGTCCAGGAATGGGTTCTTCTGGAAAAGGTAAGGGTAATAAGGGGGATGTGGGAGATAGTGGAGCGAAGAAGGAGAGTGGGAATGAGGTGAATGACAGCGGGGTTGGAGGCACCTCAGAGCAGAGGGGAAATGGTGAGGCAGGGCAGCGATCAGGACAGAGAGAAGGCAGCGGGGGTAACGAGAGCACTGGTCCGGGATGGGGGGAGGAACCGCGGCCAGAGGAGCAGTTGGCTGCGGAAGTAGCGCCTGTTTCGGTTTCACAGGAGCATGACGGGGCTACGGAGGCACCTGGGGTTGGTGAGGAGGGGCATGGAGGGAGCGGGAGTGGTGGTTTAGCGGGGCAAGGTGAGTTGGAAGTTGGGGTAGGGGAGCTAGGGAGTACTGGTGGTGCTACAGTGTTATCGAGTGAGGCGGTGGCGGGCCAGGGAGTTTACGGTGGGGTTTCCGTCTCGGGGGAGGGAGGTGAAGAGGCTGAAGGGAATGGGGACGGAGAGACACAGATACTGATGGAGGAAGAAATTGACTTTGACGATGTGATGTCGGATATATCTGATATCTCGGAGGGTGCGTTGTACTCCGTAGACGAAATTCATAATTTTCTTGACGAGACGAAGGCAGTAAATCTGTCTGATTTTTTTCCAGACCTAGACAAATTCATATTGTTGGCGTTAGTTGGGCATAAGTCTGCTGGTTACGACTTGCTGTCGGAGCAGCAACGATATCGATTAAAAAAACACGTCACTATGGCGAGGCGTGTTGGAAAATCCGCACGGGTAGAAACGAGGAAAGGGGTAGGGAAAGTGACAGGGAAGCGAACAAGAAAATAAAAGCACATGGTGATTCCTGTCTTTTGTTTTTCCATCTTTCACGCGTACTGTTTTTTTCTTCTTTTCCTCCCTATGGATAGGTCTATTTCACATATAGGATCCCTAAATGTGAAAGGTGTAAGGGATGGAGGGAAACGGGCGCTAGTAGCTGAGTTGCTACGGTTAAAAAAATATAGAGGTGACGTTTCTACAGGAGACGCATTGCGATCGCAGCAATGAGGTTGATTGGGGTCTGTGGTGGGGGGGGCAGTATGTCCTCAGCCATGGGAGTAATGTTAGTGCAGGGGTGGCAGTACTGTTCTCTCCAGCACTGGGGGTGAATATTTTGTCTAAATGGGAGGTTGAAGAGGGGCGTCTTTTAGTGGTGGGAGCTGAAATAGTTTTGTTTTTGTGAATGTGAATGTGTATGCCCCAAATAGGGGGGCGCAGCGAATTGAGCTGTTCAAGAGAATGTCACAGTTTCTGCAGACGTTTGATTCTGGGGATATTTTGGTTGTTGGGGGGATTGGAACTGCACTTTAGATTTTACACAGGATAGGAATGGTGGGGAACCACATCCACAATCTGCAGAGACCTTAGCAAGAGTCTTAAAAAAACCTGTTTTAATGGATGTGTGGAGGGATAAGAACCCAAGAGCACAGCAGTACACATGGGTGAAGAAGGGGGTGGAGGGAGTGTATTCAGCTGGACTGGATAGGCTGTATTTCTCAAAGAGTGCGAGGCATAGAGTCATAAGCGCTGCTATATGGCTAAGTGCTTTTTCTGATCATGAGCTCATCACTGTGGATTTTATTATGGTGGTGCAACAGCATAGGAGCACATAATGGCATTTTAATGCTAAGTTACTGCACGATGTGGGATTCCAGGAGAAGTTTGCTTTGTTTTGGGGACATTGGACGGGGCTTAAAGGGCAGTATACAAGTTTAACACAATGGTGGGAGGTGGGGAAGGTGCAAATACAGCTGTTTTGTCGACAGTACGCAGCACAGACGGCAGCACAGGTTAAGCAAGCTTTTCACACACTGGAGCAGGACATTTTACAGTTGCAGCAGGACTTAGCCAGTAATAGTGCATCTAGCTCATATGATGAGCTGACTGCCAAGCAGCAGGAGCTGAGCTCTATCCTGCAGGAAAAGGCTAAGGGGGCCATGATAAGGAGCAGGTTCATTTCCATTAGGGACATGGATGCTCCGACTGCTTTTTTCTTTAATTTGGAACGGAAGGCGGGGCAGTACATGCAGATGCACTGTTTGAGGTCTCCTGACGGACAAGAGACGTCAGATCTGACGGAGATGCGGAGGCTGGCTGTTGGTTTCTACAGCGAGCTGTATGCGGCGGAAGGCTCAGACCAGCAGTGCGCAGCTGAACTTTTGCAGCACCTCCCTTCACTCTCAGCACTGCAGAAGGAGACGTTGGACACAGTGTTCACATTTGAAAAGGTGACCAGGGCAGTGCAGCAGCTGTCCTCAGGGCGGGCCCCAGGGATTGATGGGATCCCCTCTGATATTTATGAAACGTTTTGGGGGACTATGGGGCCGGATTTCTTCAAGGATTTTCAGGACTGGTTGCAGGACAAGGTACTTCCCAGGAGTTGTCGGCGAGCAGTGCTGTCACTCCTTCCAAAGAAGGGTGATCTCTGCCTATTAAAGAACTGGAGGCCGGTGGCCATTTTGTGTGCAGACTATAAGATCGTATCAAAATGTCTGGCAAACAGACTGAGGGATTATATGGGGTCAATCATACAGGCTAACCAGACATATTGTGTACCGGACAGGTCTATCAGGGACAATCTGGTTTTTAATGAGGGATGTCATTGATGGGGTTAACCTTGGTGAGGAGGGGGTAGGGTTGGTGTCACTGGACCAGGAGAAGGCATTTGATAGGGTTGATCACGGGTACCTTTTTAATACACGCTTTTGGTGTGGGGGAGGAGTTTGTATCATAGGTATAACTACTGTATAAGGAGGCAGTGTGTATAGTTAAGGTGGGGGGAGGGTTGAGTGTCCCAATAACAGTGGGGAGGGGGATTAGGCAAGGCTGCCCCCTGTCAGGTCTGCTCTATTCATTGGCGATAGAGCCACTGTTATGCCACTTAAGGGGTGGGTTGAAGGGGTGGGTTGCCAATGGGGGAATGGGGGACCCCGCAATAAAACTGTCAGCATATGCCAATGACGTCACTGTGCTAGTGAGGGATGCTGTGGATGTGGACACGGTGTACAGGGGCCTGTTCCTGTATGCGAAAGCATCCTCTGCAAAGGTGAACTGGGCCAAGTGTGAGGCGTTATGGTGTGGGCCGGGACGGGGGGACACGGTGTCGGGTCTGCCACGGCTCCCAGGGGAGGTGCGGTGGGGTAGAGAGGGTTTTAAGTTTTTGGGGGTTTTCTTGGGCTTTTAAAAGGAAGAATTGGGAGGGTTTAGAGGAGACAGTGTGTGCCAGGTTATCCTCATGGAAATGATTGCCACCGCAGCTATCATATAGGGGAAGGGTCCTGATCATCAATAATTTAGTTGCCTCGGCCCTGTGGCATCGGATGGCAGTGCTGGACCCGCCTTGACAGCTGGTTAGGGACATTCAGCGGAAGCTGGTGGACTTTGTTTGGTCAGGGCAACACTGGGTTAAGGCAGCAGCCCTGTACTTGCCTCTGGTGGAGGGCGGACAAGGCCTGGTGGACATAGAGAGCAGGGTGGCGGCTTTTAGGCTCTATGCAGCCCAGAAGCTGCTCTATACCAGAGAGCTGAGCTGGGCAGGAGCAGCGCACAACATTTTAAGAAGAGCTGGCAGGATGGGGCTTGACCGGCATCTTTTTCTAATGGACCTCAGGGGTGTCGATGTGGTAGGGCTGACCCCTTTTTATATGTCCGTGCTGCGGGCATGGGAAGTTTTTACTTTCTCTCGGGTTGCGGGAGGCGGAGTGCCTCACTGGGGGGCTGAAGAGCCACTCTTTCATAACCAGTACATGAGGGTGGATAGCACCAGCGCCGCTTCACCCAGGAATACCTTTGTGGCGGCAGGGTTCACAAAAGTGAAGCACTTGAGATCTGCTGGAGAATGGAGGACGGCGGAGGACGTCGCGGTTGGAGCCAGGGTCAGGTCAGTCCGGCTGGTCCGGAGGTTCATGGGAGAGGTCCGGGCTGCTCTGCCGGCTCCTCTGGAAGCTGGGTTGGGAAGTCAGGCTGGCCGAAATGGAGGAGAAGAGGCGGAGGCCTTTCCCGACTTGGGGATCACGGCAGCAGTGGGTGAATGGCGGGAAGGTGTGGGGCTGCTCCTAACTCTCCAGACGACGCAGCTGAAAACCTTCCGGACTACATCAAAGAAGGCCCTGTACCTGGTGTGTGTGAAGGTGCTGCATCTCCGAACACTGAGAGAGGTGAAGGGGTCGAAGGCAATGGACGAAGTAGGGTCGGACCTTTCCCCAAAAGGTAGTTGGCGGGCCCTGTACAAGAGACCCATTGAGAAGCGCGTGGGCGACCTTCAGTGGAGGATTGTGCATGGGGCAATAGCCAGGAACAGGTACAAGGCGCACCTGGATCCAGCAGTAGGGGAGGGTTGCCTTTTTTGTGGGGTTACGGAGAGTGTTTTTCACATTTTTGTTGAGTGTTCACGGCAGGGGGGTTGTCTAGGTTAGTAAGGGAGTGGTGTAGGAGGTTGGGGGAGGAATATTCAGATGAGGTTTTCATGCACGGGCCAATATACAGGGTGGGTAATAAGCGGAGGATCATGTTGGTGAATTTTTTGTTTGGGCAGGCGAAAATGGCCATTTGGCTGACACGCTGGGACAGAATTGAAGGCATTGGGGGTGGGGACCCAGTGCAGGTGTTTAAGGGGTTGGTGGCAAGGCGGTTGTTAATAGAGCACGCTTATTACAGGGTGGTGGGGGACTTGGAGGGGTTCTTTGGGTTTTCGGGGCTGGAGGGGTGCTGTTGCATGCCAGGGGTGGGTGAAGGGGTACAGTTAGAATTTTGAGAGGTGATGGGGTGGATGGGGATTATTTGTGGTTTATTTGTTTTTCTGTTGTTTTTTTGTATGGTTCCAGTTTGTGAGGGACTGTGGGGGGAGGGAGGTGGGTTGGTGGGTGTCAATTTTTACTTATTCGTGTACTTAATTTTTTATTTATTTTTTTATTTTTTCTTCTTTTCTTTTTAATTGAGTGTTTTGGTTTCTTCATTTTTTCTTTTTATTTTTTTGTTTATCTGTTTTCGGTTTCTTTTTTTCTTTCAGTGAATGTTTTGGTTTTCTTGTTGGTGCCTGGAGTTTTGTGTAGGTCATGGGGTTGGGGTTTCTTTGTCTTGAAAAAATGGCTTTTGAGGTCTTGTGAAGGTTGGTAGAATGGTGAATAAAGCAGACCTTAAAAGTCAAAAAGTCTCTCTCTCTCTCTCTCTCCAGGTTCAGTGTGCTTGGAAAAAAAGGCCCTTTCCAATATTTGAAGGTGCTGAACCTTTGTGCTCTCCAGGGTCTTAAGGAATGCAAGACAAGTTTTTTTTAGGGCCAGGCGTTTCCCCGAAAGGTAGCTGGCAGGTCTTGTACAACGTCCCCATTGACAAAAGATCAGGTGATCTACAGTGGAGGATTGTACATGGGACTCCAGCCATGAACAGACACACCTGGATCCAGCAGTGGGAGGAGTGTGCTGTTTTTTCTGGTGTCATAAACGTATTTCACGTATTTGTTGAATGTGCACGTGTGTTTGTGTTTAGTTAGGTATATGGGGTTGGGTGGTGGGTATTCGCATGTACTATATATCCATGGGCCAAAATAGAGTGTCTCCAAATAAAAGGAAGTGGTGTTATTGAATTTTTTTGTTGGGTAAAGCAAAGACAGCCATTTGGCTGACTTGAAAAACAAAGTGGGTGGCACAGGCTCTTTGGAGCCTGTACATGTTCTAAGTCGACTTGTCCGCAAGCATCTGTTCGCATTTTTCACTTTAGTCGATAATGTTCAAGGTTTTTGGGACATTTGGGGGGGTGAGGGGGGGGGGTGGATTAGAATTACTCTTTTGAAGTTGTGGTAAGATGATCTTCTGATTGTGTAGTTTTGTTCACTACATTTTTTTGTGTTTATTCAGGTTTCTTGCAATGGTCTCTCAATGTGCGTTCATTCATTTTTATTTATTGCTTTTTTATTTATTTTTACTCTTTCCCCTTTTGTTCTGTATGTGTCTGTGAGTGTCTATTCGTGTTAATGACGTCTCTTCGTGTCCTATGCAATAGAGCAGAACCAAAAATAAAGCAAAATAAAGTCTCTCTCTCTGTTATCCAAGCCATCCCTTTATTAAGAAAATGAGCACAAGACTAATTTGCCTTACTGCTAAGAGAGTTCCCCCCACACTCCCTGACAGTCCATGGCCCCTTGGAATCTCAGAGGTTCCTGCCATTTGGCAGCACCTCGGAAATCACCCCGTAAGCGATCTGCCACTTATCTGGGCCGCATGACAACCTAAATTGATCATCTGATGCCTCTTGAAGACAATAGTTTCGCCACCAGTGGGGGTTGCAGATGTCTGTCAATTTTGCTTCAACAGTCTGCCTCCATGACTCCTGCCTGCCTTCAGCCCGCTCCCATCCAAAAGGTGTGTCATATACATCATCCAGCCTGCATGTGCTGATTACCTGAGGAGATAGCAAAGCCAGTCCCGTCCCCCGTAAATTAAAGATAAACTCCGACAGTCCAAGTAAAGCCCAGCAGGATCCTGGCTGATAGATAATGAACTGAGTTTTGTAGACAGAGTAAGTGAAGTGGCTTTGCTGTTATAGCACACCATCCCACCAATATAAATGACTAATCACATGCAGCACTATCAAATCAAGCTCTTATCGGACGGGAATGCTTATTTCAGGTGAGTTGTGGACCATGACAGTTAATTGAGGATGTAAACTCAGTGACAGAGGCTTGATGTTTGCTTTTTGCATAGAGAAAGAGATTCTCCGTCTCCATGTCAGTGCGCCCCCCACCCCCCACCGCATCTGTTCTGACAGCAGGCATTTAGTTTGCCCTTTAATGATTCTTGAGATATCTGGCAAGATGCAGCGGTAACAAATCTGTATGATTCATCTCACAAGTTGACATTTATTTTGAGAGTATTTAAATCATTTGAAGCAAGAGTCAAAGATCCTAATTAAAATCTGGAGTGCTAAATGATGCTCAACCGTCACAGTACTGATGGAAAGTGATTATCCCTCATTTGTACACTCTCAGCATACACAGACAGCTATCTGTTAACTAAAATACTTGCTGTTCTACTCAGAGCATCAATGTTTTATTTAATGTGTGCTTTGCCTAGGACATTGAATTCATTTTTTTATTTTTTACTTTTGTAGCTTTCCACAGCTCTACCCCTAAGATGGACTTTTAAACCAGATGTCTACTATGGAGGTCGTTTGGTGTGCAGAGCCTGCTTTATTCATTAATGATAGATTAAAACATACGTTTGCACATGATAGAAAAATAGACTGATATTGTCAGAAGAACAGAAAAACCATTAAATCCATTAATTAAATTATACTTTGCAAGATACCCCTTTTCAGTATATAAAACACTGAATGAAAAATAAATCTGACAAATCTGTGAAATGGACTAGCCACTTGTACATTTCAGATAATTATAGTCAAATGAACTTCCTGACATGGACTCAAAATAATTAGCAGTAAATTGTGATTTTAATGAACACAGAATAATTAACAGTAAATAATGACAATAAATGTCCATTCATATGCTTTAAAACGGGAGATTTAAACACATACACATTTATACATTAAACTGGGTAATATAATAAAAAGAACTGAAAGCATTCTTAATGAGAGATTGTCTTTAAAGTTACAATCTCAAAGATTTCCGTTTCCTTCTCTTTGGCGGTACCAATGGCGAGAAGCGGTAAATGCAGGTGTGTTTTTGGACCTCACTTCCCATAGATCCAACCGGATCCAACCAGTGTCACCTGTGTGACGTCAGTCAGTTGGCACCTGGGCCACGCCAACTATAACACTTACTATTTACTGAATAAAAAATGGTTGTTATAAAAGTAACGTTATGTACAAGCCGTTGCCTGAGGTCTCAAAAGACCCACCATGTCAAATCGCCAAGTGCAGTTTTAGAACGTTTACAATCAGACGTCTTGGAATTTTGCAAGTTTCATCCAGTCTTGTTGCGAATCATTGATCTGAACTAGCCTTTAGTTAGCTACATTGCAACATTGCAACAAGGTAGCTTTGCATTCGAGAGACGGTTTGCGAGGTCGGTACCGGTCGATAGTGTTAGCTAGTGTTTTTTCTAATTGTTAGCGGACATTAGATTGTGTTAATTACATTATCTAGCTAGCTAACGCAATGTTACCTTATATGAGAGATGGATACTGTGCGCAATTTTGTCTAAACTAATGTTGCCTTTCTTGACATGGTCCAGTAGCTACCGTTAGCTGTGCAAATAGCTATGTAATTTAGTAACGTTACATTGTCATCAAATGTAATACGAATTCTACATCAACAAATAATATGACCTCTCATGTTACATAAAAACTTTTTAGGTTTCCATAATCCCCCCCCCCCCCCCTCTCTGTTATTGTAACGCTAGAAGACACCAGAAAAAACAGTACGCCGCTCACACACAAGTGAGTTGAAGAGCAAGCCTGTTGCGTTAGTTCCGCCGACCCTCTCTGGCAGACCAACCACTGATGGGTGATGGAAAACGCATCACTAACTATGCACCACAGACACCCAGTTCTTCAATCATAAATTATTATAATAATAATATTATAAATTAGTATAATAATAGGCTCAATCACCATTGTGTTACCTAATTCGGTGATAGATAGTGACTTAACAGACATTTATTTTAATGAAAATCTTCAAGATTATTACTTTAAGGTTTTTATTTTTTCTGCATATGCAAACATATAGGTAGTCCACAAAAATGGAAATACCTGAGTAAATGAGGGATAAGTATATGCAAAGCAGAGAGTACCACACAAGAGTGTTTCATTATTAATGAGCCAAATAGTATTCCAGCCCTACTGAGGGATACATAGGGAGCATGGTTTGAAAATGCCTGATAGGCTTTGTTGCCAAAAATTATGGGTAATATGGCAAGGCTACAACAGTGATTTTGTGATATTGAAAGAGACATGATTGTATGGACATATTTGGCAGGACCTCAGTGACAAGACACCAAGGTAAAGCTTTTGATGTTTCACAAACAATGGCATCTAAGGTGGGATAATTTTTTAATGAAATATACTGGAATGATGGCTGAGATGGCATTTTCCTAAACGTGAGTTGACATTCTCTCAGAAGCATTGAATAACTGTAGAAACTGGTAGGTTATGCCACAGTGCATACACACCTTCCAAGTCACATGTGGTGACCCAATATCATTTAAATTTACTTAAGACTGTTCTTCGTTTGGGGTCTTAATAAAACAGTAAGTTTTTATTTTAGCAAACTGTGACAATGCAAAGTAATCTTCTCCATTAGGTTAAGCAGAAAATCAATACCCTAGTTCAGTGAGCCACTGAGCTGTAGGGGCAGTGCCTTTCAGATGTCACAATTGTTCACATGCCTTAAAATTCTTTGAAATCCAGCAAAAATGAATCTGCATTAGCATGCTACTTTTTAAGTTAATCTCAGGCCTCCCATGGCTTCCTCTTTCACTGGAGTATAAAACTAACAGATGCATCACCATGTGAAAAGGCAAATAACAAAACAAGACAATGGTTTCATGACCTTCACAAGGAGATGGTTATAAATTAATAAATAAAACATAATAATTAACTAAACTCATGTATTAGTTCAATAACCACTGGACCAGTGGTAAACCTGCCTGGTAGAGGACACAAGCACATGTTGGCTCCACATACAGTGGATGGTTTAAGAGGCATATAATAATTTAAGGGCCACAGCTGGAGACACTAGACACTTTGGAAGTGCTGACAAAATTTAGCTTTTATTGAGGTAAAATGACAACGATAAGCATCTAGATCTTGCTACACATCACTGGAACCTTCATTGGAATCAGGTGTTGCTATCACATAAGACCAATAACTGGCATTTTGGCCACATACACTAGTGATGTGTTTGGAGTCATAAGAAGGACTGGTTTGTAAGGCTTTTTTAAGGTCAACGGAATCATGAACTTCAACAAGTACTAAGACATTTTTCCCAAAAACTTGGTATCCCTTGTGAAGTTCATACTTGGCTACCAATGGATCATTCAGTTCTGTCAGGGCTACTGTCATCAAAGTAGATCTTTATTGACAATAAAGGCAATACAGTTATGTTTGGCGGTATGGCTCTGTTCTGGAGCTCTCCCGCCAACCACAGCCCACGTGGATAAGGCCGGGAGGCCAGCAGCCTAGAGGGGTACACACAGAACAGATCCAGCAGCAAAGCAAGTTCTTAACACATAGGAATGGAGCAATGCAATTTCTTAACACATAGGGATGGAGCAATACAAATTCTTAACACATAGGAATGGAGAAATGCAAATTCTTGACACATAGGGATAGAGCTGAGGTGGTGGAGGGGATATACAAAGCAACGTGCAGCAGCTTTGATGCAGGAGGAGCAGCCGAATGAGTAGAGGGAGGCTGTTTAAGTAGACCGCCCTGTTAAGTGAATGTACTGTGATAGGCAGACATCACTCAGCTGAGCCATCAGCTGATTCAGCCGAAGCGCTTGACTCTCGTGGCCTGCCAGAACTACGCGATGCTCCATTTCTGTCAGGACCATTGTCAAAGTAGATCTTTATTGACAATAAAGGCAATACAGTTATGTTTGGCGGTATGGCTCTGTTCTGGAGCTCTCCCGCCAACCACGCAGCCCATGTGGATAAGGCCGGGAGGCCAGCAGCCAAACCTCAAAACAACCATATGCCAACATGCTATTAATAAGCGTCTCCGGCTGATGTGATGACTATGTGTACGACCACCTGGAGGAAGCCCTTCGTCCAGTCAGCTTGAGGCCGTCTATTTTTTACATGGATCAGTGGTTATGTGTACCAACAGCATGTTGGACGTTCCCCTGAGGCCAATAATTAGATGTATTATTAATTAATAAACCAGAGGAACATACTATGTGTGATATGATATTAGGCTATGTGTACCGACAGCTTGTCGGTATTTTCCCTCGAGCGCTGAGATTTAAACTAAACCGGGGGAAATATACTACCGACTGCATCGGTGTAAATGAATCCTCACTTGTTGCATAAGTCTACCGGAAGAGCCAGTAGTAGCAGCAGCAGGAGCAGCGGTAGCAGTAATGGCAGCAGCGTAGAAGCCTTAGCAGCAGCAGCAGTATGAGCAGCAAAGCACATGTTCGACAATGATGTGATGACTGTGTACGCCACCTGGAAGAAGCCCTTCGCCCAGTCAGCTCGATGCTGTCTAGCGTTATGCGGATCAGTAGTTATGTGTACCAACACATGTTGGACGTTCCCCTGAGGCCAATAGTTAGATGAATTATTAATTAATAAACCAGGGGAACATACTATGTGAGATGTAATATTAGGCTATGTGTACCGACAGCTTGTCGGTATTTCCCCTCGAGCACCGAGATGTAAACTAAACCGGGGGAAATATACTACTACCTGCATCAGTGTAAATGAATCCTCACTCATTGCCATCCATGCAAGCATGCATGGATAAGACCGGGAGGGGGCAGCAGCAAAAACCTCCAAAACAACCATACGCTAACATGTTGTTAGTAGTTAGTCTCCGGCTGAAGTGATGACTATGTGAAATGCCATTTGGCTACCGGAAGAGCCCTTCATCCGGTCAGCTCGAGGCCGTTCTAACATTGTGGGTCAGTGGCTATGTGTACCAAGATTTTTTGGCTTTTCCCCTGAAGCAAGAGTAAAATTAAACCAGGGGAAAATACTATTGTAATGTTGAAGGCTATGCCTCTGTGTATGACCTTAGCTTCAATCAATCAAATTTATTTGTATAGCGTATTTTACGGCAGTTGTCACAATGCGCTTACAGACGACCCTGGCCTGAACCCCCACAGGAGCAAGCCTCCTGGGGCGATATAGCTCAGGAGGTAAGACCGATTGTCTGGCAGTCGGAGGGTTGCCGGTTCAAACCCCGCCCTGGGCATGTCGAAGTGTCCTTGAGCAAGACACCTAACCCCTAACCTCTAACTGCTCTGGCAAATGAGAGGCATCAGAGGCATCAATTGTAAAGCGCTTTGGATAAAAGCACTATATAAATGCAGTCCATTTACCATTTACCAGCCTAAGGCGACAGTGGCAAGGAAAACTCCCTGTGGCAGATAGGAAGGAACCTCGGAAGGAACCAGGCTCAAGGGGGGAACCCATCCTCCTCTGATCGGCGCAGGGTGTTGATTGTGACAAGCATGTCAGTCAGTGGCTTAGCTACCTTGTAAGCCCAAAGCCATTCAAACTAATCACCAATATTATTAGGCTATATGTACCAACAGCTTGTTGGTATTTCCCCCTAGCACTGAGATTGAAACCAATTAGAGGGAAATATACTACTCATATCAGTGTAATGAATCCTCGTTCGGTAGTAGTAGCAGCAGCAGCAGTAATAAACAGCAGCAGCAGTAGCAGTAACATCAGCAGTAGCGGCAGCAGTAACGCAGCAGCAGCAGTAGCACCCAGCAGCAGTAACAGCAGCAACAGAAACAGTAACAGCAGTAGCAGCAGCACTAGCAGCAGCAGGAAACTGATTATAGAGGAAACATTGGCAGCTGCGACACCGGTACTCGCCACTAGACAGTAGCAGCTGTGCTCCTATACTGCAAAGCTCATAGCTTTTGAACGGAAATTATTTCAATGCCAACGGATGAAAGAAGCACATGTCCAAAGCCCCGTAGCTTCACTGAGGATGCCGGGAACCATCACTGCTGTCGTTGCCGCACTGGAGCAGGAGTGGTGGTGTAGAACTCCGGAATGGGGACCACATTTCTTCATGGTATTTCCCAATAAAGGCTCCTCAGGGCTCGCGTGGGGGCGCCACCACAGGTACCGGGTCATGGAGGAGAGGATGGAACACAGTGCTAGTATGCAATAATGACACGAGTTCCTTCCTTTTCTCAGATGAAAAGCTTGAGGTGTATACGATATATAGCTAATTTAAGCATATTTGCCATGGTGAGATCATATAAAGAACCATGAAGCATAAGGAAATGCAGTTTCCAACAGTGGGTACTCCGGGGTTGAAACACTTGCCTTAAGAGAGACCAGTTGTGAACGCAGTTATGAGGATGAATAGTCTATGAATCTTTTAAAAACTGGGGGGAAATGCATTCTGCAGAGATTGGATGAACATATTACTGCTTCTGCCCATCAGGCGTCACGACGAGGCTAATCTTGCGTTGCGCTATCGGAAGCGACTCCTGCCAAATGGATACGCTGGAAAAGATGCATAGCCCGGTCCCGAAAGCCGAGACGATTGGCGATCGGGTTTTTGAGTTTCGCTTAATTAGCTGACATAAGGGCCACTCCGGGCAAGGACAGGCATCGAAGCAATAAGGTTCGAAGAATTATTTCTCAATACATCACTATATAAATATTATTTAACAATTGGGCACAATTTTTATTTTTATTTTTTATTTTTTAATTTATTTATTTTTAACCATCGTATTGCACTCCTTATTTCAGACGAAAATGCAATGTACGATTAAAGAAAACTATGACAAAGTTGCGAAAGCACATGCTACAAAGCTGCCTGGAACCAGCCATAACTGGGAGCAGATGCAATGGATGACGCGCAACGCCATTCGCGTGAGCATGCAATTGTAGAGACAGCGAGGCCAATACCTAGGCTATGCGGAGCATGTCCGTACCAGGAAGTATAATTTTTCCTCAACATATGTGCTCAGTCGTGCGGTCACAAGCCTGATCACATGCACGGTGAAGAAGTCAGAGCAGTGACGTGGAGAAGGCTACATCAAATCCCTTCTCCACTGTAATAAGCCTAAACGCCCGTTTAAGTGTCATGGAATACAACGATACACTTATGAATGCGGAACGTACGCATTCGCGTCTTGCAACAGCACGATATTGAGAGAACCAGTTGGAAGAGTCAACATTAAGCCTAATATGTCTCATTAGAATGGACATTAGCAATCCCTAAACATTCAGCATCGTGATCTGACAGCTAAATTAAATAGCCAACCAAATTGTATCCTCGCAGATTTAACACCAATATGAATTTAATGTTTTCATTTTTTCTGTTGCGATGATTGGGTCCGGATAGGGAACCGGCTTTTTAAGCGCAAATCGTGAATCAGTGGAGAAAACTTTATCTGGTTCTGAAGTTGAAAGCCGAAAGCTGGTTTGCATTTTACAACATTAGCTGTAGCCTACTTGCCGGTAACAGTCTAACACTCCTTGTAGTGTAGCGATTCAGCGAAGGGTAGAATGCAGCTTTGAGCAATTTAGACAACTCTGCATCTCTGCTTTTTACAACACGACCTGCCGCCCATGTTCAATCTGCCAAACCTATAACAGCCAGAGCTTAACTGGCCATCTCGCAGCCCAATCCTCCCGGAATAACTGTTTATAACACCAGGAAGTAGGCTATTAGCCTACAAATACACAAACTATAGCCTAGGCCTGTGTGAGACATGGGGGCTATCTAGTAGCTGCGTAGTAGCAACTGCCCATAATCCATTAGCCGTTCACAATGAACAAAGATTCTTTATCGATACGCCTACTTTTCCATCTCAGCCAAGCGTGAGAACTTTGGCGCTTCCCAATTCAGACATTTCTGCTTAGATTTACGTGCACGAATCCCAAATTCGGATAAAAACAATTGATTGGAAGACCCTGCTCTGATCAACTAGGGGATGTAGCCTACGACCCAATTCTACTGTGCTCCGGAAGGTAGCCGAAAACATTCACGCCAGGGATTCTTTAGCAGTGAGAGCATCTAGCGTTGACTCTGATGGTGAGAAACTCAACAATAAGCATGCCATTAACTTGTGCCCGTATATGTTGGAACGTTTCCGCTTTTAGCGAAAGACTTGCGATGTTCGTGAAACCAGCCCCTCTGTGAGACGTCCCTGCAATCAAATATGTATATTTGGTGTTGTCAATTTAGCGACTTTTAGAGGAGGCCGTAGCTACTTTCCATAGAAAGTAGTTGGCAACACTGTATATTATGAGTTTACTGCTAGACTCAGAGCTCAGCAGAATTTAAATAAGGTTGATGACATTACCCGGCTAGAATCTGCAGCTAGCAGATATGGACGTGGCATCAGCTTCCAGGCTTGAACATGGCGTCCTCCATGGAGGGGCGGCGGCCGCCGTAAAGCAGCGCTCCTTGAATGAAGCTCCCTTGCCAGTTAGCAGTGAAGACAGTGCTATCGGTATCCTCAATATCTGGAATATTGTCGCTTAAAACAACGCTTTTCGTGGCTGGCCCCAAATGGATCGCCTGCCTGCTGCAGCTATAGAGCTTAGAGGTAAAGAAGCAATGCAAATAAATAGCAAGACTTCCTCGTAGTGCCTAGGCTGTGAGGTTAGACTAGCAGCGAACATGTAGCGAGCAGACATGGTTTAGACTGGCAGCATGCTGTAGCTGGATTGCAGGAAGAAGCGCCGATTTACAAAGCAACGTGCAGCAGCTTGCATGCAGGAGGAGCAGCCGAATGAGTAGAGGGAGGCTGTTTAAGTAGACCGCCCTGTTAAGTGAATGTACTGTGATAGGCGAATGTCACTGCTGATTCAGCCGGAGCGCTTGACTCTCGTGGCCTGCCAGAACTATGCAATGCTCCATTTTAGACAATCCCAAGCATACCTGAAAATCAACCAAGGAATTGTTCACTGTGCACTGCTTTGTAATGGCCATTTCAGTTGACATACTTTAACCCAATTGAAAATGTGTGGTTTGAAGTGAAGATTACAGTCCACAAGCAGAAGGACTCAGAAGGATCTTAAAAGATTGAGCATGGAGGATTGGGAAAAGAGCCCTCCCAATATATTCACTAGTTGCATAAAACACCATTAGAGATGACTCAAAGGGAGGGTATCCTTTGCATTCAATGACTGCCTGAAGTCTGTGTCTTGTGTGTGTGTGTGTGTGTGTATGTGCGTGTGATTAAACAGTGCCTTCCAAAATTATTCACACACTTGGTAAAGTTGTGTGAATAAAAAGGCTGCTGCATAATATGTATACACAGTATACACACAGTATATACAGTGATCTCCATAACGTTTGGAAAAAAAGGTATTAAAAGGTATTTTTGTACATTTTGGTTTCAAAATTTAATTGCAAATGGCCTGGTAGGCTAGGGAAGGGCTCCACGTTGATGACTGAAACATTCTCACCACAATGAATAAAGAAAACCCAGACACCTGTCTAACATATCAGAAAAGGTCTTCACTAAGAGGGCATGGATGTGTCAGTGACTACTGTCCGCAGAAGACTTCACAAACAGAACTATAGAAGCTACAATGCAAGATACAGACCACTAGTTAGCCTCAAAAACAGGAGGGCCAGGTTACAGTTTGCTAAGAATTGCCTAAAATTGCATACAGAATTTTGGAAAAGGTCTTATGGACAGATGAGACCAATATTCAGTTGTATCAAAGTTATGGCAAGGGAAAAGTGTGGAGGCCAAAAGGAACTGTCCAAGATCCAAAGCCCCCTCCCCATCTGTGAAACATAGTGGTGTAGGTGTTATGGTTTGGGCATGTATGGCTGCCACAGGTACTGGTTCACTTGTCTTCGTTGATGATTTAACTGCTGATAGTAGCAGCAGAATGAATTCTGAAGTATACAGAAGAATTTTATGAAGTCAAGTTCAAGAAAATGCCCACAAACTCTTTGTATGGTGCTTCAGCTCATAGTAGGACATTGGTCCCAAACATACTGCGAAAGCAACAAAGGAATTAAAGCCAAAAACCGGAAAATTATTGACTAACCAAGTCATTCTCCTGATCTGAATCCAACAGAACGCGGCTCATATGCTGACGAGAAAACTTAATGCAACTAGCCCCCTAAACAATCAGGAGCTGAAGATGAATGCAGTACAGGCCTTGCAGAACATCACCAGAGAAGATACTCCGCACTTGGTAATGTCTATCTCATAAAAAACACATTTTCAACGTACAAAAATGCCAAGTTACTCAAAAGTATTGATATCAAAATGACGCCAAGTTACGGTACTACAAACAATATAGGCTATCTTGCCTCACCGAAATTACATAAGATGTATTTCAAAGCAATGCTACCCAATATTTCCTCAATTCTTTCAAGTCGGGTGGGTAGATATGGTGCAAAAGTTATAATTGAGAAGTAGTAGACAATTATTAGTGAGGGTAAAAGGAGGTTAAAGAAACACGTCCCTAGCTGGGCTTGAACCTAGGACCCCGTGGTCCCAAGACTGTAACCTTACCCACTAGGCCACAGGCAGATTAGCTGTTTGAACTGGAAATGTTTCAGAGTAAGAAGGTATGGGTATTTTGCGTTTGTATGCGAGTGTTTGATTGGGTCGTGAGGTTGAGGATTTGGCTGATGTCGGTAAAATGTCCAATGGGGAGACATGTTGTTAGTGGGATAGGTGGCAGGAAAAATAAGAATGAGAAGAAGAAAAAGAAGAAGAAAACGCAAAATCCCCTTAGTTTGGGGCTTTATTGTGTGGACATGTGAAGTTGTTTATGAAATCTGTCTGTTGAAATGGGGTCAGAATGTACAGAATTTAATGTTTTTAAGGGCTGAGTGTCTGTGGCTGTTGTGGTTATTTCTGAGTGGAACCCTGAAAAGTGCCAAACTCTCAGTGCTGTATATTTATGGGGCATGCCCCCACCAAGGCGTAACTTGGCGGGATGGCATACCTGCCATCCCAATTGGTCACAGACTTCAAGCAGTTGTTGCATGCAAACGATATGCAACAAAGTACCAAAGGTGACTTTCATTTCCGTAACATTATTATGTCATAAACATTATGGTGCTCTGAAATGGGGGAACTTCATGTAAAAAGTGCTGCGATTTCTGCATGGTGAAACCAAAATGTATACAAATACAAAATGTATAAAAGAGAATCTGCATTTTAACCACATGTGAGTTGTTTAAATGCAAATCTAAAATGGTGGAGTTCCAAGCCAAATCAAGAAAAAAATATGCATGTCCCAAACATGGAGCTAACTGTATTCCCTCATACATTCCCTTCTCAACTGAAGAGAAAACATTAAAAAGTTACTTTAAAAGCATTCAACTGATATGACATTTTTTATGCAAGTAATGAGTAAGTTAAATTAAGATGTGACATGATTATTTACACTGATTCTTTATTGCATAGTAGAAATTGGTGGAAGAAAATTAATGCTTCATTTCCGATGCCATAATTTCTTTTCTCTACATATCTCAGGAGGTCATGGCTTGGGGTGTTTGCAAAAGTTAAACACAAATCACAACATTATATTTGGAGTCCCTGGGGCTGCTAATGGCTACAGCTGGCAGACGGACTGACTGATTGAGGATTCTGTACAAGTGGCCTACCGCCGGTTGCACCTCATGCCGTATTTCTCCATGGGCTCGAATCAAATCGCCAGTGGTTATGTGTTCTGTATATTTCACAATGATTAAGATGCCTTTTGATATTAAATTAAAATGATGGAACTGCTTTCAAAGACAGTCGGCCTATAAATTCTTGCTCTGGCCGTGTTGGAGAGGGATACAGCTGTAATTAGCTTTACACTGCAGCGTTTTCCTTTTTGCCATGTTCCCCCAAAGGCAATGACTGCATCTCAGAAATCATTAGCTGAAGTAGCACGATAATTTGGAACTACCTTTGCAAACTGATGGCTTAGGAGCCAAAGCGTGTTCCTTTTTTTAGTTAGCATTTTCAGATATCACTGTTCTTTTTAACTCTCCATAGAGTAAACTTCATCAAATGAATTATTAAAACAATCTTATTTCCCCCTTTATAAGCCCACATGGTAACAAAACATATGAGACAATCTTAACTGTACATTGTAGAGTTGAGGCCAAAAGTTTACATACACCTAGGCTAAACATATTCAAACTCAGTTTTTCACAACTCCGTATATTTCATGTTTCCATACATTTCTTTTGGAAAGTCAATTAGGGCATCTATTTTGTTCACATCAGAGGTCATTCTAAAACAATCGATTAGCGACAGATTTATTTCCGCTTGAATTCACTATAACAGAAATTCAGTGGGTCAAGAGTTTACATACACCAAGTTGACTGTCTCTTTAAACAGTCTGGAAGATTCCAAAAATTGATGTAATGACTTTTTAGAAGCTTCTGATAAGCCAATTGTCTTAATTAGGAGTTAATTGGGAGTTCACTGGCAACTGTGGCTGTATGTAAGGTCCTACCTTCAGAGCCACTGCCTTGATACTATGGGAAAATCCAAGAAACTCAGCCAAGACCACACAGCCAACCTCCACAAGTCCGGTTCCTCCTTAGGAGCAATTTATAAGCAACTGAAGGTACCACAAACATCTGTACAAACAATTGTTTGCAAATATAAAAATCTGGGGACCACACAGACACGGCATCGTTCAGGAAAGAGGCACAAATTAACTCCCAGGGCTGAACGAATTTTGGTCCGAAAGGTTCAACTGAACCCCAAGACAACAACAAAGGAACTGGTGAAAGAGTTGGAGGCACCAAAGTATCTACATCTACCATTAAGAAAATCCTACATTGCCGTAGCTTTAAAGGCTGCCGTGCAAGGAAGAAGCCCCTACTCCAAAAACAAGCATAAAAAAGCCAGAATGAAGTTTGCAGGTGATCAGCAGGATGAAGACCTAGCCTATTGGAGGAGTGTTCTCTGGTAAGATGAAACAAAAATTGAACTGTTTGGCCATAATGATCAGCTCTATGTATGGAGGAAAAAGAGTGAGGCTTTTAATCCAAAGAACACCATCCCAACTGTGAAACATGGGGGTGGCAGCATCATTACATTACATTACAGGCATTTGGCAGACGCTCTTATCCAGAGCGACGTACAAGAAAGTGTATAACCATAACCAGGAACAAGTATGACGAAACCCCTAGAGAGAAGTACCGGTCCAAGTGCAGGGAACAACCGCATAGTTCAACTTGGACCCTGAAGGTTAAACTGATTAACACTAACACAACGAGAATGGCAACAACGCAATCTATGGAAAAAATACAAGCAGTAGTTAAGACAGTTAATGCACCTAAGTCACCTACGAAACAGCTGCCTAGTTACAACCCTAAGCTTACAGTCATTTACAGGGGGGTAGGGAGGGATGGGGAGAGGTGCAGCCTGAAGAGGTGAGTCTTCAGTCGTCGTTTGAATTGGGTCAGTGTCTGAGCTGTTCTGACCTCCACAGGGAGGTCATTCCACCATCGTGGGGCCAGAACAGACAGGAGACGTGTTCTGGAAGTGCAGGTGCGAAGAGGGGGTGGTGCTAGGCGTCCTGAGGTAGCAGAACGGAGGGATCTGGCTGGCATGTAGGGTTTGAATATCTTGTGGAGGTATGCTGGGGCTGATCCCTTGACTGCCTGGTATGCTAGGACCAATGTTTTAAATTTGATGCGAGCTGTAACAGGCAGCCAGTGGAGGGTAGTGAGCAGGGGAGTGACGTGGGAGTGTCTGGGGAGGTTGAAGACCAATGTTGTGGGGGTGTTTTGCTGGAAAGGGGATTGGTGCACTTCAGAAAATAGATGGCAACATGAGGAAGGAGGAGTATCTAGAAATATTGGAACAACACCTCAAGACCTCAGCTAGAAAGTTAAAACTTAGTCGCAACTGGGTCTTCCAGCAGGACAATGATCCTAAGCATACCTCCAAAGTTGTAACAAAATTGCTTAAAGACAATAAAATTAAAGTATCGGAATGGCCATCACAAAGTCCTGACCTCAATCCCATCAAAAATTTGTGGACTTAAGTGAAAAAGCGTATCCGAGCAAGGAGGCCCATAAACCTGACTGAGTTACACCAGTTCTGTCAGGAGGAATGGCCAAAAATTCCAGCAAAGTACTGTGAGAAGCTTGTGGAAGGCTACACCAAGCGTTTGATTAAAAGGCAACGCCACCAAATACTAACAAAATGTATGTAAACTTTAGTGCATAAAAACTGAAATAATTTATTTTTAAATTATGAAAATAAAGTAGATACCATAATTGACTTAACACAGGAAAGGTATGGTAACATGAAATGTGTGGAGTTGTGAAAAATTGAATTTGAATGTCTCTAGCCTAGGTTTATGTAAAGTTTTGGCCTCAAATGTAGCTGTATCAGAAGGACAGCTGTTTCCCAGGTTATGTTTAATTTGATTTAAACTGTTTAAAATGTATGTTTAAATAAAAATAAGGTGATAACACAGCATTTTGTATGCATGGTGATACGGGACTAATATCTAATGCAGATTCACATCCAAAATTCCAGTTATTTCTGGTTTGAAGCTTCTCAGAGAAAATTTTGAAAAAATATCACAAGTTCACATGACCACTTGCAGGATTCAGATATAATTCAGGTTGGGTCATGTTTATAATTGTATGTCCTGTTGATACCAATAGTGAACTTGTGACTCATATGTTCAAACATGGTCACGGAAAGTAGTGGGATGACCTCCGGTATGCTTTCACACTGGGCAGCCACAGGTGTCATGAATGTGTGATTATATGATTCACCAAGGAAATGACTATTTACTGTTCGATGCCCAGAGCATTGTGTTCTCTAACAGGGAGGTGGCCCTCTGAAACAAGCCATAGTTTCTATATTAAAATCCAGTTAGATTTAGAGCCACTTCCTTCCACCCCAGTGTCCCATGAGTAAATCTACATATTTTTCCCATGAGGCCTCAGTGATGCAAGGTTCCTGTGAATGCTTACTGGCAGAACAAGCTGGGGAATTTGCTCATCCTGCTTCTGCCAAGAGCTTTACTTCCGCAGTGCCAGGGTCATAGAGAGGAGGTAATTCCACCTGTTTTTACTGTTATTTCTCTCCTTCCTTTACTTCCAACCCATAGATCTGACTTATGCATGCAGACTTATATACAACAGAACAGCTGGAAATACAAAGACCATTCAAAACCAATTTCACTACTGGCCAATCCGGATCCTGGGGGATTGATGCTGTGTTGCATCTGCATGCATGGTTGTGTGCACTGAGCATTCTGTGCTGTCTTTTAAATGGTCACACTTCTTTCTAGTGCAATAATAATGTTTCAGGGTAGGGGGGACCAAGAACCTCAGATGTCTGCCTCAAGGTGAGGAAATTTAGATGCCCAGTGAAGTCACGCCTTGTGCTGCTGTTGCACAATGACTGTTTGGCAGTCAGCCACCTGGGTTTTGGATGAGCTCCATAGTCACCTCTGTGTTAATTACCATTTTGCCATGTGATTTAAGGTCAGAGGTCTTGCTGCTTTCACACATTCGTGGGATTGCATGAGGTACTCTCTTTTGAAATGCTTTCCAACTTATTGACCCTGCTGGTCCACTGTGCCAGGTAAACCTTTACATTTGAAAGAACTGACATTTTTGTTGTACTGTCCCTTCCTAACTTCCATGATTGCAACTAGTCAGCTGTCATTCCTGATTTAATTTAATTTAATTTAATTTAATGGCTATTGAATATAATTATACTTTGGTTTAACATTTCATCACATTTTACTTTTCACAGGAGTGATTTTTGCAAAAAATCTTTTTAATGCCTTAACCACTTCATGAAAACAATAGAATCCCGAATTTCTGGTATGTCCTAGAAATGCCATGGTGCTGCACAAAAGAATGTGTGATTTACACAAAAAGTGAGCATCAGATAGAAATTAGTCTACATATCATTTATACATGCATATCATACATGTCATTTGTCCAGTAATAAAGAAACTGGAAATGCGTGTCACTCTGTAACTGCATGTTGGGTCCCTCTAAAACCAGCTTGTTCCAAAGGAGCGGCATAATGAAAGAAAAGACAATTCTAGTGTGCAATAAAAATGTTGTAAATAATTTTTCAACAAATGCTTTGTTTCATAAACAGTACTAGAATCCGTTTAGGTTTAGAAGCCACTTTGACATCTAAAGACTACTGCTCATTTTTCACTATGTCCTTTTATTGACCATCTCAAGCTTGAAGCTCATTCTGTGTATTTTTTTAGTGTTCATCATATTTAATAGTTTTCAGTTTCTCTGTAATACATACACGGGCTACATTCTTTCTAATATTACATTAGCCTACATTTTGTAGTTTTCATTTTAGAGAATTCAACAAGGGTAACATTTTCTCTCGCAGTTGTCAACCATAGACAGGTTATTATTATGCCAGGTTTCGAAAAGCCAGTTTGTAACAACTAATGTTCTTATGAGATTTTCTTTAAGCTTGTTTTATTATTCGTTATTTATTAATTATTAGTAATAATAATGACATTAATTATTCAATTTTATTATTAGTCATTAATTTATTAATTATTTAAATTAATTGTAGCTAAAAATGACAGCATGTTTAAAAATATGTCTAGAATAATACAACAGGTCATTCCAATTAATGATTCAAATTCAAATTTGTGTAACTTGACTTGTCGGCCAGATGGTGGCGCTATAACAAAGGGTTATGCGTTTAAGGCCATAACTCCGACACCATACGTTAGATCAACACAAAACTTCATCGACCTGTGCATCTGAACGTGCTCTACAACTTTGCCATTGGCCCCACCTATGTCCGCCATATTGTTTGCCCGTCATTTTGACCTTTTCGTTGGGGCGTGGCAACTTTCTCCGCTAAAATGTCTGAGGCTCAGCAACCATAAGTTGTACACCAACCAAATTTGGTGGGTGGGTTCCTATGGCCCCCCACTACTCAGGCACTACAAAACACCTATGTCGGCCAGATGGTGGCGCTATAACAAAAGGGTCCTGTTTAAAAGGTCATAGCTCCCACAGCGTAGGGCAGATCAACACAAGACTTCATTGACCAATGCATCTGAATGTGCTCTACAACTTTGCTTTTGGGACCACCTATGTCCGCCATATGGTTTGCCCGCCATTTGGACCTTTTTATTAGGTGGGGTGCGGAAGAGCTGGAGCTCCAAATCTAAGCGTTACGACATCTAGTAAATTTCTTTACGGCAAGCGACATCCATGGCGACGCAAGTAATCCAACACCGTAGGGTCTAGTTTTTATCAGCGAGGGGAGGGTCTGAACGTCGGGGAAGCAATAGAAGACAGTGCCAGCCAGAGTGCATGCTAGGCTACCAAGAGTTTGTTAGTAAAAGCTTTTTGAGAGGATGAATAATTACTTTTCTTGAGCCTGCATCCATTTCAAGACAGTATCGGGTGAGTTTGTTTAGTCTTTGAATCTGTCATTATGCTGAGAAATAGCTAAACCATTTTATTGATAGGTTCTGAGTTTTTGTGCAAACGCGCGAAAACACGCTGATATAATGAAACAATGACGGTAGCCTAATACATATATAGTCCGCTTCGTTCCGTTGCTACCATAACATAACAGACTATCTTGTGTCTACAGCTGCAGTTTCTCGCTGAAATTTCTAATATTGAATATAAACAAAAGACGCAATTTATGCTGTACTCTGCCAATGTCTAAATAAATAATACGCTACGGTAAAGCTTTGAGAGGATGAATCATTACTTTTCTTTGGCATGGATCCATTTGAAGACAATATCGGGTGAGTTCGTTTACTCTTTAAATCCGTCATTATGCTGAGAGAAACCGTATTCTCAATTTAATCTCTAAATTGACTGTAAAGTTAGGGTTGTAACTAGTTAGCTGTTTCATATGTGACTTAGTTAATGCACTCGTCTTAACTACTGCTTGTATTTTTGCATAGACTGCGTTGTTGCTGTTCTTGTTTGTGTTAGTGTTAATCAGTTTAACCTACAGGGTCCAAGTTGAACGATGCGGTTGTTCTCTGCACTTGGAAGGGTAGGCTACTGCCCTCTAGGGTTTTCGACACACTTGTTCCTGGTTATGGTTATACACTTTGTTGTACGTCGCTCTGGATAAGAGCGTCTGCCAAATGCCTGTAATGTAATGTAATGCAATATTCCGTAGTAACAAGATAAACCCGACATTAGCCCTAAAATATGCCAATACAGCAGTGAAAACGCTGCTCACTGAATAATGAAATAAACGAGACTACGTTTTTTTTTTTAATTATACCATGTCGTTATACAGTCAATATCTGGGACTACGCATTTAATAAATATACAATCTTACCATCGGGTTTACGCGTAGAGATGTCCCTTTTGCGAATGAGTGGTCATATATTGTCTTGGACAATCCGTTTGTGAAATATAGGCGCATATGTGACGCCTGGGTATCTTCCAAAATAGCTGTGCGTAATACCACACCTGTTGTTTACGGCGTTGTCGCCCTTTTTAGTACAGTCTGGCTTGATTGACAATTCATTTATTCAGTAGGTGAGAGTATAAGCTTTCTAACGATGTATAACATGTCTGATATTGCTTTTGGAATAGCGTTTTATAGGTCAGTGTAACCGAAAATTTTCTTATCATCGCATTCACTTGCGCATCTGGGGCAGCATTAAAAGACGCTGCACCTAACGAAACGTTGTCAACGATTTTCATAATTTCTTGGAGAGTACTATTATTATTGAGGACTTTGGGGCATCGCGAAGCCATATCTTTGCTTATAGACCTATCTGACATCGTTTTCTGACGCAAAACAGAAGCGGATAGGACTTTGTCATTAATTTACTGTCTCTGTCTCTATACTACTGAACACAGATAAAATGTCATATTGCTATGTAAGTATTACTGCTCAAAATATTATGGTTATACATTATTATTGAGTGTCTTTAAATAGGTTAGTGGTATTATATAATGGGGATATTGTACACTAGTGTTTTTGTGATGCAGCAGTGATGACGAGTGTTTTGGAATATTGCCAAAACGTGGTTGACGGTTGAAAATTGTTTTCATATAGGCTAGTCCCATCCCCATCCGCCATTATGCTGAGATACAGCTAAACCATTTTAATTGATAGTATTTGAGTTTCTCGACAAACGCGCGAGAACACGCTGGTATAATAAAACAATGACGGTCAATATAGCCTATATATTCGTTCCATTGCTACCATAATATAACAAACTTTCTTGTGTAGCTGCAATTTCTCGCGGCAATTACTAATATTGAATATAAACAAAAGACGCAATTTATGCTGTAGTCCGCCAATTTCGAAATAAATGATAAGGTAGGCTACTGTGCGGGCATCTCACAGGGATGGCAAGTTGATATTTCGTTCAGTTTTTTTTTCAATGTCGTATTTATTATTTGAAATATGTATTATTATTCTATCTGTCTCTGAGGCGCTCTGAAGTGTGCATTCTCTGCTAAGCTGAGCAATGGATTGGAATATGTGTCTGACGTAGTGTTGCACGGTATACCGAAACTTCAGCACTTTTTTAGTATTTAAAAAAATAAAAAGAAACGGTTCGGTATTACAATATTCCGACGTTCGGTAGTTTTGTGTCAAATGTAAAAGCCAGGGAACTGTGTCTCCCGCATTACTGATTGAGAGGATGAAAAGTGTAATTTGTCAGAATCTTCGCTAGATGGCAGTAGCAACTAAGCCTGGCAAGTGAGGTGACGTGCGCTTGTGTATTCTTCGTGGTTGATACAGCGCAAGCTTAGACTCAGTTCACTTCAGTAGCAATAGCTGTTCTAAATTGTAAATATTTTATTATAGGAAGATGCTGTACTGTTATTGAAATATGCGAAGTGAAAGACCTGTTTAAAGATAATTTACTTTACCATTGTTTAATTTTTGAAATATATTTAATATAGTTTTCTATTGTTTATGCTTATTGATATGTTGAACAGGCTTCAACTGAAAGGTTGTTAATAAACCAGGTTTTTAATAAACCGTGAATTCGAAAATGAGGTCATCCCTTGTGGACATTACGTTTCTGATCTATTAAGGTAATTTCAGTATCGTTAGGTACCGAGTATTGAATCAGTATCGTTTCAGTATCTATTATCGTGATACTAAACCTGGTATTGGTATCAAAGTCAAAATTTTGGTATCGTGACAACACTAGTGTGACACTTTTTTTAGTTGCGGCGCAGAAACACTGCAGCTGTACATACACGCTGGGCCACCTAAGTGTTACGACATGCCATCTAAGTGTTACGACATAGTAAAGGCCTTTACGAGAAGCGTAAGGCGACTCACTAAGTCATCCGACAGTGTCTCTTAGCACACAATTGGCCATAAGTCATCTATTTTTCATACAATCATCATGATATTCAATTGATATGTTGTGTGAAGGTATATGATCATGGGACAAAGCCATTTTAAAATCGCTCCATAGGGGGCGCGATGGTGCCAATGCTTGGACCCCTCCCAACGCCGCTTGCGGCTTTAATAGTTTTAATTGTAATTGTGCTGTAAAAAATACTGTAATTTCTTTATTTACAGAGCTGTTTTTAAGAAAATACAGCCATTCTCGAAGACATGCTACAGTTTTTTTTCAAATGTGGAAAACATATAACACTCAAATGTATTATTCTAAACTACATTTTTCTACAAGTAATAATCTCGAAGATTTTCATTAAAGTAAATGTCTGTTTAGTCACTATCTATCGCCAAATTAGGTAACACAATGGTGATTGAACCTATTATTATATTAATTTATAATTTATTAATTTAATTTATTTTTCATCACCCATCAGCGGTTGGTCCGCCAGAGAGGGTAGACGGAGCTAATGCAACAGGCTCGCTCTTCAACTCACTTGTGTGTGAGCGGCATACTGTTTTTTCCGGTGTCTGCTAGCGTTACAATAACATAGAAAGGGGGGGTTATGGAACCCTAAAAAGTTTTTGTGTAACATGAGAGGTCATTATTTGTTGATGTAGATTCCATATTACATTTGATGACAATGTAACGCTACTAAATTACATAGCTTAGCTATTTGCACAGCTAACGCTAGCTACTGGACCATGTCAAGAAAGGCAACATTAGTTTAGACAAGTTGCGCACAGTAGCCATCTCTCATATCAGGTAACGTTGCGTTAGCTAGCTAGCTAATGTAATTAACACAATCTAATGTCAGGTAACAATTATAAAAAATGCTATCTAACGCTACCGACCGGTACTGACCTCGCAAAATGTCTCTCGAATGCAATGCTACCTTAATTGTTGCAAAGTTGCAATGTAGCTAACTAAAAATCAGTTCAGATCAATGATTCGCAACGAGACTGGATGTAACTTGCAAAATTCCAAGATGGCTGATTGTAAAGGTTCTAAATCTGCACTTGGCGATTTGACAAGGTGGGTAATTTGAGACCCCAGGCAATGGCTTCAGACGCTCTGCAACTAACCAGTTCACACTGCTGCAATTTTCTCTGCAACATTCTAAAACCATTTCGTCTCGTTGCAAATCATTGATCTGAACTGACCTTAACCTTACCATTATTTACATTGCCATCAAGTTCATCAATATATTATGATTGGAATAAAGACGTCTTTACACAGCACATTAACCCGGGGTATAGGTGGAGCAGAGCCAGGTCTTATTTCTGTGTAAAGATGTCTAGCCGGAGAAAACTAAATAAAAGAATACGGCAGTATGGATTAGCATTGTTTTTATTTTATTACGCTTCCTCATATGTTCCTTCAGCCTTGATGCCGTTTTTTGATGAAATCCCCTTTGTTTTTGTTTTATTATTCTTGTTCTGATTGCTAAATTAACACCCAGCTCAGCTTTATTCTCGAACAGTTTAGCTAGCAAAACCAGAAACACCAGGGGTAACATTTTGCAAGACAGTTGTTTCAAAAATATCACACAACAATCATTCACAAGAAAGACTGTTTATTGTGCACTAGCCACAGCGAATCACACAAATTCTTCTCTGTAGTGTAAAAATGTTCATACCGGGCAAAAGGTGGATAAAGAACGTCTGTGGAAATTTATCATCACTAATTCTACCCCAGGTCTGCTACAGCATTTTAACCCAGCTCGGCAGTGTAAAGACAGCTTAAGTTAGCCTAATGTTAGACAATGAATGAGTATGTACATAACGTTACTTTTATAACAACCATTTTTTATTCAGTAAATAGTAAGTGTTATAGTTGGCGTGGCCCAGGTGCCAACTGACTGACGTCACACAGGCGACACTGGTTGGATCTGGTTGGATCTATGGAAAGTGAGGTCCAAAAACACACCTGCAATTACTGCTTTTCGCCATTGGTACCGCCAAAGAGAACGAAACAGAAATCTTTGAGATTGTAACTTTAAATAAAAATATATATATAATCTGGCCCAGAACAAATGAGGAGCTACAGCTGTTTCCTTTCTTAACGCTTTTCACAAGAGGACATTAAGTCTCAGACAGAGTAGTGATAAAACACTGTGCACATATAATGATTTCATTACCCTGTGCTACAGGAGGGGTTTTCCTTCATACTTTTTGCATTAGATCTGAAGAACAGGAACTACACTGGGAAATTTTTCACACACTCTAGCTTTCTCCTCTATTTGAAGTTCACTATTTCAGCTGGCAGTTTGGATATATTTACTCATAAAAAGGTGCTTGTTTGAAATTATTAATATAATAATGCCATTTGGAAAAACATTAATCTGTGATGTTGAAGTCCTGAAGATCTGTGACACAGAGTTTCACATAATAATTCTGGCATGCCTGGTAATAGCAGGATGTTTTATAATTTGATTCTATGTTCTGAACATACATCATACAGCAAACTGCAAATATTGTTGCATTTTCTGGATTGACCCAATTCTTGCACACATTACAAAAATAAACACAGTTCAGTAGTTTTGATAGGTATCAAATAAGCCTTTCCAACCATCTTAAATTACATTTCCCCACCTGCCTTTCAAACACTACCCTTTTCGCCTCTGTATTGTGAGAGTTTAACTTTAGAAGTATGTTTGGGATCATTGTCTTGCTGTTCGATGAAGCACCGTCCAATGGGTTTTGAGGAATTTGCTCAAACTTGAGCAGATAACACCCCCACTACCATTTTTCACAGATGAAAAGCGGTGATTTAGCCTCCACAATATTCTGTTGCCATCACTCTGATACAAGTGTATCTAGGTCTTGTATGTCCACAAAATCTGCTTTCAGAACTCTGAAGGCTCTTTTAGGTACTTATCAAACTGTAACCTGGCCATCCGTTCATTGCAGTTAACTAGTGGTTTGCATCTTGCGGTGCAGCCTCTGTAATTATGTTCATGAAGTCTACTGCGGACAGTAGTTACTGACACATCCATGCCTGCCCCCAGAAGAGTTTTTCTGATCTATTGGACAGGTGTTTGAGGGCTGTTCTTCACTAGACTGAGAATGTGACAATTCTGCAGTCTTCGTTGACCTGCCAGGCCCTTTGTGATTGCTGAGCTCACCAGCGCTCTCTTTCTTCTTAATGATGTTCCAATCAGTTTAAATTGGTAAGCCCAAGATTTGGCCTATGTCTCTGACAGTTTTTTCCTTATTTCTCAGCCCCATAATGGCTTCTTTGACTTTCATTGGCCTTCACTGGTGACAAATACCAATAACAGACTCCAAAGGCTGTCAAAATTGATAGCATAATATCAAGACTAGAAACTGAAATCTCTGTGCTACATACCTGTACTACGAAAGTAACTGAACACATCTACCTCATCAGAAACAGCCACGAATCAATTTGTCCCAAAAAATATGGTGCCCTTAAAATGGGGGGACTATGTGTAAAAAGTGCTGTAATTTCAACAAGGTGAAACCAAAATGTATAAAAATACCCTTTAAAAAAAGTGGAGAATCTGCAGCATTGTTTGATTACAAATCTAAAATTTACCAGTACAGAGCCAAATAAAGAAAAAAAAAGAGGCTTTGTCCCAGACCTTATGGAGCTCACTGTGTATGCAATGATAAGTGTTTATGGACTGTAATCCCTTGACGACATTTCGATTAAGCAACGCTAATATCTCAGCACTACCACACTTGCAACAATTAATGACAATTATTATTGCCATATGACTCTAATATTTTATATATATATATTAAATCAGTGTATTATAAATCAGTGTTGCAGGTTATCTTTTACATAGACTGGGTTTGCTGCCAGAGTGCAATGTAGGTCCATGCCTGCTCACTATTTCCTTTGCTTTCCTGTAGCCACAAATAGAAACTTGTTTTCTGGACATAGGTGAATTAAGCAGGTGAAAGGGTGCTGATGATTTGGATGCTTTCAGTCCAGCAAGTGTGATTCACATTGACCTGGGATATTGTTATGGGGCCAAGACAGTAACTGACCTTAGTTAGTAGTTTGCCGACTGATGCCAACTACTTGGGGATATTAGTGTCTGTGTGTGTGTGTGTGGAATGAACTTTTTGTAATATTTGTATTCCTGACAGAGTACACTCTGCCCTCTGACAGGAATACACCAAGTTAATTCCAGACACACACATATATAGTGCTATAGACACAGTCTCACAGATGCATGCTCTATGTTCCGTGGAACAAAAACAGTTTTAAAGCTGATGTTTAAGCAATTAACCAGGTGTAAATCAAACTCTTTAGCCGCGTTTCCACCGCAGGAACTATACCCCGGAACTAGGAACCTTTTGAGGAACTCAGTGCGTTTCCACCGCAGGAACTAGGGTCTAAATTTAGTTCTGGGGGCTTTGTTTTACCCCCCAAAACGTTCCTGCTCGGGGGGTAGTACTTTCCGAAAGTACAGGAACCTTTTGGGTGGAGCTTGCAGCGCTGAACATTTCTGATTGGTCGAGTACTCGCAGCATTTGTGTTGTATTTATTTTCCGCCATTACCCGCCATGTTTGAAAATATGCAGCGGCAAACCAATTTATTTTCATAATAACTTCAAATCAAACTTGTACGTTATGCGGCGCAGTAGCCTAGTTTTGGTTATAGCCTGTCAACGTCTTGGAATTATAACGTGTGCTCTTCTGTTCTTTTCTTGCTTTAGTATTCGTTTTATAAAATGCTAAGCATTCGTGCTGGGACAGCATATTATGTAGGCTACCAAAACATTCAAACGGATTAATTCGGTTGCTGAATATTTTCTTCCGGATTTTCTTTGTTAGCCCGTTGTAATTGACTCAAAACGTTTGATACAGTTATGTGAGGTATGCGGTAGTTCTGCATAATTAACATTGATGATACAGTACAAGCAAACTGGAAATCACCATCCGCATTTTTTATCCGGGTAAACTAACAGGTTAATTCTAGTAATCTTCCCTTTAGCTTTTTCAGACTGCCGTAATTTTACTGACATTTTTCAATTCCACGAAAAGACCAGGAAGACTATGGACTAATTTATGGTGCATGGTTCGCATCTGGAGGGCACACTTCACTGCTCGGCTAGCAGTAACTTCGAAGGAAAGCAAACGGTGGCTGTACCACTACTAATTTACATTTTCACGAAGTCCGAGTTTTCGTTCTATTCTTGTCATTTTGCCATTAGCCTATATGGAATTGACGACGAGAAATTAATCAAACAGCAAATTGTTTACAACGTGTGCATGTTTTCTGCTGTTGTTGCCAGTTATACATATAAATGTGAATGCATTCTGTCGCTTCGGATGTCAAGACATGAAAGCGAATGTTCGCATAAAAACATAATGAATGTGTTTGAGAGGATATATGAAAATCAATAAATACAAAAGTAACCATATATAGTCATTGTTGGTAACCCATTGTATAAGTGGAATAAACCTCTCCGGGCTGTCCCGGTTATTAGAAAATAATGTAGGCTACTTCGGTGGTAGTATGGGGTTACGAAAGAAATCATATGACAGACGGACCGACGACAACGTTGCTTTTTCATACGTCAGTGGGCTAATTTGCCTAATCTTCGCGGTACTTTAGACCCCGGTGGAAACGCAGACAACCATTGGCTGAAGGAACCTTTTAGTTCCTGGTAAAGTAGTTCCTGGGACTGAAAGTTCCGGGTAATTTCGGTGGAAACGCGGCTTTAGTGAGTAAGAGTGAAACAACCAATCAAAACTTAGGCCAATGAGATGCAGGTCTATAAGTCTACCCTTGCTGACAGGCTCTTAATGGAATGTAGAATTAAGCCTCTTACTAAAAAAATTGCCAACGCATTGCGTTCAGGTTTGTGAGCTTTGCTGACAAAGGCAGCATATTCATTCTGCAGAAGATACGAACAACACATCTGCATTTACTTCCTTTTGCATTCATATAGGACATAATAGAACATAATAGTGCAATTGGATCTATATTTGTCAGTTGATTAGATATTTGTCAAATTTGTTATTGTACTGTATTTTAAATATATTGGTGCTGTGTCTATAATAAAACCATGATAACTGAGGTCTAAAGTGGGACAGCAATGTGTAGCTGACAGAAGTAAAGGGCAAAGTAAAATTATGCATTCATGACAAAATTGAAAACTGGGAGTAAATTAGGACTCTCAAATTGTCACAGCACAGACTTTATTGAACTGTAAAATAGCGACTACAGCAGGGACAACACTTATTTCATCCATGACTGCGCCTGCTGCTTTCTTCTCCAGTGTCTATTGTCAGGGTGTGGCATAAAAACTTCTGCTTTGCCCGCAAAGGAACTCATTCGAAAAATCCTAATTACGGACAGGACAAAATGCAAGCCGCATGAGTTTTTTTAGAGGCGTATTCCCAGCTTACATTTGATAAGGTTTCACAGTGTTGCATTATAGTTATTCAATAAGCCTGTGTGACAGCTAATGAACTCCCGAACACGAAGCTGTGAGCTTGCTCCCCGATGCATTTGAACAGGCCTTGTTTATCACATCTCTGCTGAGGACCGGCAGCGGCCAGAAGGAACGCCACTATGCTAATTGAGGGGAGCCGTACAACTTTGATGTGGCCCCCTTCATTTAATACTCTTTATTCTTCACAGACGATGGCTGCAAAAACAGAAGCCACTGAATGCTTTGGATGTGCTCTTTTGTTTTTTGTTTTTAATCTGACCTAGATCTGCGGAGCATGATCTGAACTTGTCCCATGTGCCCTTCCCAGCCTATCACTGATCAACGTGTGCATGGAAGGAATTGAGTACACCAAGTACGAGCTGTGCAAATGCAAATGTTCAGCCTCTGACAATATAAGATGAATAAAAACAAACTTATACCAATGAGGACTTCACTGTGTGGTGATAAGTGTCATCAGTGCTGTGAGCATATTTTATCAATCAAAGAGTCATTTGTGTTTTTGCCATATACAGCATAATCAGTGTGGCGAATGTAGTGGTTGATTTACACAGTATATACAGTGTATATGGGGCAAGTACGGTTAGATGGTCATATACAGAGTATCAGGGTAAGTGTTGTCATATATAGTGTATTCAGTGTATGTGTAATCATGTGCAGTGCACTCAGGGCAAGTGTGGTCAGCATTGTGGTTGAAATACATATTGTACTCACAATACGTGTAGACTGCACTGTAACCATTCTCAAACTAAAGTATGGTCAGCATTGTTGTTGTACAAAGGTAAAGACCAGACAGATGATTATTATCAGGGCATTGTAAATAATGCAGTATGAATCAAGAAATAACAATAATATGCTAGATCAATCTTGGACCTACTCATCCAGGAAGAAATGTTTTATCGGTGGAACTCAAACAATGACAGGTGTAGACAGTCACTTGAAGAAAGGTCACTAACAACTAAGTTAGAGTGAATTTTGATGATGACGAAAACATCAGACTAGCTGATACCTCCCTTTGCAACCTGCTGACCTTTCTGATGCCAAAAATATCAATTTCTGTCTGTTTTCTCAGAAACAATGAGATGAGTAGACTGTCATCTGTGAATGAAATGGAATCATTTACAGATTTTTCCAAACACCAATGATGATGAGTTTATTTTATTCATGACACTACATTTGGCAGACGCTTTTAACCAAAATGACATACAATAAGTCCATACTGGTCATTGGAACAACTACAAAACACATGTCCGATGAAGTAAAATACTCATTATGTTAAATATCCAGGCTGGCAGGCTTGCAAGGAGGGGGATGAAGTAATCTATATGGGAGTAGCTGGTTGAAGTACATAATCAGGTATGGTTGATGTTGTCATTATGTGCTCGTTGAAGTCCAGCTGGTCATCCAGGACCACCCCCAGGCTCTTTGCAGAGTGAGAGGCAGTCACTGTGGACTGTGATGGAGAGGTCCCGTAGTAGGGAGGTCTTGTGTGGGTATTGGGGTATAAGCAAGTCCCAAGTGCAGGATCTTCCCTTGATGGCAGTTTATGAATCTGTTTATGACACAGCTCAAAAAGGAAACTCAGACCACTTGTTCCTTTCTTCATTTGCCCTCATTTGACTATGCTGAATGAATACAGCTATATGCGTTTTCTCTTCAGTTTCTATCAGCTCCCCCCCTTTGATATGCTAATTTTCCATTCAAAAGAAATAATGGAGTCAATTGTTTATGCCTTCCTTAGAATTCCTCTGTAGGTTTTGTTTGTTTTACATGAGCGATGCTCTTGTATTTTTTACAGCACGTTTGTACATCATTGGCTTGAGAGGGAACTCATCTGGGTCCTTTGATGTAAAAACTAATACCCTAAATGGCATTTTGTCATCTTTGATAATAATTGTGTTTTATTATGCAGGGCCATTTTGCATTGCCCCCTCTTACTGATGCTAAGCTTTTAAATTAACAAGGATGACTATAAACTGACCTAGTTTGAAATGGAGGTGATTTTATCAGTCATGAATGGAGGGAAAGCTTTCTTCTGGCAGAGATGGCATTAATGCCTGGAAACTCTTGAGATTATCAGTTAAGGAAAGTTGAGCTTTGTCATTTAAATTGAAGTGACCAAATCATCTCCCTTGAGAGCTAGAAAAAAAAAGAAAAAGAAAGGACTCATAAACTATGAATATATAATTTACACTCAAAAATCTAAAATGACCTTCAGTAAAATATTAGTGTCAGAAGAGTATTTGGCATGCAGTGAGGCTGGGCATTAAACATTATGAATTGTAATTTAGGCTACAATAGATCTGAATGGATTTTACATTAAAATGATGATGGTTTTGTATGTGTTTAGTTATGACCTCAATCTGATTTCATTAGGTCCCCGTAAAAGCCAGAGAAATAATATCAATGTGCTTTCATTTATATCCAGTTACAATAGCATCATTTTTTTCATTGATCTGTGTGTATAAAAGGCAGTTTTTGTTCATGCCAACACCAGAAAGGGAAATTCAGTTTCCAAGTATGATTTTCTGTTTCTGCATCACATTTGCATCATCTTCAAACAAATCTGACACAATCAATTATGTATTGTAAAGCATGCAGAGATGCGTAATATGTTATGTAAATAAAGATCATGCAATATTGTGAGCCAGATTGCATCAGACACTTCGAAAAACGCACTGCTTGTGGCATCCATTTTCCACATTTTTCATTTCTGACATCCATGATTGGCATTAGTGTTAGCTGGTAAATTGGATCCTTTTTGAGAGAGATGTTGCTTGACTTTAAATGGCAAAGGAGGGGAGCCTTTTTGAGGGAAGTGAACATACTTGACAGAAGCCATTTTTTGCTGGCTGCATTCAGAATGAAAACCACTTTTAATAATAACTGAGCAATGGTGTGAAAACACCTGTAGGTGAAGAATGTGACTTTTGACATTCAAAGGTATGAGAGTGAGACTCAATTTTGGTTGAAAATAACCTAAATTGTTAAATATGAATGCAGTTCTGTTCAAGCCCATGGAAGGCTATAATTCATGTCTTAGTATTTAAGAATTTACCAAGGTCTGTATGTACCTCTTTGCTTTTTCCTCCAGTGGAGAAATAAGCTCTACCCAGATGTCTGCTGAATCATATAGAATATTTGATGCAAACTCTACAGACACCTGTACATACAAAAGTGAAGCTCCTCTTGCCTCTATGCTTTTCTCTACTGCATACCAGCAGTGAATTTGGCATGCATTCATTCATTTTCTGCAGTGGACTGAAGACGCATCTCTTCTGAATGTACCTGGACTAACTATCACTTCTCTGCAGGGCACTCCCAATCTAGGATCGCTCTTATCACTTCTATCTTGTTCCTCTAGCAGTTTTATGTTACACTTGTATCTCCATCCAGCACTTATATTGCACTGTATTATCTTGATGTTGTAGCTTGTTGTCATGCCCCCTAGTTTAATTTTCTGACCTAGCCTATGTTTACATTGTGAACTGGACTTGATGTTCATGGTTATGGATAACTGTTACATAATGAACATCGTACCTTATCGCACATGTGTTTGTACTTGTTCCAATGACCTTTGGTATGCAGTTATTGTACTTTGGATAAAAATGTCCACCAAATAAATGTAATGTAATGTAATGCATTGGAAGAAGGACGCTAATGTTGAAAAGGATATCATACCTACATGCCTTGTACCTTTGATGTTATTGGGTTGCTTTACATCTCCAGGGGCTCTAATTAAGGTAAATGAAATACTAATGCCAAGAGAGGGTAAACAAAGTACTGAAAACATGTGGAAAGAACTTAGACTTTCTTTCAAATGAAATGATTACACCTTAGAAAAACTTTGAACTACTGAGCAACTGTATTAGTGCCTTTTTTTCTTACATTTTATATACCTTTTTTGTTCATCTTTATCAAGAGTGTAAATAGTTTTGGATTGTACTGTATATATTTTTTATTGAAGCAGCAATGGAGATTAGATGGATTTCCACTCATTATTATTCTCATTATGTCCATCCCTTACTCTCAGCTACTGCACAGTAAGATATTGAATGTTATATCAACTCTTTTACGTCATAGACAGGCGGGGGGGGGGGGTGCTCTGGATGCCTGAGCATCTGTCTCTTTTACCCCAAGTGCCAGTTATGACCCTTTGATTTGATTTATAAAAAATTGTATTTGTATTATTATTATTATTGCTGTCATTAATTTTCATTAAACCATTTTCGTAAAATATATTCTGTACAATAACTGGGTGTTATAATACAGTGTTTCTAGGTTGTTGTGCCTGTTTCTCACTTTGAGCACCTGCCCCTCAAAAGGTCTCTGCACAACAGATTAGTGTTATAGGTTGTCTCAAGATCTGAATCATTTAGTGTGACAAACATGAAATAACAGGAAATCAAGAAGGGGAAAATACTTTTTATGACACTGTAATAAATTTGAAAGTTCCAGCACCTCTCAATACTAAACATAAATATAATTTGACAGAAAATCCATGGGTCAAAAAAAGGAAAATGCTAAATGCTACATATATTTTTAGACAAATAACAATATGAAGTACGTAAACTTGGTCTTCATTTACTAATGAATTAATACTAGTGAACTAATACTTTTGTGCTCTTCAGGTCCTGGACCTACTGACATGCTCCACCTTAGGGCCTTCTAATAAGAACCCTCTCATTTATACAACCCTTCCAAATGTCAAGCCAAGCCTATCAATAAGGAGCTAATACACTTAATTTGCTTAGTTCTGCAGGCTGCTGAACACAGCTCATATCAAAGAGAGGCACCAAGGTCACTTGGTATGAGATTAGTGATAAAATCGCATTGTATTGCTTTGCAAGCATCTCATGATATCCACCAAGCACCAGAAACACCCACCCCCCCCCCTCCCCCAGCTGCTTATCTGCTTATTTACTCCTCACAAGCGTGAACAGACACTCCAGACTCTTCCTGCGTTTGTTGATCAGGGAGCAGCAGGGGTGGAATGTATTAAAAGCACAGCCATCCTTCATTAAGGACATTTTGCTGATTTTTTTTCTTTTTTCCAGGGCTCGTGTTTAGTCGTTATGTGCCATGTATAAGTCATGCTGACGGTTGGACTGAGGAAGGATCACTGTATGTTGTCTGCACTGCATGAATAAACTAGTGACTGCAGTAAGCTTGTCTATTACACTGTGAATATCAATATACCCTCCACTCTCATCTGTGTTTAACACTTATTAATTATTGTTACAAAATATTACAGCATTGTTATCATTGCACCCTCACTTGTGTGTATTCAGGGGCCCCTGCTTGCTATGACCAGTTTCTGGGGCTGCCATGTGTACAAACCTATTATTGCCGTTTACATCCCCATCTTATGCGTGCAATCATTCCAATGACCTAAATTACAATGCAACATAAAACAAAAGCTTCCAATAAAACATATATGGGGTTAATATATCTTTAATTAGTCATTTAATTATATAGTCTCCCACCAGTTGCAGTACATTGAAGCCCCTTGCCCTTCAGCATTCCAACATTGCTCTCCATGACTGACTGCACGACTGCAGATTATAGTGGCTCGCTTGTGCAGTCCCCAGGTTGGTAAGTGGGCTTCATTAAGTAGGGAGATAATCAGGGTATATGTGCACCACATGGTGAAACAAAAGAGGGAGTTACATTGAAATTCCACACATGGTTTAATTACTTAGCTAGGAGCTCACTGTCTCTCACAGACCCAGGCTGGACTTGATATCCCACATTGTTGTTCCGAAGGAGAAACACAGTCTGGGTAGGCCTAGGGCAAAGGTGTCCACAGTGGCCACAAAGGAGGGCCACAGTGCCTGCTGGCTTTGGTGTGTCTTAGAGCTCTGTCACTAAAGTTACTAATTGGCCAAAGAGTCCATCCACCTTACTTCCAAGACCTACATTGGTTGTGGTTAGAAAGTACTATCATAAAAACCCACAAACAAAATGACCCTAAAGGATCTGGTTTTGGCACCCCTGACCAAAGACATTTGGCAAAACACATTTTAAAATGTCATATGAGCTCCGATACAACTTTCATGTTTATTGCAGGTATTTGTATAATTGTTTTATTCACTGACAGTGCTCAAATGGACAAATATGTGCTATCTATTGCTTGATATTTGCAATCTGCTGCTTGAAGAAAATCTTATAATTCAGAAAATTCCATTTTTGTTGGCAGTCTGATGCTTGGTGGATCAGAAGCCTGACGCCCTCTGAGAAAGGTGGAACAGTGTGGCTGGAAAGTTTGAGAGATTCATAAGGTCCCTCAGGAATGTCAGTGTAGCTAGTAAGCCCAGGGTAGACAGAGCCTGCATCTGTACAATAAAATAGGACACTTAGTACACAGTAGCAGAGCTCCACCAATCAAAAAGTACCTAATAATAAGAAAGAGAACAACACTGCCTGTGATTAATGGATACTTTCTGGCTATCCTTTACAGTATCTAGGCAGCACAGTCAGAAGGTATCTATCAATTAGGTATTCTGTTTGCCGTTACCAGCATACTGTGATTGGTGGAGCTCTTCTTGGGTTTCTATGCATAATATGGTGACACCAGCGCTCTATCCCTATTTATGATCCCTGCATCTGAACAGGTTTTGTTTTGACTTCTGTAACTTTTTATCACTGTAGTGGAAGGGTAGCCAACACAATTTTGTTTTGGCTCTGTACTCCAGTATACTGGATTTGAAATTAAACAATGAATATGAAGTTAAACTGTAGACTGTCAGCTTTGATTTGAGGACATTTATATTAGGGATGAGCGAGTTCACCATTAACTGTATCTGTATCCAGTGGCGGCTGGTGATAAAATTTTTTGGGGGGGCGCAGTTTTGGGGGGGACAAACAAACTGAAGCAGCACTTCATAGCTCAGCAAATAAAATAAATAAATAAATCTAAAAACAACAAAATACACTGTAATGTTGCCTAAACACTGGCCAGTAGTACTACATATTTTGCCCTCCTTAATAATATAAAATAATATGTAGAGATGACAATATGCCCATTTCACCTAGGGTACATCACCTGAAATTACCAACAGGCAACAGCTCAATTTCTAAATATGGAACTACTAAAGTCATTTTTACTGCCACTGTTACATTCTATGAAGTCATAAAAAGAGTAGGAAAATATTAGCTAACTCCAAGGTCATTTATAGAGCCTTCTGCTGTCATCTGCTAGAAAAAATGTGAATATGTGAATGCTGAAGTTTAAAGGAGGCAACAAAATTCACCAACCCACGGAATATCCCGGGACTATCAGAGCTCTCATCGTGGCCACGCAAAACCAACTCAAAGGCTCCACAAAATTTCCAGTCTATTATTCTGGACAGGATGTGTCGATTTTGTCATCTCTTCGTTGTATAATCTAATGCCAATCCTGTAGCCTTCATCTAGCTGTTCAGCAATGCCAAGCCTGCCAAACAAATTTAGCCCTATACTATTGTCTAGACGGCTGCGGCTACTTTTGTGCCATTTGCATTTTTCAGAAAGATGTTATAGGTCTTGTACCCCCGTCGCTGTCTACAACGCTTCGGTGCCGAAATAGCAAACAGGGAACGCAATAAAAGGCATTACTTACACCACATCCAGCTAGCCAACTCCGTTTGTCATAACAAGAGCGGGAGAAGCCCCGGGTGTAGGCTCGTCCTCGATCACTTGCCTGCAAACCCTCCATTGTCAATCCATGACCATATGACCACCGTTACATTTACATGGCTCAATCTGAATACTACCTATCAATATAGGAATATTGGTGTGCATGAAAACGTGTTCAATATTTTGAAGTTAGAATAAAAAAGCGACAGCCCGATTAACTGCATGCATTAATCCATAGCTACTACATTATGATTTTCTTCCAGCACCATGCCGTGAAAAGAACGCAAACTATTACGAAATAAAAGGCTACTCCAGATATCTGCTGCTCAAAGCAGAACTCTGGATTCCTTTTTCATGAGGTGAGTTTAAAGTAGCTAGACAGCTGGCTAGGTAGAAGAATCGTATGTGCAGTGTTTATCTCTCAATAAAGCGTCAGTTTATAAAGTTCACTGTAAATCAATTCACAATAATAAAAATTGTACAACTGTCTTTAAAAAGGGGTATGGCTGGGCTGGATGGTTTGTTGTATTTGGACCTAGTTAGAGTTGACTTCTGATCCCTTTAATATGTTTCAGTCAGAATAAAGTAGATCAGCCTGACCAGCCAGCAGCTCAGGTAGTGCCCTCAACCCAGCCAGAAGCTCAGATCTTGGAAGTGTGTGACAATGCTCAGGGAGTGCCCTTAACCCAGCCAGAAGCTCAGGGAGTGCCCTCAACCCAGCCAAAAGCTCAGTTCTTGGAAGTGTGTGACAATGCTCAGGGAGTGCCCTTAACCCAGCCAGAAGCTCAGGGAGTGCCCTCAACCCAGCCAGCAGGTCAGGGAGTGCCCTCAAACCAGCCAGCAGGTTAGGGAGTGCCCTCAAACCAGCCAGCAGGTCAGGGAGTGCCCTCAAACCAGCCAGCAGGTCAGGGAGTGCCCTCAACCCAGCCAGCAGGTCAGGGAGTGGCCCCAAACCAGCCAGCAGGTCAGGGAGTGCCCTCAAGATTAATCAGAACAACTCCGCGAACAGTCGAGTCCTGGGGATACGACTGGCTTGCATATGAGCAACACAATGGTCTAGTCACTAAAGTATGGTGTAAGCTATGTAGAGCACACTACAAAGAAGCTCATTCGTCATCGCATTTAAACTTGGAGAAAATAAAGACTATGTCGTATAGATAACTATATTGCTGGGATCACCAATGTGAAGAAAGATACTGCCAACACCCACAGCAAATCAAAGTCACCCGACCGTCCAAGTCTGAAACTGTACAGAACATAATGAAATTAAATGACAAAACACCTGGTTCGGATTGTAATGGTTTTCCCTATTTCCACATCACAAGTGGAACGCCAATTCTTGACCATAAAGAGATATCAGAGTGACTGGCGTTTGAGGCTGGGCACCAAAACCATCGAAGATCTTCTGCTGATTATCACACAGGGTCCTAAGCCTGAAGACTACGACAGTGAACCCGCAGTGAAAAGATGGTGGGAAAGTGGGATTCTAACCAAGAGGCCAAACACCAAGCCATATGGGCCATGAAATCCCAATGCTATCCACCCACAAAACTCACTTGACCTCATCACTGCCTCAGGTTCCCCCAGTGCCTCTGACACAGAGTGACAGTTTACCTGAGGAAATGGATGTGGAGTGAGGTAGTATAGTGTGTGTCCCTCTCTCTCCCCCTCCTCTCTCCCTCTCTCTTTCTCTCTTTCTCTCTCTCCCCCTCTCTCTCTCTCTCTCTCTCTCTCTCTTCTCTCCCCTCTCTCTCTCTCTCCCCCCCTCTCTCCCCCCACACTGCAAACTGACTATTGATTGGTTGAAATAAAGATTGGTTTAAAAGTCAAAGTCTCTCTCTCTTGCTTCCTCTCTCCCTCCCTCTCCCCCTCTCTGAGGAGTTAACTCCTGATAGCTGTCTGTAGGTTTAGGACATTGTGACACCATGCACTTAAAAGGAGTAAGCAGCAGAGTAATTGTTAGGGATATGATGACAATTTTTGTCCAAAAGTGATATGTGCGTGTGCGCGCGTGCGTGCATTCAGATGTTAGAGTGTGTGTGCGGTGGTGCGGGTTTGGTATAATAATTTACTGACACAAATCTCTCTCATATATGTATCATTTATTACAACTTTAGTTACAAAACCTTTTCAAGAAACCTCTGAAATCAATCTTTTGTAATATTTTCTTGTGGTATTTATTTGTGCAATAGTGTTGTGGGCTTGGAATCAATGTATTTGGTGGATTTTCTCAGTTGCCTTTTGTGCCCTGGCTATTCGCCTTGGTGCCCTGGTAAAATTAGGCGTCATCTAAGGCAAAGTTGCCTTGCCCTAAAAACAACGAATTTCGAACCGTGCACTGGACACAGCAACCCAATGAGGATTTTCCTTCATCACAAGTACAGATATTGACACATTTTACTTGGATGGTATTTGTGCTTGTAAAAAGTACATTATCCGTACCGGATACTCGTTTCATCCGAGTATTCGGCTCAACCCTAATTTATATCCATATTGGGTGATCTGTGTAGGAATTAACCTCTTAGTGCAAATCCCCTGGTGGTCGGCGTGCTGAGATTGCTGAACTCAGACAAAGTAAGAGTTAAAAACAGAAACACTTTGTTTTAGTTTCATTAGTAGACGATACACGACAACTATGCCGAATACGGAGTTTCACAGCACCACCATTGTCACTCTGGTCGTTCGTTTAACAAGCACCCCCTCCCTGCAGTCTCATCTGCAACTACACCCCCCACCCATGACATAATGCACAATATTGTCTATCTGATTATTCATAAGAATATTCTTTCATCACTCAAAAATCATACTTAGTCATAGCAACAAGATAAACCCGACAATAGCCCTAAGATATGCCAATACAGCAGTGAAAACGCTGCTCACTGAATAGCGAAATAAACAAGACAAAGTTTTCAAAAATGATACCATGTCATTCTACAGTCAATATCTGATTCTAAAAATGGAATAAATATACAACCTTACCATTGGTTTTACATGTAGAGATGTCCCTTATGAGACCAAGTGTTCATATATTGTCTTGGACAATCCGTTTGTGAAATATACTCGTGAAGCCTGGGTACCTTCCAAAATAGCTGTGCGTAATACCACGTGTTGTTTATGGCAATGTCGCCCTTTTTAGTACAGTCTGGCTTGATTGACAATTAATTTATTCATTAGGTGAGAGTATAAGCTTTCTAACAATGTATATCATGTCTAATTTTGCTTTTGGAATAGCATTTTAGCTCAGTGTAAACAATAGTTTTCTCATCATCGCATTCACTCTGTGGTAGCAGTAAAAGAGCGCACCTGATGAAACGTTGATTGCATATATACTGCAGGTTAAACTATACATGTGCTGGATCAGAAACTTCTTGACCACAAGTTCATAAAATATAAGGGTGGATATGTAGAACTACTATAGATCTATGAAGAAAAAACTAAGCAGGGTACCCAGCGTCTCCAAATCTATCCAAAATGTCTAAATTATGCATTGCTGTAAATCACAACATGTTCATGTATTTCACTACAAATCAACTGTTTGACTCAGGAATCTCACTGTTGCATCATTTGGTCTTGGTGAGTGAGTCAGCAGAGAAGAGCAAGGATGGCTACTCTGAGTCCAACGGCATTGATTCTCTCAAGGAGGATATGTACAATGATGGCAAAGATGTAGGCTACTCCTCGAAATGTAAGTATTGCTGTTTGAAATATTTCAATTATGTACATTTTTTCCACGCCACTTTGTCATATCTTTGATATTGTTTTATTTACATTGGTTATAATTGACAACTGTTAGCCTTTGCTAATAATGCTTGGAATATTTGTGTTGGGGGCTAACCACCTGCTATTGTAGTGGCTGGTTGTGGCCAGCTTTGTCAGAATTCATACTACTCACAATGAAATTGAGGTCTTTCAAGAATTTAGTGCTATCCTCTAATGAGGACATTTTACATACTGCAGCATAATCGTTTATTGGTGGCTCAGTCATGTTTGATGTTATGTTGATTTGCTGTGAAGCTACAAAATTGGTAACATTTTCCTTATGGTGGAATATAATCATTTTATTGTACACATGATAGACTATGGGGTATTAGTGCCTCCATATGCATGGAAAGTACTTCATCACAATTACTGCGCGCTGATATGTGCTACATGAATATAAAATCTCCCTTTGATTATAAAGAGCAACATTTGCAAAAAAAACACTCCACAGAGAAATGTCATCCCTGGGCATGCAAAAAACGATTACATACTGTAGAGTAGAGCCCGACGGATGCCAGATTTTTTGGTCCGATGCCGATCCCGATCCCGATTTTGGAGAGTCCTAGCCCACCGATTACCGATGTTAAGCAAACAAATAAAAATAAAAATAAACACACAAAGAACTTTTTAGATAAAAAAAGTAAAAGATGATATTAAATTAAATACATATGTAAATATATATATATATATATAACACCATCTTTAAGTGTGTGAAATCAAAATAAATCCACACCTTGCTTTAAAAAAATCAGTTGTCCAGTTCCAAACATGTATTTTTATGAATATTATTATTGTTGTTGTTGTTGTTAATTTGTTATTATTTCTTAGTATCTATTCTCAGTACATTAATTATATTTTCTTATTTATTCCTACTACATGATCTCAAAGAGTAAGACTATCTAGCGAGCTTCCCTGTCCATAAGAATTAGGCAGTGAAAATAACTACAATGCACTCTGACGCGTGACTAGATGACACACTCGCTCGCAATAACGCATTAGCTATTGACACAGCCTCATTATTTCTTATTATATATTCTCAGTAAGTTAAATGAATTATATTTTCTTATTTTATTTCTACTACATGATCTCAAAGAGTAAGACATTATCTAGCGGAGCTAAAGAGTGAATCAAGTGTAACGTTAGATGAAATTAAATTGACTGGATGAAATACGTGGAAAAAAACTACAATGCGCTTTCGTGCAGGTTACCCGCGCTAACTGTTAGTTGATTCACTTCTCCAACAGCAATCCTTCTCTCATGTTATCACGACAAAGCTAGATAACATGGCTTAAAATGATCCATGTTAGAAGTGTTTTATCAGCGTTTTTACTGTCTGGTTAGCTTGCTACGATGACGCGTGACTAGATGACACACACGCGCTTGCAATTACGCGTTGGCTATTTACACAGCATCATATAGTAGCTAATATCATAATCTCAGATAAAAAAACAAACGTGTGATACATTCAATCACCATTTTATTTTGACTGGTTATTTATTTGAGAATACAGCGATGTCCTCTGGAAATGTAGATGTGCTCACTGCCACTTTAGCAGGCTTGCTAGCCAGCTAGCTTGCTAAAGTGAACCAAATATGTTAGCTGGCTCGCTCGCTTGATAATGAGGATTGATAAACATAGTGGTCGTATAAACGCATTTAATTAAAAACTTTCACGAAATATACATACCTTTATTGCAGCAATCGAATCTGTGCAGACAAGTCTTGCAGTGGAGAATATTGGATGAGGCACGAGTGACAAACGTCTTATTAGAGAAGTAGCGCATCAGCTGCTGCAGTTCACACTTGTATTAGAGCTCCCTCTACTGGATAATTCTAGTGAACAACAATCACAACGTTCGAACAGACAAGTACAGATAAATAATCATTGTTTTTTTGTTTATTATACTTATTAAAAAATCGGGGCACATCGGCGGCATAACTTCCGATCCCGATGTCGTCAAAAAAGTCAAATAATGGCCGATATATCGGCCATACCGATATATCGGTCGGGCTCTACTGTAGAGTACATCATTTGTTCCTATTCCAACATTTCTGATGGGGTTCTGGTGAAAAATGGACAAATATAAATGCTTTATAATGGAAAAAAGCATTTTGGACCCCTAGATATCCATCCTTGATACTTATAAAAATATCAGTTTGAATCCTTCTCCTCCTTCCTTCCGGTCGAGAAAACGTCGTGCGCATCTGTGTTGCCGCTTCTCGCCACTGCTTCTTCTCCCTCGCCCTCCAAGCTCTGTGTGTTTCCTGGCTCTGCATTTCATGGCAATCGCTTGCTAATGTACCGTTTATACTCTTACTTTACAGCACATTTACATCTTCTAGAGCACTAGCTAGCGTTTTGCATTTGTTTTTTAAATTTTTTAAATTTTTATTTTCTTATATGTGCAATTGCTCAGCGATTCAAATCGACCTGCTATCCTGCTTCACCCCTCGGCCTTGATCTATGACCCTGTGTGCATCGCATGCTCCTCTCCGGATCCCCTGCTGAGTCTCCTACCCTCGGCCTACCTTTCTCCTGCTACTGACCCCGGATCCGGCCATCTGCTGCAGCCTCTATTTCGCCCTTCCAGGTGATAGCTTGCCGTGGATTTCTTCCAGTGGATTGCCTATCCTGTCTGCCTCACCGCCGCCCCGGATTCTGTAGCTGTCAGTTCCCGCACCGGTTGGTATCTGACGTTGCCTGCTTCACCGCCCGGCTCCGTTCCAGCGAGTCGGTCTCCACTCTCTCGCCCGGTCCTCGAGCTGCTAGCTATGCTAGCCTTCACGGTGAGTACGCTTACTGCTCCCTTGCTGTTCTGACTAGCTGGCTGGTCGTGGTGATTGGTTTAGCCAGGTTCATTGAGGTCGTCTTACCAGCCGTGTTTACGCTACCCGATCTGCTCTGGCCCACCTGTCTGGGAAAGTCGGACCTTTGCTAACGTTAGCTAGCCAGCTGCCGCTAGCCCGCTATGCTACGGCTGTTGACACAGTCGCTTCTTTCTGGTTCTTACACTACTGTTGCTACTGAACACCACGACCGGATTTATCACCCCCGGGTTTCATTGACAATGTTACAATACAGCCCTTCGCAACTGCTCAATTCTCGCTACACTGTTGACTCACTCGCCTTCCTCCGGTGCAAAAAGGCATTCTTCACACCCGATACCTCCACCGGGGTGTCGTCGTAACATCCACGCTGCCACTACAACATCAGCACAATCTCTCTCATCCATTTGGACTATCGATCGCTCTGCAAAGACACGTGGAATCAGCACCTGCCTCGTGGATTATTCTGTTTTGCGTTCCTTCCCATAGTCATTTCACCATGCCAATTTTGCTTTGCTGAACGTTCGCTCCATTAACAACAAATTCCCGCTGCTCCATGAACTTATTATTGACAATAAACTGGACTTTCTTTTTTTGTGTGAGACCTGGCAGCAGCCAGGCATCTTTTTCTCATTAAATCAAGCCACGCCCCCAGGTTTTAGCTACTTCTGCAAACCCCGCCCCTCTGGAAGGGGTGGCGGCCTCGCAACCATTTTTCATGTTAATTTCACCCCATCCAAAGCCTCCCTCCCGATTTCTGTTACATCTTTTGAATACATTGCATTTAACCTTCTGGGGTCGAGAGCTCCGCCGGCGGAGCTCGACAAGATTTCGTTGCTATTTGGATGATTAACTTCGCGAGCTTTTATCATACAGACACAAAGAATTGTGGCATTCCAATGTGTCCATTGGCAAATAATATGAATTGTTTTAAGCTATTTAAAATGAGATCAAACAGACCATTGCCATGTGTTAAGCCTTTCTCATTAATATGTGATTTTCGCTCGGCAGTAAGTACGCCCAGACCACATTCACAAGATAATGACATGCTAATTGCTATCGATGGCAGGGGAGGGGCGATGCGTTTGATGTGCGAGAGCGCCTACTGTAAAAAAGGATAAAATGTCATACAGAAGCATAGCCCACGTCTTCTTGGGCAATCCTTACATTTCATTTCGGAAAATGGCACAAATGACTGGACTCAACGTTCTTCATGCTTTGTGGGAGAGCGATGATGAAGACGCGAACAACTCATCAGGTCCGGACACTGAAGCTGACACTGATGAAGAACGGTGTCATTTCAAACTGCGAACTGATCCAGCTGAGGATCAACTTCATGAGTAAGTGTATTTCTTACGATAATATTGGTAGTGTGTACTGTATTGCAGCTTATCTGTGTGTTTGTAGGAATATCCAGTAATATGCGCGTTTGAAAATTCCCACACTACGAACGATTCAATACTGCATCTCAAAATATTGCACCGTAACTGTATTTTATTTGATCACTGTACGTAAATAACCTATGCGTGGCGTGTATTGGCGTGGCTAGGATTCTAAAACTGGGTGTCCTCGCACAATCAATATTAGCATATTGCATGTAAGTTCGGGAAGTAAACTAACCACTTAGCTAAAAAGACCTACTTCAGATTGAGGCATTGTTAGTTATTTATGAGTTGCGTGAGTTTAGCTAATGTTGTTTCGTTGATAGCTTTTATTATTTGTAAATATGTGTACTGTATTGCAATTTATGTGTGTGTTTGTAGGAATATCCAGTAATATGCGCATTTGTAAATTTCCACACTAACCGTTGCATCTCAAAATTATAGGCTACCTCTCTGCGTCTGGTTGTGTTTATTCGGTTCTTTGTTTGTATAAGATAACTGCCACATTTTCTAAGTTTTGTTTTCATTAGTTTGTGATTTAGAAAAAAGGGACAAATCACTTTGTTGTTGATGGGAATGTGCTATATAAATAAAGTTTGATTTGATGTCACATTTCCTAACAATTTTGTTTCTATTACATTTACAGAGATTCTGATCAGGAAAGACGGCCTAGTTCACCACCTGCTAAGAGGCCACGCAAGCGTGGCAAGAGGACACCAGTCTCACAAGCAGCTCAGCCAGCTCGGTCATGGAAAACTGAGAAAGCTGCTGATGTGGCCCCAACGATGATGCGTTTCCGTCCTGCGCGGCAACCTGGAGTGCAGCTGAATCCGGCAGAAGCCCAGACTCCTCTGGATTTGTTCAAACTGTTTTTCTCAACGGATGCTGTCAGGACACTGTGCAAGAACACTAACGAGCATTCTGCCAGGGCAATAGCAAAAGGGAGAAAGTATAAATGGACTGACATTGGGATAGAGAAATTCTACAGGTACATTGGACTGATTTTTTACATGGCCATGGTAAAGCTGGACCAAATCAGAGATTACTGGCGGCAAAGTAGCATGTTCTCAGAATTGTCCCATTCCCAGCAACCATAATGACAAGGGACAGATACAGAACTATTTGCTGTAATGTACACGAGTGATGCAGACAAGGACCAAGAAAATTACAGGAAGCGGGGCACGCCGCAGCATGACAAACTCTTCAGGGACTTGTATGGACAAAACATTGGTGCTTGTGGAACATATAGGGACAACAGGAAGGAATGTCCACGCACTGCATGTAATGCTCTGACTAAGAAGTCAGGAAGAGGAGCTTTACGGTGGATAAGGGATGGTCCTTTGGTTTTTGTGAAGTGGATGGACACACGGGAGGTGTCTGTCTGTTCCACCATCCATTAAGCATTCACTGGGGACACAATACAGCGGAGGGTGAAGCAAGATGATGTCTGGATTTCAAAGAACTTTCCATGCCCCTCACCTATCATCCAGTACAATGCACACATGGGGGGTGTTGATCTGTCTGACCAACTGATACAGTATTACACAGCACAGCACAAAACAATGAGATGGTACCGGAAATTGTTTTTACATTTCTTGGACATTGCTGCCACAAATGTGTAAACACCTCACAGCTAGACCAATGAGGGTTTGTAGCTGGAGGGGAAGGTATCGCGTGTTCTCCCTTGGCTGGTGTGATTCAAAACCGGAGATGTTAGTTATTTTCCTCTGTTCGTAAGAACAGGGCACAATTATAATTAAGAATGCACTGGTTCCGTTGCCACGGGTTAGATATGAAGGCGCTGCTTCATATCCCGCTTAAAGCTGGCCTGAAACGGATCAGTAGCATTCAGGTTACTCTCCGTTCGTAAACGGGGCTATGCTGTCATCAGAGATATATCCGATCTGTCGCCGGACTGTCAATATTCCAATGGGAGCATCAGAATATTCACAAATGCGCGGAACAACACAACAGATATATCCATGACCACAGCAAGAAAGCGTAACAGTTACTAGGTTTTACCCTCGTATTAAATCTGACTCCATTTTATATGATAATTTAAAATTTGGGTTTAACTATACGTGGAACTTGGGAGTGGTTACACTCGACTCTATCTTGTGCCATTATTCCTCAATATATGCTCCCGGGTTTAGCATTATTGTTAAATCTCAGTTCGGTGAAGAATCCAGAGGGTAGGAGGCTAACCACCATAATACATGCCTTCCATGCCTGGCTTACATGGATAGTGCATAGACAGTTATGAGCCCAGGGCGGTGAAGAATCTATCGGGCTCCTTAAGGCGAATTTGGGGAGAACCAGCGTACTACGCCCATGGGTCCTCTTATGCCAAACAACACCAGAACCGATCCCACCAATCCCTTAACAGGCAGATCGTGGTCACCTATCTAACTTGAAAACCCCACTACAGACGTTTACTGTACTAGACCCCTGATCAGTAGGTCCTAGTCAGAATTGCCCCCCTGAGTATTTAAACGGAATTTCGGCTGAAAAGAAGATAAAATGGATTAGAGTCATGAAGACCACGCAAGTTAAAATCAGAAGAATTTATTGAACAGGCAGGTAGGTTATTATCTTCAATTTCCAAAATCAATTATAAAGGTTAAAAACAGAAATACCGAGTAAAAGAGTTCTTACCAGCCTGTTTAGCTACACACAGAACATCGAGTATGCGCAGTGCGGGAAGTCGATTGCGATCTTCCATGGCTATCTCTACACAGAACACATAGCCTAGTATGTGCACTGAGGGAAGTCGATTACGATCTTCCCTGTCTGTCTACACACAGCGCACATAGTATGTGCACGGTGGGAAGTCGATTACGATCTTCCCCGATTGCTTTGTCTCCCTTCCTTTTAAGCCAAATCCCGCGTTTGGTCTAGGCGGCATTGCCATAAATTAACCTGTCCGAATCATAAATCTCTAATTTCGGCCCCCACCGGTTGGGGGCTGCTGTTAAAACAATCAGTGGGGAAATGGGGAAAAGGAGATGATTACCAGAGAGGACATTCCATTGTGTTAGTTTTTCCCTGAGTTATTGAAACTATGTTTTATTAACTTCTCTTTGGTATGAAACATATTTCATTCAATAGCTATAATTTTCCTGAATATGTCCATACTAAACATGTCAAGTGGATGTAATATTATGGTGCAGTTGGTACAATGCATAATACAATAGTACACTGAAAACATGTGCATGGTTTGTACGGTTTTCTGGGGTTTGTAAATAGGATAAACAGATGATTTAAAGTCCAGATCCAGAAAAGAAATAAAAAGTCTAATGGCAGAGGGGCCCACTGCGCAGTTTCCCCACCATTTGGCCAGAGGCCTGATGACCCTTAATGACCCCCACAACCATAAACAAAGAGACCAGTTCCCCTTATCTTAGTTGTGCCCAGGTGGCAACATTCCTGAGACCCAACGGCTTGCTCATCCCGAGGAAATCCGAGTAACTTATTGTTTTAGCACACGGCTCTGGGTTCTTTGAAGTCCAGTGATGAGTCTCAGCCTGCAGGTTCATTCAAATGCCAGCCTTTTCTGGGTCCCAGTTTGATTTCCCTCTTACAGCTCCCCCCTCTGGCCCAATGGGGGACACTTCAGAACGTCCGCCCAAGGGGTCATGGACACTTTCCCAGATGGTTGGCGCCGGAGGTTCAGGGTCGTAGGGCTGATGGTGGGAATAACTGGGAAGGCTGATATCAAGGGTTGTGTGGGTTGAGGTGGGTATGGTATGGAACAGATCAGATGTTGGAGTGAAGATGGGAACTTTTGTGCCTCAGATGACCTGTTGCACTAAGTCCATTCCATCAGTCAGGGCCCGCCGTGTTCTTAAGCACAGGAAAACTCACAAGACAGCTGACAGTGACGTAGGAACTTTGTACCAGGAGGTGCCCTCTCGATTGAATCTATCGAAGCAAAGTCTTGGAGAAGCTGTACTTAAGGTTGATATCCACGGGGCTGTGCAGAGGTTGAACCTTAACACACTTGGTGGGATTATTGGGAAAAAGGTTGGTAAGACATGGTATATATGAATGAGGTAGTTCGGAGTTTTCATGACAACTGCATTTTGTGGTAAATATGGTTTTTGTCCTTCTCATGGTAATATCCTTTGTAATTTTGGATAAACTGGATTTGGGAAATTAAAAAGAAAGGAGACAAAACCCAATACATTTTGTGTGGGTGGTTATGGAAAGTGATACAATGGTTATGGAAAATAAAGAACAATGATAATAAACATACAGTATAAAAATAAAGGAAAAACACAAAAACCATAATTTAAGACATGTAAGACAAGTAGTGTTTGGAGATTGTAGCATCCTTAAGTCTGTGAGAGATACATTTTAAAATTAATGTGAAACTTGTCATTAACATTAATAGAAATACCATAAATATTAAGAACATTTCACATATTTCCAAAACATTCCTCCAGAAAGGACCTACAAATTCCCCTAACCATGAGGTGTTAAACTCTTTGCCTGTAGTTGTGCAAAGAAGAGAAAATCTAGGTATGGTTACTATCTGTATAATTTGGGGGTTAAACCACAACTGACAAAAATTAAAAGATGAAAAAACAAAAAGAAAATCCGACACTGTCTTGGGAGTGTAGGTTTACTGCTCCTTAAATATTCAACAACTGACAGAGAAGGGGGGGAAACAGAACAAGACAGACAGATGGGGAGAAGGGAGAAAGGAGGAGGAGGAACAGTAAATGAAAAAGAAGGAGGGAATCTAAGGAGAGAAAATGTGGAGAAGTAGAATAAAGTGAGACCAGTAAGCCAGTCCTTGCCAAAAAATGACCCCCCTTTCAACATTTTAATGTTAAAAGACAAACTTGATGTAAACTTAGGAGTAAGTGCTTCTTCTCCTTATTTATTTATTTATTTATTTGAGATATGTAGTTTGGAAGACTTCTTCCTTAAATAATTTTCCTTGCAGGCACAGATGATACTGGCCCTTATTAGCTGAGTTTAAGCTTGATGACCTTATGTTCATTTATGGCATTTGACTGGCTTATCAACGGTTTGCTAAAGATTCTAACATATATTTTGTGCTATGGTGAAATTCACACAAAAATACCATTAGATCTCTAGTATCTAACATGCCTTAGCTAATTTAATTGGCACCCAAATAAGTTGGTTAGTGAATTCTAACAGTTTCTAAATGGCGTGCACAGGCATGCGTTAATAATTAATATATTATTATTTAATATTATTAGTTTAAATCCTCTGATTTCCTCCGTGTGCCGCTAAGACACACAGAATAAAAACTCAGATGAAAACAATAGGGTACACCAGAATTCACTACACTTTTTTGAAAGCGAGCTTTCTAAAGAAAGGTGAATGGTGGCACACCTATGCCTATATAGCTTAATTTAGCTCTAGGCTATTGATGATTTTATTTATAATAGGCCAAAGTCTATTTTTTGGTTGGTTGTAAGCCATGTTGGAATTTTACCTTCTACACTGGCTTATCTCAACTGTTTCATAAATCCTAACCTATTTATTTAATTAATAGTACACCACTGTTTACTGAGACAGATAACACAGGCCAAGGACCTTGGTTCCAGCACCTCAGAAATGCAGAAGTTCTGTGTCCTGATACCTTTTCACCAGTTTCAGAGGTCTTTAGACATGAGTCCCACATGCGGCAAATTCCAGACGGTCGCCACCCATGTTGTAGCCTGTGGCTACACTTTCAGAGGGATGGAGACTTGCATTTGCCGTGGCACTCAGCGGTCCTGTGACATTACATCGGGCGCGGTACTCAGAGGTACAGTGACTACACTGGTACCGGCCTCGATCTCTGAGACTTAAAGTATGGTCTTCTCCGGACAGATACGAACAGTTTCAAAACTTGGTGCAGCTGCAGTCTGCACTGTCAGAGGTCTTGAGACGTGTGTACTGCCGCAGGGCCATACCTGGGTTTAAGGATCAGCACAGACTCTGCTTTCAGGGCTGGAACTTCGAAGCCAAGGTTATGCACCTGATTCAGCATTCAGCAGTATTTTAATATTATTTAATTTAATTATAATAAGAAGCTTGCCACTTTTCCTGGGTTAGCCCCCTAGCAAAGTTCAAACTTCTTCGCGTGTGTATTCTGCGATTGCACACGCTTACTGGCAGCTATAAACTCTCACTGTTCACCATCTATTGCTTTTTAGCCTTTCATACTCCATTCTGTTCACCTTCAAAATTCACTGGCTTTTCACCAGTGCCTCATTTCTCCTGAGTTTGAGCAAGGTTTTCTGCGCCTCTGCGCAGAAACAGTAGTAAGCCTTGCATCAAAACTCCCTTCCTTTCTACAAACGTTTACATTTTCGTACACATACGCAACCATCTACTGCTATAGGCTAGTTTTTTCTAAAACGCATTTTGCCGTATTAGCACAACACATTTCATAAAAACATGCCAGCCTAAGCTTCTCTCTTTCCCTGTTTATGCATTCCCCCGAAGGGTAGTAATATGGAAAAAGCCTGGTTTCTACGGTCCCAGGCCTGTCTGGGATATGTCGATCCCCTATGCAGTGACTAAAACTCTCCCTAGCACAGGCTAATATACAACATAATTGTGTCACTCACCACACCAAGGATCGGAAACCCAGAGAAGAAAATGCGAGATACCCACAGTGAAGGGTATCACGCCGGGATGAAAAACACCAGCAGAAACTTCAGGGAACACTCCAGATACTCCATATCACGTCGGGGTCACCACTTGTAAACACCTCACAGCTAGACCAATGAGGGTTTGTAGCTGGAGGGGAAGGTATCGCGTGTTCTCCCTTGGCTGGTGTGATTCAAAACCGGAGATGTTAGTTATTTTCCTCTGTTCGTAAGAACAGGGCACAATTATAATTAAGAATGCACTGGTTCCGTTGCCACGGGTTAGATATGAAGGCGCTGCTTCATATCCCGCTTAAAGCTGGCCTGAAACGGATCAGTAGCATTCAGGTTACTCTCCGTTCGTAAACGGGGCTATGCTGTCATCAGAGATATATCCGATCTGTCGCCGGACTGTCAATATTCCAATGGGAGCATCAGAATATTCACAAATGCGCGGAACAACACAACAGATATATCCATGACCACAGCAAGAAAGCGTAACAGTTACTAGGTTTTACCCTCGTATTAAATCTGACTCCATTTTATATGATAATTTAAAATTTGGGTTTAACTATACGTGGAACTTGGGAGTGGTTACACTCGACTCTATCTTGTGCCATTATTCCTCAATATATGCTCCCGGGTTTAGCATTATTGTTAAATCTCAGTTCGGTGAAGAATCCAGAGGGTAGGAGGCTAACCACCATAATACATGCCTTCCATGCCTGGCTTACATGGATAGTGCATAGACAGTTATGAGCCCAGGGCGGTGAAGAATCTATCGGGCTCCTTAAGGCGAATTTGGGGAGAACCAGCGTACTACGCCCATGGGTCCTCTTATGCCAAACAACACCAGAACCGATCCCACCAATCCCTTAACAGGCAGATCGTGGTCACCTATCTAACTTGAAAACCCCACTACAGACGTTTACTGTACTAGACCCCTGATCAGTAGGTCCTAGTCAGAATTGCCCCCCTGAGTATTTAAACGGAATTTCGGCTGAAAAGAAGATAAAATGGATTAGAGTCATGAAGACCACGCAAGTTAAAATCAGAAGAATTTATTGAACAGGCAGGTAGGTTATTATCTTCAATTTCCAAAATCAATTATAAAGGTTAAAAACAGAAATACCGAGTAAAAGAGTTCTTACCAGCCTGTTTAGCTACACACAGAACATCGAGTATGCGCAGTGCGGGAAGTCGATTGCGATCTTCCATGGCTATCTCTACACAGAACACATAGCCTAGTATGTGCACTGAGGGAAGTCGATTACGATCTTCCCTGTCTGTCTACACACAGCGCACATAGTATGTGCACGGTGGGAAGTCGATTACGATCTTCCCCGATTGCTTTGTCTCCCTTCCTTTTAAGCCAAATCCCGCGTTTGGTCTAGGCGGCATTGCCATAAATTAACCTGTCCGAATCATAAATCTCTAATTTCGGCCCCCACCGGTTGGGGGCTGCTGTTAAAACAATCAGTGGGGAAATGGGGAAAAGGAGATGATTACCAGAGAGGACATTCCATTGTGTTAGTTTTTCCCTGAGTTATTGAAACTATGTTTTATTAACTTCTCTTTGGTATGAAACATATTTCATTTAATAGCTATAATTTTCCTGAATATGTCCATACTAAACATGTCAAGTGGATGTAATATTATGGTGCAGTTGTCAAGTGGATGTAATATTATGGTGCAGTTGTCATGAAAATACCCTTTTGTTTAACCATTGTACATGCAATCCATGTTATTATTACACAATGCATAATACAATAGTACACTGAAAACATGTGCATGGTTTGTACGGTTTTCTGGGGTTTGTAAATAGGATAAACAGATGATTTAAAGTCCAGATCCAGAAAAGAAATAAAAAGTCTAATGGCAGAGGGGCCCACTGCGCAGTTTCCCCACCATTTGGCCAGAGGCCTGATGACCCTTAATGACCCCCACAACCATAAACAAAGAGACCAGTTCCCCTTATCTTAGTTGTGCCCAGGTGGCAACATTCCTGAGACCCAACGGCTTGCTCATCCCGAGGAAATCCGAGTAACTTATTGTTTTAGCACACGGCTCTGGGTTCTTTGAAGTCCAGTGATGAGTCTCAGCCTGCAGGTTCATTCAAATGCCAGCCTTTTCTGGGTCCCAGTTTGATTTCCCTCTTACAAATGCATACATCTTACATAAAGAACTGTCATCACTGGGACAACAGGAAGCAATGCCTCACAAGGCTTTCATGGAGGAGCTCACTGCGCAGCTGTGTGGTGTCTCACAGAAGGCACCTAATGTAACAAGATGGGAAAGTTATGGTCACGTGCCTGTGCCTACAGCCTCACAGACTCTGGATGCCAGCAAGGTGGCTTTGATTGGTCGCAAGACATGCAAACTCTGCAGGATGGACTTCGGGAAAAAACAGAACACTCCATGGAAGTGCAAGGAGTGTGATGTCCCCCTGTGCTTACAGCCAGACAACTGTTTTGCAAAATGGCACTTGCAACTTTGAAAGATTATACACAAAATATATGCAATATTTAAGCCAGAACTGTGGAGAAGAAATAATGGTGTATATTGTGTAGATGCTCTTTAAGCACTTTTTATATTCATTGGCTTTTGCGTTTGTTGTTTTGTAAGGCACTTGAGGCAACCATTCCAGAGTCAAATTTATTGTGTGCGTGAAGCAGAAATAATGGTTTATATTGTGTAAATGCTCTTTTTATATTATGCACTTTGCCTAATAAAGTTGATTCTGATTCTGAAATAACCTGGAAGTGTGTGTGAATTGCATCTCCCATTCATATAATTTACTTCAATGAATGTACCAAAATCAAAAGATGTCTTTGTTTCTGTCTTCTAAATGGGTCACTGTGTATTGCTTTGTGAAAAGTCTTTGTCTTAGAGGTGGGGAGGCATGCGGCCAGGTGTGAATAGCCTACTTAGCTGGCAGGTCCCCCTACCCAATAAATATTCATTACAGAAAGGCCATTAGCCCTCCCATTTTCACCTGGTGTTGAAAAATAATAGTCACAACACTTACTTTTAGCAATTTATTTTATATTTCTCATTGGATTTGCTAAAATATTGTCATCTTTTGATACCCAAGACCTTGATGAACACATTTCAGTGACCAAAAATCTTAGTCACAATTGTTTAGTGTGTTTTATTACAACATTCCTGTGCATGTTCAAAACTACTGTTTACAGTTTGTGTGTTTTTAGAGCAGTTTACAATCCACACATGATTATGACCTACTTACTGCTGCCATATTCTTGTAGCTGAGTTTGTGCTGAAAACAAAGATATGAAACACTTTGGAATCACTGTATATAAAGTTGATGAAATTTACACAAATGTCAGAGCATCGCAGAATCACCAGTGTGCCTCATTTTACCCTTAGACCCCAGAGGGTTAAATTACACAATGTCATTGCTGTTCTTATCTATCGCCCCCCTAAACCAAATCAAAATTTTTTGTCTGAATTAACTGAACTACTCTCATCTGCCTGTTCCCTGTCTTCCTGTCTACTGCTACTGGGCGACTTCAACATCCATGTCAACTCCACTCAGTGTACACCTGCCTCTGACCTCAATGTAGTTTTGGACCGTTTCAACCTTACGCAACATGTACATACACTTCCCCACACACTCCAAGGGACACACTCTAGACCTTGTCTGTTCTACCGGTCTCAACATCTCAAACCTCACCAGCTCTCTGTTCACTTTGTCTGATCACAGACTGATTAATTTTCTCTTGTCCACCCCTGCCCCTCAGCCCAAACAGTCACAAACTATATCCTTCAGGACCACCAACTCCATAAACCCTGCCCACTTTGCTGCTTCAATCACATCTGCCCTACCACTTGACCGCACTGTACACTCCCCTGAAGAGTTCACAATTCAGCTGTCCACCACACTATCCAGTGCCCTTTTTTTATCCAGTAAATCTTTTGCTCCCCTCAAAACTAAGCTGGTCACTTTTGCCACTCCATCCCCCTGGTTTACCCCTGAACTTCGTGCCATGAAACAGACCGGCCGTCGCCTGGAGCGCCTCCACAAAAAAACTGGTCTCACTGTCCATGCCCAAGCCCACCAACACCACATTCAGACATACAGAGATGCCCTTATCGCTGCCCGATCCTCTCACTATTTCCAACATAATCCAATACTCCAACGGAAACCCCCGCACCCTCTTCTCCACTGTTAACAAACTCCTCAACCCCCCTGTAAATAATACTACATCTGGCTCCCCATCACTCTGAAACTCCTTCCTAGAGTTCTTCCACACCAAAATCACCAACATACACCAAACTCTCACCTCATCCATATCCCCTTTAGATGAACCACTCCCTACTACTGCTGCCACCCCAACTTCTCCCCCCCCCCGGTTTTACCTTCACCCAGATTGACACTGCTTCACTCACCAAACTCATTTCCTTTGCCAGATCCACCACCTGCTCATTAGATCCCTCCCCCACTGCCCTTACTTCACCAAGCTCATTAACCTGTCCCTGACCTACTGTGCGGTCCCCTCCATCTTCAAGACAGCTGCCGTCATCCCAATCCTTAAAAAACCTGGCCTGGACCCAAACACCCTCTCCAACTACCGCCCCATCTCCAACCTCCCATTCATGTCCAGACTTCTGGAAAAAGTTATTGCTTCCCCACTCCGTTCATACATGTCTGACAATAACCTCTTTGAGCCCCTTCAATCCAGCTTCCAATCCCATCACAGCACAGAAACAGCCCTCACCAAAGTGGTAAATGACCTCCTCCTATCCTCTGACTCTGGTGCATATAGCATACTCATCCTCCTGGATCTCTCTGCCGCTTTTGACACAGTCAACCACAACATCCTCCTCAACGGTCTGTCTCACCTAGGCATCACTGGCCATTCTCTCAACTGGTTTCACTCATACCTCACAAATAGGTCAGAATTCATATCTATCCATGGTCACACCTCAGATCTTGCTACTGTCACACACGATGTCCCACAAGATTCTGTTCTTGGTCCCCTCCTCTTCATCATCTATGTGTTTCCCCTTGGCCCCATCCTCCACAGCTTTGGTCTCAATTTCCAATTCTATGCAGATGACACCCAAATTTATATCAGCTCTACATCCACAAATCAGCCACCCACTGCCATCATTGAAAACTGTCTGACACTGGATGCAACACAATTTTCTTAAACTCAAATGTGAAAAAACCGAAATCATTCTCCTCTGACCAAAACCCCAGCTCACAAAACTACACAACTTCTCCCTCACCACTGACAGTACCCCTGTCTCCACCTCCCCCCTGGTCCCAATGCTCCCAATCACATCACGCATCACCTTCAAACGCCTCCTCCTAGTTTACAAATCCCTAAATGGCCTCGCACCCACTTACCTCTCTGATCTCCTGCTCCCCTACCAGCCACCCAGACAGTTATGTTCATCCACTGCCGGCCTCCTCACCACCATCCTCTCTCAGCGCCGTTCTTTTGGTGACCGCGCCTTCTCAGTTTCCGCCCCCAAACTCTGGAATGCCCTCCCCCCTGACATCCATACCTCAGACTCACTCACCTCCTTCAAATCTAGTCTTAAAACCCACCTCTTTTCCTTAGCTTTCCCTTGATGTTTGTCTCCCCCCCTTTTTTTTTTCTCTCTGAATTGTACATTGTGTGTATGTATGTACCATTTATTGTAAAACGTCTTTGAGACCTTGAAAAGCGCTATATAAAATAAATGTATTATTATTATTATATGAATTCCCACTTGAAAAGGATGCAAAAGTGAGTTTTGTGAGTAAAAACCATTGATTTATAGTGAAATCAATGATTATTTTATGATTTACAGCAATACACCTAGAAATACACCTTTTATAAGTTTCTTCTTTAGTATCTTATCATATCACCCTCAGACTTTGTGTACTTATGGTTAAGGAGTTTATGATCTAGGACATATATAGCTTTACCTGCAATATATTTATGGGATCTCTCTATATTTCATTGTATACGAAAGGAGAAGAACATTTTAGAATTTTCACCTAGATTTCAATTGCACACTTGTGATTTCAATTGCACATTTGTACCTAAATTATGAACATAAACTAAACTAAGTATTGTAAATTGTACAAGTGTCCTGTTTCACTTAAGCCATATTCAAGTGATGCTCACATCTGGAGTTATAAAGGCTTAAACAGAATGCTACATAAATGGGTGAGGATCTCTCCAGATTTGGCATATGCGCGAAGGGGATAAATAAAGTCATCGTATTTATTACTTGGCCACAAATCCTTTGCATTCAAGGATTGCCTACAGTCTGGAAGCCAGTATATAACCAGATGCTGGACATCTATCCATGCTTTGCCAGGCCTGTACAGCAGCCATCTTCAGTTCCTGTTTGTTTCTGGGGCATTTTCCTTCAGTTTTGTCTTCAGCAAGTGAAATTGGATTCAGGAAATTATATTAACTTAGCCAGTCAAAAACATTCCAATTTTGCCCTCCTTAGCTGTTTTAGAAGTGTTTGGGCTAATTGTGCTGCTGCAAGGTGACGTGCTGTCCAATGAATTTGAAGTTTGGTTGGATCTGAGCAGGTAATCTGTTTCTGCACACTATACTTAATCCTGCTGCTGCTGTCAGCAGTCACATCAACAAAAACAACAGAGTCATTTCCAGCACCAAAACACCACCTCCACCATGTTTCAGAGATTGATTTGGATCATGAGCAGTTCCTTTCTTTCTCAATACTTTCCTTTTTCCACCACTTTGGTACAGGTTAATACTTCTCATCTGAACATAAGACATTCCAGAAATCAATTGTTTTTCCATGTACTTTTTTATGCAAAATTACCAGGTTGTTCTGTTCCTGAGGCTCATCAGTGGATTGCATCTTGTGGTGAAACATCTGAGGTTATGCTGTTGTAGTTTTTGCTTCATGGTAGTCTTTGACATGTCTATCATATCCTTGAGAGTGATCTTGTTCTGTTATACAATACAATTGAAGATATTCCACTACAGTGGTATTCTGTTGTCTATCAGGTTGTTTACTATTCCTGAGTTCACCAGTGCATTCTTGTTTCCTATCAATGTATCAAACAGTTTTCTAACTTTTCTGTCCAAATGCAAGTTCCACACCTAGAATAAACTCTAGACCTTCCGTTATCTTTCTTGTGTACAAACGAATAATGTAACAACACATAGCTGACCAAGAAAACCTGAGCAACCAATTGTCCAATTACTTTTGCTCCCCTAAATTGGGGAACGTCTGTATAAAATAGGCTATAATTCCTACATGGATTGTCTGATATGGTGCGAATACCATAAATTAAAACTGACAGTCTGCACTTTAACTCCATATTCATTGTTCTATTTAAAATCCATCGTGCTGAAATACAAGTCAAAACAACAAAAATTGTAGAGTGATGCATATTCGGTGGTATATAATTTAAAGTTAGGGAGGGTTCAGTCAGCTGGTATCCATGTGTCATGGCTCTTTAGTGACCTCCACTGGTCAATCAGGTGCCCGGGGTCTGCTTCCTGCAGCTGCCCTTCAGTGTGTTTCTCTGACTCATGTCTGTGCTGCAAGCTTGGCTTTCTGGGTGGCAGTATGAAAAGATGCAGCCAGTGACATCACTTGCTTCAGAGGAGAGTGCATGCTTGTCAACATCCTTCTGCACCCGCTGCAGCATGAGGCAGATGTATACGCCTGGGCATTCCGAATTGGGGAAAAAAAGAAAAAAAAGCAGCACATCAAATTTCACAGCGGGTCACAGTCTCAATCCCTCCCCCCCAACCTCTCCGCCTTCTGTTGATCCAGCCCTTCAGCATGTGAAAGCTGGAGTAACATGGCACAGCTATTGATTGAAGAAGTTTCACAGCCAAAAGAACATACAAAGAAACTTGACAAGTTGTGCAAGTTGGAGATATGGGCCCATGTTTTGCTGTCTCTAAAATCCATCACTTTCATGTACACTTATCGATTTTTCAGGGTTTGCACAAAGATCGGTCTGGTTGGAAGGCACTGGTGGGTTTAAAGTTCTCTTTTGTGCATCTCACCCCACCCACCACCTACCACAAGAACTGAGGGGCAGTCTGTGAGTGAATTACAATGAACTGTGTAGAAAAGAAGTGGCATCATCTTATGCCTACAAAAATATCCATTTAAACACATTCCCATTTACTGTGGCTTCAGATGATCATATTATCGAACTGCAAATGTTTTCCCTTTTTCCTCTGCAGAAAATGAATTCAGAAGACTGAGAAAGTGAATTTTGTGCTTTGAAAAAAAAAAACCACTAGTGTTAAATCAGACAGAGTTTAACCCCTTCGTGCAATGCCCCTAGTGGTCAGCACGCCGGCATGCCTAGATAGCTCAATTCATTCATTCTGTGCTCCTGCAACCAAATTATGAGTTGAAAACACAAAGTCGGTGATATAACTTTATTAGTCGGTGATTTAGTACAACTATATACTTATATATACATACTTAGTCATAGCAACAAGATAAACCCGACAATAACCCTAAGCTTACCATTGGTTTTACGTGTAGAGATGTCCTGTTCGAGACTGAGTGGTCGTACATTGTCTTGGACAATCCGTTTGTGAAATATACACTCATTTGTGATGCCTGGATGCCTTCCAAAATAGGCATAATAGGCGTAATACCACACGTTATTTGCGGTGTTGTCACCCTTTTTAGTACAGTCTGACTTGATTGACAATTCATTTATTCAGTAGGCGAGAGTATAAGCTTTCTAACGATGTATAACATGTCTAATTTTGCTTTTGGAATAGTGTTTTATAGGTCAGCGTAATCGAAAGTGTTATGATCGCATTCATTTACGCGTTCATTCTGTGGTAGTAGTAAGACGCTGCACCTAAGGAAACGTTTTCAATGATTTTCATAATTTCTTGGAAAATACTATTATTATTAAGGACTTCTGGGTATAGCTAAGGCATATGTTTGCTGATAGACCAAGCTGACATCGTTTTCTGGTGTAAGACCGAAGCGGATAGAACTATAGCCTATCATTGATTTACTGTCTCTGTCTCTATCTACTGAAAACAGATAAGATTTCATCATTGCTATGTAAGTATTACAGTCACGATAATGGGGGGTTAGGACCCAAACGCAGAGTGAGGGAAAAAACTCAAACTCCAAATGGTAAATGAAACAAGACTTTACTTTACAAATCAGGAACTAAAGCAGGGAACAAAAGGCCTCGCAGGGCAACTCTCAAAAAACACAAAGTAAAACTTCAAAACACAGAAAAAGTAAATCCAAAAATCCAAAACACGTAAAAAACGAAACGTGGGCAGAAACACACAGGAAGCTACTCTCAGGAGGAAACACGCAGGGCAGAAACACAATCAGAAACACAAGGATCCAGCACCCGAGTCAGGGAAGAAAAGAACTTAAATAGACAAGACACTAACGAGACACAGGAGGGCACAATGCACAATCATACCACAGAGAGGGAAGGGAAAACGAGACATAACCAAAAAACAATAATTGAATAATTAAAAACAATAATACAATTAAACAGGGAAAAGGAACAGAACTACAAACTGAAGTAGCGGCCCAAAAAAGGAAACGCAGACAGACACAGAACCATGACAATTACTGCTCAGAATATTTCAGTTATATACGTTATTTTTGAAATTGAGTGTCTTTAAATAGGTTAGTGGTATTTTATAATGAGGATATTTCACACTGTAATGTAAGCATTTGTTAGTAGTTTAGTAGTTTTTGTGATGCATGCAACAGTGACCACGTGAGAGTTGGAACATTGCCAAAAATGTGGTGGATGGTTGAAAATTGTTTACATGTCATCCTATCCCCATACAAGAAAACATATGAGAGTACAGAGTATAGAAATACATACAAGAGTTAGGCCTAATTATTACACATTTAGGTACTGTACCTCATTGTGTGCCAATATTTTTGAATTATTTTTTAATCTGATATGAATGTTTCGACATATACCTTCATAAGGGGCTCATTTATATGCTTTACAATGGACAAATAGCATTTTATTCATTTTTGGATAGATTTTGGATATGATTCAAGACTCCTAGATATTTTAGACCACTGTACTGACGGAAAGCTTGTAATTCCCACTTGAAAATGATGCAACAGTGAGTTTCTTGAATCAAAACAGTTGATTTGTAGTGAAATGCATGATTATGTTGTGATTTACAGCAATGCATAATTTAGACATTTTGGATAGATTTGGAGACTGGGTAAACTGCTTACTTTTTACTTCATAGATCTTCAGTAGTTCTGAGTATCCACCATTAGATTTTACGCACTTGTGGTCAAAAAGTTTTTGATCCAGAACATGTATAGTTTAACCTGCTGTTTGTGTGCGATCTCTCAGTATTTCATCTAAAAAAAAAAGAGCAAATTCATTTTTTATTATTTGCCTAGACAATTGCATTTGTAGCACTTTATTTCTTCCTAAATTATGAATATAAACGAACTAATCTAAATTTGTATTGTAAAGCTATTGTATGTATAAAGCTAAATGGTACAAATGCTTGCTTCATTTAAGCCATTTTTCAAGTCTCTGTGAAGCTCACATCTGGAGTTTTAAAGCTTTAAATAGGGTACTGCCTAAATGGGCAAGGATTGGCCAGATTTGGCATGTGCGCAAAGGGATTAATGGACACTCCTGAAACAGCTTATCTTTGGAGGCAAACAAAGGTATGGTCATTTGTTGGGGGGGGGTGGGGGGTGGTTAGGGCACCATCTGCAGGCAGAGATGGAGAGTTTTAGCTGGTTTGCAATCACAGCTGCTGACAGTGGTCATGATTGTTAACTCTTTATCTGCTTCTGTCATCAGCGAGACCAACCGCTGGAATGAGGCACACGTGGGAGCTATATCGCGTGTTTGTTTGTTTGTATGTACGTACCGATTGAACACACAATTAAGTCTGTGTGCGTCTAAACTGAGAATCGTGTGGTGTGTGGGGAGAGGAACAACCGCACCCTATACGGGGAGAGAGGAGACCGCACAAACCATGGAAGGACAAGCAGGAGCGAGGGTGATGGAATCTCCGCTGGGGCAAGCCCTGAAACATCTAGCGGCATTGTAGGAGAGGCAGGCGGCTGCCCTTTTGGAGCTGGCTCAGGGTCAGGTGGAGGATCAGTCCTTCCTGCAGAGTATGCTGCAGTGGAACCCGACAGGACAGCTGCCGCTGACAATCCCAACTGGCAAGTACACCGGACTGCAGATTCCACGAATGGCTAACACGAAAGACATGGAGGCGTACCTGGCCACGTTTGAGAGGACAGCGGCTGCTTGTGGGTGGCCCACAGAGGAGCAGGCTGTGTGTTTGCTTCCCCTTCTCAACGGGGAGGCAAAACAAGCAGTGCACAGCCTGCCGGTGTCCTTGAGAACAATCGACAAAGACTGTTTGGGCGATTTTTGACTGAGTAGGTGGAACGACTGAGGACCACCATCGCCGATTCAGGTCTCTTCAATATGTGGATGTCGGCCACCCCTTTGCTCTGGCTCAGCAGCTCCAAGACGCCACTAACTGGTGGCTCCAGCCCGCAGTGCACTCGGTGGTGGAGGTTGTTCAGCAGTTGATGCTCGAGCAGTTTGTGCTAAGTCTACTGACGACCACTGCTGTCTGTATGTGCTGCCATAGACTAACCTCGCTGGATGCCGCTGTTGCCCTGGTGGAGGTTCGCCACAGCGCCCTCCAACCTCGCTAACCACCTGGCCCCGCCCCGAGGGGACCCTGGTCTTCTCGTCCTGTTCCGGAACCCAGGAGAAGGCCACCAGGGGGGCCCTTGTCGATAGCAGGGGAACCGTCCTCTGCTTCTCTCCTTAATACCCTAGCTCCCCAAAACCACTTCTCTGGTCCCCCACAGTACCCGGTTTCAGTGGTTGCAGTGCCAGCCACCCAGAGACCTCCTCAAGAGAGTGGGCAGAAGTGCTGGCATTGTGGGTGGCCTGGCCACGTCCGCAGGGACCGTCCCCTGATGGTGGTGGAGCAAGAGATGCGGGTCGCTGGTTTACCAGCCCCCTCCCCTGGTCTGGAGGGGATGTACTGGATACCAGCAAGGATCCAAGGGGGTACACGCCAGACTTTGTTGGATTCAGGGTGTAAACAAACCATGATTCATCAAAGCTTGGTTCATCCTAAGGCATTAGTGGAAGCATCATGGGTGTCAATAAGGTGTATGCATGGAGATATTCACGATTACCCAGTGGTGCCAGTGGAAATTCGACATGGGGGAAACAGCATACAGTAAAGGCTGTGGTTAGCTCCCGCCTGTCGCATCCCATTTTATTGGGTACTGCTGGGGTATACTAATGTAATGAGAGGTTACATAGGGAAGCGATCACAGTCGATAGTGATCTGTGAGCTTTGTGATGTGCTCAGTGGTGACGCAAGGTCGTCCGACACTACCAAGGGAGAGACGGGGTCGGGAGAAGTTCTCGCGAGAGCTCCTCCAATTTCCAGCATACAGTTGCCAGATGATACTTCACGCTTTGCCTTTGACCTAGTGATATTTATTGATAGTAACTGGGTGCCCCCTGACACCGCACTAATTCACCCTTATTTTACAATTATTAAAGATAGACTGTACCAAGTGGGCCGTGACACTCAACCTAGAGATTAAATCACCCAATTGTTGGTACCGAAGAGCCGTTGGGAAATGCTTTTCCAGGTGGCTCACCATAATCCAATGGCTGGTCACCTGGGTGTTGATAAAACACTAAGTAGGCTAATGGCTCGATTCTATTGGCCGGGCATTCGGGCGAAGTGCAGAGGTGGTGGTGTGCATCTTGTCCTGAATATCAGTTAGTTAATCCTGCGGCCACTCCAAAAGCCCCGCTGCGCCCATTACTATTCATAAAGGTCCCGTTTGAACAGGTGGGGATGGACCTATTGGGCCATTACACCGAAGTGCTTCGCTTTTGTGTTAATTTTAGTAGACTACACAACGCGATACCTGGAAGCAGTGCCGCTATGTAGCATGTCGGCTAAGAATGTTGCACAAGCATTGTTTAAAATAATCTCCGGGGTTAGGATCCCGAAAGAGATCCTAACCAGTCAAGGCACTTCGTTCATGTCACGCATGTTACGCAAACTATACAAATTATTGGGAATTAAATCAATCAGAACATCGGTCTACCACCCCTAAACTGACGGTTTGGTAGAAGAATTTTATAAAACATTTATAAAATGATTTGCAAGTTTGTGCACAAAGATTCTCGTAATTAGGATAAATGGTTGAACCTATTTGTTCACACACGTGGAAGCTATAACGCATATTCCCTTCTCCTTTCGTGTGTTGTTTGTTTGTTTGTTTGTATGTACATACCGATTAAACGCACAAAAAAAGCCTGTGTGCGTCTAAACTGAGAACTGTGTGGTTCGTGCGGAGAGGAACAACCGGACCTTGCTACAACAACCTAACTAACTCAGGCAAACAAAAAAGGTTGGTTGTGGCCAGCAGCCTTGCAGGGCGATACACAATTGGCATCCAGGGAAGTGAGGGTTTCAGGAAACTGTAAGGTCAGCATCTCATTGCACATTAGAGACCCATTTTTGTTGACCTGGTACATGCAGTCTTCTTGAGCTGTACATTGTATCTTCCTTGGACTCATGTCTGTGCAAGCTTGACTTGCAAATTACAATTTGATAACTAGCAGCAAATGACATCACATGCTTTGGGAAGATTCCAGCAATGATAAATATGATTGGGCGTTCAAAACTCTGAGAAAAAACTAGAAAAAGAATTTAAAAGTAAACATAAGATATGATTTAATAATTTAATCAATTTCAATCTATTCCTGGACCAAAACCCCTTTTTTGAGCAAAATGTCTTATTAGACGTTTTAACAAAATAAAGAAACCCATCAATGTAGCGCCATATTCTTTGGGATGAGGGTGTTGTGTCTATCCAGATATGTCACCACCACAGAAATATTAAACAATAACAGAAATATTAAAGGTCAACTCTTGTCACTTTTTATGGGCTGTGACAACGAAATGTGAACCTGGTATGCAAAACATAATACCTTAATACCGACAAATACAGTAAGCTCCATATTGTTTGGACAATTTTTTTTTTGCTTGGGGTTTGGCTGTATACTCCACAATTTCAGCTTTGTAATCAAACTATTCAGATTCAAACTAAAGTGCAGATTCTCAGCTTTTAACAGTGTATTTATTTGGTTTCAGTTACCACACAATTACAACGAGAGCATCATAATGTTTGGGACAAATGTTTTCGCAGGTGTTTCTGATTATGTGTGTTACATTGCTTTCTTAGTGCAGATATTAGAGAGCTGTGGAGTCAAAGCTGTTTTCACTGTCCTCAGAAATTTTATTTCAGACAAGTGATTTCTTCGAAGGCCTCCAAATACCAATTCCTCTGTTAAAGGAGTAACATGGTGGTTGAACATGACACTTCCCAGTTGTCTTTAGCCAACAACAAAACAAATGTGCATATCTTTTTTTTATTATTCAGTCATTTCAATGTACTTTAAAACGTATTTTTCTAAGCCTAAATTTCCCACTATAAAAGTTCACCCGAACCGTCTGGGCGTGGTAATGAGAACTGTCAGTTAGCTATGATTGACGGACTGTGCCCCGTTACCACAGCTACCCCCATGATAAGCGCTCTTTTTGGGAGACATTTCACAAGCTCGCTAGCTTAGTAGTATATAAAGTATCGATAGATAGCTAAGGTAAGGACGTTGACTTATATCCAATTATAATTTTTGCTATCTAGCTAGCCAAGTTAAGATAAAAGCACAACTATAACGTCCTCAAAAGCAAACTAGCTAGCTAACGTTATCGATAACATTGCCTTATGAAAGCAAACTACCTAGCTAGCTAACGTTAGCTAGCTAGATAAATGAATATAACCAGAAATAATTTAATAGTCCTTAAAAGGCACTCTAATTTAAGTGAACCTAATGTTAGTCAAATATTTGCATTGTTTTGCCCGTAAGCCAGCGGCGCAAACTATGGGTCGAGTTATCCATGGGTTTACGGGGCGTGGAAAGGGGAGTGGTTACTGTGTTCGTGACGCACCATAGCCGCGTTTCCACCGCAGGAACTATACCCCGGAACTAGGAACCTTTTGAGGAACTCAGTGCGTTTCCACCGCAGGAACTAGGGTCTAAATTTAGTTCTGGGGGCTTTGTTTTACCCCCCAAAAGGTTCCTGCTCGGGGGGTAGTACTTTCCGAAAGTACAGGAACCTTTTGGGTGGAGCTTGCAGCGCTGAACATTTCTGATTGGTCGAGTACTCGTAGCATTTGTGTTGTATTTATTTTCCGCCATTACCCGCCATGTTTGAAAATATGCAGCGGCAAACCAATTTATTTTCATAATAACTTCAAATCAAACTTGTATGTTATGCGGCGCAGTAGCCTACTTTTGGTTATAGCCTGTCAACGTCTTGGAATTATAATGTGTGCTCTTCTGTTCTTTTCTTGCTTTAGTATTCGTTTTATAAAATGCTAAGCATTCGTGCTGGGACAGCATATTACGTAGGCTACCAAAACATTCAAACGGATTAATTCGGTTGCTGAATATTTTCTTCCGGATTTTCTTTGTTAGCCCGTTGTAATTGACTCAAAACGTTTGATACAGTTATGTGAGGTATGCGGTAGTTCTGCATAATGAACATTGGTGATACAGTACAAGCAAACTGGAAATCACCTTCCGCACTTTTTATCCGGGTAAAATAACAGGTTAATTCTAGTAATCTTCCCTTTAGCTTTTTCAGACTGCCGTAATTTTACTCAATTTTACTGCCATTTTTCAATTCCACGAAAAGACCAGGAAGACTATGGACTCATTTATGGTGCTGGAGGGCACACTTCGCTGCTCGGCTAGCAGTAACTTCGAAGGAAAGCAAACGGTGGCTGTACCACTACTAATTTACATTTTCACGCAAGTCCGAGTTTTCGTTCTATTCTTGTCATTTTGCGATTAGCCTATATGGAATTGACGACGAGAAAGTAATAAAACAGCAAATTGTTTACAACGTGTGCATGTTTTCTGCTGTTAATGAATGTGTTTGAGAGGATATATGAAAATCAATAAATACAAAAGTAACCATATATAGTCATTGTTGGTAACCCGTTGTATATAAGTGGAATAAACTCCTCCGGGCTGTCCCGGTTATTAGAAAATAATGTAGGCTACTTCGGTGGTAGTATGGGGTTACAGAAGAAATCATATGACAGATGGACCGACGACAACGTCAGTGGGCTAATTTGCCTAATCTTCGCGGTACTTTAGACCCCGGTGGAAACGCAGACAACCATTGGCTGAAGGAACCTTTTAGTTCCTGGTAAAGTAGTTCCTGGGACTGAAAGTTCCGGGTAATTTTGGTGGAAACGCAGCTCATGTTGACAACTTTCTCAACCGGTTGAAAATAGGACGATAAATTTAAAACGCATATTTCTCCAAAAATACAGAACGGACATATTTAATACTTTACTCATTGTGTTTCTTCGATGCCTCTTGTGCAAATAGCACATAAAACCGAGAAAGTGTGAAAATCACCATGGTACTCCTTTAAGACTTAGGCATTGCAACATATTTTTTGTTGTAACACAACAACCTGCTTAGGTATCAAGTCTGAAGAAATTTTTTGCCTCTGCCTACTGTTTTCAGCATGCGTACTGAAAAAGTTATGGTTTGTTTACACACAGGAGAAACAATGTATGTCCTTTTATGCAAGCCTAACAACCTATACATTGTTAGAAAAGTAATATCATTGGCTAAAATGCTTCTTAGTCATCACTGCCTTTGGCTGGCTATGTACTGAGGATAATTTATGATGCCCATGTCATGTCATTATTTGTGCACAATGCATGGCATTGGCTCTACTGAGGGACTGCTTGGCTAGTACTGGTTAGAGAACCTTGTAGATGGGCTCATCTTATTCCATAGAGTATTTAGAAACCGGTGATTGTAACAGTTTCTATTTACTCTGTGTGTACGCAATGGACAACGATGATAACTCCTCCGAAGAATTGCTAAGTAAACAATGGACATTCTATTGATGTTTCTCTGAGTGAGCATATTTTTGGGACTAAAAACTACTATGGATTTTGTTTGCTGGAATCTTGCCATGATAAAGATACTGGTTACTGGTTAGTTTTAGAATCGATTTTAAGATCCTTTTATTTGTTTTTAAGTCACAATGGCAATTCACCCACTTATTTATCTTAGGTATGTCCCCGGCAGAGCCCTTAAGTCCTCTGACACCTGTCTCTTAACTGTTCCAACGTCCAGAACTAAAAGGCATGGAGAGGTAGCTTTTAGCTATTATGGCACAAGAATTTGGAACAGCCTGCCAGAGGACCTCTGGGTCTCTGAATCTGTGGACATTTTTAAAAGAAATCTTAAGACGCACCTATTTAGCATGGCTTTTACCTAAGTTTTATAGCACTGTTTTTGTGAAGGGGAATGGGTAGTGTTCGGAGGTTCACAAGCACACTGACAAGGGTACCACCAGGCTACTACAAGTAGCCCCTAAATCCCGAAGGACTAAACAGAGGGAAGGGGGAAAAACCAAAGAAATAATAGTAGCGAAGCCGATATCCCACAAACGCTAACCGAGAACCCATGTAAATGGACTGCATTTATATAGCGCTTTTATCCAAAGCGCTTTTATCCAAAGCGCTTTACAATTGATGCCTCTCATTCGCCAGAGCAGTTAGGGGTTAGGTGTCTTGCTCAAGGACACTTTGACACACCCAGGGCGGGCTTTGAACCGGCAACCCTCCGACTGCCAGACAATCGGTCTTACCTCCTGAGCTATGTCGCCCTGCGAACAAACACTGGTACAAAATAATTAAGGTCCCGGAAGTTCCAATGGGAAACCCTTAGACTTAGGGTTTAAGAGAGAATACAGCTGAGTGACAAACACTCAGCTAAAATAAATCATCTGAGTGTAACTCAGAAAGAAAAAGAAAAACAAGACCAGGACAACGTCCCAAATACCCCAGCTCGCAAAGCTGCAAAATAATAAAGAAACTTTTCCTAGAGCGCTAAACTGCGCTTCACACCCACGCTGAATAAACCTGGACAAGCAACCCAACACAAATAGCTCACACAGAGCATTTGTCCCACCGTCCTAATACCTGGTTCTGGTCTTAGTAATATTGACACAGACGCGATGAACCCTGTCACGTCTCAGGTTAAATAGGCGATGAACAGGTGAGCCCAATCAGGACTCAGGGTGCTCCCCTGGTGGCCACAGCCACTGGACCCTGAAACCATGACAGTTTTATCCATATTGTATTTTTGATATGCATATACGTATATTATTATTATCGTTATTATTGTTATTATTATTATTGTTGTTATCTCTTTTATTTCTCTTAGCATGGCTTTTTACCTGGTTTTAGCCTTGTTCTTACCCTCCCTGATTTACTTTTTATACTTTTATTTTTATTTGTACTACTTCTATTTTTTATACATTTAAAAAAAATATTTTTATTTATGTTAAACTATTTGCTCTGTTATTTATCCGACCTTGTTTGTCTGCTGTGTTTGTTGTTGCACCACTTTCACTACTGCTGCCATTTACCCTAATTTTAATCTTGATTTTAATTTTGTCCTTAGGTCTTAAATGTTTTTTTTTTTTCTTATATTCTTCAGTCACCCTTTTTGTTTGTTTCTATCTTTTTATGTACAGCACATTGAGTTGCACCCGCTGTCAGAAATGTGCTTTATAAATAAAGTTTGATTGATTGACTACCTTGATTGCAAAAACGCATAGGTGAGGACCCCCCAAACCTGTTTTACCTCCCCAAATGTTACACAATAAGAAACCATTATTGTTAAACCATTGGTATCATTAACTAGTTTACAGAGATAATAGAAATAGAACCATAATTTCTACAGTAACACATTTAAATGGTATGTTGTGTGACCAGACTGACTGATAGTTTCACTGTAAAAAAGAATGAATGCAGGCCAGTGTGACTTAAGGGGTTAAAGAAAAAATGTAGTCTACCTCAGCATGCAAGCTGTCATCTAGCTAAGGCAGGTTGTGAAACCGTGGATCCATTGCTGTTGCCTTGCAAAGAAAATCTATGTCATCCATGTAACAATTTTGGCCTTGTGTGACATTTTCTTTATTGTATCCTTCAATGACACGATATGACAAAACCCTACTGTGTCTCATATGACACAGTAGTCACAGTGGTTTCAGCAACTTAACCATATCCTCAGCGTCAGTGGCATTTGTTTATTCCTTAGTGTAATGTTCTGTGTAAGGACCCAAACGCAGACCAGGGAAATCCAAAAAACGTTGTCTTTATTCAGTCCAAAGTTCAAAGCCAGGTAATAAGGGATAGGACGGTACAAAAATCGAGTTTCCAAAAGAATAGTGGTAAACAGGCAAAAAATCAAAAACCAGGAGATCAGATAGGCGAAGGTACAAAGGAACAGGCAAAAGAGAAGTCAAAACAAAGCAAAGGTCAAACCAGAAAGCAATCAAACAAAAGGGGCAGGCAAACTCAGTCGTACGGAAAGGGTGTCTCAGGAATGTCGATAAACAGAGGCTTACAACACATCGGCACAGTGAATACGATCAACGTTCTGACAGGGAGCTGGTGGAAAAGACTGACATTTATACACTGGGGAAGGTAACAATCAAGGAGGGGTTACGTGAGTGAGGGCAGAGTAACAAACAACATCCAGGTGAAGAACATTAGGATAACTAATTAAATGACAGGGGACTGACAAAACACGGACTGGAATCACAGACAATGATAACAGACGGCCTGGGTTTAGCAGGTAAAACACGTGCAGAGAGAGGTGCAGTTAGAGCAGGAGACAGGTGCAGGAAATTGCAGAACTCAGCGTTAGGGCAGACTAGAAAGAAAAGGGGCGGAGCTACAGCGCAGCATGGAAAAGGGGAGAATGGTTAATGTATTAGTATAGTGATCTAAACTCAAAAACCCAAAACTAGTGTTTGTTAATCCATTAGTAATATTCACATGTTAGTATATTAATGAGGTTAGTACTTTACAATCTATAAGTTAGTAAGGATTAGTAGAAATTAGTAAAACTAGATATAAGCAGGAAGTAAAACGAGACTGGAAAGAAGGGGGGAAACCATGAAAACCCGGAACCACCCGAATAGTGAAATCACGCCAATAGAGGGGAGTGAAGCAGCTCAGGGAACACAGACACAGAGACGGCACTGGGGAGACAAGTGACCGGGAGAACGAAAACACTGGGATGGAGGATGTGAAAAACAATAAACCCACAGAAACACAAAACAAACACTAACAGCAAACAGATACTAATACAGACTACAACACCATAGTACATTTCAGTTTCTGAAATGTAATCAGATTTCTGGACTCAGGGGGGAAGCCACACCAGCATGTTTCTGCTCCAGATATGTTTCCAGCATCTCATAACTGCTCCATCTCACTTGTACGTCTGCCACAATTTTATGTTGAGGTAAGTCCAGCTAAATGTGCTTGCTCTGTAAAATAGCAGTGGCAGCTGAGCTGAGTTGCGATGGAAGAAAGCGGAGATAGCTAGCCACCGAGGGGCTAGCTAAATGTTGTTCTGTGTACAAAGGGTAAATGAGTGTATATTATGGTGGTGATAGTAGTATAGCTAGCTAGACACAGAAGGCCTAGCTAGGTTAGAGTTGAGGCCAAAGGTTTACATACACCTAGGCTGAAGATATTCAAACTCAGTTTTCCACAACTCTGCACATTTCATGTTACCATACATTTATTTTGGCAAGTCAATTAGGCATCTACTTTGTTCACATCAGAGGTAATTTTTAAACAATCGATTAAAGACAGATTATTTCACCTTTAATTCACTATATCAGAATTCCAGTGGGTCGAAAGTGTACATACACCAAGTTGACTGTCTCTTTAAACAGTCTGGAATATTCCTGAAATTGATGTAATGACTTTTCTAGAAGCTTCTGATTGGGGAATTGTCATAATTAGGAGTTAATTGGCACCTGTGGCTGTATTTAAGGGCCTACCTTTGGAGCCACTATCTTTTTGCCCTTGATACCATGGGAAAATCTAAGCAACTCAGACAAGACCTCAGAAAAAAAAATAGTGGACCTCCACAAGTCTGGTTCCTCCTTAGGAGCAATTTCCAAACAACTGAAGGTACAATGAGCATCTGTACAAACAATTGTATGCAAATATAAAAATATTGGGACCACACAAACACTGCCTCGTTCAGGAAGGAGCCACACATTAACTCCCAGGGCTGAACAAACTTTGGTCCAAAAGGTTCAACTGAACCCAAGACAACAACAGAGGAACAGATGAAGGAGTTGGAAGCATCAGGTACCAAAGTATCTACATCCACTATTAAGAGAATCCTACATCGCCATAGCCTGGATGGCTGTTGCGCAAGGAAGAAGCCCTTACTCCAAGACCGGCATAAAAAAGACAGAATTAAGTTTTCAGATGATCACCAGGATGAAGACCTAGCCATTTGAAGGAGTGTTCTCTGGTCAGATGAAACAAAAATTGAACTGTTTAGCCATAATGATCAGCTCTATGTATTGAGGAAAAAGGGTGAGGCTTTTAATCCAAAGAACATCATGTGAAACATGGGGATGGCAGCATCATGTTGTTGGTGTGTTTTGCTGGAAAAGGGACTGGTGCACTTCATAAAATAGATGCCATCATGAGGAAGGACGATTATCTAGAAATACTGAAGCAACACCTCAAAACATCAGCTAGAAAGTTAAAACCTAGTCACAACTGGGTCTTCCAGCTAGGGCTGTGACGGTATGGATTTTTTCTTACCAAGGTGAAAAAGCAACATATCCCTGTGGTTTGGTGGTTTACCGCCAAAAAAAATCATTAATTAATTATGTTCTGTACACTTGGCACCGCTTGGCGCACGTCAGGGACCATAAATCCATTGTTAGGAGCCAGACAAGCATGTTTGTGAGCTCATTCCCCAGGGAAATGCCCACTCTACAATATACACTTTGATTGATGTGTTTTGAACTAAACAACTGCTTGAAGATGAGTGATGTCTTACAGCCCTTCACTGTAGAAGAACTGAATAAAGATATCTCAAACCTAAAAATGGGGAAAGCTGCTGGGATAGACGGGATAACAAATGAGTTCCTCAAACATCTTGGACCAAAAACTGTTTCTTGGTTATTATCATTTTATAACCACATCCAGTCCACCCAATCAATACCTGCAAAATGGAGACGAGCGAAAGTCGTTGCTCTCCTTAAATCATACAAGGAACCAACAAATCCAAAAAGCTATCGACCAATTTCCTTATTGTGCACTACTTACAAACTTTATGAAAGATTCATAATGAACAGAATATTACCCACAGTCAAAGAACATCTGACACCAGATCAAGCTGGCTTTAGACAAGGCCGGTCCTGCTGTGGTCAAGTTTTAAATCTCACGCAGCACAGAGGATGGATATGAAGACCGTTAAATTACAGGGACTGTTTTTGTGGACTTATCAGCAGCATATAACATGGTCTATCACCGTGAACCGCTGCTGAAGTTGGCAAGAATGATCCATAACATATATATAGTAAAAATTGTAGCAAGCATGTTAGAAGGAACCCATCCAAGACTCAAGTGTGTGCTTTTCATCTTAGCAACCATAAAGCATCACACAAACTAAAGCTCACATGGTATGGTGAAGAACTGGAGTACCATCCGAATCCAACAGTCCCCCTTGACCGCACACTATCTTTCTTGCCACATATCAACAAACTTAGAGGGAAAGTCAACACAAGAAATAACCTCCTGAAGAAATTAACTACCACCAAATGGGGAGCAAATGCACATACTTTAACTGCTCTGGAATTGTGCTTCTCTGCTGCAGAATATTGTGCCCCTGTGTGGTGTAGATCCACACATGCAAAGAAAATTGATCCACTGTTGAACAAAGCCTTTCATACCATCATTGGAGTCTTGCGTCCCACTCCTATGAACATTGTGTATAAGCTAGCTGGGATTACTCCCCCGCCCATCAGAAGGGAAGTCTCCGCAAGACTTAAAAGGCAAAAGTAAATTTCAGATATGTGGCACCCTCTACACCATCATACAAGTGTATAATTCGTCCAGGTGCGTAGAACTGCCGAAATCCGTCCTGCTAGAGTTGAATAAGTATCTGCGTTCATTTACTAATTACATAACGCGTTAGATTTTAAACTTTTCCCTGTGTGGAAACTGTTCTTTGTTTTTAGGTTGTGTTAAGCTTCTATCTACCACTTTGATTCTTAGAATTGATAGATTGCGATTATTGCACTATTACAGACTGTGAACCTGTGTAATCAGCGCGTTATTCGACTCAGGTTTTCAGTTGCTAATTAGGTACACTCGGAGCGACGCTTCCGTCGCTCCCTCCTAGTTTATGAGCCAGCTCCCCATTCCAGTCTGTGCTCTCCCCCTCAGAAGGCGCTTCCAGCGACGTGGCCCCCCTCGACAACGGAACCCCTCTAACCTCTGCTACCCTCCGTTGACCCCCTGTGAGAACTTCACGGTCACAGGGGGGCTATGGAACTGCCAGTCTGCTACGCACAAGGCAGACTTCATCTCCGCCTATGCCTCCCTCCTATCCCTGCAGTTCCTTGCCCTCACAGAGACCTGGATCACACCAGACAACTCTGCCACTCCTGCTGCCCTCTCATCCTCCTACTCCTTCTCCCACACCCCCCGGCGATCTGGCCGTGGTGGTGGTACTGGTCTACTGATCTCCCCCACCTGGAAATTCTCTGTTCTCCCCCTCCCTGACCTGTCTATATCCACTTTTGAATTCCATCCTGTCTCTATCACCTACCCTGCTAACCTCTATATTATTGTTATTTATCGTCCCCCGGGGCCCCTGGGAAGCTTCCTGGATGAGCTAGACACCTTGCTCAGCTCCTTCCCTGAGGACGGCACCCCGCTGATCCTCCTGGGAGATTTTAACATCCACCTAGAGGCCTCCCAGTCTGCTGCCTTCCTACCACTACTCCACTCCTTCGACCTCTCCCTACAACACTCTCCCCCAACCCACAAGGCAGGCAACCTCCTAGACCTGATCTTCCTGAGGACCTGCTCCAGCTCCAATCTTACGGTTACCCCCCTGCATACGTCTGACCATCACTTCATCTCCTTCTCCCTCCCCCTCTCTCCACATCCTCCCTCTCCTCCTCTCCTCTCCCATCCCCACTGTCACTGTCCGCCGTAACCTCCGCTCCCTATCACCCTCTTCTCTTGCTCCCAGAGTGACTGCTTCCCTCCTCATCTCTCTCCTCAGCACTCGACTCCCTATGCCCCTTCGTTCCTAGGCCAGCACGCTCATCTCCTCCCAGTCCATGGATGTCTGACATCCTACGCACCTCCAGGGCCAGCCTCCGCGCTGCTGAGAGGAAGTGGGCTAAATCCAGGGACCCATCTGACCTCTCAGCCTATCAGTCTCTCCTGACAGAATTCTCTTCTGCTGTCACTGCCGCTAAGGCAAAATTCTACCAAACTAAAATTCATAACTCCATTTCTAACCCTCGTCAACTTTTCTCTATTTTCTCTTCTCTCCTCAGCGTGCCACCTCCTCCACCCCAGTCTTCCTTCACTGCAGATGACTTTGCAGCATTCTTTGACGAAAAGATTCCAGACATCCGCAGCTCCTTTGCGCCCTCCGCCCCCTCTGCGCCCTCCATGCCCTCTGCCCCCTGTTTCTCCACATTTTCTCTCCTCTCAGACTCTGAAGTTTCCCAGCTTCTGCTCACCCACCGCCCTACCACCTGCGCCCTCGACTCTATCCCCTCATCTCTCCTCCAGGCAATCACCTGACATCCTCCCTTTTGTCACCTCCCTTGTGAACTCCTCCCTATCTTCTGGATGTTTCCCCTCATCCTTCAAGAGGGCCCACATCACCCCGCTGCTGAAGAAACCCACACTAGATCCTTCAGTCATTCAGAACTACCGCCTGGTATCTCTCCTCCCTTTCCTATCCAAAACACTTGAACGTGCCGCATCTAACCAGCTCTCTGCTTTCTTCTCTGAGAACAACCTGCTTGATCCCCACCAGTCTGGCTTCAGGCCTGGTCACTCGACCGAGACTGCACTCCTCTCGGTCAGTGAGTCACTCCATGCCGCACGAGCAGCCTCCCTCTCCTCTGTCCTGATTCTTCTAGACCTCTCCGCTGCATTTGACACTGTGGAGCACTCTATCCTACTGTCCTCCCTGCCAGCAACAGGGATCTGCGGCACAGTCCTTGACGGGATTGAGTCTTACCTCTCTGACCGTTCCTTCCAGGTTGTCTGGGCGGGTAAGGTATCACCACCCCGTCCCCTCGCCACCGGAGTTCCCCAGGGCTCAGTCCTCGGTCCCCTTCTCTTCTCCTTGTATACCAGATCCCTTGGCCCTGTAATATCTGCCCATGGCTTGTCCTATCACTCTTATGCCGACGACACGCAACTCTTTCTCTCCTTCTCCCCATCGGACACACAGGTCCCTGCCCGCATCTCCGCTTGCCTGAGGGACATACAGAGCTGGATGGACAATCACCACCTGAAGCTCAACCCGGGAAAGACGGAGCTAATCTTTATTCCTGCTCTATCCTCTCCCCTCCTCGACACCTTAGTGACATCATCACCCTGTGCCAAGAATCTCGGAGTGGTGATGGACAACAGGCTGTCCCTCTCCAAGAACATCGCAGCAGTAAGCCGGGCATGCAGATTTTTCCTATATAACATCCGCAGAATCCGCCCCTCTCACCACCTACTCAACCCAGCTCCTGGTCCAAGCAATGGTTCTATCCCACCTGGACTACTGCAACTCTCTTCTGGCTGGACTACCGGCATCTGCCACCAGACCCCTGCAACTCATTCAGAATGCTGCGGCTCGTCTGGTCTTCAACCTCCCCAGACACTCCCACGTCACTCCCCTGCTCACTACCCTCCACTGGCTGCCCGTTATAGCTCGCATCAAATTTAAAACATTGGTCCTAGCATACCAGGCAGTCAAGGGATCAGCCCCAGCATACCTCCACAAGATATTCAAACCCTACATGCCAGCCAGATCCCTCTGTTCTGCTACCTCAGGATGCCTAGCACTTCCCCCTCTTCGCACCTGCACTTCCAGAACACGTCTCCTGTCTGTTCTGGCCCCACGATGGTGGAAGGTCCCCCTGTGGAGGTCAGAACAGCTGAGACACTGACCCATTTCAAACGACGACTGAAGACACACCTCTTCAGGCTGCACCTCTCCCCATCCCTCCCTACCCCCCTGTAAATGACTGTAAGCTTAGGGTTGTAACTAGGCAGCTGTTTCGTAGGTGACTTAGGTGCATTAACTGTCTTTACTGCTTGTATTTTTTCCATAGACTGCGTTGTTGCCGTTCTCGTTGTGTTAGTGTTAATCAGTTTAACCTTCAGGGTCCAAGTTGAACTATGCGGTTGTTCCCTGCACTTGGACCGGTACTTCTCTCTAGGGGTTTCGTCATACTTGTTCCTGGTTATGGTTATACACTTTGTTGTACGTCGCTCTGGATAAGAGCGTCTGCCAAATGCCTGTAATGTAATGTAAATGTAATGTAATACACCAGTACCTGCATGCCTTAAATCAAGAAAAAGTTTTACAACAGTGGACGAATTACCAGATAATGTCCCCTTAACTATGTAGGCTTAAAATGTTAACACATAGACCAGTTAACACATCCTAATACTGCTGTGCAAGACCCAGCAGAGAGTTTGCCAAATGGAACATCACCAAATAGGAGAGAATGGTGAACACTTAAGAGCAAGATCTGGAGTAGGAAAAACAGGATCAAATATGGTTAGATGGGATTGAGCAAACATGGGAGATGCTTATGCTTATCAGACCGACTCTATTACTACTGCAGATGGCTGTACAATGAATGAGAACTAAATTCTATGTTGCACTTTGGTCCGGTAGGTAACGTTACTGGTCATACAGAAACTGCCACAAGATACAGACTTCACGGCAGGTATGTTGCAGGGTTTCTGGGGTGGTACTGTAACCACACAAATAAGACAAAAACGTTGGACAGTGGCTGCACGCAATGTTATTAATAAAGAATGGTAGGACTAACTCACTCCACTGCACTCTTCACATATAGGCTAATTCATTGCATGCGACATGTCTACAATTTCATTAAGCAAACCCAAAAATTGTATTAATTTACGAAATTGTCACGGTTGAGGAGGGTGGGACGCAATTGCGGACCGAGGGGATCTAAAAGTTAACCCTGAGGGGTAACCACAAAATCGCCGAGCGATAGAAAGGGAAGGGTAAAACCAAATAATAAAGAGCTAAGTAATCGCTCCCTCCACTCACTGAAACTTCTGTCAGCAGGCTCAGAAAACTAAAAGAAATGAAATACCGCCACAGTGTAGCTACCCAGAAAGAAGACCCCCACTAGAAAAACAGAGTGGAGTCACTTACAAAAGAAAAAGGACACTTGCAGCCTGGCGGGTAGAAAACAAAAGGAAAACTAAAGAGACGAGGGCAAAATGTCCTCCACAGCGCGAAGAGATAAACAGCTTGAGAAGAAACTAAATGGTGATCAAATCTGGCAGATAGGATCAACACGGTAACTTCTGCCGATTCTCACACCCCTACACACCAAGAGTCTGACAAACAATGAGTCTGCGCTGAACCCCAGAAATCAGGGGCTCTTCTCTTCCTGCTCTCAACGAAGGCGGACGCTTTTTCCTCTGCTCCCTCCCTGTCCTTATCTGCCCCTGCTTGCTGCTCTCTTGTCTTGTGCTGTGTCTGTCTGAACTATCCGGAGCCTCTCTCTGCATTTCTCCCCGAAACCTAAAAGCATGGATCTGATCAACTAGTCTCTCAACGCAATTGATAGTATTTTCTCGACGAGAAGAACGGGTCAGGGAGAGCCCTCTTGCCCTGACGGAACGTTTGCAGCCGGATACACGATGGACTCCTGGAAGGAGTGGAGGGTCGTGTGCCTGTCGATCCTTTCCGTTGAGGACGTTGAAGACGTTTACTTGATTGGAATTATGATAACAGGCTTTCTGCTGTTTGGAGCTGGCAGCATCCTGATTTATCGCAAAATGCCAAAGGCGGTGGCAGCACTACTTGGGAAGCTGCCCGCCATTGAGGGAACGGGCAGGGCTGTCAACACTCAGACTCAAGCGATTTGCGAGCTCAATCACAAACTGGATGCGATTGGATCGCAAATTCGCATGACGGATACCAACTTGGAGAAGTTGTCGGTTCGGTTCACTGAAATGGGCCACTAATTTGGATGATTGGAACAACGCTGAGAGAACCACAGGACTAAAGGTAGACGAAAAATGCAGAAGTCTGCCTGAACCCAAAACAATCCTTATCCTCATTGGCTCCCCCACATCGGCCTTGGAAGGCTGATATCTCTCCACTCTCCTGGATTGTTATGCAGACAGATGCTCGGCCCTGCCCCCACCTCCCTGCTCCTATGGAACTTTGTCTCTGGATCAGGACTCTTCGAGGTCATCTCCACGGCAACGGCCGTGTCCTCGTCATCAGTATCAGACGGCAGAGACAATGTTGAGACTGTGGTGGAGATGAAGTCCATGGACTTACACACACACGCACATGAAGATAACACACACACCACCTCCTACTCAACGCCTTCTTGGCTCCCACCCCCCCTCCCTCCCCCGTTACAGTGCAGTCTGCTGAGGGTTGATGCGATGCGCCTGAGCGGCTGCGCGCTCCCCCCAGTGTCTGTGCTGCGACACTTCCCCTCCCCTACACCCTACCCCCTACCACATGTGCAAGTCTTCGAGTTTTGTTGTAATGTTTGTAATGTTTGTAATGTTTTTATGATGTTGCTATGTGCTGAGGTTTTTCTTCGTTTCAATGAAACGAGTGCCCTCTCGTTTCATTGAAAGGACTGTTTTTTTCCTCCTCCTTCCTCCTGTTCTCTCATTTCTCATCTAATAAGTTGGCGCCGCAGATGGCTGCCTCGGTGTGTTGACCAAAACAAATTCCTCGTATGTGTAAATGTACTTGGCAATAAAATACGATTCTGATTCTGATTCTGATTCTGATATAGGCCTCCCACACCTGACCCTCATCAGGGACAATTAGCTCAGAGCAAATGCCTGTGAGGTGCCGTCACCTCACCAAAGCACTCACACACCTGCCCCTCGTCAGGGTCAATTAACCCGCAGAAATCAGAGTGAGAGGTGCCACCACCTCACAGAAATCCAACTATTTCTTCCTTCAGTCTACTTCATAATACTGTGTTCAACCACTAGCCAACATTTTGTGTCTGTGTGTGTGTCTGCGTGTGTGTACTACTGTACATTTCTATATGTAGGCTACTGTTTTGCAGAGCTACTACCTTAACTAGCCTACGTTTTCCATTATCATGTGTGTACTTTCTATTTCTAAAATCAAGTACCTACAATTGCAGGCTAGCTGTATTGGCATAAAAGTGCGTTTGTTAGACCACCATCATTTATTCACTACGAAAATCTCAGTTCACATTTAAATCCCCATTGTCCATCGGATATTGAAAGCAAAACCTAAAATAGACCACATTGTGTCACCAACACAATTTCCTTGTGCCAATTGCACTGCCAACGTTCGTTACTATCACGTACAATGCAAGCCAAATTGTATGGAAACCTGTATTGGCATAAATGTTTATTCATTACACCAATGTCATATCTGGACAAAATCCCAGCTTGTACATTCACACCATTATCCCTCGGATATTTACAGCGAAATTCCCTGCCTAAACTGGACATGATTTATCCTGTTACCACAACGGCTCTGCCCCATATAAAATGCAAGTAATCGTGTTGCTGTCACGTAATATTTGACATTTGAGTTACCATACCACGAATGAATGCACACGCTTAATGTAACAAAGTTCTCAACAGCAGCAGATTGGCGTCATTTCACCTCAATCAAGCATACCTGTTTGTCACGCAGGAGCCTAGGGAATGAGATGAAAATGGCAAGAATTCCGCATGTAAAACTATACGCCAACCTACCAGCATGGCTTCTGTGATCGACGTATTGTCCACCCCTGACATACAGTTCACTGTCGTTTCTTTGTCATTCATGGTCAAGGAAATATTCTTGAAACCATGCGTTGTGTGTTTTTTTTCATCTACAATGTGTGTTACCATGCATGTATGTGTATGTGTCTCTCGTAGCCTACATTTATATATGAATATAAATATTATCACAATTACTATTATTACTCATGACTAACACAGTACAAAAAGATATGATATCTGATCAAAAACCCGTTTTCAACGTACAAAAATGCCAAGTTTCTAATACATATTGAGGCCTATTACATACATATAGAATTTTACAAATGTTTACAAACTTCACTTCTGTTTGCCCCAGAAATGCACTCTATGCTTCTACACACAGGGCCAAATTACTTGAAAGAATTTAGAAAACACTGGGCAGCATTGCTGTGGAATACAACTTGTTTGATGTGTGTGAGCTAAGTTAACCAATATTGTTTAATGTAACTTGGTACAATTTTGATATCAGTATTTTTAATGGCAGGTGTAGATTTGAAGTAATTACTTATAGATAGCGGTTTGTATGTGTTAGTAACTTGGCATTTTTGTATGTTGAAAACATCTTTTTGATCAGATGTATATAGACATTGCTTCCCCTCTGTGATTCCAATGAAATATCACGGATTGCATTCAAATTTTCAGATCACAGGGAATAGCATATAGCCACACAGACTCTGACTGTTTGAGTTTCTTCAAGAGGGCAATAAAGCTTTCAAATAAGAGAAAACTTTCCAGGACACCACAGTTAGAAGACCTCTGGGGTAACCTACTTGCCCAAGGATGTTCAGCTTGATGTTTGCGGAGTGAGGAGGGGGATAGAGAATAAACAGATTCCTATGGTCACAGAAATTATATTGTCTATTTCTCAAAGGTGATAATCTGAAAACTACATATCCAAAACCACTGTAGGCAATGGCGGAACTGGTAATTCTGGCAGATTTTTCTTTGACATTCTTGTTTTCTTTGCATTATCTCTGATCTTATCTGTGTACAGCGCCACCCTTCCTGCTCTGACAGCACTCTGAACACGACAGGATTGACAGGCAAGTAAGTAAGCCTCCTTGCTGAGAGGTGTCCTGATTAGTTTGTCCTAGATTAGATTCAGAAGCTGTGAAATTTGAATCGCCTGATTTCAGAGCCTGGGGCAGTCAGAGACCAGAATTTTTTATTAACGAAATATGAAAGTTTGTTTTTTTCTAAAACAAACATTACATATTGCACCTTTATGTCCCATGCTCTCCATAAACAGCCTTAACCAAACTAAACCATGCAAAATAGAGTGGGGAAAATGTACACAGAATAAGGCTATTCAGATTTACCATTCAACATCCACAGAAGAGCAGAAACAATTGGAGCAATTACTTAATCAATATTAATAACTATACACCAATGTTTTTTGCCTCTCTGTTTACAGTATCCACAGTGCCTAAAAATATTGGCACCCTTTATGGAGATGACCAAAAAGGCTATATAAAATAAGCAAGACAGGTAATGAACTGTATTGTATGTTCCAAAAATGACCTTTGCATATATCAACAAACTGCATTTACCTTTATGCCAATACGGTCTCTCAGAATGAACAATTTTTAATAATAATTATTTTATTTTCCAAAAATCAAAGTCAGGAACTCAGGAAGTTGGATTGAAACTGCATGTTATGACCAGAAGAGGCCAAAATTTTGCCAACATAAGGAAAAAGGATACTTATGTTTAAACGGACATCATACCTACAGTGAAATATGGTGGTGGATCATTGATGTTATGGGCTTATTTTGCTGCTCCTGGGGCTGTTATTAAGGTCAGTAAACTCAAATATTATAAAAGCAAAAACAATGACATTTTGGCCAAATCCTGGCATCCAGCAACATCACTATCCCATTTTTTGAACATACAATGTAGGCCTGTGCGGGAGAGGAAGTCAGCCACCACCATCTGAGCCCCCAGCCTATAGATAACCTTGAACTTATATGGTTGTAATGCCAGATACCAAGAAGTGATCCGTGCATTGGTATCTTTCATGCGGTGTAGCCACTGAAGGGGTGCGTGGTCCGAACAGAGGGTGAAAGGGCGTCCCAGGACATAATAGTGCAGGGCACCGACCGCCCACTTGATGGCCAGGCACTCCTTCTCCGCTGTGCTGTACTTTGCCTACCGCTGTGACAGCTTCTTGCTAATGTACAGCACCAGGCAGTCGACCCCCTCAACCTCCTGGGACAAAATGGCCCCCAGCCTGCTGTTTGATGCATCTGTCTGCAGATAAAAAGGGAGAGCAAAGTTAGGTGTATAAAAGAGCAGCTCACCACAGAGAGCCTGTTTTATCTTCTCAAACACCTGCTGACACCGCTCCATCCACTGGACCAGATCTGAGACACCCTCCCGGGTCAGATCGGTCAGGGGACTGGTCAGGTCAGAGAAAGCTGGAATAAATCTTCTATAGTAGCCTGCCAGTCCCAATAACTGTCCAACCTCTTTTTTTGTCTTGGGAATCAGGCAGGCCGCAATAGCTGCTGTCTTATCAACCTGGGGACGCACCTACCCGGCGCCCAAGTGGTACCCCAGATGCCATACCTCCCTCCGCCCAACTGCATACTTCTTTGGGATGTCCGTAAACCCCGCACACCTCAGAGACCCAAGCAGCGCCCCCACATGCTCCACATGCCAGTCCCAGGTATCACTACAAATGATTACATCATCCAAGTAGGCTGCAGCATATGGAGAGTGGGGCCGTAGCACCCGGTTCACGAGGCGTTGGAAAGTAGCAGGTGCCCTGAACAGCCTGATTGGAAGAGTGGAGAAAGCAGTTTTTTCCCATAGACTCTGATGACAAGGGAATCTGCCAGTAGCCCTTGGTTAAATCCAGCGTTGTGAAAAAACGAGCAGTGCCCAAACGGTCCAGGAGGTCATCGACGCTAGGCATAGGATAAGCATTGAAACGTGAGATATCATTCACCTTGCGATAATCAACACAGGAGCGTACAGACCCATCCTGCTTAGGCACAAGCACAATGGGGCTGCTCCATGCACGTTTGTTTTTTCTATCACTCCCATCTCTAACTTAGCCTGCGATTCAGCCTGCAGTTTTCTTTTTGTGTTCAGGCAATCTATAGGGCCGAGAACGCACCGGCACTCCTGGAGGTGTCTCAATGCGGTGGTGGATGAGATTTGTGCGCCCTGGCAGAGTGGAGAACGCATACACTAAGCGCTTCTGCAACTGGGCCACATCTGACTCTGCTCACTGACAAAGGGAGAGATGGTCTTCACAAAGGGCCAGGGTAGAATTGGCCGATTTTGTCACTTCCAGACCCAACTCATCTCTCTCACTCACTGTGGTAACCAAAGAAACAGAAGCCGCCTCTCTCCACATTTTAAGGAGGTTGAGGTGATAGATCTGTGTTGCCCCACCCCTGCCAGGTCATACAACTTCATAATCAACATCTCCCACTTGCCGTGTGACCACAATGACCCTTGCCACCTGCTAAGTAATTTGGAGTTAGAAGAAGGGAGTAATACAAGTACTTTACCTCCCGGTGTAAAATGTTATTATATGCATGCTGTTGCCGTTCTTGTGCCTGTGTTACATCCGCCTCTGCTACTTCCCCGTACATGCCCTCCACTTCCCATTCGGTGGCTCCCTAATCACCTTCCCGGTAGCTCCCGCCCTCTCTCTCTCCCTGTGTGTCTGTGTGTGATTGTCGGAGTGGAGACAAGTGTACTGGAGTCAGAGCAGAAGCGCCACCAGCTGCATCTCATAATCAAGACTCCTACAAATACTCAGCTCTGCCACATCCACGCTGCCAGATCGTAGCCTCTGCTCAGTCAGTCTATGCTTCTAGCCATTTTTCCTATCGCTAGGCCTAGCTACTCTGATAGCCTGTTTGTTAAATCGAAACCTGTGTTTTTTCCCTTGCAGTTCCGTTTGCTCTTTCTCCAGTCCCTGTCTTCCGCCCCCGCTTCGTCAGCCCTGCTCCCCTGTCCTGGACCCCGTTCGGCTCGCTTCCCCCAAGGATTCTGCTCCAGATCTGCTCAGCTCGGTTCCCCAGCTCTGTGTTCCACTCTGCTCAGCTCCTCCTTAGATTCCACTCCAGATCTGCTCGGCTCGGCCCTCCAGCTCTCCCTCTGCATTCACCCCTGCCTCCACGGCCTGCTGCTAGCCCGGCTCCCCATTCTTCCAGCTATCTTCCCAGCTCCGTCGACTCCATGGCTGTCCCTTGTCTGTTCTCTCTACCCTAATAAATACTCTGCTATACCTTAATTCGGTCTCCCTGCCTCTGTGCCTTGCACGTGGGTTCACCAGCCTAGAGCCCCCTTAACAGTCTGTAGCAAATGCTCCTGTGACAATTGCCCTAGAGTGTGGAGCTTTGCTCTCAGGTCCAGAACGTACTGAATTTCATTTTCACTTGTGCTTGTACCTTCCTCCCAGTTTTCCTTAATTAGATCGAACACACCACGTGGCCACCTGCCAAAAAGTAATTGAAAGGAAGAAAATCCCATGGAGGCCTGGGGAACCTCACGCACTGCAAACAATAAAGGGTTTAGCCACTTATCCTAATTACAAGAATCTTCGAGCATGAACTTGCAAATCATTTTTTTGAGATGTTTTATTAAATCTTTCTATCAAAGCGTCAGTTTGGGGATGGTAGACTGATGTTCTGATTGATTTCATTCCCAATAATTTATATAGTTTGCATAACGTGCATGACATAAACGAAGTGCCTTGATCGTTTAGGATCTTTTTCCGGATCCCAACCCCGAATATTATTTGAAACAATGCTTGTGCAACATCCATAGCCGACATGTTTTGCATCACCACTGAGCACATCACAAAGCTCACAGATTCCTATCGACTGTGATTGCTTCCCCATGTAACCTCTCATTACATTAGCAAACCCCAACCAATCAGTACCTAATCAAAGGGTATGTGACAGGTGACAGCTAACCGCAGACTTTACTCTATGCTTTTCCCCCCGTGTCGAATTTCCACTGGCACCACTGGGTAATCCTGAATATCCCCATGCACACACCTTATTGACACCCACAATGCTTCCACCAATGCCTCGGGCCGAACCAAGCTTTGATGAATCATGGTTGGGGTTAAGGAGACCCTTAATTCAAACAAGCCTAGCATGTACCCTCTTGGATCCTTATCGATATTTGGTACATCCCCTCCTGACCAGGGGAGTGGACTGGAAACCCAGCGACCTGCACTACTTGCCCCACCACCATCAAGGGAGAGTCCCTGCAGATGTGGCTGGGCCACCCACAATGCCAGCACTCCTGCTCAGGCGCTTGAGGAGGTCTCTGGGTGGCTGGCACTGCAACCACTGAAACCGAGGACTGTGAGGGAACACAGAAGTGGTTGTGGGAAGATAGGGTATTAGGGGGAGGAGCAGAGGACGGTTCCCCCACTATCGACAAGGGTGGTCTTCTCCTTGGCACCAGAACTGGATGAGAAGACCGGGGTTCCCTCGAGGCACAGCCAAGTAGTGAAAAAGGTTGGATGGTGCTGAGGTGATCCTCCACCAAGGCATCGGTGGCATCCAGTGAGGTTGGTCTGTGGCAGCGCACACAGTCAGCAGTAGCTGTCGGCAGGCTTAGGACAAACTGCTCGAGCGTCACCTGCTCAACAACCTCCACCGCTGAGTGCACTGCAGGCTGGAGCCACCGGTTAGTGGCATCTCAGAGCTGCAGAGCCAGAGCAAATGGGTGGCTGGCATCCTCATATTGAAGAGACCAGAAGCGGCGACGGTGGTCCTCCGTCGTTCAACCTACTCGGTCTAAAATTGCCCGCTTCAGGTGTTTGTAGATTGTTCTCGAGGAAGCCGGCAGTCTGTGCGCTGCTTGTTGAGCCTCCCCAGCAAGAAGGGGAAGCTAATGCACAGCCCACTCCTCAGTGGGCCACCCAAAGGCAGTTGGTGTACCCTCAAACATGGCAAGGTACACCTCCACGTCTTCCGTGTCTGCCATTCATGGAATCTGCAGTCCGGCATACCTTCCAGTTGGGGTTGTCGGCGGCAGCTATCCAGTCGGGTTCCTCTGCAGCATACTCCGCAGGAGAGCCCGATCCTCTGCCTGCCGGAGTCAGCTCCAAAAGGGCGGTGGTCTCCCTCTCCTGCAACGCTGCTAGATGTTTCAGGGCTTGCCCCAGCGGCGATTCCATCACCCTCGCGCCTGCTTGTCCTTCCATGGATTGTACGGTCTCCTCTCTCCCCTGTATGGGCCACCAATGTAACAGGTTTGGTTTTTCCTCTCCTCATAAACCACACAGTTTTCAGTTCAGATGCACACAGAAAAGAGTACCACACCCATAAACGTTTGGAACACATTATAGAGTATCAAATAATAGGTGCATAAATATGACATAGTAAAGACATAGATTGCCAGTACATCATAGATATACCTTGGTTATTTTATAATATTTTCAAGTAAGAAATCCAGCATAGTCTGCCTTTAAAGTTTAAATCTGTTTAGTGCAGTAGTTCCCAAACTCGATTCTGGGCATCCCCCCCACCCCCCCATTAAGCCATATTATGTCAAAAATACTTTGCATGTCACAAATAACAATTTTGTGGTACATTGCAAACAATGACATAAAATGAGGTTAAAAAAATTTTGATTGAATAAAAGCCAGAGGTAAATCAATAGGCTCCTTATCAAGTTGTTGAACTTGTGTTAAATTTTTCATGATCTTTTCTTTAAACTTATGAATACAATGCAGGTTTGGCTCATTATCATTTACTTTGTCTTTGTGATCTTCATTATCTTCCAGATGGTTAGTTTTATTGGCCAAGTGTCCACACTTTCACCAATTAGGAGCCTATCGATTCTCCTCAATCTTTAATTTGAAGTTTTATCTCTTTTTATGCAATTGTTTGCAATATAACACAATAAGCATAACATAATATGAACATGGATATTTTATTCTTTATTACATGCATAGCTGGTATAATGTGACTTAATAGCGTAAATGATCTCTCTAAACGTGAAAAGCACCTAATTAAGAAAAAATAGCAGCTTGCTAAAACTCTAGGATTGCGGCTGGTTGGAAATAAAACCACCATACACAGGAGGGCCCGGGGAATTTTGGAACCCCTGATTTAGTGCTAGCGTGGATCTGATCTGGCATGGGACAAGCCTCCAGTTAGCCTAAAAGCCTGTTCTGAAAGCAGGTGTCTGTCCTAGTGTTGGATGGGCAGGGCAGGTTCAATTCAGTGAAAGGAAGATTCTCCACCCTGTTCCTTAAGCCACCAGTGATAACCCATTGACCTAGAGCAGCTACATTGTGTGAGAGCTTAGAATAAAGATCATATCTTTTAATTACATTTTTTGCAAGATGCTGGGGTTTGTGGGGTGTATACAAAAGCAACTAACCCCACAAATCCTGGGTCCCAGTTATTGTATTATGACCTCAAAGAGCTAGAAAAAATCTGCCCTGATTTGTGTTTTAGTTTTTTCCTTAACCTCTTAGTGCAAAGCCCCTAGTGGTCGACACGCCGGCGTGCCGAGATTGCTGAACTCAGTGCCAAAGTATAAGTTAAAAACAGAAAAACTTTGTTTTATTTTCATTAGTAGACGATACACGACAACTATACCGAATATGGAGTTTCACAGCGTCACCATTGTCACTCCTCATCTGCAACTACACCCTCTACCGTTGACATAATGGACAATATTGTCTATCTGGGCATTCATAAAAATATTCTTTCACCACGCAAAAATCGTATTCTGTCATAGCCACAAGATAAACCCAACAATAGCCCCAAGATATGTCAATACAGCAGTGAAAATGCTGCTCACTGAATAACGAAATAAACAAAGACAAAGTTTTCAAAAAATGATACCATGTCATTCTACAGTCAATATCTGGGAGTAAATTTTGAATAAATATAAACCGTACCATTGGTTGTATGCGTAGAGATGTCCCTTTTGCTAAAAAAAAGCAAATTAATTTTTTTCGCCTAGACAATTGCATTTGTGGTGCTTTATTTCTTCCAAAATTATGAATATAAACTAATCTAAGTTAGTATTGTAAATGGTACGAATGTCTTGCTTCATTTCAAGCCATTTTTCAAGTTTATGTGGTGTTCACATCAGGAGTTATTAAGCTTTAAATAGGGTACCCCCTAAAAGGGCAAAGATTGGCCAGATTTGGCATGTGCGCTAAGGGGTTAAAATGGGTGGGGAAAGACCATGCTAATATTAATCTAAACATATTAAAATGCTGTTTACTGTGACCCTTATCTGTCAGATCATTATTTGTAGTTTCCCTTCAGTAATCAGATTTCTTCTGTTCTTTCTTGTGTCATGTATGATAAAAGGTTGTGGGGGGTGGGGGGTATTCGGGCCGGTTTAAAATGTGTCAAGTTCATTTGAAAGTATTTTTAATCTGCCGTAAATTCTTTATACCATACCAGAAATTAATAATTCTCTCTGCATTTATTAGTGTGTGAAGTGACTGGGGGCTTTCCATTTAGTTAATCTGAGCAAGCCAACAAGATGCTATTCATTATCTAGTTTAGCAGAGAACAACCTGTTTACCAGTCATTTAAATAATGGTCTGCTGTGATTCAGACTGTCTGGAATGATTTTTCTTCCTAGTCCTGAATGCTGCAATAGTGCTTTATTTCAGAACAGATGGAAGCAGGTCACTGTGTTCATATAAGAACCAAATAGGCCCACTGACAGAAGCACAAAAGGCTTTCACACAGCTATAACAGAAATACATGATCATATCTCTGTAAAATGTTTAAGCTATTTTCCCTTCTTGTTGTTGTAAAGTACATTGACATTCTTGTTAGAAAAAAATCAGCAAATATCGATTTTTCAGAAATTGCTTTCATCCTTTAATGTGTATTTTGCCTCTGATTTTGCCGGCCTGATCTTAAGACAATATAAGGTGGGATAGTATCAATCTTTCCTCAATAAGATGTCTGGCTGAAATAGTTTAGCCTTAGTGGGGTTTATGGAGTTTTCAAGTGCTTTCAATGGCTTTGTGGAATGACCTCTACTTCTTACCTTTTTATCAGCAAGATGTTTAAAACTTAACTCAACATTTTAGGTTTATCTTTTTATGCGAGACCTCAGACAACAGTGAACAAAGAGGCTAAAGAAAGCTTTAAAAAGAGACATGTAGCCATAACAAGCCTTTCTTAGAAAAAAGCTGTGATTTTTTACAGTAACTGAACCCAAACTGAATTATTTGCACAAAATTGCAAAATTAAATTTGGCATCCATCTCCTAGGAATCACATTGTAGAGCATGCAATTTAATCCATAACTCCTGCACATTTCAAGCATTTACTTCACTGCATTCTTAATTTCACTTTCCTACAGATTAATAGAGGGTTCAGTAATGTTCCCTTGAGCCAGTATCAGTCTATTCTGTAATGGACTAAAATGTGCTAATTTAACACACATATTAAACTGGAATTTTATGAGATTAAATGTGTGTGTGTGTGTGTGTGTGTGTGTGATCTGTGTGCACCTGTGTGCACACTTACAGTGCACCTGAGGAACATTGATTATTGTATGCAAATAATCCACACTCATTTGCCACAGAAATATGATTCCTTTTCCCATTGCTCTCTAGCTGGCACGGATATATGTCAGATGCACACAGAAACGCAAGGGAAAAGAAAAGAAGCCAGGTGATTTTAGCAAGAACATGCAGTTCTTCAGGTGGAAGAAGAGCAGTGATCTTTCACCTGGCAAAGTCTGTGCTGCCTTTAAACCCTGAAGAAAGTGTGTATATACCATGCAGTGGAATTCAAACCCTGCAGAATCTCATCTTCTATCTGTGCAATTTCACAAGACATACTTCTCACTTCCCTGGAGGTAAACACATTACCTAAACCAAAACTGCTTCACCAGCTATTACATATTTGTTTGTCAAGCATCTCTGTGGAGGGCGTTGGTCTGGGGAGCATAATCAGGCTGATTAAGAGCATGCCTTCTGTTAGAGCAGCAGTTGCACACAGTTGAGCACTCTCAGCTTGTTAAAACAGGTTTGATCCCCCAATAGGTGCTTATAGGTTATTATTTTTCTTATTTCTGTTACCTTCTGTTTTCTTATCTCTCTCTATCAGAACACTCTTATTTCAGTATCTATTTATCTCTCTGTCCCTGACCTGGAAAAGTTTGTGCCATCAGCATTGTGGGTGCAAAGAAGGATGGATTTTGATGATCTTTCTAAGCAGAAGTGTTTTCGTTTTAAAAAGTTTGTGATTCTGGGGTTCCTGTCTCTCCTACCTTTATCTCTACATGGAGGTTCTTAGAATGGGGTCACTCAGTGTAAATGGTTTAAGGGATGTGGATAAACGCAGCTCATTATCCCAGCTGATTAGTCTCAAAGAGGTAAATGTTTTTTTACAAGAAACTCATAGTGACAGTGGGAATGAGTTGGATTTTGGGTTGTGGGATGGAGAATATGTTATTAGTCATGGAACAAAACTTAGTGCTGGGGTAGCTATTCTGTTTGCAACCAGTATGAATGTAAGCATTCTGTCAGAGGTGGAGGTAGTACCTGGGCGCCTCATTAGTTATAGTGGAAATTCAGGAATTCCATTTTGTACTTATTAATATGTATGCTTCTAATAGAGGTTCAGAGAGAACAGAGGTTTTTTACAAACTGGGCAATGCTTCAAAAAAAATTTAACGATGATGACACTGTGGTTGTTGCTGGCAATTGGAATTGTATTGTTCAGTTCACTCTGGATTGAAATGGTGAGGAGCCTCACCCCGCAGCATGTGTGGAGGGAAAGAAATGCAGATGTTAGACAGTATACGTGGATGCATATTACAGCTGAATGAATTAGTGCAGCAGGTTTGGATAGGATATATGCGTCAAAGGATGTTTATAATTGGGTACTGCTTACGTCTATCCTTCCTTGTAGTTTCTCTGACCACCACTTAATTGCTGTGAACTTGACTCTAAACAAGACAGTATCTAGGGGTTCTTACGGGCATTTTAATACCAAATTGCTTCTTGACAATGGTTAACATTTAGAGCTTTTCAGGAGGAATGAAGGGAGCAAAAGTGGCCATACGAAAACCTACGGCAGTGGTAGGAGGTTGGCAAAATACAAATACAGGTTTTTACCCAGGAGTACGCATTACATTCCACTTCAAGTGTTGAATTTGCACTGCATTGGTTAGAGCAAGAGACTGGGAAAATTCAGAGGGATTATTTTGTAAGGGGAAGACCCTGGTCTGCACAGCACCCTTACAGGGAAAATTACAAGGGCTGGGAGATGTGGGCCGCCTGCCCAGCCCAGTGTCCAGCAGCAGGGGCCGCCTGCCCAGTCCAGTGTCCAGCAGGGGCCGCCTGCCCAGTCCAGTGTCCAGCAGGGCCTGCCTGCCCAGTGGGCTTCTGGACACTGGACTGGGCAGTCTTCTCTCTATGCTTCCAAATGTAGTTCTCCCACCATAGGGCCGACGCCATAAGAGCTTCGAGGTCAGAAGATCTGTTCAGCCCTGAGCGAGCTAGCCCGCCCTGAAGGATGTCCCTCAGGCCGTGCTGGAACCACTTGCATAGAGCTTCTTCGGACCACCCACTCTGTGAGGATAGCACGCAAAACTCAGTCATATACTACCCCACAATTACCAACCCCTGGCGTATGCCCAAGAGATTTCGCCCTTCCTCCTGCTCGGACAAGGGGGCCTGTCCTAAGGCAGGGCTGGTCCCGGAGGCCCTACCAGGGACCACCGGTTTACTCAATACCGGTAGCATGTCCAAGAAAAGCAGAGGAAAAAACCCCAAAAAAAGACATACCCGAGGGGGAAGAAAAAAATTAAATAAAAAATAACTCTGGGTCCAATGTTGGCTGGTTCCTTCTGTCACGATTCAGGGGGATTGGACCCAGGCACAGAGTGGGAAAAAAACTCAGGAGGCTCCAAGGTAAATTTAAACAAAGACTGTACTCAACACGGGCAGAAAACAGACAGGGCAGAACACAGGCAGGTCAGAACACAGGCAGGTCAAAACGCTGGCAGGAAGAACACAGGCAGACGGAACACAAGGCAGGCAGAACACAAGAACACAAGCAGGCAGATACATACAAGCAGGCAGATACACATGCAGGTGAAACACAAGCAGAACACAAGGAACCAGCACCCGAGTCAGGGAAACAAAGAACTTAAATAAACCAGACAATAACCAGACACAAGTGAACTCAATACATAATCAGACCAGAGAGGGAAGGGATAACAAGACAACCAAAAAACAATAATTGAATCATTGAAAACAATAATACAATTAAACACAGGGAGCAGAACAATGCTCAGAAGAAAGTAATGCACTGTCTACTTTCTTCGGAAGGATTCAACACATCGGATCCCATAGAGATGTGGAGAATCGCTGTAAGCTTTATTCTTATGTATGATAAGGAGGAAGCTTACAGGGTTCTCTGTACAGGGGCAAGTCGGGGGGGGGGGGGGGGGGGGGGTCTTTGAAAGTGTCTGTGCACGCAGATGGTGTAAATGTAATGATTTTGGGGCAAGCAGACATGTGTACAGTGAAACAGGCTTCATAAGTTTATGAAAGGGCTTCTTCAGTACGGGTGAACTGGGAGAAACGTGAGGCATTATGCTGGGGCACGTGTTGTGGAAGGGTTCTTATCAGGTTGCCTGTTCTCCTGGGTAATATATAGTGGGGTAGGGGAGGAATTCAATGTTTAGGAGTGTTTTGGGGTACATTTGACTTTGGAAGTTAGTGGAGAAGGTGTGTGCCAGGTTGTCTAGGTGGAAATGGTTGCTACCCATTATGAAGCTCAGTGTATACATGTATTGTTTATACGTAATACATTTTATAATTTTTTACAAAAAAATTTTCCCATATTATTTAATGTTGTAAATGTTCTGTTGTAATTTGTGCACTATCTGGCAGTAGGGAAACGGCACAAGAGCTATAGGGGGAAAAAAACGCTTGCCACCTAGTGCGTTAATTGCCACTTGCATAGCCAATTAACCCAAAGTTTAAACTTTGCTGAAAAGTGGTGACATGCAAGGAATTGCCGGCTAACTGTATGGTGAGGGAAGCTGAGGCAGGGAGATGAAAAAAGAATAAAACAGACTAGAGCGATTTACAGGAGAGAGGCCTTTTGAAACTGCTCACAAAGCACTCACAGTCCTTGGGGCAACCAAAAACTTAAAAAAAACATAGAGAGACAGGATTGGGTTGGGGGGGAGGGGGTGGTTTTCAAAGTGATGCTGCAACCCAAACTAATTCATCCCTGCCAGGTATGTAAGATCAGACCTCCAAAGCCCTCTGGGGGGAAAAGCATGGAGGGTCTGACTAAATAACATGTTGGGTGTGCAGCCACAAGTTCATTGAGGCAGAAAATTGGAAATGTGGTTTTGAGGCTACACTGGTTTACTCAAGCAGGGAGGGGCAAGGTTCTTCAAGGAAAACCCAGAGACATTTTTGATAAAAATCCCATCCTCGCTAAAAAACCAGGGTTTGCATGGTTAATTGCAACAAATTGGAATTCATCAAGACAATAAATGCAATAAGACCATTTCCAATTGGCATGCCATGACAGAAATGAAACTGGAGACCTATTAAGGTCTATGAATTACAGAGATGATGATTCTGTAAACACAAGATGGCAATACCGCTAGTGAGTTTTCAGCTTGCCTTGCGTCCGTGATGAGCTCAATACTGATGTACCTCTCTCATAAAAATAAGTCATGTGTTTAAATATGTGTGTGCGTGTTTTTGTGCGTGCATGCATAACTTTCATTTTACTTATATTGCTGTCAGAAATACTAACTAAAACAAGAAAGGACAACTCACTGGTAAATCCCTCAGTAGAAACTGAAGCAAAATGTTCTATTTTGTAAAGAAAGAGCACTTTTCATTGATGTTAGATACTGTTTGTTTTTATATGAAATGAAGTGCAATGCTATATTACAGAAGAGAAGGGGAATGAAGATTGAATGCACAAATATTTCCAGTGCCTGCTAATTTATGCCATAATATTCCATGCATAAGACACCCATCAGAGTTACAGTACATTTAAAAAAAATCTATTCACCAGCTTACCCTGTATAACTAAGGCTAATAAATAAATAACTCAGCATACACAAACATAAGCACATACACATGCACACAGAAATACACTTGCACATGTGAAAACACAGTCATACACAAACACAAATAGGCTCACATAAATGTTCAGAAGCATGAACACACACTCCTACTCTCATTGTGTCAACCAGAAATAGAAGGTAAATGGAAATTTTGTTTACACATCAAAATGAACATGAAGAAGAAAGAATACACTGAGTGCAACACTGAGGAATAAAGAATAAATAATATTGCTTCTGGTAAAAAAGAAATCAATTTCCTTCCACAACTATGAATTAAATAAGCAGGACCTGTCCTGCTCGCCCCCGAGGCCAACAAGGCCAAACTGCGCAAAAAGAGAGAGCAAAATGCCTTGTACATCTGTACTAAAAACTGTTGCTGTTGTTCTGGTTGTCACTCTTTAGTGAGTAAAATTTGCCAATTACATTCAATCCCACCATGCCACAGAGACATGCACACACGCACAGACAAACAACCACGTTACTTTTTTTTTGTTTGTTTTAGTAGCACTAAGCCTCTAAAGACAGTGTGAGATAACACTCAAAAAGATGACATTGTCCCCAAGAGCCATAATAACTGCGTAATCGGCTGGGAATGTGAGCCTTGTACCAATTAAAGCTTACATGCATAACGTCCATTTAAGTGCCTGTAAGGCTTATAGAGCCAGTTAGCTCCAATGCAAGCTCTTCAGTTACATACAGTACTGTGTTACCATCCTCCCCTGTGTGAAAGGTGGAAAGCCTTAATTCCCACTACAGTATATGCTCAGTCCCCAAAGATTTTGTACATGCTATTGGGATGGCATGTTATGCCTTGATGGGGCGGCATGCCCCGTACCTATACAGCACCGAGAGTTCAGCACATGTCAGGGTTCCCCACAGAAATAACCACAACAGCCACAGACACTCAGCCCTTGAAAACATTAATTTCTATACATTCTGACCCCATTTCAACAGGCACAATTCATAAACAACTTCACATGTCCACACAATAAAGCCCCAAAATTTGGGTATTTTGCGTTTTTTCCTTCTTATTATTCTTCTTCCTGCTGCCTAGTCCACAAAATAAATGTCTCCCCATTGGACATTTTACCGACACCAGCCAATCCTTCACCTACACGAGCCAATCAAAATCTCACATACACACGCAAAATATACATATCTTTTTATCCTAAAGCATTTCCAGTCTTAACATCTATTCTGTTCGTGGCCTAGTGGTCAATGTTACAATCTATGGACCATGGGGTCCCATGTTCAAGCCCTGCCCAGAGCAAGTTTCTTTAACCTGCTTTTTTCTCACTAATAATTATTATCACAGAAGAAATTTCCCACTTTCAGCAGCTAGTCTGTTCATGGCTTAGTGGTTCATGTCACAGTCTACATATTGAGAAGTTGCAGGTTCAAGCCCCACTGGAAGCAAGTTTCTTTAACCTGCTTTTTTCCTCAGTCATAATTGTCTATTACTTCTTAATTATTGCTTTTGCACCACATCTACCCGGAGTTCACCGACCGTATAGACTGCATTATGACATACCACTGACACATTCAGTTAACCGTTACAATATTTCAATGTCATATGGATTCAACGGGAGCTCTTCTATTATCACCCAAGAAATTTTCAAGTTTCAGAAGTTAGTCAGTTTGTGGATTAGTGGTAAGTCTCATTGTCTACGGATCATCAAGTCACAGGTTCAAGCCCTGCTTCAAGCAAGTTTCTCAAATGTGCTTCTTTGCTCACTAATAATTCTCTATTATTTCTCAACAATTTGCCTTTGCAGCACATCTACCCGGCGTTCAGAACGTTATTGTATATTTGCTACTTGCAATAAATACTGCATGTAAAATACATATTGTACATACATACATAGAAAACCTCTTTATCCCCATGGGGACATTTCCCTCGCAGCATGTTACATTCACATTTACGAACAGACATTTATACCAAGAAACATACAGTAATTCACGCAACAGAAAGGCTGGGCAGCTAAATACATACATACAAATACAAATTGGACATATGCACGCCTATTCAATCAATCTTGACTCTCAGGCCTGTCCATGTACTGTATGCTTATACACACAGGGCCAAGTGGCTTGAAACAACTGAGGAAATACTGGGTAGCATTGCTTTAGAATACAGCTTATTTAATTTCCGTGAGGCAAGATAGCCTATATTGTTTGTAGTACAGTAACTTGGCGTCATTTTGATATCAATACTTTTAATGGCAGGCCTAGATTTTGCCAGTTTGAATGAATGAGTTATAGTCAGTGTATGTCTTGTGTGAGTAACTTGGCATTTTTATATATCAGCAGTTTATGCTGATCTCATTTTTTATGAGATCAGCATAAACTGTGCTGTAGAAGCACTGATATGGCTGGCTCCAGAGGAAAGCCCAGGTAATCATCCATGACTACTTGCCATGCAGTCTAGGCCAAGCCAGAAACTCACACAAAATGTGAGTGAATGTGTGTGTGTGTGTGTGTGCACGTGTGTGTACGTGTATGTTTCACCCACTGTTCCAGTCTTCAAACAATGTTGTTAGCAAGGACCTGTCAGATAGGTGAAAATGGAGCCTTCATTTTCTGTTTCAGAGGCTTTGTGATCTGGCATTTCATCAGCAATAGAAGTTGACTAACCAAGATTCGATTTGGTCATGTTTCCTGATCTTGTCCTTCATTGATAGGCTAACTGGCTCTGCGGCAACACTAATGGATGATAAATTGAGTGCAAACACAATTTAGGACCTTTGCTTTCATCTCTGCCTGAAAAGGAAGGTGTGAAGCTCAGCTGCTCAGAAGATCTATTGTATAACATTTTGTGAGTTTAATTTTTTTTCATTACTGAAACATCCCTGTATCAACACAGCAGAAAAATTACTCATAGTGGATGACTGGCGTAATTTTTTCACAAGGTTTCCAATTTTTTTTAAATCAATGATCAAATCATTTAAGCAAAATGTTGAAAGCTGGAGAATACTAAAATGGTGTCACTCTCTAGGTTCTTACAGTGCCTTCGGAAAGTATTCAGACCCCTTCACTTCCACTTTCCACATTTTGTTTTGTAACATTCATTCATTCATTCATTCAACATTTATTTAAGATTCTCGGTGACAGTTGAGGGTAGGAACCCTCTTTCTCAATGCGCTGAGATTACAAGAGGTATTAGAAATGAAAGAAATAAAAGAGCATAAAAGAGATAGTAACAAGCATCAATCAAAAGCAGTTACAATCAAAAGTGATCAAATCTGTGAACAGCCTTATTCTAAAATGGATTAAATAAATTTGTATTCTCATAAATCTACACACAATACCCTATAATGACAAATCAAAAACAGGCTTTTAGAAATATTTGCAAATTTATTCTAAATAAAAAAACTGAAATATCACATTTACATAAGTATTCAGACCCTTTCCTATGCCATTCAAAATTGAGCTCAGGTGCATCCTGTTTCCGTTAATCATACTTGAGATGATTCTACAACTTGATTGGAGTCCACCTGTGGTAAATTAAATTGATTGTACATGATTTGGAAAGGCACAGACCTGTCTAAATAAGGTCCCACAGTTGACAGTGCATGTCAGAGCAAAAACAATGCCATGAAGTCGAAGGAATTGTCAGTAGACCTCCGAGACAGGATTGTGTCCAGGTAAAGATCTGGGGAAGGGTACAACAAATTTCTGCAGCATTCAAGGTCCCGAAGAACACAGTGGCATCCATCATTCTTAAATGGAAGAAGTTTGGAATCACCAGGACTCTTCCTAGTGCTGGCCGCCAGCCAAACTGAGCAATCGGGGGAGAAGGGTCTTAGTCAGGGAGGTGACCAAGAACCTGATGGCCACTCTGACAGAGTTCCTCTGTGGAGATGAGAGAACCTTCCAGAAGGACAACCATCTCTGCAGCACTCCACTAATCAGGCCTTTATGGTAGAGTGGCCAGATGGAAGCCACTCCTACTGCTTGCCAAAAGGCACCTAAAGGACTCTCAAACCATGAGAAACAAGATTCCCTGCTCTGATGAAACCAAGATTGAACTTTCTGGCCACAATGCCAAGCGGAAACCAGGAACCCCACCAGGAGTAATATATGGCTGCATAGCTACTAGGACAGGGGACAATCATACCCGCCTATCAAGAGCTAGCCCATGTAAAGTCAGGTCACAGCTAATTGACAGGTGACAGTAAGGAAAGGATTGCCACCCCCACAATGCTCTATGACTACAGGCTTCTTCCACCCTGTCTCCAGACTATAACTGATTATAAGCCTGAGCACAGAGAGTCTGACTCCTTTATAAATTTTGGAAGCCGTTTCCAGAGTAGTGGGGCTCTGTAGGAGAAAGCTCTACCACCTTTTAGGTTTTTGGAAATTCTTGGGACTACCAAGTAGCCTGCGTGTTGAGAACGGAGCGCCAAGCTTGTAGCGTCATACCCAAGAAGACTCAAGGCTGTAATAGCTGCCAAGGGTGCCTCAACAAAGTACTGAGTAAAGGGTCTGAATACTTATGTAAATGTGATTTCAGTTTTTTATTTTGAATAAATTTGCTAAAATTTCTAAAAACCTGTTTTCGCTTTGTCGTTATTGGATATTGTGTGTAGATTGATGAGAATAAAAATGAATTGAAACCATTTTAGAATAAGGCTGTTACGTAACAAAATGTGGAAGAAGTGAAGGGGTTTGAATACTTTCCGAATGCACTTGCCCATCTTCTTGCTTAAGACTAGAAAGGCTTGAGCGAATGCCATTGAGCGTTTGGACTTCAAAATGAAAATGACTCCAACACCGCAAATGCAATACTCTCCTCCTTCCATGACTTTTCCTAAATATTAGGACTTAAAATAACTTTGTTGTAGGGCTGACTGGGTAGTGTAGAGGTATAAGCACTCGCCTACCACCACTGCAGAGACCCAGGTTCAATCCCCAGCAGCAGTACTTCTGGCTTGGTCAGACGTTCCTAGGAACACAATTGGCAGTGTTCGTGGGTGGGAAGCCGGTGAGGGTGTGATTGTTGCCAAAACTGCAGGCTCTATGGCACTCCAGGACCAGGATTGAGTATCGCTGCAGTAAAAAGAAAAATACATCCATATAAAGCAGGGGTGTCCAAGCTTGTCCAAAAAGGGCTTGAGTGGGTACAGGTTTCTATTTTAGCCCAGCACTAAGACACCTGATTCTACAAGTCTTGATTGAAAACAATGATCAGTTATTTTGTTGAGCCATTCATTTATTTTTATATTTATTTTTATCTAATTATATAACATTATATAACATTTAACTAAGTTAAAGTTTATATAATTGCTCTCATTTTTAGTATGGGCTGCTTCTAACAAAACCTAACATGCCCCTGTACAACATTTAAAAATACTGCAGCATTTAACATGTGAGTGTCACTTGTAAACACTGCTGTCAATCATTGTCTGTGCTTAATTAGTGACAATTACTTCATCAACTTAGATTATTGAGGTGGTGTAAATGAGATAAATGTTTGAGCAGGGGCTTGATAAAGAGGCTATTGCTACCTCTAGCTGGTAGAGGACTGAAGTACCAATGTAAAAAAAGAAGGGGAGACAAACTGGTGGCCAAAGTCATTAGACCCTATAAACCTACCAGCCCTATCCATTCTGCTACCTCTGAACATCTGGCACTTCTTCCCCACTTTGAGGTTACGTCTCTTGTACTTTCTGGCCCCCTGGTGGTGGGATGAGTTTCCCCACTGGATTTATTTTTGAATAGTGTTACAAGTTTACCTGTGTAAAGATGATCTGTCAAGTGGTACCCTTGTTTTGCATTACAAATTACTGTTTGTTTGGTTCACAATACCCTTATTGGGCCTCAGTATTCATTTTTTTTTCTAATAATTTAGTGTCCAATGTGGGGCTGTGTTGTATACCTGAGAGTAACACTGATGTTCTACACTACATTACATCACTCTGGAAAACAGCATCTGCAAAGTGTTTGCAATGTAATGTAATGTGGAAGGAGAAATGACTGATCACTCTGAAATATTTTATTAAATAACCAGTTTGCTTCATTTGAGCCACTGAATAATAAGTTTGACCTCCTATCTACTTATCTATTCTGATATTTGGAAGTTTTTCAAAATTTCTAAATGCCTAATTATAAAACTATCCCCAGTCAAATCTTTGATTGATGACCTTTTACCAGGCCTGACGCTAATCATTTAATCTCCAGATTTGTTGACCTGTTTTCAATTATGGAAGAACATTCAACTTCACATCTCAGAAATTGCTGGGCCTAATTAGGTATTCAGGTTACAGAGGATGAGTGGGAAGAAGGTCTAAGGAGAATCCATACTTGCTCCATTAATTCCAGATATCAGCTCATTCATTATAAGGTTATGCTTCAGCTGAACTTTTCAAAAAACAGAACAAAACATAAGTAAAATATATCGCCCAGTGTCTAGTGATAAGTAGAGTAGAGTAATCATTTTTGGGGTTGTCCCAAGTTTCATAATCTAATTACTGGTTAGATATTTTCAAGTGTTATTTCCTTCCTGACCCTGAACTGATTACTGATTACACCATGGCTGAATACATGATTTTAACTGCTTTCCTGGCTGTTGCAGACACTTTATTTATCAATAATCACAACTGTGAATGAATGTAATTAGAGCATATTCCCAGATGCAACAACTACTGTTTTCCAGACATTGTTAATAGATATTCCTGATATCTATTTATTTTTTCACTTCCATTTTTCTGTTATATTCCATACTTCAGTGTTTGTATAGAGTGATGTTAAAATGAAAACACACCTTCTTTCAGTTCCATGGTTTTAATACATTAGGACACACCTAACCCTCATCTAGTCTCCACCCATTCCTAGATAAATCTAACCTCTTGTAACTCATAATACACAAATTTTACTTTGTCATAATTTATTCAACCAACAATTCCAACATGCAATCATTTATGTTTCAAGATATTTCTTCTGTTTATGTCCTTTTCACTAAATAATGTAAAACATCTAAATAAAATATGAAAAAAATATATAACCAGGTCTTGGTCTGACACGACCAGGCATCAACTGAACTCAACCAGGACTTAAACAATCAAATCAGAGCTTATGTAGGGCATTAGTTCTGCAAGGCACTGAATAATGACTATAATGACAACAGAAAAGACTGAGTGATCTGCCTTCTGTCTTGCAAGAGTTCATAATGTTAAATGTGAAAGTATTGGGACAGGAACAAAAGTATTTGGGTCGTGCAAAAGTATTTGGGTCGTAGGCTTGGGCCTTTTTGTGTGGAATTTGCATGTTCTCCCCGTGTCCACGTGGGTTTCCTCCAGTTACTGCAGTTTCCTCCCACAGTCCAAAGATATGCAGGTAGGCTAATCGGAAACTCTAAATTGCCCATAGGTATGAGTGTGTGAGTCAATGGTGTGTGTGCCCTGTGATAGATTGGCGGCCAGTCCAGGGTGTAATCCTGCCTCTTGCCCAATGCATGCTGGGATAGGCTCCAGCACCCCTGACCAGGATAAGCAGGTATAGATAATGGATAGATGGATGGATTTTTCTGTACTGCAGCACATTGGATTTGAATTAAAACAATGCTTATGAGGTTAAAGTGCAGACTATCAGCTTTCATTTGAGGGTATTTACAGCCATACTGGTAGTGATGTACAACTCTGGGATTTTGGAGTCGACTTTGAGTTGTGGGCATCTGAGGCAGCAGTAAAAGATTAAGAATATGAATATATGTGCAAGTGTTCATAGAGCAGTGGTTCCCAATCTTGATTCAGGCCCAACTCAATTTTTCTGAATAAACCTGACTAAACCTGACTACACACACATACATTCTAGCTAAAAAAAAAAAAAAAACACATAGGCATAGATTCAGTCATATTTCCTTTATCATGGATGACACATAAATTAGTGTCATATTTTTAAATGGAACTGTTTTTCATGAGGAATTGTATAAACGACAGCCCTAGTAATTACATTACATTACAGGCATTTAGCAGACGCTCTTATCCAGAGCGACACAATTTTGCATTTACATTGCATCTATTTACACAGGGGTCTGCTGACAGACCAACCCTGTGAGAAGTCTGGAATTTTCGAGTGAAAATGTCAGCCATGCTCAACACAAGCCAACCTTAGCTGACAAATAACAACAGGGGTAATTACCAAACTGCATTAAAGTGGTAAAGAAATTACAGCAACTTCAACATTTCAGTGTTTTTTTTTTTTTTTGCTACATGTTTGCTACCTAGCTAGCAAGCAGTGATACTCAGGTGCAAGGTAATAGCATACTCTTGAGGTAGAAACTAGGAAATGAAAATAAGAAAATAAGCAGAATATTGATGCTAGAGGGAGTGTCAGGAGCATACAATAAAGTGAACTTTAAAAAAAAACTTACAAAAAAACAAAATAAAAAAAAAAACATGTGTAGTGTACAGCACACTACACAACTTTTTGGCATTTAAACTCCTGAAAATTTTCTGACTGCTAATACTAACTCTGTGGAGCACATTTTTGTATATCAGCTGTTAATCAGTCAAAATGATGTTTCTGTGCAGATACCATCATCAGACTGTCGCCTACTCTCCACATAGGAGCAAACTTACTCTCACTGTAGTGTAGAGACAGTGTGGAAATTGAGGGTCTAAATCAGCCAGAAATCACTGGAAGCAACACAAATTATTTGAAGATCTAGTGTGGAGAGCTGTCCCCAGAGAAACAGGGACATCACACTCTTCATATATAATTGATTATTATTTTACTCACCATCCCATTTTATGTGAAAATGCAAAAAGGGAAAATATGTGGTAACCCTAGTAAACTACCAAAGGGGTTGTTCTGAGGGTATATATCATTATAAATAATTCACAGAAGAATAGACCTTTGCCCAGGGCTTCTGGTATGGGAACACAAAAGCACTTCATCATGTTCACCGTGGGTTCCCTGAAGGAATAACACTGATCGTGGGCAGCCATCTTGGGTCAACTTATTCCCAAACAACATCACTCTTCCGCACACTTTAAAGATTTCTTTTCCAATTCCCCTGTGACTCACTAGCATTCTACAGGAAAAAGTGTAAAGATAGAAGAAGGCCAGCCTCTAGTTACATCCAAGGTCTGCCTCTAGTTTGTTATACATCCATAGTACAATAATCTGAACAAAAACACGTTTTCAACATACAAAAATTACGAGTTACTCACGCATACAAAGCACTGTCTATAAGGCATTCATTAAAACTTTATAAATCTAGGCCTACCATTAAAAGTATTGATATAAAAATGAAAAGTTACTAAATGAACTACAACAAACAATATATCTGAGTTCACACAAATTAAACAAGCTCTATTCCAAAGCAATGCTACCCAATGTTTCCTAAATTATTTCAAGTAACTTGCCCTGTGTTTTTTCATCTTACCATCTGATGAGACTGTAGTCATTGAACCTTTATGTGTCACATGAAAGTGTAGAAAACAGCTTGTTTTATTTGTGTGCACTAAGACAGCCAATATTGTTGTTGCCTCATTTTGATTACCAACATTTTTAAGGCCAAGATTTAGCAAGTTTTAATGAATGACTTAAATACAGTGGTTAGTATGCATGATTAACTTGGGATTTTTATATGTTGAAAACGTGTTTTTGTTCAGATATGATTTCTTTTCATACCATGTTGGATATGAGTAACTGATAATAATAATGTATATAAATGTATGATACACATGCATACAGTGCCTTCGGAAAGTATTCAGACCCCCTTCTCCACATTTTAATCTACACACAATACTCGATAATGACAAAGCAAAATTTTGCAAATTTATTAAAAATAAAAAACTGAAATATCACATATCACACATGGAAACAGACATACATAGAGGCCCAAAGAAACACATAGGCATGGATTCAGTCATTTTTCCTTTATCATGAATGAAAAATAAAAGAAAGTCCATCCATCCATTGTCTATACCCGCTTATCCTGGGCAGGGTCGCGGGGGTGCTGGAGGCTATCCCAGAATGCATTGGGCAATAGGCATAAATATACCCTGGACAGGCCACCAATCCGTTGCAGGGCACACACATCATTCAGTCACCATTTGCTCACACATTCATACCTATGGGCAATTTAGAGTCTCCGAGTAGTCTACGTGCATCTCTTTGGACTGTAGGAGGAAACTGGTGTGCCTGGAGGAAACAGGGAGAACATGCAAACTCCACACAGAAAGGCCCAGGCTGGATTCGAACCCAGGACCTGCTTGCTGTGAGGCGGCAGCACTACCCACACCACCTTGCTGCCCACATATATATATATATATATATATATATATATATGTATATTAGTGTCTGTATGTACATACAGATACCAATCAAAACATTTGTTTTGCGTATTTCAGTTACAAGATAGTGACTCTGGGCCAAATTCAGGCGGAATTGGTGCAGATCCAGCCCGGAATCAGTTTCTATCTGGGTTATTTGCTAAGAAAACCAGGGAAGACCAATTTCTTTTGATATATATATAAATATATATATATATATATATACATACACACAAAATTATTCTATATAATTACTTAAAACACTTTTTTTTCTAAAAAATATTTCAAATTACATTTTAAATATGTTTCATGAAATAGGAGTGTCTCCAAACTGGCCATTAACTCTTTTCTATGTTTATTGATTGTCAGACTCTTCTGCAACTTTGTGGGGTCCGCCCTCTGTCAGTGGATGGAATAGCATGCCTGGTAATTGAACACACCTGCGATTAATCAAGCAATTACTACAGCAACATAAAGAGACTGCATGAGTGTACCAGTGTTTGGAGTGGTGTTATTGGGAGGCTGTGTTGTATTTGCCTGCAGAAATGTTAAAAATCACAGTACAGCTAAAAGCCTAAAGAAATGAATGACTATGATATTACCTACATGGTGAACATGAATAAAAGAGCATTGTATGGGCATTAATGTAACAGATACAGAAGAAATTCAGAATAACACAACAGTTGAACTTATGCATTAAACAAGTCAAATGTTTTTTGAATAAAGCCCCTCTAACAGACTCAAGGTGAATGAACGCTGAGTGCAGAAAGGTAAGAGCCAGGAATATAAGTATAGCTGTTAATCACAACTCTGGGCACCAGAAGGAAGTATCTAGAATTAAAGAGTTGACGGGTGATTTCAGACAGGGTTGTTTTAAATGAATAATTTCATATTTTCATTGTTTGATGGAACCGTATCATTGTAATGTTTCATGTTTATAGTCAGTCATGAAATATTTGAAATTATTATTTTACCAAGGTCTGTTGGTTTAATGTGTACATGTATTGGCATGTCCCTGACACATATATTGGTTTGTCATTTAAGATTGTATTGATTTGTCATCAATGCATCTCTTGTTTTGTTATCTACATGCCAAGTGTTTAATTCACTCATATATTGGTTTGATGTGCTTATGTATTTGGTTTGTCATTTACGTTTGTATTGGTTTGCCATTGATGCATATATTGGTTTAGCACGTTTTACAGAGAACTGTCACAAAGATACTTTACAGAATAGCAAGGCATGAGACAGAGCAAAAAAGTAAACAGAGCAAACACCAGGCCTGAACCCCCAAATAGCAGGTAAAAAAAAACTCCCTGTGGGGAGAAAACCCTCAAATGGTGGCGAGAGAAAACTCCCCAATGGGAAGAAATCTCGAGAGGAACCTGGCTATATAGGGGGAGCCCATCCTCCACTGGCCAGCCTGGTAAAAAGTAGCAGACAGCAAATAAAACTGGTTGAACAGGTTCCAGCTGAGGTGAAAGCTAACAATAGTAGAAGACCAAATGGTATAGTTAGAATAGTGCAGTTTAGAGGAGCCAGATGATGGATCTGGAGCTCCAGACAGCATCAAGGCATGGGCAGGGGAGGAACATGGCTGAAGCAATCCATGACCACTGAGCGAAGAACAGGACTGGAGCGATCCTGGGGGTTCAGGCCGAGGAAACAGGTTGGAGTGGTCTTTGGACTCAGGGCGAGGTAAATGGTAATGATAAATGGACTGCATTTATATAGCGCTTTTATCCAAAGTGTTTTAAAATTGATGCCTCTCATTCACCTATTCACACACACCAACTGTGAAAGGCTGTCATGCAAGGTACCAATCAGCTCGTTGGGAGCAGGGGTTAGGTGTCTTGCTCAGAGACACTTCGACACACCTAGGGCGGGGGATTGAACCAGAAACCCTCCGACTGCCAGACAACCGCTCTTAACTCCTGAGCTATGTCGTCCCAGGTAGGGGATGGGAGCCCCATGGAAAGAGAAAGACAAACAGAGAAGACATGGTTATGGTCAGCTACACTTGACACTAAGCTACCTAATATATATATATATATATATGGCATGCGGTTTCTGTCAAAAAGTTTGATTGATTGCTACCCTTGTGGTTTTTGAGGAGGTCACTTGAGGGGCGCCCCCGCCCCGTCCCTTTTGCGGAGTTGTTCATTTTGTAATTCAATATTTATTTATTTTATAGTCATTGTTTAATATTGTTTTATTTAGGTTTGTTGGTTTTTTAGCGTAGCACGTTTTGATTTGGTTTATATTTAATTTTAATGGAAATGTTTTTAACAGTAAAAGAATCCGTGAGGGAAAGTGTTGAATATCTTTGTGCTTTTTAAACGTGTTTGAAAAGGGTAGTGTGGCGTGGATCGGGGCATGGCTCCACAGTGCCCCTCCCAGCCTTATAGGCATCAGCCGAAACCTGCCACCAGGCCGCCTCTTCAGGACCTAGGACAGCGCCCAACTAGGAAGCCCAGCCACAGGACCCTGGAGAGCGGCAGATTGAACATTCCTCCACTCCCTCATTGGCAGGCAGCACACCTGCAATCAATGAGGCAGCACAGCTGCCGCCACTCCAGGGAGATGGCTGGGGGCTCAAAAGGAGGCCGTTTGTCTCCCTTGAGGAGAGGGGTTTTTGGGCGGCAGGAGAGCGGTGAAACTGTAAATAACTTTGTTCCTATTGTTGCAGAATCCGGCGGAGACACAGGACAACATCCCTCTTCCTGCGTTGAAGAGGGATCCCCCCAGCGGTCTCCCGGACACCGTTATTTATAATTTTGTTCGCTTGACTTTAAGTTAATTTCCGATAGGAGATTTTGTTGTTGAGTTTGGTTTTGAGTTGTATATATACTTTTGGTTAATAAAAGGCCCTGTTGGGCTATTTTTCCCCAAACCTCCGGTCTGTGCATTTCTGTGCCGCCCCGCCTGCACCGTCACGCCCCGTGCGGTGCCACAGTGGTGGAGAATGCGGGCATAGGCACGGAGTAATAGCAGACTGCAGCTAACTACCTCGAGCTCAAGCATTACACTCGTTCTCGCGGTAGAATTTAAAAAAAAAAAAAAAAAAAAAAAAATTTGTTGTTTGTTCCCCCTCCCCTTTCCCCATTAGTTTGTGTTCCCCAATTTAGCTGCAACATGGAGGACCTCTTGCGGGCGCTCGTGGAGGCTAACCTGGGACAACAGCAAGCTGCCCAGGTCATGGTTCAACAGGTCAGCCGGCTCACCGAGGTGGTCCAGGCTCGCGACGCGTCGGCCGTGCCACTCCCAGTTAGCAGAACAAAGGCTAAAGACGTGCTGACAAAGATGACTGAGGCCAATGACGTGGAGGCCTACCTCCACACCTTCGAGCGGGTGGCCGAGCGCGAGTTATGGGACCCCCGGGAGATGGCCGACACCCTCGCTCCCTTCCTCACCGGCAAGGCCCAACAAGCGTACCAAGACCTGGGGGCAGCAGAAGCCCAAGACCACCACAGGCTAAAAAGGGAGATACTAGCCAGAGCCGGTGTATCCCCCACATCCGCCGGACAACAGGTCGCCACCTGGGCCTACCAACCGGGTGTCAACGCGCGCAGCCAAATGGCGTCACTTCGGAGGCTAGTTACCCGTTGGCTCCAACCCGAACGCCTGTCTGTGGGGCAGATCCTCGACCGGGTCGCCATGGATCGGTTCCTCCGGGCGTTGCCATATGAGGCGAAGAAGCTGGCTGGGCAGCATGCTCCACAGAGCCCGGAAGAGCTGGTGGAACTGGTGGAGCGAGTCGAAGCCACGCAGGAGATGCTGAAGGCAGGATCGACCGAGCGCCCCCTCTTCCGTCCCCGGACTGGAGGTGACCGGAAGCCGACCCCACCAGACTCGGCCCAGGCCCGGGGTCCAGGCGACCACGGCGGATATGCGTGGACGTCCCACTTCCCGTTTCCGTCTGGAAGGGGAGGGAAAATGCCCACCCTGCTGCCCACCTCTGGAAAATCGCCCTCTGATGTTTCCATGCCCACCGACCCGGCCCCCACTCCAGCTCGCTTGCCCCATGGACGGAGTTGCTTGGCTGCGGAGCAATTAGAAGCCCACCAGGTGACCCCGCCCCTCCGCTGGCCGGTGACCATTGGTGGACAACCCTGGGAGGCCCTTCTCGACTCCGGGAGCGCAGTCACCCTGATCCAACCCCGGGTGCTCTCCAGCAGTCACGCCACGTCCTCTGGAAAGCTGTCTCTCACCTGCGTCCACGGAGACGTACACCAGGTTCCGGCAGTTGGCTTGGACGTGCAGAGCGACAGAGGCTGCTGGGCAGTCACGGCCGGTCTGGTGCCAGAACTCCCCGTCCCTCTACTACTCGGCCGTAATTACCCTGGCTTCGATGCCCTGTACCAGGCCGCCAGAACCGTCCAGAGGGGGGGCAGAAGAGCCCGACGGAAGGGAACCGGATCAGGGTCCCGACGAGCCAAACCCCGAGTCCGTCCATCAGGCCAACCCTATGCCGCCTGGCTCGGGGAACGGGTTGGAGTAGGCGAGGCCGCAGAAGAAGCGGATGGGGAAGGTGAGCTCTTACCTCCTGTAACTTTGTCCAATCTCCCTCCCCAGGCACAACGTAAAGGACAGTTCGGCACCGCGCAGGTCCAGGATGACCGGTTGCGCCACTGCTGGAGCCAGGTTCGAGTCCTTGAAGGGGTAAAGAGGGGAGAAGGACCCCTGGAAGCAAACTACTTTTCAGTGCAACAGGGACTGTTGTACTACCACACCACGAGAAGGGGAGAAGTCCGGGAGCTGTTGGTCCTACCCCACCAGTACGTGGCCACCGTCCTACAGCTGGCCCACACACACATCCTGGGAGCTCACCTGGGCATGCAGAAGACCCTAGAGCGTGTGGCAGACCGCTTCCACTGGCCAGGAATGCGCAGAGCGGTGGAGGATTACTGCCGCAGCTGCGAGGTGTGCCAACGCACCTCCCCGGTAAGGCCACCACCCGCTCCTCTAATCCCTCTCCCCATCATAGAGACCCCCTTCGAAAGGATCGGCCTGGACCTGGTCGGACCCCTGCCAAAGTCAGCCCGGGGACACAACTTCATCCTGGACTACGCCACTCGCTATCCAGAAGCCGTGCCGCTCCGCGTCGCCACCTCCAAGGCCATTGCTCGCGAGCTGGTGCACCTCGTCAGCCGGGTCGGCATACCAAAGGAAATCCTTACGGACCAGGGCACTCCGTTTATGTCCAAGGTAATGGCGGACACATGTCACCTGCTGCGAGTACAACATCTCCGGACGTCGGTGTATCACCCACAAACGGATGGGCTGGTTGAGCGGTTCAACCAGACGTTGAAGCGGATGCTCCGGAAGATAGTCGCTGCTGACGGCAAGGACTGGGACCAGGTCCTGCCGTATGTGCTCTTTGCCATTCGGGAGGTGCCCCAGGCTTCCACTGGCTTCTCCCCTTTTGAGCTGCTGTATGGGCGGCGGCCGAGGGGACTCCTGGACCTCGCCAAAGAAGCCTGGGAGGAACAGCCATCACCGCACCGGAGCCTGGTCGAACACGTGGAGGAGATGCGCACCCGAATATCAAGTGTCATGCCAGTGGTAAGAGAGCACATGGTGGAAGCTCAACGCGCCCAGCAGCGGACATATAACCGGCCCGCTCAACCCCGAGAGTTCCGGCCAGGTGACCGTGTCCTTCTGCTGGTACCCACTCCTGAAAACAAGTTTCTTGCCACATGGCAGGGACCCTATACTATCAAAGAGCGACTGGGACCAGTGAACTACCGCGTTGACCAGCCCGGACGCCGGAAACCGCAGCAGGTGTATCATGTGAATCTGCTCAAGAGGTGGGTAGAGGGTCCTGCAGCAGCAACGGCGGCGATGTTCACCACAGAAGAAACAACCCCTGCGCCCCGGGAGACTGTGCGATATGGTGCTGACCTGAGCCCCCGCCAGGTCCAAGAGGTGAGAGAACTAGTTGACCAAAATCGTGATGTGTTCTCCCCTCTCCCAGGTCGCACCACCTTAATGGAGCACCATATTCGTACACCGGAGCGCACCGTGGTGAACATACGCCCGTATCGGATCCCGGAGGCACGGAAAGCGGCCGTCGTGGAGGAGATTGAGAGGATGAGAGCAATGGGAGTCATTGAGGAGGCCTGCAACCCTTGGTCGAGCCCCATAGTCCTCGTGCCCAAACCCGATGGCTCCCTGCGCTTCTGTAACGATTTCAGACGCCTCAATGCTGTGTCCGACTTCGACGCATACCCCATGGCCCGGGCGGATGAGCTACTCGAGCGACTGGGTGAGTCCCGCTTTACAACACTGGACCTAACCAAAGGTTATTGGCAGGTCCCCCTCACCCAGTCAGCCAAGGAGAAGACTGCCTTCACCAGCCCGGTGGGCCAGTTCCAGTATCGGGTCCTGCCGTTCGGGCTCCATGGGGCCCCCGCAACGTTCCAGCGCTTGATGGACATCGTACTCCGGCCACACCAGCGCTATGCAGCAGCCTACTTGGACGATGTGGTAATCCACTCCTGCACCTGGGCCGACCACCTGATTCACGTCCAGGCTGTTTTGGGGGCGCTGCGACAAGCTGGCCTCACCGCCAATCCCGCCAAGTGCTGCATAGCGCAAAACGAGGCACAGTATCTGGGCTACACCATCGGTCGGGGCCTGCTCAAGCCCCAAGAGAAGAAGGTGCAGGCCGTGAAGAACTGGCCCCGGCCTACCACCAAGACCCAGGTACGTGCCTTCCTGGGGCTGGCCGGGTACTACCGGCGTTTTATCCCTCATTTCTCCTCCACAGCCGCACCCTTATCCGACCTCACCCGAAAAGGGTCTCCGGAGAAACTGCTGTGGGGCCCTGAGCAGGAGAGGGCATTCCAGGACCTGAAGGCCGCCCTGTGCTCGGACCCGGTCCTCCATACCCCGGACTTCGACCGGCCCTTCCTGGTCCAAACGGATGCATCGGAGACGGGGGTGGGCGCGGTTCTGTCCCAGGTACACGGCGATGAGGAGCACCCCGTGTTATTTCTGAGCCGTAAGCTCCGCCCGAGTGAATCGCGGTATGCGGCTGTTGAGCGCGAGGCCCTTGCCATTAAATGGGCCCTCTCAGCACTCCAGTACTACCTGCTCGGGCGGAAGTTTACTCTGGTTACAGATCACGCGCCCCTCCAGTGGATGGCCCGGGAGAAGAACGCCAATGCCAGGGTGACCCGCTGGTTCCTGGCACTCCAGCCCTTCAACTTTGAAGTGGTCCACCGTCCAGGAAGGCTCCATGGGAACGCTGACGCCCTGTCCCGCCTGCACGCGCTCTGGGCGGCCGCAGCCAGCACTGGTGGCGGTTCGCTTAGGGGGGAGGAATGTGGCGTGGATCGGGGCATGGCTCCACAGTGCCCCTCCCAGCCTTATAGGCATCAGCCGAAACCTGCCACCAGGCCGCCTCTTCAGGACCTAGGACAGCGCCCAACTAGGAAGCCCAGCCACAGGACCCTGGAGAGCGGCAGATTGAACATTCCTCCACTCCCTCATTGGCAGGCAGCACACCTGCAATCAATGAGGCAGCACAGCTGCCGCCACTCCAGGGAGATGGCTGGGGGCTCAAAAGGAGGCCGTTTGTCTCCCTTGAGGAGAGGGGTTTTTGGGCGGCAGGAGAGCGGTGAAACTGTAAATAACTTTGTTCCTATTGTTGCAGAATCCGGCGGAGACACAGGACAACATCCCTCTTCCTGCGTTGAAGAGGGATCCCCCCAGCGGTCTCCCGGACACCGTTATTTATAATTTTGTTCGCTTGACTTTAAGTTAATTTCCGATAGGAGATTTTGTTGTTGAGTTTGGTTTTGAGTTGTATATATACTTTTGGTTAATAAAAGGCCCTGTTGGGCTATTTTTCCCCAAACCTCCGGTCTGTGCATTTCTGTGCCGCCCCGCCTGCACCGTCACGCCCCGTGCGGTGCCACAGTAGTTTTGTGTAAAAATGCTTTAGCAACTTAAAACATTTTATTGTTTTGAAACACCAATCGCCACCAAATACACGAAAAGGCAAATGAATGCATTAATAGGGTTACATGCGTTAAAAATGTTTAAAACAAGTAGAAAATATGTTAGAAAAGTTTGGTAGTTGTTTCGTAAAGTAGATTAGTTTATTAGTTAGACGAGGAGACCGCGTTAGTTTTGTGTGAGCGTTAGTTTTGTGTCAAATAGAATTTAAGAAAAGCAAAAGCGTGTTAAAATATTAAAACAATGAAAATAGCTCAAAGTTACATCTTAGAATTGTCTGTAAAGCAAATGCAAAGCGTGACAGTTGTAAGTTATCAGGCTATGTGTGAAAAGAGAGTTTCTTTTAAAAAAACTATGACAGAAGAGACATTTAGAGACAGAAACCAGCAAAACTTAGGTTATTTTCTCTGCGGAAATCCTTCTTCGGATTGATGTCTGTAATTGTGGAGAGAGAGCGCAAAAAGACCAGCTATGTCCGATGTCTAAAGCCAACTGGATTCACTGTCACACGGACAGGCTTGGTGAAAGTTTTGTGGGTGTGGCGTAGGCTGTGACGGGTTTTTGTCATGTGGCAGCATAGACTGTGGTATGTATTGTGCCATGTTTATGACATGTGACAGCATAGTCTGTGGTTTTGGGGGATTTGGCCCGCAAAGAAACGCAATCTTTGATAGCACAAGTATACAGAAAAAAGCAGAATCATGTGCGGGTTGTACAGAGTTACAACATCGCAACCCAGCGCCTCCCCCATACGCAAATCCAGCCTTCACGATTCGCATAAAATGGGGGTCATCTACACAGATGTCAGAATTGGACATCAGCTCTGTGTAGCCTATACAAAATTTGGTTGCTTCTTAGTCTACAAAACATGTCTACTGCTGAAATTTCGACACCTACCTCTGAAGACGTGAAGACCGGGGCGCAGACACCGAGGCTCCCAAAGAAGAAGCCTTTTGCCGCGATGGCAAGAGTCCATGCAGGGGCTCTACACCGTGAGTGGGGGCCGATGCCGGAGGGCATCCGCAGCGGTTATCATTTTGACATGGCTGGAGATGCTCCAAAAATTTGTTTTTTCAACCTGCATGGTGATAAGGAGTACAGCCCTGCCACCGGTTTTGGAGTCGTGTGCGAGGCTTGTGACTGGGGTGATTTTAGAAGATGCCATGAGGAGGTAGCTGGTGGTTCAAAAGACAAAAGTAAATTTTTAAGCCGGACCAGCGATGCCACGCGTAAACGGTGGATTACATTGGTGGCAACGACGCAAACTGTGGACGGTAAAAAAAGACTGATCATTACGGGTAACATTTTTCGGTTTGGTACGTCTTTATCGGACTTAACAACTGATGGTAACATCGCATTCTTTCTGTTTGAAGAACAGAATTTAATGAACAGCGCGCTTGCCGAAGCTGATAAAATTTTTGAAGATCACCGGTTTTTGAGCTCATTTGTGAAAATTAACCTGTGTCAGAGGTTTGAGGAAACGGTACACAAAGCAATACCAACCATATCTGAAGAAGACGAAGAGACTGATCTTGAATGATTTAAAACTGTTTTTGAAATGTTAAAACAATGTCTTGTTACATTTAGGACATGTATATTATGAAGTTATAGACTATAGAATGTTATGACGGTGTCTTTTACCGTTTTGGAGATTAATGTGAGCTTTTAAAATAAAACCTTTTCTTTTAAAAATTATTTTGTTGCTGTTTGATTGTTATTCATACATTATTATTATTACACCGTACTCCAAAGCCATGATAAAATCTGAAGCAAGACCCAAGCATACACCCACCCACGCACACACACGGCACGCGATAGGCTGATGTTTTCTTCAAGGCGTGGCTACGCATATGAATATCTTTGAAAGGCCACCACCACATTGAAATTAACCTAACAAGCTTCTTAGACCTCCTGACAAGCATGTCTCAGTCTGTACACAAAACGTATAGCCCAATAGGTCTACAGGACTCAGGTCCTTCAGAATCCTGGGAGTCTGAGTACATGGCGAATAATGATGTTCCAGTTTCGGAACCTTGGCTCATAACAGAGCAGAATATAGACAATGCTGCTGATGCGCCATGCTGCGGCGGAGGACGAGGAGGCCCCAGACCAAAAACCCAGCCGGGGTCGTCGGATGATGCTGACGGCTGCATTACAGCGCCAAATGGTTAAAGTCCTGAAGCTGATCCTCGCCAGCCTTCTTGACACGACAATTGAAAATCAGCTGAAGAGCAACTGTCTGGGTTGTGAATATGACCACCCCAGCCAGCTGCAACACAGCTGTCTCTTCGAACCAGAGACATTCTACTTTCAGGCCCACTTTGACAAGCTGGTCGCCAAAGTGAAGACACCGTGGCTGGGGTGCCTACTCTCCAAGGCGCTCAAAGTGTTTGGTCTGAAACCAAATCCTGTGCGTATAGAGGGCGCTGTTGACACAACTGTTTCAGAGCTCAAGGACGAGCCGTACATCCAGGAGAAGCTGCGGGAAATCAAACGGACAGACCTGGGGGCTTTCAGCGACAAGATTGTTGCTGAGGTTCGGAGGGATTTCTGGGAGATTGAGGATGCCATGCAGGAAGACCTGTGGGGTGACGTGTCTGAAGACGCCGCAGATGACGACTGTTTAGCAACGCTTCAAAGCTGTGCCAAATAGTCATATGTATATGTATTTTGTGGCTTTTTTATTTTTAAAATAATAATAATAATAATAATAAATGCTTTGGCTTTTTATATCTTGTGTCATTATTGCATTAACTGTAAGGATGGATGCAGAGAAGTGTCTGAAGTCTGTTTATTATTCACCAGAAAACCCTGGTTCTTATGGCGGTAAAGAACGGTTGCAAAGTGGTTTGCTGGAAACAGCAGGACATAGGTTGTCTAACAAGAAAGTTACAGATTGGTTGTCTGGGGAAGATGCCTACAATTTACACAAGCCCATCAGACTTAATTTCAAAAGAAACAGGGTTTTTGTCTGCAACATTGATTCGCAATGGCAGGCCGATTTAGTAGACATGTCAAGTTTATCTGAACGTAACAACAATATGAAATTTATGATAACATGCATAGATATATTGTCAAAGTTTGCTTGGGTTTGTGTTCTAAAGAACAAGAGCGGTACTGAAGTGTCTCGGCCCTTCCAAGAGATTCTTGCACAGGGGCGCAGGCCTAAAAAATTACAAACTGACAAAGGTACAGAATTGTTCAACAAAGGATTCCAAACACTGATGAAACAGCACAACATAACGCATTTTGCAACGGGTAATGATGTGAAAGCTTCTGTGGTTGAACGTTTTAATAGGACCCTAAAAACGAGAATGTGGCGTTACTTCATAGCGCACAACACTAGACGGTACATAGACGTTGTACAAGATTTGGTTCGGTCGTACAATAACAGCTACCACAGTACAATTAAAATGGAGCCTGTTGAAGTAAATGATTTAAAGAAGTATTTAAAAATATGTATGGTCTCTTTCCAAAAAGGCCTAAAAAGTTTAAGTTTGAGGAGGGTGATACAGTCCGAGTTTCCAAAGTGCGTGGAAAGTTTGCAAAAGGCTATGAGCAAACGTATACAGATGAATATTTCACAGTTGCTGAAAGGGTCCACAGAATACCTCCAGTGTACAGACTGAAGGATTATGATGGTGAAAACATCATTGGTACATTTTATGAGGAGGAATTACAGAAGGTTATTGTGAGAAAAGACAAAACATTTAAGGTTGAAAAGATAGTGGCAGAGAAGAAGCAGAAGGGTAAAAAGCTGGTTTTAGTCAAATGGGTCGGCTGGCCTGAGAAGTTCAACAGTTGGATACCGACAAGCCATGTGGTTGACATCTAGGACATATAGGAAATAAGTGACTTGAAAAGCTTACATGACCCTACAAACGCATTAGGTAACCATGGAGAATACAGGTTTCTACGTTACTCTCCCGAGTAATGCATCTTTGAGCATTTACCCTGACAACAAAATTTCAAGCTATACAACAAAGTTTGCCAGACCTATTGAACTGTGCGGGACGTGGGAGGTTGGCTTAGCCGAAATACAGTACCCACATACTTGGTGTTCAATAACACGTGATGACAACACTTTTTATACCTACAATCATATTTAAAAACATCAGAAGAACTCATGCAATTAGTACCGGATATTACAAGAGTATCACTAGTCTACTGAATGAAATGAACCACAATGCGGTACCCATGCTGGAAGGACTTGAAATTGCATATGGTCATATAAAAAACAAAATTTACATCATAAGCGAGCCACACATCACAATGGTGGCTGCAGGAAAACTAGCTAGGATGCTCGGTCTTGAACCAGGAGTCGACTTGACAGCCGTTAAATCGGTGGCACCACACCCTGTCGATATCAGCGTCGGGTTCTACACACTGTACGTCTACACGGACGTTATCGACTACCAACGTGTTGGTGACAGCTTTGTACCCCTGCTACGAAATGTACATATATCTGGAACAAACAACGACATCATCACAATCTCGTATGAGAAGCCACACTACGTACCTGTGAGCAAGAAGCACATTGACAACATTACAATTGAACTGAAAACGGGAAAGTAATAGCAAAGCTGCACTTCAGACCAGTGAAACACCATTATCAGGAGTAAAAGATGGCTACGTCGGGCCTACACATAGATCCACACAGATACGTTGATTATTATATGGCGCAAGAGGGTAACGGTTTGCCGGGGTTTAGTGGTGGGAGTGTTATGTATGGTGGGGGTCTTGGCGGTATTTTTCGAGGCTTATTCCGAATGGCTTTACCGCTACTAAAGAAGGGATTCAATATAGCCAAGCCCCATTTGGCCTCAGCAGCAAAGAACATAGCCAAGGATGTGATCACTAATGCTGTGACAAGTCATTTGAGTGCGGACGGTCAGGACGGATCAGGGCTGATGGTTATGATGCGACGTAGACAGAAGAGACCTTCAGGGGGGCGTGTCTCAAACAGACCTAAGTCTAAAAAACAGAGAGTGTCAAGCATTCGGCGCACAGTTGGTAAAAGCAAGAGGAAGGTGAAAAAGCACACAAAGAAGAAGAAGGTTACAAGAAAAAGTAGATACATTTTTTAAAAATGGCCTACATACACAACATGTCAGAGGAATGCATGAAGTCGGAACTGGATCTTTTTGCGGTTCCGTATACACAAACAAGCATTGAGAAGAACATCTACGTGGAGGTGCCCCCACTGTCAGCTATTTCAGACACAGGACCTCTAGAGTTCTTTATTGCTGGTAATGGTGAAGATTACATTGACTTGAACAATACACTTTTATACCTTCGCTGTAAGATCACCCGTGCAGATGGTACTAACCTCGCGCAAGCTGACAATGTCGGGCTTATTAATTACCCCCTAGCGACCATTTTTTCTCAAGTGGATGTTTCACTGGGGGACCGACTTGTGAGTCAGTCTAGCAATACTTACAGCTACCGAGCTGTTATGGAATGTCTACTGAATGATGGGAATGAGACACTGTCTAACCAGTTCACAGCCGGCCTCTTTTATAAAGATACCAGCGGACATATGGAGGATACAAACACGGGGGGTAACAACACGGATCTGAAAAACAGCCCTATATACCGCAGAGAGCAAAACTTTTGAAATGCTCGGTCACATACACACGGACATGTTTTTTCAGGAGAGGTTGCTGATAAATGGTGTCGATATTAAAATTAAAATGGTTCGCGGTAAGGACGAATTCTGTCTAATGACTGCAGATGCCCATCAATACAAGCTTAAAATGGTGTCGGCATCACTATTTGTAAAAAAGGTCAGCGTCTCCCCCGCTGTGAAGCTCGGACATGCGCAGCCGCTATTGACCACTAATATAAAATATCCTATTGATCGGATCAGCATGAAGACTTTCCCTTTCCCGCAGGTAGTCGAGTTTGTAATCAGGAGAATTTATTTTTGGGGCAGCTACCAAAAATGGTAATTATAGGTTTGGTTGATAACGATGCCTTTACAGGGGTTTACAACAAGAACCCATTTAATTTCCAACACTATAATGCCGAGTTTGTGGCAATGTATGTTGATGGGCAGCAGTTTCCGGCCAAGCCAGTTCAACCTGATTATCACAACAGTAGCGCTATTTGAGAATATTATAGCCTGATCCTCGCTAGCGGTAGACATTTGAAGGACCAGCCCTTGTTAATAAATCGTCAAGAATATACAAGCGGTTACACGCTTTATGCTTTCAATCTGTCCCCTGATGAAGGCTGCAGTCAGCATCTATCCCTGATCAAGATGGGAAATAATGCGACTGGAAATGAGATTCAGAAACGCGCTACCCAGAACCGTAAATATGGTAGTTTATGCATGTTTCGACAATATCATTGAAGTGAACCAGAGGAGGAACGTGTTGTATGACTATTATTAATCATGAACACCAGAGAACTTGCTGCGGTTTTGAGTAACAACCCACATACAGGAAAAGACTTTAAAGGGGTGGTGGCCTGCGACGAGCTACCGGATAATAAACTGCATAATTTCCCCGCTTTATACATTGTGAATACGCACCCCCGAAATAAACCTGGAGAACACTGGCTAGCTCTGTATATGTGTGTGGATAAAACGGGTGAATTCTTTGACTCCTATGGAAACCCTCCAGACTATGATTATTTCCCAGACAGTATCAATACGTTTCTGCAAAAGAACTGCGATTGGATTGTTTACAACACTGTACAAGTGCAAGACCCGCTCAGCGCGACGTGTGGCCAGCATTGTGTGTTTTACTTACACCACAGGGCCACGGAACCCCTAAAAGGAACCCCTTTTAGCAGAATTATGTCATTATACTTGGATCATTTAAAAATGAATGATGCAATGGTTTCAAAATATGTTGATAAAATATATCTGGATAAATGTGTGAAAAATGTGCTATTATGTATACAGACTGTAAACTCTTTTAAAAGCTTTAAAACATGTCATGCTTGTAAGTAAAGAGACAAAAGATCCAATGTAAAATTTAATGTCATTGTATTAAAACAAATAAACATGAATCAAAATTACATTTTTTTTGTCACAGCGTATCATTTATACTGAACATGTTAAAAATCTAACCACGTTGAATGGTCTAAAACTGGGGATGAAAAAACAGGCTCTGGGATTTCAGAGTGTCTTCTTTCTTGAGCATTCAATGGCATCCTGCTTGCTATGGAGGCCTTCGGTAATTATTTGTGCGAGCTTATCGTGCGGCGTACACCATGATTAGGTATGACAGAAAGAGGCATATTAATTGTAGCTAAAGCCTCAATAAATGTTTGCCACCCCAAGGGTCGTCTATCATCAGCAACCTTGTGAGGCGCTGTAATGTTCTTTATTAGATCCAGCATATGCGAACCGGTTACAGCTTTACCCTTGAAAACAAACTCCCCTTTGTCGTTCCAAGTTGCAACATTCCAGATTTAGACATTTTGTCTAAGACGTAGGTGGCGTTTTTTTTTTTGCTTCTAGATGGTACGCTTTGTATAACGTCCTGAATCAGTGTGGTATCTTCAGTATTGGGAACACCACTAGAAGGTGTTTGACCATCTTTGGCTTCTGATTCTGAACCCCCATCAGTGGGCAATGATAATGTTAATTGATTTGTTTCTTTTTCACTTTGCTTGACAAGAGATATGAATCTTTGTAAAACAGCTGTGTACAGCTTTGCCTTCTCATGAGTCGCTACATCAGTCCTTGCTAAGATGCTGCGTATGGTTTGATCCAATTCATTTTCAACAGTTTGACGAATTGGCTCTGGGGTATAAAGTGAGATTCTTTAATTTATCCAGTTGTTTTTGGGGTACTAGATACATCTTTTGAGCATGCTCCATGGTTTAACCACTGCATGACGTTATCAAGCTTGTTAGAAAGGGTATTGCAACACTCAGCAGAGGTAGAAAGAATCCCCCCTTCTGATTAATGACCTTCTTCTTCTTTTTGATTGAGTTTTTTTTGTTAGCAAGTAGTTTAAGCCCCGATCGTTGCTTCCTTAATTTTTTCAGCTGAGTATCCGTTAGGGGTATATTACCGCGTAAAACACTGAGAGCTATTTCACAAATGTGTTTATGAGTTCCGGAGAAGCCGACTGTAAAATGGTACGTCTTTGCTGTGCATTGCCTTCAAATAGAGCTTTTAAAAGCGGCCAGTACCGTTTAATACGTGCCGACATTACTTTTTTCTTTAGAACATAAGCTACGGGCCACTCTGGAGGGTACAAACCACTTCTGAGGCGAAACTCTTCTGGTGACTGTGCTTATAAGTCCACCAAAAGATAACCGTAAGGGTTTCTGGTCGCATCTTCAAAAGATTCAAGGAAAAACTTTGAATGTCTAGGATACATTTGCCGAGCTAAAACATTAACTTGCACTTTATCTCGAGGATTTTTGAACAGAACAATATAGTTTGCGTTAAGATTTATTGTGCAACTCTTTTTACCCTGAAAAAAAGGTTTTGTACTAAATATATAATGCTCAAATTTCTGTGGTGCGTATACTTGGTAAAAGCTTTTTCCACCTCTGAGCTCTCACTGGCTGCTTCCATTAGGTCGTCAACGATGATCAAATTGGTTTTCTGTAAAGGAAGCAACGCTTCATCGGTCAAAGATTCAGGAAGCCATTCTACAAATTGTACATTCTTTATTTTACAAAGCAGTTCATCGTAGATTGGCTGCCAGCATGAATAAAACCAGATAATATTCTGTGGTACGGTGGACAAAACATGAGATGCGTTTTCCAATATCATTTTCACAAAGACACTTTTACCACAGTTTGATGGTACACCATACACTTGTGAGAGAACGCAACTCATCAGAATTAGTTTGACCGCCAAACAGAGCATCACGCGGTTCCAGACGTTCCAGATAATCAAGATATCGTAGGAACGTCTGTACCTCCGTGCTCTCCTGTTTAAGTCTTACCCATGCATGCTCCCACATTACAACCACATGCAGATTGTAGGTGTTACGCAGTTACGAGTATCAACTTTTTCTTGAAATCTGTTATACATTGCACCAAAATCCATTTTGTCAGAGGGTTAACGGTGTTCGGGTCAAAGCATTCCGGACACCCGTGAAAAAAACAGCCGGCCATTTCATATGCTGTGCGCACCCCTTCTGACTCGGAATACCCATCTAGATAATAAGCACCCGTCTTAACCTCACCCCGGTTCAGAGCATGCTGAATGAATACATTGTCACGGTGACTCAGATATTCTAACCATTGAATTCCCAGTGTGGAAAATGACTTGCTGTTGAATGTAGTTATCGGGCGATGTTACAGCAATGGTGTCTTTTGTTAAAGGAGTAACATGGTGGTTGAACGTGACACTTCCCAGTTGTCTTTAGGCAACAACAAAACAAATAATGCATAATTTTTTTATTATTCAGTCATTTCAATGTACTTTAAAACGCATTTTTCTAAGCCTAAATTTCTCACTATAAAAGTTCACCTGAACCGTCTGGGCGTGGTAATGAGAACTGTCAGTTAGCTATGATTGACAGACCGTGCCCCGTTACCATAGCTACCCCCATGATACGCGCTCTTTTTGGGAGACTGAATTTTCACAAGCTAGCTAGCTTAGTAGTATATCAAGTATCGATAGATAGCTAAGGTAAGGACGTTGACTTATATCCAATTATAATTTTTGCTATCTAGCTAGCCAAGTTAAGATAAAAGCACAACTATAACGTCCTCATAAAAGCAACCTAGCTAGCTAACATTATCGATAACATTGCCTTATGAAAGCAAACTACCTAGCTAGCTAATGTTAGCTAGCTAGCTAAATGAATATAACCAGAAATTATCTAATAGTCCTTAAAAGGCACTCTAATTTAAGTGAACCTAACGTTAGTCAAATATTTGCATTGTCTTGCCTGTAAGCCAGCAGCGCAAACTATGGATCTAGAGTTATCCATGGGTTTACGGGGCGTGGAAAGGGGAGTGGTTACTGTATTTGTGACGCACCAAGTGGACAACTTTCTCAACCGGTTGAAAATAGGACGATAAATTTCAAATGCATATTTCTCCAAAAATACAGAACGGACATATTTAATACTTTACTCATTGTGTTTCTTCAATGCCTCTTGTGCAAATAGCACATAAAACCGAGAAAGTGTGAAAATCACCATGGTACTCCTTTAAGAAACTCGTGCAGTACTGTTTCATACAAACCAAGGCTATAGGTACGCACTGGAAAGGGTCTAGACCTGTGCTCCCAAGAACCTCGGTACGGAACCTTAAACACGCTTCACGCAGCTATTTCTTTTCTAAAATCAAACACCCCTCCAGACGTTATTATACCACCGCATAAATTCCTCCCTCTCCTTTTCCATCATTGTATCGACCCCATAGTACAAGGGTGGTGGGTACGGGCCAATGTAATTCTGGTTACCAATTGTATTCCAGAAATGGGGAAAGTAGCCTTTTTTTAATTTTCAAAACCTAGAGCAGCAGGCATTGCGCTCAGTTTCATTGTTAGAAAACAAAGGGAGTCAACATACCTCTGTTCAAAAGCCTCGTCAGTAATGCACATGAGTTTACTGCCCTGTACAATTAGATGCGGTGTTACGCCTTGGTCAATTAAATACTGCATCAGCAGGTAGCCGTCGTACCCCTTTGAATTGTGTGCGATGAATGTGTAGCCCTTGTACTTTGGAGTCCGATACCTTTGGTAAAAAGCCTCTACGCATTTATCGCCAGACGCCACCCAACGCTCACCGTTAAAATCGATACAGCATATGAAATTTGCTATATGTTGGCCTTGGTCTTGCCGACACTCAAAATCATAAAACATGTAACGGTGGCTGGGGCTTTCAGGTTTCACCCCTTGTATGAAACACACATGGCTATTCTCAGGAGTCAACACAGCCTTGCAGGTGTTGCAGCGCTGTGGGCTACAACTGTGTGGTTTAGGGTCCCCATCACTGCTGCTGACAACATACTTTGTGCAACATTTGGGACAAAAATTGGTAGTATCGCATGAGCTGCGCATTTTGCCACTGACACCCTGTGGTTTCACAACTTTATGCTCTTTGTAGCAAAACTCTGACCAACAGATGCACAAACAATCCTTACACTGTATTGATCTTGAGCTGTTCATAAAACATTTGGCGCTATAACAAACGTTGCAGTGGTGCTGACAGCTATGGTCTTTCTTTGCGCTAAAGGGCGTATAGCAGTAGTCGCAAACATATGCACTGCCCAAGAACCCTTTCAAGGACTTTATGCCATAATAGTGGTCACCGTCGAGGTAAAGAAACAACGTCTTCGGGTGTGGTCTGGAGGACGTTTGAAACTTTGTAAAGACACCATTAGCGGCACCATGGCTCCATGCAACTCCATGCATTAACAGCCGCTCAAAAATTTCAATGTCCGAAAAGTTGACCTTATGGTGGACACTCAGACCTACAGACCGCTGTAAATGTTTGGCCTCTCTCAGCCTCGTACGTGGTAAATGTTGGATTTAAAAGATGCGCTAAACAAGTGGCAAAACAGAGGTTATTGCCCCTACTGTAGCTGACAATTAAATGGCGTAATTTCTTCCAAATTATTAGATTTTTGAGACACGTTGACAATTGTCGACGGGCTCCAACACCACCATTAGGGTTTTTAATAATGTGAGCCACCAGCTCCAAATTATCATCAGACAACACCTCAAAATTGCTCTGAACCAGATTTTCAATCATGCTTAAAAAAAACATCGAAATCAATTTCAACCCCCGGTTAAGTGCACAGTTACACCCTCAGACAGAGAATCCCCCCGCAACTCTAACTGTACAATATCGTCGGGGGACGCCAGCTCGTGAACTTTGTTCATTAAATGTTCTAGGGTGTTTAAAACATGAACATAAAACTCTGCGTAGTTGTCCACATCGTACAAAGATGCAAAGTTAAACCGTAACCTAATTTCTGTATTGTTGAAACGTGGTCTGCGTATCACCTGCATCTCTGTATCCGCATGCACGTTATTGTCGACAATGTTAGGTCTTCTCTCTGGTTCTACGTAATTACCTATCGCGCGTAGCAACCCCCCAAACACATCAACATCCCCATGCTCTACAGGTTCAACCTCTGCATGCGTGTTAATTGTGCCTCGATTAAGATCATTAATAATGTGTAAAAGGTGAGGGTTAACCTCTGCTTGCTCCTGTTGCAAGTCTAAACTGTTAGTGTCGTGGTTAGTATCATGATTAGCATCTAACACCCGGTTTTCATCATTGTGTCTTTTATTACTCTGAGATTCAGAGCGTGTATCTCGCGGGCGTTTCGATGCCATTTAATATTTTTTCTAAAATATTCAAACGTTGTCTGGAAGCGTCCAACTCACGGTTAAACAGCCACAAAATTTGCATACACAGTTCAGATTTTTTGGTTTCTTGGGTGTTGCTGCTGGCGTTGAGCCCTCTGATGGTGTTGCGGTTCTGGGGCTCAGTACCGCCTCCGAAGGTTGAAGCAGCGCTTCTCGATCCAATTCCACATCTAGAAAATCCATGTCGGAGTCTGAAATGCTATTCTCTGCTGCATAAAGTAAGAAAGAAAGAAATAAATTCATAATTAATTATGATTTGAGCACATTTGTTTCTGCAGTTTCACAAATTACAAAATCATAAATTAATAAAATCTCACCGCGTTTTCTCTTCAGACTTGGAAAGTGTACCGAAACGGTATCCGTCGAAGAAGTCGGGGCCTCAGTGACCGCTTCTGGTTGATTTAAGGGCTTTTAAAAATAAATAAATAACACAACTCAGATGACCGAAAAATAAAAGTTAAAAAGTGAACATAAATTTTAAAGTTTCATACTCTGTAGAAAGTTGTATATTTTGGTGTCCACTGCTGCGTGAACCTGTGCTTCTACCAATTGCGTCGGCCGTTCCAAATCCGCGACTACGGGTGTCGATTCTGTCTGATTGTTGGCTAAAAGCGGATAAATAAATAAATAAATAAATATTTTAAAAGTACACACACACACACACAGAACTGACAAACGTACTCTGACGAATAGACCCTTCCTGGCTGCACGCAAGATGAAAGTTTGACCCGTCAAACACGTGAAGCGTCGAATCGGGTGCGTCTGTCGTGAGCAGGAACTCTTCTAAATCTGCGAAATAAGTCAAGACATCGAGCCTTAATAATTTTCTTATACATGTAGTTATAGATGCAAAATTAAACTATAGGCCTAGCAAGTTACATACCTGATAGACTGCCCAGTTCTTCGAGTGTTTCCTGTCCATAGATCATGGCTTCTCAGTGGAATTAAGTTATAATGCTGTCTTGATGGGATTGGCTGGCCTAATTTATCCCCTGTGGATGGGGTTAATTTGTAACTCTGCACCCGAAACTCCCACCAACATGTTCCCCGCTTTTTGCAGTTAATTTTGAGCAATTCAAAGAGACCGTTGTCCCACAACGTTCGCTTTGTTAATGGCTTGACATATTATTTTGATGACTTATGAAGAATTATTTAGATAGGGATTGATACATAAACATAGAGTAGCTTTGTTTAACAAATAGTCTGATGTCTGTATAGGCAATCATAACCTTGTCTTGGGAAAGTGACTAACGCGTGTACTTATTCTACTTTAGCTTTCTTAAAAAAAAAACTCTTAACACTTTAAAACTTAACAAAACTTAATATAGCTTTTCCTTTTTTTTAACTCTTGCAAATCCTTGGTTTTAAACCTCTTTGTTTTTTATAAACGTTCACGTTGTATCATAGCAAGTTTACTTGCTTGCTTTTTATACATTTAAAATCGGCGGCCCTATCAACTCAACTTTATTTTATTCAAGACTCATCTTAAAAAGCGGCTCGTCACATGACATAGACACGTCACAATACATACCACAGTCTATGCTGCCACATGACAAAAACCCGTCACAGCCTATGCCACACCCACAAAACTTTCGCCGAGCCTGTCCGTGTGACAGTGAATCCAGTCAACTTTAGACATCGGACATAGCGGCTCTTTTTGCGTTCACAATTACGGACATCAATCCGAAGAAGGATTTCCGCAGAAAAAATAACGTTTTGCTGGTTTTTGTCTCTAAATGTCTTCTTTCTCTAAATGTCTCCTGTCATAGTTTTTTTTTTTAAAAAGAAACTCTCTTTTCACACATAGCCTGATAACCTGCAACTGTCATGCTTTGCATTTGCTTTACAGACAATTCTAAGATGTAACTATTTGCTATTTTCATTGTTTTAATATTTTAACATGCTTTCGCTTTTCTTAAATTCTATTTGACACAAAACGCTGTCTCCTCGTCTAACTAATAAACTAATCTACTTTACGCAACTACCAAACTTTTCTAACATAATTTCTACTTGTTTTAAACATTTTTAACGCATGTAACCCTATTAACGCATTCGTTTGCCTTTTCGTGTATTTGGTGGCGATTGGTGTTTCAAAACAATAAAATGTTTCAAGTTGCTAAAGCATTTTTACAAAAAACTACCCTTTTCAAACACGTTTAAAAAGCACAAAGATATTCAACACTTTCCCTCACGGATTCTTTTACTTTTAAAAACGAACATTTCCATTAAAATTAAATATAAACCAAATCAAAATGTGCTACGCTAAAAAACCAACAAACCTAAATAAAACAATATTAAACAATGACTATAAAATAAATAAATATTGAATTACAAAATGAACAACTCCGCAAAAGGGACGGGGCGGGGTTGCCCCTCAAGTGACCTCCTCAAAAACCACAAGGGGCGGGGTAGCAATCAATCAAACTTTTTGACAGAAACCGCATGCCATATATATATTACCTAGTGTGTCAACTCTATAGGGCCAGCTTGACACTTGAGGCTAAGCTAACTAGTGTGTCCGCTCCGTTGATGCAAGCTTGACACTTACTGCTAAGCTACCTAGTGTGTCAACTCCATAGGGCCACCTTGAAATTTGATGCTAAACTACCTAGTGTGTCCGCTCTGTTGATGCGAGCTTGACACTTAATGCTAAGGTCCCTACCGAGCCCAAACATCAGTGTTTAATTTCATAGACTCCATGATTATACATGACCATTTGACAGGATTATAGAAATGTCTAACTATAGGACTGAGTAAAGAGGTAGGTTTTAAGTCTACACTTAAAGGCAGAGAGTGTGTCTGAAGCCCGTACATGCATAGGGAGATTGTTCCATAAAACAGGAGCTCTATGTGAGAAGGCTCTACCGCCCATTGTAATTTTAGATACACATGGAATTTTCACATAACCAGCATCTTGTGAACGAAGTAACCTTGTTGGAGAGTAAGAAATAAGTAACTCACTAAGATAGTCAGGGGCCAAACCGTTTAGAGCTTTATACGTCAGGGTTTGTACGGTCATGAAAAACCTGGAAAAGTCGTTGAAATTTAAAATGCGATTTCCAGGCCTTGGAAAAGTTATGGAAAATAATATTTTTTGAAAAGTTTTGGAAAAGTAATGGAAATATAGCTAAAGTTGCATCAAATACAACTGCTAATTAATCCAATCATAAAAATAGTATGTATAGTAATAAAATGTAAATTGGCACGTAACCTTCGCGGTATTTTGGTGGTGTGAGAAGTTAATTCGGTCTGGCTCAGTCTGTTTACAGGCACGCCCTATAGGCACTCTTCTGCTAATGTAGCAGTTAGTAAACGTAGGTCCTACTGTGCCAACAATCTGCCAGGGAACTGCAGCTTCAATAATATATCAGGGCTCGAAATTAACTTTTTTACTTGTTAGCACTGGTGCTCCCAACTTCAAAAAGTTAGGAGCACCCACCAAAATGTAAGGAGCACCAACAATGTATGCAATAGATTTTTTATTACAGTACGGTTTACAAGTAACAGTTAAACTGTCACGCCTAAAATGTCGACTCTTCAAGGAATTGCGTGTTATGCATTCAAACGACAAAGCGCTTCTCGTCACATTAATACCGCTAATTAAATCAACCACCAGTAAACTGCATCGGAGAAATTAGCTGTTTCAACCAGGTCGCTACACAAAACACTACGTTAATGTTTCAAAAAAATGCCGTAATCGCTCGCTTCAACTTTTCAGCTTTCGATAACGCTAATAAATTGAACATAAACTTTTGTCTTCAGGTAACATTAGTTAACGCGTTAGCTCTCTATGTCGCGTGACAGTGGAGTGCAGCGAAAGGGAGTGATTGAAGGCTAATATTAACCAATTTAAAATCAGCATTAAAGGTAAGAATGTCAAGCTCACGATTGGTTAGAAGGGTCACCGTCAGCTCACAAGGCACAAACTGAGTGTACTAACTAGCGAATGTACAGAGGAAGAGATGTTCGACTGAAAAAAGAAAAAAAAAAAAAAGGTCGCACCAGAACAATTATTTGCATTCGCACAAATGCTCCAATTATATTTAGAGGTCCCACAGATTAAATTTCGGGAGCATATGCGACCAAAATGGTCGCAGTTTTGAGCCCTGTTTGAGACATTGACAAAAATGTTAAACTATTTGAATTAAAATATGAAAGAATGTATCTAAGTGTGTCTGTCTGGTGTTTATTTGTTTTAGAGAGGCACCATGTGTTTCAGATGCAGACCTAATTTTACTTAGTGTTACAATAAATAATTTTAAATCGTCCCGCTGAGATAAAGTCATTTGTTTTGGTCATGGAAATTCAGTTAAAGGTTGTGGAGAAGTCATGGAAAAGTCATTGAAAATCATTTGTGAAAATGTGTATGAACCCTGATACGTTAACAGCAAGATCTTATAGTCAATTCTGGATTTGACAGGCAGCCAGTGAAGAGATTTAAGCACTGGACTGATATGTTCCCATTTATTAGTTCTAGTAAGGACCCTAGCAGCTGCATTCTGTACAAGTCGTAGACGTTTCAAAGCCGAGTTGGTGCAACCGGACAGTACAATGTTACAGTAATCAAGCCGAGAGGATACAAACGCATGAACCATTTTTTCAGCATCCTGGAGGGACAACATCTTCCTTAATTTAGATGTTCTTTAGGTGGAAGAAGGCCACTCGTATGATATTATTAATGTTGGCCTGAAAGGAGGGATCTGAATCAAAAGTTATGCCAAGGTTTTTAACAACTGCTTTGGAGGAGACAGAGAAGCCATTTATATTTAAGGAAAAATGGAGGAACTTATCTCTAAGAGTTTTGGGAGCTACTATGAGCATCTCAGTTTTATCCAAATTCAACATGAGGAAATTCTGGTTCATCCAAGCCTTTACGTCTTTGAGACAGGTCTCTAACTTGACTAGTGGATCAATTTTGCCTGGTTTAAAAGATATATAAAGTTGCGTGTTATCTGCATAACAGTGGTAGTTAACACCAACAACAGTATAAATCCCTGTTCACCTTGCACTTCCTGCTTCTGAGAGCTACTGCTGCTACTTGCAGCTACTTGCAGAGGACCAGTAAAAACTATCACTACAGGGTTTTTATAATTTTTAAACAATATTTTAAACTCCTCGAGCCTTGTGGCTCTGTGTGCTACGCCTGGTGTGAGTTCTGTCCGTGACGTGGTTAGCCTTTTGAGGTTGGGACCGCATTTTTGTCCCAGGCAATCCACACCATGGGGTCGAAGAAAAGCGAAGAGGATACCGTCACCCTCGGTCAGGTACGCAAGCTGTTACAGCAGCAGAATAAATTCTTTCTGGATATGTTGCAACAACTAGAAAAAAACATACAAATCTTTTGTGGATTTAATCATCAACTCATCTAACAAAAGATGGGATGATTCTATCAAGGAGCAGCAAGAACTGAAACCATGAGTTTAGAATTCACTCAAAAGGAACTTGACAGTCTGAAAAAAGAACTCCCCAAGTTGACCACGGAAACTAAATCGGCAGGAGAAGACATCCGTACGATCGGGGAAGCTTTGCGGGCCGAGTTGCAGTGTACGGATTACTTGGAGGGTCAGTCAAGAAGGAACAATTTAATTTTCGAAGGGATTGAGGAATCACCGGACGAGAGCTGGGCTGAGTCGGAGCAGAAGGTGAAGGTGCTGCTCGTGGGGAAGGTAGAACTCCCTGGGGACATTGAGATTGAGAGGGCCCACAGAATGCGAAAAGGGATGGATCTAAGCCTGGAAACAAACCGAAAGGAATCGTTTCCAAATTTCTGAGGTTTAAGGACAGGTCTGCTGTACTGGCGAACGCGAAAAAGCTGAAGGGTTCGAACATTTTCATTAACGAGGATTTTGCAGAGGCAGTCCGTCAAAGGAGAAGAGAACTGATGCCGGCATTGAAGGAGGCACCAGATCGGGGTGAGATTTCCTATCTCAGGTATGACAAACTGATCACGCACCCCGCAAAGCCAAGGAAAACTGTTAAATTGAATTAGCCTACTCGCAGCATTTACGTGAGTTGGACAATAACCTATGGACATTCATTCAGATTACTCAATGTCACTTAATCTTCCAAGGAAGGGGCTAAAGATTGCACACATTAATATCTGCAGTCTTTGAAACAAAGTGTATGAAGTTGAGAAGCTCTGTGGTTACAAGATCACTTGCCTAATATTAAACCAATTCTAGTTTGTTGTTATAGACCACCCAAATACCAATGCTCTGTACTTAAACAGTGTATGTGAGATGATGGACAGGGCGTCAGACAGTAACAAGGAATTGTATGTGATGGGAGATCTGAATATCAGCTGGTTCTCTCCAACATGCTCACTTAAGAACACCCTCCATGCAGTAGCTAATACATGTAGTTTAACACAGTTAGTTAACCAGCCAACCAGAATTCAAACGACCAAAACTGGCAACTCCTCTACCTGTATTGACCATATTTACACAAATGCAGGTGATTTATGCTCAAAGGTGATTTCAATTCCTATTGGGTGCACTGACCACAACATAGTGGCGTTTACTAGAAAGGCTAAAATTCCAAAAGCAGTTCCAAAAGTAATTTACAAAAGATCTTACAAGAACTTCAAAGAAATACCATGGCACAGTGTAGATGAAGAGGAGAATCCAGAGCTAGCACTGAATCAGTTTCTGCAGCTATTCTTGTCAATAGTGTCAGGCGAGGGGGCGGGGATGGACCCAAGCACAGAGTAAAAAGCCAAAAGTCAAAAAATGGGGAAAACCAAAAGACTTTAATAACTAAACAGGGAACACAGGGAGCCGAACGCCTCGCAGGGCGACTATGAAAAACACAAAAAACCTCAAATTCACAAGGAAACAAAAATACAAAATCCAAAAAACGTGGGGAACAGGGCAGGCAGGCAGGCAGCAAAAACACACAGGAAACAGGCAGGAACAGGAACAAAGGGTACAGAAACAAAAGGATCCAGCGCCTGAGTGAGGGAGAGGGAGACTTAAATAGGAGCGACGCAGACGAGACACAGGAGGGCACAATGAGCAATCAAGCCACAGAGAGGGAGGGGAACACGAGACAAAACGCAACTAATAATAGGATAACGAGAACCAATAAAACAATTAACAGAACACAAAACTGAGGTGCCGCCATCTGGCGGCCCAACAGAGAAACAACACAGGGGGAAGACACAGAACCCTGACAAATAGCTGACAATCATGCTCCAGTTAAAAAAAAAAAATACTGTTAAAACAGTGAGAGCCCCCTGGATTGACAATGAACTGAAAAACAGCATTGCTAAGGAAAATGCAATTGAATCTGGTTGTCTGGCGGACTGGCAGAATTACAGTAAGTTAAGGAATTGTGTGACCAAAATGAATAGAAAGAAAAATACATTTTATTATCAAACAAGGATAAATGAAATAAAAAAATGATAGTAAATTATTGTGAAAAACATTTAACAATGCCTTGGTAGGGGTTCTAATCCTTCATCCTTCATTGAAGTTGATGGGTCTCTTATTACTAAGCCACATGACATTGCTCAGTACTTCAATGATTTCTTCACCAGCAAAGTAAATAATTTAAGAAAAGATATGTCATATAATGATGTACACTGTGTTTCTTCCATACTAGACAAAATTATGAAGAATAAATGTTGTAAGTTTACATTTAATCCTGTTAGCTCTGATAAGGTGGAGGAGCTTGTACTCTCAATACACAGTGGGAAGCCATCAGGCCTGGATAACCTGGATGGAAAGTTGTTGAGGATCGAAGCACACCTGGTGTCCAATCCAATTACTCTCATTTTTAATCAGATCCTGAATTGGGGAGGGTGTTCACAAGAGGGGAAGGAAGCAAAAATGATCCCATTACCTAAAAATACAAAAATGAACCTCACAGGTGTAAACAGCATCTTGCAAATTCTTGCCAAACTAATGGAGAAAATGGTCTTTAACCAAATTCAGTCCTACTTCTCAGAAAATGAATTAAATACAGACTTTCAACATGCCTACAGGGACGGACATTCAACATGTACAGCACTTACACAGATGATAGATGACTGTCTAATGGATGTAGACAATAAGAGACTAGTGCAGTCAGTATTGCTGAATTTCAGTGCTGCCTTTGACGTTATTGGTCACAATCTGCTGCTAGACAAACTTTCCTGTTATGGTTTTTCATCCTCTGCTGTGAAGTGGATAAAAAGCTACTTATCCAACAGATCACAAAGAGTCTTCTTCAATGTGAGTCTCTCTGACATTAAACATGTACATTCTGGCATTCCACAAGGGAGCTGCCTTGGGCCATTACTGTTCACCATATTCACTAATGTCCTGCCATTGGTCTTAGACTAGGGTGACCAGACGTCCCCGTTTTCCGGAGACAGCCCCCATTTTTGGTGGCCTGTCCCCGGCTGGAGCTGCCCCCGGAAATGTCCTTGTTTTTAACTGTGCGTTAAAAACAGACCTTAAAGTGAAATAATATTTTACGTGGCAACAAAGACCGGGCAGCAGAGCCTACCAGTTGTTGTCGCAATCGCGTTGTGCTTGTTTTGGCCAACAGAGGGGGCTGCTCGCTACAGCAGCTTCATATCACACGTCTTCTTCTACGAACTACTTGCGCACTAGTTTTAGAGAAAACTGCTGTGGAAAACTCGGCCAGAAGCTAGCAAGTGTCAAGTGAAGCCACAGCATCACCACAAATGTCTTCTCTGTCTTGTACGTATAGATAATTAAATACACTGTATTGACCAATGTAGTTTGACCATTTTCTTTATTGTGTGTTCCATAGTTTACCATAGCTTCACTCACCATGGCACTGTAAACTATGATTTTCTGACACAGTTTACAAAGTTACTCAGTAGCCAATTTTATCAGTCGGCCTGCACCATAGTTTATTACAGTACAACAGTTACCATGGTCAAAATACATGAAACCGGAATTGTCCCCCTTTTTTATTTCATAGATATGAAGTGCAGATCTCTGCCAGGCGCGTTAGCTTTGCTGATGCAAGAATAGAGGCTGCACAATCAATGCAACCCGAAAAATACAATATTACAAGTTTTTACCATGTGCCACTGTAAATCCCAAAAATGCCAATTCAGTGAATTAACGCTAAGGTGGTGACATGTTAGCTAATGTCATGCATATCAGCCACGATGTGTGAGACAGAGCTAGCGTTGACGTTATATGAGATCAGGAAATAAGACTAAGAGTACATCACAGTAGAGGAGAGAACATGAAGAAAAACCAGGAGAGAGAACATAGGTTAATAAATACTAAGAGGGGATCAGGAGAGGCCAGGGAAAATGCCTTTGTCAGATTTGTACAGAAAAAGGTTTTATGACTGTCCGTCCCTTAAATTAAATACTTGCATAATAGTTAGTACATATATCAAGTACGTGTGGCCCTGACTATGGATGGAGAAATTTGCACTACACCACTCCCACTATAAAACGGGTGGGAGGACCCTGCAAACACTTACTGGGAAAGCCTGCACAAGTACCCTCCAACTAAATGGAAGAAACAGAGGGAAGGTGATGTATAGGAAAATACATTTAATCTTTAAAAAAAAATGAAAAGAATGAATAAAGAAGGGGTGCAAGAACATAATGAGCATATGCAATCAGATCATGTGTAAGGAGTAACACCACCATATAAAGAATATAAATGACCAATGGAGCAAACTTCCCTGTACCCAATTTCCCCCCTTACTTATGACCTGGATAGATAATACAGTACAAATACTATTCCATATACAAAAGCAGAAAAAAAGAAGAAAAAAAAGCAGTGACTAACGAACACTCAGAAGGGCTCCTTGTATACAAGTGCTGTTAAGCTCAAATGCACTCACAAGTCTAGAAGAGCATGTCAGCTTCCCCAGGCAGAGCCGGTTAAAGAGTGGTGGTACTCTGGCCTTCACAGCTGCAGCAAAAGACCAATTAAAAAGGTATATTTAACACTCAAGGGAAAACCCACACTCAAGGGAAAGACCACGCCGTCACACTATATATTAAATTCCCACGCATGCAGAAATATCAGGGTAAAACAACATCTTCCTGCAGTATAGGCAACTTCAGAAAGCACACGACCACTGAGCCAGCCTAAGATGGCGATAGCACACAGCCCGGTGTTTCTAGGAGCCAAACAACCGTAGGTCGTACTCAAATTGCTAGCTCTGTAAGCAGGGTCCTAACGTCCTACCTGTTACAAATGGAAGTAAATGGTTGTGATGAAGTGTACCCCAAATTCGAAGTACGCAACCAAGCAAGTATGTGTAGAATTCACAAGAGGTTCTCTTGGTATACTTGGGAGGACGAAAAAAATACTAATAAATTGTGCATCTGAGCATACAGTTGAGGCCAAAAGTTTACACCTAGGCTAAAGACAATCAAATTCTACACATTTCATGTTACCATACATTTCCTCTGTTAAGTCAATTAGGTTATCTACTTTATTTCCACAAGTGGTCATTTTAAAATAATAGCTTAGAGACAGATTGATTTCAGCTTTTATGTACTATATCAGATTTTCAGTGGGTCAAAGGTATACATACACTTTGTTAGTATTTGGTGGCATTGCCTTTTAATTGCTTAACTTGAATAAAACGCTTGGGGTAGCCTTCCACAATCTTCTCACAATACTTTGGCGGAATTTTTTCCCATTCCTGACAGAACTGGTGTAACTCAGTCAGGTTTGTGGGCCTCCTTGCTCAGACACACTATGGGATTCAGGTCAGGGCTTTGTGATGGCCACTCCTAATACTTTCACTTTGTTGCCTTTTAGCTAATTTGTTACAACTTTGGAGTTATACTTAGGATCACTGTCCTGCTGGAAGACCCAGTTATGACCAAGTTTTAACATTATAGCTGATGTCTTTAGGTGTTGCTTCCCCCATTAATGCTGCCACCCCCATGCTTCAGAGTTGGGATGGAGTTCTTAGGATTAAAAGCCTCACCCTTTTTCCTCCATACATAGCGCTGATCATTATGGCCAAGCAGTACAATGTGTTTCATCTGACCAGAGAACACTCCTCCAAATGGCTAGGTCTTCATCCTGGTGATCACCTGAAAACTTAATTCTTATGCCGGTCTTGGGGTAGCGGCTTCTTTCTTGTGCGACAGCCTTTCAGGCCATGGCAATGTAGGATTCTCTTAAAACAGTTCCTTTGTTGTTGTCTTGGGGTTCAGTTGAACCTTTCGGACCAAAGTTCGTTCAGCCCTGGGAGTTAATGTGTGCCTCCTTCCTGAACAATGCAGTGTCTGTGTGGTGCCACACTTTTTATATTTGCATACAATTGCTTGTACCACCTTCAGTTGTTTGGAACTTGCTCCTAAGGAGGAACCGGACTTGTCGAGGTTCATAATTTTTTACTGAGGTCTTGGTTGAGTTGCTTGGATTTTCCCATGGTATCAAGAGGACAAAGGCAGTGGCTCTAAAGGTAGGCCCTTAAATACAGCCACAGGTGCCAATTAACTCTTAATTATGACAATTAGCCAATAAGATGCTTCTACAAGTCAACACATCAATTTCTGGAATCTTGCAGATTGTTTAAAGAGACAGTCAACTTGGCGTATGTAAACGTTTGACCCAATGGAATTCTGATGTAGTGAATTAAAGCTGAATAAATCTGTGTCTAATCGATTGTTTTAAAATGACCTCTGATGTGAAAAAAGTAGATACCCTAATTGACTTGCCAAAATAAATGTATGGTAACATGAAATGTGCGGAGGTGTGAAAAACTGAGTTTGAATATCTTTAGCCTAGGTGTATGTGAACCTTTGGCCTCAACTGTACTTTCAGTTCCCAGTAGTCATCGCGTTTATTTCATTTTGGATTTTGTTTGGATCATTTCAGATGTCATTTCCTGCTACTAGTCTAACCTGAGCTGGATGTGTTTCTTGCTATGGTCAGAAGAGTGATGACGTTACAGCACTGGTATTCAAACTTGGGCCAGAGGACCCATTGTGTATGCTGGTTGTATTTCCAACCACATCCGCAATCCCAGAATTTTTCTTAATAAGGGGCTTTTCATGTTTTGAGGGATTATTTGCCCTCTTAAACCACATTATTTCCGAAATAGCTACGAATACCATGATCACATTGTGCTTATTGTGCTATATTGTAAAGAACTGCATAAAAAGGGTGACAAATTATTTAACTTATCAAGTTAACGGCATGAACCCGGATGACGCCTTTTGGCGTCATAAACCACTACAATTCGTCGTCTATGAAGATCTTCATAATTTCCGAAGCTGACTCGGTTTCCTTTTTTAAATCAATGATGGGAGGGTCTGAACTTTGAGTGGCATGTATCTTTAGCCATTCTGGTGCAATCTAAGGTGTTTTAACTATGTCAACAAAACACGCCCAAATTGTTGAGGAAGCAATGAACAAGCAAAGTTTGTTAGTAAAAGCTTTTTGAGAGAATGAATAATTACTTTTCTTTGGCATGGATCCACATGAAGACAAGATCTGGTGAGTTCGTTTAGTCTTTGAATCGGTCATTATGCTGAGAAAATGGTAAACCATAGTATTTACATTTCTCTGCAAATGCACGAAAACATGCTTGTGTAATAAAACAATGACGGTAACTATATATATAGTCCACACCGTTCTGTTGCTACCATAATGTAACTAACTATCTTGTGTCTACAGCTGCAGTTTCTCACTGCAATTACTAATATTGAACATAAACAAAAGGAGCAATTTATGCTGTAGTCTGCCAATGTCTAAATAAATAATATGGTACTCTGCGTGCAGGTAGCAGGGATGGCGATTTGATATTTTGTTTTCTGTTTCATTTTTTTTCAATGTCATATTTATTATTTGAAATATGTATTCTATCTGTCTCTGAGGCACTCTGAAATGTGCATTCTCTGCTAAGCTGAGCAATGGATTGGAAGATGTGTCTGACGCCTTTTTTTTCTCAGGGAACTGCTATCAGCACATCAATGCACTGTCCAATCCCCTGAGCTTAGCCATCAACTCCCCCTGCCCCCCTCCCCTCCCCCGTAACTCCAACAGAAGTTAAAATAATATAGTAATAATAAAGTAATATTTTTGTTTTCTTTGCAGTTTACTATTGTTCAAAAACAAAGAAAAAAAATTATACCATAAATAAATATATTTTTTTATTTATGGTATATAGTTCTTGGGCTATATATATATATATATATATATATATTTATATATATATGTATATATATATATATATATATATATATTAGGGCTGTCAATCGATTAAAATTTTTAATCACAATTAATTGCATATATCAATATTTGCTTGGAAAAGCCCCCAAATGAAGATATTTCAACTCAAAAACATTACATTATTGTGGCACATAAGTAAAGCATTGAATAGAAATATCAAAAGGGGGCATTAGAAATCAATAACAATCATTTCCCCAAATACATGTCTTTTTATCATTGAACATGGCCATAACAGTAAAAAAAAAAAAAAAAAACATTATTTAACATAAGCATCAATGTGGCCATAACAGTCTTTTCCCCACGGCACGCAGGAACTGCCGCCATGGGCTATGCATGGCAAATTGTGGTCACTCACTCACTCACGAATGACCTGAGAGGGACGTTCGGTGGGACGCATGCACAGGTGGTGCTTCGTTTAGTAGGACGCATGCACAGGTGCATCTCACAAAATCACCACTTCGAATGGCACAAGATTTTTAAGCACAGCTTTATCGCCTATTACGCCTAACTTTACTTTAGCACTAGAATGGCCAAGATTCCATACTACCTTAAATAGCCAGGAAAGGTCAATATGACCATGACATGTAAATAGTGTAAACCATTGCAAATAATGTCAACAATTGTGAAAATAATACTTTAGTTGTGTTGGCGCAGGTTATAAGAAACGTGAACACACCATGTTTGTATGTCAACTAACATAATAATGTATTTATTTATTTCATCTTAGCAGTAGGCTACATGCTATAAAAACATTCAATGTGTATGTTTTTTTAAGACGCCACGTCAAAATAGGCTATATATTCTCAGTTGTGGCCAAAAATACACAGAATGGTAAAACAGAAAACAGGAGAATTTAAACACTGTATAATCCTTGTTTCTTTGATACAATGAAAGAAAAAATACCTAAAATGACCAGAAACTGTAAATTTGACCATAATATTTAAATATGTACACATGGCATAAACTGTTGACAATGGCAAAAATAATACTTTAGTTGTATTGGTGGGTCACAAAAAATGTGATGCCAATGTTTGTAGCCTATGTCAAATAACACAATAACATATTGATTTATTTATTTCATCTTAATGGTGATGAAAAAAAAAAATGACAATGTGCTTTTTGTAAACGAACACCACATTTGAAATATATTGTTTTGTGGCCAAGAATGGGAAAACACGAACCGTTGTTATGTTGAAAGAACAATGCTCAAAATCTCCAAAAACTGTCAAATGTCCACTAAAAAACGAACGTTCAAATACAAAGTAATAGTGTAGAACGGAAAGAAATAGCCTATAGAATAGATATGAACTATTTCAGTGTGATAGACTATTGCAGCTCGCTGCACACATCAGTGGTGTCGCTAGTCAAAGCTATATGCAAGTAGGTTATACGACTTGCAAAAACATCTTTTCGCAATAACACTACAGGTAGCGTTCAAAATGATCAACGGTACATTTGAACGTTAATGGCTTTTTAAGGAGTAAATGTTTATAATTTTTTTTTCATTCTGCAATATTGATATTCAAATGATATCAGAATGTTCAATACATAAGTTTAGGAAAGGTCACGAAAGGGAGCCATATGGCTTTCATGATGGCAGAGATATCAAAATATTTAAAGTGAAACGGCCAAATTGACCGCTGTGGTCATTCTAGTGTTAGATAACCCTAACATGTTAGCGTTTTGCCTACTTTAGTTAACCTACTTAGCGCGTACCGCCAATACAGATGTAGCCTATGGACACACGGAGGACAACAAATACCGTTACAGAGGTGAGGACATGCTGTAGCTAGCTAGCTAGCCAAGTTTTACTCATGACACTTTGTACAGGTGCGCCATGGCTCTGCACAGTTTCGTGCTTGTTTAACTATTTAACATACTATTTACATGCGCAACTAACGCACCACTGAATGGAATTGTGCGACGCACGGTGTCAGAGGGGTGCGTTCGCAAATTCACTCCGGTGGTGTCAGTGGCACCCTGAGTGCTCTCTTGCCGTTTAGAAATTAACGCTGCTCTCAGAGGCTCAGAGCCACACCGACCGCTCCAGCTGAAGGGCTGGTTTGTCAGAGTGTCTTAACCCCATAATGGCTAAATGCGACAGTTGGGTTAGTTGGCAATATAGGTAGTGTTATTCAACACTCAACTTACATCGGTACATCAATTAATTAACATAAACATTCATTAATATTAAATATGTGTTGATTCGCATTTTTGAACGCATTATTTTATAATTAATCGAAATTAATGCGTTAATTTGACAGCCCTAATATATATATATATATATATATATATATATATATATATATATATATATATATATATATATATATATATATATATCAATTGTGCTTTTGGAATAAAAACATCTCTATCAACATTTTTAACATCTAGTGTCTTAAAAAAGGAGCGAGTGTTTCCGTACGTAACAGTCATAGAGCAATCGCAAAAAACATCCTTTGATGGATTCACCCGAGAGAGATCAATCGCTCTTAAGTCCCAAAATGTCAATGCACAAAGTAGTAAGACAAGAAACGCCATTGCTCTGTCCAGTGAGCTAACCATCTGTCCCGTCCTTGCAGGCCAGGATAGAGCAGTGCAGATAGAAGATGGTGGAGCCAGTTGAAGCACGGAAGCGGGAGCAGGTGTAATCTCTCCGGTGTAGAAATGCTGGAAAGGCACAGGTAGCTCACAGGGCCAAAGTGATTGAGGGGGGATTCCGATTGGATCCATTTTTAACTTAAATAAATAAAATCTAGTTTGCAAGTACAGTATTTTAAAATATGAGTGATGCTGCAGCATAATATTTGTAAATACGGACCAAAGTAGTAATACAAGGACCTAAGTTAGTAAAACAATCAACACTTAACACTGACGAGAACTAGCATGCTGCCATCTTGAGTGCACATGTATCCTGGGAGCTGCAGAATCACTCATCCCTTTGACTACAGAATATCCTCGCAGAATATATTCATGACCATATCAAATTCACACAGACCTTATAACCATGTTTAACACTCACACAGACCTCTTAACCATATTGACACTCACAGAACATACAGATTTACAGGTAACTGCCAAGGTAAAGGAATCTTCAACCGTAGTATCCCTCTTCTTGATCAGACCTGCAAACTCATAAGAGGTGAACAAGGTGACATGTTTGTAAACCAAACCCCTGTAGGGGGTTCTGGGGGCATTTTTGTGATTTTAACATGTAAACGAAGCGTTCTGGTGCACTCTGAGAAGAAAATAAAGGGAAAAGACAACATTTAGTTCAGGCAAAAAACACATTTATTGACACTAGTGTACTACAAGGTTCCAAATTGAATTGTGTGTGGGGTCGACCAGCAAGTTGTGGTTGGTGGGCCAAAAAGTTTATTTATTCAGTCTTTTGGTCTGTACAAGAATTTCAAGTAGAGCCCGACCGATATATCGGTATGGCCGATATATCGGCCATTATTTGACTTTTTTGACGACATCGGGATTGGCAGTTATGCAGCCGATGTGTCCCGATTTTTAAATAAGTATAATAAACAAAAAAAACATTGATTATTTATCTGTACTTGTCTGTTTGAACGTTGTAATTGCTATTTACTAGAATTATCCAGTAGAGGGAGCTCTAATACAAGTGTGAACTGCAGCAGCTGACGCGCTACTTCTGTAATAAGACGTTTGTCACTCGTGCCTCATCCAATATTCTCCACTGCAAGACTTGTCTGCACAGATTTGATTGCCGCAATAAAGGTAGCCTATGTAGGCCTATATTTAGTGAAAGTTTTTAATTAAATGCGTTTATACGACCACTGTGTTTATCAATCCTCATTATCAAGCGAGCGAGCTAGCTAACATATTTGGTTCACTTTAAGCAAGCATAAGCAGCGTAGGATCTACATTTCCAGAGGACATCGCTGTATTCTCAAATAAATAACCAGCCAAAATAAAATGGTGATTGAATGCATCACACATTTGTTTTTTTATCTGAGATGATATTAGCTACTATATGATGCTGTGTCGATAGTCAACGCGTTATTGCAAGCGAGTGTGTCATCTAGTCACGCATCATCGTAGCAAGCTAACCAGACAGTAAAAACGCTGATAAAACACTTCTAACGTGGATCATTTTAAGCCATGTTATCTAGCTTTGTCGTGATAACATGAGAGAAGGATTGCTGTTGGAGAAGTGAATCAACCAACAGTTAGCGCGGGTAACCTGCACGAAAGCGCATTGTAGTTTTTTTCACGTATTTCATCCAGTCAATTTAATTTCATCTAACGTTACACTTGATTCACTCATTAGCTCCGCTAGATGTCTTACTCTTTGAGATCATGTAGTAGAAATAAAATGAGAAAATATAATTAATTTATAATTAATTTAACTTACTGAGAACATATAATAAGAAATAATGAGGCTGTGTCAATAGCTAATGCGTTATTGCGAGCGAGTGTGTCATCTAGTCACGCGTCAGAGCGCATTGTAGTTATTTTCACCACCAAATTCTTATGGACAGGGAAGCTCGCTAGATAAAGTCTTACTCTTTGAGATCATGTAGTAGGAATAAAATAAGAAAATATAATTAATTTACTGAGAATAGATACTAAGAAATAATAATAACAAATTAATAATAACAACAATAATAATAATATTTATAAAAATACATGTTTGAAACTGGAAAACTGATTTTTTTAAATTCATTTTTTATAGATGGCTGGAAAAGAAAGGAGTAAAAGCAAGGTGTGGAGTTATTTTGATTTCACACACTTAAAGATGGTGTTATATATATATATATATCATATATATATATATATATATATTTAATTTAATATAAATTTTTTATCTAAAAAGTTCTTTGTGTGTTTATTTTTATTTGTTTGCTTATAAGTTAAATGTTCTTAAATATAGAAACTTTAATAAAATATACGTTTTTCAAATTGATTTGAAAATGTTGCACTTTTTGACAAAATATCGGTCAAAACATCGGTAATCGGTGGGCTAGGACTCTCCAAAATCGGGATTGGCATCGGACCCAAAAATCTGGCATCGGTCGGGCTCTAATTTCAAGTGCTCATTTACTCTGCTTAGCAATGTGCCTCTTTCTTGCCATGTTTTTTTTCTTGCCATGTTTTTTTTTCTCTACCACTTCTATCCTTTTCTCTGCAGTACTTGTAGATGGCTGGCAGTCAAACTCCATCCTTTTCTTTCTGACTCTGAGGAACTTATTTTGTCGCTGGGCCTTCTCTCTTGTTCCTCCCAAATTGATGTTGCTGCACAGCCTCCTGCTACTGCCACAAATTTTGCATCATACCTCCTGAACATTTCTATGGCACTCTGCTTCCTGGACTGCAAAGTGTATTTCAGCAGGTTGTCAGCAGGTATCAGAGTTATATTTAATCGTTTTTAAGACCTTTTTAAAACTAAATGGAAAAGAAATGATTTTTGGACAAAAATTAGAACTAGTAAGGTAAGTTCTTAGGTAGTGTAATAAATCAAACCATTAATATTTCTTTCCACAGGACTTCAGAAAGCTAAGTACTAGGATTCACTTGGAATCATCTCAATTTGAAAAAGCATGAAAGTACATATTTAAGGACCTACAGACACCCTGCTCAAAGAAAGTGTTCACAGTAATTATTAGACATGGGATTGCTATACTGTTGTCCAAAGGCTAACTACATTTTTGGTTGAAATTGAATTATAACTAAAAATGAACTAAACTATAAAAAATATAACTAAACAATAAAAACTTCTTGATATCTGTTTTATCTTGTGACAAAGTTTCAGAGTTCAATTTTGCTTTGTTTTAGAGAAAAAACTGTATAAAAATTGCAGTAACTACAAAATCTGACTCAAAACCATGGTAGACCGCAGTAAGTGAAGTTACTGCGGTCTGCTTTGGGATCCTACCGGCCGATTTCGCGCTTTACCCATCTAAGTTAGCCTACCTCACGCAACTGCTTTGGGATTCTACCACCAGCCGATTTCACCCATCTAACCTCACACAACAACTCTGTTTGAGATGGCACTATCCAGGGGAAAGAGGATGGTGGAACTGGCGTTAAAAAGAAAATACCCAGGTAAGCTAAGTAACAATGACATTAAGCGTTGAGAAACTAGCAATCACATTATAAAATACCTGTCAGCCTCGCTATATATGCTGACTGACAGGCGATGTTTAGTTAGCTAGCGTTAGCTTACCTGAAAGCTGTAACATCATCTGTAAATTCACATCATCGTCGATGCCATGTCATGCACTTCAAGATTGTAAACAATCTAGCCTACGCATTGCGGATATTTGCCATGACTACGAGTGCGGAGAAAGAAGTGCATGTATCCGCAAACAATGTTGATTAAAATGTGCACAATTTCGTACTGCAAATGAAAATAATGTAGGCTATAAGACCTCGGCTACTCGCTAAAACTGCCTATTTGGGGAGAGCTGGCTATATATGATAGTATTGAGTAGCCTATTTTGTGGATTAATTGTATTGATGCTCAAGGAAAATCAGGGGAAGTTTCTGCCACTGCTCAGTGTTTAAAACTGATTTTTCTAAATCCCATTTATCATTTAAGCTCCCTACCACAATGCAAAGAAGCTGTGTGTCACTTTCCAATTGATTAGTCAGATCGTTTGCATGCTTGTTAATCACTGAAAATTAATTAATACAGTTTCAGATCAATGATTAGTTTAAAGGAAAGTTTTGCGCCCCACCAATTTTCAGCTCACCAGTCGCCGCTGTTTAGAACATGTAATATAATAAACAAATTTTACTGTGATTCAATGTAGCCTTGTATTTATTCATTGTGTTAAATAGTAAAGACAAGAATAATGGAAATTATTAATGTGATTGTCATCAAAGCAACAACAGTGGTGGCGGTGACAACGATGATGAAAATGAAGATGATGATGCAAAGTTTCATTGATAGGAAAATTATTATCTAGATAGGTGAATAAGTAAAAAAGTGAAATGAAATGATATTAAGACTAAAATATGACATCTAAAATTCTCAATTTGTCCAGCAGACTTAATTAAACATGCACAAATCCATAAGTAGAGTTGTTAAATACTGTTAAATACAATTATAATTAAAAAAAAAAAAACCACAATGTAAAAGCTGAAAGAAAACAACAACATTGTAGTTACTGCACTTTGCTTTTGCATTGCTCTTAGAACCATTAAGGCAATGCAGTAACTACATTTTTGGGGTCAAAGGTCAAATCAGCCGTCATGCTTTTTGGGCATAAAAATTACCTCATGAATACATTTACAATTAGTGCAATATCACTGATATACCTATAACCCATTTGGCTGGCCAGTTAAAACACTTTAAAGCCATTTTTCTCAGTTTTACCCTTTGCGTAGTTACTGCAGTTAGGCTTTGTAGGGCAGTATAATTGAAAACTGTACACAATCTGCTCACTCTACTAGAATGGCTTTATTTTTTTTTCTGGAGCCAGCCACTACAGAATTTTGTTACATTTTTCATAATCCAATTCTCATAATTTGTGATTGAAAAATATTTTTTCTCATTCTGATTAGATAAAAAGCTTGATGAGAAATGTAGCATTCATTTGAGTAAGAATGTCATAGCCATAAGCAGAGGACTCAATCTTCAACTCACCTGGGACACCATGACATATTCTTTAAGGATTAGCAGCACTCCCGTACAAACACTGAGGTACAGCTCAGTTGTGGTGGCTTCATGCCACACCTTCTGAACCACCCTCTTCTTCCTGTGTTTTCCCATCTGTGTAATTCTTGGAAAAATAAATGGCTGAATTAAAAAAACAAAGCTCTATACAAAAGCTAAAAAATACTTTTGTTACCATAGTGCAGGTAGGCAATCACAGAACCAAGGAGAAACAACTGTGATGAGTTACCTTTTTTGCTGAGGTCCTTGTAAAAAGACTGAATCTGTGTCTGTGCCTTTTCGCTCACGTTGTAATAAACAAAGAGCTGCTTCAGGGGGTCCTTGTAAAGGGCCTTGTCTTCCTTGTCCATGAAGCTGTAGTAAAGGACTTTGTAGGCAGGAAGCAGCCTCTGGGTGCTAATGGCAACATCATAAGCTAATAGCCAGCGGAGCTGAACAAACCTCTTGGGAGCTGAACAAGGATTGCTCATGTACTCGCATATCTCTCTGAGGTACGTCAACTGACAAAGAGAAACTATGGAAAACATTTGTTAGGATCACTTAGGTCATATAGCATATGATACTTAATGGTCAGCGATGTACTTAAGACACACCTCAACTCAATTTACACACCGTTTTATTTGTGACAGAGTTTACTCACTTTTTTGGGCTGACATAAATCTTCATGAACAAACTTCATAGTATTGATCATTACATTAATGTCATTACATGAAAATGGGGTCTTCAAGGAAATGAAACAATGTATATATTTCAGAATAATATACACATTAGGCCCTAGTGACTAAGATGTCTGGAGGTAGAGTTAAATGTAATACTTTTTAATATTAGGTAGTGCAATAAATCAAACCATTACTGTTTTTTTTTTCAAAGGGCTTTAGAAAGGTAAGCACAAGGATTCACTTGGATTTCTCTCAACAGGTAAATATGACAACTGAGTATAAAGGGGCTTTTGTTCATCTAGAATATACACTCTCCCAAAAGGTAAGTGTAGCAGCTAAGTATACTGTAAAGTATACGTAAGTATACTGTATATTAGGTTTAGTGTAGAGGCAATCATTGCAGACAGTAGCATGCATCATTCTGAACTGAAAAGTGCTCTATAAATGAAATTGAATATTATTAACTAACCTGGTCTGAAGCCCATTGATGATCTGCATGCAGGTCGCTGAACAGATAGTTACTGAAAGGAGCTGCAAAAACTTTCACAGCTTTGTGGATATGGTCAACATCAAGTAGGGTTGGGCAGTGGTTCTGCCACACTCTTGTTTCCAGCCCCATCGCAGGAGTCCATCAGCATGCTGACAAGGTTGGACCATGGGATGTTTTTATCTCCAAAGAACTTAAGCAGCAACTTCTCTAGATTGAGAGCGGTGACTTTCAAGACTTCTAAAAATCCAAGGTGTTCCACATCAACTGTCTTCCGGTCTGGGTTGAAGTAGCTAACCAGGATGGAAAGCACTTTTTTGCCACCATTGGTAGTACTCTCATCCGAGGTTGATGGAAAATGGCTACTTATGTGTATTGCTGAAGATCCTCTCTGAAAATGTATACCCCAATCCATGCACCATTTTGTAAGCTGCTGATGTGCATGACAGCCTCAATCCACTCAAAGCTACTTTGTCTGCAGCCAGAGCCTGGGCCAGCTTCACCATCACTGGTGCAAAGGTAAACAGAAGTAAATGTTCGGCAAGAGTAGCGAGAATCATTGCCTAGACAAAAAAAAAAAATCTGATTCGATTTTCATCAGTAAAACTTTTGCAAATGCTTTTTATTACAACCCTGTGACTATATGGTTTAATTTTCATGGACTTCCATTGCTATTGTAAAGCTGTTAGAAGTGTAGCCTATCTTGTATTTGCAATAAATATGTATTTAATCTAGTTCAATTCAATTTAAATTGAGTAAAAACACCCTGTACAATTTGTCCTGATAATTTACCCTGGCAAATGTCAAGTAGCCTATCAAAAGTAAAATAATAGTTATAATTTAGTGACAGAAAACTACAAGCCTATTTAATCTATACACACCTCTGCATTAGCAACCCACTGAAATGTAGGTACAGGCACCCTAACTCGCTCTCTCATGACTTCAGGGCCCTTGGGAGCAACTGCACTTTGGGTTGGGACTGGAAGGACACTGGCTGTAGTCATTATAGTGCACACTTTTTGCCGGTGCACCTCTGTTTGGCAGTGTGCCAAAAGGGCATCGCCATTATTGCTATAATTGATTTATTTTGTGCAGAGGCAGCATTTTGCATACCCCACTTTATCAATTTTTTAAAAATACTGTGACAGCGGGAAGCTCTGCTGGACTCCCTTCAGCTTTGTTTCGGCTTCAACCTTTAGCCAGGCCCAGCTCCATCTGCACCTCACCCCTGACTCTAGCTGCGCTACATAAATAGCGTCTTCCTCCTTAATCTCTCTCATTCTGAAAAGGAATTGTCCAGATATTATCAGCTGGCTTCAGGGCCTCCTTTTCCCAGATCATAAAACGGTATTAAAGCTAACCCCAACTGCATCTGTCAACGTTATAGGATCCGTCAGGTCCGTCGAAACTCCGTCAGTGTTGTGATCCGTCATACGAAATATGATATACCTTTGATTTAGTTGCTATATATATATAGAGCCGGTGGGTGTTGTTTCATTGAACTAACGTGTTTTTTTTCCTTCCTCATACGACAATGACGGACGTTAAAATCGGATAACATTACGGATGCAGTGGGGGTTAGCCTTAACTCAGCAAAATGATTCGTTCAAAAAGAACAAACCAGCTAACGTTAGCCAACTAGCTAGCTAACATTGATTTTGGATTTAATAGTTCCAACCACAAAATCGCTCTAACTGTAATGTTGTAATACACAATTCACTAAAGTTAACGTTAGCTAGCTAGCTAACCTGACGGGCTAACAAGCTGGCAAGCTTTCCATCATAAACAGGGTGGGAAAGATTTGATGGGTAGGAAGAATTTATGACACACTTCAACTTTGATTTGGCAAGGTAACGTTACTATAGCAACTAGTTACCATAACGGTAATTTAGTTAAACAGCAAAAAGTCATATTACATTAGCAGCAAATGAAAGAAAGGGCTTACCTCAAAATCAGTGTCCACTTGTAGTACCGTTCCAAGATTGTGGCGGGAAAGACGGCAAATCAGATATCTTGGTTCTGATTGGCCAAACGACCACCAGACCGCAACTGCTGTTATGAGAAGACTCAAGACGTGTCTCACTCCAGTCTATGGGAAATTGTGCTAGCCACTCGCTGGCAGACCTCATACATCAGACACCCCCCCACCCCCCCCCCCCCCCCACCCCCAAAAAAAAAAAAAAAACTCTTCGGATCTACACGATTCATGTGGATGACATATTTTGAATTCAAAACGGCAAATTTCGCCGAAAAGCGACTAGTTTGCAAGTATGCTTGATGGGCTGTTGATGAAACAGCCTGCTCATGCCCTAGATTGCTATACAGTTTCTCATGAGTTACTCATCTGTTTTCCTTAAATCTTGATCCAATGCACAGACATATTGAAGGAGTAGGCATGTTCAACCACAGCTGACAGTTCTATGCCAGCATTACCTTAGCCACTATTCCTTGTGAAGCATCAGAAAGTTCAACAAGCTCCTGCCAAACACAACACACTAATCCAGTCCCAACACACAAGTTTTCTTTCAATGTCTCTGAGACCTAGCCTTTTTAGTCTAAATCATGGGACACTGGTCCTGCCAACATTGTAATACACAACCATGCATGTGGTGGGGTGTTTATTGCTTAAATACAGTATAATGCAGTACCCAAACCGGTGTGGGAGCACCTGCTTTCATTATACTTTATATCCCTAATTTAAAATTTTTCCTTTTATTTTCCATTTCAAACACCCACACAGAACTTGTGACCACACAAAGCACATTGTAACTCATGCCCAGTTTATATCACTCTGATGAGGTCATATAGAATGGAACAGAGCAGGCACACTTGTGTTTTGTGATGTGTGGGGCCCATACATGAGCATCTTTATCTGATGTGGGATGGACGTTAATTCTGGATGAATCATTGACCTATTAATGCCCAGCCTCCTGATCCATTAGAGCAGCTCCATTAGTTTTAATTTCAGGATAATCAGCCTTGCTGATGAGAGGTTTCCCTGCCTTTTAAAGTCAGAGAACACCACTTGGCCTTCAGAAATGATGCTCCAGTTTTCCAACTACAGGCAGGTTTGAGAGCCTCTCTGTCTGATGCAGAGTATATTGCTGCATTGATGCCTGTGGCTCTGAGCACCAAACAGTGGTCAGCTAAGCTGGGCTTTCGCGCATCCAGCATGATCAAGTGAGTAGTGAGTACTCCCACTCAGCCAAGTTACAGACAAGGCCTGGGATGTAGTGTGTGTGTGTGAGAATATGTGCTGTGTGTGTTTGTGTACCTGGGTGTGGGTGTCTGAATGTGTGTTTGCATATGTCTGATTGTGTGTGTTAGAGAGAGAGAGACTCAAACCAGTGTGTGTCCATGTCTGAAATTGCATGTCTGTGTTTAAATCTGTGTCTGTTCAAGGGTTTTTGTGTATGTATACCTGGCTATGGATATATGAATGCATGTGCATTTCTGAGTTTGTGTGTGCCTGTGTATTTATGAAAAAGTGAACTCTTACATATATTTCCTGGACCCAAAAAAGTGTATGGAACAGGAATGAATGTTTATCTGTGTCACACCCGGATATATTTCATTCAGCCATCCTGAGTCTTCACACAGTGAGCTCTATAATGTTTGGGACAAAGACTGATGATTTCGGAGTGTTTCTCCTCTCTGCAAGTAGTGACGCCATATTAAAAAAAAAAAAAATACAAATAAAATTTGATTGATTTGAAGAAAGAGAGGACTGCTGAGCTCAGTTATTATGAAGGTTCTGGTAGGCTAAGGAAGACCTTGACAGTTGGTGACCTATTAATTCTTACCATAATGAAGAAAAACCCTCAAACACCTGCCCAACAGAGCAGAAACACTCTTCAGGAGGCAGGCATGGATGTGTCAGTGACTATTGTCCACAAAAGACTTCATTACCAGAACTACAGAACAAACTGCAAAATGCAAACCACTAGTCAGCTGCAAAAACCAGATGGCCAGGTTACAGTTTACTAAGAACTACCTAAAATAGGAAACGGTGTTCTGGATAGATGAGACCAAGATTCACTAGTATCACAGAGAAGAGCAAAGTGTGGAGGCCGAAAATAACTGCTCAAGATCCAAAGCACCCCCCTCATCTGTGGAACGTGGTGGGGCTTATTATGATTTGGGCATGTATGGGGGCAACAGGTACTGGCTCACTTGTCTGGCTCACTTGATGATATAACTGCTGATAGAAGCAGCAGCAGCAGAATAAATAATGATGTGTACAGAAGCATCCTATCTGTCAAGTTCAAGCAAATGCCTCCAAACTCATTGGATGACACTTTATCCTACAGCAAGACAATGATCCCGAACATAATGCCAAAACAACAATGGAGTTTTTCAAAGCCAAAAACTGGAAAATTCTTACTGGCTAAGTCATTCACTGGATCTGAATTCAAACATGCCTTTCATATTCTGAAGAAAAAACTTAAGGCAACTAGCCCCCAAAACAAGCAGGAGCTGAAGAAAAGAAGATACTCAGCACCTGGTGGCGTCTTCGGGTCACTAGCCTCGCAAGCCAGTCTCTTTTTTCACTTCGTTCAATTGAGCCTGGCCGATGCCTTGACGTTCTTGGCATAAATGAAGGAGGCAACCTTCCCAGGATAGTTGTATCTTCCCAACCAATCAGAGTGCAGAGGGGCGGCGTTCCAAATGTGGTGACAATTTTGGCCAGGCGTAGTCTGAAATGTGCACCAGAAAAAACATTACCGGAGGCAAACTTTTCCACAGACCCGTATCGGTTCGCCACTATTTGGGGAAAATGGCTAACGTTAACGTCAGAGCACCGACCACACCATCAAAGTTTATCACCGAGATATGCAGAGTCTGCGGTTTGAGGTTCGATAATAAAAGAAACGAACACAATTTATTTATCGATGATAAATTTATTTAATTCCTTTTTGGTTCAACAATTCCATTTGCTCCTCCATTATTGAATATTATGAGCAAACAATCAAAAACATTGCTTCTTCTGGCCATTTTCTGGGTATTTCTTTGATAACAGACTGCATACCATAGGCCACGCTTGAAAAATTAAACCAAATCCTGTAGGCAAGCAAGCGAGTACAACGCTATTGGATAGCAGCGTATCCAAACACACGGGCTGAAGGTCCTTCAACGAAGTCACGCCATGTATTTGGCAAGTCTGTGATATAACAGAATTAAAATCTTCTTCGAATTTGTCCATAATTCTGTTTTTAGCAGATAATTTGGGTTAGCTTGATAGCTTTGTTCGTTTCACTGGTGTGTTTCAGTCGGGACTTAGGTTGCAGTACACACGGAACAGAGGGAGTGTTGGGGGGGGGGGGGGGGGGGGGGGAGAACCGGCACACTGAGACAGACAGTTTGATTAACCAATAGGGAAGCTGCCGCTGGCTCCCAGCAGCAGGCGACTCCTCCCTTTAGCCCCAGAAAGTACATACGTTCGTCCAGACTATCGGGTCACAGACTTCAGTTATTGCATAAAAAGGATATGTGGCAAAGTACCAAGCATGACCACTTTCATTTACTGTACATACCATGTCTATTTTGGCTATATTTTGGATATTTTGGCTCTTATGTTACACCACCTTAAATGTCTAGACTGGATATTTACATTCATGCTGCATGAATTTCACAGAATATCTCTACTTTTTGAAGAGAAATGCATTTGTGTTATGTCAATAAAAATAACTCATGGAGTGTTTATGCATTTGATAAATTTGCAAAGAACAATACTGTTACCCACTAAACTACAAGCTTAAATAATAATTTACAAATACATTAAGTACATTTTTTTGCCATTTTCACTGATTTCTATGGGTGTAAAACAAAGTATTGTTTTTGCTCAATCAATCACTTAAGCAGCAATCATTATTCAGGGACGTGCTAGGCAGAATCATTAATGTTTTCTTTGAAAGCAGGTGAACTTTGTGACCGCTAAGCACTCTGCATGATTGCCCTGTCTGTACACTCCACCTTTGGCCTTAAATGTGATATGTCCTGCCATGGGCCAGAGGCTCATTAGTGTAACTGTCAGAAACAATTACTCCTCCTTTCAAAAGCATTGTCAATATAAGCTATGGTCACATAACAGACAAACAAAACAGACTACTACCATCAAGCAGGTTTGCTTATCCTAGTACAATTATGGTCATATGAATGCAGTCAAGTTTGTGGCCTGTACCTTTCGCAGATTCTTGTTTTAAGTGCATTGGTCTGACATTCAAATGCACTTAAAAAAAAACGTCAATCAGAAAGCTCTATGTTTATGAAAAGGGTTTTGAATGGATTTCAAAATGTTCCATGTTACTCGCAGGTTTTATTTTATCAAATCTGGCACTCCTGTTTTCCTAAATTCATGTTAGACACAAAGAGTTAGAACTTCATACCCACAAACCCATGCCATACCTGCAATTAGATGTGATAGATTACAGAAGATTACACATTGTCTTTCTTATTTTGATCCTGATTCTCACAGTAGCATCACATTACAGAACACGTGCACAGACAGCTAGAGACAAACTGGATTTGTTCATCTTCAAATAGATTAGTAATAGTTAAAATCCTGGCCTTGCGTAGTTTGATTTTTCCATGGTTTCTGTTGCAAATCCTGTAATTGATTGTAACGTCTTGCCCCCAATCCACAAACTGAATTTAAAGGAGGAAAATGTGTTTTGCACTGTCTTGGATTTGATTAAAGATGAAAGGCGAATCCTGAATAGTCAATTGACAGAGTCATTTATTCTGCAATAGCCAACACGCTCCCAAAGAGAAGAAATTGAATTACTGCAAGGACATGTCAAATCTAATTTGGTTTTGATGGGGCAATAAATAACCTATGCTGTTTGAGAGCTAAGTGTTTTCAGAAGCACATAATAACAAGTCATAAAGTTATAATAGATCAACTTTTTCAGTGGTCCAAAACATCACAATGCTCATGGTGTCATTGTGTGTTCTGCTGTTTCCACTACCCCACTGATATAAAGGTACGCTCATTTGGAATAATTTCCCTGAGATATTGCCTTTAGAGTATGTGTACACCTGAGAAGTGCTTAAACCAGAACGCTTCAGAAAGGTTCAGCCCAGTGTCATCATAGTGAAAGAAAACATAGGAATACAGGGGCGTCAATATATTTAATCCTTTTCTTTTTCTTTCTCTCCTTTATGTAACGTGCAGTTGTTAGCTCCCATGCATTTGGTGATTTTAGAAGTATACATATCTTGATTTATTTGAGGCAAAAAACATGTCAGTGAGAGATCTTCTTTTCTGGGCTTGCTTGTGTTTGGGTGCCATGTGTGACTGTGGCAGTTCCACGCCTGGGTCTGTATGCTAAGCCCACGTGAACAGATTGGTCTGGCACAGGCAGCCATGTCTGAGCAGCTGGTGGTGGTGGATGGTGGTGGGAGGGTAATGCCACAGTGCTCTGGGAGCCAGGAAAGGCATGCGGCAGCCGTGTGTCGCAGCCAGGCTGATCACTGCCACTTTCAGTCCCGAGGCCAGGCATCATTGTGCTCTGAAAAAACAAAATAAAAAAAAGCATTGGTATTCAAAGGAATTGCCAGAGCTCTGGAAAGAGGCTTAGCTACAGGTTGTCAAGGACTAAAGATGTTGAATAAGAATGAAAATGGTCAGTTAAGTAAATGCTTCTTTGCATTTTAATTTTTTCAGAACAAAAGTTGTGATTAGCAAACATTCCCCAACAATATGCTGTGCTATGTCCCAACTTCCTGTACTTGAATGTGAAGTCACAATGTACACTTACAATTTTGTATAGTGCAGTTTAAAATAGTGTGTTCTCTAGAACACCATGTGAGAGAGTTCACACTGATGTATGTTACAGGTGAGTGGATGACAAGTTTTATTTCATAAAGAAGAAAATAATTGGTGGAGATTGAATGTGCATTGGCATTCACATCCTTCAGCCACCAACCCAGCCACTGCACCCTGCCAAACGGCTGAAGCTAAATGGGCCTGAGCTTGGCCATACTGAATTGGAGACCTTCCATAGAAACTGCCACTTTGAGTTACCGCTTGACCGGTATGAGGTACTGTCTTCACAATGCATGATGTATAAAATCAGTACCCTCAACAGAGACGGCAACAAGGGAGTGCAGGGTTGGGCATTGCTCACCCTAGCCTCCATCTTGCCCAGCCAATCAGAAAATAGTAATCGTAAATATGGCACAAGAAATGCAAAAACTGCCTCTTTAATAACTCAATATACAAATCACTAATGGCATGTGCTTTATATACCCTAAGTTCAACAAACATATCAGGTTCATAGTTACTCACTTTTTACACAATAATAGCCTCTAAGCATGTCAAACTTGTAGAGAAGGTATTACAAACATTACTAATTGAATAATGTGTGGGATTTCCTTTGACAGTAGTATTATCTTAATTTCTGATATGCAAATATTGCTGGGAAATATACCTGTGAATGTTGTACAATGTCAGGTGTCTTATTTTTGTCATGTGATGATGCAGAATGATGTAACTTTCGGCTTAGTGAGGATGAGAGCAAAGAGGATTTCTATCTACAGGAAAGTGAATCAAAATGTATTATAAACACAAAAGTGGATTGCAGAAAAGAGATAATTCATGGGAGCTTGGGCCCATTTTAGGACCTGTTTTAAAGCTGAGATCGCACAAAACACACTGCAGTATCCCAAGTTGTGAAAATGCTTATTGTGGAACACTGTCCGCTAACATCTACCTTCAGATAAGGTGTGTAGGCAGCTGCACTGATTGTGTCTGTCACAATCGCAACAGTGGCACATTCCTTTTCAAATTAAAATTAGAGCAACATTGGACTGAGAGACTAAATGGACTGGCAGTAGTCTATTTTATTTTGAGAGGACTATAGGTTCGGAGGTAAACCTGAGGGAGATTTCTGATGGTTGCACAAGTCAAGGCTGATTGGACACGCTGTAAATGAGTGAGTAGACAAAAAATGCTTTTCGAGGTGTCAGGTTTTCGATGGGCCACCATCCGTCTCAAAAATTGTGCTTTTTAATTGTGTGAGCTGGCATGCTTAACTGTTAACAACTACAGGATGTACTCAATGCAACTAGAGAGAAACCAGTTCCCCTGACTATGATTTGCTGGTCTAAAATTATGCGTGTCTGTGAAAAAGTCCCAGCTATGTGCTCTTAACAAGAAGAATAGACTCTAATGAGCGAAGCACCATCAACACTGCACCAAAAAGATTGGGAAAAGGCAGATGCACATACGTTTACACAGCAGATCATAGTAGTATTTCAAATATGCAATAAATATGCAACCTTACAATTGGTTGTATGCATAGAGACGTCTCTTTGTAGTACAATCTGACTTGATTGACAATCGGTTTATCCAATAGGTGACAGTATAAGCTGTCTAACGATGTACAGTGAGCACCATAATTCATTGGACATTGACACATTTTTTGTTATTTTGGTTCTGTACTCTAGCACTTTGAGTTGTTTGAAAGGATACAATGACGATGAGGTTGAGACTGTCAGCTTTAATTTGTGTCACTGTCCAATGAATTGTGGTGCTCACTGTATAACATGTCTAATTTTACTTTTGGAATAACGTTTTATAACCCAACATAACCAAAAGTTTTTTCTCATCATCGCGGCCTTACACATTCACTCTGTGGTAGCAGTAAAAGTATCTGCACCTGGCAAAACATTACCGATCAATTTTATCTTTTTTGGAAAATATTATTATTCTTATAAGCATGGCTAAAGGTATATGTTTGCTGACAGACCGAGCGGATACTGTTTTCTGGATGAAGTCAGAAGCGTAGAACAACAGCATTGGTTCTCTGTCTCTATCTCCATCTACTGAACAGATTTCATCGTTAATATGTAAGTGTTACTGCTCAAAATATTTTGGTTATATACATTATTTTTGAAATGGAGTGTCTTTAAATAAGTTAGTGGTATCTTATAATGAGGATATTTCACACTGTAATGTAAGCATTCCTTGGTAGGTCAGTTGTTAGCTCAGCGGTGTTTGGGTTTCATGCACTGGATGTGACGTGACCTGGAACATTGCCAAAACATGGTGGACGGTTGAATATTGTTTTAATGTCATCCCATCCCCATACAAGAAAACATTACATACTGTAGAGTACAGAAAAACATAGGAGAGGAAATAATTACACATTTAGGTACTGTACCACATTGTGTGACAATGTTTTTGCATTATGTTTTAATCTGATATCAATGTTTCATCTTAAACCTTCATAAGTGGCACATTCATATGCTTTATAATAGACAAAAAGCATTTTATACATTTTTGGAGAGGATATTCTGGACCTGTATATTTTGGACCATTGTACCAATGGGAAGCTTGTAATTCTCACTTGAAAATGATGCAAAAGTAGTTTCTTGAGTCAAAACAGTTGATTTGTAATGAAATACATAATAATGTTGTGATTTACAGCAATGCATAATTGAGACATTGTGGATAGATTTGGAGACACTGGATAGACTGCTTAATTTTTGCTCCATAGATCTTTAGTAGTTCTGCATATTCATTCTTAGATTTTATGGACTTGAGTTCAGAGTTTGTGATCCAGTACATGTATAGTTTAACCTGTTTTATATATGGGATCTCTCAGTATGTCATTGCAAACTAAATAAGAGCAATTTCATTTTAGATTTTTTGCCTAGACAATTGTGGCACATTATTTCTTTCTAAATTATGAATATAAACTAATCTAATTATTGTAAATTGTAAATGGTACAAATGTCCTGCTTCATCTAAGCCATTTCTCAAGTCTCTGTGATGCTCACATCTGGAGTTATAAAGCTTTAAATAAGGTACCCCCTAAATGGGCAGGTATTGGCTGAAATTGGCATGTGCGCAAAGGGGCTAAACTACAGGCCAGTAGTATAAGGCTAACTGTAGTTTTAAAAAAAATTAAGTTAAATGAGATTTTAGTCAATTTAATTACCCCTCCACCTTCCACCGCTCATTTGCAAAATTATTGGATAGACTTCCAATAATTTGTTCAATTGTAATTAAAGCCAAAGGAGGCTGTTTTCAGGAAAGCCACATCTAAGATAAGTAAAACTCATCTTTTTGTGTTACGGTAGGTATAAATTGAAAAATGTTTATACTTTGGTTTGCTATACATACACTGAGCAAAAATATAAATGCATCACTTTTATTTTTGCGGCCAGTTTATATAATACCTCAAAGGTTGGTTCTATGTGCACAAAGATCTTATTTCTCTCAAATTTTGCCCACAAATTTGTTTATCACTGTTAGCTAGCATTTCGTCTTTGTCAAGATAATCCATCTCCTGCACAGGTGTGGCATAGCAAGATGCTGATTAAAAGCCATGATCACTACTCAGGTGTTCCTTATGATGGGGTCAATAAAATGCCACCCTAAAGTGTTGAGTTTTTTGTTGTTCAACACCATGTCACAGATGCCTCAAGAGTTAAGAGATCATGCAATTGGCATGCTGACTGCAGGAATGTCCTGTAGAGCTGTTGCCAGAGTAATGGGTGTTCAAAAGCTGCCTCCAGCGTCGTTTCAGAGATTTCGGAAGTTCGTCCAACAGGCCTCACAACCGCAGACCACGTGTGACCACGCCAGCCCAGAACCGCCACATCCGAGTTCTTCACCTGCGGGATCGTCCAAGGCCAGCTGCACGGACAGTTGATGAAACAGTTGGTAGAATTTCTGCACAAATTGTCAGAAATAGCCTCAGGGAAGCTCATCTGCATGCTCGATGTCCTCACCGGGGTCTTGATTTGTCTGCAGTTCGGCGTTACAATTGACAATTGACTTCGATGGCCACTGGCATGCTGGAGAATGGTATTCTTCAGTGATGAATCACAGTTTCATCTGTACAGCGCAGATGGCAGGCAGCGTGTATGGCTTTCGGTGGGTGAGCGGTTTGCTGATGTCAACGTTGTGAACAGAGTGGTCCATGGTGGTGGCGTGTTGGTATGGGCAGGCATATCCTATGGGCAGAGAACTCAAGTGCATTTTATCCATGGCAATTTGAATGCACAGAGATATCGTGATGAGATCCTGAGGCCCATTGCTGCGCCATTCATCCACCGCCATCACCTCATGTTTCAGCATGACAATGCACTTCCCCATGTTGCAAGGAACTGTACACAATTCTTTGAAGCTGAAAATGTCACAGTTCTTCCATGGCCTGCATACTCACCAGACATGTCACCCATTGAGCATGTTTGGGATGCTCTGGACTGGTGCATATCATAGCATGTTCCAGTTCCCACCAATATCTAACAACTTCGCACAGCTATTGAAGAGGAGTGGGACAATATTCAACCGGCTACAATCAACAATTTGATCAATTCAATGCGAAGGAGATGTGTTGCGTTGCATGAGGCAAATGGTGGTCACACAAGATACTGATCGGTATTCTGTTCAATTCATGGTATCTTCTTTTTTGGGGAATCTGTAACTAACAAATCCATATCTGTATCCCCAATCACATGAAATCAATAGATAAATGCTTAATGAATTTATTTCAGTTGACTGGTTTACGTTTGTTACCTATGAACTCAATAAAATCTTCAAAATTGATAAGTGTTGCATTTATATTTTTTTCAGTGTATATTAACTGAATTCTTTTCTACCTAAGGTAAAAATAAAAAATAAAAAACATTTAAATACATGTGGCCTAATACTTTTGGCCTGTACTGTATATGACTTAAAATTGTGTTTGAGTTCCATTTTTAGGCTTACATTTATCTTTGGTAAAGTTACAGCTTCTAAGAAACATGTCATTGGTCTGTCAGTTCTTTCATTTGTTTTGTTCTCTGCTCACATCAATGCTGAAATTGAAATTGATGCATGAGGTGTGCAGATTACATTTGAAATGGAAGCCCATCTCAAAATGCATCAATGCATTCTAGAACTTCCCCTGACCCCCAATCATCAAGATATAGAAGAACTGGAGACCGCTTACAGTTCCATGGACTCCTATGGTAGCTGCTCATTGGTGCATGAAGTCAATTCATGAAGGTTGCCATGTTTGATTATGGGGCTTTTTAGCACCAGCATACACACTGGGTTCCTAAACATGCAGGATCATGATAAACTGGTAAACCAGTGAATGCAGAGCAATGACCAAGGGGCCAGCTTTTTTTATGATTTATCTATGATTTTTGCTCAAAAAGCCAGTTTCCCCATTGGGCTCCATTCATTTTTGATAGCAAATAAAAAATACTTCTACTCTCAATGTTAACTAATATAACTGCATTATATTAAAAAGAAAAATCATTCATTATTTTTCCCATGTATGATGCAATGCTTTGGATTAGGAGAAAAGCCAAAGCAGTGCAATTATGGCAGAAATCAGAGAGCATGTACGTGTATAGCAAATATGCCATCGAGATGAAAAATTTCAATTGAAATGAAACATCACTTGGGCATGTCATGATTGCATCATTTATTTATAATCATCGCATGATTAAAGGCCAATTATTTATATCCGTTTTAATCTGAAATATATAAACTGAATGATTCCTCAGTTTTAAATCAGTCTCATAAGCTTCACATTGAAGACAGATTTACGATCAAAAATATATTAAAATGATTATGATTAAGCTGAAGACGGTGGAATATTTCAGTGATCCTTGATAATGAAGATTAAAACTAGGCAGAAAGAAAAACTGCATTACCCCAATTGCCTTTCTTATGTTATTTGCTCTCATAATTACAGTGCTGCCAGATGTCACCTACGAATGAATGAATGAATGAATGAAGGAATTAATTAACTTGTCCTGCCCCTTACAGATAAAACCTACTAGGCTAAGCTGAAACACATAGGTTACCTTTAAAGCATGCTGCAATATTACTAAAAAGCATTTTAAAATTCAAAAAGAACTTCTAAGAAAGAGTGCCTCAGAATAGTTTTTTTCTTCTTGATACCAAATAAAACAACGGCGTTTAAGTGTTTATTGTCCTGTTCTTTTAAATGCAATAACATTATTCAATATCCTGATTGGTCAAGAATACTGTGGCATGTCAGCTGACCTAATTATTCCATTGTCATTGTTTCGTGTTATTAGCCTACATTTGTAATATGTAAGTTATTTTGTCAAAATGCCATATTGTTCTTCTTAGAACTGTACCAGTTGTTCAGGCTCGAACTTGGGGATACACCTTTTCAAGTAGCTAAATCCAGGATAGCGTGTGAAGCAGTGGTAGGCTATTGTTACAGAATTCCCTTAATGCTAAATTGTAGGCCAATAGTTACGTTTCCCGTAGTAGTTAGGCCTGAGATATTAACATGAACCACATATTAACATTATGTTTGTAAAATACGTGAACATTGCATTAGTGCCTTTTATTGTTTTGGCCAGTTCCATTATAGCCTAAAGAACAACATTAAAATGCATTTAGCCATCTCTGTACATTAGCTCTATAATTACTCTTTGTCATCATCAGCACGATCAGAGACAGAAGTACTGTAAGTAATAACATTTTTTATAACAGTAGGGTATTACTAGCAATATCAAAATAACAATGTAGTCAAAATAGTATGATGGAATCAGCATAAACGAGCAACACATGCCAGCTTTATTACTTGTTATTCATTTATTTGTCACTATTCATCACCATGAACAATGGGCATAAGAATGTTATGGCATGTAACATTATTATTAGTAATATTAATATTAATCATATCAAAATAATATAATCAAAACAATAATGACCGTGGATTCATGTAATCCTAAATCAAGGTTCAGGACACTGATATATTTGATTGGTCCAGCCAACACTCTCAGTTCAACCATGAATGAGTATGAGTCAATCACAGCCTCATACTCCTTCATGCATGTGTGTACACATGTAAACAGGTGTGTGCACTTTAAAACCATGCAAACCATTTGAATTAAATAAATGCTATATCTTCTGTGGAGCTCAGAAAAAATAAATTGGTGCCTGGAGAGTAATTAATTCAGTGTGAAGACATTTTTAAAGTTTTTTTTTTTTTCAAACTGTCCAAAAGAATTTCATTTGATTAAGGTAAATTTGTAGTTTTGAATGCACTTCAATTTTGCCTTTGAAATTTTGCTTTTTTGCAGCAGATGCTTACTAAACTGCAGTACCTCGAGTAACCACTGGAGTTTGCGAGCTTCATGGCGAATGACAATCCCTGATCCCCTGCCCCAAATACAGTGACAGGGACAATGTCCTTGCTTGCTTTCAGTCGCTCATATTAACATCAAACCTGAGATGCTTTCAGGTTTGATGTTAATGACCAGATGTGTTCATTAAAAGGATAGTTCGCATTTTAAGTTTATAAAGATTATTTCAGTTTTAGTGTATGTTTTTGATTGGTCCAGACAGGTTTTTTGGGTATGTCTGGGCCAAAGAAACATACTTTTTATTAATGAATGAATTTATTTATTTATTGTGCAGTGAAGGGTATTTGACATACTTGCAAATATTTCTAAAGATATTCTGGTTTAACAATGGCTGTTATTCGGGCATCAGTGGGCTTGTGTTTTAAAACACTTTGGGTAACTCCAAAGCAGCTTGTACAAGGTTCAGGTACAAAACCACTGCCATGCATCACCAGAGGGTGATAAAATGAGATATGCGCCAATAGGTACAAAAGGACAATCAAAATATACAAACTAAACTAAACTACATAACTAAAACAACATTTTTATATGTACAGCATTTATTATGTGTACTCAGAATATATTCAGTGTACATTTTAATGATCTTTAGAATAATCCATAGCTCACACAGAAAGTGGGAACCTCACAGGATGCATAACCTAAACAGAGAGATAAACTGAAAATGAGAAGTAAGGAATGAATCCAGCTAATCACAGAAGTGGGCTAGGAATGATTAAGCAGGCAATTATACCGTGGGATGAGGTAATTAGGCAGCGAATTAGAGAAAAGGAATCAAATAATCAGTTGGTCGGATCGAAGTACCAGATTACTATTTGTCCAGGCCATCGGGGTCAACACCTACAGATTTGTTTCACAAATGCTTTAATAACCACAGGAGGTCAGTGCCTCATTTTAACGTCAATAAAAGCTGATTTGACATTCCATGTAAAAGTCCATTTGCCAGAGCTTTGTATTTTACTGCTGTATTCTACTGCTCTCTATATATTTTTTGCCTTCTTTCAGAAAAAAATTGCACCAGCCCAGTTAATCACACGAGACACTGTGCCGTGCGTGAATGCAGCTTTGGAGTCTTCCAAACCAGCAGCTCATGATGTAAAGGCTTAATGAAGGGTAAAGGAGCATCTCCAGACATTTACCTTTGAATCAAGACCTGCCTGTAAAATACAGCCCAACCCTTCTATCATATGTGCAGGGAGAGCAGAATCTTTATTTTCACAGAGCAGACTTCATTTCCAAACAACCTGTTTAACACTAGAAGCGCCATAATGGGTCATTTGAACTGAGATATTTCGGAGTTTAGGATTTTTTTTCATTTAGTTACTATTTGTTCTTTACGTACCACTGTTTTAGGAATGTCAAAGTCACGTTTGGAAAATGTTAAAAACACCTTATTTCTGTCAGGCGCGGGTGCGGGAGTGGACCCAAACGCAGAGTAAAACAGAAAGTCCAAAACTGGGGAAAACAAGACTTTAATAAACGAACAGGGAACAAAGGGACTTGCAGGGTGAAAACAAACAAACAACAAAATTCTTAAAACAATTTACAAAAAACAAAAATACAAAAACCCAAAAACGAAGGAAAACAGGGCAGGCAGGGCACAGGCAGGCAAACAACAGGTAAACGGGAAAAAACGGGCAGAAACAGGAACAAACAAGCAGGTAGCAAACCAGACAAAGCAAGGCAAAGCAAACAAAGCAAAGGTTCCAGCACCTGAGTCTGGGGAGAGGGCGATTTAAATAGAGAGACGCAGACGAGACACAGGAGGGCACGATGAACAATCAAGCCACAGAGAGGGAGGGGAACACGAGACAAAACGCAACTAATAATTGGATAATCAAAAACAATAAAACAATTAACTGAACAGAAAACCGAGGTGCCGCCATCTGGCGGCCCAACAGGGAAACACAGGGGGAAGACACAGAACCCTGACAATTTCACCTCTGTGTGTGTTATAACAGTGTTGTTAAATTCCGGCCGTCTTCAGACTAAGGAGTCAGTTTTCCTTCAACACACCAGGAGGCGCAAGGATTCACTTTTCATCGCGGTGGACACGCTGTTGCATTTTTATTTGTACGAATGTTTTATTTATTTTGTTATTAGAAATATTTGTTTATGTTTATTTTGAAGAATAAATTATAATCTTCAAAAATATTTTTATAGGCTATTGCATTCGTTTTGTGATCATTTGTTTATGCCTATGCCTTTCCCTTATGTTCTGAAATCATAGCCCTACATTTTATTTTTACAGTTATTATGCAACTGGAAATTTCTAAATAAGGGTTAAAATAAAATTGATCCGTCTTGAAATGCAAAAAACAAATTTGTTTTTTCAATTTTATGCATTATCATGCCCGTGCATGATAATGCAGGAGCAATGGCTGCATGCGACACGTTCACGTACAACAACAATGCTGCGTAGGATATTGCAAAAACTAAATCTAAGCTAAAGAAATGACTACAATATAATGAGATAAAAATATATTTGAAGCACTATTTGTTTCGGCTGTTAATTTGTTTAATCATAGAGTGTTACAGTGAAGACGTCTTTTTGTAGGCCAACCCGGACGTTTCTTCCGCCATGGGTTCCCTCGGCAGATTGCCAATGCATTTTTCCAATAGGGATTTAGGTTTCTCCGAAAATAAGGCCTATGGTTAATTTATGCCTAAAACAGTTTCACGTTTTGTTTTACGAGTTCTAGGGGTTTGACGCTCATTCACGCTTAGCGTTCGACGCTCAGCGTGCATGCGAGCTAGTAAAACAAGAGTGGCTATTGCAAAAATGTGACCACTCTTGTAGTTTCAATATAGAAACTTAGCCTACTTTTCAAAAGCACATGACAGCTTAGAAATCCACGGTTGATATAAGCTATTAATGGGTGTATTTTATCTCGTAGAACAAACGTGAAGCTCATTTAGGCTTACGTTCACCACAAACCTTATTTTCGGCAGAAAACTAAATCCCCACGGGAAAAATGCATTGGAAATCTGACGAGAGAACCCAATGCCAACTTACTTCCGGGTTTTAGGACTACAGACTGTAACACTATTGCAAAAACAATCTAAAATAAAGAAACCACTACAATACAGCAGGATAAAAATATATTTGAATCATAGCGTAGTTTGTTAGTTTATAGTTAGTCATAGTTTGTTTTGGCTGTTAATTTGTTTATTTATAGAGTGTTTCAAGACGTCTTTTTGTAGACCAACTCGGACGTTTCTTCTGCCATCGGTTCCCTTGGCAAATTTCCTATGCATTTATCCCAGACGGATTACGTTTATTTAGTGCACTTGTTATCAGTGGACTTTCTGTGAGTGCTGATCAAGCATACCTTGCTCGTTGATATATATATATATATATATATATATATATACATAATTTGCCAAATTACAGATGATAGTGAACGTAGGCTACTTTTCAAAATATGCTAAAAAATTATAGCTGTATCATATCCTATTTTCTGTGAGGTAAAAATGTGACGTTGTGACACATTTTGCTTTTGAGGGACCAGGAAGGAGGGGACATTCGTTTCAGGGAGTAAAGGTTTTGGGGGGGAAAAAATAATTGTGGAAAAACATCCATCACATCCTGTGAGTGAGTCGCACGCGAGTGGTGACACGATGTCCGGTTAGGCTAGACTTTGCAGATGCTATTATGTATAACTCCATAATTTTTTAAAAACATAGTATTAACCTTTAGGCTACTTGAGAGAACAATAAATGTCACTATTACATAGCCTACAATCAAAAATGATTTCTCAAATGTGAAGTGTCTTGTGATGTGTTTGTGTGGTGTATGCTGTTATTCCGTTGAGTAAACTAGTAATAAAAAATTAAAAAAAACAGTAAACTAAATAGAAAAAAATAATAAAAATGTAGAAAAAAAGTATAAAGCGAGAGATTGCTGTGTAACTAAAAGTAATACAAGGCATACTTTGTAGCGTAATGAATTACGGCTAAGCAAATTACTTTTATTATTTTTGAAGAGTAACATAACATAATAATATTATGTGCCGGACAAATAGAACATTTTATCTGTTCTCCCTGGAGAGATATCAACTATCAACCATTCACACGTGGCATAAGTGAACCATTCTCAAGTGGGACATTCACATGTCAATCTAAGGGTAAGGGTAAGACCACTGAACTGTATGGGGCATTCAACACTCACCCCTCCCCCACCCGAGAACACAGAAAAGTTCAGATGCTTTAGCGAAGCATGGCACAGCATGGTTATGCTGACCGTAATTTTTCACTTACTTAGAAACAAAAGCACATATTCATGCATGCACGTATAAAGATGAGACGGCATCTTGAGCAATGTGCTATCGACCAAACTTGGAATGTCAAATCACATGATGGCAAAGGCAGCTAAGCTTACAAACTCCGCGGCATAGAGGCGACCAGCAGCTCTTTAGTTTGTTGGTCAGTTGGTCCACAAAAGTGTCCTCCTGTAGATGCATGCATGGTCGCAGCTATTGCGGATTTGGGCTTGTTATTACTAATGTTTTATGTTTACTATTAACATTTAGCCTACTAATGCTTTATATTGATTTTCTTATTTATTGATTTGATATCAATAAATACATTTGCTTATCCATAGATTGAATGGAAATTTTTAAATATTGTTTTCACAGTTGAAAATGTAGGTTTTGAAAATGTAAGTTAGGTCTATTGAGGTGAACTCTCCAATCGCCTTCACTGGTGTCGTGGAGAGGAAGAAAATCACGCCCCTCTGCGAAGCTAAACATTCACACCTACTGATAGTTTGACTCGGGGCCATAGAGAAAAAAACTGTCAGCTCTGGTTTCACTAAAGGCAGCTAAAGAATTCTGTATTCTGGTGCTGGGGGAGGGGTGAGGGGCGATTCAACGGATGAGAGTGAACGATCGTGCGTGAATAGCTGGTAGTTTTTTTTGAAGCTATTATCATGAGTAGGCCTTTTAGGCCTACTGAGTAGTAAAAAAATAAATGCCCAAAACAAAGATACAAATTTCACATTTTTACTTGTTTTATTTCTAGTCATAATAGGTCCGGACCTTGTTTCATATTTAAAAATTATAGCCTTGCACGTTAGGAACTGTGTTAGAAGACTGCTCACGCTGTCTGCGTAGATGCAACAGCACATGCATAAACTATCGGGATGCGTTTCGTGGGAATATAGGCGTCTGTGTGCTTTACCATGTCCACGCAACCATTGATAGAGTTTATGGAGTTTATGAAACTAATTGTCCACATAATTACTATTCCAATTTCAGCAATACATTTACAGTTACCAATCGGAGAAACAGGTCGCTACCACTAGTGTTACTAATGTTCGGCACGTGATGAACAATTTTCTTACACTATCATAGGATTGACAGCCCAAGCAAGAACCACGTCAAATAACCAGGAATAAATGTATCATTATTTATATTCTTTTAAAATATTTAAAATATTGCGATAGTTTCGTTATCATTTCTCTAAAATGCCTGTGCATTTTGTTTGTATTCTCATACAAACGAAAATCATAGTCCTACATAGTTATGCAAGTGGAAAAATTTATATAAGGGTTAAAATGAAATGCATCCATGTTAAAATACCATACAATGGAAACAGATATCCTACACGTTTGCAGATGTTGCTATTATGTGCAACTTTTTAAATTTTTACGCAGAGTATTCACATTTAGGCATCTACATAATTATCAAAGTTTTAATCTAAAAGATTGTTAATGTAACATGTTATGGATGTTACATCCTATCAAGGAATTGGCTTTTCACGCCCCTCACACCTGAAACTATAATGGCATGGGCGGGGCTGTTATAATAATTTCTATTCAAATTATTATTGGGCTACGAAAATATGGCTATAAAAGAGAAGCATGATTATTTCGGCGACCACTTCGGTTTGGTATCGCTTGCCAAGATGAACATACGACCACAGAGATACTCTGCCAAGCAAGCTTTGAACCTGATTCTGAATGCCAGTGAAATGGATTCGGGCGATGAGGAGTTGGAGCTCGATATTGAATTTGATTCAGCTTCTGAATCTGATTCTGAAGTTGAGACTGAAACTGCGACTGCGACTGAGTTAGTCTCAGAGAGAGAGGAAAGGGCAAACGATGGGACAGTTTGGGTCGAACAGACTGCTGGTAATGCTCTGGGCAGAGCACCATCCTGCAATGTCTTACGGGAAAAGGCTGGGCCCACACGGTGCGCCAAGGAGAACATTGGAAGTCCGCTGAACAGTCTGCTATGTCTGATTGACATTCCGATGTGGGAGCAGATTGTGAAGTATACTGTGGCAGAAGCCCACAGAGATGGGGCAGAAAACTGGGACCTGTCAGTTGACGAATTGAAAGCTTTCGTGGGACTGCTGTATTTACGAGGCATCACTGGCGGTAAAAGTATGAATTTAGAAGACTTCAGACTTGGGAAATCCATTTTTCAATGAAACTATGTCGCGGCAAAGGTTTCGGGACATCATGCGCTATCTCAGATTTGATGACAAGGACACAAGGGCAACACGTCTTGAGAAAGACAAATTTGCCATTATTTATGAAATATGGAGCAAATTTGTAAGCAACAGTACTGCGTGTTACACACCTGGAGAAAACATAACTGTTGATGAGCAGTTGTTCCCAACTAAAGCGCGGTGCTGCTTCACGCAGTACATTACTACTACTACTAAACCAGATAAATATGGGATAAAGTTCTGGATAGCAGCCGACGTTGAAACGAAGTACATGCTGAACGCTTTCCCATACCTTGGGAAAGATGAGGCGAGGCCTGTTGGCGAACAATTAGCTGACAATGTGGTCATGCGCCTTGTGGAACCCTTCACCGGAAAAGGAAGAAATATAACCTTGGACAATTTCTTCACATCGATTGCCCTGGCGAACAATCTACATGCAAAAAAAGACTACATTGGTGGGTACCATAAACAAAAAGAGGAGAGAAGTGCCCCCTTCTGCGAAGGCACAAAATCAAGAGAGATTTTCCACCACGATCAGGAGAGCTGGACACGCAACACTCACGGTTTATCAGTGCAAGCCCAAGAAAAATGTGTGCATCTTGAGCACTATGCACAAAACCGTATCAATCGACAATGATGCCAAAAAACTGCCAGAAACAATCGCCCATTACAACGCAACAAAAATGGGAGTGGATGTTTTGGACCAGATGGCACGGCTGTATTCGGTCAATGGGGGCAGTCGTCGTTGGCCAGTTGCTGTTTTTTACAACATTTTGGATCTGGCTGCAATCAACGCCCATGTTTTGTACACGCAATGCATGGACAAAACAATTAGTCGAAGAAGATTTATTCTTGAGTTAGCTAAGGAGTTGCGTGCAAATCACATGACCGCAAAGGCAGCTCCGCGGCGTACCATCCTAGCGCCACTCTGCAGTCCAGAAACCCCCAACACACCGCAGCGAGAGTGGTCACTAAAAAGAAAACGCTGCCAGGTATCCAGATGTGGAGGGAACAAAACTTGTGACATCTGTGACAAGTGTAAACGACTTGTCTGTGGCAAATGTACAAAAATCCAACCCAAGCGTGCGCTGAAGCGATATATTGTAGGTCTACTGTAATCAGTTTTGAAATCCCACTTTTTCTGCTGTGTTTTGTAGGGAGCATAAAAGCATATTGTTCTGTGTTCATCTGTTAGTGCATAAGTTTTATTATGAACATCAGCCTGCAACTGAGATGCTGTTGTTATTGGCACTGCTGATTGGATTAGACGCACCCATATTGTTACGATATCATTTGCATATTGCTCAAGACGCTATAGAAGCACGCCCGAAAACTCGTTTGAACAACAGGATTCTTGCATGTATATATTTGTTAAGGTCTTATGTACAGTGCGGTATTATTCAGTGTTGGGTGTTTTTTGTAATTACGATGAATAATAGACATGTGCCGTCTTTGGATTTCGAATCCCCAGTCGAATAGTCACAGCTAGCTATGACCTGCTTGCCAGTGTAGCCTACATGCTTTCTGGTCACCGGAAAAAACTCGTTTGAACAACAGGATTCTTGCATGTACACATTTGCTATGGTCTTATGTACAGTGCGGTATTATTCAGTGTTACGAATGGGTGTTTTTTGTAATTACGATGAATAAGAGACATGTGCCGTCTTTGGATTTCGAATCCCCAGTCGAATAGTCACAGCTAGCTATGACCTGCTTGCCAGTGTAGCCTACATGTTTTCTGGTCACCGGAAAAAACTCGTTTGAACAACAATATTTTTTACATGTATTTTTATAAAACAGAAAACCTGACCCTAAAATTTGCACGGGTGATGATGCGTTTCCCTCCAACGACAGTGATCACATGCGGAGGGAAGCGGCTAATTTTAAAAATCGTATTACAGTTATATTCTGGCAAATTGGCGATTTATATGTTGTTAGCCTATTTGATTATTAGCATTTATGACATTATGCATGAAGAATAGACTGTCAAATTAGTTTTTTGAAAGATTGCCAAAACAGGTTTGACCTCCCTACTATCTGTTTATTGTTAGCCTTTCATGACTCATTCTCTCCATACAGACATACTGTTTATTCTAAATGCATTTATATTGCAACAATGTGTTGACTAGAATGCCGAGCTAAAACATAACTTCCTAAAATCTCGCAAATATTTCATTAGGACAATGGGCTGGTAACCTTTTTCAGCTCGTGTCTAATAAGCGCCATCTAGCGAACATTTCCCGTTTGAAGGCTAATGTGTCATATGACCCAGGCCGCGCAAAAAGTTATTTCAATGCCAGGAAATGGTCCGGCGCTCCTGGTGTTAAACAGCATTTTAAAATCAATAGCTGAACATAGGACAAATGTGGTTCCTGTCTGCATCACAGGCACCTGTAATCCATATTCAACAGACGTGTATTGACACTTTAAACATCATTTTCCATAATTATCTTGAATGAGATATCCCCATGTAAAACTGAGTCATATTCTGATGAATTATACAAGAGACCAGCTTCATAAGTGACTAACCTTAATGAGGAAGCAATTCCTATGAGTGAGTTTTGCTTAAGGGCTGACTTTTTAATAATTTTACACATTTATTATTATAGCAATTCATTTTATACCTGATTGTTATCTTTTCTCCTAATTTTGAATGGCAATCATATTTGTATGCCTGTACTATTCTGGTAACACCTTCCATCAATCAGCTGACGGAAAATGTTTGACATGAGGAGCTCAGGGTGTTGCACTGTGGGAGGTTGGAACAGCACAAAATAGATTAAATTGGTTTGAAAATACCTAGCTGTTATCCGTGAGAGTTGTGCAGATTGTTCACTTGAGTAGATTGTAGGATTTTACACAGGAGAACCTGCTGGGATTAACAATATACACTCCACTTCATAACTAACTCAAGTTGCCCGACAGAGAAAAACACTATGATTTACCAAATAAAAAAATAAAAAAACTTCAGGACAAAAGGATGTTTTTCTTCATGTTCATAGAACTTTTGCAGAAAGATTTTGGTGCTGAAAGGTATGAACAGCAAACCACCAGCGCTGTTTCCCAGAAGCCACCCCCCCCCCCCCCCCACACACACACACACACAAATTACCAGAGTCCTCCTTCACATTTTTCACATTTGAATTATTTCAGCAGATATGTTTAACAAAATCTATTAATTATTGAATTATGTAACAATGTAGAAATAGGAAATGGCAATTAGAATGCACTGTAGTGCTAAAAAATGATATCCATGAGAATTGATGATATTATTTAATTTCACTGATGAAGAGAGTGTGTCTGCAGCTCCTGCACTTACTCTAAAGGTGCAACTTGTCTCATATGTCCAGAAGTGATGTGCATAGGGCCGGCTCTGGACATACTGTAGATGACATAGGTGGTCACCAAGAGCGCCATCCATCAAGGGATTAATTAGCTCCCACAAATTAGCTTCTGATAACTCAGAATTGTTCATGTGATGTTTGACTCATATATCAGTTATCTCTCAGTCTCACTTACACACACACTGTGCCTGTCCCATTTCTCACCTTTTCATGAATAATGAATTTTTTTTTTCATACATCATTAAAGCATGCCTCTAGGTTCATATGAAAACTTTATTCCATGGACACAATCATTTTAGGTAACCGTTTCCTTGAATGGTTCTTCATAAGAGCTATATAACCCAAAGTGTCACATAGTACATTCATGAACAATACATAATCATTCATAAATGCTTATGTCAATAACACCACCTATTCATAAGGCATATTATGTCACCACTGATGCAGAAAGTGACATTACCATGATATACCAAGTGATACCAAGTGATAAGGCACAAGTGATCAGGTGGCAGTATAGTATAATGGGGAAGGAACTAGTCTTGTAACTTAAATGTCACAGGTTTGATTCTCCGGTCGGACGCTGCTGTTTTACCCTCGAGCAAGGTACCTAACCTGCATTGCTTCAGTATATATCCAGCTGTATAATGGATGCAATGTACATGCTATGTAAAATGTTGACACTCCGGATAAGAGTGTCTGCTAAATGCCTGTAATGTAATGATACACACCATAATCCTACTTGCTTTTATTGATATAAATACAAGCAAGTAGGCAATAAATATAGCAGCACACATGAGCTAACTAGCTAGTTTAGTTAGAAATCACTGCAAGTTTTGTAAAACACAGAAGCTGTGGGGTATCATAACGGTATCATTATTTCTAATAACAGTAAAATTAATACCAATGAACTAATATGGAATAATCCAAAAAATAACTTATGTCAATGATAACTTTGAGCTGTGCTTAAAAATTACAACCAATTTTTTTTGTTTTTTGTAGACAATAGAAAGGATAGTGAGGAGTGTCTGCTTGGAGCCTCTGAGATGAGGTCTATCCATCCAGTGCATTTAGGCCTGTGAATATAGGAACCGATGGTGTGAGGCTGCAGACAGACCCTTCTCATTTTATTTTTATTTAAGCAGAAAATCCCTTTGAGATATACACAGCTTGGACAAAAAGAATGGATTGGAAACACAAACAATATATTACTATTTAAAAAAACAAATAAGGAGTAGGGGCATGCTTCATCCTCAGTACAGCTTCAATCCTTCTTGGAATGCTGAGCTGTATGTCTTAGGACACTGGGACATTCTTTAAAGAAAGCCTCCAGTTCTTCCGTGGATGAAGGAAGTGAAAATCTGATTTCCATTCTATGTTCCAAACCTTGCCATGTTTAATGTTTTAATCTGGTGATTGTGAAAGGTGCTTGACTTCATCCTGCTGTTCAAGAAACCACTCTTTAATTTGAATGTGGTCATCTTGGAATATGTAAACATCATGAGGGATCAGTGTTTGCACCTTAGGGAACACCTGGTCTTGTAAAATGGTTTTATATTCCTTGGCATTATATGAACTAACAAATATTCTGCTTTAGAACCAACTTTAAAATCGACATAAAACCCAGGGTTTTTGTAAAATTCCCTCCATTAAAAAAAAAAAAAATTTCCAAAATACAGTACAAACACAGTTCAAAACTTGAAATAAATAGCACGTGTACCAAAATTACCAAATCCTCTGATCCGAGTCTCACTCAGTAAACATACATATTTACTCTGAAAAATAGAACAAATAAATCCAAAAATCATTTTGTGTAATGATTATTCTGTAGTGATTACATGTACGTTTGATACTGGACAAAACCATAATTTTCTTTTTCCAGTTGTACCTCCGGATATCTACAACACCAAGAAAAAAGGGTCCATTGAAGAAAATAGTAAGATTTTTATCAAAGGTGGGCTCAAGTGTTCCCAAAACCTATCCAAATGGCACAAGATCTCTCCAAACTGGACAATTGTAAATATCTTGTTTTTTCTTGTTTTCTTGCAGACAGTAATTCTATCAAGGGTGTACCCTCTGGAACCACGCAAACCTCATTCCTTCTTTTTGGCTAAGCCCTGTATTTCAGTCAAAAGGTGTCCTTCTGGAGAGTTTGTGCACAAAACCTATTTATAAGGGTTGCATATCACACACCAAGTCTGTGTTTACATGGCCTGGTACTGTAGAAGTGACCCAATGCCAATTTTTTGGGAGGGGGAACCCCTGTAAGCTCTGTAATTTGCATATGCAAGCATAGGCAGAGACGCGAGTGAGCAGGTCGTGCTCTCTAAAATAATTCATTTGATTGGGCTGTATTTAGTCTGACATCAACCTTTAAACCTATCCAGCATTGGCGAGTGGTCATAATAAGCTATAAATGCGGCGCATGCCCAAGGCATTTGAAAATGACGAGAGAATTTACATATTAATATTTGATTTTCAATTCATTGTTATAAGTAACATGAGCATTATTTACATTAAATCATGTCATTTAAATGTTTGTTTCTCAATGTCTTCGATTATTTTCTTTTCACATCTGCCACATATCGATCCTGCTAACGGCAAAGCTGCCAAGTGTTCAGCTTACTTCGCACATGCGCCATGTGATTCTCAGTTGTATTCAAAAGTATCTTCTGTGCGGGAGTTGGTGGGCAGAAAAGCTGGCTGTGAACCAGGTTATCTGGCAACACACATGCACAACACTGCCATCTAGCTAGCTAAGCTAGTTACTGTAAGTTGCCGCTTGTCTTGTTCAGTTAGCTCACCGTCACGCAACTTGTCAATATGAGCGACAATTCGTATTTTTCCATAGAGTCGTTACGGTCTGTGCCGTTTTCTCGGAGGACTTTTGAAGAGAAAAGGAATATAATTGCTAAAGGGCGTCCAACTCCCGAACTTGGCATCATAAAAACAACAAAAAATTCTGTCCATCACTTTCAAGCTAGCACATATGAAAAACATACATGGCTAGCTGGCTGCCCAAAGGTTAGCAAACTATTCTGTTGGCCATGTCTCCTTTTTTCCACAGAACACACAGTCTGGACCACGGCAGGTTATGGCGATTTAAACAATCTCCATACAGCTATGACAAAACACGAACATGCACCTGCAAACATACTTTGTCTAGTAAAACTTCAGACATTTGGCAACACACTAATCGATCATCAGTTGAATGAGGGCGTTCAAATAGCCACAGAGCAACATAACGAGCATGTTAAAAAAAACAGGGATATGCTAAAGAGACTCGTGGACATCGTTGCGTACCTTGGAACCCAGGAGCAGGCATTACGGGGACACTCAGAGGGGGAAAGATCGGACAATCGTGGTAATTATATTGAGATTGTCAACCTACTCCAGGAATATGATGAGAGGCTAGCCCATCATTTGGAGACGTGCAGTGTCTTCTCTGGCATGTCAAGCCACATCCAAAATGATCTGATTGAAGCTGTGGGGAATGTGCTACTGATTGAAATACAATCTGAAATCAAAGACTCAAGCTTTGTCGCGATACTAATTGATGAAACCACCGATGTGTCCAACTTCGCCCAGCTTTCTACAGTCTGGAGGTACGTTACCAAAGAGGGGGTGGTGGAAGAGAGATTTGCGGGTTTTTCCAGATGTCAGCGCTGACCGAACAGCCACTGCCTTAGCGGAGCATGTTTTTGCCACTGTAGCTGAAATAGAATGCGGCCACAAGCTTGTTAGTCAAACATATGATGGGCCCGCAGTCATGTCTGGCCATCTGAATGGCTTGCAGGCCAAGGTTAGGGACCGATACCCTTGTGCCAGTTTTGTGCGCACGTTCTTAACTTAGTGCTGTCTCAAGCGTGCAGCACTATCAAAGACTGCAAGATTTTTTTTTCAGCTTTAAATGGCCAAGACTCGTTCTTTACCACTTCTGCGAAGCGCACCAAGGCTCTGGATGACATTGTTAGGAGACGATTCCCCAGAGCTGCTCCAACAAGGTGGAATTGTACGTCTCGATTAGTGAACACAGCAAAAGAGAACCGCGATTCATTAATTGAACTATTCAATTACATAAAAAACAACCCGTTGGACTGGGACGAAACGTCCATTCTATCAGCAGGGGGTTTTTTGGAATATTTCCAAGATCCCACATTCCAGTTTCTCCTGGAGCTTTTTTCTGATGTTTTTTCTCACGCCGAAGTACTTTTCAATATCCCATAAACAAAGGGCTTGGACATTGGGTATTGTGTGAGTCAAATGAAGAGAACAGCAGAGCAATTGCAAAGACAGCGAGAAGTTTTTGACCGTGTTTTTGCACAGGTAGAGGAACAGGAGAACCCAGCTAAGAGAAGCAGAGGAGATTCTGCTGACAAAAAGGCTGCTTATCGAGATCTTTATTTCAACGTGTTGGACACTATTGATTTCCAAATGCAGAAGCGGCTTTCATCTCTGGAGAAGTTTCTTGGGCTATTGGACTTTTCTAAATTTCAGTTGTATGAGCAGACCTTTCCAGGGAGCGCACTTAATTCTTTGAAAGAAACTTATGCACAGTTTTTCGATGACGTCCTTTTGCGCAGCGAACTGAAAGTATTGTATGCATCAACTGGCAAAGAGAAATGTTTCTGAATTGTCTTTCATGCGCTCAAATGGCCTTTGTGATGGCATGGCCCAACTATTCAGACTGTGCGAATTGCTTCTAACTGTGCCATCTACCAATTCGTTGATAAAAGAACGTTTTCGGCATTAAAAAGAAGAATGCTGCACAGAATGAAGACATCCGACAGCTTTTATGACAAAGTCATCACAGAATTTACAAAGAAGGATCAGAGGATGGACTTCATGTACAAATAAGGTAGGAAATTGTGCGTATTTTTGAGCATTTTTTTTTTGTATCATGTTACATAGCAGCTGCGGTTTGTTCTGGTCCGCTGCGGCCGCCACTTGTACTCTGGTCCGCTGTGGCCTAATGTTTGTTTATTATGTGGTACTGCTGTCTGTGATCAGAGTGTGTGTGTGTGTGTGTGTGCCTGAGGAGTGCGAGTGTGTCATTTGCAGTGGTGGGAGAGGGTTGAAGCGGGCGGGCGGTCGTTCGTTCGTGCATGTGTGTGTGCGTGCAGGGGGGACGAGGTAGCATGCCCAGCTTCAAAGGTCACCGCTCACTGCTATCCAGTATGGTAAAAACCTGCCAGGAGTTTCCTCTCAATGGTATATCGCACAGGGTCATAGAGATATCTCCTAACCACAACAAAACGATATCCTCAAATTACAAACTATTTACAATAATAGTGCCCTTTATCACTATTGCAGTGATTTATCACTTTACATTTCCAAAACCAGGTGTTTGTAACTGCGCACTTAATCATTGTCTGCAGAAATGGATGGTTGTGGGTCAAATACACAGACCTACATTTGCACACATATAATACAAGATTAGCTACATAAAGCACAAATTCACAACTGCCACATACAGAAGACGAATAAAGTTACAGAGCATAATCGCAAGAACAAAATAGCCTACTTTGTGAGCCCAAAACGTGGAAGATGACTGAAATCCTAATACAAATGAAATTATGTAACACAGTAACACAGCTAATCATAACATAAGTAAACAGCTAATATAAACAGTTCTGACTCACAATTCCTGAAGAGAATCTATGCCAGCTTTGTATGATCAAAGCCCTTTTAAACAATAGATTGTGTGTGCATAAAGCTGTAACTTGTGCGCATTCTGCAAGTCCCTCCTCCTGCAAGTTGCTGGTTAAACAGTAAAATGTCTAACCAATTATTTAAGCTAGAAGGAAGCTGTGAAATAATTTTGAAAGCTGTGGAAATTAGCCTGCAGAATATAAGACTGTAATGTTACTGCTCTGCACCTTGGATCAATGACCAATAAAGGTCAGATCCTGGCCTCTACTGCCATCCACCAGGAGGACACTAGGCTACTTCCTGAATAATTTGCCAGCGCCACTCACCTTAAACTGTGATGGTTGTTTGGCTGAACCTAATATGGTCGTTAAAGACCTTGGTGTTACCATTGATCCTGATCTATCTTTTGACACACGTATAAAAAACATATCCAGAAGTGCCTTCTTTCAGCTATGCAACATAGCTAAAATTAGACATTTCCTGTAAGTTGGGGATGCTGAGAAATTGATCCATGCGTTTGTTACGTCTAGGTTCGATTACTGCTATCTGGCTGCCCTAATAACTTGTTAACTTAATAGCTTCCCTGCTTTTTTACTGAATCCCTGTTCATTCCCCCCTTTTTTACACGGCCGGCTGTTTTATTGCTTATACTTCTTTCTCTGTCAACTGGAATTATAACTGTTTGGAGTGGAGGGATATGCTACTATATTTATTTCTTTCTGGATTTGGACAACCAAGAAAATTACTTGTATTTCGATAAAAACCAGAAGTGGGCGTGGTTAAAACCAGACATGTGGAGTTTCACCCAAAGCGGTATAAAATGCCAAAAATCTCTGTTCACCTTGCAGGTTCCTTTTACTTCACAAATGAGTCATTAGAGGCATAAGTCATACAGTCTGTCATCAAAGAAATTGATGAAGAGTGTTACATTAGGCCATCCATCGCTTGAAGACATATAGATAATCAGGTATGTAGTGTAGTGCTCATTATGTAGGTTTCACAATGAGCATGTCTACACTGTGGTATAAAGCATTTTGGTTTTACAAATGGGTGTTTTTTTACATTATGATGAAAAGGAGATGTGTCTTTTCGATTCCCAGTTCCCAACATGCTGCCAGTGTGCGATAATGCATATCCCTAGTAGGGATGAGCGAGTACACCATTATCTGTATCTGAATCTGTATCTGTTCAACCAACTAAATTATCTGATTCCATATCCGTACTCGGAATGGGTGGGGAAGTTAGTATTTTAACCTCTTAGCATAAAGCCCCTAGTGGTTGGCACTCTGGCGTGCCGAGTTTACTGAACTCAGACATTCAGTGCTACTGCAACCAAAGTATGAAAAGTATTAAAAACAGAAACGCTTTGTTTTAGTTTCATTGCTAGATAATACGCAACAACTATGCTGAATACGGAGTTTTGCAGCGGCACCATTGTCGCTCTGGTCGTTCATTTAACACGCACCCCCTCCCTGCAGTCTCATCTGCAGCTACACCCCCCACCCATGACATAATGGACAATATTGTCTATCTGGGCATTCATACAAATATTCTTTCACCACTCAAAAATCGTATTCCGTCATAACAACAAGATAAACCCGACAATAGCCCTAAGATTTGCCAATACAGCAGTGAAAATGCTTCTCACTGAATAACGAAATAAACAAGACAAAGTTTTTAAAAAATACCATGTCATTCTACAGTCAATATCTGGGACTAAATATTGAATAAATGCACAACCTCACCATTGGTTTTACGTGTAGAGATGTCCCTTTTGAGACTGAATGGTTATATATTGTCTTGGACAATCTGTTTGTGAAATATATGCGCATTTGTGATGCCTGAGTACCTTCCAAAATAGCTGTGCGTAATACCACGTGTCGTTTACGGCGTTGTCGCCCTTTTTAGTACAGTCTGGCTTGATTGACAATTCATTTATTCAGTAGATGAGAGTATAAGATTTCTAATTTTGCTTTTGGAATAGCGTTTCATAGGTCAGCGTAACCTGAAAATTTTCTTATCATTGCATTCACTTTGTGGTAGCAGTAAAAGACGCTGCACCTAACGAAAAGTTATTGAGGACTTCTGGGTATAGCTAAGCCATATGTTTGCTGATAGACCTACCTGACATCGTTTTCTGGAGCAAAATGTTAGAAAAGTACATGCTTATATCATGTAGTTACTAGCTAACTGGCTAGTTAGCCCCACTGTAGCAGCTAGTTAACTGGCTAGTTAGCCCCACTGTAGCAAGCTAGAAGCTAGAAATGTCCATTTGTAATCAGTAATATGTGCTTACGTGTGAATGTCCAGTAATTGTGTGTTTAGCTACAGTGAGAATAATGTGTTGAGCCAAATCTGATAATTGCAAACTTTATTTTATTGAGAATATATGACAATAGATAATAGATCCTTGTGGACAGAGCGGCTTGACGATGGCAAGATTGTGTTGTGTGGCGCAGCAGCAGTGAACTTTGTATAGGCTCTGTGTAGAGGAGGAGCTCTGTGTGTGGCTGGACTATCACGGAACAATGTGGACACTGGACACAGCAACCCAATAAGGATTTTCCTTCATCACGAGTACAGATATTGACACATTTTACTCAGATGGTATTTGTGCTTGTAAAAAGTACATTATCCGTACCGGATACTCGTTTCATCGAGTATTCGGCTCAACCCTAATCCCTAGGAGGGTCAAACTGTCATGGTTCTGTGTTTCTGTCTCTGTTTTTCCTGTTGGGCCGCCAGATGGCGGCACTTCTGTTTTGTGTCCTGCTCGTTCCCCTGTTGGTTAATTGTATTATTGCTTTCAATTATTTTATTATTGTTTCTGCTTGTGTCTCGTTATTCCTACCCTGTTCTGGTTTGATTGTTAATTGTGCCCTCCCGTGTCTTGTTGGTTTTTCGTCTATTTAAGTCCTTTGTCTCCCTGACTCGGGTGCTGGTTCCTTGTGTTTCTGAATGCGTTTCATGTGTTTGTTTCAGACTATATGCATCTGCTCGCTTTGGTCCTGCTTGTGTTTCTGTTTGTGTTTCTGCCTGCGTTCCTACTTGAGTGTGTTCCGCCCTGCCCGTATTCTGTCCTGCCTGTGTTCCGCCCTGCCCGTGTTCTGTTCTGTTTTTTCAGTTCTTAATTATCTTTTTGTGTTTGTGGTTTTGCCCCTCGTGGCCTTTTGTTTGTTCCCTGTTTTTTTAATTAAGTAAAGTCTTTGTTTGAATTTTCCTTTTGGAGTCTCCCGTGTTTTTTTACCCTGCGCCTGGGTCCAACCCCCTGAATCCCTGACACAAACCTGTTTTGGCGATTTTTCAGAAGACAGAGTTTGACTGTTTATTTTTAATCCATAGTGGCATAAGTGCTACAGTATAATCAAATAACAATGTATAAATCGTGACTAACAGTTGTTTCCTTTAAAGTAATAATCTCAAAGATTTTCATTAAAATAAATGTCTGTTAAGTCACTATCTATCGCTGAATTAGGTAACACAATGGTGATTGAGCCTATTATTATTATTAATTTATATAATAATAATAATAATAATAATTTTTGATTAAAGATCTGGGTGTCTGTGGCGACATTCCCAGAAAGAAAATCACAAGTGGCGCACAGTTAGTGACGCGCTTTCCACCACCCATCAGTGGTTGGTCCGCCAGAGAGGGTGGGCGGAGCTAATGCAACAGGCTCGCTCTTCAACTCACTTGTGTGTGAGCAGCGTACAGTTTTTTACCGGTGTCTGCTAGCGTTACAATAACAGAGAAAGTTATGGAACCCTAACAAGTTTTTGTGTAACATGAGAGGTCATATTATTTGTTGATGTAGATTTCGTATTACATTTGATGACAATGTAACGTTACTAAATTACATAGCTATTTGCACAGCTAATGCTAGCTACCGGACTGTGTCAAGAAAGGCAACGTTAGTTTAGACAACGTTGTGCACAGTAGCCATCTCTCATATCAGGTAATGTTGCATTAGCTAGCTAGCTAATGTAATTGACAATCTACTGTGAGCTAACAATTAGAAAAAACGCTAGCTAACGCTAGCGACCGGTACCGACCTCGCAAACTGTCTCTCGAATGCACCGCTACTTTGTTGCAACTTTGCAATATAGCTAACTAAAGGCCAGTTCTGATCAATGAATCGCAACGAGACTGGATGCAACTTGCAAAATTCCAAGACGTCTGATTGTAAACGTTCTAAAACTGCACTTGGCGATTTGACAAGGTGGGTATTTTGAGACCCCAGGGCAGGCAACGGCTTCAGACCATAGACCGTATAAAAGCTTCAGACGCTCTGCAACTAACCAGTTCACACTGCTGTAATTTTCTCTGCAACGTTTTAAAACCGTTTTGTCTCGTTGCGAATCATTGATCTGAACTGGCCTTAACATTACCATTATTTCCATTGCCATCAATATATTTACATAATTTATAATGATCAGAATAAAGCGGTCTTTACACAGAGCATTAACCCTGGGGTATAGGTGGAGCAGAGCCGGGTCTGCTTTCTGTGTAAAGATGCCAAGCCTGAGAAAATGAAATAAAAAAAATATGGCAGTATGGATTAGCGTTGTTATTATTTTATTACGCTTCCTTATATGTTCCTTCAGCCTTGATGCCCTTTTTTTGATGAATTCAGCTTTGTTTTTGTTTTATTCTTCTTGTTCTGATTGCTAATCTAACACCCAGCTCCGCTTTATTCTCGAACAGTTTAGCTAGCAAAACCAGAAACACCAGGGGTAACATTTTGCAAGGCAGCTGTTATATCACACAACAATCATTCACGAGAAAGACAATGTTTATTGTGCACGAGATACATAATTGCACCAGCCACAGCGAATCCCGCGGATTCTTCTCTGCAGTGTAAAGATGCTCATACTGGGCCAAAGGTGGATAAAGAACATCAGTGGAAATTGATCATCACTAATTCTACCCCAGGTCTGCTGCAGCATTTTAACCCGGCTCGGCAGTGTAAATACAGCTTAAGTTAGCCTAATGTTAGACAATGAATGAGTATGTACATAACGTTACTTTTATAACAACCATTTTTAATTCAGTAAATAGTAATGACTGACGTCACACAGGCGACACTGGTTGGATCCGGTTGGATCTCTGGGAAGTGAGGTCCAAAAACACACCTGCAATTACTGCTTTTCGCCATTGGTACCGCCAAAGAGAACGAAACAGAAATCTTCAATATATAGTTGTTAAGATGGTATTATTGTGTATAGCCTTTATTTCCAACATTGATAGAAAGTCACTAAGGCAGTGAATCAAACAGTTTGTGATGGTCGATGTGCAGACAGGATACTGTCTTCTGGTAAGTAGCATAGTCATGTGTAGGAAGATGATGGGACAGCAGTTCCCAGGTGTAGCAAATATAGTGTATTATATTTTTTTAAATTGTAAATTAAAACTATTAATTTTACTATATTTATAGTTGCTTGCTCAAGGGACAGGGACTGCTGGATTTTGTTTTGTCGATTATGCTAAAGGGAATGGTGTTGACACCCCATTTGTGAATGTCAGAACTGGGAGGAAAGTTTTTGGAATTTGTCAGTTTTTTTTTTTTTTTTTTTCCAATCAATAAAATTGATTTTGAACATAAATCACTGTGTGGGTTTATTTAGAACACTTGTGGGCTTAAAGGGTACATACATATGCCTCCTTCAGGCCCAGGCCAAATTTTTTAAATATGCAGTGAAATGTTGTTGCTTCAATCAGTATCATTCATGTATGTGATCCCAGATTTCAGAATTCCATTAAGTTATTAGAACCAAAATGAATTTAAATAAATGTATGACATCAGCAGTGGCTAGGCTATATAATCACTTCGAAATGGTCAAGATCAGAGGTGGGCAATGAGGGCCCTCATTTCTGTTTCTGGTTTGCATGCTTCCAGCCTAACACTTAGTGCCATCTGAAATTTTAGCTACGTTGCTTGATATGCATGACTGACAGCTTAATACTGTTCTCGCCTCCCTAAATAAAACATTTTACGGTAATTTAATATATGAGTGAGCCAGTGTTAGTATATAAAGCCAATTAGCTCATTTTGCCTAGGTAATAGTTGGAAACAAAAATATGTGTAAACACTGGCCCTGCAGGACCAGAATTGTCCACCCTTGGTCAAGACTAATATTGCATGTGATTTAATTTAATTTTAATTGATTAACACCAATGAATTCTTGGGAGTTGTGATATGGCTTAATTCAACATTTGTGTAAAATCAAGACATGACCACAGGGTATAATAAAGGCGTTTCTTGTAACGCAGATATTAAAAACCACAACTAAATAGCACAAAATAAAATGGTTATATGGGAGAGCGAGGACGAAAGAATGCACATCTGGTTGAACACGTGTGGCGGAGCAAAGAATGAGGCATGTGTACGTAGGCATGTGCAGCACAGAACACAAGGAAGACGTAGTATGCGGTGGAGTGACCAAAGAAGAAGAGAGGAAAGGTTCATGTACACGAATACACATATCACATATCAAAAACAGCAATAAGCGTGTACACATGTATACGTGACCGAAAACAGAAGAGGAAATGGAACAAGGCAGCGTGCAGTGGGTCACTATTATTAAAGTAGGAGACAAGATGTTCCCTATCAGACTTTCTAGCAATCCGTACATCTTCACAGTTGTAACCCAAGTTGCAGCAAGCAAAAAAGCCATGGGCATGTGAAGACGTTCTAAGTAGGGGGTGCTGCCAACCGAATGCAAAAGTGTGACGTCATTATCATTAAAAAAAAAATGAACTTACCACATTTTACAGAAAGATGCTTAAAGATGACAGGCAATGAATGGTATTCAAAATTATGAAAGGGTGTGTTTATTACTTTAACAGTAAGTGATGTACAGTCTTATTTTTTGTTAAACTGACCTTTGAGTCTTTTAATACAAGATCAAAAATGCATCCAATCCAGAATTCTGAGGTTTGACGTAATTCTAACCCAAATCATTCATTGGAATCCATTGTTGGAAATAGTAGCGTCGGCAAAATCATCCCACAATTGCTTATCTGAATGAAAGAAGGAAAGAAAGAAAAACAATTGATTATGTCTTCTCTAGCTAATGAAGGAAGACAGAAGTAACATTAGCCATCAGAACTTGACCAAAGCAACGATTGTGTTTTTATTTTGAAAGTGCGTATATCGGGGGTGTGTTCAAGCTCAGCGAACAGAGACGAATGTTCATGGCGAACATGTTTTCTTTGAACAGTTCAATTTGAACGGCTTTTTACGAATATTCCAAATTGTTTGCATTAAACATAAACAGACATGGCGACGAGAGCGTTTGTACTCACTGTAAAAAAAAAAAACAATAGCTAGCTAGCGAACAGTAATAACATGAACTGATCACACTTAACGGCATCTTCAATTGAAATACCCATCTGGGAACATTTCCCTCAGTCCAGCGTCCATTTTCGTTCACCGCAAACTACCTTTTCAGATCGTTTGCTTATGTTTGCAAACGTTCACGGAGAAAACAAAGCTAACTGAAAAAAGTTTGAAATAGTTTGCAAACGTTCGCCTTGTTCGCTGAACTTGAATGCACCATTGAATTCTTACAATTAATGATGCCGTTGAGTGTGATCAGTTTTTACAATAATGTTATTGCTAACACGAGCCAATGTTGTTATTTTTCGCTAGCTAGCTATTCTTTTTTATTTATCATCAATGATCACAAAAGCGGCTGTGAGTAGCTACAAATGCTCTCGCCGTTAGTAAAGCGGTTACTATGAAGTGATATTTCCACAGTTGCATTTCATCAGTGCGATTAAGGAATGTTCATGTTCCAAGTCTGAGTGTTGATAGCCTACTGTAAAAGATGCCATATTAATATAACAAAATGTATTTGTATGTTTAATATGTTTATCTTTGCAGAACTTGCAATTTAATAGGTAACAGTGTTCAGTCATCCGGAATAAATAATAAATATGAAATAAATACATTAGCGTTTGCGGTGGTTCGCTAGAAATTCGTTCAATAGAAACTTGATTATTGAACCTAATTCTGTATATCTGCAATATCCGTTTGCATACACCTGTCCTTTTGCTGAACTGATGGGCTTGATGTGAGAGAAGTGGTTGCAAGTAAAGCAAGCTACTTTCTTCCCAAACTCACCACTCCACCAGTAGAACAAACAATCCCACATTGAATGAGGAAAAGCCTCTCTCTGTCACCTCTCAAAGTTAGCCGGCAGCCCTGTAATGATTTATGTTACAATTTAGCTAGCTGAGTGTTTAGAAAACACTCTCATTGTAGCTCTGTTACATTAGTAATCTTCATGTCTCACATAACAAATCCTAATTTTTTTAAGCTGTTCATCTCTTGGAAAGAAGTTGAGCCTTCCAGACATTGCGCATTGGGGGTCAAAGCAATGATTGTTATTTATGTTCTCCTTTTTTGGAACTTGAAAGGTTTTAAACAGACCATTTCCAGATTTGTCATAATTAATTGAATTTTTTATTTTTTTATTTGTATGTCTTATTACAGCGGAGCGGAGCTGGGTGTAAAAATGCGAAGTGACCCTTTAAGAAACAGTTGTCCTTATGGGAATTTGTACAGTCTACAGTCAGTACCGTTTAGCACTTTCGCTTTGCTATACATGTAAAACATGTAAAAATGGCTGTGACAAAGGGTGCCATGGCCAAAATTATCAGCAAGCTCGTAAAATTTGTGCTCCGTAGGTCGCAACTTGTGTACCCTGCCGTCCTGCTCTGTTTTCTGTTATTTTGTCGAGATGCACTTTCAGTGTTTTTATGGTGTGGCAAACGAGCCTGCCACAGGCCACCGAAGTGGCTTTCCGAGGGGCCCTCCAGCACAGAGACACAGGGAGACGATGTTAAAACCCAATCCACATTTATTCATGAGGTTGACAAGATGTTACAGCCAAGGAGCAGATGCCAAAAACTGTCATGACAAAGAGGCTCCCCTTGTGTGGGTGGGGATGGCAGATATAACCTGTGTGCACTGATTACCTCACTATGCACAGGTGCAGCCACCCCTGTTCCTGGGTCATATTAGCCTGGCCAATTATCTAATTAGCTTAACCAATTATCTAATCAGCCAGGTCTAATTAGCTTGACCCAGGGCAGGTGTGGCTGCTTAAACCAGCCATCCCCACACCACATATGGTTTATAAGGCATTTTGATATGCTTAGCTGTTCGCTGTTTTGCTTAGCTAGACAGGGGAGAATAGCAGCACACGCATATGTCCCAGCATTCTTTGCATATTAGAAAATAACAGTAGCACGAGAGAAATTAGGAGAAATTATGAAATTGAGTAGTTGAAACAATATGTTGTTAGTAGAATGGGGATGTAGGTGAAGTCTGACATGATCACAGACTATAGTGCAAAGAAAATAAAGTGACCATGAGTTAGATGGGTTTCCTTATTGAACGGTATATAAAACAGACAGTATTACTAGTTATACGTTGAATTAGTTGTTGAAGCGATGTGTGAAATTGCACCGCGAAACTGTAGTGTAAAGGTACTTATCTGACATTCAGCACTAGTAGTTATAATTACGAATGAGTCATGTTTTAAAATGTAATGTTTTAATGGGGTGTTGCTGACAGTTCATACATAGTAATTGTATGTGGGTACATAGAGAACAGGGCGAGGTAACACGAATGTAGGAATATGGGGTTTGCTGATAAGAACGTTTTCTACAGTAGCCAAGTGAAGAAATGTAGTTAGTAGAGACGACATAGTGGTCAGCTTGTGTAACTTTTTAAGAAAATAAATACATTTATCGTCATGAAATGCATATGGCTGGCCATGAGTGACGTTTGGTAAACATCTGCATTGAAGATTCTGATATTTTGATAAGTGCAAAAGCAATATACAATTATTAGTTAGCAATGTAAGTATAAGAAAATGCTAGTTTAAGAAATGAAATGAACTGCCCCTGAGGGCAAGGCAGGATTTGATCGTCCGACCTTGCACTTCGCAGTCATTTACTTTGGCAGTGCACCACCGTCAAGTCGCTGTCTCGAAGTGTGAATTTTTTTGGCGAAATGTGTCCATGGTTTTAAAGAAGACAGGTCAGTAAGCACAGCTGAGCTCCGGTCGAATCCATATGGCCTGGCGATATTGTAGGAGTTTAACTGAATGTGTAGATGCTAGATGGTATGTCATAATGCAGTCTGTACGTTCGGTGAATGGTGGGTAGATGTGGTGCAAAAGCAAGAACTGAGAAAGACAATTATTAGTGAGCAAATAAGCATGTATGAATTCAGTTCAGGTGGGGTTTGAATCTGTGACTCAACAATCTGTAGACCATGACATTACCACTGAGCCACAAAGTGACTAGCTGTAGTGACTGGCAATTTTCTTGGGTAAAAAGATATGTCCATTTTGCGTGTGGATGTGACATTCTGATTGGCTGGTGTTGGTGAAGGATTGGCTGGTGTATGTAAAATGACCAATGGGGAGACATATTCTTTGTGGGCTAGGAGGCAGGAAAAAAAGAAGGAGAAAACGCAAAATCCCTTTAGTTTGGGGTTTTATCGTGTGGACATGTGAAGTTGTTAATGAATTCTGTCTGTTGAAATGGGGTCAGAATGTACCGAAATTAATGTTTTTAAGGGCTGAGAGTCTGTGGCTATTGCGGTTATTTCTGTGGGGAACCCTGAAAAGCACAACACTCTGTGCTGTATAGGTATAGGGCATGCCGCCCCGCCAAGGCGTAACTTGGCGGGATGACATACCTGCCATCCCAACTCACTACAAATTCGTAAAATGGATAGTCCCAGTCCTGGATGCTGATTGTTTAGTACAGCGTTACAGCCGTGTTTATAATACACAATACACTATATGGCCAAAAGTATGTGGGCCTTAATATTGAGTATGTCCACCCTATACTACTATTACAAATATCCACTCTTCTTGGAAGGCTTTATACTAGACGTTGGTGCATTGCTGCAGGAATTTGCTTCCATTCAGCCAGAATAGCATTAGTGAGGTCGAGCACTGATTGGGCAATTAGGCTCGGCTCACAGTTGGCTTTCCAATTGATCCCAAAGTTCTTGGATGGAGTTGAGGTCAGGGCTGTGTGCTGGCCTGTCAAGTTCTTCCACACTGTTATAGACAAAACCATTTCTATATGGGCCTTGCTGTGTGCCCAGAGGTATTGTCACGCTGAAACGGGAAAGGGCCTTCCCCAAACTGTTGGGGAAGCACAGAATAGTCAAGAATGTGATTGTATGCTGTAATATTAAGATTTGCCTTCACTGGAACTAAGGGGCCCAGCACAAACCATGAAACAGCCCCATGCAGACCAAGGGGTGTCCAGATATGTTTGGTCATATAGTGTACAGTAACAGCTATGAGGTGGCAGACCTGTTCACCTTACTGTGTATAATATCACTACACACCTTTAACACGAGATTGTCAGCCTGACAACTTATAACATTAGGTAAGCTACATTTGAGAAAGTAGCAACAAATAAATAGAAAGTTTTAACATAGATAGACTATCATAGATAGTTTTAACATTACTTTTAATAAGAAAATACAGTGAATGCAGCTGTTTGAAGATTATATCAAAATGTAACCTACTTCTGTAACCTATGATGTTGTTTGTTCCCAGAAAGTCCTGTTTTGCACATTTAAAGTTACTACTGTTAGCTAACGGTGTAGCCTACGTAAGTAACTGGTCAAATTTGCAGTTTGTAACCAGATATGAGTGTGTAATGTAATGTTACTACTGTAAAATTCAGGAAATGCGATGTTAGTTTGCTAAAATGAGTAAGTAAGCATTTTAGCTAGCTAACATTAGTTAATATTAGGCTACCTGGGCTATCTTCCCTCTGCTTTCAATTGCCACACTAAAGATAACATTAGGCTCCATGTACAGGGAGTGATCTGATTCATGTTAAAATGTTTCCAATAAGCTTACGTCAACGAAGATAATATTCTTACTGATACTACCGCCTGTGATCCTACAAACTACGAACAACTACATAACACTGGGACACGACTCCTACCAGGCTGGCTGGGGCTCCAATCGGCAGAACGGAGCACGATGGTGCGGTGCCTGGCTTGGCTGGGGTTGTCTCGGGCCTGAATCTTCGCTTGCGGGTGGAACAGGTGGAACGGAACCGGTGGATGGTGCATGCAGACGGCGGTCGGCATGAGCTCCAGCCGGACTGCACCACTCTCCGCGCGGACTGCAGTCTGGCAGGTGGATCAGCATAGCTGGGCCTGCAGGGGTTGCATGGGCCCGGCGTGGGGGACATGCATGCGGGGGATGGAGGCCCAACCAAGCTACGACGAGGTAAGGTGGGAGCTAAGCCCAATGACTGTCAAGCAGCGCGAAAACAAAAACAATATCTTTTTTCCAGACAGTAAATCACGCCAAAGTGGTATGGGACTTACAATCCAAAGCGAAGGGGATTTTAGGTGGACATCTGAACATAAGAAGCCTCATTGCAAAAGGAGATCAAACTTAGACTACCTTTGTCTGAGCGAAACTTGGCTTCATTGTAATATTCCAACAAACATAAATATCCCTGGCTATGTTTGCTACAGAAAGAACAGATCATCTGGCAGGGGAGAGGGTGTTCTGATTTATATCAAAGAAAGCATTAAATGTAGTGAAATACAACTGAACTCCTCTCTTGAATGTCTTGCTCTGAATGTCATTTTATCACCTCAGTCTAAATTCAATATTGTGGTTTTGTATAATCCTCCATCACACAATATTTCTTTTTACAATGATCTGCAAGATTTAATGCAAATCCTTGATTACCATACTGAGACTATTATATATGGGGACTACAATATTAACTGGATCGACAAGAAAAGTAAACAGAAATTGAAAATGATCATATCTAAATACAAATTCCAACAAATGGTCAATACCCCTACAAGAATAACTAGAAATAGTAGAACCTTAATTGATCTCATATTCACCAATAGAGAAGAATGGATAACAAAAATATATAATTTAATAACAGGATTATCTGACCATAACATGACTTTGGCTGTAAGGAAACTATTGAAAAAACGCCTCCAGACATATTCCTGTAAAGAACCAGAAGATATAACACTAGGAAAATGATATCAGGGATATTAATTGGGACAATATTCTGCAAATGGATGATGTTAATATGTGTTGCAACTCACTGACTGATACACTATCCAAGTTAGTTGAGAAATACACCATGAAAATGAAACATTCACAAAGGAAGACTCACCTACCCTGGTTACATAGCGAAATCTTTTCACTTATGAAAAAACAAGATCTTGCTCTCAAAACAGCATTATCAAGTAGAATATCAACTAATTTTCTTATTTACAAAGGACTCATAAATAAAGTAATAATGGATTTAAGAAAGGCAAAGGCTTCATATTACTCTCAACTAATAGAGAAGGCCAAAGGTAATTCTGCATCCCTTTGGAAACATTTAAATAAATTGACAAACAATGAATCCAAGCACAAGAATAAGAGAACTGAAAATCAATGGCCAACCCACTACATATAGTGCAGTTATTGCAACTGAGTTCAACAATTTTTTTATTGATTCAGTGGAGGAACTTGCTCAAATAATATTGAATAACGATGAAATAGAAGACTCACTCGATTCATTCTACATCAGAGAGGTTGATGAAACCAAAGTCAGTGAAGTCAGAAGTTATCAAGCTCAAAGGCCAAAGATATGTTTAACCCGGACACAGCTTTTATTAAGCAGCACAGTTCTTCTATCATAAAACCACTGACGTGTTTAGTTAACCTTTCCATTACATCTGGTAAATTTCCAGATCAATGGAAAAAAGCTGTTGTTACACCCATATTTAAATCAGGGGACACTGACCAGGTTTGCAATTATCGTCCAAACTCTATTCTTCCTGCAATGTCAAAGGTTCTGTAAAAAGTAGTGGCAGAACAATTGGTTGATCATTTAGAATCAAACCAACTTTTACACTCTGAGCAGTTTGGTTTTAGACATAAACACTCCACAGAAACATCAAATTGCCTCTTCATTGAAAATGTGAAGTGTTCTATGGACAAGGGTAATGTCGTGGGGGCAGTGTTTCTGGATCTGAAGAAGGCATTTGACACTGTCAACCATGACATCCTTTTATCTAAGTTGTCTAAATTTAAATTCTTCAAGTAAGCTTTTAGTTGGTCAGCATCATATCTTCAATCGAGAGAGCAATGTGTGAAGATCGACATAAAAAAGTCTGCCTCTCGACAAAATAAAATGGGCATTCCTCAAGGCTCAATCCTGGGCCCGTTGATCTTTACATCAACGACCTGCCTGAAAGTTGTCCAGGGGCTGGTTGTCAGCTTTATGCAGACGATAGTCATATATGCATCAGCTAAGACATCAAGTGAGGCAACTGAGATATTATCTTCATATATGAACGGGGTATGTCAGTGGCTTTCCCAAAATAAGCTCATTCTGAACCTGAAAAAGACAGTCTCCGTGTGCTTTTCCATCAAAAAAAACACTACAATCAGAAAAACAGGGAGAGGAAATTGAGATGGTAAATTAATTCTAATTTTTAGGTATAGTTCTAGACCCCGAACTCAAATTTGACAAACACGTCAAAAAGATTTCAAAGACAGTAAAAAGCAATCTAAATTGCTTCAAACTAATTAGACACCATATACCAATTAAAGCAGCACAGCTGTATATGCATGCAATTATTTTTTCACACGTCTTATTGTGTTACAGTGTGGAGCCAAGCATCTTTGACTACAATTAAGCCTATTGCATCTTTGTATAACCAAGCCTTAAAAATAATGGATAAAAAACCCATGAGATGGCATCACTGTCACATACTGAAGCAGTATAATTTGCTCAGTTTTTTAATTTTCGTACATTAAATTGGTTTCTAAATGTTTACAAAACTTATTTTATGCAAGTTTATAAGCAGGCAAAATAGTAGTAGGATCACCAGGGGCACAGCAAGTGGCAATTGTAAAATCGCACGCCGTGAGACCTCCTTTGGTCAGTCAGCTTTTTCCATAAAGGGCTCTCAATTGTTGAACATGCTGCCAACCGAAATAAAATTAACTCAAGATATTAAGGTTTTTAATAAAAATGTTACAGGCTGGATGAAGCAAAGTCAGAGCTGTATGCATGTTTAATTACTTCATAATTAGATTTTTTTCCTCTTCTTTAAATAATGTTGTATAATTTTATGTTTTTGTATTTTTTTTTTCTTATTAAAAGCCTAACTAGGGACAGGAGTTGGAAACTAGCAATAGCTATAATCTCTGTATGCGGTATATCAGTTACATCAACTTGTTTGTAATGAGTTGAAGTGGTACTATGTTAACTTGCATTGTCCCTACCAAATAAACTATATGAAATGAAACTATGTATAAAGCAGTCCACACATTGCTGTACAAAGTTAGCTACAGTAGATTACTCTAATCACTATCATTGCATTGCCATGTTGCTTGGGATCCCAGTAATGTTGTTATAAAACTATATTGCTTGTTGGAAGAATGTTGTTGTATTTTTTTATTATTATTATTGCTTAAGGATACTTTTTTTTTTTAATTCTCCATAAAGTAATTTAATATATATTGCAGTATAGTCCATGTCCATAAGGGAGTATATGACTTCCTTATCACTTGCTTATGACTAGTAATGCATTTGCCGACAGCTTGGTCTTCTTGTTCAGGTAATATAGGGCCAACACAGGTTCCAATGACTGGCCCTCCTTCAGGTTGGTAAAGGTTTTTACTTGGTTGGGCCCCCAGGACCAGTGATTTTTCTTTGATAAAAGGTCTCTGAGAGTTTTATGTTTCTCCACCAGCTTTGTAGCTCACTGATGTTGGTTGGTTCGGCCATCTGATAGTACACCCTTCACCCATTCTATTGAACGATAGGGTATGAGTTGAAAGCAGACAACAGAACATTTCATGCAATGCAATCCAGCAAGTCCCCACAAGCTCAAGTGATAGTGAAGGAATCAAATACTTTGTGATATGCTTTAAAGATTTTTGAGTTGTCATGGACAATTCCCTAGTCAACACAGTTTAAATATTGTTCCAATGCTTCGACCCAATTGTGGCCACTTATTAAGAGGCATCCTTTTTGCCTTACAGAGCGATTAAATCATTTCTGGTGATCAAAATGGCTGAAGTACTTTTTTGACCTTATCAGAGACAAAGTATGAAACAAAGACCCTGCTAAAAACAATAGCTTGGATTCAGTCAATTTTTTCCATTGCTTTAACCAAGAAATGAATATTAGCATTCTTTCACCTCATAGATACAATAAAATTATATTGTCCTATATTTAAGACTGTGCTATCATATTTTATTTAAAAATAAATCTGGATATATGGAGGGGATAGAAATATGTGTGGGTGGGTGGGTGTGTGTGTTTGCTTAATAATACATTCTGTATATGGATATATCCAAATAAGACAAAATCAGCAAACACTGGAATATCTCAAAATATTTCTAAATATTACCTAACACCTTTCTTAGTACAAATTAGAGTATATTTGACATTTCAAGTTTATTTTTTTCACAAATTAGTAAGTGTTATTTCTTGGTATCATTTACAGTACATGTGAAGTGAAAAATAGTATCAGAACAGGCTTCCATTGTAACAAAACAATGATAATGATACCAAAATGTTTGATCTTCATATGAGGGTAAAATACATGTTTGTTATTTAACAGCCAACACTGTCTGGAGAATAAATTAATTTATTCATTTAACAGATGTTGAATGAATTTTTTGCAAGAGTTTCTGTTCATCTGTGAGGGGGTCATGGTCTGCTCTTCACAAAAAGGCTTAGATATAAAAGTATTGGGAGATAGCTCTGATCTGCTCAGGAAGGATGCCATGTCTAAAGGGAGCTCCACTCATATAGCAGGCAGGTCCCCAAAGAAGAGTTGATCTGACCTCTCTCAACTCTGCCCACACCACTCTTCTGTTTGTGCCAATGGCATTGTCTGTCTCAGTGGCTTGTGTTTACTTGACCTTTGTGCCATGGAATGAAATTACTTTTTTTTTCTATTTTTTGAGCTTTGAAAAGCAATGGTGAGTTTTTCAGCATTTTTGTAACTCATCAGTGTAATGTTCTGTGTAAGGACCCAAACGCAGACCAGGGAAATCCAAAAAACGTTGTCTTTATTCAGTCCAAAGTTCAAAGCCAGGTAATCAGAGATAGGACGGTACAAAATCGAGTTTCCAAAAGAATAGTGGTAAACAGGCAAAAAATCAAAAACCAGGAGATCAGATAGGCGAAGGTACAAAGGAACAGGCAAAAGAGAAGTCAAAACAAAGCGAAGGTCAAACCAGAAAGCAATCAAACAAAAGGGGCAGGTAAACTCAAAGTTGTATGGAAAAGGCGTCTCAGGAATCTCAATAAACAAAGGCTTACAAATCATCAGCACAGTGAATATGATCAACGTTCTGACAGGGAGCTGGTGGAAAAGACTGACATTTATACACTGGGGAAGGTAACAATCAAGGAGGGGTTACGTGAGTGAGGGCGGAGTAACAAACAACATCCAGGTGAAGAACATTAGGATAACTAATTAAATGACAGGGGACTGACAAAACGCGGACTGGAATCACATAGACAACAATGATAACAGAAGGCCTGGGTTTAGCAGGTAAAACACGTGCAGAGAGAGAGGTGCAGTTAGAGCAAGAGACAGGTGCAGGCAATTGCAGAACTCAGCGTTAGGGCAGAATAGAAAGAAAAGGGGCGGAGCTACAGCGCAGCATGGAAAAGGGGAGAATGGTTAATGTATTAGTATAGTGATCTAAACTATCAAAAACCCAAAACTAGTGTTTGTTAGTCCATTAGTAATATTCACATGTTAGTATATTAATGAGGTTAGTACTTTACAATCTATAAGTTAGTAAGGATTAGTAGAAATAACTAATAAATAAATAATAAAACTAGATATAAGCAGGAAGTAAATAAAACGAGACTGGAAAGAAGGGGGGAAACCACGAAAACCCGGAACCACCCGACTAGTGAAATCACGCAAATACAGGGGAGTGAAGCAGCTCAGGGAACACAGACACAGAGACGGCACTGGGGAGACAAGTGACCGGAAGAACGAAAACACTGGGACGGAGGATGTGAAAAACAATAAACCCACAGAAACACAAAACAAACACTAACAGTAAACAGATACCAATACAGACTACAACAGTCAGGCTGTATTTGTAAATAAGAACTAGCTGTTGGATTAATTCTGCGAGTCAAAGGTTAAGGACCAATGCTTGTGTCAATCCAGGCCAATGTTTGTTTTGCTTGACTTATTGAAACAGTCTTTTTGCTGGAAGTCTTTAATATATGTTCACTGCAGTCAAAGGGTAACCAGGAACGTGCATGTTGAATGTTCACATAGCAATTCCAACATGTATGGAATAAAGTACACATTCAATTTACTTTTGAAAAGCCTTTCATAATCATGCAACGTAAATGCTTACAGCCAGCTTTGTAGTCCTTAAATAATCAAGTATGGATTGAATGGAACAATAAAAGCACATGGACCAGCTAACAGAACCGTATGATGAGTAGGGCTGTATGTTATATACAGTATGTTACATTGGAAATCTCAAAATACATTTAGTAGGATTCAGGCTTTGCAAAAGGGAATGTAAAATAAATGCCTGCATTAGTGCCTGTTTCAGAGTCTGTATCAGTGTATGTTTGTTAAATTCTGAAATGTGACAACTCAACTTTGGAGCTTTGCTAATAAAACAGTGGAAGGTTAATGTTTCTGATGAATCATAATTGCATGTGGGTGGAAGTCCAAGTTGAGGCAGGGGTTCAAAACCAGAACATTCTCTGTGGTGCCTCCAAAAACAATATATGCACTGACATAAACCAAAAATAAAGCCTTCACAATTTACTTCTAGGCTTAAAAAGTGAAATCACCCCTCAGGTTGATGTGACCAGTTATTTGATTCAACAAAGCAATCATTCATACAATAAAATTCAACATTCACTTCCAGGAATTTTATTACAACAAGGAGGCTGTTTTGCTGTGGTGTAGAAGTTACATGGGACAACTTGTTACTTATTTAGACAGTGAGCTTACAGAAAGCATAATGCTAGCTATATGACATATAACTCTAATACAATGACTGCTTAACAAGTCCCCATTGGTCATGTAGCTAGCTAGCTTGCAGCAGGCACACATAACATCAACTAGTTAGCTTGCCTAGGTACTGTCACAAAATGCGCCAGTCAAGCACTGCCGAACCACAACAGCAAGTTTCACATCATCCTCAAAATCACTTTGCAAACTGCAAAGGTAACCTGGCAGTACAGCTGAACAAGCATTCCAATTCACTTCTGTAAATAACATTGTAGACATTATTCTTGTTCAGCTGTAGCTACTGTGCAGACAGGTGCAAACTGCATGCCAGTATGTCAAATGGCTTTAGAGTATAAGCTGTTTAGGCATTTTACAACAACAACAACAAAAAAAAAAACATCCAAAATGGCAGTCTTCCATATGGTGGACTCCATGGGTCCTTGAGGAAGATTTGAGATGCTGCACCTATTTACAGTACCAAATTGTGCGACTCTACATCATACGTACAGTATATGACCAAAAGTATCTGGACACCTCTTGGTCTGGGGCTGTTTTTCATGGTTTGGGCTAAGCCCCTTAATTCCAATGAAGGCAAATCTTAATGCTCTCAGCATACAATCATATTCCAGATAATTCTGTGCTTCCCTAACAGTTTGGGGAAGGCCCTTTCCCGTTTCAGCATTTTGTTGAGAACACTGGAAGAACTGGACTGGCCTGCACAGAGCCCTGGCCTCAACCCATCCAACACCTTTGTGATCAACTGGAAAGCCAGCTGTGAGGCAGGCCTAATCGCCCAATCAGTGCCCAACATCACTAATGCTCTTCTAGCTGAATAGAAGCAAATCCCTGCAGCAATGCTCCAAAATCTAGAATAAATCCTTCCCATAAGAGTGGAAGTTGTTATAGTAGCAGAGGGTGGACCAACTCTGTATTAATGCCCATAATTCTGGATGAGATGCTGAATGCCAGGTGTCCACATACCTTTGGCTATGTAGTGTCATGAGTTCTATACTTCCAATTATTTCTGTTTTTATTTTTTAATCCATGAAATTATCAGTATTTATTTTGAATGTTAAAAAAACTGGTGAAATCGGCTGAAATAATAGCCTAATGCAATAATCAGTGAAAATCAGATAATAAAAAATATAATTCATAGATCATAGTGAAAATTAGATTTTAGTTCCAAACATTGACAACTTAATGCTTTTTATGGAATCAGTGAAAATAGATAAAAACTGAAAACAATTAGCCTTATATATTAATTGGGTTTGCACTTACTACACAGTAAAATGTCTAGTGTTAATTCAAATCTTAACAGATGTTATGGGACCAAATGGAACCAAATGGTTTCTGTTTAATTCATTTTAATTGAAGCAAACTGTGCAACCATAAAGATGTCCGTAATGAAGGTATTGGCCACTATAGCACCCATAGAACGTACATAGGAACTGGAGCAGGTAGGCGAGCCAGGTGGTGAAGCCTAGGAAGTAACGGGGAACAGCCTTTACTGCGCATGTTAAGGGCAAAAGAGCTTGCTGCTCATTGAATTCAATGTAGAAAAAACAGGTGATTTAACTACCAAAGAAAACCTCATCTGTCAGTTTTTCAGTGATCACAAATTTCTGGCTTACTTTCAGGACTTTACAAGCTTAGGTTAGCTGAAGGTGTGCTTGTCTGTGTTAAATATGCATGTCTGTGATATCAACAACATGTATTTTGATTTGACTAATACTGAAAAGTTGGAGCTTTTGTGTGACTGGCAATTTATTGACTAAGTTATAAGCATTTCAAAATGTGTGACTACATCAGTAGGGTCAGGATTTCTGTGCCTCCAAAATTTGTATTTTCAAGCACAGTAACTGAATATAGTGCCACCATGTGGCTAACTGGCACCATGGAGTTAACACATAGTACTGGCCTCTATATGCATGCAACCTTTGGTGAGTTCTTGTAAATTCCTGTTCATTGTATTGCCATTTTTTCCAAAAGGTGAAATAATAATAAAAACCAGAATTATTACAACTGGGTTCAAGCAGCTATACTGCCTAGGCTCCTAATAATAATAATTATTATTATTATTACTATTATTATTATTATTTACATATTAATATGTCTAAAATAATGGCAGTGTAGTATAATGGATATGGACCTAGGCTTGTGATCCCAGATTGCATGTTAAAATCCCAGGTGGACACCACTAAGTACTTAGCCTGAATTGCCTCCCTTAATATCTAGCCATGTGTAAATGAACAATGTATAAACGGAAAAACAGCTATTTCTGCACTGAAAAAGGGCTGAGCAAGCAAATAATGTACTCTGGTATGCTTCTTTTTCCAATGAGGGCCCCACTTGCTAATTGCTGCAGATACCGTATGTGCATCCTTTCACATTTCAAAGAACTATTCAAGACCGCACAACAATGACATGCACACACTGCACCAGCATGCCATACTGAGTAATTTGCACACAGTTTTGTGTGAGTAGATAACATTCTTCTCTACTGAACGCATGAGTAATGAAATGTGGAGATGAAGCAAGTAGAGTTTACAACTAATGCGGTCAAACCAAGCATTTAACCGAAACCCAGAAGCTTCTGGTGCAGCCCAGCCCTCGGGTGTGCAACCTCACTTGGGGCAGCACGACAGCTCATTTATCCACCGTTGTGGGGAAAAACGCATTAAATACATCTATATGTAATTAAAAGTCAAGTGGAAAGCAATGACCTCATTTTAAAATGGTAACTCTCCCTCTCCCTCCCCCTCCCCCTCTCTCGCTCACCTGTGACACCAGATCCACAAACACAAAGTGGAGCGGGAGCACTCAGCCTTGAAAAAATAAATTGATTTGTGACACTGGCCGACATGGCGATTATTCTTTTATCCTTATAGTCATGTAGGCTTTCTCTGTACGTGACCAAGTCTTCCTGCATCACTGTGTTCTGTAACGCACCCACAAAAGACTGCTTTCACACATCGATTTGTCCTGACCTTTCTCTTCTCTTGTATTTTGATTAACCTCCTTCTTTATTTGCTTTTGTACCATTCTTTTATTTTTTTTTTTGAACATACTGCCATCTAACCACAAATACAAAGAAACTGGAAGCTTTAAGTGCACTCTCTATAAAAGAGGTCATATCCTTTGCTCAGTGCCCAGAATCCAGAGCCCACGTGTACCTAGTGACCTGCCAACCTGGGGACATTCATGGGCAAAGACGGCAGAATTGCAAAGATGAAAGCAGGTATACATCTATGAAGAAAATGTGAGCAGCCTTTGCCCCAGAAATGCAACTATAAGAATATCTTAGATCACCCATTATCAAAGGATCTCACCTGGACAGGATGGCCCTGTTCAGCACTGTTCAGAAATGGTTGTGACATGTCATGACAAAAAGAATCATACTTAGATTCAGCTGCAATGTGAACTTCTAAACTTTTAAATCAAATTATGGTTGTAAAACATATTTGTACTTTGAACTTTATTAGGTGAAGGAATCATGGCCTTCTTCAGGAATATGAGGGAAATCATTGCCTTTTCAGGAATATGAAAAATATTTTGCTGGAGTGATCCAATGTGAAAGTGCTGATATGGGGCAAGAATGGACTTTTTGGGTGCAGTCTGGTCCTGTCTGTTTACATACCTCATGGCAACTCCTTTCGTAGTACCCTTTTAAAAGAAGAGGCCAGACCTGGGTCAAATACATTTTTTTTATAACTTATTTTAAATTCAGCATTTACAAATATTGAGTACTTAAATGACAAAATACATTTAAGGAACATTTGCATGTATTTGCAATTACTTTCAAATATGTCTTAAAAAACAGTTAAAATACAGAATTTTCAAATACAAATTGCTTGATTTAATGGAATTATTTGAAAATACTTTCACAACATAAGGCCAGTGTTGCAACATGCGCAATTGCACCGAGCTGTTGAAAGACTTAAAAAGCACTGGATATGTGAGGACCTATCAGCTCTGAAAGTAGAGCATTTTGTCTAATTAGAGAACAGTATTTTGATGAGAACACGTCAGGTGACTGCTGACAGCCCCATTCCAATTGTACAGATTTCCATTGTTAATTGGTAATGAATATGCATGGCTGAATTCTATTTTATCAGTGTCTAACCATACAATAAACTGGCAAGTAGCATTTCAAGAAGTTTGCCATCCCCCCATGCAAAGACATGTACGGGCATTTAGGCTACTGTCTGTTAGAGGCAGCGCATGGGTTGTTTAAAATTGCCAACGTAAGCTACCCTTGCTCATAATTTAAATTCAACCCCTAGCACCTAGTAGTTCCCCTGGAGTGCCCTCAGTATTATAGCTCGCTGACATCACATTGAGGGCCACTCATAAAGATTGCACAAAGAACTCTGGGATACCCCCCGAAGCCTACATTGTTGTTGGCTCTGTCATTTCTGTCATTGAAATATTTCAAATTATTTTTAAATTGTATTTGTATTTTTATGTATTTTTAAAAGGCTCTAAACACGATTTGAAAAGTATTTTGTTTCCCTGGAAAGTATTTATCTAAAGTAATGTATTTTTTAAATACTATATGTGAAAGTATATGGTTTTCCACTAAAAGAATTTAGATAAATCAAATACAAAGTATTTAATGTGTAGTTGTATTTGAAAATACTTGAAATATGTATTTACATGCATTTTTCAATACAAATACGTATTTGCATTTGACCCAGGTCTGGAAGAGGCTCATCCTCAGAAAGATACAAGACCATTAACATCCTTAGATCTGGGGTTCCAGTGCACAAAAGACTGGTATATATGAGAGAGCGGTGAAATTGGAAAAATGGCACATGTGCACACCTGACAGAGATTAGTTTTGTTACACGTGGATCCTGAACTCCAGAGGATTTCCAAATACAGTGAGATGTAGTGCCATATCTGTCATGTTTAATCCGAATAGGCTGACAGGATGAAATTACTCACATGCCAGCGTTAATGAGAGGAGGATCTCACGGGCAGCAGTTCCCCATGATAAAGGCACTCACTCACTGTCAGCTTCACCAATGCAGTCTTTCCCCTGAAAAGTTCACTTCTATGTTATCGCAACACTGAACTAATTTTATCTTTACAGCAATTCCAACTCTTGAAGAAGCACATCTGTGACACAAAAATGGCTTGAACTGTCGTTCCCTTTAAAGTGTCTACTTCAAAATTATTTTTTCACAATGGAAACTCAGATACCATTGTTTAGCAATCCACAAAACTGCATACTAGAATGGGTTATTGCTGTTGTGGCATTTGGCATGAAAAAGGGCATGCCCCTTCTGCTGATTAGCATGTCATTAAAGCGGTGGATAAGAGGACATGGTCCTTTTAAATTACACACACCTGGACAAGTCTGCAGATTAGACATCAAGCAGACGGGACTTGAAGAGAAAGTGTCGTTTGGTGCATATAAATGCAACCAATACACTACTCATTGTGCATTTATTATTTATTTAAGATAAATGGTTACACTAAAAAACATGTCAGGAAAATATTAATGTACAATGTAAGCTATGGCCAGTCCCACCGTATACTGACATGTGTAAATATAGCTGCAAAGCAGCTATTCTGGGGTCCAAGCAGCTAGTGCAACATGACGCAGAAATCATGTCCACACTTGTTGAACAAAGAGTTCATGTTCCAAAATGTCATGATTAGACTTAAGCCTGTTACATAATCTATGCAAGGAATGAGCGAAACAACGCAACAAGCAACGCAAGGGGTTTTTTTTTGTGTTCTTGCATAGCAAAATGTGTAGTCCAAATTTTGTCATGTCAGGCAAACTTGTGATGCAATTCCACGTAGTTCCGTTAGTGGTGCTAAATGTAAATACTGTTCAGAAAACAACTACAAATGAAGAGGTAATCATTTCTGGACCAAGGTTACTCACTCCACCCCAATTAGCCAAGAATGCCACCTTATGGATTTGCAGTATATAACCTCCGACAGGGCTAAAAGACGCTGGAAAACACGGTCAATAACTTTTTAGACACTGCTGCTACGGTAGCCATTTCAGGATTGTACACATGCAATTCATCCATCCATTATCTATACCCACTTATCCTGACCAGGGTCTTGGGGGGTGCTGGTGCCTATCCAAGCATGCATTGGGCGAAAGGCACCAATACACCCTGGACAGGCCGCCAATCTATTGCAGGGCACACACACCGTTCACTCACCATTCATTCACACACTCATACCCACACTCTATGGGCAATTCCAATTAGCCTACCTGCATGTCTTTGGACTATGGCAGGAAACCAGAGTACCTGCCCAGAGGAAACCTTGAGAACAATAAACTCCACACAGAAAGGCCCAGGCCGAATTTAAACCCAGGACCTTCTTTCTGTGAGGTGACAGTGCAGAATTTTTAATGTAACATGTAAACCAAATCTTTTGTGTGAACCTAATCTTGTTCGAAATGAAATGACCTGTTACCAGTTAGATGAATGCCTTCTTTTGCAATGCTGTAGAACAATAAACATAACTTAATTCTCAGGTCACTACATTGTCCTCATGTCATTTTGCAGACCTTACAACAGTAGGCTACTTGGAAGTTTTGATGTACACTAATTTACAGTAGCCTAATGGTAGTAAAAAACCAGTATAACGTATCCGACTTGATTAAGTCACGAACATAACTGAAACGGATAATGACAACTGACATGTCAGTTTGAAGTAAAATTTCACAGTACTAGGCTAAATATTTTCTGAGTAAATGAGCAAAATTGTTACGTTTTGTCATGGTTCTGTGTTTTCCTGTCTGTGTTTCCCTTGTTGGGCCGCCAGATGGCGGCACTTCTGTTTTGTGTCCTGCTCCCCCCTGTTAATTGTATTATTGTTGTCTCGTTATTCTATCATTGTTCCCACCTGTGTCTTGTTATCCCCTCCTTTTCTGGGTTGATTGTTTTTTGAGTTCACCTGTGTCTTGTTACCCCCTGTCTATTTAAGTTCTTTGTTCCCTTGACTCGGGTGCTGGTTCCTTGTGTTTGTTCCCGACTTGTGTTTCAGACCGTATGTACCTGCCTGTGTTTTTGACCTGTTTGTGTTTGTGTGACTTACTTGTACTCTGCCTGCCTGTGTTCTGCCCTGCCTGTGTTTTTGAGTTCCTGTTGTTTTCTGTTTCATTAGATATTTTTTGAGTTTGTGTTTTTGCCCATCGTGGCCTTTTCTGTTCCCTACTTGTTTACCTGTCGTGTAAGTAAAGTCTTTGTTCATTTTCCCTTTTGAGTTTGTGTTTTTTTTCCCTCTGCGTTTGGGTCCCCCCTACCCGTACCGTGACATGTTTATACCAACTCTCACCTATATCTGCAATAAGTATACAGAAAAATAGTTTTTCATTTTGAATTTATTCAAGAAAAATTGCCTGCAGTCGTGTCTCTTCTGTCAGCAACTAGTTGCTTGTTTATCGAATAGGGGAATTTTTGAAGTTACTGACGTAAGGGTTGGGGGACGGAGACCAAGCGCAACTGAACAGGGATCTTAATAACGCGTCTCACTAAAATCTGAGCACGCCACAAAATCTCTTCTGAGATCGAGGAAGGGTAAAGATAAACGAACAGAAACGACTACTACTCCACGGGAATATCCCAACTAAATAAGGGAACCTCAAAAGGAGGACTCTGAACCAAGGGGGAGGAGCAGATAGGTTCTCCAAAACTCAGAACGAAAATAAAATAAACAATAGCCCAACGGAGCGAGCTGATGCAGACCCAACCTCTGGGCACTGCACTCAAAAACCTCCGTAGCTCAGAGAGAGAGAGGACTAACTGCAGAACTCGCAGAACTGATCTCCTCCTAACTCTCTACCCCGTGACAATCCTGACTAAAGGAGTCACGGACGTGCTAAACCAGATACCTCCCTTATATAATTTTCATGCAAGAGATTATTAACGCCTATGGGCATAATTCTTGGACGTGAGCTTTATATCAAGTACGAAGCGCTGAAAAGCACTTTTTGGTTACCAGTACTGGCTCTCATGTGTAGATGACACTAAAGCACCGCCTTTCTGTGAACCCACACCTTAAGTAACATTAGACAGGTGCCGCAGTCCCTCTTCTAACCTTTCCCTCACTACCCATCTTCTGCCGTGGCCTGAAGACTCATCTCCTCAGACTCTACCTGGACTAATTACCACCACTCTGTATATTTCACTCTAAAGCTACCCCCCCCCCTTTCCATTACACTTGTTAAATGTTCCCCCATCCCAGCACTTTTTGGTAATTTGTATTTGTCCTAATACTGTAGCTTATTCTTCTGCCTAGTTGGCGTTGCAGAGGTTAGGTCAGAATAGTGTTCACTGTGTGAACTAAACTTTGTTCTTGGCTAAAAATAGCTGTACAAAATAAGTATTGTATCTTATTGAACCTGTGTTTTGTAGTTGTCCATGACCATGAAATGCAATTTTTGTATGTCGCTTTGGATAAAAGCGTCTGCCAAATAAATGTAATGTAATGCAGTGAACGCAATCAACATGCCTGCCGAGCTCTGAACCAATCAGCGCGGAAGGGGTCTGTACGCAGAGTGAATTCTGCATGCGTACGGACCATTAAACCAAACAACGTAACAAACTCTAATTAGAGAAGCAGGGGTGGAAAGAAATAGCCACCCAAAACCATGACAACTGAATCATTGAAATAAACATTTTTTTAAAAATAGATCCGAGGCATACTTGAGAGAGACCGGCAAAGATGTGTGCAGACAAGACACCAGCAACAAGCAAACAACAGGAAAGTGAAACCTGATGCCATGATATTTTGAATGAAAATTAGTTTGATTTTGTATACAAAGGTTATTACTAGCAAGGGGTCAAAGACAATGATTTTCAAATGGTAATAAATCACTTACAGTGTCTTTTTGCTTTGTACTTTGGGGTAAGCCACAACTGACACCACCTATGGGTACAAGCAACCCCAAGGAGCAGATGAATATCTTGGCATCTTGTTCAGACTTATGCTTCATTTAAGTATTATTTCTTCAGATGGAAGGATGGCCCACAATGCTGAATGCCTATTTTTATATAGTGGCCATGTTTTTCAAGCTATCGACACCGTTAAAATTTTGTCTTGTTCAGAATGACCTGCCCTTTGATTCAGAACGTTTCAAGGTCGATGACTATGTCTGAAATTAATTACAGGGATTTTAATGGACACACCCAGTATGAGTCAATTGGATTAGCTCACCATTCAGTCATTTTTTGATTTATCAACTATTGCCTCACAATTTAGTTAGAGACGAGTACGAAGATGGTACACGTCAAATCTGACATCAACCGGATGGATGGTTCATGAGAAGAAAAGTTTTTGTGTTTTTCAAAAATTTCTAAATAGCAGAAAATCTAAGATTTTTGTTGTGCATTTTTTGGCTAAATAGTGTTATGTTTTCTTTTCGAACAGGGGCTTTTAATTGTCTTGGTTGCATGTCTCTACGTCAGATGGTTCAAAAGTTATGACTCTTCAAAGATGGACATTTTTGAACGTGCTCTATAGTGCCACCAGGTCATCAGCTGCCATGTTCTAATGCAGTGGTGTCAAACTCGTTGCCATGGAGGGCCGTGTGTATGCAGGTTTTCATTCCAGCCTCAGATCTTGATTATATAATTAGTTAAATTATTTGCTGAATTAGGGATGCAGGTTTGTGCACAATGGTGACCCGACGTCTATGGTGACCCGCATTGTCTAAATAAAAATTTTCTTATATTCTGTGCTTCAATGCAGTTAAACGCATATGGCTGAATGAGTAATTGGACTCAATTAAGGCAGCATTAATTGGTTGGAATGAAAACCTGCATACACACGGCCCTCCATGGCAACGAGTTTGACACCACTGTTCTAATGGATTGTAATTTCACACATTCCTAACATGCCTAACACGTTTCAAGAGTTTTCACCATACCGTCTGGAAGACATAGCATTTTCCCTGGAGAAAAAATAAAATAAAAAACAGCACAAAAACAACAGCTTCGCTGCTTGGACTCCTAATTATATGGTAACTACAGAGGAATGTGTTGTGTAAAGACTGTCTTGATAAAGGTTGTTACATAATACCTACATCTGGAATAAAATATAAATTGTTAGCTTGTAGTGGTGCTGATTAGCAAAGTGACAATTACTATAAGAAGGGGTGCCAAGCAGGCAACAGTCCTGCCAAAAAAATTAATAGTATAAAAGCAAGAAGTAATAACCTACATCTGCTACCAGAGCACAGATATCAGTGAAACATACCAAACAACAAGTAATAGTTTTTTCAGTTTCAATGTTATGGCCATAATCAGAAACAAATGCACCCTACAGCCAAAAGAACTAACACAGGAACCATAAAAGGAACAAGGAATAAAAACTCGCAACCAAACCACATTTTTTAATCAACATTTTCCTTTCATTGTCTCTGTCTGTTCATTGTTTCGATCTTTCAAAAGAAATGCTTTTCTTCCAAATTTTTTTTGTTTGTTTCATGCTAGTTATAATTCGAGGAGTGTTCACAGTCACTGATCTTGAATAGATGAACCTGACCAGGAAGTGAAAATGGCAGCATAGCATTTTTTAAAAACCTGCGTATATGCTTGTGACCTGAGCTAGGGGGAGACGCTCGATCCTAGTTCCACCTCAAGCTTACTAATGCATACTTATAAAATACCCCTTGTACCTTTGTTATTAAAGTGCAATTACACAAGGATCAGGGCCTGTATGCATCCAATGGGCATATTGCCGTTCACTCTTGAGGTAATGATTAGCATCACTGCTGTAGTGCTGCACAACCTTTAGAGCACCCAAACACTTTGTGTTCCAAGCTGTCATCATTGTTAAGCATTATTACTAACATTTCCTCACTGACTCTAATTATGTGATTTACATATTACATTTCACTGGATGGATTTCCAAGATTGGCACTGGCCCTGTTATGTTGACCTTCCTTCTGTCTGGGGTGATTTTTTTCTTCAAAAATCACAACTATGGCAGCAAGACAGTGAAGATGTATGTGTAGGCCCCTGTTCATCTAACATGAGCACCCAACATCCTCTTAACTTGTCCTGTTCTGTCACATCCTGTTATGCTGTTTAAATATTACATCCTCCCTGCAACCTTCAGCCTATCCAGTGCTGTCTGCCGTGGACCATGAATACTTTATAAAGGCCATAAACCACCCATTTATGGCGCCACAATTACTGGAAATTATTCCCCAAGCAATTCCAGAGCTGAGTCTCTCATAATTATATTGAGGTCTGGTGATTTGTGCTTTACTGCTGATGAGCCCAGAATGATCATTATACAACAAGCTTTGATTGGGATTTGTTTTGAAATTTTATTTATTTATATATTTTTATTTCTAAGGCAGGGTCTGGTGAGAGAAGACAGTAGTAGGAAGTCCACATCACCCAAAGAGTGAAAAAAACATGAAGGAGATGGTAATGTTTTCAACAATAAGACAATGAGGCTTCATGATTGCCAAAAGGGAAAAAGCTTCAGCATCATTTAACACAATTTTTGTTCCTTAGAGTGACAAATAAAGGCAACCAAAACTGTTTTCATCACAGAAAAAGCAGACTACTATTTTGTGATAGCTGAACTCACCAAAGTGCACATTTCATTGATAGTGAAGGTTAAGGACAAATATTGATTGAATCCATGACCAGATTTTTCTACGGAATGCATAACGTCTTTTAACTGGTTTGATTCAGTCAGTGATTGATAGCACATATTATCGCTCCACCCACTACGGCATGCATGAAGCCTTACTCTTCTATTCCATTTCATAGGTGAGGGATGTGATGATTTGTTAAAAATGTAACAAATATGGCTTATCTTTCCACTGTTCTGGGATGTCGGATTGTTAAAAATGCAGCACCACTGCAAGGGTACAGAGGAGAGAAACAGAATGCCTCTGGTCCCTCATGCTGCCCTGAAACACAAGCTAACAGTCTGGTGTGTGTGGAAGTACTGACACGCTGAACCTATATTTACAACTGAATGACAAAAAAACGCATTGAAAAAGACAAAAATTCCTGAAATCATATGCATAATTACACATTTCAGTGTTTTAATATTATAATGCACTTCTGACTTGATTGCAGTAGTAAAGTTTTTCTTTTCCTGTTGCATGATTCAGGCTCAGAGAACTTATTGAGTATTTGATCACAAGCTGTCAACCTGAATTTCAGCACTCATTCTCCAGTTGTTCCTGTTGCCACTCAAAGTTTAGAACTACGCCCAGACATGATTAATTATGCTATTAGGAAATAAGTCTGAGGTGTTCATCACTGCAAAAATAAAAAACTACAAAAAAAATAACATTGTTGTGGATAAGTGTGGAGAAAGTGAAACATGGATGCACAAACCATATCAAGAACGATGACCAAAGTAACCTAATATCTTACTGGTACTGTACAATTCATACCGACAGATTTAATGCGGAACCTACAGTATATTATAATGTATGAAGTAAGTTTTTTTGAACACTTTGTTCATATTTGATTAAATATCCTTCACATCCTGGAAGATATCAAAAGATTATAATCTCTGAGAAAAACATTTCTCTGACTGCCCAAGGCTCTGAGATTAGTCACTCTAAATTTCATTGGGCCAAAATCTTAACAATCAATATGGATGGGTCGCTGCAAGGAGGCCAATCAGGACAGTGTCAGGGTGCGTGGGGGGTTCGGACCCAAATGCAGAGGGGGAAAAACACAAACTCCAAAATTACCAGCCGAGACCCTTCAAAAGACGCAGGCCAGGGATCCGCTGGCTGAGCAGCTGGAGGTCTGGCCGACCGGGAGGCAGCCCAACCATGGCGCCTCCGTGACCGCCCGCCCCGGGCACTGGGAGGCTCAAGGGCAAAAACTGGGTCGAGCTCCCAGTCGCTGGGTGGCGAGTCCTCCGGGTCACTCCACCACCCCGGTGGCATGATTAAAAAAAAAAAAAAAAAAACTCCAAAAGGAAGAGGGGGGAAGAAAAAAAAACTCTGCTGGGTCCAGCACTTGTAGTTTATCTGTAGCTAGCTAGCTATCTCTATAGCTACGTATGCTGTTGTCTTACACCTTGACCACCTTGGTAGGGACAGAAGAGCTGGACACAGGGAGATTCCAGATTACGCCAGGTGTTATTTATACAGAGACAGAGAGAGAGAGACAGAGAGAGACAGAGAGAGAGAGAGAGTTTTCCATCCCACAAAAATAAACAAACAAAATACCTTCATCTGTCTCCTTCACTGGATTTGGGTAAAAAGTTAAAAAAACTGAAACAACAAAGTAAGTTAAATCAGAAAATGGTAGCTTTTCAGCCGACTTCGGCGTGCTCTCTCTCTCTTCCAATCGTGGGGGGATCCCTGGCCTCAGATGTCTACTGTAGAAAGTCTACTGTAAAATTCTGGACTGATTCATAACACAATCCAGGTGTGTTATGAATTAACCAGTAGGTGTGGTCCTGTAATTGCCCTGAATTCCTCACAAACCGAGCCCTGCCACAGCTGTTCAAGTGAAAAAAGAAGATATTGAACACTCCAGTTCCACATGCTTTTAATGTTTATTTGATTGACGTTTCACCCCTTAACTTCATCTGGGTCTCAGACAAGCAAAAATGCCATTGCCTGCATGTAACTATGGCCAACTGTTGTTAGCAAACAGCAATAAATAAAAACTACAGCTATGTTCATGGTTTTTAAGTTCATTATGATGACATTTTCTTTTTTATTTTCTACCTGTGAATGAATCATAATGTGCTTCACTCTCCCTTCTTTTCTTTTCAGCGATCTTGTCCTCTCTACAGTACGCAGATGACAAGCAGTGTGTATGCATGTGTTTGGAGGGTGGAACTTTGGAGGGAGCGCTAAGGGGAGCGGGTGGAACGTTTTCTTCAAAACCCAGCTCTCACTCAGTCATTTCTCCCAATTTACATACTGTACCTTTAAAGTTACAACAACACAAAAACAATTGTCTGAGATGTACACTAGTACACTCAATCCAGTGGCTTGACAGGAATTTACAAAAAAGATTAAACATTCAATGATGTAAAAGAAAAGCTGATTGAATATTAAAATTCCAGTTAATTGAAAACAAAAACATTGTTCAGTCAATCAGCTAAATTTTTTAATGCGGTCAGGATTTTGGACAAGTCTGCTTCTAAGTGTAGGAAACCTCCCATGTGATGATGCTCCTGGTTTGATGAGGATGGATATTCTGAAATTCAAATAGATCATTAAGGAAAATGCCAAAATGTCTTTGGATACATTCTCAAATATTGAAAAAAAAACTTTTTGCGGAGTTTGCATGTTCTTCCCATGTCTGCGTGTTTCCTCAAGGTACAATTTCCTCCCAAAGTCCAAAGACATGCAGGTAGGCTAACTGGAGACTATATTGAATGAGTGAATGGTGAGTTCGTGAGTGAATGATGTGTGTGCCCTTTCATTGATTGGCAACCTCTCCAGGGTGTGTTCCGCCTCTCGACCAATGCACGGTGGGATAGGCTCCAGCAGCCCCCCCCCCCCCCCCCCCCCCCCCCCTTGCGACACTGACCAGGATAAGCGGGTATAGATAATGGATGGATGGATGAATATTTTCCAGTTTTATACAACAGGCCAAATGCTACTTGCGAATTGTTGCATATTCTGTTCATTCCAAGAGAAGCATCTTTTTTGTACTGCTTTTCACAAATCAACACCAAACCCCAAAAGAAAGTGCAGTAAACTAAACTGCTGGAAGCAGTGTGTTTTATTTTTTAGCTTGCAATATTTTTTCATATAGCAGAGTTTCTTCCTTTTTTAAATCATCTCATATTATTAAAGAAAACAATTTTACATTTTATTGGTGGACATTTAAATGTATTTCTGCATTTTCTAATACATTACACTGAGCCTGACATATGGTAAGTATAAAAATAAACATTGCAGTGTCATCCATCTTATACACCTGATTAAGTGGTAATTCAATGATTAACCCGAGGTGACTGCCACATTCATTTAATTTTTTTTTTTACTTGTGGCTTGAAAGAGATCTATTTACCTTAAGGTGGGGAAGGACTGACATACATGCAAAATTAACAGTCTGATTATTTATGTCTCATAGTGCATTGTGGCCCTGTGCATGACTAATGTGCAAATCTGGGTTTCCTGTTGAGTGATTGATGTATAGAATCTGGTTCACAGCTGAATAATCAGTTATGTAACTGGTTTTCCTGAGTTCCAGACTGATACACAATACTAGGTTACATCCTGAATGTTCAGTCAAGATACCATGCTGGCTTTCCCAGACTTTGCAACTGTTAGATTTCAAGTTGAGCATTTCAAAGCAAAAGCAAAAAGCTTGGAAAAGGATGTTACAAACAAGAACAAAATAGTTGCATTTCCTGTGTAATTATTGACAGGCCTGGGTTTTCTGTTTAATAAGAGGACGGTAAATTTGTGTTGAAGCGGTAGGCTTCATGTCTCTCAACCCTGAAAATAGTTTATTTTATTTTTATATTGTTCCTGCAATGCAGGGGGTTTCTTTTTAAGTTCTACAGACCTCGTTCATCAACACTGATTTGGGTATTATATGCATACCTGACTACAAAGCATCGAGAACATGCTGCAACTGTTTCAGGTACAGTAGGAAGTTAGTGATGCTCCAGCAAGTTTAATCCATAAGGAAATGCTGTGTTTGAATTTGGGAACATGTATCCAAAGAACCAGATCTGAGTAACCCTGGATCAGAGATCCACCCTTGGATCTGGAGAGCTGATAAGCTGCTGGTTCTTGTCATCCAGTACCTAATTTAAGTAGCTAAGTAATCAGAAAACACATTCCATAAGATGGAGAGAAATATTTAATTCATATACACAAATTATAACCTTATATCAAAAACATGACAGTTGGACTGAAAATACAAAGCAACTTTTCATCATCTGGTTCTATGTTCCCCATTGCCTCTTTCTCAAAGTGATTCTTGTAAATTGTGTTACAAGAATTTTCCCTCTAATGATGAGCAAATCTCCTCATTTCCTCTTCATCACACAGACAACATTAATACCACAGGGGATGGCATTTGGTGTGAGAACTGGATTACTTTGATGTGCCTATTAAATAAAGACATTTTAAATACTGAATTCCATAATTATGCTGAACATTAAACATAAATAGGTTCTCTAAGATTGTTAAGTGAATTAATGCAGCCATTAGGAGGATCTACAGGTATGAACACAGCACCTCACTTTTATAATGACAGCAAGAGAAAAAAAGGTCAATTATATAAGGTGCAATCCTCACTTAGGAGCCTAATTCATTTTAATCAGTTTGAAATGAATAACACATTATACCCTGGACATTTCCATCCTATGAAATGCTACGGATACAAACCTTGATACTATAAATAAAGCATGTTTAATCGTTTAATCACATTAATGACAAAATATATCACAAAACAGGAAATCAGATATGATTTACTCAACCTGGTAACTTCATAAGGCTTGCTCAAAGAGCCAGATTTAGCATTAGATTCAACTTGTCAAGTGATACTTCCTTAAACATTGGGAACTTAATTTTGATTAATTGATTCTACATGGTGTGTTCCACAAGGAGTTTATGTGTGAAACTGTAAGTGCTATATAATTACTTCATAATTATATAAAGTTATAATTAATTAAATTAAAGGGTATTTTTATGTTTTGCTTGCACTATGCAGAAATAACAGCACTTTTTATTCATAGCACACTGCCTTTATATTGGGGCACAGCCATAGTGTAACATATTGCATTTCACCAGAAAAATCCCAGATTACCTGTTATTGTAAAGCCATCAAGTTATCAGGGACTTCTCTAAATATCTAAAATATCATTAATCATCAATAAACTCTCTGGACTAATCAAAATGACCAGAACTGAAATAATAGCAAAAACCAAGTAAGTGTGTACTGTCATACTTTTGATTGATAAAAACTGAAAATAATATTATTATACAATGTGGGAAAGTCAGCCATGCCTGATATAAAGAAGGACCAAAAAGTAGAAAAGTGAAAGAGGCTAAAAATTGGCAGAGTGAAAGAGACATTTACTCTAAAAAAAAAAATAGATTTTTTAAAAAATTGGCAAATGGCCCTGCATGGTTATTACTTATTCTTCTAAAAGGTGAGTAAGTACAATAGATACAAAATGAGAGTAGTCTACTTAAAAATCAGACTACAGTAAGTTACAATTACACTCAATAAATTATTCAGTTTCTTTAAATGTGCATTGTGGCATCACTTTCAAGTCATGAAACTTTCAGTCCAAATGACCACCAATTCCCATGTGTTTGTATGTCCATGGTTTTACTTCAGCTGCAACAAAGTCAACATAGTAATGCAAATCAAGGTAAATGATGCTGAATTTAATATTGCATGAATGCTATCTTGATTTTAAATTTCTTTTTAAACTACTACAGCAAGAAATAAATATGTATTATATACTACAGAAAATATACAGTATATGCTACAGCATATTACTGGTGCAGTGCCTTTCATTTCATTGGGAATAAACAGCAACCAACACAACACGTGGCCCCCAGAAGGGGCTAATTTAGCAACCGGAAATATCATGATTACACCACTCCCAATTGTAAGGGTGGGAGACCCTGATAAAATTATGAATGTACTAATGGCCATCCAGATATAGTGAAGGAGACATGCTCACATTACGAATGATCACACACCAGATAATTTTGCACTGCCTACGTCTAAACAGAAGACTCAGAATTTGGAGGCCTAGGAAGAAATCACACATCTGAGTGAATATTTCTGAGAAGGACAGCTAAAGGACAGTAAAAACAGCTTTGACTCCACAGCAGAGGGCATGCTCAGTGAAGGACTTGATCCCATTTTATATTGGTGAGCATTTAATACATTCTCAAAATATTTTTATTATTATTCAGCATTCTTGAATTTTAATAATAAATGTGGCATGTAAAATTTTGGGACCTCAATCAATGGATTAGTAAACAAGATAGCTAATGTACTTATTTTTTTACAATCATCCAGATCTGCTGCTGCCAGAGCTGGGAAGGGGAGGAAGGTGGAGGGGATGAGAGAGAGGGGGAGGGTTACAAGTACAGGAAAAGTGAGATTATTTCAGTAAAATTCAACTAGCATATAGTGTTCAATATATACTTTACATCTATAAACATCCATAATGTCATTTGGTTACCTAGTGCCCTTTTGGAGTCTCCAAATGGCCTTTTTGAAAACCCACCTAGACTAGGCTTATAAAAAACCATGCAGAATGCTCATTTTTGGTGGTATTGTCATCAGATTTTAACTGGGATTTGTTCAAATTGTGGCTGTAGCTTCATTGTGTTTCTAAGCCCATCAGGCACACCCACAAGCATCTGTATCCACTCTAAAAAATAATATTTTAGGTTAGAAAAAACTTCCACATTTACTGTGTTTGAGCTTCTAAAAACAAACCCCCCATGGTTACGTCTAAGTAGAGATCAGGATTATGCCAGTTATCAATACGATTCAAGAATAATAAACATTTTATTTGGGTACCATTTTCAGGCTTGTGCTAAAAAGAGGGCACTACAGAAGCAGTTAATGTGCTATTGATGAATTTTCATTATTGAAATCTTTCAAAAAGGTGTGACAGAATATGCTCCCACTATCTTCCTCTCACACACAGGCAAAGGGCTGGTGGAAATTCCCGGGCCCAGGTCAGAATTATATTAAAATATTTATATGATATTTTAATATTATAATTAATATTCCTGGTCCCAGGACTACAATACCACAAGTTCACAGACCCCCCCCCCCCCCCCCAGAGACTTTCTTTGTTTAGGGAATAATGTTTACAGGAGCAATCAGCGTACATATGCACAAGATTAATACTGTGCTTTATTTGAAATGAAAATGCTTATTACCAGAGAGAGAGCCTGCAGGGAGACTGGATACTCATCTCTCGTTCGAATAATGACTTCACACATCTTGCTCCTGGTCAGCGCACAGCAATCTCCCAAAACGACCTTACCCAGTGGAGAATCACAGCTGCATCGAGCATCATCCCAAAGTCTCATTAACACATTCATAAACGGCATTCACTGTCAGGCCAGAATGTGACTGGAGATCACAGGCTGTCCAGGCAATGAGTTAAATATCATATTTATAGCTACCAAAGGAACATTCATAATAAATAACAGTTATATTGTTTTGCAGATTTTTTTAATTCAATTTTTTACTTTATAATCTTGTTTAATTTAAAGTATCCAATAGATGCATTCACAGACGTCGCATTGTGCTGTTTCATTGGGAATTGGATTTGCTGCACAAACCTCTTATTACAGCAATAACATGTTGCATGAAAGGGTTTTATAGCTTTCTCTACCAAACAACTCTGCAATCAGCCATGGGTTTCTGATGAAAGCTCTCATTAATGTAAGTTATAAACACAACAATAGTGTCCATGGACACTAACCATAGCCATGGAGTACAAATTGATCACAAATTGAATTATAACATTGAAGAAGCTGTTGAATTTGCTCTCACAATATGGAATTTCAGTTTACTGAAACATGACATGTGACATTTCTTCAGAAGAACTAAAAGAAATAGAAATAAAATAAATTGGAATGTTGAGATTGTATGTCACCAACAATGTCAGTGGTGAGGGATTCAGAACCAGGTCACACATCGTTGCTTTTAAATGGTAGAGTGCAATCTCTGTGAGCTGCTACTCAGCTTTTCACACTCAGTAAAATTGTACACTCACACTTACACGGTCCACAGTCAGAAAGGTGGCCCTCACCTTCCAGTATTAATTAAGCCAGAAAAACATCTTTGATAAAGGTGTCCCACATCCTCCCACAGTCAGAGAAATCATTATCTTTCTATTTTTTCTGCCCCATAGGATCATAATGCAGCTATGCAAGACATTTATACATGAATGTGCAGCCAACATTATGAGGGTCAAATGGCATGTGCATGGAAGATAATTCATTGGGAAGAGCGGCCCTCTAAGCCAATCTGGATACTGCCATAATGGAATCACTGTGGGGCTTCATCTTGGCTCAAGCAAGCTCTTTTTCAGTAAGACCCTTGACCATTGATCCTCCCAAGCAAGGAAACAGGAATGCCCCACTACACCTCTGCTGAAGACACACAGTCCATTAAGCCTTCAACTTACATTAGGAAAACATATTTACAACCTTTTTCCCCAGACGCTTCATGCCAACTTCATAAAAGATAACTGAACTAGCACTGTCTAAAAGTTATTACAAGATGTTTTTGCACAGTAGACAAACACCTATATATATAAGCTTAACTTCATAATTATTATTTATTTTCTGGATTTAACAGTAAATGTGCAAAAGTTTAGACAGTCTTCCAGCTGATCCATTGATACTTTTTCTTAAGGTCTTGATAGGCAGAAAAATGAATGAATGAATTTACTTGTATTTTCATAGACCTTTCAAAAGCTTTTGACACAGTTAACCATCATATTTTATTGGAAAAGTTGCATAAATATGGTTTTCACGATACTGCGTACAAATGGTTAAAAAATTATGTCTCCAACAGAAGACAGTTTGTTTGTGTTAAAGGTTGCTATTCCAACAAGGCCAGTCTACTTTGTGGGGTTCCGCAGGGGTCCATTCTTGGACCATTATTATTCCTTATCTCTCTTAATGATTTTCCTAATGTCTCAAATATCCGTTCTCCAATAATGTTTGCAGATGACACAACCCTAGTTCTCTCTCATTCAAATTTCAATTCACTGATAAAGGATGCTAATCCTGATTTAACTGCCTATATTACATGGTTCAGATTAAATGAACTATCTTTGAATATAAAAAAAAAAAAATCTAACTATCATTGTCTGTGGCAAAAAAATCATACTCTAAGGATTTATTGGGATGGCAGGTATGCCATCCCGCCAAGTTACGCCTTGGCGGGGGCATGCCCCATACCTATACAGCACCGAGAGTTTGGCACTTTTCAGGGTTCCCCACAGAAATAACCACAACAGCCACAGACACTCAGCCCTTAAAAACATTAAATTCTGTACATTCTGACCCCATTTCAACAAACAGATTTCATAAACAACTTCACATGTCCACACAATAAAGCCCCAAACTAAGGGGATTTTGCGTTTTCTCCTCCTCCTTCTTCTTCTTCTTCTTCTTCTTCTTCTTCTCATTCTTATTTTTCCTGCTGCCTATCCGGCTAATAACATGTCTCCCCATTGGACATTTTACCGACACCCGCCAAATCTTCACCTACACGACCCAATGAAAAACTTGCATACACACGCAAAATACCCATACCTTTTTACTCTGAAACATTTTCAGTACAAACAGCTTGTCCGCCTGTGGCATAGTGGGTAAGGTTACAGTCTTGGGAACACAGGGTCCTAGGTTCAAGCCCAGCTAGGAGCGCCTTTCTTTAAAGGAGTACCATGGTGATTTTCACAATTTCTCGGTTTTATGTGCTATTTCCACAAAAGGCATTGAAGAAACACAATGAGTAAAGTATTAAATATGTCCGTTCTGCATTTTTTGGAGAAATATGCGTTTTCAATGTATCGTCCTATTTTCAACCGGTTGAGAAAGTTGTCAACTTGGTGCATCACGAACACAGTAACCACTCCCCTTTCCACGCCCCGTAAACCCATGGATAACTCCAGACCCATAGTTTGCGCCGCTGGCTTACAGGCAAGACAATGCAAATATTTGACAAACGTTAGGTTCACTTAAATTAGAGTGCCTTTTAAGGACTATTAGATTATTTCTGGTTATATTCATTTAGCCAGCTAGCTAACGTTAGCTAGCTAGGTAGTTTGCTTTCATAAGGCAATGTTATCGATAACGTTAGCTAGCTAGTTTGCTTTTATGAGGACGTTATAGTTGTGCTTTTATCTTAACTTGGCTAGCTAGATAGCAAAAATTATAACTGGATATAAGTCAACGTCTTTACCTTAGCTATCTATCGGTACTTCATATACTACTAAGCTAGCTAGCTTGTGAAAAGTCTCCCAAAAACAGCACGTATCATGGGGGTAGCTATGGTAACGGGGCACGGTCTGTCAATCATAGCTAACTGACAGTTCTCATTACCACGCCCAGACGGTTCGGGTGAACTTTTACAGTGGGAAATTTAGGCTTAGAAAAATACGTTTTAAAGTACATTGAAATGACTGAATAATAAAAAAAAAATATGCACATTTGTTTTGTTGTTGCCTAAAGACAACTGGGAAGTGTCACGTTCAACCACCATGTTACTCCTTTAACCTGCTTTTACCCTCACTAATAATTGTCTACTACTTCTCAATTATTGCTTTTGCACCCTATCTACCAGCCGTTCCCCGAACGTATTACACTGTATTATGACGTACCGTCTGCACGTTCAATTGTTAACCGGCTACAATATTGCAAAGCCATATGGATTCAACGGGAGCTCTTTTGCGCTTACTCGCCTGTCTTCTTCTTTAAAACCACGGACAGGTTTGCTAATGATATTTCACGCATTGCATAGCTATGTCATGGTGCTGCCCCTAACAAAGTGACAGACTGGTAAACCTCCGGTTGAACAATTGAATCCCGCCTCGTCCTCAGGCAGATAATTTCCTCTTTTACACTAACGTTCTCTTACGCTTATATTTGCTTTACCAAAACTCACTCATGGCCACCCATATGCATTTCATGACGGCAAATGTATTCCTTTTATTAAAAAGTTACACCTTTTAATTCTGCTATTCTGCTAAAAACATATTGTTTCAACTACGGAATTTCGTAATTTCATCCTAATTTCTCTCACACTGTTGTTATTTTCTCATATGCAAAGCCTGCTGGGACATATGCGTCTGCTCCTATTCTCCACTATCATGTTTTCCGGTTCTAGTTTAGCAAAACAGCGAAGAGGATTCCTACCTGCAGATAAGCCTATCAAAATACCTTATAAACCTTACAAACACTAAAAGTGCATCTCCACGAAATAACAGACAACTGAGCAGGACAGAAGGATAAACCTTACAAACACTAAAAGTGCATCTCCACGAAATAACAGACAACGGAGCAGGACAGAAGGCAACACAAGTTGCGACCTAGGGAGTTATAATTCTACGGGCTTGCTGATTCTTTTGTCAGTCAAGGCTCGTTGGATGGACGTCAAATCCGTGAGTACATACACTGGCCATATTTCATCTGCGTTTCTGATGCGTTTACGCTTACGCCACTGCATCCTTTCTCACAGCCACTGTTTTACATATATAGCAAACCGAAACTGCTGAACGGTACACGCTCTTCAGACTGTACAAATTCACACAACGATAGCCATAATCCACAACCGTTTCTTACAGGGTTGCATTTCTCACTCTCATAATAAAATGCTTTGCAAAAAGAAATGATATCTCATAAAAAACACGTTTTCAACGTACAAAAATGCCAAGTTACTCAAAAGTATTGATATCAAAATGACGCCAAGTTACGGTACTACAAACAATATAGGCTATCTTGCCTCACCGAAATGACATGGATGTATTTCAAAGCAATGCTACCCAATATTTCCTCAGTTCTTTCTAGTCACTTGGCCCTGTGTTTTGTAATCTTACCATTTTACGTCATGCAAACTTTGTGTCAGATCAAAGAGTCAAATATTTCGAATTGCCTCATGGAACACATTGAAATTAATGTACAAAACTGCTGCTGAGTAACTACAGGAAGCATATTTCTCCAGAAAACATGTTTATACTTGCTTCTGAACTGAATTTGAGTACATGTGCAAGTTATTGTATATTTGCTACATACAATAAATACTGCATGTAAAATACATATTGTACATACATACATAGAGAACTTCTTTATCCCCATGGGGACATTTCCCTCGCAGCATGTTACATTCACATTTACAAACACACACTTATACCAAGAAACATGCTATCATTCACGCAACAGAAAGGCTGGGCAACGAAATACATACATACCAATACAAATTGGACATATACACGCCTATTCAATCAATCTTGACTGTGAGAGAGCCATCCACACATATGTTTGGCCTGTCCATGTAGTGCATGCTTATACACAGGGCCAAGTGACTTGAAAGAACTGAGGAAATATTGGGTAGCATTGCTTTGAAATACATCTTATGTCATTTCGGTGAGGCAAGATAGCCTATATTGTTTGTAGTACCGTAACTTGGCGTCATTTTGATATCAATACTTTTGAGTAACTTGGCATTTTTGTACGTTGAAAACGTGTTTTTTATGAGATCTAAAATTACAACTGAGTCTGTTGAGTTGCCTCAAGTGTCAACTACAAGAATCTTGGGAATTATTGTTGATGAGAGTTTGAGTCGGAGAGAACATACTGACTGGGTTAGCAGAAAAATAAATCTATTGGTATAATAAGGAGGGTTAGTCATTTTGTCACCACAAACTGTCTCCTTACTCTTTATTACAGTCTAATTTATCTGTATCTTTCATATTGTAATATAGTTTGGGCGAGTACTTTTCCTACTACTCTTCACAAAATTTTGGTCCTCCAGAAACATTTTTTTACGATTGCAACCCGATCAGAGTCACACATCTCATCTGCTCCTCTATTTCAGAAACTCCAGATTCTATTTATGACATTATTATCATTATTAACATATCATTATTTCTCAAATATGTGTTTATTAGATACATTCAAGTGAAGGGAATATTCCTGAGCAGTTCCAGACTTACTTTAAAGCAAATTCACAGGTTCTTACTCAGCTCATCAATCTTCAGATTTCTCACTTGCAGAGGTCAATTTTTGATAAGATTTAGGGGTACCAAATTATGGAATGGCTTTTCCCACCTGGCAAAAAACTGTTCCTCTGTAATATGTTACAAAATATGCTTAAAATACCATTTAACTGCTGTTTTGTAACTGCTTTTCCCCATGTATTGTTGGTCATGTATCCATGTTTTATTAGTTTCACTCATAGTGACATGTATCATTACTATTGCTCAGTTGTCAATACATGTGTATAAATCAATGCGTGTGTGTGTGCCCTGACAGGCACACACACACGCTCACATACGTATGCACATGCCCACACACACACGCACACACGCACACACGCACACACGCACGCACAAATACACACGCGCGCACATACGTACGCACAGGTGAGCTTCCACAGATCAGCGCCAAGGACAGGGCTACAGCAGAGTGCAGGTATGTGGAATTTTCCACTCTGCTGCAGCACACCTGAGACTGCTTGAGTAGATTGCCTCAAAGACTATAAGAAGCAGCACAAAGGAGTGAGAGGCTGGCTGGGGCTAGAGAGAGAAACTACGCCTGGCTTCTCTCCTCACCTGTTCCTGGGGTGGTAAGCGGCCGTGGGCCAACCTAAATAATACGAATTCCATAATTGAAACTTTCAACTGTACATGACTGTGGAATTGGTTGGAACAAAAGGCTGGCACACTGTCTGACTGTGGGAGTGGTCTCTTCGCACCGAAAGGACAGAGGGCTGGAGGACAAGTCCTACAAGGACGGAAGGAGAAAGGAGAGAGGAGACAGACCTGGACCGGGCTGGCCAGTACCCAATCACACGCTCCTAACTATTGTTCCCTTTAGCCGCGTTTCCACCGCAGGAACTATACCCCGGAACTAGGAACCTTTTGAGGAACTCAGTGCGTTTCCACCGCAGGAACTAGGGTCTAAATTTAGTTCTGGGGGCTTTGTTTTACCCCCCAAAAGGTTCCTGCTCGGGGGGTAGTACTTTCCGAAAGTACAGGAACCTTTTGGGTGGAGCTTGCACGCTGAACATTTCTGATTGGTCGAGTACTCACGGAATTTTTTTTGTGTCTATTTTCAGGCGCCATGTTTGAAAATATGCAGGCGCAAACCAATTTATTTTTATAATAACTTCAAATCAAACTTGTATATTATGCGGCGCAGTAGCCTACTTTTGGTTATAGCCTGCCAACGTCTTGGAATTATAACGTGTGCTCTTCTGTTCTTTTCTTGCTTTAGTATTCGTTTTATAAAATGCTAAGCATTCGTGCTGGGACAGCATATTACGTACTAAAACATTCAAACGGATTAATTCGGTTGCTGAATATTTTCTTCCGGATTTTCTTAGCCCGTTGTAATTGACTCAAAACGTTTGATACAGTTATGTGAGGTATGCGGTAGTTCTGCGTAATTCACATTGGTGATACAGTAAAAGCAAACTGGAAATCACCTTCCGCACTTTTTGTCAGGGTAAAATAACAGGTTAATTCTAGTAATCCTACCTTTAGCTTTTTCAGACTGCCGTAATTTTACTCTGCCATTCTTCAATTCCACAAAAAGACCAGGAAGACTATGGACTAATTTATGGTGCATGGTTCTCATCTGGAGGGCACACTTCGCTGTTCGGCTAGCAGTAACTTCGAAGGAAAACAAACGGTGGCTGTACCACTACTAATTTAAAATTTCACGCAAGTCCGAGTTTTCGTTCTATTCTTGTCATTTTGCGATTAGCCTATATGGAATTGACGATGAGAAAGTAATCAAACAGCAAATTGTTTACAACGTGTGCATGTTTTCTGCTGTTGTTGCCAGTTAGCCTATATTGGAAATGTGAATGCATTCTGTCGCTTCGGATGTCAAGACATGAAAGCGAATGTTCGCATAAAAACATAATGAATGTGTTTGAGAGGATATATAAAACAGTTACAATCTGACTATTGGTCTGTTATATCCTATTTGTTGCATAACGGTCCAAAAGTTCAACTACCAACGACAGTTTTGCTTGACAACGGTAAAATATGCCCAAACGGCTGCAGAAGAATATTTCAATTTCATGTGATTAAATGGATAAAAATCAATAAATACAAAAGTAACCATATATAGTCATTGTTGGTAACCCGCTAATAAGTGGAAAAAACCCCTCCGGGCTGTCCCGGTTATTAGAAAATAATGTAGGCTACTTCGGTGGTAGTATGGGGTTACAGAAGAAATCATATGACCGATGGACCGACGACAACGTCGCTTTTTCATACGACAGTGGGCTAATTTGCCTAATCTTCGCGGGACTTTAGACCCCGGTGGAAACGCAGACAACCATTAGCTGAAGGAACCTTTTAGTTCCTGGTAAAGTAGTTCCTGGGACTGAAAGTTCCGGGTAATTTTGGTGGAAACGCGGCTTTTGTCTCTCCAGGAGGAGTGTACTTACCCTGGAGAGGAAGATTAATACCCCGACCAGGAAGAACTTTTAGTTATTTTTTGCTTCCCCTTCCCCCAAGATTTAATACCAATAATTTTTTTTCCTGTTAACTGACCCCGGGACTCACTGTACTGGTTCTTGTACTGGTTTGGCAACCGCAACGTCCGTTGGCGAGGAAGCTCACAACACGCACGCATATACACACACATACATATGCACTTACACGCACACACACACACACACACACACACACACACTCATGCACAGCACACACTCACATTTTCTGCTTTTATTTTGTTACTATTATTGTTATTATTGTTGTTGTTATTTATATTTTATTACTATTAGTTTGCCAACACTTTTATGTAGTTATATTATTTTCTGTATATGAAGTTTATGTTCTTTATAACACTGTGAAATTTTAACATTATCTAGGTGGAGGCTTCAAATAAGCCCACTGGGTTTTCTGCCTCTCCCTGCACTGTATATTATTTGTTATCTTTGTCATTTTTGTGTATTTTTTAAATTGTGCAAAAATAATAAAACTAAAAATACACTCCCACTGGGATGTTCAATGCTGCACTGAAATTCAGGGACACTACTAACTGAATATATTAGGCTTATAAGCCTGTTTGCAAAAAACAAAACTATTGGATACTACTTCCAATTACATGAATAATTATGACTTCAGTTGTAAGTTGAGTTGAGGTATTATTTATTTTGGCATGGTTTAAAACCTTAAATCCTGTTTGGGTAAATACTCAGAACATGAGGTTTGGAATACAGCCAGCCGAGGTCCCATTATTTTGCTATACCAAGCACAGGATATCACCAACCTTCCTTGCCTGAAACATTCTGGAAGACACACAAAACTCCAAAATTGTATTTTCCCACCCAAAAACCAGTAGTTAATTTACAGTTTTTTACAATTGGTTATACCCATGTCTCAATACTGAGTACACTTTTTCAAAACTCTTAACACCAACCAGTTCTCTTTACCAACACGCAGCTTGGCACAACAGTTAATCTTGCATGCAAAAAGTCTACCAAAACACTTCATACATGTCTCAGTGCATTCTAAATCAATGCATTCTACCATAACACTGGCTAAAGGTGTCACCCAACAGGATTACTTTGTCACTCATAACAGAATTACCTTAAAACACTAACATGTGGCATTACCAGATGCATAATTGTATCTTTGAATCTTTTTCTTTACATAAACCCAAGGTTCCAATACAAAATAAGAATGGCCCTTCGTTACTGCCTGCAATGTAATAAATTATTTTAAATGAATGAATCAATAATGCAACAATATTTCTCAATGTGCTTTATTTTTGTCATATTTTTGCATATGCAGTCGTACTGCAATTCCAAAATGCCAACACAAAATGAAACACAAAATGAAACCGCATTTCCAATACCGTGTTATCAAAACAAACAAACAAAAAAAACACATACTGTATATATAGAATACTCGTTTGCAAAATGCTCTAACACTCACAAAACATTAAAAACATGCAACAAAAGCAAATTTTCCATCAAACTACACAACTTGTGGTCAAATTAATATATTCTTTCAAGCAATCATTACACATTGGACAACAAAATACAAAATACAGCTATCAATATGAACTGGTTCAACCTTAATTTGTGCTATATGCCTGTGCCATTTGTTAATACTTTACATAGTTATAGTATGTGGCAAAAAAGGCAAGCAAGCATATCACAGCATGAACTGTATTCTTTTCTCCAACAATGATTTTACTAGAGATAACAAACCCTGCTGCACTCTGCACCTGCACTTTTGAGATGCCCTGTTGAAATACTGTAAAAAGAGACATCTTCCATCTTTCCGTGCCCATGAACTGTCGTTGACATGTAAGACCTACAGACTAGACAAATTCAGACATTCATCATGGTACAGCTTTTGTACTGCATTCTTTCTTCACCAAAGAACCAATAAAGAATTTCACCCAAACTCAGAAATACTCAGAAACAAATTTTTTTATTGTACTGCTTAAGATTTTTCCATGTCATTCTAACCTCTAGCCTTTCATACACGGTCCAGCCATATACTAGGTTTTGACCTAGTCTTGTTTCCATACTTATTAAACTCAGAAATGCTGAATACTGTAAATAAAAATAAAATAAACATAGAAGCAACCAAAGGAGACTTATGGGTGGAAATATCCAAAAAACAAAAGAAAGAGTTGAAATACTCAGAACTTCACATTTAGTCCATTCGTTCCTGACGATTAGGCCACAGGTTCTCATCAACATCGCATTGGATGTTTTCCCTTGCAATGCACCGTTACAGTTACTTGCATGTAACTGTATGGTATGACAAGGCATTACAATAACAAATCCTTACCTGCACATACTGGAGTCTTGCCTCCTTCACGATGTCAGAGTTTCTTTGGAATGGAACTCTGTACAGCTGCTTCATTCCGACATGGTTTCGTGTAAGGACTCTATCAATAGTAGCCAAACTCACACTGTTGATATTTCTAAATGCTCCCTGATCTGCAATTACTGCTGCCTGGATTTCACTCAGTCTGATCACATTGTTTGCCAAGGCCATATCTACAATGGCAGCCTCCTGTTCAGCACTAAAGATCTTTCCTCTGCCACCAGTGTACAGTAGTCTGTGGATTCTATAAAGTAAATGCAAAAAGCATGTCAAAATTGACATTATGACAGTCACATAAATGGGATTGATGAAACAACTGCATTACTGTAGACAGTAATGCAGTTTGTTCTGCCAACAGGGCAATACAGTAAAGCTGAAATACACAGTGGTATACAATAACATTGTGACTTACCTATTCTCATTCTGAAAAAGTCTGACAATAGATGCCACAGTGATCTGACTCAGAATGGGCTGGACCCTTTGTCCAGCCTCTCTAAAGGACAAGCCATGATTGATGGTGTGGTGGGGTGGGCGTGGTTTGAGCGTCGGCTGCAGAGAGAGAGAGTGTGAGAGGAGCGGCTCTCGGATCCTTCGTCACGACTGTCAGCTGGAGGTAATCAGCGCCGATAATTGTTAATTGTTTAATTGCGCTGATTGCCTCTGATTGCTTTCAACAGTGAGCCTGGGGTTTTTAAAGGAAGACCGGAAGCTGGAGCGAGAGGGCTGACAACAAGACGGCTGCGGAACCGTCGTTTGTAGATAAATATTTCTGTAAAGCGCATTGGTGAATAAAAGAGCACGGCAGTGCTGATTAAGCAACCAACTGTCTCCCGTGAGTGTGTGTTTGAACAGGAGGGGTGGTACTCACTTGCCACAGTGGTGGCCCGTACGGGGGGCATTAAACACACAGGAGACAACATGGAACACAGCCAGGAGCAGGGGGAAACGCCACAACCGGTGGTAGCGCTGGCGAGGATGCTGGAGGGGATGGCGGCGATGCAGGAGAGGCAGGCGGCGATGCACGCCGAACAGCTGGAGGCTCTGCGGGCGCAAACTTCCCTCCAGACCCAGGCTCTACTGCAGCTGGCGGCTGCGGGAGAAACCAGCTCCCGAGAGAGACAGACCGGACCCCCCGTGGCTCTCCATCTACCAAAAATGACCCCGGAGGACGACGCAGAGGCGTTCCTTGAGGGGTTTGAGGTGGCCGCGGGGGCAAGTAAATGGCCGGAGGAGGAGTGGGTCGTCCGTCTCCTGCCCCTCTTGACTGGGGAAGCACAACGGGCGGCACACAGCTTACCCCCCACAGCGCGGACGGTCTACGGCAACTTAAAGAAGGCGGTCCTGGACCGTCTGGGATACAGCCCGGAAGAACACCGGCGACGGTTCAGGGAGACGGCCCTGGCCAGAGAGGACCGACCGTTCGCATACGCGCAGAGACTGCTGGACATGGCGCGTCGGTGGCTGCGACCAGAACTCCGGTCAGCAGACGAGGTGGTGGAGCTGGTGGCCCTCGAACGCTTTATCGATGGCCTCCCGGCGGAGACGGCGAATTGGGTGAGGTGCCATCGGCCGACCGGGTTGGCGGCCGCCGTCACCCTGGCGGAGGACCACCTGGCGCTCTACCCCCACGGCCAGTCACAGCAGCAGCAGCAGCAGCAGCAAGGACGGGCAGACACGGCTCCGCGCAGGAGAGCCCTTCCTCGTTCCCTTCCTTCCCCCCTTTCTTCCTCCCTTCCCCGTGCCCAAACCCCCGCATTTTCCCGCAACAACCCTTTTTTTTCTGTTTCCCCAGCCCCAGGCTCAGTGGCGGCGGGATACGACCCACAGAGAGCTCCTCAGACGCCCGGACCGGGGTGTTGGCGGTGCGGACAACCGGGTCACCTGCGCCGCGAGTGCCCGCTCATGGAGGTGGGGCAGGTGGTCCGTGTTGTCGGCCCGCCCACCTCCGCTCCCGATCCAGACGGAGCGTACTGTATTCCGGTAAGGATTCAAGGGAGTGAACACCAGGCGCTGTTGGACTCAGGGGCTATGCAGACCATGATTCGACAAAGCCTGGTTCGACCCGAGGCGTTGTTAGAAGCATCGAGGGTATCTATAAGGTGTGTGCATGGGGATTTACACGAGTACCCTATAGTCTCAGTGGAAATTCGGTGTCAAGGGAAAAAGCATAAAATAAAGGCTGCGGTTAGCTCCCGCCTCTCGCACCCTCTGATTTTAGGCACTGATTGGCCGGGGTTCCGCCAGGCAGCTGGTAAGGTAGGGGGGGTGCGTTCACGACAGCTAGGGCTGTGTGATGTGTGTGCTGCTGTCAGCGGTGACGCGGGGTCGTCCGACGCAGCAGAGGGGGAGCCGGCACCAGTGGAGCCTCAGGGGGAGACTCTGCAGGTGCCGGTGTTTCGCCCCATGGAGGATTTCCCACTCGAGCAGTCTCGTGATGACACCCTACGCTTTGCCTTTGACCGCGTGATGTCCATTGATGGTCAACAGGTGCGCCCTGATGCAACACTCACTCACCCGTATTTTGTAATAATTCGGGATAGGTTATACAGAGTGTGTCGTGACACTCAGACTAAGGAGGAGATCACCCAATTGCTGGTGCCTAAAAGCTCTCGGGAAATGGTTTTTCAGACGGCTCACTTTAACCCCATGACTGGTCATTTAGGGTATGAGAAAACACTGAACCGGATAATGGCCCGTTTCTATTGGCCGGGCATTTGGGCCGACGTGCGTCGGTGGTGTGCGTCGTGCCCTGAATGCCAACTAGTAAATTCCCCGGCTATACCAAAAGCGCCGTTGCGCCCCCTTCCGCTAATGGAGGTCCCTTTTGAGAGAGTGGGGATGGACCTCATCGGGCCGTTTGATCGGAGCACGCAGGGATACCGTTTCGTGTTAGTTCTGGTGGATTATGCGACAAGGTATCCCGAAGCAGTTCCTTTGCGCAGCATTTCGGCAAAAAGTGTTGCGCAGGCATTGTTTCAAATAATCTCCCGAGTCGGAATCCCGAAAGAGATTCTGACTGATCAGGGTACACAGTTTATGTCACGCACACTACGCGAGCTGTACGGGTTATTGGGCATTCATTCTATTAGAACCAGCGTGTACCATCCCCAAACGGATGGGCTGGTTGAGCGTTTTAATAGAACATTGAAGTCTATGATCCGGAAGTTCGTTCATGAGGATAGCCGTAATTGGGATAAGTGGTTATCTCCTCTGGTGTTTGCAGTGCGGGAGGTTCCCCAGGCCTCCACGGGATTTTCTCCCTTTGAACTACTGTTCGGTAGGAAACCCCGGGGGATATTGGACCTAGTTAAAGAAAACTGGGAGGAGGGTCCGAGTCCTAGTAAAAATGAATTACAGTACGTGCTGGACCTGCGAGCAAAACTCCATACACTGGGTAAGTTGTCACGGGAGAATTTGCTCGAGGCGCAGGCACGTCAGCAACAGCACTACAACAGAGGAGCTAAACTACGGCAATTTTCACCGGGAGATAAAGTTCTTGTGTTACTCCCTACCTCTAGTTCTAAATTACTCGCCAAGTGGCAAGGGCCCTTTGCGGTCACACGGCGAGTGGGGGAGGTTGACTATGAGGTAGAGCGTACTGATAGAGAGGGGGCAAAACAGATTTATCACCTCAATCTCCTGAAAGCGTGGAAGGAGGTGGTGGCTGTCTCTCTGGTTACGGTGGATAAGGAGAGAGATGAGCTGGGGCCGGAGGTACCAAATTCATACAATCAGATCTCAACCCTTTCAGATGACCATCTCTCACCGAATCAGAGAGCAGACCTTGCCTTGTTGCAAAAGCGTTTTGCTGATGTGTTTTCCCCCATACCAGGACGCACGCACCTCATACACCACCACATTGAGACTTCCCCGGGGGTGACGGTGCGGACCCGCCCCTATAGATTGCCGGAACACAAAAAGAAATTGGTTCAGGCAGAAATAAAGGCAATGCTAGAGCTGGGGGTAATAGAGGAATCCCACAGTCCCTGGAGTAGCCCCATTGTGCTGGTAGGTAAGCCTGATGGGTCTATTCGCTTCTGTGTGGATTATAGAAAGGTAAATGAAGTGTCACGGTTTGATGCTTATCCAATGCCTCGGGTCGACGAGCTCTTGGATCGGCTTGGCACGGCTCAATTTTTTCGACGCTGGATTTAACCAAGGGTTACTGGCAGATTCCCTTATCTGCCAAATCTAAGGAAAAAACGGCTTTCTCCGCTCCGGATGGTTTGTACCAATTCAGGACACTTCCGTTTGGGTTATTCGGAGCCCCTGCCACCTTCCAGCGCCTGATGGATCGGGTATTGCGTCCGCATGCTGGTTATGCTGCTGCCTATCTGGATGATGTAATCATCCATAGCAGCAGTTGGGAGCAGCATTTGCAGCATGTGGGGGCAGTGCTCGAATCCTTAAGGCAGGCAGGGCTCACGGCTAACCCAAAGAAGTGTGCTATTGGCCGAGCGGAGGTACGGTATTTGGGGTACCACTTGGGAAGTGGACAGGTGCGGCCTCTAGTGGACAAAACCGCGGCGATTGCAGCCTGTCCCCGACCCAAGTCAAAAAAAGAGGTAAGGAGGTTCTTGGGGCTGGCCGGCTATTACAGGAGGTTCATCCCGGCATTTTCGGAGCTAACCAGCCCCCTAACTGACTTAACCCGAAAAGGTGCCTCAGATCCGGTCCAGTGGACGGAACCGTGCCAGCGGGTGTTTGAGAGGGTAAAAGAAGCTCTCTGTGGGGAGCCGCTCTTGTTCACACCTAACTTCTCTCTCCCTTTTGTGTTGCAGACCGACGCGTCGGACAGGGGGCTGGGGGCTGTTTTGACCCAGCAGGTGGAGGGAGTCGACCGCCCCGTGCTGTACATTAGCCGAAAACTGTCACAACGGGAGGCGAAGTACAGCACGGTGGAAAAAGAGTGCCTCGCCATTCGGTGGGCGGTCGGAGCCCTCCGGTATTACCTTCTGGGTCGCCCATTCACCCTCTGTTCGGACCATGCGCCCCTCCAATGGCTTCACCGCATGAAGGATACCAACGCCCGGATCACTCGGTGGTATCTGGCTTTGCAGCCTTTTAACTTCAAGGTGATCCATAGACCGGGTGTACGGATGGTCGTGGCGGACTTCCTCTCTCGCCCCCAGGAGGGGGGGGGGAGGGGGGGGGTTGGTCATCGGCCGGATGGCTCCCCGGCCTAAGTCGGGCGGTGGGGGTATGTGGTGGGGTGGGCGTGGTTTGAGCGTCGGCTGCAGAGAGAGAGAGTGTGAGAGGAGCGGCTCTCGGATCCTTCGTCACGACTGTCAGCTGGAGGTAATCAGCGCCGATAATTGTTAATTGTTTAATTGCGCTGATTGCCTCTGATTGCTTTCAACAGTGAGCCTGGGGTTTTTAAAGGAAGACCGGAAGCTGGAGCGAGAGGGCTGACAACAAGACGGCTGCGGAACCGTCGTTTGTAGATAAATATTTCTGTAAAGCGCATTGGTGAATAAAAGAGCACGGCAGTGCTGATTAAGCAACCAACTGTCTCCCGTGAGTGTGTGTTTGAACAGGAGGGGTGGTACTCACTTGCCACAGATGGCATGGTCAGTAATTGTTGCCCGAATTTCATTTGAAACTTGAGCTCTATTTTTTCCTCTTGCTGCGGCTCCTCCACCACGTATGCAAAGGTGGGAGGAAAAGTAACATCATCCTTGGATGGGCCTCAAACCATTCTGTGAGGACACGGGCGTGGTGAAATGCCACATTGTCCCATACGATTACAAATGTTGGCACATTTCTCCTCACTTGCCCCCTTTCCTCACCTGGGACAAGCCTTCCATAGAGGTCATCCATAAATGTGATGAGGCGTTCTGTATTATATGGGCCAATTAGTGGTATGCGTAACTGCAGTCTATCAGAGGATATTGCTGCACACATTGTTATGTTGGCTCCCCTCTGACCAGGAACATCCACTGTAGCTCTTTTTCCAATGATATTCCTCCCGCTCCGGCGTGTCTTGGCAAGGTTGAAACCAGCTTCATCGATGAATAAAAACATGTGGGGTGTTTCCCTGGCCTCAAGCTCCATGACTCTCTAAAATAGACCCACAACACAAAACAGTTACAGTACCATTACAGTAGTTAACATTACTGTGGGTGCTGTGCCATTTGGTTTTGATCAAAACCTGTACTGTGGTGTACAGACATCTTACCTGGACATATTGGTACCTCAATTCCTTTACACGCTCTGAGTTCCTCTGAAAGGGGACAGTGTACAGCTGCTTCATCGTGACTTCATGTTTTGTCAAGACTCTAGCAATGGTCGTCATACTAACATTGTGGACATTTGCAAATGTAGCATTGTCAGCTAAGACTTGTCCCGAATCTCTCTGAGTTGTATGGCATTGTTGGCACACCATATCAACAATTGCAGTTTCCTGCTGAGCGGTGAAAATCCTCCCTCTCCCCCCTGTGGGAGGTAGCCTTTGGGTACTAAAGCAGAAATACAGAATCACACACAAGAAGTTCTGGAGGCGTTGCTCAATTTACAGTACTATTGTAAAATGCAATTCAGTGATGTGCCCTTGCAGAATGCCAAATCTTACCTGTTGGTTTGCTGTAATATTCGCACAATAGATGCCACTGTTGAGCGTGGCAGATTTGGCTGCACCCTCAGTCCAGCCTCTCTCATTGAGAGACCATGATTTATCACATGATCAATTATAGTAGCCCTAATCTCATCTGAGACTACTGTTCTTGGTCTCCCTCTCTGCAGTCTTCCACCACCCCTACACCCACCTCTCCCTCTCCCTATCCTGGCCACTCTAGCACCCACTCCTCTGTCTCTGGCAGGGTCCATGTTTGGATAAAAAAAAAAAAATCAATCCAAAGTTGTGTATAGATGGTAATGAAGGTGAAGACAAAACACCTGGGTAGGTCCTCAGCTAAAAGGAGGGGTCAGCTGTGGCTGGTCTAATTTTTTATATTCTTTTCATTTTTAGATTTTCAATGTATTTCAATATGATATTACAGTGGAAATGTATCAAATTGCTGTCAAAATCATTTTTGCTATGTTTTGAACTCAGGTTTAACAGTTTTGAAAACAGTATGTTAACGTGCAAAAAGTGCTGTACATACATGGAGTTTTGCTGGTGGTTGTGTGTGAGTGAGAAAAGAATTAATTAATTTTGAAAGATGTTGTCATTGAATGCATTTTGTGTCAAAGCAATGAAAAATGGTCCACAGTTTAGTCCACACAGAATGCTGTTGTGCTAACTGTGTGAAGAGTTTTGAAAACTCAGTATTGAAAAATTCTTGTCAGCAATTGTAAAAGACTGTAAATCCAAAGTACAAACATACCCTCTCAGGGTGTTGTGCTTACTTTCAATGACATGAGCTCCTTTATGCAGCTGACTGAGGATTTGAAAATAAAAATAATTGACTCTTACAAAGCAGGGGAGGGCTATAAGAAGATATCATATGTTTCCAGCTTGGACTTTCCTCTGCAGAAACATCATTACAGTTTTTCTCAAATGTTTAAACACTAAAACTGGAACTATGCACACGATGGTGAAAACTTGAAGCTCATGTGTCAACAACAAAAACTATTTCTGCAAAACTCAATTCAATTCAAAGCACAATTCCTTTGTTTTCACTCAAATAGCAATTCTAAATCACATTTTTGCACAACTCTATACACAAAATCTCATCATTTAGCACAATTTTCATAATCAAGCCTTGTTTGTTCACATGGAAAACACTGGCCTTCAAATGCCAAACTCTAAGTACCAACTGGCCTCACTCACACCACACCTGCTCAAACTCAATTGGCTAAACTTTTCAATTATCTGTCAGAGCATAAAAGAGACCTCCGGTGACCTCTATTGTTTCGGAAAACAATGGGGCAACACGCAGCACAGAGAGGTAGAGGTAGAGGAGGAGGTGTACGTGTATGAGTTGGATGAGGTGGACAAAGAAAAGGGAGACGAGCTAATATTTCAAATGAATTACGGTCAACTTTGGTTGATCACGTATTTGTTTTTTGTTTTTTACAGCAGGCCTACAAACTATGATTTTTATTTTTGCAGTCTGCTGAACAAAGATTTATTTTACAGTAACAAATAAAGATTTGCTTTGTTACCTTTTTGAATTTGTTCATTGCTTTCATATATGATAACAGATCATTACATCCATTGTCCAGACTGACACAGTCTAAGCATGTTCTAGTTTTGAGAAGACACAAATGTTATCTATTTTGGCAAAACTCATAATTGCACTGATAAGGAAAATGAAAAAACACTTCTAACAATGTTCAGTATTTCTCATGATGGAACCTGGGTTGTGAGTGCAGCCGAACTGGACCTCATTGGCAGGACAATACAGTAAATGTGCATTGTATCATACACAATAACAACAACACTGAAAGTGATAACAGTTCACACACTTTGTGTGTGAATTAGAATTAGGTTTACCTAGCAAATGCACTATATGATGATATATTTACTGTATTGTATCATGGCAACAGTCTTTATATTTACTGTAAAATTGCAGCCTATTTTGGGACCCCTCAAAAAGAAAACTAAAACTTCAAAAAAAGAGAAAAAATAAGCAATTTTTACACAATTGTTACCAGTTGAATATGTAACATGACCTCATGAGACCAGAACATATATAAAGTATTTTGATGGTTGTGTTTTTTAATTTATTGCACCAGTATGAAATCAATGCTCAATAAGACCTATTCATCTGAGGCCTGTGTGAATCATTTTGATGGAAAAAGTCAGTTTTGAGCAGAGAGAACATGGTTTTGAATGCATGAATGCATTTTGCAAGAGATTTGTGTAGTTTTGGCAAAGGGTTAACTGTTGCTGTGCTTTGTGCGTAGAGTTTTGAGAAATTGAGCTATAGTTTCAGGAAACGCATTTAAACAATTGAGAACAACTGTAAGCCATCATAAGGGGCATTTATATGCTTATATGTGACTTATATGCTTTTTACTGGACAGAAAGCATTATATTCATTTTTGTAGAGATTTTGGAGAGGTCTTTGGAGCCCTAGATATCATAGACCCCTGTGCTGATGGAAAGACAGTAATCCCCACTTGGAATGATGCAAAAGTGAGTTTTCATGAGTGAATTTATAGTTTTTTTATTTTTTAATGGTGAAAAATATGATTATTATATGATTTACAGGAATGCATAATTTTGGATAGATTTGGAGAAACTAAGGGATACCAGCATACACAAATCTCTACAAACAAATGCTCTCATGAATCACTGGTTACACACTGTGCTCATGCAACAAACACTAGTAGTCAAAACAGTTAACTCAAGTCATCACAACCTAAACTCAGGTAACACATCTTTCTCTAGGTGCAAACACTTGGCAGCAAAATTGTTTACACACCGGTCACAATCTCTGGATCAGTAAATAGGGCCACAGTTTGCGTCTGTGTGCTTTTGAACAATGGATCCTCAAAATGGACAAGCTGTCCAAAGATCAGGAAGACAAAGGAGACGAAGAGGCAGGAGACAATTTGTCCCAGACGAAATACGTGCCACCTTGACCATGTGCTGGTGCATGGTATGATGATGAGGGAAGCTGGACAGAGAGTTCAGCCAAACTTGAATTGTTTCACAGTGGCATCCATTGTCCATACTTTCAGACAAGAAAACAGGTACTATAATTTACTGTAATGTTACATATTGTATCTGCTGTACTACTGTGAGAGGATATGCTGTCTATGTAATGTTGAAGTGTATTTACAGACTATATGTTCTTTAGATTTTATTGCTGTTTTTGTTTATAGTGCTGCATATACTGAGTTCCTTTTATGAATGCTACTCTCCTTTGAAAATACTACATTTTTTTGTTCCTTCAACTGTGTTGTGGTTACTGTACAGTACTTTTCACTCAGCATCACTTTTCAGCACTACAGATAAAATATTTGGAAATTTGCACACTCCCTCATTTGTTAGTAGTGTAACATTGCAAAGATCAAAATCTGAAAACCATAAAATAAGTAGAATAACCAGGAGAAAATAACTCCTTACACACTGCTATAAAAGGTTTTTGCAGTAGTGCTTTGAATTTATCTCACTGGTGTGTTATGGGTAATCTACATTGTCTGCGTTTTCGATGGCTTGTGTGTGCCATTTGAAGGCAAAGTTTAATTTTGATGGAAGAGCATATGTTTTTGAGAAGATAATTTGAGTTTGGCATGGATGTTTGAGGTTTGTGCTGATTGATGTGTAGTTTTGGGATTGTGTTAATAGTTCTGAGAAAAAGGGGAATTGTTTCATTAAATGTGTCTTAGCAAAAAACTGTAAAACTAAAGGAGAACAACTTCATTTTTGAAGATAATTGTATTGCTGGCACTTTATTTTTATTTAATTATGACTACAAATTAATCATCATCAGCATCTGTACAAACAATTGTATGCAAATATAAAATTCTAAGGACCACACAGACACTGCATTGTTCAGGAAGGAGGCACAAACAAACTCCCAGGGCTGAATGTACTTTGGTTTGAAAGGTTCCAAAACTTAACCCCAATACTACCAATTACCTATAAAGGTAGGTACCAATGTACAAGGTACCAAAGTATCTACATCCACCATTAAGAGAATCCTACAGTACATTGCCATGGCTTGAAAGGCTGTTGTGCAAGGAAGAATCCCCGACTCCAAGCCCCTACTCCAAGACCAGCATAAAAAAGCCAGAATGAAGTTTGTAGGTCATCCCCAGGACAATAATCTGAAGAACACCATCCCAACTGTGAAGCATGTGGGTGGCAGCATCATGTTGTGGGGGTGTTTTGCTGGAACTGGTGCACTTCAGAAAATATATGGCATCATGAGGAAGGAGGATTATCTAGAAATACTGAAGCAGCACCTTTCTAGCTGAAGACATCAGCTAGAAAGTTAAAACTTGGTCGCAACTGGGTCTTCCAGCAGGACAATGATCCTAAGCATACAACAAAGTGAAAGTATTGGAGTGGTCATCACAAAGCTCTGACCTGAATCCCATAGAAAATGTGTGGATTTAACTGAAAAAGCATGTCCAAGCAAGGAGGCTCACAAACCTGACTGAGTTGCACCGGTTTTGTCAGGAGGAATGGGCAAAAATTCTGGCAAAGTATTGTGAGAAGTGTGTGAAAGGCTACCCCAAGCAATTGATTCAAGTTAAGCAATTAAAAGGCAATGCCACTAAATACTAACAAAGTGTATGTAAACTTTTGACCCACTTAAAATCTGATATAGTACATAAAAGCTGAAATAAATCTGTCTAATGGAAATATGAAATGTGTGGAGTGGTGAAAAATTGAGTTTGAATGCCTTTAGCCAAGGTGTATGTAAACTTTTGACCTCAACTGTAGCTTTCTATTGTTATGAAGACTGCCCTTAAATTCTCTGACACTTCCCTTTTCTAAGTTTCAAACAGTGAGAGAGTCTGGGCCTTCCATCTGGTTCTGGGTTTAACTGGGTTAAATCTGGGTTTAATTGTGTTTCAGCCGCTCACGCCTACATCGATCTGATCAGATCTAGCTGCCTCCCATGGCTGATAAGGGTAAAGAGGGTATTTGCTAGCACAAAAGCATGCAAACAGATGTCATCTGGTATTCACAATTCAGAACAATAAAATATCAATGTGCCCTTTTCAAGAAGAATATCATTCTGTGACCTGATGTGAATTATATGATGTTCTGTAAAGTTTTTTGAACATTTTTTTGACTAACAGGTGATAACACACACAGTTTCTGGGAGCAGGGTGAATATGGTGACGTGCATTCAATTTTGAGTGATTACGTGGCTGTTTCTAGGCCCAGAATCAATTGAACATGGGATGATTGGGCATTTTCAAGACATTTGAAAGATCAGATAAAGGTTTCCTCCAGTGTGGTGCAAGTTAAAGTTTCTTCTGTTTAACACTTCCCCATCATCACTGTCTAGAAAACAGGAAGCAAACTTAATACAATAAACCATTTTATTGCCTGCCAAATTATACGCAATCAGAAATAAACAAACAAAATCTGCCAGATTTATCAGACACACATAGACACAAACTTTTTTTCTTATCCACATGCATATGGTGATAAATACCAATCAATTGTAAATTAAAAATGCATTCACAGAACTTGTAATCAGCATAAATCGACACCCCTAAAATACCATATAAAAAGCTTGGAATTCCATTGCAGGAGATGGCCACGAAAAGACTAAATTAAAAAAAGCTACTCTCAAGCAGAGATTGAAGTGCTGTTAATCGAATACAGGCCAAAAAAAACTTTTTATTCAGTAGTGTAAACAGTGAAGTGCCAGGGCTGGGGAAGACTAAAGCCTGGCAAGATATAGCTGTTGTTGTAAACTTTGTGTCTCATGTTCTGAGTATTGTGAAACAGGTAAAAGGAAAATGGTTTGACATGAAACTGGAGGCAAAGATAAAAATCCTAGCCCACAATCGAAGCACATCAGCCACAGCTAGATGAACGCATTAGCCAAATTACTGGAGAAGACATCGCTGTCTGGAACTACCCCAGGGGATGACAGCAATATGTTTTCCCTGTCCTTGCACAGAATCAGGAGGTGTCTGGGCAGCTCTAACCAACTCATGTGCCATATGTTATTCTCAGCAAACAAATTTACCCAGTCTTTGAAGTGCGTCATGCATCACATTTTCTAATGGAGCGAGGTCAGCCATAGTAATGAAGGCCTGAGCTATCGCTTATGCACCCTATTTATAGAAAACTTTGTCTTTGTGTTTTATGGAATTTAGATTCAATTTAAATTAAGCATTAAATAGATTCATCAGGATTATGCAAATGAAGTATCACCTCTTTTGATAAATCCCACATTGTTTGGGTAAATGCATTTATGAAAAATGTATGATCAAATTCCTTTGGCTTACATTTGATAAATGAAGCTCATTGTGCACACACTTTTCTCATTTACACACATGCAAATTTCAGGCATGCATACATTGTTTTACATAAAGACCACGGCTGGGAGATAAAAAAATAATAATATTGTCATGATAAAATTCAAGCAGAAGCTTTTAGCCGAAGTGAGTTGCAAAAGTGCAAAAAGTTTTTTTTTTTTTTTTAATTAGCCAAACTAATCTCAAAATAAACTTTTGAGAGTTTCTGTATTTTCGATGCAGTGATTTTTTTGTGTCCAGTTGTGTCTGCTTTCATAGGTCTGCACAACAGTTTGTACAGTGTTGATGTAGCTTGCACACTCAGTACTGCTCAGTATGACAAGCAAGAAACACACCAGTCTGAAAGTGACAGTGACTATAAAGAGATTAACCCCCAAGGACATGGATATATTAGGAAAGGTCACACAACTACACAGACAAACTGGAAACATTCCCTGTTACTGCCTGTTGGTTTCATAAAACATTAGTGAAAAAGTTTCCAAGGGAGTGGCATAATAACCAAAATCTACTGTCTTGTGTACAATAAAGTGTGCTTTAATAAATTTTTCCACACATTGAAATGAATTACTTCATTAACAGAGCTAGAAGCTGTCTAAGGTAGTGTTCCTTTCCTTTTAATATTTCCTCACTGATGGCATGTCTTATGTGACACTGCAGTCAAGAACCACCTGTAAGCTTGCTTTGAAATCACAATTCACTCCATGTGTCATTTTCTTGACCAATAGTCTCCAGTTTTGTTGTAATCAACATACAGTGGCAACATTCTTTGACACATTAACTTAGTCTCTTATTCAACACTTTTTTATATTTTTGAGAATGCAAGAAGAGTAGGATTTTAAATTTTTATTAAATTTTTTTGCAAGCAATTTTCAATAACATAGAGTTTATTATTGCTTCTGTGTTTTTAATATTGCATCTTACAATGATGTGTCTGTAAAGGAGCTGAGATTTTAAAAATCAGTTTGTTTGATTACTGTTATTGACATTTAAAACACTTTATAGCCACAACATGAGTCTTCACTTTTAAAGCTTTTATTATTTCAGTTCTGAACAACCTCAATTCTGGCAGCACGGTGGCGCAGTGGGTAGCAAGAAGGTAGCGGGTTCGAAACTTGGCTTGGGGCCTTTCTGTGTGGAGTTTGCATGTTCTGCCCGTGTCCGCGTCGGTTTCCTACGAGTAGTCCGGTGTTACGTTCCCTTACTCTGTGAATCTGCGTGCATGTCTTAGGCCCTGTCCACACGTATATGGATTTTTCTGAAAACAGTTTTTCCCCCTCCTTTAAAAAAAATACCACCCACACGACTAGCGTTTAAAAAAATATCTCCGTCCACATGAGAACGCTAAAACGATTTGAAATGCTCACATAAGTATGCCAGGCCAGTAGGCGGCGATTAAACTGTTTTCCTTTACAGCGAAATACAAACATATCAAAATCAAAGGAAAAACAATTGTTTGTTTGGACGGACGACAAAGATCTGTTACTTAAGCCAGGTTTACATGTAAACTTGTGATTAAACCGATCAGTGCTAACCACACAAAGAAACTGGTAGTCTGCCATTTTTCTTGTTATTGTTTCTGCCGCATGAGCAATACACCAATTGCCATGGTAACAGATGTGCGAGCTGACGTCATGACGTCAGAAACTGAAGAGAGAAACATGACAGAGAAACCAGAGTTTTGAAAAATCTCCATCTTGGAGGACCTAAAATGCCGTTTTCATATGGACGGGAGGCCAAAATGGAGGGAAAAGTGTTTAAAAAAAAAATCTGTATACATGTGGACAGGGCCTTAATCCTGCAGGTGGAGGTGATTGGGGCTTGATTGCTTGACAATGTGCACCTGTGTCCACCTAAGTCAACTGGATAAAGCCTGAAGACACCTCAGTTGAATGGGCTTTTTGAGATTCCTTTTTGATTAAGATGACTTTCTAACACTTCCTTTACTTTTGTGTTAGAATTTGCTGCTACCACATTTTGTTGTCTGTTTGTGTTTTGCTTTGGTACGTTTCAGTTGTAGGTTGCAGGTGATCAGGCAGTTTATTTGTTTTAACACATTTTTAGATGGTTAGGCCAGAGCAGGAAGAAGTTTGCCGAAAGACTCGCTCCATTTGATTTGCCCCAGTAGTGAGGTTTAGAACGGTGTTTTCTTTTAGATGAAGAGTAGCCTAGCTCTGGTATGTTTTCTGCCTGAATTATACTGTTAACCTATACAGTACATGGTAATGTGTTCTGTTTTTTGTCTTATTGGTCGTAATAAATATTACATGTGTTACTGTACGTAGATTTTGACTCCTTGTTTTGCTTGTGGCAATTGTGTTAGTGTCCATTGTTGCGCCCGGTTATTGGAACTCGTGTTGGCTTTTGGGACATAACATCCGGTTTCCTCCCATAGTCCAAAGACATGCAAGTAGGCAAATTGGAAACCCTAAATTTGCCCATAGGTATGAATGTGTGAGTGAATGCTGTGTGTGCCCTGTGATAGATTGGTGGCCTGTCCAGGGTGTATTCCTGCCTATTGCCCACACTGGGATAGGCTTCAGCACCCCCGTGACCCTACTCAGGATAAGCCAGTATAGATATTGGATGTATGGATGAATAACCCTAATTCCCAAAATGTTCCTCAACTCTATCTGTATAGCTATTATAATTTTACCACTGGACGTCAGCTTGTAAGTAATGTTTAAGATAAAATTTATGTCAAATTAATTTTATATTCAAATGTATTTATTATAGTTATATTGTATTTAAGGAACGTCGGTGGAAGGAATAGGTCTTTTAGTGACTTATCAAGGCATTTCTGAATGCCTTAAGGATGAGCTAGCCTCTCCTGTTTTGCCATCAGACCAGTACCACAGTAATTTCACTACCTGTTTGTGTGGACAGATGTTTATGTGAGCGGTTTGGAATATGCAAGGTGCCCCAATATTGCCAGCTGTGATGCCACTATCTGCCAATTCCTCATGAACCACTCTGCTGGAACACCCTTGTGATGTCACCAGTTCTCAAGAGGAACCCATGCAAGTGGAAAGCATCAGACTCTTGTGCTGAGCGCCGTATTCTGGAGAATTGCTGTATTTATTGTGGCCGCAAAGGACATTTTCAAGATTCCTTGGTGAATTTATTGTGGGATACAAAATTTCCTTGGGATACAAATAGGCTCTCCAAGGTGCAGGAGAGCCCTGTTGAGTAGGGATATCTAGATATAATACCTGAATCGGCTCCCACTACCTCCATATTTTAACTTTTGGTATTGGCAAGGACGCACTGAATCGATATGAATCCGCAGCAGAGCTTTGCGTCGGTACTTTTTGACTCTGCGTGTACTTTGTTCAGACCAATTGTCTGAATGCACCATCACTGCTGTAAACAAGCGCTAACCATTTGTCATCACAAATGAGGCTATTGCTTACGTAATGAGTTGCCATCTGCTACGATTTCTGCTGTGTGTACTTTTACAAAGTTGAATCCGTAAGCAGCCCTACGGCTGCTTGCAACATGTGCAATGCCTGTGTGTCTCAAGGGGTGGCATTAGCTCCTTACAATAGGCTACAATGAATTTGATAAAGCATCTAAATAAACACCACTCCAACTTTTTGCAGTTCACCAAATCAAAACCAAGGCTAAGCAGAAAACACTGGAGGATACTTTAAAGACAGAAAACATTTGTGTCAAAAGCGAAAAGACCAAAAAATAACAGGATACTTAAATGTATAATGTTAAACGGATATTTCACTTTGGTATGACAATTTCTTATTTTGGAGCCACCCCATTGTATTTGCATAATGTAAATACTAGAATATCTTGAAGAATATCTTGCCTTCAACACTAAGCAGTGAGATGGTTCTGAACTGATTGGTGTCCTTCGACTCCTCCTCCTTCTCAATCCACACCCCTTCCGCACACTACCACTGATGAGCAACCTTGACCCTCGTCCAGATTACCTTCAGGATCCTCCAGAGCCTGTGGAGTAGCTTTCAGCAGGTCGTATGCACCTTGTAGGGTACCCCACTCAAACCTGGGGCTGAGCTTTCTGACCACCTCCTGGATCTCCCTCCAGCTGGGCTCCTTCCCATCGAAGGCCAGGGTTGGTGCAGGTGGGTTTATCAAGGACTTACAGTGGTCCAGATCTTGCTCCTCATTTGCATATCTGAAGCTGTCTCTGAGATAGCTGTCGATCTCTTTGGAATAGGCGAGTTGGCTGCTGGGCGTCTGCCCCAGCAGATGTTTTATAAACCCGAAAGGGTTAGCTAGAAATGCAGCCCACTTCCTGGCCCTCTCCTTCCTCTGCCATGCCACTCAGCCCGCCTCAAGGAAATTAGCTTAATTTGGAGGATGCTGCGCAGCTCTGCGAGAGCTCCGCTCGCCTCTTTGAACTGCCACCTTTGGTTCTTCAGCTCCTGTCTGAGTTAGTGGATCTTGGTAGCTCTGTTGTTCATGGTGTATGGGGGCTTCGCTGCTTTCATGTCCTCCAACCCAAATCTCTCAGCTGCTAGGCTGACAATGATGGTGGTTATGGTCAGGAGGCATTTGTCGAACTGTAGCCACTCCTTCACCTTGCAAGCCTGGGACCACTTGACCCGACAATGTTATGATTGGGGTTGAGGCTGGCATCACCTGATTCTGGGCACTGTGTTACTCCAGGCCTAGCTTCTCCTGCCTCTCACCAGGAGTAATTCCTGAGCACTGTGATGCTTGAACAGTCTGCACGCACTTCATCTTGGCCTGGTGGATCTCCAGGTCACATGAGTTATTGCACACCTTGCCTCAAATGCATTTCTTACTCCTAGTCGTAATTTCATTGCCATGTGTTGTTATTCTTTGGTCCATCCAGTTGGGGTGCTCACCCCCCCCCTCCCCCCCAGGCACCCCTGGGAGTATCTTTCCATCTGTAGCTTGATGTGGGTTTCTCCTTCTCAGAAGATGCAGGTTGGGCTGCTAACCCTACCTGCCCCAGTTGCTGTCTCTCCGAGCTGTCCAGTATCTCTCCAGCTTTCACCACCCTATTCTTGGAAGTCAACTAGTCTGTTCCTGGTAGTCACTGGTTGAACTAGAAAAAATCTTTGTAGAATACATCTTGCGATGCACCTGGACACATCATCAGTGATGTTACTTGGGGCCCCCGGGTGTTTCGGGTCTTTCAACAATCAGACACCTTCTCTCAGGCAACCCAGCCAGGGTTGATCAAGTCCCGGCTTGTGTCCAGGTATCACCACCGAACCCACGGATCACCTCTCCTCATCCGCAGTGATAAAAATATCTGCCAAAATATTTCTTAATCTCTCACTATTCGCTGCCATCAGAGAGTAATTCTCTTTGAATTGTTTAACCCTAAATATGATGCATAAGCTCTGAGGCAACCACACAATCCACATTACAGTTTAACCTGCTCTCTCCAATGTAAACGTAGTAAAAACAACCAGAGTTGAAGCCAAGGCACATACAATCAATGCACTGTGGTATCAATCAACCAATGAGAATTGTTCAGTGGGTCATCCATTTAACAAGCACCCCCTCCCTGCAGCTCCTCAGGACCAGGGTTGGCCACCCCTATGCTAGATGAATTTAAAATTTCCCTTGGAGTGATCATAAATGGTAACATTTGTAAAATGTCATCCCATCCCCATGCAACAAAATATTACATGACTGTAGAGTGCAGTGCAAGAGTGAATAATTACATGTTTAGGTATGTGTACCACGGTGTGTCACAATGTTTTTACGTGTTGTCGATGTTTAATTTTAAACCATCATCAGGGGCAAATTTAATAAGGGGCTTTATAATTGGACAAAAACATGTTATTTATTTTTGGAGAGGTTTTGGATAGGTGTCTGAGCCCCTAGATATATTAGACCCCTATACTGATGAAAAGATAGCAATGAAGTTTATTTGTTGTAAAATATATGATTATCTTATAATTTACAGCAATGCTCAATTTAGATATTTTGGAGACACTAAGGGACACCATAGATCTTTAGTAGTTCTACATATCACCCTCAGATTTTACACACTTGAGGTAAAGGAGTTTATGGTCTAGGACATAGTTTTACCTGCTATACATATATACATGATATCTCAGTATTTCATTTAAAACTGAAGAAGCACTGAACAACTTCATTTTTGCAAGATCATTGCATTTGTGGCACTTTATTTTTACCAAAATTATGAATATAATGGATCTAAGTTAGTATTCATTCATTTAAGCCATTTTCCAAGTCTCTGTGATGCTCACATCAGGAGTTATACAGGCTTATATAGAACACTCTCTAAATGGGTGAGGATTGCCAAGATTTGGCATCTGTGTGAAGCGGTTAAGCAACATGTAATAATTTACAAAAAAACAATTGTGCTCTTGTTTTTCATTGCTCAAAAAAAAAAAAAAGATTTCAATTAAAAAAAGATTTGTATCCATTTCCCATCATGGTTTTTAAAATTAGGATTCAGCATTAAATCAAATCTATATTCAATTAACTGCCAAATGAACCTATTCCTTGAATTATTTCATGTAGCAAATATGCAAAGTATGACAATGCAAAGGTTGACAACTCATTTGCCATTGTTTAAAAAGGCTATTCTCTGTTGTTGCTGGAAGCTGTGTGCAATCCCCCAATGATATTTCAGGATGTCGGTTACCAGCCCCTTCGACCTTTGCTGTCCTGTTAGCATGCATGAAAAACAAGGTTTCCAGATAGTTTGACAGCGCAGTTTTTAATCTATGTATGCATGAGCGACTTAAAGATTTCCTGCTTGAATCTATCTCAGTGAAACCAACAATGTGATTGCCTTCTACCCATAAGTCATCTAACACAGGGGAGACAACCACCCCTCCTGGCCTGTGGTCAAAGGTCACCTTGACCACCATGTCACATATTCACGGGGGTGTAAACACACTGACAAGCCCACTCTTTTTTGCTGGTGAAAGAAAGTAAAAAAAGGAAAAGATGTTAAAAAAGAAAAATTCACAGTGAATTTGTGTTCCCTTGCAACATTCTGTTAATTAGCCTGAGACTGGCTTGAAAAAGCAACACAGTGTGCAGCATGGTCTCTGATGTAGCCGGTCAGTGACGGATCATTAAGGGACCACCTGCTCTAGGGCTGGGTTCCTCTGAGCTGTGGGATAGTAATGATTTGCCTTTTTTTCTTGCGCTTGCCGTATGCTGTGGGTCATGGTGGCCATGGAGGAACATTTTTTCTGGATGAGCTTTGTCACTCCATCTGTCAGGGCATTGGCACTCTGTTGATCCACAACTGAAAAATATCCCCTCTCACATGCAAACACACACTCACGTGTGGCAATGCCCTGGTGTGAAGAGGGGCTACCCAAAACTGCAGTATGCTCGTTCAGGAGAAATGGTGCTATTTTACTTAGTATGTGTTCTTCTCTGACATTCCGAGATATATTAATTCAAATTGATAGGCAAACTAAAAATAGATGGGATACTGCTCTGAGGTGATAAGGAGGCACATTGGAAATCCAAGAAAATAACATAGCAACATTAAACATGGGTTGTTTACACTGGACTGGCACAGAAGGATTGCTGTCTTCAACAGCCTCCAGCGCTAAATACAGCATAACAGTACATTGTACTGTGCAGAGTCTGTTGGAGGCATTTTAGCATCTAAATAAAACTGTAGTATCAATTCTTTGGTTACAACAGGGGAACCAAACAATCACCCATAGTACTCAACTGAATGGCCACAATTTAGCCTTTTGGGATAGTTGTATGCAGTGACAGTACTGTCTTTAACCTTTTGGGGCAGTTGTGTGCAGTGATAATGCTGCCTTTAGCTCTTTGGGGCTGTTGTGTGCAGTGTTAATGCTGTCTTTAACCCTTTGTGAAAGTTGTGAGCAGTGGTAGTGGTGTCCTTAGCTCTTTGGGGCAGTTGTGTGCATTGTTAATGGTGTCTTTAACCCTTTGGGCCAGTTGTGTGCAGTGTTAATGTTGTCTTTTGCCCTTTGGAGCAGCTGTGTCCAATGTTAGTTCTATCTTTAGCCTTTTGAGGTAGTTCGTGCTGTTATTAGCCCTTAGGGCCAGTCGTTTATTGTGATTTCACAAGACTTGTTCTGAGTGAGCATGATCTAGGATGATATAATTCTATATTAAGTATAGCACTCATTTTTCATTCCAGTGAAATTACCTGAAATCATAAAACAGTGGAAAATTGATTCAAGTAAATATATGGAATAAGTTTAGCAGTTTGGAATTTTTTTTTTTTAATTCAAGCAACAGTGGATATTCTCAAAGAGTAACCAGAGTTTCAGAAGGTAAATGAGAAAAGTAATCCCAGAGTGTGTGGAAGGGGCTCAGGAGAGAATCAGCTCAGTGGTCCCTGTCATTCATCTGGTCTTCTATAACATCATTACAAGCATATGAAACGCCCCACCCCATACAGTGTACGTGATCCAGGAATGAGGATATTTAGAAACAATCCATGCCAATCCTCATCAAAACAATTCACTATTTCTGAAAACACAGTCCAGGAGTGGCAAATGAACTTTGTGCCACTTACTGACAAAAAAAAAAACAAAAAAAAAAACAATTCAAAACAAAATGAAAATACCTTTGGAAAACAGCATTACCCAAAAACTCACAATCACCAGACTTTCCCCTATATTTTCAGTGAGCGTTCTCTTGTTGTCCCTGGTGCCCTCGAGGCTTGTGGCATTCAGCGAATTAACAGCACTGCATTGAGCTATGATACATTTCTATGCAAAGGTGCTGCATTAGCAAACTGTTAACGGGTGAATTCTGAGCCGTCAAATGTGGCGGAGCGGAGTCTTCATCTGTGATCTCATTGACATGCCTCCTCTTTCCCCTTCCTCCTGTCTTAGACTGAGGTCTTAGGGGAAATGTTCAAAGCCCCCCCCCGGCTGATATTTTGCACAGTAGGAGGAAAGAGGCATGAGCCTATTTTTTGTTCCACCTCTACTTAAAGTTTGCCTTAATTATTTAATAGCCGATGAGGCCCTCTGGTTGTGATCGCCTGAGCTCAGCCTAGCATTCTTTGAAATTCAGTGCTGGGGATGAGAATATACTTACCATCTTGGATTCAGTTCGCTGAGAGACAATCTCCAGTGAAACCCACAATGCTTAAATGCTTAAAGAACGTGCCTGCGTATGATGCTGATACCCTGGTCTATGCTTTGAGTGAAGGGTGCTGCACAAACATTACATACAGCCATTAAAGCAGTCCATAAACAGTAGTTAAACACTGTTAAGCATTAGTTAAGCACAATGTCTCCATCCATGATGTACATTTGGTTACATTGCATACCAGTTTGGCATATTTGGCATAATGGTTGTTTATGCAGTGCTTACAGTTATGTCATGCAGTGATGCATTTATGATTACTTGCTTGCATTTAGCATAAATACATTTATAAAAGAAATGACCAAAAGCTGCAGTAACATTTGAGAGCTGAAGAGTGTTGCTTGTGGTCTTCCGGATATTGATGCTAGAATGTCTTGATCATCCTTGTCATCTTATTAGCCAGAATTATGTGCAACACAGGGATTTCTAGACCTCTTGGTGCAGTTATCAATAAAAAAACCAATGAGGGACAAGGTGGGAGAAGGGGATGGTGACGGCGATTGATCTGTTCAACATACACCAAATGAGGATCTATGTGACCATTAAGATGTACAGTACAGAGCCTTAGCTATGACAGTCATATTCTTATTTCTCCCACTTTGATATGACAAATTAAGTGCTCCTGAGGGCTGATATTGGAAAAATCTCCTCTGTAGCATCCATGTGCTTAATTTTTCTCTGGCAAATTACACCGCAGCCCTGACATCTACATCCTGATCGAAATCCTTCTCGTTATTAAAAATGCTGTATGAAAAAAAGAATCTGAAATATCAATATAACTGCTTGGCACATTCCCAAACAATTTTTCACACAACAAATACATTCTCTTAATATGCCTCTGCTCTAAAAATAAGAAATATAAATATTTGCCCCATGTGTAAGAACCGGGTTTATTAGATAAATACATTTTTCAAAAGCACATCACGAAGACAAGACCAAATCTAAACATCCAAGTAATTGCTATTTTTTTGTTAAGGACTTTTATAACTGTTCACTCTATACACATACAAGCTTGAACACTATTGTCTGGGCTTTCATGACATGGATAGAGAGAGTGTCTATGTGAAGGCTTTAGACTATGGTTAATTTGCAATTTCCTATCAAAGACAGCTGAAGAAATAATGAAATATGTCTTTTTCTCAATGGACAGCTGGCTCATTATTTGTTCTTGTCTTTTTTTCCTTCTTGGTGTTATTGCTAACAGTCCATCTTATTGAAAGGGCATTGATTGAACCACATGTGAGTGTGAGGTGAACTTATGTTATTAAGCTCACAGGACAGAATAATGATTTTAGAAAAGGTGCCTATAATGTCGCAAGGGACAGAGAAAGAGAAAGGCCTACTTCCATAATTGGGCCATTCTTTGTATGTTACTGCTACTTCCCAAAGCCTTTACGGCACCTTAGACAGTAACGGCCTCACACGGGCAAACAAACATCCACCAGTGAGGGTGACTGGGAATCTGCTAAGGAGATTATATTTGCCTTAGTTAGATCTGTTATAAAGCGGCAGCCCACTGGCATTGGGGAGAGTTATACTTAGCTGCAAGGTACAGCCACTGTGCATTCTAACTCCCCACTAAACCCATCATACTGTGATCAGCCAAGCTTAAATATCATCCTCCAAGCTTTCGTGGGAGGAACTAATTCTTGTTATGCCTGTATCTTTTCTATATTTTCTCTTTTCTCTCAATGTTTTTTTTATTCTTTCTTGGTGTTCAGCCCATAACGGAAAGCAAAATGGCTACTGGCCAATTTGCTGTTGCTCTAGGTGCCTTATCCGATCACCATCTAGCACGGTGGTAAGACCTGGTACCGCACCGCACTAGTGATATCCTCTCTGCCTTGACATCAGCACTTCTGCCCAGACTTTCCAAAAATTACCTGTGACCAGAGAATGGTTGTGAGGCTGGAGGCAGTATGGATCTAGTAATAATCTGAATTTCACTGGTCACATCACAGCAACACAACATCAATGAAAAGATCACTGTGGAGGGGCGATGTGGTTATGGTGCTTGCTGCAGGCAGAGAGTAGGGAGAGTGGTTTAGTGGCAGGCAATGAGATAATTAGCATTAACCTTTATCTGTGCTGCCTGCAGTGATACGGGTGACACTATTGCACTATTCTTGTTCCTGTCTACTCAATCCTATTCCTTAAAATTAGATTAAATAACTACTTCCGGTACTAGGCCAGCATATACAAAAATCATTAACACATCCCCAGTCACAGGATACGTACCTGAGTCACTAAAAGTGGCAGTTATTAAGCCATTATTGAAGAAACCAAACCTAGAACCGGATAAAATGGAAAATTATAGACCTATTCCAAACCTTCCATTTCTATCAAAATTATTGGAGAAAACTGTTGCTAAGCAACTAAGTGCATACCTTAGCTTTAAGGGTATCTTTGAAGTATTCCAATCAGGGTTTAGACCCCACCACAGCACAGAAACCGCACTTATCAAGGTTACAAATGATTTACTACTGTCAGCCGACCGTAACTCTGTGTCGGTTCTTGTACTCCTCAACCTGAGTGCAGCTTTTGACACAATTGATCATGGAATTCTACTGGACAGACTCCAGGCCTGTGTTGGACTTCATGGACAGGCACTCGCATGGTTTGGATCCTACCTATGTGACAGGAAACAGTTTGTCAAATTAAAAGAAGAGTCCAGCTCCTCAATAATGAAATGCGGTATTCCACAAGGATCAGAACTAGGACCAGTACTCTTCTCGCTATATATGCTACACTTGGCAATATTATCCGGGCACATGGCGTAGAGTTCCACTGTTATGCGGACGATACTCAGATTTATATTTCAATGAAACCTGGCGAAGCACTGCCGCTTTCATGATTAGAGGCCTGTATTGTAGATATCAAGGTTTGGATGCTTTCAAATTTTCTGCTCCTAAATTCAGATAAGACTGAAATGTTGGTTTTAGGTACCAAAATATTAAGAGAGAAATTGTCTACTCTCACCTTAAACTGTGACGGTTGTTTGGCTGAACCTAATATGCTCGTTAAAGACCTTGGTGTCACCATTGATCCTGATCTACCTTTTGACACCCATATAAAAAACATATCCAGAATTGCCTTCTTTCAGCTATGCAACATAGCTAAAATGAGACATTTCCTGTCAGCTGGGGATGCTGAAAAATTGATCCATGCGTTTGTTACGTCTAGGATAGATTACTGTAATGCCCTGCTATCTGGCTGCCCTAATAACTCGTTAAAGAGTCTCCAGCTTGTGCAGAATGCAGCTGCTCGTATCTTGACCAGAACTAAGAAGTATGAACACATTACACCAGTACTAGCGTCGCTTCACTGGCTACCCATTAAGCATAGGGTAGATTTCAAGGTTCTGCTCCTGACTTTTAAAGCTCTGCATGGACGTGCACCTGTGTACATAACTAACCTGCTCCTACCTTATTAGCCCACAAGGTCACTCCGATCCCAAGATGCAGGCTACTTGGTAGTCCCAAGAATTTCCAAAAACCTAAAAGGTGGTAGGGCTTTCTCCTAAAGGGCCCCACTACTGTGGAACCAGCTTCCAAAATTTATAAAGGAGTTCAGACTCAGTCTCAATATTTAAATCTAGATTAAAAACACACCTCTATGCTCAGGCTTATAATCAGTTATAGTCTGGAGACAGGGTGCGAGAAGCCTGTATTCATAGAGCTCTGTAGATGGCAACCCTTTCCTTACTGTCACCTGTCAAGCAGCTGTGACCCAACTTTACATGGCCTGGCTCTTGATAGGTGGGTATGGTTGTCCACCCCTCATGACTGCATGGGCTCTCCATCCCTGTCCTAGTAGCTATGCAGCCATATTACTCCTGGCTGAGTCCCCCCAATACATACCACTGCTACTTTACCCACTGTCTATTGCAAATTCCCTAATTGCCGTTTCTACCCTCTTCCCCACGCTGCCGGCGGGGCTCTTGCCCCAACCCTCGAGAGTGCTTTGAGAGTCATCTGATCTCCCCCACCTCTGCATTCCAGCCCCTCTTTCGTCATTGCCTCCACCCTGCCCACATCTGTCACCACGTGCTGTTCCCCATCACTGCCACCCGGCCCCACCCATCATCTGAGCCACATCATAAACCTTATAAAACTGACTGACATGTTGGTCACCAGTTGGCACCCTGAGCCGACCAGAGGAGGATGGGTTTCCCCCTTGAGCCTGGTTCCTTCCAAGGTTTCTTCCCATCTGCCACAAGGAGTTTTTCCTTCCCACTGTTGCCTTAGGCTTGCTCCTATGGGGGTTTAGGCCAGGGTTGTCTGTAAAGCATATTGTGACAACTGCTGTAAAATACGCTATACAAATAAAATTTGATTGATTGATTGAATGCACTACCAGAGATACATACAACCATTACGGCGAATGGCTACCCAACAGTTACAGCAATTCCTTTCAACAAAGGCTACAGCTCCAGCAACAGTATCAGTAACAGCTGTAGTTTGTGTGGTTTAATGAACCTTGTGTGCCTTTCAGTACCTTGCATCCATGTATGTGTTTGCACAAATGTGTCACAGTGATGGGAGCACAACTGGGAGGAAGAGTGATGGAATCTCTGCTGGGGCAAGCCTTAATACAACTCTCAGACTTTCAGGAGAGCCAGACCGCAGCCTTGTTTGTGTTGGCTCAAGGGCAGGAGGAAGAGCAACTTGCGGCTAGACCCAGCAGGTCAGCTGCCCGCAGTTGTCTTGGCAGGCAGGTCCAGTACCATACCAGTAAGTTATCCAAGGGGGTACACACTAGGCTTTGCTTGACTCAGGGTATAAACAGATTATGATACATGAGCCTAGTTCGACCAGAGACTCTGCATATCGGGAAGGTGCGTGCATGGGGATTTTTAAGACTACCCAATAGTGTCAGTGGAAATTTATTATGGGGAAAAAAGGCATAGTGTGAAGGTTCATGTTATCTTGCACCTGTTGCAACCCCATTTATTAGGTATGGATTTACCTGCATTTTTAATTGTCATAAAATTATAAATGGGAGAGCGATCATGACTAACAGGTGAATGTGAGCTGTGTGATGTGTTCAGTGGTGACAGGAGGTCATTCGACACTGTCGAGGGAGCAGTGGAGCTATGATAAATTCTCTCATGAGTACTCCCCAGGCTTCTGTCATACAACTCCTCGAGTACTGTCTGCTCAAGCAGTCTCAGGATGACACTCTACACTTTGTATTTGATCAAGCGATGGAAATTGATAGTCACCAGGTGCATCCTGATGCCGCACGTGCTCACCCTTATTCTCTAATTAAAGATTGAGTACACTGAGTGAGTCAAGACACTCAAACAGGAGAGGAAGCATCCCAGTAGTTCTATACCTGCAAGCAAAGCACATATTTACTGATGTCTTTCCCATATATCTAAATGCAGATGTCACTTTAGTCACTGTTCCTATTGAGACACTAGCCAGTTGAGCAATCTTTGTGACTGAAGCTCCTGCCATTTGGGTCCCAATTACGAAGTCACTTAGATCTTTTCCTCTTGCCATCTTGATCCAAAATTGAGGTCAACTGGGCCTGCTCAGAATTTTTATACATACCTCAGAGCATGATAATGTTAATTGCTTAATTGTATCATGCAGTACACCTGTATGGAAACACCTGCATTTGTTATGTTTCTCCACTCATTTATTCAGGTTTTTCCTATAATTTGTCGCCTGTCTGTATGTTTTGTGTGTACACAGGTACCCTATTTTGTCTAGTGGATAATAATACTATTGCATTTTGTCTAGAATAAATCAGAAAGGGGGTAAATACTTTTTCACGGCACTGTATTAAACCCTGTGTGCGTCTCAGTGTCTGGTGTCCGTGTATGTATTTGCGCAAACGTGTCCCAATCACATCATCATAAAATACTAGATTACTTTGGCTTAAAGTTCCTGTTCTACAGCAAAGGGAAACATAAGATAATTATAAGGTGATAACTACAGCCTAGTAGGTTGAGGTGTTTGCTTAGTGTTGTTTAATTCATGATTTTGTCCATTAGACTTGTGACTATGATCTTGAGGTGATTTAAATCTATCATGGCCATTGTTTGAAGTAAACTGTTTAAATCACTTGATTCTCAACAGTGTTTTCTGGACCATTCATCACACTGCTGCGGCGATTGTCTCCACAGAGTGCTCTGTCCCCCAACTGAAGAAGGACTGTATAGAGTGAGTGATGGTTTCATCTCTAAAATACTTTATGCGTCCAAACTCCAACTCTAACCTTGACAGTGCACTAATAAATCTTTATTTATATTGCACCAGTAAGTTCAATTGTATTTAGAACCAGCCATTCTCCAATCCAATATAACTGTACAACTTTCTGCCTTTTATTTCAAATAGAAAAGTGTTATACTATATTTGGTGAGTAACTATTAGTCTTGATGGTTCAAGAGTGGATTTTTACCTGTTTGTCTGGTTCAAAGAAATTTATGAGATGTCTCTTTCCCCTTAGGCAGTTGCACATCCTATTTTCTTCCACAGGTAAATGTGATTTTTGTGTCATACTCTTGCTGCCCCATAGGCAGTTTGGTGTCAGGGCCTTCTTTTTCCCTCAGGGGTGACAGTGATGAGCAGTTTTGCACTTGTGTTGTGTTGTCTAGCTCTTTTGGGAGGTTTAATTCTGCATTAGTATTGCCATTTGCCCTTATGAGTAGGTGTGTGCGGTGTTAGTACTGTCTGTTGCCCCAGATGTGTGCAGTGTTAGTACTGTCTGTTGCCCTTATGGCCAGGTATGTGCAGTGTTAGTTCTGTCTGTTGCCCTTATGGGCAGGTGTGTGCGGTGTTAGTACTCTCAGTTGCCCGTATGGTCAGGTGTGTGCGGTGTTAGTACTGTCTGTTGCCCTTATGGCCAGGTATGTGCAGTGTTAGTTCTGTCTGTTGCCCTTATGGCCAGGTGTGTGCAGTGTTAGTACTCTCAGTTGCCCTTATGGTCAGAGGTGTGGGGTGTTAGTACTGTCTGTTGCCCTTATGGCCAGGTATGTGCAGTGTTAGTTCTGTCTGTTGCCCTTATGGCCAGGTGTGTGCAGTGTTAGTACTCTCAGTTGCCCTTATGGTCAGGTGTGTGCGGTGTTAGTACTGTCTGTTGCCCTTATGGCCTGGTGTGTGTGCGGTGTTAGTACTGTCTGTTGCCCTTATGGTCAGGTGTGTGCAGTGTTAGTATTGTCTGTTGCCCCAGGTGTGTGCGGTGTTAGTACTGTGTGTTGCCCTTATGGCCAGGTATGTGGTGGTGTTAGTACTGTCTGTTGCCCTTATGGCCAGGTGCGTGCAGTGTTAGTACTGTCTGTTGCCCTTATGGCCAGGTATGTGGTGGTATTAGTACTGTCTGTTGCCCTTATGGCCAGGTGCGTGCGGTGTTAATACTGTCTGTTGCCCCTGGCGTGTGGTGGTGTTAGTACTGTCTGTTGCCCTTATGGCCAGGTGCGTGCGGTGTTAGTACTGTCTGTTGCCCTTATGGCCAGGTGCGTGCGGTGTTAGGACTGTCTGTTGCCCCAGGTGTGTGCAGTGTTAGTACTGTCTGTTGCCCTTATGGGCAGTTGTTTGCTGTTACTATTGCCTTTTGCCCTTATGATCTGTTGTTTACTGTGTCAGTACTTTCTGTTGTATTTATGGGCAGTTGTTTGCTGTGTCAGTGCTGTCCATTGCCCTTCCAGACAGTTCCACATAGTGTTAGTATTGTCTTTTGCCCTTAGTACCTTGGGGTCCATGTTTCCATAATATGAGACATTTCTATAATACAAAAAGATGTGACATTGAGTATAAAAGGGCTGTCTTCTGCTCTGTGCGCAGTTGTCTGTTGTGGCAGTGCTGTGCTCTGATCTGTGTTCATCTTTGAGGTTTGTGCCAAGGGCCTGAACCATAGAGACAATCATCAGCACAGCTGAACCCCACAAATCCCCCGCAGTTGCATTGCGTGTCTTTCTGCCTCGCTTCAGTTACTCCTCTGACTCACATGCTCACTGCACATCAAAGCCCTACAAATTGGGAGATTACTCCTTAGCCCAAACAGTTTGGAGAATGCAGAATTGAAACAATTACCATTTCTATGGTAATTGTATGGTAATGCGTTTCTATAGTAATCAATATTGATTGTGTCTGTCCTGCTTTTCTAGTACAGCTTTTTGGACAGATGCACACACAAATGTATTTAAAGCACACACATAAATTCACATATTTTACTGGCACAATGAAATTAATGTAATGTTGCGTGTATACGGAACAAATCCGCAAGGCATTGTTTGATTTATACATTGTTTATTTACATCTGAATTGTTGTTTTTATGATGTTGAAATTAGAATTTCAATACAAATTCAGAGTGTGGAAGGTAATGATAAACCATAGACCATAACCATGACCGCAAACTCCTCTTACTGATTAGTCTGAAAATGAAGCACATTGCTTCAGTTTCAGCCCAGATGGTGAAGAATAAAGACACATCACACACTTTCTGTTCCTGTTTCTCTTCACTTAAGCACCGAGATGACATTTTAACCTTTGGAAGCAAGTTTTAAATGAGTTACTCAATTTGCTGTGTTAGGTTCCAAACAATGGGAAAACGAGGGTTCTTCATCGTGAGGAACATGCTGACAAATGTGAAACTCCTTTTACAGACCTCTTTCTCTTTCTCTTTGGGGTAACACAGAGGAGAGTTCTTGCCTCCATTTTTGTCCATTGAGCTCCTGCTTTACAGAATTCCAGAGAAATGGAGATTAATTCAGTCGGCCTGACAAGGGAAATGAGAATGGAAAAAAAACCCCTTATCGGCAGATTCTCAGATGGTGAGAATCATCCTCCCTCCATACAATGTGGTGTAGGCTCCACAGTTTTGTGTGTGTGTATGTGGGGTAGGGGGTGGGGGGGGGTGATGGGGGGCATGATAATTGTTCACAATGTAGGAAAATGATCCATTTTTTCACTGCAGCCGCTTGATGAAGCACACCCACATCTAATCAACAGGAGAAGAAAGAAATAACCAGGAGTGAAAAGACTAAATGAAAAAAAAATTGCATGAGGAATCAAAAATCTGTCCTTTTGATTTCCTGTGCATTTAAAATTACAGGGCTGAAAAGATAGATGGAAGCCTACATACAATGTAAAATTAAAATTAGCTAGGGAAATTACACAAAAAGTTACATATGGGTCTGTGGAGCTGACATCTGAAAATGGTATAAAATACTTTTAAAACTTTGAGGTAGGGTGGGGTGGCAGGGTGGTGGGTTCAGCTGTTGCAATACTTTTCTGTATAAATATAATTTCTCATTATTATATCTAATCATTGTATTGTTAGCATGCCATTCAAGTCAACAGAACAGAGCGGAAGCATAAATGAATGTTAAACTTCTAAATATTAACTATATTTACTGGCTTTTCTGTTTTTTTGGGGTTTGAGGTATGTAAGGCTTTCATTTTTTTCACAGCATTGATACTTGATGTGAAATTTGAACAAGTGTACTGTTTCACCTTTGGTTCCTGGGCCTGCTGAGAGGTGTGAGAGTGTGCGTGGTATGGAGGAAGACGCTAGAAGTGTCCGTAGCGACACAGCTAAACACTCATATTGATGGCCAGGAAGACAAACCTGACAAAGTGCAGGGGTAGAAGGATGCCCTCTCACAGAGGTATTGCAGTAGTAGTGATTGTAATGGATGAGGGCTGATGGGGGTGGTAATGGAGGAATGGACCATCCCTCAGTAGAGAATGCAGGGGCAGGGGTTTAATGAGGTCACCATCTGGATAAAAACAACCATGGCCTCCTCTCAGAGAGACACAGAATAGAATAAGAGCATAGCAGAACAAAATTATATGCAGCTGTATTTTCTGTACATGTACACACACACACACACACACACACACACATTGAGGTCCATAATGTTTGGAACAAAGACATATTTGTCCTAAACTGGGAAAATCCACCAGGCAGATGATTATAAGTGGAAACGAGACCATCACAGAGCCAACATCTAAATTTGTTGACTTTTATATTCAATTGTCACCACTTTGCCTTAGTTTCTCCAGGACTATTAGCTATGTCAGGTGCTATTTTTAACTCAATCTGACAAGTATCCATTTACAACATGGCTAGTTTATCTGATCACTACACACTCTCTTTAGTACAGTAGTATTTTGCATGGCAGACATTTGCTCATCTGAACAGCGATATGTTTACTTTTAAGTCAGTCAAGTTACAGAACATGTTAAACAAGACTGTAAACTCAAATGATCCTTCAAAGGATCCAGCCATTCCTAAATAATCTAACTGCATACTGCCAGAATCACAAAAATAACAAAATAATATTGATAGTGAGAATGAAAACTTTAAAACTTTAAAAAGCAGATCTCAATTAGAGGCTTCATTTTCATATTTATAAATTGGAGGTTTGCTCAAAGATGAGGTCCTAGACAAAGTTATTGCCCCACTGGAGGGCATTCAAGTTCACTGAAAAAGCTATTTTAGTTTTCTAATTATTATTTCTTCTTATTCCACAACAAAATTCTGTATGGCACCTGTCCAACAGCTTTCCAGGAAGAACTATCAAGTTTGGCTAGTAGTTCACCTAGTTGTATGTGCCTTTTGTGCAAATATATATTTTTTAAAGTTTTAGATGCTTTTTAAAATCGATTTCCCATTGATTAACACACTCGGAATGTGAACAACATACTTGCAGATGCAAGCTGCCAAGGGGTGGCTGCCGCTGCCATAGGTACACACCGTCTCTCTCTTTTGCAAAGCTTCTAAGGGACAAATTCTCTGGCAATAGGTGGGTGACGTTCGCATCAGGAACATTAGCAACAGCAAAGCGCGTTCAACCCAAACTGATATTAGTTTTCATAATTCCTGCCAGCTAGCACACACATTTCAGCACTGAACATAATGTTAATTATTGTAAGATACTGACACTTGTTACTGATACATGTTAGAATTATTTCTCCTCTCTTATCTTTTCAAAATATGTGATTCTAAGTGAAGAAATTGCCTTTATAAATGCTTTGGTAGGAAGAGTTAAAATCTGTGAATCTGCAGTGTTCACCACATGTGAATTGTTTGACTACAAATATAAAATTGTGGATTACAGAGCCAAATTTGAAAAAAGTCTTTACCCCGAATATTATGGAGCTCACTGTATGTATTTGTGTGAGTGTGACTCATTTTCATTTCACAGCTTCAGTTGATTCACAGATTTGCCATTCTATGTTCTGTACATAGTAACACAGTCACTGCTTCCAGACACAAGTTGTCGATTTGGATTAGACATGGGATGTGTTAGCTAAATTACTAGGAAATCACACTGAGTGTGACTCTAGTGCTGGACCATCTTTGCTTCCGTTGATAGCACCAGTAGAGCAGGGCTGATGCGTGTAAAATGTCTTGTTTATTGGTAAACCACCTCCAACAAGTAAATTTGAAATGAGTGAAAAAAAAACAAAAATAAAAAATAACAAGTGAATGCTGATGCCGAAAACACTGGAGACCCATAATATATGTTTCCATCTTACTTATACACACATAATTCAGTTTGTTCATTCAAAACTTTTTTGTTTTTATTTTTTTTAAATTTTGTTTTTACATTTTTTTGTACATGCGCAAGTGACATTTCACATAAGAATTTTTTCTTGCAAATATTTCAAAGGTCACCTTATTAACTGTGAATTAATTGTTGGCTTATCAAGATGAAGGGCATTGCTGTCCTAGTTTTATCAAAATCAACATACATTTTTAATACTTATGTCGTTACATCAACTCTCTTGGGGACAAAAATTATGTTTTGTGAGCATAATTTTTCTAATTCTGGGTTTTTTTTTAAAAGGCAAAAACAATGAAAGCTGTCATTTCTGCAGAGCACAGTGTGCAATAATTAGACAGGCATCTTTAAAAACAGGATGGGCAAGAAGAAAATTAATATTAGAAAATTAATTGTCAATTTGTCCATTTATTGTCCAAACGTGGCACTTGGGACCCTTAATGCACTTGGCAACCGCGCTCAGCGACTTCGGCCAACCAAAGCCTCAACCACATGTCCTGACAAAAAAAGGCTTAAAGGTTGCAGCAGTGCTTTCCCAGGCCTTCTGTGAAATGGTAAGAATTACTCATATCCCACCACCTGTTCTATGCAACCAGAGAGATGCTTTTTTTAAAAGTGCTCTCAGTTTAATGTTTTGGACTGAGAACATCCTGTCTGCGTGTGCTTTAAATAGATAACAGGGATTTGAAGACGATATTGTGTGGAGGGGTGGAAATGCACTAATCATGTGATTGACAAATCATTAATCCATTAATAGGAAGATAACTTAACATGGGTATATAAATATCTCCCAGACTGAAGCAGGAGAAGTAGTCAGACAGTGACCTGCTGCTGTCTGGGGAGAATGTCACCTATCAACGCCCAGTAATAAAATGTGTATGCCTTATAGAAGACAGGGAAATAAGGAGATGAGTTGGGCCCAAGAAATTATCTGTGTTACTGACAGAATCTTCTTCTGTTTTACATTTGTGTTCACTTTAATATATATATATATATATATATATATATATATATATCAGTCAAGAATTTTCCAGTTTTTAGCTTTGAAAAAACACCTTTGTTGCTTTAACAGTTTATTTGGGATCATTGTCTTGCTGTAGAATGAAGCGTTGTAAAATGAATTTGGTGGTATTTGGTGGAACTTGAGCAGATAAGATGCTCTTGTATACATCTGAATTAATTCTGCTGCTGCTATCAGCAGTTACATCATCATTGAAGACAAGGGAGCTGTCTGGGGAAAAAACCATAACACCCTCACCACCAGGTTTGACAGATGAGGTGGGTCGGTGCTTTGGATCTTCGGTAGTTCCTTTTGGCCGGTACTTTTTGTTCTTGCCATCAATCTGATAGAAGTTAATCTTGTTCTCATCATCTGTCCACAAGATCCTTTTTCCAGAATTGTGTGGGCTCTTTTTTTCTTTGATTTTGGTAAGCCTAAATTTTGGCCTGTCTGACTTTTTTTATTTTTCTCATAATGGCTTCCTTGACGTCTTTAAGCTTCACTGGCACAACTCTGGTCCTCATGTTGACAAATGCCAATAACAGACTCCAAAGGTAATCAAAAGGCTAGAATCAAAACTAGATACTGAAAGCTCTCTTATACCTTCACTAAGGAAGCAGTTGAACACACTTGACTAAACAGAAGAACCTGTGATTTGTCCTGAATGTTATGATGCCCTGATTTGGGGGACTATTTATAAACAGTGCTGTCATTTCTACATGGTGAAGCCCAAGTCTATAAAAACACTCTTAAATACGAGCTGAGAATGTGCACTTTAACCACATGTGAGTTGTTTCAATACAAATCAAAAATTTTGCAGCACAGAGCCAAATCAATAAAAAAAATATGATGTGTGTATATATAGCTTTGGCTATGAATATGAGGATAATGTGTGTGTGTGTGTGTGTGTGTGTGTGTACATGTGTAATTAAATATCAAGTTGCTATTACAAATTTTATGAGAAGTAAATTTCCATGTCTTGTTCCAGATCACCGGGAATAAGTACAAATGCATATAATGACATATGACATTTGACAGGTCTGCTAGCTTTCCCTAATTGATGGAGGCTGCTGTATAAATCTGACAGGGCTACATGTGCTATTAGGCATCCTAAATGCCAAAGAAAAACAAGATTTAAAATATTCAGAATGTTTATTACAAAAATGTGGTCTATGAACAGAAGCTGACAAAAAATTCCACACAAGCCCTTGGCACTGGTAGCAAACAAAGTAATGCATGTGATTCTTGAGGAAATGATGTGGGGGGAGATGTTGACCTACCTCTGTTACCCGTTTAATCAAGATGAATGGCTCACCTGTACAGCAGATGGCCTTCCTACAATCTGAACTGACCTTAGACGACAATCTGAATGTCCTCTAAAATGCTTTCATGTCCAATTCGTCTATGTATGTGTGCATGCATACATGTGTGACTGCATGTGTTTGTGTGTGTGTGTGTGTGTGTGTGTGTGTCTGTGTACATTATAGACATATGTCCTTGGTTATGATCTAAGTTATGGGCTGTTTGGGATTAGGAGGCGGGGTATTGCAGTTGAGTGTACATTTATCCCTGCCCATGTCTCTCACCCCCAACAGGGAATGGAGAGCATGTGACCCATCTCCTGCTCAAGCGCCAAGGGTAGAGTTTGAACACATATGGAATAAGTCACAGAGTCTTAAAGTGTTTCTGTGGCCTGCTATACAGCTGGTTTAAGACGAGAATGGCCATCTCCAGCTAGTGCTAAGCTTGAAGAGAATCCAAGGACAGAAGGACATTTTGACAAGAAATATTGTAAGTTATTCTCAGTGTTGCTCATCAGTTGAGGTGTCACAGGGCGTAAAAGACAAACTAAATTTATTTTTGTTACATGCTCCTGTTATCACCCATGACCCTTGACCTTTTTACTTGTGATTCATCTACCCCAGAGTCTATCTGTGTCATACACTGTCTATGGTGTTTTTCTAGGACATTCAGTGGTTAATAACCGTAATTAAAATTGGGGTATCAACCCTAAATGGTGACCATTTATTCATTGTCACTTTTAAAAGGAATGCAGTTATCCTTGTTATTTTTACATACAGTATGTGCTGTTAACAGAGATGCCAGTGGGAGGGGCTGAGAGATTCCAGTGAGGGGACATCAAAAGGGGAAATGAAAATGTACAGAAAATACTGACTCGGCATGAACTTGACTAGCTGATTTATGTTTGAATTTATGAGTTTTGACTTTTTGAGCTAATGTTATTGAAATGTATCCTGAAATGACACTGAACTATATGAATACTATGCATTGAACAAAAACAGTCATCTTCAGGGTGGTGGTGTTATTGTAAAAAAATTACTTTTTCCATAAGACTACAGGAGAAGGTAATTTTGTGCATTGTTTTAATGAAAGCAGTACATGGCTCTGTGTTTCTCTTCTTTTAAGTGATCACAGTCATTTAAATTCAGTACAATGAAAATAGTGACGAAATAGGTTGCCCAACAAAGGGCACACATGCAGAAACCATACAGAATGGAAGGGAGCTACGAAGACTAATTTTATATCAAATGAGTTGCCTTTCAAATCAATATTTGTATATCAGTATAAGAAATTTAATTGATTGCTTGTTATCAACCTTTCTCCATGAACAGGTGGATAAGCAGATCATTCTGTGGCCTTCCTGTGAGTGTGAGCCTTGGCTGTATTTACACCAACAGCCAGACAGAGGATGGAAATATGAAGAGCGCTGTCTTCTGCAGCTAATTACCTTTGATGAAGCGCTCAGAGCTGGAGAGGAAGAGGGGGAGTTTTCAGAGGTTCTAGTCACATCCTGCTCTTGTAACGGCTCCAGGGACAGGCTGGTGGTGGCAAAGGTCTAGGGGTGGGTGTGAAGTTTGAGTCGTTTCCTAAATGGCACATGTACAACCTGCATTTTTGGGGAGGGAGGGAGTAGGGGGAAGTCAGAGATGAGCACCTTTCTCATTTTCTTATCCGCAGCACATTGACAGGTTAGCCCAGGACCAACGAGTCACTTCCGCCTAGATGGATTCATCTTGTCGAAACGGCAATATATTTCATACAGAGCTGGCCCTCTCAAATCGGGCGTCTGTAGAAATGATCGAGAGAACAGACCATTGTGTGCTCCATCATAACCTGGTGTGATAAAAAAACATAAGCATTCAATAAAATCCAATAGCAAGGCTACAGTCATGTTTTTCTAGGCAAAATGGGACGACAAGCTCTAGAGATGAATATCTGTGTCCAATCACAATGTTTCAAATAGCAATCTCCTCCAAGGCCTGTTGACCCCCTGTTTTTATTTCAAATGAATTTTGCGCTTTTCTGTATTCCTTATATCCATGCGCCAATAAATATTTTGAAGGCACAGTTTTGAAGTTGGAAATGGCCCAGCAGCACCTGCAGATGGACTAGAGCAGAGTGAGTGGACCAGTATCCAGTGAAATGGAGAAAGGAGGTAAAATCCTACTGCACACTGAGCCCATTTACCTCATCAAAAACTGGAAAAAAAACTGAAACGGGCAGAAACAGAGTTTCTCTTAAAACCCATATCATCAATGGTGGTGGGGATGGGGGTGTACCTGGTGTTTTGGCAAAATTCCCATCAAATATTTTTTGTCTACTGTCTGTATTATATAAATCAAAATAACAAATTGTGTTTCTAAAAATGGTGGTAAATTGAAATGGTGGGATGGTTGGGGGAGGGGGGGGCTTCATTAAAATAAAAAAGAGTGCGGTGATTAAACAGATCAAGCTATGCTGTGGAGCATGGAACATTTGGAGCTTTGAATTACGAGCCTTTGACTGAACGTAACCATGAACAAAAACCGACGACACACAAGGTCTCAGCTCACAACGTCCAAATGAATGCAAATGACATTTCTATTCGATTCAAATGAAATTAAAATTAAATGCAACCTCCTCCCACCTCCCTTCTGTTCAGCAGCTGCTTCTTGGAAGAAAAGAGAGCGAGAGGAAGAGAAGGACAGGAGGAGACATCTGCTGGGCACATTCAAAGTGCACCAAAAGGACAGGCAAAAGGGTAAGGGCAGCTTTCCAACCTTCTGTGTGCAAGGTCCTTTTCCTTCTGCCCAAAATTGTCCAAAGCCCATTACTCTGAGGTGCTCGGCTGAAAAAAGCTGCAACATGTTAACAAGTCAGCCCGGCAACGAGCCGGGGCTTTAACGAGTCGAGGCATGCTCGAGGTCAGTTAGAGGGTGATGTTCTCTCCCTGTATCCATAGTAGCTGCTTGTTTGTAATTTTTGACCTGCCACAACTCTTTATTCAGTTAAATAGCACCTCTGGTCCTTTGTAGCTGCGTGGATTTTTGTGGATTGTTTGCCTTGGCTGATTAAAGAAATTAATGGAAACAATTTGTCACTGTCACCACAAGAGCCGCTGCTCCTGCCCACCCCCCAAGCACAAAACTGTCCACAGTTCATTCTGATTCCTTGGGTGTTGTCAATAATAGTAAAATCTACAACACTACTACAAAGACTGACTATATACAGACTGTACATTGAAGAAAAGAATACAAGAGAAGGCAACCTGTGATTTGTGTAAAAATGTGGCTTATGGTATTGTGTTCACTGTAATGATCATGATTGTTTAATATAAATTCAGTACAATCAGAATAAAGTAGAAATAGGTCATCCAACAAATGTCACACAGGTCACTTAGAGGGAACTTGCTGTTTTTGGCTCACGTTAATGGAAATAGCTGGTTTTGAATGAAATCGGAACAGTTCCCGTTGCTTAGCAACAGCAACTCAAACCCATATTGTTTGGCTCACATTGTCCGGCCTTGTGGTAGTGGTTTAACGTTAAGACCAATGTTCACTGCATCGCTTTTCAGAAAGTCTATTTCCACAACACCCTGGTTGTGCAACTAAAGCTTTCATAATCCATTCACCTAGCTCACCTGCAACAGACATATGAAACAGCAAAAATACAACTTGGAATTTGACTTCATTTATTAATGTACAAAATGGCATTATGGGATAACTTTTATGTCCATATACTATAACACTTAATATGTGTTATTCTTTGTATTTGGAATAAAATGAACACCCTAATATTTGTAACCACATTGTTGTTTCTTCAAAATCAAGGATGAATTAATGTGTAGATTTTACCACAGAGCAAAATAACCGCACCACTGCATGCACTGTGCATTAATCAGACTTTCCATGTAGGTGCTATTTAAGAGGCACACTGCCACAAGGTGCTATGCATGCTTGCTAGAAGTTTGTTGCATAATTCCAGCAGCTGACAACTGCTGTTTGGGATGTTCATTAAAAATTATTACAATTATTATTATTAATATTAATGTTCACACAGAGAATCCTTGCCGAGTCCATTACAATGGATGTAAATTTGTGATTTTCCTTCTGTGTATATTTTTTCTTTCTAAATATATATTTTAAATTCAAGAAGCTAAGGATTTAAACATGGTATTTAATAGGGGTGGAGGGATGTGCCACTATTTGTATTTGTAGCTGTATTTGTTCAACCAACAAAAATGTTTCTATTTGTATTTTGATAAAAATGGAAGTGGGCATGGTGTAAATGGAAGTAGGTGGAGTTTAACTGTATAAAATGTCATTATAGTCACTGGCACTACTATTGTTGCAATATTAAAGCATCAAAGTCATGGTTCTACTATGACATCAATGATAAAAAGTCCAGTTTAACAACAGTTAATTTGCTTTTTGAAGCTGTATTTAACAAACAATGACCTATATGTTACATAGCCATAACAGGCTTTTGTAACACAGAGGTAAACAAACAGTCAAATCAAGTTTCAAACTTAAGCAAAATATTTTTATAAATCAAAACATTTTTTTTCTTCTCATTTTCACTCGAAACTGCATAGTAAGAACTTCATGAAACTCTACTATCATCCCTACCTGAGGGACACTGAAGTCAATTATAAACTGAAAAAAATGCTTTTATAATTCAAAAGATAGTTCCTCATCTTCATTATGAACTACTGTGTGCTATGAACTCCTAATGAAATAAAAAACACTACAGATTGTAAGGCTAACATGTTTTGCTGTTTTTGTTTGTTAATACTTTTTTCCCCCTCATTGTGCTGTAGCCACACTTTACCTTTATGTTTGATTTGCTTGGATAAATTAAAGAAACAATCAATCAATGGAATACATCTTCAGCTATTATGTTCTTATTCAAACTTCCTGAAGTTGTATTTTGTGGAGACAAGCTCCTGCACATAAGCTGGGAGCTGTCTCCCCATCACTGTAGACTGCTCCCAGTTTCCTTGCTTGGAGGAAACACTTATTGTGTTATGAAAACCATATATTGCAAAACTATTTTCTTGAAATAAAGGACGCAACTGAATCAACTGCAGTGTTTGTATTTCTAAAATATGGTGGATTTGATATATAGACTATAGACATATTACAGAAACACTGAGGAAAGTGCTGAAATGTGCATGACAAAATACAAAATGGAAAAAGTAGTTAAAGAAATACAAAGTGTGATATGCAAAATCAGCACATTTCTCCCTCCCTTCTCCATGGCTTTTACATAGCCTATACATCGTCACTCTACTCCTAGAACATTCAGAACATGCAGCTATGGTGTACATTCAGAACGTGCAGCTACGGTGGTTTGCTGTGACTGTACAGTTGTCATGTAGCTGCTCCATTCAATTTATTCAAAATCTCAGTTTCAGTGAAAACCTGAAAATATGTCTGCGGCGTTATCTTTGTGAAGTTCTAAGCCTATCATTTCCATAACTACCGCATCCACAATTATTAATCCCACTCTAAATGCTTTATCAGCTTCATCACATGAATGAATTTCATGTGATTATATGTGCAAAATGACTTTCGATAGCACTTGTTAGGGAAATTTGTATCAAAGCGCCAGTCACTCAGTTGAATACTGTGTCGGAGTGGACAGCACCAAGGTTGCACCTTGGTAAAAGCACCTGTTGTCTGTTGCTGGCGGGGAGTTTTCTGAAGAAAAAAATGGCACAGAATGCCTGTATTTATTTACTGAGGTGATTTTTATTTAAAAACTATTTTAAGCCCAGATATTTAAGTCGTGGAAAGAGGAGGATATAGCATTTATGATGTTGGAGTAATTTAAATTTTAACGAACTCAACACCCGATAGTGGCGCTATGGCTTATCTAGTGTGAAGGGAAACTCTCACTCGCTGTCTCACGGCAGGTGTATTTAAAGATTTAAATGATTATTTTAGATACTGTATATTCATCATCCAAAACTGGAGTTCAAAAGATACTGAGAAAATGGGACTTCTAACAACCATGCAATAATTGATAGACCACCAAAACTATCACCATCACAAGGACAGTACTTAAAGATTTTATCTTTGAGATAAAGGAAAAATCAACCGCCACTCTTTCTTCAGATCTGATGAAATCCACAAGTGTTTCTGTCAATCATTCAACTGTGAGAAAGGATGTGTAGGTGTCAAAAGCCACTACTAAGAAATTTAAATAAATAAAAGAGAAGAAAATTTGTACGAGTACACCGAAACTGGACACCTGAGATGTGAAGTAAGTTTTTATGGACCAATGTCTAAATTTGGGATTTTTGGAAATAAGAGAAGGCAGTACATATGTCACCAAGGCAATGAAAGACAATAAAAACAAAAAAAATGTCTACAATCATCAGTCAAGCATGGTGGAGGATTATTACAAGTTTGGGGTTGTACATTATAAAAACATCTCAACAAAAAACATTATCAATGTACAAAAATGCAATATTGGCTATCTAGCTAGCTCACACAAATTAAACAGGCTCTATTCAAAGGCAACGTTTTCAATATTTTCTAAATAATTTAATGTAACTTGGCCCTGTGTTTTTCATCTTACTGTCTGAAGAGAATGTGGTCATTCAAGCTTTATGTGTCACTAGTTAATATGTAATCAGCAATATTAGGTCAAAGTAAACATCTCACAGTATATGCAAACATAACAACTTACTGTAATTCCATAATTTGGATATGCCTGATGTCAGAACATACAGAGCGCTAATTCACCTACCTGCATGTCTTTGGACTGTGGAAAGAAACCAGAGTACCCAGAGGATTCAATTCAATTCAATTTTATTTGTATAGCTCTTTTTACATAGAACTGTCACAAAGACGCTTTACAGAGTAGCAAGGCAAGAAGAGCAAAAAGAGCAATCAAAGCAAACACCAGACCTGAACCCCCAAATAGCGAGAAGATAAACAAGACCAGGTCAAAACCTAGTATATGGCTGAACACATGTGATCCGGCCGACCAATGGTGTAACTTCATAACTCCGCCAACCAGTGGCGTAACTTCATCACTTAGTCACAGACATTCGCGTTTGTAGGGCTTGTAGACCGCTGTTTGTCCACTGTAATATCTGAAAACAATTTTGAAAATTGGCAAAATCTTGAAACAATTGAGGAAACATTAGGTAGCATTGCTTTGGAATACAGCTTATTTCATTTTGGTGAGGCAAGATAGCCTATATTGTCTGTAGTACAGTAACTTGCCGTCATTTTGATATCAATACTTTTAATGGCAGGCCTAGATTTTGCCAGTTTGAATGAATGAGTTATAGACAGTGTATGTCTTGTATGTGTGAGTATTGGCATTTTTGTACGTTGAAAATGTATGAGATAATAATCGACTGAACCACACACAAATTTGGCTAACTATTTTGAATAATTGGGGAAATTAAAGTTCTCTGTCATCCCTTTGTAATGTTTAGATAGTGTCAGATTCTGTGGAATGGTCTTTCAATCTCTGTGGGTGTGAACACTGCGTGAATATAGAATTATGAAAAGACTTTTGCGGTAGCTAGCATATACCAATATATCCTTCGTCAGGAGGAGACGAGGAGCCGAGTTGGAAGCTGCTTCGCTCGTCTCCTGCAATATTGTGACATTGAATAGAGGGAGGACAGAAAGATCGGTTTCTTGGCCACAGAGGAGACGAGGTGGTTGTAGAGAAAAGGAGGATACATTTTGAGTATTGATACGCACCCAATGTAATCTGTAAGGGGATGAAAAATACAAAAGTAGGCAACAGACCAGTAAAGTGTTATTAGCTAGCTAACGTAACTAGCTTGATAGTTCTCATTAAGTAATATTAGCAAGTGTCAAATACATTAATCCAACATTGAATAACAAAAATAACCACGCCATCTTTTTGTCTTACTACCCTCATTTTAAAAACTACAATTTAAAAAAATCTATAAATTTGTACAGATATATTTTACCACAACCTCTCTCTCTCTCTCTCTCTCTCTCTCTCTCTCGGTATCTTTCATAAAATCTCTTTACACTCTACAACTGAGAATGATGGCTTACATGCATTGACACTTGATCAACCCCTCCCATATACTCTATTAGAATGTACAGCTGATTGGTTAGGGAGGAAATCCTCCATAAGTGTCATTTTTGCAATGCAAAAATAAGAGAGCAAAAGTCATGGTAACAAGGTTATATTTGAATGGATGCTTATTGAGGCCTGGGGAGGACGAGGCTGTGGTGTCCTCCCTGCTACATTTTTCCATTGCACTAGAGGGTGCTGTTAAGGTCTTAATATTGGCAATACTTATTGGCAATAATAATAATAATTGGTTTTCTGTATCCTAAATGCTTAGAAATGGACATGAAAGTGATTTATTGAGTGTTATTTTTATGGAATTATTTATTTTTTCCTTCAAATTTTTCAGGAGGACAGCTGTGTCTTCTATGGATGGACCTCCTGTGATATACACACAACACATTAAAAAATTTCACTGTCTTAATACTTGCATACTACACCACTTTCAGACATGACTGCTATTGCGTCTCAATGCACAGTAATTGGCCTGCTGCTTTCTGTCTAAAACTAAACAGCATGTTTATGGACTTGAGAATAGCAGGTCATGCTACCTCTTAAAGCAATAAAAGTCAAACAAGCCCTTTGACAGGATGTAAACAGACACATCGTCCATAGAGAGCCATTCTTATTTTGGGACTGTTAGATAATTCATCATAAACCACCAATAAACACATAGAATGGTGAACAAAGAAGTGCAATAGTTACTTTATTTTAATTGGATAATGAATATATTAACATGCCATTGATATACTTCCCTAATAAATATTTCTTTTTGATCATTTACTGAGATGTCAGATATAATAGATTGCATCATATTTCATCTTGATCTCGTTCTGCCAAGCTGATGAATAATTAAGATGAATTATTTCAGCTTTCAGACACAATAATCAGATTCTCAGACTTTCCCCCTTATTTGCAAAGTGAAACTTTTTTAAAATGGGAACACACAAGTGTTTGTCTGGTTAAAGAAATGAGCCTATTTAAATGAAGACACAAAAAACCCAAATCCTTTTCATTTTGTGCGTTAAGTTATTGTTTCTCACAGTAGTGTTTATTTTCTCAGGCTGAATGTGTCAATTTTAGCACTGAGATGTTCTGCAATTTCCATTACAAACATTTCACTTTGAAATTATGTTGGTTGGCATGGGTAAAGCCATGCTACAATCCTCTACTAAACCCTACGGCATGACAATTGTAATCAGACAATGGGCACGAATGCTTGAAGGAACATACTGCTATTTTGGATGTTAAAGACCATTTACATTACTACAAACGTTGAGTACATCGCTGCAATCTGTGAAGCACACAACAGCCTTTTAGATTTGTAGGAGGCCAAGCACCAAGGGTGCATAGGACCCCTCTTGTTTTTGCTAGGACTATTTAGGGGTCCAAGCAGCAAGGCTACTATTGTTTTTGTTTTGTTTTTTTTTTTAATTATTTTTATTATTAGGGGTCCAAAGCAGTGAAACTTGGACAAACAATATGTATATTCACAATTTAATTTGCACCATATTATATTTCTATGCCACTATGAATTGGAATTGTTTTCAAAAACATATATTTTGTAATTCCCACAATAGTTTTCCAATCTTCACTAAATTTGGCTCAAACAATCTTGGGAGTATCCTGATAATGCCTTTTCAACAGCCTTTTGACATTCAAGACTATTCACGTACACAACAGGCCAATGGAACTTTTGGGTAGGCCCAGGACAGGACATTTCTGAATATTAGGCTGCATAAATCATGACTGCAATGCCTGATTGCCATGAACCTTCAGAACTTTTATCAAAAACATTGATTTGTTGTACCAAATTTGGTGCAGTTGCTGCAGTAGGTGAAACTATAACAAGCTATTTTGTTTTATTAGTTGATGAATTAATAATTTCATAGAACCCATACCTATACGTACCCATTGATTCTCACCAAATTTAGCATACATAAATTGTAAAGGAACTTTTCATACATCAAAAGATGGCCACAGGCCTGTAGTTTAAATTTAGGAACTAAGGCTGACTAAGGTCAAAATATGCATATGGCCACAATTTAGGGCATTTACAATTATATTTCAGGGAATGATAGATTGTGGATGATTGTGGATGCCCATGCACAGACTAGTAGCATTAGAGTGTGATATGGCCTGTAGGGGGTGTTTTTTGCTAAATACAAATTTTCATTTCCTCCCTAAGCTCAAATTGTATGAAATTTGACAGGAACCCTCAGACAGCTTCCCTGAGAAGCACATCTCCCTCAGTCCTAAATTCTTTAAAAAATGTAATATCAATATGCCTACAATGTGGAAAACATATTTGACCACACTTACTTTAAATCCTGCCTCTATTCAATTTTTAAAAATTGAATAGGGACCTACGTAGTTCATGTGTATCAAATATTGTGTCACTACCAGCCTAGGTAGCACTACAGAACCACTTCAAAATTGTTTTTTTTTTCCAAATGATTATTACAGATGTACCCTTATATCTCATACACACCAAAGTTTGCAGTCCATGAGAAGTACCCCCCAATGTGCTATGGCTCACCTTTGGTGCTTGGCCCCAAACCAAAGCTGCTGCTTACTTGAATTTGTTTTTCCTAACAATTTGTATACCTTCCGGTCAGCCATTGGCTTCCATTCATTTCCATATGGTATGAAAATCAGCTTGCTGAAACTTGAAAGTAGCTTGAGATAAGTCATCTATCATCATGAAAATGACATTCAAATTATATTGTCAAAATGTATTTATTGTTGCATAATAATGCATTTTAAAGTACAGATTGATATGAAACTAGCCTGGCTAACTTTCAAGAAGGGAAGTCAATTTTTATTTTTACCAAACAGGAATTGCATTGCTAGGGAACAGCATCAATCCTCTCTCTTTGATTGGATGAATATTGGATTGCAAGAAGATGAAAATGTAAATACAGAATGGAACCTTTCACCGTAACATTTTCTGTAACTTTTTTTGATGACATTCTCTGTAATTACGTTGTGCTTTGCTAACTGTCAGTCACAACACATTTCCTGAAGATGCCACCTCAACAGAATGTTTCTCTGCTAGAAAGTAGTTCATGGTGAAAAGTCAGGGGAAAATCAAACTGCAAAATCAAACAGACTTTTTTAACCCTGATTGTTTGCAGGAAATTTGGAGTAAATGGGCTTTAACATCCAAAACACTGGTATGGTCCTTTAAGGGCATAGGACACAGAATAATCAGATGGCAACCTATGCCTATTTTTATACATACAGTATAAGTACTAAATCAAAATGAGTGAGACATAGATTACTACAGAAGTGGCACAGAGGTATCAACTATACATCAGAGCCAAGTGTTCCCTATTAGGTGACATACATAAAAAGCACACTTGTTTTACCTTATAAGAACTGCAGTATCCCAGCATGCTCAGGTGCATGTACAAACATGCTGGGCAGGCCTACTTACCTTTAATTATGGTCAGCATGGTTAGTGGACAAGGCTTCAGTGACTTTGAAAGAAGGGTGATTTCAGGACATGTTTGGCAGGAGATGATGAAGTGAAGACAGCTCAACTTTCTTGTTTCCCTTGGAATCTCATTTAAGGACATGGAGAGAAAGACATCATCAAAAAAGGGCAACTGTGGTTGAAAGCACATGCTCCTGGACTGTGATGTTTATGCATTAGGTCGATGTACATGGCTTAACAGACCAGCAACTCTAAATCAATTGACTACAAATTTCAATTTCAGGCGTGAGCAGGCAGTTCAAGAACAGTCTGTGAAGAACTGCGCAGAGCAGGACACCATGGTCGGGTTGCAGTGCGAAAATGACTCATTACAACCAGCAATGCATGTTTGAGAGTCAAGTGGTGTAAACAGCACAGGTAATGGACTACCAAGCCGTGGAATGTGATATGATGAATCATCCTTCATCCTGTACTTTCTGGACACCTAAATAAGCCAATAGGCCTGATTTCTTGGATCCAACAGTGAAGGGTTTTGGTAATTCTGTAATGGAGTTGGTGCATTTTCCTGGCATGGGTTCAATACACTCATCCCTTGAGAAAGCAAGGTCACTGCTAATTTCTACCTAAAGATACTGAGGGATCAAGTTCATCCCATAATGCAAAATTGCTGCCCTGCTGGGATGGGTGTCTACCAGGATAAGAATGCTCCATCCACAGAGCACATTCATTCATCAAATGGTTTGACGAGCATGGAGAACAATATTGTTGATGTGCCGTTGCTTACTTAGCCAAGTGGTGTGTGAACTCAACCAAGCTTTTATAGGAGATTCTGAAATTATGTCTGAGACATAGTTTTTCGCCTCCACCAACAAGATTTACCTTCTCTTGTAAGAGAGATGTTGGTGGATTCTATCCCACAGTGGATACAAGCTGTTTTGTTTGTTACAGCACCCTATTAATGAACTTCATATTTGTGTTTCCATCTTATTTGCCCCTTTCTGTAGTTACTGTACACATACCATCTGTATATGTAAAATACAGTAATGCTACATACACATATTGCTGTTTCAGTTAATATGCTATTAAATATTAACCATATATGATCTTTCCTAAAGCAGTTAAATCATTTAATAAGCTTGTACTAAATATATAATATCTTTTTTGGAATTGTAATGCTTTTTTTAGGAGCTACGCTAGGCATATGAATGTTAGAAACAGGTATTAATTGAATGGTACAGCTGAACTTATCTGAATGTTTTGTGAAGCTTGTTCTAAACAATTACAAATAAAGGAACATTTTGTTAATAAATAAACTTTTTAAATCATAGGCAAATTATGTTATCATAGTAATTGGCCATTTATGCCAAAAATGGCATTGCTTGGCAATTATTTACAAAACAACCTACGTAATATCAGTAAAGGAATAATTTTATACCAGACATTCTAGAAGTAAAAAATATTTGGCTGCACATTTTTTCAATTTTCAGTTGCCTTTTGTGGTAGAGTAGGCTTCCATGGCTCATGAACTCTGAAAATGATCGACCAACTAAAATCAACTCTCATCCTTGACTATTTTATTAGAAAGGCAAGCATTGAAGCAGCGTGTGCTCGCTTCTCTTGGTGCATTGTGCCTCTTCCTTTTTGTGCATACACAAGGAAGAGGACTTTAGCCCAGTCAGGGGTGTACTGTATGTTAGGGACCTTCATCTCAAAGCATCTTCCCCACCCCTTTTATCACTAAAATGAAGTGTATTTATGATCTGGTCCATGGGCCTTGAACGAGGCAAGTCATTTTCTCTTTCTGACACATTCTGAAATATAAACTCATATTTGATGCCAAAAGAATACATTTTTCCCCCTGCTTCTGTCACTTAGGTTAGTGTAATGATTTGCTGGAAAAATAACCCCCTGGCATGTCTCTGCAGAAAAACATCAGGAACCACTCTTTCTTTTTTTGATGCTAGGACTCCTAATAATATTTTATGAAAAGGCAGCTTCAATAATAGTATGCTTTGTGTGCAGATTTTCTATGATAGCTTTCATTACCTCAGAGGAAGCCCTGGCATCAAATAAATAACGCACGGTTTTTGTTGCCCTCTCTTCTTTGAAGCACAGATTACTTGGTATAAAACATGATTATTCTGTTAAAGTAATGCTGCAAGCAAAATTCAGTAAATCTGCTGTGTACTCCCAAAACATCTGCACAAAAATAAGATCCTTGAATATGCAGCCCACAACCACGCAGGAAGCATTTCCTGTGTGAATAATCATATACCACCATAAATGGGAGCTTTCTTGAGAGTTAACCATGTCTTTTCAGGAAGTGTGTTCTAGATTTTAAAATGGGTAGGCACAAACAGATTATAAATAAAATCTCTCCCCGTACACATTTATACATCCACATTGGATAATTGATGGTGACAGCCATTGAATAACATGTGGCTCATATAGTATATCTGAACAAAAAATGTTTTTAACATACAAAAATGCCAAGTTACTCACATATACAAAGCAATATAATAATAATTAAACATGCTGCTACCCAATGTTTCCTAAATTATTTCAAGTAACTTGTGCCCTGTATTTTTTCATCTTACCATCTGAAGAGAATGTGGTAATTGAAAGCGTATGTCACGTCAAAGTATCAAATGACAATTATTTATAGTGGGAATAATCTTGCTGAATTATTTTGGCTGTGTTACACCAATTTTTTGTTTTGTTTATAATGACTACACAATATGTTTGAACAATTGCCTGCATCCACTGCTTTGGGTGTATGATAAGCACATCTTGAATAAAAAGCATGAATAAAATAGTTTTGTTTAGAAAATTCAGTTCAGAAATATATTTTGTTAAAGAAGAAATTATACTATTGTACTTATTTGGTGAACATTTATTTGACTATCAAGCTTCTATTACATTATTGAGAAAACATATGGGTGGATTGGTTTGTAAGGTGCAATATTTATTTCATAGGCCTAAATAATTATCATTTTTATATGTATTTATGTATCCCCTCCCCCTTCTGCCATGTGAATGATTGAATGTTTCTTAGTATGATTGTGTGTTTGTAAATGTGAATATTATAAGCTGCCAGGAAAATGTTGTGATGGAGATAATGAAGTATTGCATGTAGACATGTATGGATGTACAGTATTTGCAATATTTTACAATCACAAATGTAGTCGCTTGCACTCCCCCTGCAACCACTACCCACCACAGGTGCAAGGATCCACCCACCACAAACAACCAAGACACAGGGATAAGGTAAGCAGAGTCTTTATTGAGTTTATAATAAAAATTGCAGAAAAAAAAAGCAAATCCAAAAAAAACCCAAGTTAAAAAGTCTACAGAGCCTGTTCCTTCCTGGCCACCCGAACCCAAACTGCCGCAATCCCCGCTCTCTTATCCCTCTCCCTGCGTCTGAGAAAACAAGCGGAAGCTGTGTGAGCTTGTTCACTGGCGAAGCAAAGGAAACCAATTAACCCCAGTCCCAGTGGCGTAGGTTTCGTTTGAACATTGGGGGGGACACATTAAGCGGGGGGTCTAAGGGTCCTCTCCCAGGAAATTTTGAGCGTCAAACACTTCATTTCCTGCATTCTGGTGAATTTTTATGCACCAATTTGTGTTTCTGCATTCATTTATGGTGGAAATGCTTCTTTCATGTTTTTATTGTGGGGGGGGGGGGGACAAATGCACATGTTCTAAATACTGTGGCGGCTTGTCAGGCTCACCTCCTGACAGTAGCAAATGTAGAAGAGCTTGTACATTTTGTAAAATGAACTTTACAAGCAAGAATAAGCATATCCTGGTGTATAAGTGTTGTTTAAAAAATTAATTTAAATGATGTCTTCTTCCATGTGGCAAATGTTTTTTATGTGATACTTTGTGACACTTAAAAGTTAGAATAAGCACAATGTGTTCAGATGGTAAGATGAAAAAACACAGGGCCAAGTTACTTTAAATAATTTAGGAAACATTGGGTAGCAGTATTGCGTTGAAATACAGCATGTTTCATTTGTGTTCGCTAAGATAGCCAATATTGTTTTTTTGTAACTTGCCGTAATTTTGATATCAATATGGCAGGCCTAGATTTAGCAAGTCTTAACGACTTATAGTGCTTTTTATATGTGAGTCTAGTTTTTGTGTTTATACGGTTTATAAGGCATTTTGATATGCTTACAGTAGGTGTAGGTAGGCTAGAACTCCTCTTTTCTCTCTTCCTCAGCTAGCTTGCTGACCTTACGAATGGACACTTGACATTGGACAATAGCATACACAGACATATTTCCCAGCAATCTTTGCATATCGAAAAATAATAGTAGTACCAAAGAAATTACCACAAATTATTACTTTGAATAGTTTAAATAATATGTTTTCTGCAAAATAGGCATACAGATTAAGTTTTACATGATCACAAACTATTGTACAAAGAACGTGTACGAACCATGACAGAGATGAGTTTGCTTATGGCACCTACATAAAACTGTATTTTGCAATGCTCAACAAGTGTCTCAAATGTAATTCAGAGTTGTGGGAATATTCTGTTTCCTCGTAAATTACTGCAATGTTATGTGTTTATGTGTTAAGTTTTTTAATGGGGTGTTGTCGACATGTCAGACGTGATTGTTTGTATGTTGGTAGAGAATAGGGCTAGCTAACATTAATCTAGAAGCGTGGCATTTTCAGGTAATGTTAGCTAAAGTAAATTATTCAAAAAAACCATCAATCAGTAGAAACGCCACAGCGGTCAGCTTTTTGAAGTTTTTAAGAAAACCAATATATTTGACGTTATGAAATGCATATGGCTCCCCATTTGTGACTTTTGATAAATATATGCAGTGAACATTCTGATATATTCTGAATGTCAATAGTACATGAGGGAATGAAGTTATAAACACAAACTTAGAGTGAGAGCACCTATTAACGACTGGGTTGTTTGACAGACAGGAAAACATAAACATATTTGCATATATGAAATAGGCAAAATATCAGTAACAACATGTATTTATCTTCTGTACTGTAAGTTACTTCATAGAATCAGTTGGGTTCTGATACTGGTCAGAGTACGTTACCCATAAACATCTATGATCCTTCACAACAACAAAAAATAGATGTCAGCCACCATATAACCTCACAGTCCAGATAACCTTTTTTTCATGTTGTTTCTCAGCATCCCCAGAAACTTAAGTGTTTTGGAAGTATTCCCTGGATTTCCCTTGAAAGTAATTTTTTAGTCGCAATAAATATTACAGATTGTACAATGCTGTAGTTTTTTTCAACTTAAAATATTTTGATTTGTGGATGGTCAATCATGTTAATTTTAACTAGAAAGCTAGCGGTGTTCAATGAATGTGGCATTTCAATATTTAGATTCAATATTTTAAAATATTACTGACATAATTTTTTTTCCATGACTAAATGATAAGCATCGGGGGATGTTACTGCTTAGTATTCTCCTATAATTTTGACAGAACTTGCTTGGTACAATAAATATGTTCTAAGATTACTTGGGGGATATTCTCAGCATAATTTAATTTCACAACCAAATAAGAATCTACATTAAATTTCCCTTTGTGTAATTGAAACATTTTGTCTTAGCAGGGAATGTTGCCAGTAAGTTTATATGCAACCTGCCCAGGATGTTTTCAGAGATTTTGAGCCAACTTGTTTGGCTGAGGGAGTCTGAAATGTTCCAAGATGTTTTGAAAACATTTTCACCATAAAATTGTATCCCAAAACAAATTGGAATCTAGGTTAACATTCTAGAAATGCTGTGTGTTTGTTGAACAAGTGTGCATACCTTTTTTGGCAATGACATAAGAGAATGAGTCTTCAATGGCAACTATGTGACCCTCTTTAAACACTGAATCACAGAACTGGCTTTTCTCAACCTCTTTCTATGTAAATGTATTTCAGAAGTATCCCACAGCTTATTATAACTGTGAATACAGCCTACTTGAATACCATTGGTTGATGGAATCAGAAATAAAGACAGTAAGCCTGGCAGTGATGAGGTTTGCAGCATCCAGATATGATTCTCCATGCCAGTAAGTTCTGTGTTGGTAAAATTCTCAGATAGCATTAGCCAGAGAGTAGAGAGGATGGCAGGCCAGACCCACAGTTTAACTAGAGCTCTTGTGCCCGAAGCATCTGCCATCTCACAATGCCGAGCAAATTCCAAGCAAAACCAAACCGTAATAAAATGGACCCATCCAAATTTGTGAATTGGTTATGTTCTGATACTAGTTAAAGTTCATATCCATAAATATCTATGAAGTGAATCCTGTTTAACAAGGGCTCTTGTGCGTGAAGTGTCTGCTCTCTGCCATCCCACAATTCTGTGCTTCACATCTGCAGATTCATTAGTGAAGGGCCATCACGGGTCACCCTGCATTTCGTCATGCCCTGCACCCACATCAACAAAGGCTTGTGGTCATTTACACCACCCACTGCCTTTCCCAGTGGAACATTGGCAAGGACAAATCCCTTTTCAGAGGCCACAGGCTGCATAATGCAGCACGCTGAAAAGAGTCTACGCTTTTAAACTTTGCAGAAGTACATGCATTTGCTCAACAGCAACATGTGCATATGACTTGTGTGGGAATACGGGAATGTTGACCACAGTATGTTTCACCCATAATAGGCAGCCATTTCTCCCCTGAATGAATCAGCCACTCCTAACTGGCCCAGATCACTGCTATGAACAACATGGAGGATTTTTGACAGGAGGAAGTCAGAGAGAATTTTAGTCTTCATTCCAGACTACATGGAACAGGCAGCCATACACAGCAGCACTAAAATAACTCCACTCCACTCCATTGTTGACGCAACACCAAAACCAAATGTTTTGAGTGTATAATGCATGCAAGTTATTTAAAAGGATTTGATCACTTATATTTCTGTATAACACCTGCTATTTTTTCATTCTAGTCACATTTAAAATGAACAGATTTCGTAGTAGTTTTGGAAAATCTGAAAAAACTGCTGTAGAGGTTTGATATTTTTCCGTTTTCAACAAAATTTTTAATAAATCTATATTTAAAACTGAAGGTCAATTATTATGCAACAGGTATTTGCGTGAGAGACTTATCCGAGCCTGGTGATGTTTGGAATCTTTTAAAAAGCCTTTGACCAGGAGTTGCTTTAAAAGACCATTACAAATATTTCCGCTATGGTATGGTAGCATTTTTTGGAACAACACTGACATCTTGTGCCCAATTGTGGTATTGAAATAATATAATTTCTGCTGCAGGAAGATTCAAAAGGTCTCGTTCAAACAATCTTTTCAATCTTTTTCAATTATTGTGTTGTAGACGTAACACTACCTGCACTAGCCGAAACACGTGCAATATAAGCTTGATATGTGATACTCTAGAAGTAGAGGTTTGCCTTGGCTCGTTTTCTTTAATTTCCGAATTGTCCGATCCATCAAAGTTTGAAAGCACACAGTATTGTTCAATATTGTTCTTTAACCAACGACAGTTCATACTATTCATATATGAACTGTAGGCTACTGATGCAAAAATATGAAAGACATCACTAAACCGTCCCCCCGTTGTTCTCTCTCTACAGTGTTGACAAGAAATCCATTTTGTTGGCGATGTGACACAAATAACGATTCTTATTACAGACCCTGTATTGCATATAAATCGGGCTTGTATATGAATCATAACCGTATCAGCATTGCGTCATTAGCGCATTTATTTCCAGTCGGCATTCCCCAAGCTTAGCTGCAGGGTTTTATCTTCATAATCAAACATTATTGTATCATTCATCGAGAGCCTGCTGGGAGTACTATGGTTTTACAGCACGAGCACGCTTCTCATTATTAAACTTTAATTAAGTACATGGAAGAATAACCTTCCGTTTCCAAGGCGCCCACCCCACGGGGGTTTACGCCCGTCAATACAGCCTACATCCTTGGTTTCCGCCTCTCATTTATAAATCTAATTTTGGCCTGTAAACCAAGTAGTCTTGTCTGTAGTTAAGCAAGCCCGCACCAAGCTTTGCACAGCTATCAATAGTGGTATGACTACAATCAATCATTTGAAATTGGGGCCATGGGAAAAAAGCTCCCCAATTGTTTAAACATATCCCTGCGCACTCAGGCACTTAATACCTACTTGCACATTATAAGCAAATTTACGTTTCACACCACAGTACGTCACCCAAGTGTGTACCCAGCACACCAAGCCAAGTGTGGAGAAATGGGACAGCCCCAAAGAACCAGAAGTGCACTTGCACTGTGGGAAATAGTTGTTAAAATGTCAGCAAATCAGTCCTAAACAGAGTTAAGGTGGGCAACGGGGGCTATTTCCATTTCTGGTTTTCATGCCAACCCCTGGACATAACTACTTAATTAGCCCTACCATTGACACCATCTGACATTTTAGCTATATTTTGCAAAAAATGCATGAATGAGAGCCAAAGACTGTTCTTGTGTCCCTGATTTGAAACATTTTACTTTAATCTAATCTGAGTGAATCAGTGTTGGTAAATAAATACAATTAGCCCATTTACTCAAGGCAAAGGTAGAAACAAAAATCAGCATACACACTGGCCCTGCAGAACCTTCTAACCCAGGGGCAGAAGGTACCTGTACAGAACTGGTATGGGGGGGGCATTTTTTTTAATTTTTTTTAATTTTCCAGCTGTCTCAATTATTTCTGATACATACAAGAGAAGCTACATTACTTTTTTTAATGAGTTTATTCACAGATTCAAATAAATGCATTCGACACAAGCCATTCAACATGAATTCAACCAACAGTCAGCCAGTTTACACAAATATCTTTCACGTATATAACCACTGATCAAAGCATAAGATCAAGATACAACCTCTCTCACTCTGATGCACTCCTCTGCTGATATATAGGCTAAAACACAATGCCAACCTGAGACAAAAAAAGACAATGCAAATCTGCCCAAATAGCAAATGTTTAAGATGGGAATTTTTGTCTGTTTGTGGTAAACACATAACTGCTTCATGTTCATAAACCAAATCTGGAGATTTATGTTTGTGTGTGTGTGTGTGTGTGTGTGTCTGTGTTCTTTTCTGAAGTTGCAGCCAGGTCTTAGCACTGCTAGTACCCCATTGTGGCCACGGTCCTGATTTTAAACAAATGCACAACATTCATACCACTTAAAACAAGCGGGGGCCCACAAGCCAGTCTCACAGAGACAATGGTCTGTGCCTGTAGTCGCCACGGAAATGAAGCCCACTTCCGAAGCATCAAGATTTTAAAATAATAAGGCCAAGTATCATTGTATGCAAGTGCCATTAAAAAAAGAAAGAAAAAAGTGCATTCCTCTTGCATAGTTTCTCATTTGCAAAACGATCTGGTCACTCGATGGAACAGCAGCACTGAAGTGTTGTCTGCACTGAGGACTTGGAATGAAAGTGACTTTTAGGTTTTACAAGCTTAAATTAAAATAAAAACAAAACATGAGTTTTTATTATTAGGTGCATCACATGTTCAGCTCATTTTTTCCTGAAATGGTACGGATTTGTCAGCCGTTCGGTCTCCGATTTTACTGAACACAGCACAGCTGAAGAAATTAAGAGTAATACGTGTAATTACGTGCAGCGCTCTCCAGAAACAGATTTAAAAATAACACATGCGGTAAGAAATGACTGGCCTTTCTTTCAAGGAAATGAATAAAGACCCTCCCTCACACTGGAAAGTTCTTGTGGCCGAAGGAGAATTCTCCTGGATCTGTCACAGGGTCTATTTAACAATGTGTTAAACAGATCAGCAATCTGATTTGGACCCCACTGGAGGGCAAAAAATAAAAATATGAATTCACAGACATTTGGCCTTTTTTCCTCCTGGTGGAATGTTCATTTAGGACTCGTTATTGACATGTTGGACAGAACTAATCGTGGTTTTTTCCTTTTCAGAGACATTCACCCTTCATAGTGAAACAAAAATGCATGGCCACCAGAGTCGCATCATCGTTGACCAAGCCACACAGGTTTTTTGTAAGTCTAGAAGTAGTGGTATGCCTTGGCTCAACCCCTTGCCAACACACGGGCACTTGGACAGGATAACATTCCCAGGATCTTTGGCAACTGACAGTGACGCAGATAGAAGTAAAATTCCAGTGGAGGCGCTTTTAATTCTGCAAAAAACTTTCACATTCCAGGCCTGAGCGAGTAAGCTCTGCCCAGAGTGGCTGAGAACCACCCCACAAACCAGTAGACTCTGCCCCAAGCCTAAGAGAAACCCTGAGAAAGGCTGTATCCTATTGGATAACTGGTGAGAAAGTGGTAAACTCTCTTTCATAACACGCCAATGGCCACCCCAATGTATACAACCTTACAAAAATAAAAATAAACACTTCAATACTCCAATGCTAAAGTGAACAACAGCTTTACCACCACACTAAACAGCTGGTGGAAATAAGATTGGACAACGCAGGTGTAACATGCCACCTGGGTCCAGGCACCACATGAATGATAACGGACTGTGACAGTGGAAGTGGAATAGTCAAATCTTCCCCATTAACTGGTCAGCACAAGTATGCCATACCCAATCCTACAGATATGACAAGATTTTGGGCAAGTTACAAATAAACTGGAGTATATACAGAAAAGCAGGCATTATAAACGTACTTTCCACCCAAGATTCTCTGACCATTCCTTTATCACAAATGCAGAACTGTTCTTTACCTATCTTCATCAGTAATGCAGAACGGCTCTTGTAGTGACAAACAGCGCAAATCAAACTGTTGGACCAATCTTTGACTCATAGCTGAAGCCACTTGAACTGCTTAGAGGGTCCAACTGAAAAGGCAAAAACGAGAATCTGACAATTGTCACTTCGACTTTCGGTTTGAAACAGCCTGCTGAAATTCTTTGGTTTGTTCGGTAAAGGTTTAATGGAACCACAGAGTGCACAGGTTTCTCACCACCGGTGCCCTCAGAGGTGGGAACTGCGCGACTCAGCAGAACATGGTCTGACCTGACATCATGGCCAACCTGCTCTGTCACTGTAGGACATTTGACACAGGTAACTGGGAACACATTTTCCCTTATCCAGCAAAATAGAATCTCCATCACCGTAACAGCAGCTAGCATCCTATTTGACCTAACAGAGATCACAAAGTTCAGACGTAACCCAACACAGACAGCTTGAATGACATTCACTCTAACGCAGATAGGTCACATCACATACCCTAACACAGACAACTAACATTGTATTCACCCTAACGCAAGTATCACATTTGGCTGAACGCAGGCAACGTGCGCGTTTGCCTTAGCACAGACAGCTAAATTCACATTTGATACCAATACCTGATACTACTAAAGCACCAACCTCACTTCCTTTAGCCTCATATACATAGGACAGATTTTATCACTTGAAAGTCTAAGATGCAGAAACTCTCATCACTAGACTGCAGAGGGGAAAATGTAGAGCAAAACAAAAGACAAAACATCAAGCCTTCACCATAGCAACGCCACAAGAGAGCTTCCTGAGAAATAGATCAAAATATAAGTAAATGCCCGTCTCCCTCATTCTCCCGTCTGGCATGTGATTCGGTGCAGTCTTTAGAAACATGGAGGCACTCAAGACCACTCAGTACTAATATACGAAACCCCTTGACTGGTCCTTTTGATCATCGTCATCAACTTCATCATCACCATCATCATCTGAAGGCTCTTCAGAGGGATCCTCCATACTCCAGCTTTATGGAGAGGACAGACCTGCTCAACAAACAAGGCCTGGTGGTGGGGGGGAGGGTGGTACGAAGGCAAAAGGAAGGGTTTTGCTCTCCCAGGCCCCCAGATGCAGGCCAAAAACGTTCGCAGCCTCGTAAATCAAGCACGCAGAGACGGACACAGATACAGCAGACAAACGGCAAACGAACTTGCAGCTAATTTGCGCTGATCTGTGAGCGACAGGAAAGCAAACTGTGCAAAATAAACCCACCCTTTGCACGGCGAGTGCTGACAGCTGGCTGTGGAAAAAGCTGTCCCGGAACTCACAGCCCGCTAACGTTAGCTACCGAGCTAATATTGAGCAAACACAACACAAATAAAGGGTTAGTTCACACTACAGGAAAATGAACAATAGAACTTCAAAACAAAAATATGTGTAATAGTCATAAAAGGACAGATCTGTCATGTCACAGGGCACAGGGCATGGCAGGCAGGGGTATGGTCTACACAGCCACGCTAAAGCTCTGCGCCTCCCTGTAGAAGTGCTGGGTGGGGTCGTTGAGGAGGAGGGCGGAGTCCAGGGCGGGGCTCCATGCACGGCCCAGTCCTAGGGACACCTCCTTGATCAGGTGGTGCAGTGGTTCCTCTTCCAGGACTTGCACCTGGTCGGGGTCAAAGTGGATGCTCTCCTCCGGAACCGCGAGCACCTTCAGGCTGGAGCCGCGCAGGCGCGCGATGGCGATGAGATTGTGCGCCCACACCGTGTAGCCTGCAGAGGGAAAACCACACTCCTTTACTCTCCTTTACTTCATGCTTCGTGTTACCAAGGCATTACACTTCACTGGCCTTTGCCAATGTGCAAATACAGGACTGTGCATCGCCCAAACATATTAAAAATTACAAATAGAAGGGTGGACTTGAAGTAAGCAGGCTTCTTTAAACAGCTGTTTTAATGATAACAGAAAAACATATTTTCCTTATTTCTCTCTCACACAGACATGCACAGGACACATACCAGACACTAGCAGTAATTCACACACACACACACACACACACACACACACACACACACACACACACACACACACACACACACACACACACACACACACACACACACACACACACACACACACACACACACACACACACACACACACACACACACACACACACACACACACACACACACACACACACACACACACCGTGGAGCAGGAGCAGAGAGAGGCGCGTGCAGCGCCAGGCCAGCAGCACCAGTGGGTCCTCGTTGCGGTTGTCACTGAGGTCGGGGAAGCGGGCGTTGTCGCGGACCAGGCTGAAGTGTGTGAGGGTTTTGTGGTACTGCTGGGAGACCAGCTCCAGGGCCCCCGCAGAGCAGGCCGCATAGCTGTCAAAGTGGAGCTGCTCCAGCGGCAGGCTGGGCTTCAGCACCCTCAGCAGGTCCTCGCTGCGCCCGTCCAGCGCCATCAGGTACACCCTGAGGCCCACGCTCTGCCGCACCAGCGCCTGCCAGTCCTCCTCGGTGGGCGGAGCCTCGGGCGGGGCTGTCCCGCCCAGCAGCAGGGAGAGTCGGAGGAGGGGGGCGCGGCCACCGTCTGACAGGGCTTGACACATGGCCGAGGAGAAGTGGCGGAAGTCGAGCACCAGGGAGCGAAGGTTCGGCAGCCTCTCTAGCTCTGGGGGGCAGAGCAGGGGCGGGGTCCGGTCGTCAGACGGGGGTGGGGTCTGGCCCTCCAGTGGAGGCAGGGCATGGCCGTCAAGGAGGCTCAGGTGCTCCAGAGACGCGGCGCTGAGGTTGGACAGTGACAGGAGCGAGCGGGACTTAACCATACCCAGCATGAAGGCACATCCCAGCCACTTCAACTGCCTGCTGCTGGCCAGGACCTGCTCAAAGAGCTGCTGGATCCTACAGAGCAGAAACAGAGAGATAAATCACATTAAACACTGAACTAGCATCAAAACTATGCTGATCTTAGGTCTTAGGTCCCTCTCTGAAAGGTCCAAGAAAGTATTTTTCAGTTTGTTGTAAATTATCCATCAGGATCATAATTCTTTCAGTCACGTTACTCCAATGTTCATGTTAATGTCCCCCCCCCCCCCCCCCCCAAGTTGACAGTGTTCATATTCAAGTCCAAATAATGTACCTATGCTAGTTATGTCTCTCATTGTATTGGTTTGCCATCCTGTGAACATAACGGCCAATTAACACAGCTCAAAAGACGGTCAAATGTAATTCAACATTTAAAATTGTAAAATATACTTTAATATATTCAAACTTGTTTTTCAAATAGAATATTCAATGTTATTTTTTGGACAATGTTGACAGCCCTAATTTTCTGTATAATTTATTTAAGCTTATCTTGCCAGCCCAGGAATTGTTTTACTGATTTTAAGCCAAGCTGGGTGTTCTTGTGCGTGGGCTAGCTCTAGAGTAATTTTAAAAAGGGGATTCAATGCAATGAATCAACTGAAATTGCAGGGCGAGTGAAATGCTGGATGACCAAATGGCCAGAGAGGCAGTTGACCGGAGTTACGACCTGAACCAAAGTGTTAAGAACCACAAGTGGAACCGAGACATCTGGTTAGTTCTTACACCTAACATACATTAAATGCAAAGTTTTACCCCGAGGCTACTCACATGAACGGAGATCCATCTCCACTTCAAGCAGAAGAAATCTTACAAGTTTAACTAGCGTACTGAAAGCTGTAAATTAGCCTGCCAGTCATGGAAAATGTCAAGTCAGGGGGGAAAAGACAAGAAACCGTAACACAAAAGTGCACAGAAAACAAGAGGATGGCTGGCGGGCCAAGAGTAATAAACAGAAACACGGAGAAGTCAAGCCAGCGTAGAATGCCTGCTTCCCCTCAGTAAAATAACAAAAGAGAAACAGCCAAAAGAAAACTGCAAATAAGCCGGGACCACCACCGACTCTAACATTTTTATAAACGTCTCAGTTAGAAACTCAATTGTACGACTAGCCACTTGCGTGTGCGGTTGAAGTGTCTATTGGGACCCCTGGAGGATAACCATTGAAATACAAGTTTATTAAATAGTTATTTCTATACGCAGTTCTGTTACTGAAAATGTTATACAAAAAAAAATAAAAAATTGTGGTTTTAACATAGTAATTTTTATGTTGATTAAATTTATGTCTATCGTTTGCTCTTTATGTTTATGTAAAAATGTAAAAATTACATTGTGTATTGAGGGCTGGTGAAAATTAACGAGGGCTAGCAAGTTTCACTCCTGCATGCAATTATTTGATTTTACAACTTTACAAAGTGTATACTAGAGTACTTCACTCTGTACAAGAGACACTTGCTGCCAATAACCATAGTCTCCATAAATCACAGCCAAGACTCTGGCATCAGCAAGTGAAAATCGGAATGTCTGAATGTGAACTAAAATCTGGAAGCACCTGTGCCAGTTGCATTTTTTTTAAAAGGAGGAAAAAATACCAGTATTTCACACAACAGACATCATGGCTGATCTGACATGAAAAAATAGTAGGTGTGACATATCCAACATAAAATCTTCAGGATACATAATTGAGGTACACGGTTCACCCTGTCAGCCAGGAGAAGATTAGGCTAATTGAAATATGTTTAATTTTCCAAACCCAGCAGTTTTAACCGTTAACACTCTCGTTGACGTCCGTTGAATCCTGAACACAAGTGCATTAACAGTTAAAACGCCTCACTTACCCAACATGTAAAATATTTTTATTTGATTTAATTTGGTAATTATTATCAAAGATATGAATTATCAATCAAATCGCCAAATTTGTTGATAGGCAGAGCCAACTGTTTGGATCAACCTTTATCAAAATGTACAACTCACAACCAGATTAAAATGAAGAAATGCATTAAGTTACAACAAATATTCACGTCTAATCTAAAGACGAGGTTCAACTACCTCAAAACAATTAACAAAGGTTACAGACATGGACAGTCACACAAGAAATGAATGAGAGATAGATATCAAACCACAGCTTTTGTCCCAAAGTGATCCAAAATTCAGAATGAAAAAAACAGCAGAATAGTCCAAAAGAACCAAAGATGGAATGCAGAATGGCAAACCTTGAAGCCCACTTCCAACTGTTACAAAACTACCTCCTTCTAAGTTTCCCAAACCTAACTAAAAACTAAAAGAAAGCTGACATGTTAACTAGTGAAAAAGAGGAAAAAGAGGAGGGGGCAGGGGCATGGACACCCTCTCTGACACACACACAGACACACACAGACACACGCAGACACACACAGACACACGCAGACACACAGACTCACCCTCAGATAGTAACCCCCTTGTTCCTGCTCTGTCTTATCTCCAGGCTATGCTGGCTGAGCACTTTGAAGCTTCCTATGACTGAGAAATAGGGTTGGGTCGGTTTCCGATTTTGCCAATCCAGTCTGCAAGCTTAAACCGGTTTGATTTTATTTGAACCGACTGAACCGGCATTTGTCATTATGAGACGTTCTGGCAAATTGAATAGTAGCCTACATCAGCAATCTGTGCCGACGGCGCTAAATCCAACTTGTAGCCTATTGCATTAGTAATAAGCGATATGATAACGTGACTAACGTAATAGTATGTTTGCTTATAAACAAAGCCACTAGTGTCTGAGTGCAAAAAAAAAAAAAAAGCATTGACAGGCCGTATGCAATTTAGTGCCGAGGCCGGCAACAAGGAGATCAAATTTCAGTAGACCAATCAAAGGTGGGTGGGGGGATGACGATGCGCACGTGCACGCGCACGGTGTGCTGTTTACTAGTAAGTTCATGGGTTTTTTGGGGTGTGAGACGAGACATGGCAGAGTTAGTGTCAAAGAAAATGAAAACTGCACCAATATGGCAACATATTGGATTCGAAGCCGACGAAAGAGGTGTGCCGAAAAACAGATGAGGCAATGTGTGAACACTGCATGAAAAAAGTAATGGCAAAAGGTGGTAATACATCTACCTTGCATTCCCACCTCCGAAAATATCATGCCTCCATTGCTGCACAGAGGGGCCCCACAGCGAAAGGGGGACAGTCTTCTGGGCCTACTTCAACACAACTATCCATAGAAGGGGCATTTACCAAGGGCTCGAAATACAAATGAGACAGTGCTAGATGGAAGGAGTGCACTGAAGCAGTCACCACATTCATTGCTAAAGAGATGGTGTCTTTCAATACAGTGGAAAAGCCGTCTTTTAAATCACTGCTCAAGACACTCGACCGTCAATATGATCCACCAGGTCGAAAGTATTTTTCTCAATCCCTGATATGTACAATATACTGAGAAACGAGGTTCAATTTTTGATCACTTCCCGCTGACGACGGACATGTGGTCAAGTATTGATATGACACCGTATTTGTCACTGACGGTTCATTTCATCAACAAAGAATGGAAGATGGTACCAAAGTGCCTCCAAACAAGCTTCTTCCCGGAGAACCACACGGCAGAAAACTTGGCTGACGCGATTGAAGAGGCCCTGTGTGACTGGCAACTGGATCAGATCAAACTGTCAGCAAGAACAACTGATAATGCAGCTAATATTGTAGCTGCGATTAGGAAATTGGACTGGCAATGGCTAAATTTTTTCGGCCATAATCTCAATCTAGCCGTGACCAACACACTCTCACACGAAAGGCAACGCACAGAACGAGCCTTGGGGGTCTGCCGCAGCATCACTGGCCAATTTTCCCACAGCTGGCATAAAAAAAGGGATCTGAGAAAAGCACAGCAAGAGCTTGGTCTACCGGAGCGCTCTCTAATTACGGTAAGCTATCAATTCAATTCAATTTTATTTGTATAGGGCTTTTAACAAAGGAGCTTTGTCACAAAGCAGCTTTGCAGAGAACCGGCCCCCAAAGAGTAAGCCTAGGGCAACAGTGGCAAGGAAAAACTCCCTGACTGATAGCAGGAAGAAACCTTGAGCAGAACCGGACTCAGAGGGGGAACCCATCTGCTGCGGGCAGGCACAGGTTTGTTATGGAAAGTGAAGAGTTGCAGGAGGCGGGGGTGCCCAGCTGGCCTAGCTGGTCTAGGGCTGGAGCTCCGGGCCGGGGAGGGGGGTACTCAGCAAACTTGGGCTAGAGCTCCGGACAGGTGCCCAGAGCCGAGGAAAACAAGAAAAAAACATTGTTAGGGGGTTCAAAAGGTAGATTAACAAGCAGAACAGAAGAGACAGAGGTGCCTGCGTGCGATAAAGAAAACCCTGGCAGAATAAGGCTATGGCAGCATAGCTAAGGGAAACAGAGGCAGGGGCCAATGCAGCCATGAGGGCAGGCTTGAGACGGTCATCACCAGACCATGACCGGTTCAGCTTAACACAGCACTACCAATGATGATCCAGCGACAGCACTAACCACTCAGTCCACCAGAGACTCTATAGCTATGCCCGCCACCTACTCCTGCCCCTCAAATATAGGAGCGACTAAAAAGATATGTTTTGAGCCTAGCTTTAAATAAGGTGATAGTGTCTGCGCCCCGAACATGGGCAGGCAACTTGTTCCACACGAGGGGAGCACAATAGGAGAAGGCTCCACCACCTATGGTACTTTTAGCTATTCTAGGAATAACAAGGAGGCCTGCACCCTGCCAACGGAATGTTCGTGAGGGAATATAAGGAAGAAGTAAATCATTTCACATTCATGTAACCATCAATAAACACACACACCATGTGATGGGCTGGCCTTGATTCTTGTACATATGTCTTGTGATGTCTATTTATTTATTGTGTAAGCTGACAGAACCAGGGCACATTTGCATTTTGATATACGTGCATAATGAGTGCATAATAAACTTGACTGAACCCACAATTACTATTGATGTTTAGCCTATTCCAATTAGACCTAAACTAAGGCCTAGGCCTATTACTCATTTATTATTATCATCCAACAGGACTGTGCAACTCGTTGGGGCTCAAAACAAAAAATGACCGAGCAAATTCTGGAGCAGAGCACCGCAATCCGGCGCGTTCAAAATGCTGACCGATGCCCACATCCCTCTCTCACTTGGCAAGATGTTGATGTCTTGGACTCCATCAACAAAGCCCTCAAGCCAGTCAGTGAATTTACTGACATTCTCTCAGGGGAGAAGTATGTCACCACATCATGTCTTCTCCCAATGCTCCAACTCATCACGAATGAGATTTTGGCTGAGGCAGACGAGGACACAGCCCTCACCAAGGATTTGAAAGCTGGCACCTTGACGTGTCGAAATATGACAACGACTCAATCAAAGAGTTGAGGCGCGTGGCCACATTCATTGATCCACGGTATCGTGGAATTCATTTTCCCGAAGCAGATTTGGGTTGCACTGAGCGCAAAGTCGAGGAGCAAGCGGTCACTCTGGCAAGGCAAATGCACCAAATTAGAGAGGAGGGGGAGGGGCAGGAACCGGCCCATCCGCCACCCCCTAAAAGATAAACTTTGGGAAGTCTTCTCGGTGTCAGGTCGGCAGCCCCTGTCATTGCCAAAACTACCGAGGAGAAAGTTGCCGCGGAGGTGGTAATCTACAAACAGGAGGCAGTGATTGACGGAGAAGCCGACCCTTTAGAGTGGTGGAGAATCAACGAGTCTCGCTTTCCATTGTCCAACGTAGCGCGCAAGTACTTATGCATTTGCGCAACAAGCCATCAGAGAGAGTTTTTAGCACAGCGGGGAATGTGGTTACGCCTCAAAGGTCTCTTCTGAAGCAAGCAAAAGTGGACATGCTGGTGTTTCTGGCCAATAATTTGTAGAGGATTAAAGCCCTGAGAAAGCCTAGACTAAACCTATGCCGTGCAGGCTTTAAATGGCATTATTTTGTATCTTTGCACAGTTTTCAGTGCTATTTAAAAAAATATATATATTTGTTATGCGTAACAGTTTTTCTATTTGAACACAACGTGTGGGCTACAAGCTGTAAGTATTTCTCATGTTGCACTTGGCTGCAGCCGGACATTTAGTTTTGACTAATACTTTCTATGTTGATGTTTACAGTTCATTTACATTTTCCATTCTGATTGCACTGTTTGAGTAGGCTACCGATTTATGCCGTTGTAAACTGTTGTTATTGAGGCCTATTTTTTAATCTTATAGATAACAATTTATTATTTTTGCTCCTTATAAACAGTTTCTTAAGTTGCACTAGGCCGAACTAAGTCTTATTTTATTTATTTTGATGTTAAACTTTAGAAGAAGAAAAGTTATGTTGAATGGTTGTGGTGAGAAATAAAAACATGATGTGTCACTCAGTTGTCCTGATTGTGGTGCTGCTACACTCTCATTCATGGGCTCTCATTATGTTCCACTCGCGAGTCATGGGCGACACTTAGTGGTAAAATTCGGTATTACCGGTCTGGTCCGGTATTTGGCTTAATATCAAACCGGTTTGAAAATTTTTACATCGGCCCAACCCTACTGAGAATGGCCACATGGTGAATTACATGTCTGACAACCCCATAACACCATGAAAGTATTGTAGCTTTGTAATGTACACAGCAAGAGCCAACCTGAGACACAGTCAAAATTCTAATTTGCCCACCAATTCATGTGGCACCCCATCACTTCTTTAAAAATAAGAGCAAAATAATAAAGCATGATCAACTGACAAATGTACAGCCCAGGCTATGTAAATATTTTTAATTTCCCTTTTTCCACATAAAAAGCATAACCTTTTTTTGAGCCGAGAGACGCACCAAATGCGTTACCAATGTGCTGCTCGGCCTGAAACGTTTACCACCCAAATTTGTGTGTCCCACCTGTGCAGCTCTCCTACGGGCCTCCACAGCTGCATGATGTTGCATCTGCGCCAGAAACGCTGAAGGGACGCCACAGCTGAGGTATTGGAGGGTGAAGAGATTCCCTCCAGGAAGAAATGTGTACATACACGTGGAACAAAAGGACTCACTCTTTTATTTTCTTGCTGCCTTGGTTGTCCTGGTCCAGGGAGTACAAGCTCCCCAAAATCCCCTCCTCCTGGAGAATACAAGTGGCTCCATAAAGGCTCAGCTTCTGGAGGTTTCTGAGGAGGAATACGGTGAGAAAACAAACATTTTTAAAACAGATATCTATTATCTATAACAAGAGGAACTGGTTGTGAGATCAAGTCTAAACAATGAAAACTTTGCACGTGTCTGTACTGTGCAGCCTGTTATCCATTTTATGTGCAGGGGCTCACAGCAAGACAGAAATCTCATGCCAGGTAAAATAAGAGACAAGTTAGCAATTTCAGTCTACTTTTTGCATAAAGGTGAGAATCTCATGACAGAAAGGGGATATGAAAGATATATTAAATATTAAATTTCCATCATTTACATTTCCATCTTTCTATTACTCAAAGGGAAATTCCACATGGCCTTTAAACAGGTGACCATCCCTAAATGGCTACATTGTCGTTCTGAAGGCAAGGGGTCATGCAATGCAGAGGAGCACAGAACAAACTGTTTCTGAAAGAGAGGAGTGACAGTTGAGGGTTAGCACCTGTTGAGAGATATGGTTACAGTACACATGCTTGTTGCTTTCAGCAGTAAACAAATTCAATCAATGATTGATTGAAATTCTTTGTGGGGCAGTGCTTTCCAAAGTTAATCCGGGGTATCACAGATTCCAATTGCAACCAGAATAGAAATTTCATAGGTCTAATGAGCCATTTACTGATTCACCAAATCGATAAATTGTGATAATCTGACCTCTTAAAGTCATGTTACAGTTTTTCTGTCTGTATAATGTGGTTGCTTGCACCGTAAATAGACCAGATATAGGCCTATCCAGGCACGTGCATGGATAGACACTAAAATATGCTGAAGAATATGTCCCCAGCCCTGAGACAGCAAAAGTGCCCTTTTGGTAGCAGCTTTTAACCTACAAAAGACACCTGCACTGGCAGTACTCAGGGGCAGCACCTAGCCCTTTTCCCCCAAAATACAGAGTAAAAGTGAACTGTAGTCACTTTTCTTTCCTTACTTTAACAACCAAACACAAACATGGTGCGAGAAATGTTACAACCTTAACAGCCTTCAGCCAAGCCATTACTGGCGTATGTACTTAGTATAAAGCTAGCTAAGTTAGTTTATTATAAACTGGAGTGATTCCACTCTGGGCAGTTCTTTTTCTTGTTACTTATTCAACATTTAGGCCTAACGTTAGACTAAGGTGTCGAGCCCGGGGAGGAGACCCAGGGGTAGACCTAGGATACACTGGATCGATTATATCCAAAGGCTGGCCTGGGATCGCCTGGGGATCCACCGGGATGAGTTAGCGGAAGTTTCTGGGGAGAGGGACATCTGGGCTGCTCTGCTTGCCCCTTTGCCACCCTGACTCTGACCTGGATTAAGCGGTTAGAGAATGGATGGATGGATAAAAGTGCCTTATTTATTTATTTTTCCTCTCCGGTTTCTGCTGCTAGTTGTCCAGAGCCACCCGCACATTTTTTTTTTTTTTTACGTGGTCTTGGTGCTTCTGTTTCGGCAGTAACTTACTCAAGACATAGGGAGAGATAGGGTGATAGTTAGGGGCTAAAAACGTGGCCAAAGCTGTGTGAGGGTTGCAGGATGATCGCGTTTTTGGAAAACGATTTCCAGGGTGAGTTTGTCTGCCATCGTTGCCAAATCGTTGAGCACCTCGAGAGAAAGATACTTGATCTTGAGGGCCAGCTTGTTCGCAGTTAGCAGAGTTCCAGGAACTGAGTAGTACTTCCTTTAAGGAATTGGTGTGCACGCTACAGCTGGGAAGGGGGCAGAAGCCAGAGCAGGCAGGGAGAGATAGTTGGGTTACAGTGGGGCACAGGCACAGAAAAGGGCAAGCACACCACACAGGGGCAACATCTCCAGTGGTTGTGGTGTCCAGCCCTTACAGGAATTGGATCTTACTCTTCACCCGGAGAGTGGGAAGACTGAGGAGCCACTGGGCACCCAGGTGGCCACATCCTCACGGAAAAGGAAGTTGGTGAAAGAGGGGGATTCAGTTATTAGGGGGGTAAACAGCATAGTCTGTTCACATAAAAAGGAATCCCGTACGGTATGTTGCCTGCCTGGTGCCCAGGTACGAGATTTCCTGGAGCGTGAAGACAAGCTCCTGGCTAGAGCGGGGAGGGATCCAGTGGTCATGGTTCACATAGAAACCAATGACATAGGTAAAGGTAGGTTTGAGGTTCAGCAGGACAAATTTGTGGAGCTAGCAGAAAAGATTAGGAGCAGAACCTCCATGGTAGTTTTTTCTGAAATACTACTCGTACAATGTGCAAGTAGAGGAAACCTAAATTTTTTGTTTGACATGTGGCTACAAACCTGTTGTAGGAAGGAAGGGTACAGGTTTATGGGGTACTGGGACTACTTAAGGGACAGGGATGACCTGTACAAGCACGACAGGCTGCACCTGAACCGGAGGGGTACTGCTGCACTGGGCCAGCATATGCTTAAACTAGCAAAGGATTATTTAAACTAGGGACATGGGGGGCAGGGAGGTCAGAAAGTGAAAAGTGTAGGGAAGTGCAGACTGCCAAGATAGAAGCTGTCAGGGCTTCCTATAATAGTGTGAACACTAATTAAGTCTTTTTAAGGCAAAGTTATAGTAAGGGTGGCTTGGGACGGCAGGGGGGTGATGGAACGGGAGAAGTAATAATCTGTAATGTCTTCGCTTAAATGCTAGTATAAAAAATACATTTTTGGAACTTGAGGCTGCAATGAATAGGGGGGGTTATGATACAGTTGGGATTAGGCTATAGAGACATGGCTTGGGGATGAGGATGGATATGAATATATTATAGAAGGGCACAAACTCATTAGGAAAGATAGATCCAGTAAGAGAGGTGGGGGTGTAGCTTTCTATGTAAAAGAACATTTTAATGTGCAAAAAATTCCAGAAATTGACCAGCTTGTGCCTAGTGACGATATCTGGATAAAGCTCATATGGGAACATGAAAAGGGCCTTATGGTAAGACTGTGTTACCGGCTGCCGCTCAACGCTCTTTGGAAAAGTAAAACAAGCTTGTCAGGATTGTGAGACTATGATTATGGGTGACTTCAATTACCCTGCTATTCATTTGGGAAATGATGACAGGACAAGGAAAAAGTGAGGAAGAATTTTTAGATGTTAGAAATAACCTTTTTTTTCCACAGTATGTCAATCAGCCCACAAGAGGGAAATCAATTCTGTATCTTGTGCTATTTAATGACCTGGACAGAATTTGTAGCATAGATGTATCCTTTAAACTAATAATTGATCTCAAACTGTTTTAATTAGGCTAATTTTAAGTGATTAACAAGCATGCAAACAATCTGACTAATCAACTGGAAAGTGACACACAGCTTCTTCGCATTGTGTTGAAGGAGATTGATAAATGCGATTTAGAAAAATCCGTTTTAATCACTAAGAAGTGGTGGAAACTTCCCCTGAGTATCAATACAATTAATCCACAAAATAGGCTACTCAATACTATCATATATAGCCAGCTCTCCACAAATAGGCAGTTTTAGCGATTAGCCTAGGCCTTACAGCCTACATTTATTTTCATTTGCAATACGAAATTGTGCACATTTTTAATCAACATTATTTGCAGACACATGTACTTCTTTCTCCGCACTGGTATTCATGGCAAATATCTGCAATGTGTAGATTGTAAACAATCTTAAAGTACAGGTTTTGTTTTTGCTGGTTATTCTGAAAGCTAACACAGTAGATAACAGACTGGTGTATCTTGTTTGTTAAGTGTAGACTACTTGGTGATTAAAACTGATTTTTAACGAATAAATTGAATTTATGATTTAATCCCCCTAACACGGTATGAAGACGCTGTGTGTTAGGCTACTTGCATTTGATTAGTCCAATCGTTGGCACGCTTGATAATAAACAGGTTGAGATCAGATTAGTTTAAAGGAAAGTTTTGCGCCCCACCAATTTTCAGCTAACCAGTCACCGCTCTCTTGCCCGCAGTTACCGGCTCATGTTACAGAATTTTAAACTCGCCGATTGGATTTTTGTGTCGAAGTGCACCATGAGAGTCGTAGTTAACCTAGAAATCATGTGTAAAAAGACAGCCAATTGAGAGGCCCGCCTTAGTTGTAACTGATGATATAGACATTTGCAGATCTGTGTACGCATTTACAGATTTATGTACGCATTTACAGATCTGTGTACGCATTTACAGATTTATGTACGCATTCACAGATCAGTGAACAAATCTGATAACGCATTTGCAAATCTGATTACGCATTTGCAAATCTGATTATTGCAAATAATAATAACCCCATATAATTAACAGCTATGTCATACATATGCAGTTTCTTAAAGTGAAAGCACCAGATACTTTTCAAGCTTCAAAACTATAAAGTAGGGTGGGTGAGGGTTTAATTTCCTAGTTTGATCTTGAAAATTGCTTGGATTGTACGATTCAGTTGTCTACAATTCCCACATTATAGCAATCTTGGGGATTATTTGTTTTTTCAGAATCACCCAATCTTAGGTTGGGGGGATATTGATCGCACATTGCCTCCTGTAGCTTTTGAGAGGCTGAGAAGAGCAAAGGTTGTCAAGGATATAACAGGTGGATTTTACTGAAATGTGATAATTAGCTAGCTAGAGTGGTTAAACTTCGTGGAGTTTTCTGCTGTAGCAATACTGGCTACCTAGCTAGCTGGCTACTGAACTCCTATAATCCATCAAGTCTGGAAATCAGTAAATTAATACACATTACATGCATAACTTAATCTACTACAATGTGAGCCAGTATGCCAAACCATAAGAAACATTTAAAACAGAAGAGGTTCTGTGCTTTGTTGTCTGTTTTTTTTAAGAAAAGAAAAGAAACTTTTGAGAAAAATAAAAAAAACTTCTAACTATGAACAAAAACATGGTCATGATCGCATATGCTATTTTGGTTTTGCAGGCATGTAAGAGCAAATATGAAAGATTAAATAGACAATTTTATATAATTTGGCATAAATAAATAAATATGTCCTAAAGAGGTGGGTTTAACAAATAAATCACGTTCCCCATTATCTTACTTTACGGGTTAAAACTAAAAATAAAATGTTATACCTACAGTACGTGTCTTTATCTGAGCTTAGCTTCACATTTAAAGAAGGAACAGTGTTTGTATATACTATAGGCTAGCCTAGCTAGGCCTACAGAACACCCAAAAAACAGTAAACCTATTACAGTAGTTGTCAAACCAACCAAAATCTCTCAAAAACCTCTAGTTGGCTGTTCTTAATTGAATACATGGTGGTGTAGAGTTTCGTTTGAATATTCTTTGATTATTTGAAGAATAAAAAAAACAGAATTTGCATGCACCCATAAATACTGAACAAACCACAGGTCAGGCGACATGGACGTGTTTAGGGTAACCAATTTCAACAAGGCATGGCCTGTGAACTCAGTTGATAGGGGGGGCATTTAAAATATTGATCGTCCTTTCCAACTTGTCCATGTGTTAGCAAGCCGTCTTGTTGAGAGCTATAAATAAATGCGCAATTAACGGCTGCCTACAGTAACACAGCCAGTACAGGGTGCAACTACATTCTGTTCGACTTCGAGTACTGGCCACCGACTGACTATCTTCACACGATGGCGTAGTTGAAGGGGTAAAAACTGAGCAATTTGATCCGAGATATAGCTGCATTACTCGTGGGCAACAAATACCTTTACAAGAGGAATTACCAGTGGCAAATAGTGTACTGTAAAGACAAATTAAGATGACAGTGAAGAAAGCCAACAGGCTTGCCCGCCAAGCTCTGGTTGGATAATGAGTTGAGTTATTGATACATTCGCACATACATGTTAAGCTATACCATTCAATTCAGTGTGTTAAGGTTGCTGTGTTAGTAAGTTATCTGATTGTCTGACACGGTTACCGTGCAGGTAAAATAATGCGTTTGTTGACGCTAAGTTACCCAGCACAGCATCTGTGCTCGAGATGGGCACATGACGCTCTTAGCAAGCTAGCTAACTAACTTTACATGGGTTAGATTTCTACAGGGTAATTTCGATGATTCACCTGTTATTTCGCAGACTTCTCAGTACGCATAACACTTGGTCCAAATAACAGCCCATGGCATCTTTCCAGCGGTCAGGAAACTGCGTGTCGTGACCGTCAGGATCTACATCCAGCACTGGACCGGGGTATCCTTCTACAGGGGAAAACTCCAACTCAAGCTCACGCACGAATGATCCAAACTTGCGCATGAGAAATTCAAGTTTCGGGGTTTCTCCAGGACCAGTGCCGCCACCGTTCACACTTCCACCGAGCCGCAGCTTTAGATCCGTCCACAGCGCGGGGTAGAAGAGACACTCCCTCCAGCGAGAGCATACCGCCGAGGCCCTGAGCTTGTCCCGGTCCGACAGGAAGGAAAATATGTGGACAATTAGCTCGCTAGGTAAGGATAACGCTCCTATGCCCCCGCACAGAGCCATGGCCTTTTGCTATCTGACTATTATACTGTAATGGAGGACGAGTAACCGTTAGAGGGTAACGTTACATCAGCATCTAAATACACCCTTACCCCTACCACTGAACTCACTGACCCCTACTATACTTTACATACTCCTTTCCTTCTTGAAAACAAAATCGTAAAGTAATCGTAGCTTCCGCCTTCAGCAATACTGGATTGCGCCATAACGTGTCGTGTGTAGGGTTGTAGTGGTATTTTTAAAATAAATATTAGCATCTTATTGTCACATACCACCACTACTTTTGGTTATTTTGGTTTTTTTACGTTGTGCTGTATTTTTCATAATATATAGATTAAACGAAGCCTTGTCGGATTAAATGATTGACATGTTAACAGATGAAATACCACATCTTTGCGTGGTGGTTTAACCCAAACCTTAGAAGTTTCAGTTTTGTGATTGATTTCGTTATTAGGTAACGTTACTGTTATAATTTTACTGAATAGTTTGTCGACTTCAGATTTTAATGATTTTATTTATGCGTTTACTTACATATTTTGCAACCGAAAATCTTGGTCTACCTTCATGAGCAGTTTACATTTAGTCTTTTTCCGAATGGTATCTCTAGCGTTTCTAATTTGGTTTACTGGCTTTTTAGCTAGTTAGCTAAGGGGATAGAAGGGTCAGTACAGTATGGGATTTCATGTTCGAATGAAGCAGTAGGCTTACAGTTTATGAACTTAAATTGTGCCACGAATGAGTATTTCATAGGTATTCATATGGATAGAGAGCTTTGCCACCAGAAGTATGCCTCTTGTCTTGCACAAGTTGTCGGCTCAGAGTCTCCGACCGGCCTTGAAAGAGTTAAGGTGAACTAGGGAAGGTGTGGTCAGGGAGATGCTATTTCCGTGTTTGCCAAGAGAAAACGATATGACCGGACTGTCTCTTAATCTCCCAAACGTGTCTTTAGAACAGACAATGGAAGGAGAAATGGTACGTACGTCTGTTCTATTGTTAAATATTATGATAGCTTTTGATACTGTCGGTAATGTTCAGTGTCCACCAACAAGGTCGCCAGTTAGCTATACCATTCTATTGCACACATATAGCATTGGCGACAATACCGTGATTCTTTTGTGTTTATTTGCGCTGACTGGTAGCCTGATATGATTATCGGCCTTCATCCTCGTCTATCTGGGAAAAACATGATTTTATCTAATTTAGGCTAATCACTGGGGTTGTTAAGGCTACATAAATAAAACTGCCTGAAAATAAATTTTGAGGAGTTTGCACATCAGACGAACAAATAGAAAAGTGCTCTCAACTGCTGCATATCCAGTAAGTGCCTTCAATACCGAGGGCATGTATGCGGACTGGCCATGCACGTTAGATTTGGTTAGCTTGATAACATTAGGTATAATGGCGCTGTTACAACGTTAATTTGACAGGATTTGTGTTGGTGTTAACACGTTATCTAATGTTAAAAGTAAAATGCCTGGAATATGTGTTCAAATTAGAGGCGTTCTTCGAATATACCTCCCAATCCCTACTATAATAACATATTTTATACCCTGACAGAGAGAGAATGTGGATGCTCAGAAGGATTTTCAGACTGTGGAGGTCGGGGAGCTCGAGGAAGGGAAGAACGCGCAAAAGGCTCCTCGTCGGGTTATCCACTTCGCAAGCGGAGAAACAATGGAAGAGTACAGCACAGAAGATGAGGAGGAGGAGGAACCGGAGAAGAAAGACTTGCTGTCCCCTGATCCGGTAAGTGCACGAGGCAAAAGAAGAATTACATCGCCCTCTCGCACTTGCTATTTGCTTATTAAGGCAACTTTCTGATTTCCGCGCATCTAGTCTAACCTGACCTGGGGGCCGTACTTCTGGTTCCACATGTGGAGGGCGGCTACATCCACCGTCTCAGGTGAGAAATTGAGATGAGGACCCTTCCTTTGGCGATTACTGTTTGCTGGAATTCCCCTTCAAATTATTTTGGTAGCATGGGCAACGGGAACACCACAGCATCACTGATCTTTCAAAATATGAATCAAGTATTTGAACGTTACACCTGATTTCTTTGGGATATTGAATGGCTGAAATGTCCTCAATCCATTCTGGCCTGCTGTTTCAGCATGTGATTTTCTTGGAGAGAAGATGGCCGCAGCCCTGGGAATCACCTTGCCCAAATACCAATATGCCATTGACGAGTTCTACAGGGCAAAGAAGGAGGTGTGTAAATGCTTGCATAGATGAGGTATCTGCATTGGAATATAGGCCCTGGCCCATTATTGCATGTGCGGTAGCATTTGTGTTCACTGATGCTAAAATCCAGGTCTTCAACCCTGCAGGAGGAAGAGGAACAGCAGGAAAATCGTATGTCCGAGGAGGCAGAACGGAGCTTTCAGGAGCAGAAGGGCCAGGAGGGCGCCCTCACAGAGCAGCCGGACAGCTCCATCTCTATCGTCAACATCACCTGTGAGCTGGAGAAGGAGCCTTGCCAGATCTCAGATGCCTCTCCATTCCCACCTAATCCACTCTTACAGGATGATTTAAGAGTCTCTGCCCCTGTCCCCTCCTAACCCACATTTAGAGATCTCAGAAACTCCACCCCTGTACCCTCATAATCCATATTTACAGAGACCAGAGACTCCAACTCTGTCCCCTCATAACAAACTCTTACAGGGATCAGAAATTCCACTCCCGCCCTCTCATAATCCATATTTACAGAGGTCAGAGACTGTACCCCTGCCCACGCCCAACCCACTCTTAGGTGCCATTTGAATGTGTCGCAACAGAAAGGTCACCAAGTTTGGATGCAGAAGTGAGCAAAAAGATCTAACTGGCCACCAAGTAACCAAATTAGTGCTGTTTACAAGACTCACTCGCATGACATTTTTGCTAAAAAAAAAAAAGCCAAGTTGGTGGAAGTCTATATTATGATAAATACTACTCCTACTTGCACTACTACTTCCATAATTACTGTTATTGGTTGCATTTTTATATTCTCACCATTCCCTTAATTGAACTAAATATGGTGAATGTTTTGGATAGAATTAATAGCCGAAGGCCAGTTGCTTTCTCTAGCTCTGCTGTGTGTGAATGGAATGGACAGTGTCATGATTGGTCAGAGACCAGATTTTGTCATTTCCAGTTTGTCACAGTGCAAGCTGAAAAAGCTCAACCCTATGAGCTTTTGCCATTCTCCAAAAGCTTTTTGATAGCTGGGGTACCGTATTTAATCTTTGACCTTATCTCCATCTGCAGAAGAGATTTCATTGGCAATGATGATTTCTGTTAAAGAAATGTTTATGGTCTGTTACATTGCAGAAAGACATCAGATACTCCACCTCCATCCCCTCCTAACCCACTCCTACAGAGAGATTTCAGAGCCTGACTCATCTTTTCCTATCATCCTATTCCAAAACAATAGTTTTATAATGTATTTATTCAAAATCTATTTAAAGGCAAGGTTGTTTTATTTATTTGTGAAGGAAATGTTTGTCTATTTTGTACATAACACCACTTAATAAATGTATTAATAACAAATGCACCCAAGCTGCTGGTGTCTTAGTTTTGTTGTTGGCACAATAATTCTTTGTTCTTCTGGTGTTGGGATTTGAGAGGTTCGCTGTGGAGGCTCTTGTGGCCATGTTCTTCGTTTCCCATAGTAGCGTAATCTACTTTCTTGTTGAGCAAAACACCCTCCTCTCAGTAAATCAGTCACAAATCCGCATTACTTTGAAGCCTCCGACTGGGTTGTTGCTGACAGAGACCTCTTTGTTTAAGGCAACAGGAGGTCAAAGAGGACAGTAATGACTTTTGTTCAAGCTGCTGGTCAGTTAGGAGATGAGCCCATGCATGTTCAACTGGGTTACTGAGAACATGCTCTCTTTGTCATTAACAAACTGAGTGAGAGGCATGAGACTATAAGATGGACAGTATCAAACTTGTATACATGTTTATTAAAATAAATACTTCAAATCCACATATGGATATAAAAGAAAACTGAAAGCACAAATACAATACTATTAACATTAATATTTTCAAAACAACCTTACTGTGTTAAAGAACTTGCCAGTAGATTATTCTTGGCATAGCAGCCAAATGTACCTTGACAGCAGCATCCACCTCAGTTTTTGATATTTGTATGGTACTGTTTGAATCATCTGTGATACAATCCTTAAAACATGCTAAGCCATATCTATTATGCACTAGCAGCCTCTGACTTGATGCCCTTTCACTGGATCCATGCACATTTACATGTATTTGTTAATCTAAAATGTTTGTGGGACGTTTCTGGGTGTGGTGCTCTTTTCTGTATGAGGAGGGGTGTGTCAACAAATTTGTTGTGACAGGGTGCATGTGGCTACAGAGCCTGTTGTTTGAGATCAGATTTCAGCGTAGTGTGTTGCTAAGCAAAGACAAGCCAACGACTCATTCAAGAACTAGAATTAAGTTTGGAATTGCTTTTCCACTGTGGCATCAGCTGAAGTTTGCCGAGTGGATGAAAGGTGACACGGAGTGCATGTTGTCTGTTGGACCTGTAAGTAATGTTGCTTATAGCTATCCGGCAAGCTACATTAGGTAGCTAGAAGGCCAAAGACGGGTATTCGGGCTGAGTAGTGGGTGGGGTTGAAGACTGAGGAGGAGACTTCATTAAATACAGGACCACAGAAAGGCTAAAAATCCAGCATGGTGTGCCTTTATTAAGCAGCGTTGTTTTGGGGATACATGGATACAATGTAAATAAATTTAATACACGGGAATAAAAGCTACCTACACTGCTGTGGACAAAGTTATTATGCAAATTTATGCAAATATCTAACCAAATTATGCAAATATGTAATGTGTTTTCAAACATGTCTACATCGTTCTGTAGACCTTCTCTGACTCCTAAAGGATAAACTGCTCAAGGGTAGCTTTACAATATATACAATATTATTGAAGCTTTACAATGTATTTACTGTATAACTGCTCATGGGTAGCTCTGTTTTATAATTGCTTTTAAGTGTGTGGTAAAAAAAAATATATATATTTATATATTTTTTTGTTTTGTTTTTTGTTCCTCTTTGACATATCAGTAGTTGCTGCTTGATGAGTTTTGATAGTTCACAGGCATCCATCCAGAGCAACACAGCACATACCCACTGGTGTTTATAGTCATCTGTATGGGCTGATAATTGATGGAGATTATTGAACTAATACATCTGTATGTACTCCTATACTACCATAAATAATAATAATGCATTTAATTTTCCTTGACATAGAGTGCTTTGCTTAATCATACATAATCACATACAAAGTTCAGTATCTGTGCAAGCTCCTGCTCAGAGCTGATGCCTGTGAAAAAGCAGGCCATATCCCTGCCAGCTTATAGGCTTACTGCACCACTGGCCTTGGTCTTGTAACCCAGGGGTTAATGAGCGCCAAACATGAGCTACTGACTGCTTATGAATAGCACCCACCCAGGGTGGTACCATACTGGGACAACTCTTCCTTATTCAGCTGCCCACCGTGGCCTTTGTCCAGACAAAAGCTTGGGTGAAACAAGGACAGCGTTTTGCTGCAGACAGTACTTCTCTCATAGAGCCCAGGCAAACAACGGCAATGTATCACACATCTGAGTATGCACAATAAAGAGGAAAGCATAAAAGGGAGGCAGGCCTTTCTATATGCCATATACTCATAATTTGCTGGGGTGGACCTTTGTAGTATCCACCCAAAATTCACTGGGGTTGTCTGTATATCACATACTCAAAGACATTCTCAGATAGCCAGACCAGTGGTTTACAAACTATTCAGACCCACGGCACTGGAAAATAATTTCAATTCCCATGGTACCCCAAAGTTGCATATGCAGTTTTCAACACCTTATACATATGTTTGTAAGCGATAATAAAGCTCACACTATAAATTGGTGGTAAGTCTTTTAAATCTGCATTAGAGACAGAAATAGATGAACATATCAAACATTCAATCTATTTTGTTTCAACAAATGACATTTTTAGGCAATCTTAATTTGTCTTTTTTTCATTAATGTTAATTTCTCTGGTAAAACTACTATTTTTAGGCTACATGCTGATGGGAGACCAGTCTGCGCAGACTGGGGTTAAATGCAGAGAGGACCTAATTCAGAAAAGTCCTAATATTTGCATTATGAGCTTACAGATATTCTGTTATGAATTGAAATCAGTTGAGCTTACAAATGATCCACCATTAATTGCAATCAGTTGAGCTTACAAATGATCCACTATGAATTGCAATCAATTGAGCTTACAAATGCTCCATTATGAATTCAAATAAGTATTTTAATTCACAGTATGATTTCTTAGTTTAATCATAACCTTTTGATTATTAACAAAAACCTCTCAATCACCGTCGATGGCTACACAATGACTGCCTCTCACTCTTCAAAGAGCCTGGGGGTGGTCCCTGATGACCAGCTGGACCTCAAGGAGCACATCAAGGCAACATCACGGTCCTGCAGATTCCTCCTGTACAACATCAGGAGGATTCGACCATACCTGACCACGTACTCCACCCAGCTACTTGTCCAGGCTATGGTGATCTCCTGTCTTGATTACTGCACCTCCCTCCTTGCAAGCATGCCGGGCTGTACCATACAGCCACTACAGATGATCCAGAATGCTGCTGCCTGACTTGTCTTCAACCTTCCTAAGTTCTCTTACATCACTCTCCTGCTGAGATCACTCCACTGGCGACCGGTCGCCACCAGGATCAAGTCCTGACCCTCACCTACACTGCAGCGAACAGGACAGCCCCCGCCTACCTACAGGACATGATTCAATCCAACACACCAGCTCGACCACTCTGCTCTTCTGTAGCAGGGCAACTCGCACTCCCTGCCATCTGAGTGAATGGTTCTCGCTTGTCCCTACCACGGAGCTTATCCACCCTAGCTCCCCAGTGGCGGAACAAACTCCCTGTTCCTCTACGTACCACTCAGTCATTGCCCATCTTCTGCCATAGTCTGAAGAAGTATCTCTTCAGACTGTACCTGGACTAACTATATCACTTATCACTTGTACCCTTCGACTTTGTTCCTGTAGCACTTTCATGTTACACATGCACCTCCTGTACCACTTTCATGTTACACATGTACCTCCATCCAGTACTTATATTGCACTCGTATCATTATCTTGATGTTGTAGCTCATTGTCATGCCTCCCAGTTTGACCTAGCCTTTCTGACCTAGCCTTACGACGTGAACTGGGCTTGATGTGTTCATGGCTATGAATAACTGTTACATAATTAGTATTGTACCTTATCGGACCTGTGTTTTATAGTTGTTCCAATGGCCTTCGGTATGCACTTATTGTACGTCGCTTTGGATAAAAGCGTATGCCAAATAAATGTAATGTAATGTTAACATTACCTAAATTATGAGGCGTTAGGCTGTCAACTTGAAATTGAGTTTGAATGTAACCTTTTAAAACCGGCATGAATTTGAATGTATTCAAATATCAGTTGCATATATAGGCGTATATTGTCCGACACAATATGCAATGCATAAGATGCAGTGACGCTGGCCTTGTATCTGATATAGGCCTAAGCATTATCATCCAGAAGGGTGTGGTATAACACAAAAGGATACTGACATATTGTTGAAAATATACTTTTGAGGGCCCTAGGCAAAAAATATTTGGCGATCCCTCTAAAACAGCTACATTTTCATGAAAAGGTTGTTATTATTATTATTATTATTATTATTATTATTATTGTTACTATCATCATTATTATTACATATTTCACAGGAGGTCAAATCACTTTGATATGACGAACAATGTAATACCCATAGAGATAATTACATTGATATAATTCAATCTATATCTATTTTAATATAGTTCTGCCCAATATTGTCTTACTAAATTAAGTACTACCATTGTTGGACGTCTACTTAATTTGATGGGAACAATTGATGGCAACATAAACCTGCTTAATGAAAAAAAAACAGCTGTTTGTACATGCACATGGGTCTGAAGATCAACCCATGTGCTTGCTTGAACTAATTGTTAGGTACACTGAAAAGCTGGAAAGCTTGAAAGAAAATCAAACGTCATGGATATGGCTGGGTATTTGACACGAAAAATATTGACTCAGGGCAGTCTCAGGGCAGTCAAAGCTGTTGATAATCACGGAAACGATTGAAATAACATGGGTAATCACAGCAACAGTAAAAAGTGCTTGAAGTTTCAAAAAATCATAGGTAAGACTCATTGTTTTTAACTTTTTTTTTTTTTTAAAGGAGCCAATTGGTTTAAATCGATTTTCACCTGGATTTTATGTTTTGGAAAGCAAGTTTCCGTAGAAAATCTATTGAGTCAGTTATATTCACATTTTGTACGGACTGCTTTTTTCCCGACTTCACATGGCCTAGCCTAATGTTAATGGTGCTTCGTGGTTGGAGAAGAGAATGTGGTCATTCAAACTTTGTGTCACGCAACATGTCAACAAAAATTGTCTCATGGAAGATGACGTCATTTAAATGAATGTGTTAAGCAGCTGATGAAATCTTACACTCCAGAAAGGATATGTTTATACTTGATTGTCAAGTTAATTTTACACAATGTACAATTTCTTATATTTTTGCTGCTTAAAATAAATACCGATTGTAAAACAGATACCATAGAGAGACGGATACATAGATAGACTGAATTATATTACAGAATTATAGACAGATATACATGTCCCCATGCAGAAAGTTTTGTGGGTCAGAAATAAGTATAATGTTAAATAAAAAAGAATTTTATCTGTGAACAAATAAATAATCTTATCTTTTTCAAAACAAACGGTGGTGCAGTGGGTAGCACTGGTGCCTCACAGCAAGAAGGTAGTGGGTTTGAATCTCAGCTTAGGGCCTTTCTGTGTGGAGTTTGCCTGTTCTCCCCGTGTTCGCGTTAGTTTCCTGGGTACTCCGGTTTTCTCCCACTGTCCAAAGACATGCAGGTAGGCAGATTGGAGACCCTAAATTTCCCATAGGTATGAGTGTGTGAGTAAATGGTGTGTGTGTGCCCTGCGATAGATTGGTGGCCTGTCCAGGGTGTAATCCTGCCTCTTGCCCAATGCACGCTGGGATAGGCTCCAGCACTCCCCCCGACCCTGCTCAGGATAAGCAGGTATAGATAATGGATAGATGGATAATAATAATAATAATAATGATAATAATAATAAAGCATTTTATTCATACACCCAAAGCACTGGATGCAGACAATTGTTCAAACATATAGTGTAGTTTTTTATTTTTATTTTTTTTTAACATTTTAAGTGTCACACCGAGGAATTGCATATTATTTCCTCTATTATGACTGGCATTTCACACTTTTATGTGACACAAACTTTTAATGACCACATTCTCTTCAGATGGTAAGAGGGAAACACAGGGCAAGTTACCTGAAATAATTTAGGAAACATTGGGTATTATTGCTTTGGAATATAGCTTGTTTAATTTGTGTAAACTATAATAGCCAATATTGTTTGGCCTTGTTTTGATATCAATACTTTTTTACACTAGGCTTATATTTAGCCAGTTTTAATTAATGACTCAAAGACAGTGCTTTGTATGAGTAACTTAGTATATTTGTACCCTGCAAATGTGTTTTTGGTGAGATTGATTAATATCACTCAATATCAATTTGGAAGTCATAATTTTGTGAATCGATCTGTCAAAGGAAGCTAATAAATCGGGGCCCTGGTTGAGAAGGTTGGCCCCTAAGCGCAATGCCTGATCTGCCTATTGGGAGGGACGGCTCCGTGTTGACCTTTGCTAACTTTCGCCTGTTTGTTCTTTTTTCTGATGTGACCAGGATGTAGTGTTCTATAGCTAGCCACAACAGAGTTGCATTCATGAACGTGATGGTGCTTGGAAAACACACTATTTATGTTAATTAGGAAATGCAAGACCTAAAACAAAGGTTAGAATTCTTAGATTTAAGTTTGAAAAATTAGAATTATATTCAAATATGTTTCGAATTTTTTTGAGTCCTATGAGGCACCTCTTGACGGATTTCACGGCACCCACTTTGAAAAACGCTGAACCAGACAACCAAAATCAAAGAGTAAATAAAATAAAGACAGATACAGTGGAACATCGAGATACATAGGTAGAAGGAGAGAGGGGGAAGGAAGGTGAGAAAAAGTGGGTGAGACAGAGACAGGAGTACCAATGCCCCGCCTCCTTGTTTCAACCTTTAACATTCTGACTTTTGCTTTTAACATCAGTCAGTCTGTCGGTTCAGCTCTGATAATTTAATTCTATAAATATAAATTAAATATTTCAGAAGGAATTGTGTTTGCAGGCAAAACCAATTCCTCATGCATGGGGGGGAAAAACCTTGCAGTAAATGTTACCACCACTTGGTGGAGGCAGTGTCCCACCAAAAACCAGGTACCCAGTCCGAGCAGGACATCATCCACTTCCTGATTCCATTCCATTCCATTCCAAGGTCTGACTTCCCTATGGGAATGTTGCATATGCCTGTATTAGCTAATCACAAGACTTTGCTATGGTCTGTGTTTCCCCAGCTTGTTATTTTGATGCATGGAGTCACTGGAAACTGTTTCCTATGCTTTTTCAGAAATGAACCCTGCGTTTCAACCAAGAGATTTTAATGGTTCCTTATTGTTATTCTGGTGTACTTCACCCATTTTTTCATTCTAAGAATAGTGAAAATACTAGTGTAGCAAGTAGCATAAGTTTTGTGTTAGTTTTTTATAGATTGCATTTTAATGAATAACATTTAATCTCAAAGCAGTAAAAATCACCTCAGCCAGTGTGTAACATCAACCTTGGTGACGCATGGTGGCTTTTTTTGCATCACAGTGCTCAGCACACATTAGCTGAGGTGAATAGGCAGGGGGGGAATTGCCAAGCCAGTTGAGCTGGGGGATGATTAAGTGTCCAGAGACACTTAATCATTCGCCTGTTTAAGTGTGACAAAACTGATTTGGGAAATTGGCTGGAAAATTTGAGAGCCCTCTTGCAATAAATGGCATGCAAGCTTTCATTATTTTTCAATGGTTAAATGCCCTAACTTGCAGGGGACGTTTACTTGGGATTGTGAAATAAATTTGATCATGACTGCACATTTCACTCTGTACTGAATCCTGTTCTTGATCTTGGATTATGTACTACAGCACAAGAATAATGGAGAACAGTAGAGATGAAAGGGTGCTGCTGTTTTGAGTGGAAACTGAAGACACCTGTATAACTCTCCCGACAACATATAGATAGAGTCAGGCATCTAATTTAGACTTAGGGGAATTCCAGCCCAAGTCTTATTGTGTTTGCCTGCATGCCCGCACAGCAAATAAAGACCCCAAATTCTTTCTCTGCAGTGTCAGAATCCCAACACCTCTGTCCTGTAACATGCATTGTCATGTCACAGTTTTATGGAAGTGATGTCATAGTGGGAATGAAGTCGCAGCCACAGAACGGTTCTGTGGTCACAGCACTTTGAGTTAGAGCAAACATCTCAAATAATACTGGATGTGTGGAACTTCAAACAAACCTTGACAAAAAAAAACAAAAAAGAATTCACACAGGCATTTTCCTCTCATGGTTAATTTTTTACATTTTACATTTTATGCATTTAGCTGACACTCTTATCCAGAGCAACTTACAATTATTGCAATAAAATATAACTAGCACAAACAGAGTCTAATCAATTATCTGAAGATAAGCATAATGTAACGTGTTACAATTAAAAAGACCTTTATTATTTCTGCACTAGCCAGATTCCTGGCATGCAGCCCAAATACTGAAGCATTGGCGCTTACCAAGACCACATAGTTTACTAAGAAAGCACTGCTATGGATTGGCCCTTTCCTCGCACCAAGGTCCCAATGTGCTGGTGTCCGGCCTCTTTGCATCCCATCCACAAAATCTGCCTATAAAAGCAATGACCCTTCTTTATCTCCGCCATTTCATGACCACCCACTTTATTCCCCAGCTTTCTTGGTCCCTGTATTAATCTGCTATCTGTGCTAAAGCAGATATTATCTCTTGTATCATGCTAGATAATATGAACTATTCTTGTAAGCACAAGGAAAAGAGTTATTTACCTTAACAAAAGGTTTTGGGCCACAGTGTTCCAGAACACATTTCAGTCTAGAATCTAGAATCTCTAGATCTTACACATATTTATTTATTTATTTATTTATTTATTTAGTTGAAAGGGAAAATGGACAGCTAATAACTGCCCCAGAATTAGCTTGATAGCGAAATTTTATCTGTAGTCCCTTGGCAGGTAAAAAGCAGGCAAATTTACAAATAAAATATATATGTATATACAAGCAGCAATTTGCAATAAGAATAAATATATGAATGTGTTTTCTAACAGAAAAGTAAACAAAAGGAAAAAATATAATTGCAAAAAGTACCTATGATCTGCCCAAAAATCTTTTTATTTTTATTTTTTAATTACATTACATGAAAACACATCAACATACAAGAACATGTAACCAAAGAAATACTTACAGCCATAAAGTCCTGAATATTTTCAGAAGGTTAATGATTACAGGATTTATTACATTTCAGCCAAGATTTTAATTGTAATTTAAGACCAAAAGTTCAACTTTGTCTTATATCACAGGGTTTTTCATATTTAACCCATATGACAAATAATGTAATAATGAGACATCCTAATTATAAGGGACATATTTAAATGACTCAAATTGACCATACAAAATATATTAATTGTTGATACTTTAACATATATGGTCATAGGATACAATATAATTGAGCTTATTCCCCAGTATTATATGCCTGTTCATATTCCTCTTCATCTGTATAACCCAATTTCTGTATTTTCAAATCTATTCCTTACATTTTAAAATTCTTTTACCTGATACTTAAGTGTGTGTGCATATGTGTGTGTGTGTGTGTGTGTGCAACATCTCCCAGAGTAAAACAATGTCCTTTTCAACTCCAATGATCAGGCTTCCCTGCAGACTGTCGCTATAAGGAAATGTAGTTTAATTCATTCAGTGCTTGCAAAAGTTTTCACTTTGTAGATGCAGGCGAGCTGCTCAGAAGTTTCTGTTTGCTGGAAGTTGTGGCATTAAGGTGGAAGTACTATTAAAAAAAACTGTAAAACCTGATTGCTTCCTCCTAGATTACTGTCTCAAATACTTTGGCATTTGCTGTAGTTGATTTTGTGGTTTGTTTAAAGGGTGGATACCGGCTCCATTGTTCCTCCCTGCACTATGAGAAGTTATGTAATGCCCAGCGATTGCACGATATCAAAGGATTGTAACCCTTTGCAGGAGCCACCCTGCATTTTCATTTTCTGCTGGCCACTTAGGGTACACAGTGTACACTCATTCTTATCTGGACACAATGAGAACACTGCGTTCCAGCTCCGCCTGCTGTTGTCCCTGACCAAACCAGAATGCAGACCTGACAGCGGTGGTTTTCGGGATTTTCCATTCTGCTTGACAACTACGCCTGTCTTGCTACTTGCAATGTCTGTGCGATACAGATCCAGGGCCCTTGAACATTATGTATGCCCTTGATAAAGGTAAGGAAAAAGGCTCTATAAAAAAAAAAAAAAAAATATAGGTCATCAGCTATATGCCATGCTAAAAAAATAGAAAAATTATATTATTTTACACAAATACAATTGGTCAGAGTGAAAGATTTTGCTTAACAAGTATTTTTTCCCCAAAAAGATAGTTGTCACAGTTTTTCAATGCTAATTATTCACATCAGGTTCAAAAATGTACTTGCCTTTTCTTACGCCATTGCCTACTTGTTAGAAGGTGGGTTTTCTGTAACCCTGAAGCTTTTTTTTTTTTTTTTTGGCTAATTGTGAGAAATATTTTGTGAAATGTGTTGGTACAGAAATTGTGTGTATGTGTGGGAGTGGCAGAGGAGGGTAACAATAAAATTAAGGGATTTCAGTGTCACATTAGTGACTTTTTTTGGTAAAAACCCCTCTGCAGTTTAGGAATTCCCCCAACATTCAAGTAAGTGCTGATGTGCCCCCTCCCCCCATACTCTCTACTCTCAGCCCCCAGACTTGGGCTGATGTGCACTGTAAGTTTAGTGGAAGACTAGTCCTCTGTCTTTCTGTCAGAGGCGGTTTGTTCTGTGGATTTTCATTAGCTGTTGCCTTCAGTGTTGTAGAGAGTGAAATCACTGTATAGGCGAGCCAGGTCCTCATATTCTGAAAAACACTGGAAGGGTTTGCTGTTCAGTTCTTTCAGGCAAGTTTACCACAGAGCACTGCATTTCTGAAAAGAAATATTAAATCATATGTTGTACCTGCACTTGACCAGCAAATGCAGCATGCGCAGCCGCATTAAAATGCAGTTTTCCTTCTCTGGGTAGTGGCATGACCCACGCTGTTGATACAGGTATTGTGAAAGTACTGGTATTCCTCCCATTGCTGCCAAAGGGGAATACCTAGACTGTACACTTGAGTATGTGCATACCGGTTCTCTTGTGAGGGAGGGAGTGTGAGTGTGAGGGAGGAACGTGTGCATTCCTTTGCTTTGTGTCCAATGACAAAGGTCTGTGAAATTAAAGTTTTAATCCACACAGGTGGCAAACAAACATTTCAGGTATTTATAGAACTCTACCCCCACCCAGCTTCCAATCCACTCAATATTAATTTGTATGTGTTTGTGTATGTGTGTGTGTGTGTATGTATTGTGTGTGTGTGTATATATATATATATATATATATATATATATATATATATATTCAAAATTTAATTGACTTTGTCCAGGTGACTCAGTTCACACTCTGCCCTATGTTTCCTTATTTGGTATTCTAGTTTGCCTTATTTGCATGAAAACCGGAAAACAAGGTTGACTGATCTGCTGGTTATTTCCTCTCTGAATTCCACCCAGAATTCCATCTTTTCTCAGAGCATGTAAGGCTGGCTGCTCTTGCATCTAGTGTCTCTGTTTCTTAGCTATCCTTGACATGAACACAGCAGGTTGGCTAACCTTAGTTTCAAAGATATACCAAGCAACAATACCTCAGGCTAGCCATCAATGTGAAAAGTAGGGTATTATTTGGTGTGTTCTCTTTGGCATTAAGGATAAAGAAAATTCAGCTTCAACAAATAGTGGAGGATTGTACAAAATGGAAACCAAAACAATAACAGTACATAAGGTGCCAGTAAAACAATATGGGCAGATTATTTAAAAACTCATCTTTAAACACACAAATATAAGTTTTTTATTTAAAATATGGCCAGTTATGACAATGTTTGATTAAACATTTCAAAATCATGCATTATTGTTTGAATATTAAAGTTTAAGCTATATTCCTTGGTTAATCCACAATGTGTCATGTGTCCCAACATGCCATTACCTTATACATAGCCTGTTTTGTTTCTTGGTCTTAATTTTGTGCTGGTGCTCTGAAACCTGTGTGATTCAAACACAACACAGAGCTCAGTGTCTAACTCTACTTATCTCCTGCTGTCACACCAACTGCTAAAAGCATGGTAATAGTACACATCACACGCTCTTATGATGCTCTGAGAAGTTGCAACCCAGATAGCAACTTTTCTGGGCCAGATCTCAGCCGATTCTGGCCTGAAGTCAGCACTGCTGGGGTGCAAATGGCACAGATCCAGCCTGGAGCTGCTTGCTATCTGTGAAAGAACCCTGAAGTAGGCAGTATACTCCAAACGAACCACCAATGAACATGTCCGTGGACATCCAGGTCAGTATACCCAACAAACTTCATGAACTTTGTTTTATGTCACTTCACAAAACCATATGTTATAAAACTATTTTGTTGAAATAAAGGACACAACTGAATTCAACAGTTTTATTTCTATAGTGGTTTTGTTAATAACAGCATTATTACAGATAATGAGAAAAGCACTGAAATGTGCAAAAGAACTGCTCCCACAGAACTGTACAGTGATGAAATGAACCGTAAAACAAGGGAGAACTCTGCCCCTGGCCAGTCAACCATGACACAACCAACCATGTGATTTGGGTGGACCAACTGCAGACAGGTGGAGGTCTGCAAATTTTGAACAGTTCACGCTGGGGGTGTGCACACACCACAACGCTCAAACTCAAACACTACATCTTTTTGTTCGTCTCTTGTTTGAAAAGGGTCGTTTCTGGCACCAGTATTCTGGTGCCTTACTACTCATTAGAACTACTGTTCTAATGAATCACTTTCCTTATCTATGTTTATATTCTGCTTAGATTCCTGTATTATTATTGTTGTTGTTGTTATAATAATAATAATAATAATAATAATAATAATAATATTATTATTGCATAAAGCGTCAGCCAGCAGCACAGCATCACATAGGCACCAAATGACAGATTTTAAAGGGTACACCCCCCTCACCATAAACATTTTGTTGTTTGACAGTGAATTTCTCATTGCTTGTGAGTGCTCGGAATAGTAACCCTTGGGCATTTGGAAGGGCGACTGTGAACTGTGTGCAACCACATCTCTCTCTCACTATTTATCTGTCTGTTTCTCTCTCTTACTTTGTTTTCATTCTCTCTATCATAACTGCAGATGGAACAGTAATGTGAGTGAAAGAATCCCCTCTGACTAAAAGAACAAGCTTGCAGAGAGTAGAGTATTCTACATTTTCTTGATTTTGGTTTTATGTTTCTAGAAAATTCCAAAATTTGTTTTGACAAAACATGCAGTTTGCATTTCTTTCCTTTATTGTCTCTCCAGTGAAGGTTAGGTGATTCCATAGCTGAGGAATTTATTGTGGTGTCAGTGGTCATTGCCTCTTTAGAGAAAATGGATTATTCATCTAAAACTATGCTTAGTTGTAATGATTCAGCTGTTAAAAATAATAAGCACAGAGACATTTCTAAGCATTTTAAAGTATTTGTTCAAGGTGCAGAAAATCATCAGTACATTAATAAAATTAGTTGTACATACTTCATGAGAGCAACCTCAATGGATTTAATGAGACTTTACAGTGGCTAACAGATGCTCAAGCAAATGTATTAATCATCAATAAAGATCATGTGAGTCTCGAGTAACATGGAAAACACACAGCATAAATGTGCCAGTGAGCTCAGAAATGATGAATGTTTCAGAGTTTGTGAGAGTGAAAATGCATATGTTTGTTGTTCTTGTGTGTGAATATAGAAAGCTCTGGCTTGGTGCCCTTAAGATTTCAACAGCACACTAGCTATTCTAACAGTGTATCGTAATGTTTTTTCTCAGGGCTGTCCAACTACATTTAAGCCAGTGTGGCTGGGGCAGTGTGTGGTTGATAGGGTAGCAGGTAGCAGGGTGCTTTTCCAAACAGAGTAGAATTCTAGGTTTTAATGTCTGTGGTAGACTAGGGTGAGTTGAGAGGAGAAGGTTAGCACAAGACGAAGGGAGGAAGGGGATGGAAGGAGTCTCCTGCGTAGGAGGCATGACAGAGTGCACTCCCCACCCTGACTTCCTGTGAGGTTCAGAGCTGATATTTTTAGAATAATTCTATAGACAACCTTTAAGCCTCCCCTAACTGCCAAGTGGTGGGTGTGTCAACTGCAGCACAACACTTTGGGGTTTTCCAGTGACCCCTGTGGCTCACCAGGACCAGGATTGGCCACCCCTCAGCTGTACTCATTAGCTGCTCATTAGATATATCAATGAGGCCCACAGTATCAACCCTGGTTCAAGCCAGAGTATAAACCTGACAAGCACACAATCAGGTATGTATGCAACTTAAACTGATTGCTTTAGTTGTACCACTGAAATTAAAGGCATGTAAGTATTCCTATTTAGAGGCATGAGAAAAAAAATGTTTACACCTCACTCAACCCAGTTTGTCGAATTCTCTCTTTTTGATCCCTTGATTCAGTTCCATTACATGAAAAAGCCTTTGCCTAGCACCAGACCTGGGTCAAATACAAATACATATTTTTATTTGAAAATGTAGTTAAATACATATTTGCAGAATTTTCAAATACATTTACGCATTAAATACCTGGGAAACCAAATACTTTTTCTAATAGTATTTAGAGCCTTTTAAAAATACATTAAAATACAAATACAGTTTTAAAATATTTTTAAATATTTCTGTAATAGACAACAGAAATGACTGAGCCAGCAACAATATTGGCTTCATACTGAAGGGGGTATCCCAGAGTTCTTAGTACAATCTTTGTGAGTGGCCCTCGATGTAATGTCAGTGAGTTGTAATACTGAGGGCACTCCAGGGGAACTACTAGGGGCTAGGGGTTGGATCTGGATCATGGGCAAGGGTAGCCTACACTGGCAATTTTAAACAACCCATGCGCTGCCTCTAAAACAGTAGCCTAAATGCTCGTACATGTCTTTGCATGGGGAGGATGCTAAGCTAAGTTTGATAAGCTACTTGCCAGTTTATTTGTACCCATGCAATCTTTTTAAAGTTTTCCTCCTTTTTTCTGTTGTCAGAGTGTTCAACAGCCATATGTACAGTTCCATCTCTTACATTTTGTAAGGTTAGACACTAAAAAATAGAATTCAGCCATGCATATTTATTACCAATTAACAATGAAAATTGGTAAAATTGGATTGGGGTCGTCAGCAGTCACTTGACTCTTTCTCATCAAAATACTGTCCTCTAATTAAAACTTAGAGGACAGTAAGTAAATAAAACTTTCAGAGCTGATAGGTTCTCGCATATCCAGTGCTTTTAAAGTCTTTCAACAGCTTGGTGCAATTGCACATGTTGCTCCACTGGCCTTATGTTGTGAAAGTATTTTCAAATAATTCTATTAAATCCATTTAAAAATATTCAGTATTTTAAATGTTTTTTAAAGACCTATTTGAAGGTAATTGCAAATACCCGCAAATGCTCCTTAAATGTATTTTCAAATAAATTTTGTAATTTAAATACTCAGTATTTGTAATTGCTGAATTTTAAATAATTTCTAAATAAGTATTCAAAAGTAATTCAAATACTTTACATATGCATTTGACTGAGGTCTGCCTACTACAGGGGTGTAAAATTTTAGTCCTAGAGGACTGTGGTATTTGCTGTTTTTTCGAGTGCTTCAGCACTGTTTGGCTGAAAAATTCACACACCTTGCTTCAGAGACACAAATTGGTTGATCACTAAAAGGAACCCAGTAAAATCTGGAGCCACCAAGGCCCTCAAGGACTTCTGAGGCTTGACACCCCTGACTTAGCATGGAAAAGACTGTATTGCTGAAGCCTCAACTTCTGTATTTAATTCTGGTGCTATCTACTCTATAGCTGAGCTGCATAACTGAATAACATCTTTAACCCTTGTGTTCTGTGTATGTATTGGCTCCACTGAAACAAATAGCCTGGGCCAAATATACACAGGACATTTCGGTCATTATAAAGCAATATAAAAATATTTTTCAAAAATATTCAACATATATGCATTATCTTTATTTCAATTTCAAACAAGTAAAAGCAGTGCACAGTACACTATGTATCATATGGGTAATGGTTGCCATTCACTTCTGCTAGATCACATTTAACAATGAAAGTGACATTTCTTTCTGTAAAAATGTAATTTATATATGTATATATTTTTAATGCTCTATAATGAAGGCATGGGGCATAAATCATGTGTATCTGAGAAAAAAATAAAATGAAGGTTTTCATTGAGTGGATTATTGATATGTATTGTTTTTAACTGACAAACTGAACTATTTGTCATTGTTATCATATTATATTCAAAGAGGCCATATCGACAAAAACGTGAAACAAATACAGACAGTGAATAACAAATAGAAACACAAAACAAGAATCAAATTCACACTGGTTTAGACACTGGTTATGAAAAGCATCTCTCAAAAGTGTCATTCCTCTTTTACTAAATTTTTGAAACTGGTCAATTTGACCCAAACAGAACTATTAAACAGAATGTGTTAGTAATTAAGATAAAAACACATAAGATACATTCTATGACCACTCTTTCATTCCATAATACACCTTGGCCTTGATCACTCCCTATCATTGTAGACAATGGTTTAGGTACAGACACATAGTGATGGCCGCAGACTTGTCTTCAGAAGCAAAGTGAGACAGCGGGGGCTTTCTGCCGAACTGCATGATATGACTAATGCACAGACTCAAACTGAGTTTACTCTGGAGCACATCCCCACCCACCCACCCAACCCCACCCCCAATTGTGGCTGTGACCATTGCCCCACTTGCTGATGCTTTGCGGAACAATGATTCATAGTCACATAGGCCTTCAAGTGCATTTCGACTGGTGCCACAGTAAAGGCACTGCCAGCTTGTAAAGCTTAGACAAGAGTTAAATGTGTTCAGCTGATGACAATTTTGCTTTTTTCATGTTCAGTTTGCTCACAGGCAAACTTTTGCACTTCTATCATCAGCATAGTTTCAGCATACTCAGCTCCCAGAAGATTTTTTGAAACACTATGCAGTGCATGCATACATTCTGTTACAGACTCAGTGGGAAAGCAAAAAAAAAAAAACTTATCCATATGAAAAATCCCAAGATCAAAGCATGGGGTCCATTATTGCATATAAGAGAGAACAAAAATCTTTATGTGAGTGGAGAATTTTTCCACTGGGCTGTGGTCCTGCCCCTTTTTCATTCTGCCTGGGGAGAGCAGAGGAGGAGTAAAGGCAGAAAACTCTCAGCATGAAGGAGAAAGAACAGAAGTGAGAAAGAAAAGAGGGGGTAGAATTTGAGAGAGGTATACTTGCCCACAGTGGGCTGACCAGCTCATAACGGTCTTTTGCTTTTAGATATGACCTAGGGGGGACGACAGACTCGTACCCAGAGCCGAATAAAGACTACGTGGGCTCCAGGGCTACAACAGTCTTTAGCCACAAACCCCCCCACCGCCTCCATCTCCCTCCCTCCATGCGGCAGTTCCAGGTGTGCATCGTTGCCTGCCCCATGGAGAGAAAGAGAGTGCACCCACACCAAAATAAAATAAAATAAAATAAAGAAACGCCTTCACCCTTCCCCCCCTCAACAACACTTCAACAACAACAGTGCAATTTTGAATGCAAGTGTATCGTTGTTGCTGACTTGTGGTAGGATAACTTAGTGTTTCACAATTTGCATTTCACTTCGTTGTCATTCTTTGACAAGTTCCACTTAAAACTGTTACCTTGCCATGCCATTCTTTCTATCTCTTAGTTGCATGCACTGATGCCAGCAGTATGTCCCTCATATTGTGTAAGGCATTTACGTAGCCACCAGATGACAGTGTGAACCATATACCATTGCAACTCACACAGTGGGCTACTATAGCCTACAGTGCCATATCTGTGACTCCATACACTGTTAAAAAAAAATTATGAAAAAATTATATGTCACCCTGGCATGTTATTTTAATGTTTATACGTGCACGACTAGTCAAATATTCGAAAAGACTAACTCACCGCTACTATTAACGGCAATAAATTACAATAAGTACACAATCATGTGATAGTGTTCATACTATAGTATCCAATCAGTGGTGGACACATCACAATCACTACAAAACCAGAAATAGGGGTTCACCAATGGCACAGGGGACGCAGATGATGTATTTACACCTGCAAAGCATGGCCGAGCAGACAGGGTAGATTGTTACACAATTGGCGTCAGTTTTTACACCAGTCACCTAGGCATGACATACAGCTGTAATCAACTGAGACACCTATATAAATTAAAACCATAAAGTTACTTTTAGGAGCAGCCAGAAATAGTAAATTGGGTTGTATTATTTTCTATCTTTCTTGCTTTAACTCAGAGCTGACAAAGATGCACTGGAACCAGCTGGACTGAATTACAATCTGAGGTGCTGGCATATGAAATCAGCTCCAATGTAATTCTAATAAAAACAGCAGGTTGGATCTCGTGTTAATCCCATTTTTACCCGTACAGTTTGAAAAAACACAAACCTACAAACAGATTTAAAAACATTTTAAAATATAATAATTCATTTTTTTTTTTTTTTAAAGTGAGAATTTTCCTCACCCATCGTAACAAATGACCCCGTCGGCAGGATCCATTCTTACGACAAAAGTATTCTGTTTTAAATAAAACTGTACTTGCACATTTCCGTTTGGGTTTTATAAACATCATCAATAGTATACTGTATAATACGATTGGTTCCGGACCCACACTATTTTTTCATAGCCCACCAACATATTGATTTCAGGCTACGCCATTGAGTTACAGTCAGCGTTACTGTAAAATGTGTGAACAAAGTATAAAGTCACTCTCGAGTCACTCACGAGTAAGATTGTATCACAGTACCAAGTAAATGTGGATTTGATTGCACAAAACCAAAAATCCCCCAGTAGAGCAACATAACATTGATTCAGATTCAGTTGATCTGCAACCTACGGCACCAAGTATGGATGAACTACTTCAGAATTTAAGAGATAGCCTTTTTTCGGATTCGTTCTTAAATGCAGGGAGAAAAATCAACTTCTTCTGTCAGTTCAACAAGATATAGTTTATTATATTAATTTTTTGTTTAGATTTTTCATAGAGAACTATGACTCATTCATTTTAAATCATCTTGAAAGAAATGGTTTTGATCTCGGATTGCCCAGAACTTCAGCAAGTTTTATTCACATCAGATATCTTTGGGAAAAGATGTAGCCTGTAGTGTGGTTCATAGCAAATACAAGATTTGTGCATTTTATTACGCCATTTGTAATATCAGTTAAAAGTATCAATCTAAACTATCCACATTCAAATTAATTTTAAATTAAATTAATTCAAATTAATATTTTGTAAAAAAATTATCAAGAAAATTATGATTATCATGTTTCCCAGACATGATGTGCATGTGGGCCATGCTTTTTTTTCACACAGGAAGAACCACTCTACAGCTCAGTGGGGAGAACCAGCAATGTGTGGCAAGTGGCAGTTGACCATTGGAAACTAGTCAGTCACAGTGCTTTTTACCAATCAGGATTAGAGGGAAATGAGAAAGGAGGCAGTATTTGGTATTTGGTAAGGGGTTTGGAATATGCTGCAGGTATTTGTTCCCATTCAGCCAAAACAACATTAGTGAGGCTGGGCACTGATTGGGTGAGTAGGCCTAGCTCACAGTTGGCTTTTCAATTAATCCCAGAGGTGTTAGATGGGGTAGAGGTCGTGGCTCTATGCAAGCCAGTGAAGTTCTTTCACATCATTCTTGACAAAATAATTTCTATATGGACCTCACTGTGTGTCCAGGGGGATTGTCATTCTGACACAGGAAAGGGCCTTTCTCAAACTTTTGCCACAGAGTTGAAAGTAGAGAATTGTCTAGAACATCATTGCAATTAGATTTGCCTTCACTGGAACTAAGGGGCCTAGCTCAAAACATGAAAAGCAGCCAGAGGCCAAGGGGTGTCCACATACTTTTCTTCATATAGGGCCAAAAGTAGTTGGATGTTTCTGTAGTTAAATACACTGCAAAAGGACAAAAAAATTGATTAACTACTACAACCAATATACAAATTTGAATGTGGTTGAACTACCAGAAAACTGCTACAAAATGTAGTTTAAGGTTAAATTAAATTAAATTAGTAGTTAAACTACTCCCCAACACGACAAACAAACACAAAAGCCAAACCTGGGCCAGAACTTCCACTGGTGAATGTCAATAGTAACAATGTAACAATACAATTTTGTCACACCGGTCACAAAATTGTACTTTTTAAATGTAGTTCTACTAACTGACAGCAAGGACCTGCATTTGATTAAATCGATCCCAATATCCTTGTATCCCAGCTATAAAATTGCATACTAATATCTAACACTAGATTGGTTCAGATCCTACCTTTCTAACAGACAGTTCTCAGACTCTATAGGTAACTTTGTATTCTCCCATGTGTACATCCACTACAGAGACCCTTGGGGATCAATTTTAGGCCTAATTATTTTTCCCTATACACGCTCTTCCTTGGGGAGAGCATCAGAAAACATAAGATCTCTTTTAATTGTATACCAATAGTACACGGCTTTATGTGCCCTTAAAACCCAATGACAATAGAAACTCAACTGCATTATTACAGTGACATTAAGTGTTGGATGGCTGAAAACTTTCTTCACCTCAATGAAGACAAGACAGAGGTTTTTTCTCTTCTTTTTGAATCCTTCATTGATATATTATCACCACTTCCTATCAAATATAAATTTATTTGAATAATTTATTTGACAATTCTGCTAATTTGATATACATTTTAGCAAAATGAAAATTCTAACTATATGTTCATTGTGCATCATGGTCAGCATTTATTCAGTCGGTTTAAATGACTTCAGAGCCTGACCACAGCCTGACTACAGATATTTTTTTTTTAAATCAGTAAGATCAGCTGCCTTTTATTCCTGCCCTGGTGCCATTTATCTGACTGAGCCAGCTTTCCAAGGTAGTGAACTTCCTGCTCGGCGCCCAGCTGCACAAAATATATGCCACATGATAGCGGTCAGAGAGTGTCATGTTCCATTTCCAGATTGATAAAAAAAGACAACAAAAGGAAGTGTGTCATTTCATCGGGTATTTCATTCATGAAGCAAGGAGGAAGTATTCTCCGCTTGGTAGACAAGAGATAAGTTAAAGGCCAGTACATGATCGACCGAAAACGATGTCTGTACCAGCTATTGGTGTCATGCTGCACAATTTCTTAGTGCAAGTTTTTTTGGCCACCACCAGAGGGCAGGAGAGAGGACGGGGATTTCTGCAGGGTTTGCCACACTACTTCACACAAATGTACATTCCCTACTCCCCCCTCATCTGAGCCATTACCATCCCCTGAACAGAAAGGGGAAGCGGCCCCAAGAGGAGCAGTGCATCTGGAAGAGGTGCTGATGATGAGGATATGTAACCAAGGTCAATTCACCTACTGCATTTGGCCCCACCCTCACAGGAAGCAGCAGAACTGAAGGGGAATCCACTGAGACTTACCACAAGTTACTGGGACTTTACTGTTGATTTGATTCAAGGTTTCCAAACCAACTTATGGTGCTTTCTGGCCTACAACACAATCACTTACTGGGGAAGAACCTTTTCCATTTTTATTTAAAATAACCAAAAAACCATACTGAGATAATTACATTTAACATAATCACATTTTCAAACCATCATTGACATTCACACACCTAGTGCCTTAAGGTTCTATATGGTGTCTGTTTTCTAAACCAATGGTTACCAATCTGATTCCTTTTAGCATTATTTCCTTCATATTTCAGTATTTCATTGTTACGTCCCCAGCCTCTGCTTGCCTGGGTAGTGCAGGTGGAGGTAATACACAATTGCTTAATTGCTTGATTGCCTCCACCTGCCTGTGGCTCAATATAAGCCCTGCAGTATGAGGCTGGGGAGATTTCATTTTTTCAGAAAATAAACTGGTTTGGTTTTCATATCCTTGTCAACACTGTGGGGAAAAACCGTGGGAGTAAAGCAAAGTTGGTATTTCCTCATACTCAAACTCTATACTGGATGACTGTCTCTATGTAGGACAACGGTTATCATAGAGGGATATTGGAATAAGATGGCTAGACACCCAGCTGCATTGTTTTTTAATGCTATACATTATTACTTTTTTCACAATTTGGAATACCCAATCATACTCACTATGCCTTTTTTATACCACAGTCTGAAAGTTGTGCTTACATAAGGACGGAGTGTGGCACAGTGGGTAAGGAACTGCGCTCGTAACCGAAAGGTCGCAGGTTCGAATCCCGGGTAAGGACACTGCCGTTGTACCCTTGAGCAAGGTACTTAACCTGCGTTGCTTCAGTATATATCCAGCTGTATAAATGGATACAATGTAAAGTGCTATGTAAAAAGTTGTGTAAGTCGCTCTGGATAAGAGCGTCTGCTAAATGCCTATAATGTAATGTAATGTAACATAGACACAAGTCAGGGGAAGACACTTCATGTGCAGCCTGAGCATGCAAACTTTAGCTGGTGAGCAATGAGACATGGTTGTATCAGCTGACATGTTCCATACTCGACCATGGGGTCCATCCAAACACAGGAACCATACTTTAAATGGATGATCCACCTCAGCTGCTTTGTCTTTAATGAGGACAGCGCACATTACATGGGCATATTCTTCAAGTTCTGATGATTACAGGAGGGTGAGGTGAGGACGCATGGTGTGTCCATGTTCTGAACATTTGTCCTGTTATACAGTGATAATACATGAAATCTTCGCACTGTACTAAACTGCTGCAGATTGTGTAGGCCCATGTTTTCAGGATCAGTTTGTTAAATAACTACTGCATTAGAGCCTGTAATTAAGACTTGGATAATGGTGTCAAACATTTCATTGAAGTGGAGGTCCTCATCCACAGAGTAGTACTTTTAGTGGGGCTACAGATTAAAAGATTTGGGAACTCAGGACAAAGCACAATGTTTCATATAATGTTTTGCCTAATTCAATCCCATTAAAAAAAAAAAAAAAAAGTTTGGTGACACACAAGACAACAGCCTAAAGTCACGTGATAGAATTATTGATAAAGAATGTCATTTAAAGCTCACTCTGAATACATAACATCATCCCGGAGAGTACAACAGGACTCACTGGATTGGAATGCACTGGAACAAGCCAGGGAAAGCCCACGGTGCTATAGAGGATGACATGATTTCAGGGGAAGACAAAACTCCCTCCTGCCTTTTTGTGTTGAACTGATTACAAGTCAGTGTAAGAAAATTCTTTTAATATTGCACTACACTGTAAATAATTCCCTGCACAATGTTTAATTTTGTGATGTTTCCTTGTCTTTCAGAGAACTCAAAACAGCAGCAATAAACTACATAATTTAAAATGTACACCACATACATGATATCAGATTACCATATATACACCTATTTTACAACATTCACCTCATATTCTGACACATATTATTTAATATATGGGAAGACTAAATCACTCACTTCTAGTCCAACTGAAGGATATGTCTGATCTGAAAGCAGATAAACTAACTTGATAAGCATGTGCACAGCCTTTTAGTAAACACAAAAATGACCAAATATTTTCCTAGGGGAATGTGTCATCAATGCTTGGCGCAGTCATTTGGCTGAGGGTGATGAGGAGTGTGAGTAAAGCGTGACACACATCACAGACAGATCACGTCTCCATGCAACATAAAAATGTCCTCCAGTGCTGTCTAAAAACAGACACTAAGCATGACAAACCCTTTTTGTAGGAGTGTGAGCTAAAACATCAGGAATGGGGATGTGATCCATTATGGGGATGTTAGTGTTCCTGTAATAAGTTTTCTGCTGCGACAGGAAGGTATAAATCTAGTTACCACTTGCCAACATATCATGATATGATATCCAATAAATAATTGCTGTTAATAATAATAATAATAATAATAATAATAATACTTCTGCCCACAAGATAGAGTGAATTTCATGTTACGTTTTCCAGGGATGTTAACTACCTCATGAATCACTAATGAAATCATTAGAGATCAGGGTTAAACATATAAATGAAAAGCATGTCTGCATTTAATGTATCATAGTAGAGAGTAACTGTGGGCACATTACATAGCCTCCCTAAATTATTGCATTATAATTAATGGATTTACTTCTTGGATATTGCCTGCCTTGTATTTTCCCAGTTTTAAATCCATAAAGATTTCACAGAGATACTTTGTAAAACTGTCAATGATTTTACTATGACGGTTAACAAGAGTTAAAGGCATATGATGCGGGATTTTAACCTTTACAATATTATAAAATAACCATGTTAAGGCATATGTATGATGCACTGGCAATCTGTCTTTTTGCCAAATTCATGCACCTTTACCAGTATTTGTCATTTTGGGACGTTTCTGAGTAGGTGTGGCTACAGAGAATGTGGTTTGGGATCAGATTTCAGTGGAACTCACAACAATACAACGAGGGTCATTCAAGAACTAGATTTAACCTTGGAATTGCTTTTCATCGGTGGCGTCAGATGAAGCACTCCAAGGGGATGAAAAGTGATGCGGAGTTGGCTTGTTTTCTGTCGGACCTGTAAGTTACATTACCGGCAGCGTGAAGGTGGGGACAATAAGGACGTTTGTGATGGACTGAAATTTTGTAATATTTAAGTTAAGTTTAAGTTCCAAAGATAAATCCACTATTACATTGAAAATAATGGAATTAATTAAGCAATAATTGAATCCGCCTTATAACTGTCACTCATTTCACGGTACGAACATTACCTCCAGCTATCCAGTAAGCTACATTTGGTGGGGTAACTTACTTGGCATGAGTGGGTGGGGTTGAAGATGGAGAATGACACTTCTTTGATTGTAAACACAGGCTAAGAAATCATGCATAGTGTGCCTTTAAAGAGTAATTGTCGTTACTGTTTCACCCTGGCTTTGCCTACTACACAATTTTGAAAAATGTATCCTGGGGTGGGTGGAGTAGGTCCATCTCATTTGCATTAAGTATTCTCTTTGCAAATTAATTTGTGCAATTTACCTGCGCCTGACTCATGAAACTCAGATCAAACTTTCAAACTTGGCATTGCAGATCTAATATAAATACAGATTCAGCAATCACATGGCCTATGTCTCACCTTAAATGTTTTCAGAAACCTATGACAAAGATTATGAACAAGCCGCCATGTATCTCTGGTTTGAAAAACATTGGGCTGAACGCTGAAACCAATCTAGTCAATCAATTGCCTGCAGTGTTCCTTCGTATTAAAAAGTAAACGGCAACAATTTTCCAGCTGGGTATCTTGATTGATATCGACGTGATGTAGTAGTACCCCCAAAGAGGTTGGCTACTTTTGTATCACGATTAGGGCTGGGCCAAGGTGGAATGCAAAAAGAATTTTTCGAAGTCAGAAGGCAGCACCAAAACATATCCTACCATTTTTTTCTGCCACATGGTAGCCTATTATTTTAAAATTGTTGGAATAATGCAGACGTGGGTCAAATACGTATTTAAAGTATTTTTAAATACTTTTAAAAAATAATTATTTGAAATTCAGTATTTACAAATACGGAGTATTTAAATTACAACATGTATTTGAAAATATATTTAAGGAGCATTTGCATGTATTCGCAATTACTTTCAAATATGTCTTACAAAAAACATTTCAAATACAGAATTTTCAAATACAATTTAATAGAATTGTTTGAATAAACTTTCACAACATAAGCTAGGCCAGTGGTGCAATATACGCAATTGCACCAAGCTGTTGAAAGACTTGAAAAACACTGGATATGAGAGAACCTGTCAGCGCTGAAAGTTGAGCATTTTGTCTAATTAGAGGACTAAGGAGAGACTGTTATTTGTGGGCTTGGACCAGGCAGGGAAAAAAGGAGAAAACGCAAACTCTCCGTAGTTTGGGGCTCTATTGTGTGGACGTGTGAAGTTGTTTGTGAATTCTGTCTGTTGAAATGGGGTCAGAAGGTACATAAATTAATGTTTTTAAGGACTGAGAGTCTGTGGTCATTGCTTTTATTCCTGTGGGGAACCCTGAAAAGTGCCAAACTATTGTTGCTGTATAGCAGTGCTGTCAAACTCGTTGCCATGGAGGGCCGTGTGTATGCAGGTTTTCATTCCAGCCTCAGATCTTGATTATATAATTAGTTAAATTATTTGCTGAATTAGGGATGCAGGTTTGTGCACAATGGTGACCCGACGTCTATGGTGACCCGCATTGTCTAAATAAAAATTTTCTTATATTCTGTGCTTCAATGCAGTTAAACGCATATGGCTGAATGAGTAATTGGACTCAATTAAGGCAGCATTAATTGGTTGGAATGAAAACCTGCATACACACGGCTCTCCATAGCAACGAGTTTGACACCACTGCTGTATAGGTACGGGGCATGCCGCCCCACCAACGCATAACTTGGCTGGATGGCATACCTGCCATGTCATCCCAATAGGCGGCTCATTTATAGCCCATTACAAAGTTCTCCAACATTGTTGCCTCAACCAAAGATGCAGCAATGAACAACACCTAGGCTTTGTATTCAGCAATACACCTCCATCTTTTCCATGCTCAGTATCATGCATTAAAAGATAAAAGACACAGCAGTCTATGTAACAATTTGGAGATAGCCACCAACTTGATGCAAACAAACACAGATACTAATTGACAGGCTTCAGGTGCAATGACACCGGATGAATCGGCGGAGGATTTAGGCTACACGCTGCGTCAGCGCCAATGAATGTGAATGAACAGCTGAAAGAGAAAGTTTTTAAAGAACTTCCCAAAAGAACAAAAAAAAGAACAAATTATGACAAGCCGAACAAAGCCATTTTCCCCGAAAAGCACAAAAAAGACTCAACTGGAATCCGGCCAATCTGGCAACATTTAACCCAGTCTCGTATAATCCCTCCTCTTCCATTTTGACCCCGGCAGTAGAAGTTGCTTTCCGGCGGCAACAGTTTTGCTTGTTGAGTCTCAGTGTGGTAGCTATATCGTATTTTTACTGTTGAATACTTGTAAAATAAATAAAGAAACAGAGCACAATGTCCCGAGGGTCAAGTGCGGGTTTCGATCGACACATTACCATTTTTTCTCCCGAGGGTCGTCTGTACCAAGTAGGTGAGTATGGTGTGTTTAATCTTTTCTGGAAAGCGTATCTGTTGTTAGCTAACGCCAGCTATCTGCTCAGTCATTGTACACATTGCCTTGAGCTACATGGACACTTGCATTTTTTATTGCGGTACTTCACATTTTACTTAATCGCGTTTAAGTAGTTCGAGATGTATTTCGACTTTATAAAATACGACCGTGTTTATTTATGTTTCGTTGCTCTCATGTTGTAATGCTGCAAAGGCCTAGCGGAGTATTGTGATTTGCTGACATGAAATCGAAAGCAAGTAGCTGTACTTAGCTAATGCTACTTTAGCTCGCCAACGATAGCCAGTGTCTAGCTAACTATCTGACAATTCATTATGTTCAGCGTTAACAGATTATTCAGCAATTGCAGTCCAATTTGTATAACATTAGTCTGCATTTTTTTTCGAATTCTGTTTTTGAAGTGTGATTAAGAAGAATTCTCTAGCTAGTATTTTATGAATTTGCATCCAATCTTTGGTCTCCTGTTAGGTAATTTAGCTACCTGGCTAACACTATTTTGCATTCATCAACAATGCTGTGCATTTTTTGATCATTCAGATTAGAACACATTTGCAGTTCTTGCCCTAACATTAGTCACTTGCGATGGCTAATCCACCATTTATTTTGGCTTCTGGGGAAAAAAAAACACACTTCAGTACTTAACTGGTTTGGACAATAAATTTACGTTTTGTAGATCGATTACTGCGTTATATTACTGCTGCTAGCCGTGTTAATGATTCTATTTGTTGTGTGCTTTAATTTTCACCAGAGTACGCATTCAAGGCTATAAATCAAGGTGGGCTGACTTCTGTAGCTGTCAGAGGTAAAGACTGCGCAGTAGTTGTCACACAGAAAAAAGTACCGGTAAGTTGGACAAGGATTCATCATTATTATTTATACTAAGGAAAGACCACGTGTGTCTGAAGTGAAATTAGATGAACATGACTTAATTCAATTTACTCTCCCTTTCCCCGCTGTTCCCCTTCCTTCCTTCTGGTGCAGGATAAGCTTTTGGATTCCAGTACTGTCACTCACCTATTCAGAATAACTGAGAATATTGGCTGTGTGATGTCTGGGATGACAGGTACAACACAATGCTTCACACCTAGACCCAGTCACACCGTCAGTTAAATTACTCAGACTCAGTCAGACTTCTACATGTACATGTCAGTTTGATGGAATTAATTCATTATTGGGTGGAAGTCATGTACTGTCAGTAATTTGCCTATTTGAAATAATGCTACTAGTATTTCTGTGGATAACAAAGACTTTTGATTGGTTTGAGGTAGTCAAGATGGCTTGCTAGCTATTCAGCTGTGATAGAAAATAAATCAATCAGCCTTTATTTATAGAGCACATTTCATGCAAATTTGCAACACAATGTGAAAACATACTGTGAGACCATTGTGACCCAGAATCAAATTGCATTTTAAATTAGGCGAGTAACAGCCTACCTAGCATAATGCAAGCTCGCTAATTGGCTACACCGAGAGAGACTAGATTGAGTGTCTGGTTGCTAGATCATATTTATGGTATTTATCGTGCTGAATAACTTTTAATTTTGAAAGCAAATGTGTAACAAATTTAAGTGAATGCTGTTGTTTTCATTTTTGGCAAGTGACCATGGTTTAAATGGGATAATCCACAACAAGGTGTGCAGTTATGTGATTTTAATTCACTCTATGGAAGCAACTGCAGGCATGCCATTGGATTCTCACTGATTAATCTGGTCTTGCGTTAGGGTTGTTTTATACTGTACTTATTGGGCTCTTCTCCCTACCCCCCCCCCCCCCCCCCAAAAAAAAAAGCTGACAGCAGATCGCAGGTCCAGAGAGCCCGTTACGAAGCAGCCAACTGGCAGTACAAGTATGGCTATGAGATCCCAGTGGACATGCTGTGCAAACGGATGGCAGACATCTCTCAAGTCTACACACAGAATGCTGAGATGAGACCACTGGGCTGCTGTGAGTGCATACTCCTTTCTTCTGACCCATATGCTAACCCTAGGGCTAACACAGAGTATAGACCAAGAGACTGTTGTGAGTGCATCCTCCTTTCTCCTGACCCATATGCTAACCCTAGGGCTAACACAGAGTATAGTCCAAGAGACTGCTGTGAGTGGACCCTCCTTTCTCCTGACCCATGTGCTAACTCTCGGACTGTACCCTATACCCTTGGACTGCAAACATTAACCCTAATGCCGAGTACAGACCTGGGACCTTCAACGGTTCCCTCCTGACCTCCCATGATGAGTGGTGACGATGATGACGATGATGAGTAGAAAGCTTCATTTGGCTTTGGGTTATGGAGACAGCTTGAGTGTAGACAGAGCCAGAGATGTTCATTACATTACAGGCATTTAGCAGACATTTTACATATACATATACTGAAGCAATGCAGGTTAAGTTGTTCAAGGGTACAACGGCAGTGTCCTACCCAGGAATCGAACCCATTATCTTTTGGTTACAAGCCCAGGTCCTTACCCTCTATGCCACACTGCCGCCCATGAGTTCATGTTTTCAGTGCTTAGCATGAGGCCTCGTTGACACACCACCTTCTCTGTGTCAGCATTCCTGGGCAAGAGATTCCAATCTTTAGGTCCATGTAGGAGCTGGGGTTCTTTGTTAGGTTAGGACTGAGAAAATGGGCTGGGTGTACATAGATGTAGAGGTCTAGCTTTTACCCTCTTGCTGCAGAAATACCTGTGGAATTTCTCGCTGTGGCCTCCATTAAGTTAATGCATTATGACTTCATGTATTTGAATTTATTGAATATTTAATAACGTTGTAATGGATGCATCCTGCATTGCCAGTATATTAGTCATTTAGCAATGTCGTGAAAATCTTTCATCTCAACTCTTCAGTCTTAAATAGTTTGATTTAAGCTCTAATTGCATCCTGTTTTTAACATGTGATTGTGCAAGGGATTCATTTTTCTTGATTTGGCTCTGCACTTCACAATGTTTTGTAATCAAAATATTCACCTGTGATTAAATTGCATGTTCTCAGCTGCTATTTAAGGGTATTTGACTGCACTTTGGTTTCACCTTGTAGAAATAGGATTTTCTCTGTGCCGTAGGCTTTATGAAATCTATTTGCTACTTAAAGCACTACATCCCCAGTTTCCCTATTGGATTATTGTGGCACTTAACATTACGTGGTACGTTTTATGTACTGACTGCAGCTATCGATGGTGATGCTGATGGCTTGGCATTATCTCTGCTTGTTGCCTAAACCTTTATGTATGCACTTTTGTAAGTGATTATGATTAACTGATAAATGCCTAATTATCTGATAAAACCCAAATGTAATGCCACGTAATTGATTGTGATTGGTGCGATTTATCTGTATTTCAGGCAGGAAATTGATTGGTGGGATGTTTCCTTGTATTCTGCAGGCATGATTGTGATTGGTGTGGATGAAGAGAATGGCCCTCAGGTTTATAAGTGTGACCCTGCCGGATACTACTGCGGCTTTAAGGCAACAGCCGCCGGTGTGAAACAGACTGAGGCCACCAGCTTCCTGGAGAAGAAAGTAAAGAAGAAACTGGACTGGACCTTTGAGCAAACCGTTGAGGTAAAAACACATCCCTTCTGTAAAATGCAGTAGAGCCTCAGGGATATAAACCCTTTGGGAATGGGGGTGGTTCAGAAATTTTTGAATCTTTGAAAGTGAAGTTAAAATGCACCCTTTTATTTTAAATTATTTGTTGGAATTGTTACTTGAATTATTTTAAAAGGAATTTCTGTTATAGCTATAAATATTTTGTAAGTTGTTTCCCTCCCCAAACACATAAGCTGGCTCTCATTAGAGCTGTGCTTTCCGAGAGACGCAGCTAAACGAATAAAAAAATAAAATCTACAGATCTTGCATTCTCAAAAATTAAACATTATTAACTGAATAATGCTTAAATTTTTAAACGAAATGTTATTTAAAAAATAATGACATATAAAATGTTGAAATGTTTTGAAAATAATATCTGGATTGCAAAGGAACTGTAACCACTGATCAAGAGAAGATCTTTATAGATAGAGAGATGATGCTTAGTTAATGCTGACCTGACTGTTAAAAGCAAGTGTACCATTAAATACTGAGCAGGGTGAGTACTTAGTGAGGTAACAAATAAGTATGTATTGTTTAAGAAGCTTGGATATGTGTAATTGCTTGAGGTACTTCTGGGGTGAAATAAAAACATTCCCTGCGGGCCATAAAGGTAGGTTTGTGTTTTTATCATGTGATTAAATAAATGGGTTATTTCTTTGTTTGTGTGATTTGTTACGCTTTAATTATGCTATCAAAATGTGGCCGCAGGATTGGTCTACAATTGTCTTTATAATTGTCTCTACATTTGTTTAGTGTTTTTTTTTTTCAACATACATTCCTCTCTTTCTCTGATAGACGGCAATAAGCTGTCTGTCCACAGTGCTGTCCATTGACTTTAAACCCTCTGAACTGGAGATTGGGGTCATCACTACGGAGGACCCAAAATTCAGGTAGGATACAGGGGCCGTGGATTATTTTGAAGTGGGTACATACATTCTATCTCATTTGAGTCTTGGATGAGTTTCCACTGGGCACGTGATCAGTGCCACAATGTCAATAATCAGTTCTTTCAGTCAGTATTGAAGTGCTTGTATTTGTTTATCAAAAATACATAAAATTGCGGAAGTTGGTTGTTTTTTCATCTGCATTCATGAAGGGCCGGAGCTGTGTTCTGGTGGGCTCGTCATTAATGTAGTAATGTAGCCACATCTGGCATCAAATTCAGATTTATCCTGTCATAGTCTTACCTAGAATGAAGGGTTTAACTCAGCAGAATTTTGTGATCTAGCGACTCCTCTGGTGGATTTGGGCAGGTGCAGTCTGGCAGTAACAGCTGCACACGAGTGTGCTCTGATACAATGAATGTATGTATAGCTTTATTAGGTGCACTGCAGCGTCAGTAGAACCAATGACTGGCTGGCACTTTTTAAAAGTAAAGTTGATTGAGCCACAATTCCATAGAATGAATCCTGCCTAGTAAGCATAAGTTTACAAAATGGTCTGCATTAAGAGGATAAGCTAAGCCGATCCAAGATCAGAATCAGTCTCTTGAAGCATCTCCAGTTCCCTGGATGTTGGCACCTTACAGAGACGGTGAACAGATACCTTAAACATCACAAACTCCCACTGTTATCTGCCGCCAACCAGCAGTTTGAAGGATCAGTAATGTTTGGAGGGCTTTTGTTGTGTTTTCTCATGTAAGTAATAAAGAATATTCTAGGTTTAGAGACAGAACTCTTGACAGGACCCTAACCTCTCTTATGCTATACAGTATTCATTTAAAACGATAACCGTAGTTTCCCAGTTTAATTCTGATTCTGTGACATGTATCTGTTACATAATGAGTATTGTACCTGTTATGTAAATGTATCCGTCTGCCCCTCCCTCCCAGGATTCTTTCAGAGTCAGAGGTCGACTCACACCTGGTGTCCCTTGCAGAGAGAGACTGATTTCCCATGGAAGGGCTGCTTCAGATATTAGACTGCAGAAGGAGAATGGAGCGAGCATCATTCCTGTATATTTACCCTGTTCCATTAAAGATGACATTTTGGAGAAAAATAAAGCTTTATTTCTTCCTTCCCCCCCCCCCCCATCTTTCCCCAGATTTTGTTCAGTCTGTACTCATGCTTTAGGCAAGATTTCTTTCTGCCGAGTGCCTCACTGATACCCCTTTCACACAGCTAATGCCGCATCTGAGCCTCCTCTGATGCGGTAACAGGTTCCCTTTCCCACAGAATTTGTGATTCGGTATTCGAGCCATCTTTACCTTCCACACACAGTAGAACTCAACTCTTGTGAATGAATTGTTTACGTTTCGTTACCATAGTAACACACTTGATGTAGGCCCAAAGCTATAACGTTACTTATTTATTTTCGTTGCATTATTCTTGTAATTTCCGGCAAAACAATCAAACATGTTACATTTTGAAGTGCAAGTGGTCGCATTTTTTATGTTATTAGTTTTCGCGTTCTCAGTGGGTACAGGTATTTCCTCTGCCATTTTTTCGGTTGAGAGATAGGTGCGCGTGAACGCAGATCTGTAACGTAATTTGAAGGCCGCCCAGAAAGCAGTCGTCGATGCTGCTTTCCGTTCCCACAGGAGAAATGCGGTAGTCGATGCGCCTCGAAAACACCGGGGAGGCGTTTTCGTTGCGCTATTTTAAAAGCCGTCGCAACGTGTTCACACAGACATGAGTGCGGTATCGAAGCCGTCTCGAAAACTCCTTTTTTCTTCTGTGTGAAAAGGGTACGAGTTGCATTCCTCACAGAAACTTCAGTTTTGCCCAGAGGGCCAAGTTATTTTCCTCCCAGGGACCAAATTATACTCCTTACAGAAGTACACCATGAAAGTGCACTGTTGTCAATGTAGTAATCTACATAGCAACAACTGACTGATGAGTCTAAATAAAATGTCACCTCTTATTAGTTCATATGGCATCTCATCACTTTCTATGGATGAGCCGAAACAAATAATGTTGAGTGGCATGCAATACAGACCATGTTAATATTTTTAATTTTGATTTTTCATATACCTTTCTCACTATTAAATCACCCAACTTAGCTATTGTATACCATTAAACTTAGGGCAAATATATATATATATATATATATATATATATATGGAGGTAGCTAGTTACATGTTAAGCAGGCAGAAATGTTACCTAGTAGTTACTGAATGCAGTACAAAATAAATAAAACTACAACTTTCCCAGTTATTTTGGTGAATGCAGTGGCAAATGGCCATCTTATGACCACTGTCACATACACACTTTCATGCCATATTGACTTTTTACTCCTCTTAAGAAGAATTCAAATGCAGCAATAGTTTTACTCCTCACAATTGCATTATACACAGAGTGTGAAGCAGAACTACATGCACAGAATGCTGTTTTTAGTTTTTCTGTGTTTATAATTCCAAAATATTTATATGCTTATGCCACGGCTTTAGAAAACATGCATACTAATCTGCACTCCTGAAGTAATGGAGAATGTTCCAGCAGGTGAACATTCCTACAGCTAAATGCTCCAAATAGGGAGATAACAGGGTAGAAAAGATGCTTAAAGTGACAGTAATCAGACACTCATGATAGAATGTTTGAAGAACTAAACTTCTCCCAGACGGCTTAAAGAATCATCACAAGAGTGGAAATTCTGTCCAATTTTATTACAGGTGTATGTTAGGAAATGGAAAGGGGGATTGTTCATTTTAACAATCCCCCTTTCCATTTCCTTACCACCGTAAATGTGACTGATCCCCTCTTCCTTCCAGGAAAGCAGTCTGCTTCCTGTGTTGTGCGCCTATGACGGCTTTGTTCTCATGTTAGCGTGTCGAGTTTTGAGAAATTCTGAGAACCAAACTACCATAGCAGAAAAGAGTTGTATCAGCCTGTTTCCTGTTGTGGCTTTGGTAACATACACGTGATCTATGGAGCAGAGCAGTTTGAGTAGTTATCAAAGGGTTGACAGGGCAGTGTGTCAGTACCTTTAAATACCTTTAAATATCACTAGCTCTTAATATATTTTTATTTTTATTTATTTATTTATTTATTTATTTATTTATTTATTTTGATAACTTCTACATTTCTGGGTTCTAGAGCTGCGCTATATCTGTATCATCTTTCCAGTGTTCAGACCTTTCCTTTCCAGAGTCGAGAAGAGCTCCTATGTGATAAACCTTATTGCATGTAATTGTGCTTGAGTGCTTCAAATATTTTTTTTTTCTCAGCATTTGCATTCTACAGAATGGAACCATACAGGGGCTAGCTCACCTGCAGTATTCTTGAGTTAAGGTTATATGAAGTCTTAAGATGAGACTAAATGAAACCACATACGGTGGTTCTTGTGGACAGTGTTTCATGATGGTTTTGTTCCAGTGAGTAAGTCTGATACACACTGCAAAGTGTGGGAGGGCACTACACGACCGAAATCGGCCATGGGCACTCCCACAGGTAAAGAACCATGCTCTCGTCCAAAAAGCTGCAGGGTCTGCAATTTTTCATAATTACTCATTACTCAGCACTTAAATTACTGTTTGTCAACCATTTGTTTTTATGAAACTAATTTTTTTCTATATTGGATGTGTACCTCAGGTCACATTTTGGCCACTGAGAGGGTCACACCAGCTCTGTCTACGCCACTCTCTGTGTCCCAGCCAGTACAAATAGTTACCTTTGATACTGATCAAAAAGAGTTAAGCTGGTGGAATGAGGGGTTGAAAATGTAGTGTGAAGAACTGAATAAAATCCACCTTTTCAGAACATAATCTGTAAGTACCTGCACACCAGTTCAGGAAATAACACACCAACAGGAATTATATTTCCAGACGGAGGGTCTAAAAAAATTGAGTATTTCATTTTAAAATAAAGCTTGTTTGATGTCTCCACTAATTTCCAGTCTTGTTTGCTTCATTACCTAATGTTAATAAGAAGGCTTTAAAATGAAAATGATCTCAATTAAGATTTTGAATTAGATTTATTTGTCTGAGATCGCTAGGGAGAAATAGGCCAAAGCTATCATTATTTTCATCTATCATTGTCAAGTTAGCTGATGAGCTGATGACTGGAAATCACTGATTTCAGAGCATTCATATGCCTGCACATTCACACCACGTCATTTTTTTACTCACAGGAAAACCCAGAAATTCATAATTCTGGAATCCACAGAAGCCCATGATTGACTGAATATCAGTCTGTGAACATCCCTGCCGTCGCTTCCTGGGAACCATGCCATGGGAAGCTACACCCAGATATTTGGGAAGTTAACCCCCTCCCCCCACACTCTTGCAGGAAGTACTGGCTCGGCACATGACAGGGAATTCCCAGTAATCACACTTTGGTCTGACAGAGCAGTTTCCATTATTTACTGCATACGGAGCACAACAGGGAAGAATTGTGTGGATGAAATGTGCCCTCCCCCAATCACTAACCCCAGATCAGTATCTCACCATCTAATGGAGGGAATGAGGATTAGGCCTTATATTTTCTCATTTGAATTAACAGGGAACTATTCAGGGCACATAATTGTCATTTTAATGTGTTATTAAAAATAATGGAAAGTAAACATATGGGTTAAAACCATTTACCTACTATTTTTAAATCAAACCTTCATAGGGCTTTTAGTTACATGGATTCTTCTGCATGACTTTTCCACCTCCAAATGTACCAAAGCTTTCAAAGAAAGCAACCACAAAATGAAGACAAACATTAACATATTTTGATTTATATTTTTAATTTAGGTGTTTTCAGTCATCTACATTAGAGCTAAATGAATACTTACACTAGTGTCATACACAATTGTGAAATGTTTACAAGTATAAAAATATAATCTCTCTCTGTATATACAATATAGTACATCATATCCAGTTTGTATTTTGTAAATATGGGTTTTCCTTTGAGTTATGCCTTTTAGAATCTTTCTGGTTCACTGTTCTGACTCATTCTGGATTTTGTTCTTCATCAATTCCATCATTCTTCCAAAGCTTCCAAAGCAATCTTCATTTTTTTCTTCACCGCCTTCAGCTTTGGTTGTGCCCATCTTTGGCCTTCTTTGTCCTGGCACTGGTAACTAGGCCCGTCTGTAATAGCAGCCTCTATTGTTCTGTACCACTGTGCTTACTAGAGGAAGTTGGGGGGGCACGGCTCATGTGACGACCCTATTTGTGTCCCACCACCCGAATGTCATCATACATCTGTAGGGAAGAAAACAAAGATCATGAGTATATGAAATCAAGATGCTGAAAATCCAACAGAAGGGTCTCTCGTTTGTGTTTGGGGTTAAAGTTCAAAGTTCAATTCAAGAATCAAGTCTGCCACTAACAGTTGACCACGCTCCTTAACTCCACCCCCATTTAAAAAGATGCCAGCTTACCTGATCGTCCTCAGACTGAACTTCCCAATCGCTATCTTCTGATTCGCTCTCGGGCAGGTCCCGCAGGTCCTGAGAAGTCAGGACATACAGCTGCAGCTGGATCTCAGTATTCTGCCGTCCATAGGTCAGGTGGTATGGTGAGTACCCGCCATAGGTCAGGCTGTTGACGTCGGCACCCTTGGCGACCAGCAGCCGAACTAACTCAAGGTTCTGGAGGTCCACAGCCAGATGGAGGGCGGTGCGTCCATTGCACTGCTCCTGAAAAGAACACAAATGGCATTAGCCCCTCAGTGGAGAGAAACAACACCATAACCCACTTCCCTCATCACTGTGGAAGTTCAGTTTGATCTTCATGATTCAACACTTACCTGTGCATCAATGTCTGCTCCAAGGCTAAGGAGGCTTTCCACCAATGAGAGGAAGCTATGGATGCAGGCTAGGTGGAGGCAGTTGAGACCTGAAACGAAGAGGGGGAGGGAAAGAAGGTTAGAGAAGGGCAACATTCACTTCAGTCCCAAGACAGGTTTAAAGGGGAATGGCTGTGGTGGATGCGAGGATGGAAACTTACCACTGTAATTTGGAGTTGTGAGGATAAAAGGCAAGTAAGTGGGACAGACTTGGGTCAGCACGCCAAAGGAAGACAGAGACCCACTCTTGCAGGCGATGTGAAGTGCGGTGTTTCCTGAGTCATCCACCAGCCGAGGATCACAGCCAGCCTTTAGTAGCCTCTCCACCACTTGGGGCTGTTCCATGATCACTGCCAAATGCAGGGCGGTCTGGTAGTGACCAAAAGTGACATGGTTAGCGACATGCTTCTGTTTCACTTCCAGTAAATTAATTATTTTAAAAATATAGATTTAAAAAAAAAACTTTTTAAAATAATCTAAATAATCTAAAATAAACCTTCTAAAAATGATCTTCAATTACCTGTCTCTGATTGTTCTGTATGTTGAGGAACGGGTCCCCGCGTGACTGATTAATCATCTGAATCGTCTCCTCAGTAGCTTCGTGAATAATGGCCAGATGGAGAAACCTGCAGAGATTAAAAAAAGAAAAAAATAAAACATGAAAAAAAGCTCGTTTAAAACCACACGTTACAAAAATAATCGCAGGGGACTGATCAAAAAAAGAACAACGCGTGAGCAATAATGGTGTTTCGCAAGACTGGGTTTTTTCAGGTTATTTCCACGAGCTGTGGTTTGCACGACTGATGTGTTATCAGACTCAGGCTCCTGGCAACGCGCCAGGGACTTTCCAGCCTCCGTGTACTGAGCGCCCGCCCAGACTCGTGTTGTGCCAGAGTACATTCCGTTCTGTTGTAAAGTCTTTTGTTTACGTAAACCCCCTTTTAAAATCCATTGTCTTTTTTTTCTTTCCCTTTTTTTTTTTGCAGATACAAACTAAATGTTCTTCTCCTCTTTTGATAATTAAAAGACATGCAAATAAATTATGCAAGTTTATACTTGCACCATGGGTACTTTTGAACACTTTTATGATTTATGTGTAATACTAATAGCATGTCCAAGCGGTTTTGCAAAAGTAATTATGTAATTGTTCAAGCAGACATGGCCTATCTTAATAAACTGACTGCAAAATACACTGTTAAATGTATAATGCTAGCCAATCCATGATATCCAGAAGTGAAGTTATTACCAACTAACTCGCTTATTTTGTAACAACATTGGATCCTTCAAGGAGTAGGAAACGACTGATATTTATTGCAGAAAAGTAAGCTACAATTAAACTTACGTGTCGCCGTCCTCTGTAACTTCTTTTTTCCACGGTTCGTCGTCGATGTCGTTTGCAGTTCTCGTTTCCATATTCATACTTTCCATATGTTTCACAATACTGTTATATTCCTCTTCTTTTAGGGACTCCAATCCGCTATCGACGCGGTCTTCGTTGCAGGGCAACATTTTATCATGTTTGGAATTCGCATGATTAATATCATAATCCATTTGGTTGGTGTTGTACACTCGATGGACATCCATTCTGAGTTCGTTTGTCGCAGTGCTGAGCCACAGAGTGAAACGCTGGCAACGCAGTGGGGTGTTAAATGTACTGGTGGGGGAGGAGTTTTGGCCTAGGGGATTTCCGCGGCTTATATAGATAGCTGAATGGTAACGAGGGAAACTCACAACGTACTTTTATGGTGAAAATTCCCTAATTAGAACTGAACTAGTTCACAGAGTAAAAACGAAAGACTGTAGTTTCCTATTATACTCACATATACCTATACCGCCACAGCGCATTTGAATGAAATGATTGTCAAATTAACATGAATGAATGGGGGAAAGTCGTTTGTTCTGGCGTATTTGAATACTTTCCTGCTCTTAAAAAGAAATGTCAGCATATCCCCGTCCATCCCCTGCTTTTTTACAGATTGATATTTTGTTTAGTGTGAAATTCTTACATTTATTTTTCAACAGACTGTAACCAATGAATGCACTCAGTTGTTTAGACTTACTTCTAGGGAGTAGTCCTGCAGTCTCTGTATGGAAGACGAACATGGAATTCTAGGGAAATACTACTTTCCTGTGCACTGTGGGGTTGCAAGCACAGGATGTCAAAGCATATGGAGGAGAAACAGAAAGGTGGAGAAAACACTGATAAGGAATGTGAATGTTCACTGTTACCCTCCCACTCCCACTATCAGGGCGGCAGGGTAAGGAACTGGTCTTGAAACCTGAAGGCCACAGGTTCAATTCCCGAGTAGGACCCTACTGTTGTACCCTTGAGCAAGGTACTTAACCTGCATCTGCTTATGTATTCATCCAGCTATATCAATGGATGCAATGTAACAGTTGAACACATCACTCTGTATAAGAGCATAGTCTGCTAAATGCCTGTAGGGTCATTTAATTTCTTTTTAACTCATTGGGCTTGTATTGTAGTTTCAGCAAAGATATTCATTAAAGGTATAGGTCTACCTATACTATAAAGTATAGCTATACTCCTATAGGAGTTTGTATGTTCTATTTTGAAAATACAGCCTTCCAAAGATATACGTTTGACTCTCTTTTACTTTCTTGAGTTTTACTTGCTGTTTTGAGCTACTTTTTTACCACTTCATGTGATTTGGCATACAAATATCATAACTTTCTGTGCAGAGACCAAACCACACTGAAAAATAACCAATTGTCCCAGCTCTCCAGTCAGAATTCACAGGGTCACTCAATGGTTTTGGTTAGCTTGCTCATTACTGCACATTATGTGACCAGTGGGTCATTTTCTTATCTACAGGCTATGTTTCACAAAAATGACCTGGAGCTGTTCTGACAGTAGTATGTCTGATGCAAGTGCATTTTATGCATGTAATGTAGCTACTTCCTATACACAGCTTCAGCTTATGACAGGCTTTGAATCCCTCTACCCCAGTTTTTTTTATTTTATTTTGTTTGTTAATTTTTATTTTTTGTTTACTTATTTATTTTTTATTTAAGCTGGGCAGTGGACCTACTCCTAGAGCTGTATGCAAAATTAATTTCACACCTCTAAAAAGAAAACCCCCACTGTTGTGTGTCAGGTTCTGGCCAAGAATTTGGGAATTTCAACTGGGAAATTAGTTCTGCCTCTGCTGGCACAGCCAGTGGTAATTTCTCACAAAAATAAACATAGCAATTTGTACCGCATCATCGTTCCTCAAAGGTTCAGTACACATCCTCTACAGTGATGCAGAGTGGATGTGTGTGTGTGTGTGTGTTTACAGGACTGATCTTGGAAACACTTAGTCAGTTCCACACATTCTTGAATCAAACTATTTTGAAGTAGAGGTTATTTGTGAAGGACTGAGGGGCAAACAGTGCTTTTGTTTTTATAATAATTATTTTTTAAATCACTGAAATCACTGGCCAGGCAGATGTAAACTTACACAGAGGGACTCTCCCTGTCCATTTTTCACACAGTTTACAGGCTCCAGAGAAATCTCTTTGGTGTGCAAAGTGTTTTCTGAAAGAACTACTCTGACAAACAGTGTGGACATCAGGAGGCTGTGACAATAAATCATTACACAAGCTGATTCCGCCCTTCTCTGGCCTGCAGTCTACCAGAGCAATGAAAAGACAAACTGTGGGTTATGGCATTCTAGTATTACTCTCTTTACTTTGACCTATAATTAATTTTGATGCACAAACACACTACTTTGTCTACTTTTCTTTGACGTCTTCTAGTTACAGCATAGATGGCTAAGGTGCATGTACATAATGGGACATATTTGGTGCATATCTGACTGTTTTTTCACAAGTGTGCACAAATTAGGCAGGATAAGATTTAATTGAAATGTAACTGCTAAACGGCTGCATCCTTCCATCCATCCATTATCTATACTCGCTTATCCTGAGTAGGGTCACGGAAGTGCTGGAGCCTATCCCAGCCTGCATTGGGCGAGAGGCAGGAATACACCCTGGACAGGCCGCCAATCTATCGCAGGGCACACACACCATTCACTTACACCTATGGGCAATTTAGACTCTCCAATTGCATATCTTTGGATTGTGGGAGGCAACCGTAGTACCCGGAGGAAACCCATGCAGACACAGGGAGAACATGCAAATTCCACACAGAAAGGCTCCAAGCCGAGATTCAAACCCATAACCTCTTTGCTGTGAGGCGACAGTGCTACCCACTGCACCACCGTGCTGCCCACAGCTGCATCCTAAAACCACAATAGGAGGGAAACTGCTGCATTTAAAAGACAAACTTTGTGAGAAACGGAGGGCTATGGAATGAAAACTGATGTTTGGAATTAAAGAAAGGGTATTATTAAGGTATCAAAAAGAATTGGATGCCCACCCATGAAGAAGTACTCAAACTGTCAAAGCAAATACACAAAGTTACAGAAAAATATCATGTTCATCAATCCCACAGCCCTTCCATCAGATAAGGAAGGCAGGTAGACTTTTGTGGTCCATATTGGAGTGCAAATCTGGATCCCAGAGGTGATGCCTGTAAAGTACCAGGACGTGTAAGGTTAGTTGACTATAAAGTAAATGCCTAGCTGTCAGGTTAATAGAGGTCTATAAGACACAATGTCTGTCTGTCAGTCTGTCTGTGGCACACATACACACAGACAAGCTTACACAAAAATATGCCCACTCATCTGCGCTCAAATACAGTAGAGGCACCCTTGCACTTTGATCAAACAACTTGAAATACAGTACTGTGAAAAATTCTTAGGCACCCGTAAAAAAATACTGTACAGCTAAAATGCTTTCAAAAATAATGAAATGAAAGGTTATAAATATCGAAAAAAATTATATAAAGAGCAGTAAATAGTTAAAAACGAAATAAAATCAATGTTTGGTGTGACCACCCTTTGCCTTTAAAACTGCATCAATTCTCTTAGGTACACTGTCCTGCAGTTTTATAAGAAAATCGGCTGGTAGGTTGTTCCAAGCATTTTGGAGAACTTGCCACAGTTCTTCTGATTTGCAGATTTTGGCTGTTTCACTGGCTTCTGGCTCTCCAGGTAATCCAAGAGACGCTTGATAAAGTAATCTATTACTTAAAATATTACTTTATTTAACAAAATACAAAAATGTATCCGTAAAATTTCATTCTTTGGAAAAGTCATGTTTGAAAATCTCAGATTTTCTCTTTTCTACTGACACACTAATGCAGAAAACAAAAAATAAAGATCTAAGACAAAATATATACTATATATTATATTTAAAAATCTAGGGTGCCTAAGACTTTTGCACAGTACTGTATTTCCCAAAAATGAGCTTGAAATTGACAATAGTTCGGTACACTTATTTTTCTTATTTTGCTGTCAATACATATAGGGCTGAGTTTTCCTAACGTTGCCTCTTGTTGCCATCATGGAATAAAGCACAGTGTTATTCATCCGGCCTGGGAAAGAGTGGGGCCGTGAGGGCATGGGGGCGTTGCCAGTTTGCCTGAATTATAGAACAACATGAATAAGGCGATTGAAAAGACTTGCTCTTAAAATCTATATTGGCTATTAAGAGATGGCTGTGTTTTACTGTCAAAAATAAAAGGAATATTTAAATTAATTAACCCATGTCATTCTCCATACATTTCCCGTAAAACTATGAAATCTGAAAATTCAATTATTTTTCATTTCTATTGGAGAAGAAAATGTCATTATATCAAAAGATCACAACTGATAAAAGATTATGATAACAGAGGCATAAAAACATTGGCATTGGAGTCATTAGTGGGAACTTTAAAATTGAACTGGATAAGGGCTTGTTTAACCTATCCTTACTCAATGTGGTTTCAGATTCCCAGGAACCTGTTCAAGGAGGTCGGAGAGCTGGATTTTCTACTGAAATACGACTGAAATTTCAAACCTTCCTATAAAGGTGTCAGATGACTGCAAACAAGCCTTACTGTATTAGAAGAGCATATTTACCTCACTGCTCTACCTTGTGGAACAACAGGGTAATTGCAAGCAACAGAAAAACGTAAATTTGAATCGCATGAAAAACATATTGATTTTCTAGTTCACTTAATGGATTGAGGTGGCTGCCTTTTACAACATAATGATTTTATAGAAGAAAAAATATATATTAGTTGCTTCTTCAGTGAATACAATAAACTATGAGTACCACAAAACACTGTTACAACTCATGAAGAACTGAAATTCAAGCCACACTAACTAATACTAAAATAAAATATATAAGGCTGATAGACAAAAGGTGTAATAACATGCTGATAAGTGATGGAGCTGAAAACAGTCTTATTAGGGATTATCAGAGATGTTCTAGTATTAAAGGTTTAGAAAGAAAAGAAAGATTAGTCATAATGAATGCATATTCCAAGTACATAAGATGGCCAATACCACCCAAAGTTGAAGAAAAACATAATAAAGTTATCACAGGTATTTAAACTGTCGCTGAACTCGCTTTCTGTTCTGCTGAGGCAGAGACAATTGAGCGCTTATTTTTAATCCCAAAAATCTGTGAAACTTTGGAATGATATACATAGCTGCTTATCTTTGAGGGTAGACAGTTTGCCTGTTTTTGATTCTACACACAAACACATTTTTATATGGACAATTTACGAAATGATATATCTGATATGATACATTTAATTATTCTCATACGTAAATATCATGTTCGTGTGTGTAAATGGTGACGCATCGGGCCTTCGTTCTCTTTCTTTATGAATGATTTTAAGAACAATTTTTAAATCTCTTAAATTAATGAAATCCAAAAACTGGTTAGAATTAAAGATATATCAGTCTCAGGTGTCATTGTCTATTATACCTTGCTTCCAGCTTGAGGTCTTATCGTATTAATATTGCCTTATTTCATTTCAAAACATCTTTTGCCTTCTGTCGAGTATATACCCCCTTATATTTATTTTATTATTTTTTCTGTTTTTGAAATGTGAATGCAATGTAAATGTTCCTGACTTGCATTGGGAATTTAAATTGTATGTTAAAAAAAAGAAAAAAAGAAAGTCGTTGCTCTTTCAAGTGTCAGTTTGAAGCCACATCAATTACAGATGGGGCAGAGGTAGATCCACAGGTTGTTCATTCTAAATCACATGTTCCGAAATATGCTGTCACAAAGGATGCACATACTCCTGTTTCCTTGCTCAAGTATTCTTCGGTAGCCTTAGGGGGCGCCTCCTAGCTTCTAGCTCACTTGAAGGCAGCAGCAGCCTAGCTAGCTGATGTTTTAGTCACAGTTTGCTAAAAAGTGGTCTTCTACAGAATGCCTGATAATGTGAATGGAGAAATCAGTAGATAAGAATTTATTTATGGCTAGCTAAAACCTATTCAAATATTGAAACAGCACTTCAAAATTTTTATTTTGTGAACAATTATGCTTTGTAGACAATAAATGATATGAACTAACTGACAGCATTTATTGCTTTGTGGTAGTGTTTATACTAGCATGTTCATGTCGGAAATCATAGCTGCATTTACTGGATTACTGATATTTTGTGACAGATAAATTAGACTAGTTAACATAGTCAGTTTTATATATGGTTTTCATGGCATACGTAAAACCTTATTCACAAACATCTATTTTTTACAGACTTTAGAGACCAGCCACAATGTAAGCATAATATTGCAGGCAACATTTTGACTCCAGTTCAACCAACTCACAAAAAAATGTTAAATATCAAATTCATCATTAAGTCCACACGGGGTTAAAGTATATATCCATATATATATATATATATATATATATATATATATATAAATATATCCAAAAACACTCCTTTAGGAGAAGCGTGTTGTCTATACCCCCCCTCCCCCACATGTGGGATGACATTTTTTTATAGGCGCCAATATCCAAGTCTAAAAACGGGGAGATTATGTGTCACAAAATGAACAGTCTGATATTGATATTCAACCTTTTTCGTCAGTTGGTTGAATTGACACAAGCATGTATGTTTCCCAATGAAATAAAAAGTTAACGTACAGAGGAACGCACCTCAGGTTTTAAAATGATACGTGTGCAAAGTAATCAGTGTTCTGATGTAGGCTGTGGTCGAAATTGTAACCATTCTAATGGCTAAATAAATACAATTATTTGTGTTTTGGTGCATCAAGTGAGTGTGTGAGTCTTTTATTTTTCAATTTTTTTGGGTGCTTAACTGAGCATGTTTACTTTTTGCCTCCCTGTATCAAAGTTGTTTATATGCTATAGGGATTGAAAAGGTGTTAAAAGTAAACTATTTATAATTTTTCATTTATGTCTACAGAAACATAATTTAGGAATACTTCACTTTACAGAGGATTTGAATATGATGCACTGCCCTGCTCCATCTGCACCCTAAAACCCGTCCTGGTTCTGGCTGGAGTACAAGCAGACATTCAGAGCATGTTTTCTGTTGTGATTTTTTTTTTGAACACCAGAGGCCTGTTTCACAAAGCAGAGTTAGCTGGATAACTGGACTGAGTAGAACCTGGAAACCTTCCAAATCTGGAACATGGACTAAAGTAAAAAGAGCTGTTCTGGGTTTTATCACTGCAGTTATCCAGTTAACTCAGTAATCCTGCTTTGTGATACAGGCCCTAGGTCTTGTTGCTCAGAAATGAACCTGCATAGTCAGTGGACCAAGGCTGATTGTGTGGATATTATCAAGTGGCAGTCCCAGAAACTGTCCAGCAGGTGCCAGCATTGGGGTGTGTTTCCACAGGAGTGGAACAGTGCAGGGTATTCGTAGTGAAGCTGTGAGGTCCAGGGTGGCTGAAGGACTCTTTTTACCAGGGGTTTGGGGAAGAGGGAGGTTGAGTAGGTGTGTGTGTGTGTGTGCAAAAGAAAGAGAAAGAGAGATAGAATGAGAGAGAGAGAGGTAGGACTCCCCTGAGCATTAGCGTACCAAGGATGTGCACACACTAAGCCCTAGTTTAATAACTAGGACTGTGTTGTCTATAACATCCATTGGTTTGAGCTTGAGGCTGTCCCCTCCTTTCACAAGGTTTAACTTGCCATGATCAGAGCTCATCTTTTGAACATTGCCTCTAGCCCTCAAGCAATGAGCTTCTATCTCAGGCACTTACAGAATGACATCACATGAAGAGTGGGAGCATGTGTCTATCAACTGTTGAGCATGGGGTGGGGTGGGGGTGAGGGGCTGCAGAGTAATGTCACTGTAGGGGATGAGGTGGAGGGGAGAGTATGGTGCTCGAACTGTCCCCCGGAGTGCACCTGAAGTTTGGACATAAGGCATTTCCCAGCAGGTAGCAGCCACATTATAGTTGAGTTGTGGGCATCACATTCTTTCCTTTATCTGAAACAAATTTTCATGCTGTGGTCAACATAGAATGACTGCAGCAGCTTAAATTGAATAGTTGTGGAAAAGAGAATCAAAGTAACAATCCACTTCAATAACACACTGACCCACAAGGGAAGTGGAGTAAAGAGATGTCCAGATGGACAGTCCCACAGACAGTCAGCAGACCCTACCTGTCTCAAGTATACCCCACACATAAGTGCATCCATAATTCTAGGGAATATGCTCACAGCATGGTGCACATTGTCATGCTCCCCCAACATTTTGTTGAAAGAGATGCCTGAGATGAAGTGGGAGGATTGTGAGCTCTGGAGAACTTTGGAGAGCTGGATTGGTGACTAGTCTCTCGCTATGAAAGCAAGGTGTTATTCATGGAGGATACTATGTCAGCAAAGCCATAAATCACACTGCAAAGCAACGGTTCCAGAGTCAGCATTTCCTCCAGGCTGCATCCATACCTTCCTGGAGCTGTAGAAAGATCCAGGACTGTTTTGCATTTCATGTCAAAGACAGGCTCATGTCATAGGCATAGGCAAGGGTGTGATTCCGCACTTAAGTGATCAATTACAGTGGTTGATATCACACTTTTCAAATGTTGTAATTTTTCCTTTTTTCTTCCTAATTTTGAATGTTCAATCATGCTCAAGATGCAATACTCTTCCCAAACTCAGCTGTCAATTTGAGAGAGAGCAGACAACCACGTGTTCTCCTCTGTAGCTCATGATGTCAGCAGCTGCTTCTTATTACACTGTAGTTGGGCTTGCACAGACATGAGTCAGTGGAAGACACATATGTAACTCAACAGAGGACTTGTAGGTGACCAATCAACTAACAGGGGACTAAAACCCTGCCTTTCCAAGGGTGACGCTACAGCTAATTGTGTGTCACCCTGCAGGGATGCCAACAGATTCAGTGCCAGATCTTGGGGCCCATGCATGCACTACAATACTGCTTTAACATGATGAACCACTCAGCAGCCCTGTGATTATACCCTTACCTGACATCACCTGGGTTCTTTGGTCTAAACTCACTCCTGGGGCAAATAAAGATGATTCTCCACTTTGGAAGTGTGTATGGACACCAAAAACATTTGTTAACTGCCTGACCATCAGATGATGGTGTTAGATTTTGCCATATGCTTAGTCCAGAGGTGTAAAGAGGAGCTAAAGACGTGATCATGACACGTTACCATGCTTGCACTGAACCACTGACCTTCATCACAGTGTTATATCACTGACTGAGCACTGGCCTTGGTATAAATGTGCATCAGTTATTTTCCATCCAAATGCTGAATGCCATCATATGATATATGAATGCTGTTGAAAAGGAGAGCATGGATCTTTTTCTTTGATGTCAGATCACAGTTTGAGACCCTGTCCCCATTCTCCGCCCTTCTCAACGCAGCCAACAGGAGGGACACTGTCTCTCATTTCAGACTCGCTTTTGAAAGCTCAAAGTGGGTCAGGTGATGTTATTCAATCAATCTTATTTTGGAAAGAGGTCTTACTGGTGGATCACAACATCCGTGAACAGCCTTACAGTGGGCCAGTTTCCAGGAATACAACATGGCTTATGTATTTTAAGGACCTCTGTGCACTCCATATACATTTGCCGGTGGGGAACATGATATCTGTCAGCAAGTTTATACTGTACACCTCAGGGTAGAGGGGGACAAAACACACCTGTCTGTAGGTGAGTTGAGCTATCGCATTGAATACATCTAATGAAACACCCAGATATTTCTACTGCCACTAAGTACTGTAATAGTATATCTTCAGCAGAGTGAATTTGCTACCAGCACCAGGTGCCATGGGTTTTCTACTTGTACCATATAAGGTGAATGTTGTACCCTGTGCCAGGTGTGTTGAGTGCTCTACCTATATCAGAAACAGTAAGTGTTTTATCTTTACCATATAAAGTGAAAACTCTCCCTATATCAGCTACAATGAGTTGCCAAACTATAATACAGTGTGTCTTACTTGTACGAGGTACAATTGATGTTCTGTCTGCACTGTGAGTGCTCTATCTGTACCAGATACAGTGAGAGCTCTACCTGTACCAGATACAGTGAGAGCTCTACCTGTACCAGATACAGTGAATGTTCTACCCGTATCAGATAAACAGAGTTTTTTTTCCTGTACCAAAGTATTCTACCTGTAAAATATAAATTAAATGTGTTTCATCAAAGGTTAAAGGTGAATCTATGCAGGTATTGTGAATGTTTTACCTGCAGGTTCTTCAAGATGTCTTCCTGCTTATCTGCATTCTCCCACATCAATTGCAGAGGTTCCGGCAAAGAGTGCTGACATACATACTTATACATGATTGAGCATTCCAAATCGGGGAGAAAAGGGGAAAATAGCATTTAATAAAAAAGTCATTCCTGTGGCGGACTGTAAGTCCAATATGAGAAGAAACTGATTCATATGCAGCATGCATATCCATTTAAGCACAGTGGACAGAAAAATAAGACAAACTGAGGCGTCAAAGAGACAGAAATGTACAAGGCCATGACTCTGAGAAAGAATGTTAGCTGTCAGTCAGCATAGGCGCTGCGCAGACCTGCTGGGGATGTCAAGCACTAACTGTCTGTCAGAATTACAGCACTGCTTGTGAAGCCCTCACAGGTGTCTGGCTGTTACCATGCCAACCACCCAGCAGACCCTAAATCTGGTGTGCTTTTGAATTTAGCTTTAATCTGTGTTCTTTTTGTCTTGCCCTGTCTCATTAATGTCATCAGCTCTTTATATAGATGCTCCATAAGTCACAAAGTACTACAGTAGAGCTGGTGTATAAGGTTTTATATTTCTGTCATGATCAAAGTTAATATGCAAGTTTTTCTTCTCAGTAGTTCAAATTCATTTTCTTAGGAATACATATTTAAGTCACACAGTTACCTGTATTTGGGCTAGAGTGGGCTTATTTGCATTCATTCCTTTTAATTTTTTTGTTAAAATATTAAATCAGTCTGGTCACACAATACATCATTTGAAAGTGTTAAAATAGCACTATAACTCTATACTATTTTATTATGCCAATGTTTTAGCGACAACAGTTCCTTATTTTGTTCCTTATACATGTGGGGTGGCAGAACAAGCTTCCATTTCTTTGCATTTTGGAACTCCACAGACGACACAAATCATGATACAGTCGGTATGCTTGTCACGGTCAGAATCAAGCAAACAAAATTCATAGTCATTTTAGTCCCAAAAACTAGCTAGCAAACTAACTAAGCTAACTCGGAGAAACCTCAATAGAATGTAGTTAGAGTGTTAACTTAAAAATTCTTCAAAGGAATTATCATTGTTGTCAGTTTAGTCATTGCATACACAGTGAAAGTATTGTGTAGAATATAGATTCTATTGAATATATTGTATAGATTCTCTGGAACAAAACAAGCCCATCTTTAAATTTCTTTGACCAGTACTGGCCATGCAGTATCTCAATATAGCCAATGGGACCCGCAAAGACAAAACATGGACAGTGTAACTTCTGCTCAGTACACTGCCAGCCAGGGGCAAGCTATTATAGTGATAACTGAGAAGAAGTAGATAAGAAGTAGATAATTAAATTATGTTTTTAAGGGTGTATCGATTAATCAGCTTGCATAAAAGGACACACGTTGATTCTCCTGCGAAAACAAACTATACTGTAACTTTTTCAGTGCACATACAGAAAACATTGCGCAAGAGTGTCAACAACCTTGAGACGTTACGCCTACAAAGGTTGTTTTTCAACAAAAAATTATTTTACAATGGCTAAGTATAAAAAGAAGACTCATTTGGAGACCTTGGAAGAAACAACCTGTCTGACTGAATATTTCTGAGGACAGTGAATCCACAGCAGATTGACAGCTGCCAGAGGTTGCAAGGAGAGGGAGGTGGAGAGGGGCAAAGAAAAGGACAGGCAGTGGAAAAGCAATCTACTTTTAACCCTTTGATGCACAAGATATGCAAACCCCTTCTAATGCACAACATGGGTCAAAAATGACCCGTATTCATTTCCTATGTTATTTCATGCATGACTGAGTGTTTCTTTGCTATATCTTTTGAAATCAATTTATTTCATAATTTAATATTCCAAGTATTCATTAAATATCTTGTTTTTGATTACTACAAATCATTATTTTCATTTTTCCTTTCTTACTTTATGAACAAAAATAGTTTTTGTATTACTACATCAAGTTTACACACATGGACCAAAAATTACCCATGTATATAAGACATACTATAATAATAATTTTGTTAAAATAATTATTTTAGCAGTGATTTAGACCAAACAATAATACATTTAATATTTCAAATATGTTTATTTGTCACTTTGTCACACATAACATACAAATATTACTGATAAGCGGTAACACTGATATTGACCTGTAGTGTATCTGTTGTGGTACTGTGGTGAATGTGACGAATAAAAGAAAATAAAACTGATTAAATAAAATCACGTGGGTACAGCGCAAATTGCCATCTCAGTGCTTACATGCCTCACAAATGTCACAAATGACAACTACATGTTTGTGCTCCTTGCACACAGGCCTGGTGCACTGGGAACACCAGCTGCTGACTTTTCTGTCTGTGGCAGCTAGGCAGATCTTGCACCTCTTCTTCTTCACTTGGTCTTCCTGTCTGATGTCCTCCTGTGGCTGGGTGGTGGCTGCATTTTGTTTTTTTATCCCACATCTTCCCATTGCCTCTGTAATATGCTTTTGGAGGTGGGGCGTGCCCTCCATGCGCCTCTTCATATGTAGCATGACAAGTTCTTTGCCCAGCTCCTTGATGAATAGCCGCCGTGCATTGGTCACACCACCCATGTAATCAGGGTGTTGTGCAGTGAAGTTGGTGTAGGCATTGAGGGTGGCAACATCCAGCACATTGTGCCAGAGCACCATGGGCCACCTCCGTGTTCTGGCTTACATGAGTAGGTGCGAACCATCTGATCCATTGTGCCCACTCCTCCTTTTGTTTTGTTATAGTACTGGATCACTTCTGGTTTCTTCTTCACACTGTTGTCATCCACTGCTTTGTCATTATGCATGGTGCTCAGGAGGACAACAGCCTTTCCCTTCTTCGGCACATAGCTCACCATGGTCATGTTGCCACTGAATCCAAATTCTGAGCTATGTCACTGATGGACATATCCCAGGCATCTTTCGGTGAAACAGCTGTTGAACCGGGTGCAGGTCCTGGGCAGCTCCTCAGGATGTTATGGCTTCTTGTTCTGCCCTGAGTGGGGGGATGCTCATTCCACTAAGACCCCTTTTTTACTCAATCTATTAGACTGGGTCTGAGTTTCCTCTTCAGAGGACTCATCAGACGAGTCTTCTATGTCATCAAAGGAGTCTTCTTCACTTAGGAGAGCTGGATTCCAAGACACACCCATAACTCAAGCTTGACCCTGTGGCACAAAGTCTAGGTCATCGTCAAAGATTTCAGACTCAGAATCAGGACCGAGAATTGCCTCCTCATCTTCCTCATCCTGTTCTTCATGCAGAGTCTCTATGACCATTTTAGCAGTAAATCTGGTAAATCTGGAATGACTGGGACCAGCCATACTAACACTCTGGATAAAGAAAATCAAAAGCACAAGAATGTTTTCAAATGCACATCAATATACTGTTATATTTCGAGTTTTATTTTGTTGACCTAGCTAACGTTAGCTAGCTAGAATAGAATATTTCAACAGCTAGCTAGCTAATAGTATTGGACATATTTATCTTTCTCACTAGTAATGGATGTCAAGGTCAAGGTAACCTTAACCTAATGTTTAAATATTATGCACAGTTATCTTTCATAAGATATCAAATATTTTCTTAAAATAGGTAAAACAATTGTAAAATAAGACTTACATGTATCAGATGTGCAAAAGCAGCCGTGTTGAATTGTGAAGGTGTGGCAGGTGAATAGTTGCCCGCAGTAAATATGTTCCTAATTGCAAACATTTACAAATATCAAAAGTTTATATCAAATTCCATAGTGAATACATGTGGGTCATTTTTGACCCATGTGTGTAAATTTCATGTAGAAATACAAAAACTATGTTTGTTCATAAAGTAAGAAAGGAAAAATAAAAATAATGATTTGTGGTAATCAAAAACAAGATATTTAATGAATACTTGGAATATTAAATAATGAAATACATTTATTTCAAAGATATAGCAAAGAAACACTCAGTCATGCATGAAATAACATAGGAAATGAATATGGGTCATTTTTGACCCATGTTGTGCATTAGAAGGGTAGTGATGCAAAAATTATTTTTATTAAAAAAGTAAGAAAGGAAAAATTAAAATAAGGATTTGTGATGATCAAAAACAAGTTAATTGAGGAATACCTGGAATACTGAATGATGAAATTATTATTTTGCAAAGATATAGAAAATAAAAAGTCAGCTGGGTCACTTTTGACCCATGTTGTGCATCAAAGGGTTAAGCATATGTCTTACACAAGCATATGGTATACCATACTGTATATAGAATTTTACACCTCTAAAGAGCGATAATATCATTTGGTTACCAAGTGTCCTTTTGGAGTTTCCAAATGACCTATTTGGAAACCTGCCTAGACATAGCAGAATGTTCATTTCTGGTGGCATTATCATCAAATTTGAACCAGCATTTGTCCAGTGTTGTGGCTGTGTCTGCATTGTGTTTAAAGTCCACCAAGCACAGCCACAAACCACTTCCACTATGTTTAAGCTTCAAATACTTTGTTTCAGTCATATTTGGAGTAATTATGACTCTTGAAAAACAAACACCAAAGGGTTACCCATCAGATTATGCGTGTAGTTAAGGGTTCAAGAATAGTAACCTTTTTATTTTTGGTATGTCATTTTCAGGCTTGTGTTAAAAAGGGCGTGCAACTTAAAGGGTTAATATGTTGGAATACGCAGCAGCTTTAGTCATTTTGTTAGATGAGGCACTCTGTCTGCAGTGGATCGAATCTCAATTGAGAGTTATACATGAATCGACAAATGTGTGCAGGTGTGTACAGAAGACATGATCGGTGAACAGTTGATCTCTCCGAGCCTCCTGGTGATCTGTCAGTGAATGGAGTGCCTGGGGTGAATGGCATTGAACCTAACAAATATGGTGCTGTGTGTGTTGAAGGCAAGACTCCAGTCTCTACCACACCCTATTGCGCTGCCATTGTCCCATGGTGTTTGATATCTGGGTCTGTAGTACAGCAGAAACCAGACAACCAACCTTTATCCACGGAGATAAAAAGCCAAATCTTACTATCACCTGCAAATCCAAAGGTTGATCTTCTGGTTAAAATATATCAAACTTGTGTGGACCAGAGTATACTGTCAGAACCATTACGTGACAAACGCTTTGTAAAATGTATTGTATAAATTTGCATTAGTTGTAATTTAAGATCACAAGTTTGGCATTCCACAGATACTGTATCTACAATGCAACAATATGTATTTAAATTAGGCAGCCAAAAGCCACAAAGAGCAATAAAACAGTCATTAGTTCAATCTGATACGCAAATGTATCTGCATGCTTTAATTAATGAATATACAGATGGGCTGGAAATCCTCCTGCAATAGCTGCATAAGAATGAAAACCAAATGTGTTTTATTCTGCTTTTTTAATTAATAAATTAATTTATCATTATTTTTTTCAGTTTTCACAAAAAATATTTTAAGACTAAAACATTCCAGGGCAGTACAGATTATGAGATGTGGCTTCAGGTTAAATATTTCTGATTAATTTCTGCCTCCTTGGGGTGTTTTGGTTGAAAAATTACTGACTGTGGTGCCTATTAATGTGCAATAGCCAGGGGTTAAATTGGGGGTGGATGCAGGTGGACAGCGTAAATAAATAATTTTGACCGGCAGTTTTACAAATAACTATGACAATCCAGTCCATTTTTCGTGTGCTCCAGTCCAGATCCCTCTAGCCAGTTACTCGCTGAACCAATCAAAAATCCGAAGAAAAAAAACTCAGGAGGAACAGTCGTTTATATAGACAGGCACTGAAAGAAAAATATTGTTGATTGTCTTGATTGTTTGGAAGCGGACGCGGTAGGTAATTTTATTAACATGTAATTTCATCTATGCATCATTTTAAAGAGAGATGAATAAACAGCCCCCACGAATATATATTCATTATATGGCAAACACATAAAATGAAATCTTATTCTTAAGACCCTTTTTGTATTTGGAAAAAGAACTATTTCTTGTCTTTATTGATTTATGTACTGTCACACATATTTCTACTTTATGCCTTGTCCAGATATTTTATCTGAGCAATATATTACATACTTCTATTTTATATCGGGAGGTCAGTAGCTCTGTAGGTAGGCAATGTTAAAATCTCAGAGCAACAGCAACAACCGATGTGGTGTGGCCTGCCTGCAAGATTTTTGTGTTATATTTCCTCAATTGTTCATACCTAGTTCAGATGTGAAATTTCACACCTTTTATATCATACCTCCAATGGAAATTTCCACACCTTTATTTAAGCACATTGTCAGAACTCAACCTGATGTTATTTTAAATCTAACTCACTTACCCAAATTCACAGAACAATTTTGGTATTGTACACCACAATGTTTAAGAACACATATTTGTCTGATCATGATATCTATCTTTATAGGGTGAAGATTTGTCACACATCATCACAGAGATGTGAAGTAATATGCAGACTGCCTAACTGTGGACCTGAGGGTCATGGGTTTGAGTCTTTTGTGAGATGGATACATGTTTAAAGCCTGTAGTGTGGTTGGACAGCTGGATGTGTAGACTGTAAAAATAAAAAATTGTGAATGTGTCTTCCTCTTAAGTAAATACAAAATGTACTGTGCATTTTTCTCTTAGGAGGAGCATGAAGAATTTTTTGTAGACACTCCTTCTTGAAGCTGCAGGTAGGATTTTCACCACCTGGCCCTTATATTTTAAAATACTACCAAATCATTGTCAGTGAAAGTCTCCCATTGGTCTCCTTGGTCTCAAAATAACTGGGGATTTGCTGGCTATTTCTGTTTTTCTGCTGTGCATATTTACTGTGTGAAACAATGACTGTCTGCATGAATTGGCTGTGAATTAGAAGCCTTACCAGAGTGCGGCTGAAAGGCCATGAATTATGCAAAATGTTATTCTTTCACTGCAACGCTGAGAGCAGACAGTGCAGTAAGCTTGAGGCCCCAATTCTGCCTCAGTGTGTGACGCCACTGCCATGATACAGTATACGTGGATCCAAGTCTGTTCCACATGTCAAGGTTTTGCCTATGTCCTATCAGTTTTTAATGATAGTAACTTTAATTCTTGTCCAGTGAATAATTAAATTGAGGTTGGTTCAGGTCCAGCAAGTTATCACAGCAGAGTTGGCTCAGATCCAGTAAGTTAATATACTGTAGCTAATAAGGCTGGTTCTGTGGCAGTGGGTTATTACAGCAAATTTGGTTTGACCAATATTGGTTAGTCAAGTTATTTTGATGATTATAGTCCAGTGCTTTCTAACAGCAAAGCTACCTGATTACACATCTGACTTCCTCAAAGGAAATCAAGGGAGGCCGAGTGATCTAAAGTAATATTTACTCAAACCAAAGCACTAACAAGAGATACTTCAGCATTCATTGATGCTGCACATGGCATGGAATTAGTCCTTTCAGCTGAAAGCAATTCTTCAGGTAAATGGACTGCATTTATATAGCGCTTTTATCCAAAGCGCTTTACAATTGATGCCTCTCATTCACCCATTCACACACACACTCACACACCAATGGTGAAAGGCTACCATGCAAGGTACCAATCAGCTCGCTGGGAGCAATTAGTGGTTAGGCGTCTTGCTCAGGGACACTTCGACATGCCCAGGGCGGGGGATCGAACCGACAACCCTCCGACTGCCAGACAGCTATGTCGCCCCCCTTCTCTTTCACGTAAAAGAAATGTCCTAACTTGTGAAGCAACAACCCAACTGAAACACACTAGCAGCAGTACACACAGGGCTCCAATGCGCCTTATTACACAGTTCTGCAGGAATTCAGGGGCTATTGATTCAGGTTCCTCAAATAGGACTCTATCAATCTCACCTTCTTTGTACTCACAAGAGCGGCATACAGAGGAGGCCTCTAAGTGGACATTAAGAGCCGAGGTCCAAATCAATCCCTCTCCTCCCAGATAGATTTTCTCATTTCAAAACAGCAGAGGAACCAACATCCACGTGATCCAGAGCTTGAAAGCTGCAAGGATTCCTGGTTAGCTGCTTTGCAAAGAAATGCCAGTGACGCTTTCATTGAAACAGATCATACAGTGAGCTCCATAATGTTTGACTGCCCTGAAACAAAGGGAGGGGTCTCTGTTTAAAAAGTGCTGTAATACCCCGTAGCTCTGCCGTGTGAATGACAGCTAGGGCGGACACAGACGAGGTGAAACTGAGGAGTAATTTCAAGCCAGCAGGCATGGTTTATTTAATACAGGAAGGTGACGGGAGTGCAGGGGTTTGGGAGAACTGCTTCACGACAAAACAGCAGGCTGGCTTCGGGAGAAACAGAGAGGCTTCAAGCCAAAGATTCGTCTTGGCATGTGGATTCATTGGCGGTCTCTGTAGGGAAATCACATTTGGGTTAGTGTGAGTTGGAAGCCACCAGACATCGGCTGCTTTTAGGTTGTGCTTCGAGCGGGTAACAAGGAACGGCTGGTTGCCCCTGGTTGAATGATTGTTGCCCCTGATTGAATTATTGCGGCCACAACAAGCTTGTTAGCTTACTGCCACGGCTGTTGTTCCTGGCTTACTGCCATGGCTGCTGTTCCTGTTATTCTGGCAAGGCCAGAGAAACAGGGAGAGGCGAAGTTTAGGTGCGCAGTTCCACAAGCCTTACATGAAATTTGAGAATGTGCACTTTAACTTTATGTGAATCATTCGATTACAATTTGAAAATTATCTATTACAGATGACCATTGTGGGGGACTAAGTGTTTAGTGTATAGTTTTTTCAGTGACAGGGTGTGATGCTAGGAGAGGTGGAAGGAGAAATAGGAATGTTTGCACCTCATATTCTGGCTGCTGGTAGTTGTGACTGTTCCCTTCTACAAGCAGGGGGCCCTACAGGACCCCTCTTGACCTGCTTAAACTCTAACATCTCTGCCACTGCTGGAAGATTTGTTTTATTGTGTCATTTTTTGTGTCTGACACTTTGCCACACAGAGAGACTAAATACACAACAAAACATTCCATTCAGACTCTCTGATCCCCCTCTCCGTCTCTCTTTTCCCTCAGGTTTCAGGGCCATTAAGTGTAGAGAGGCCTGAAACCTGAGAGAAAAGAGAGACGGAGAGAGGGATCAGAGACAGGGGAAAGAGAAGAGTAGCAATGACCAGTAAGAGGGAGAGAAATCCCCCCCCCCACATCCACACATAAAACACACACACACAGAACTAATGCACAGCCCTACAAAAACACACACACAACTGAACAGTCCTGAGAGGAGAAACACATACACCACACCATAGAGACCTGATGTCCTAGATGATAATGCTTTGATAATTGTAAAGGGAGTGACACAGACCACATTTGCGTCACTCCTAAAAGATGAGCACTTGTGTCCATCTGTGGTGGCTGTCACTACTGCTCCCAGGGCAGAAGGTTAGATTATCAAATGTACCTGTCAAGGAGTTTGCCCCATCCAAAGAAGAGAGCGGTTTCTGATTGGACAAGCAGGCAGACCTCTTTCATTTAGCCTATAATTTTCTTCTGGTGCTGTTGAATATCTGTAATTAATTTGAATAATTTGCAATTCCAGATTCTGGAAGTTTTACGAACTGTTGATAAAACATTTTCCATTGCTTCCGTAAAATGTCATGTTGAAAATTCTGAGCCTTATGACTCAGTCTAAACTTTACAGAGATAACTTGTTTACACGGATTCGGAAGTGGGTGAATGGGTATAATGGGTTAGGATCTGGTCTTGTAACCTAAAAGTTGCAGGTTCAGTTCCTGGGTAGAACACTTCTGTTGTATCCTTGAGCAAGGTACTTAGCCTGTATTGTTTCAGTATCCAGCTGTATAAATGTATGTAATGTAAATGCTATGTAAAAAAAGAAAAAAGTTGTGTAAGTAGCTCTGGATAAGAGCATCTGCTAAATGCCTGTAATGTAATGTAATGATTCCATCTTGGCTAAGTTGCCCTCCAAGGAGTGACTGAAATATTCACACATATATCATAATGTATATATATGTGTTTTAATGTAATAATTATTGTACATTTGGCAGTATATTCACCAAAATTTTTGTAAAATGCAAAGGAACCAGTTTTTATGATTTTTCCATATTTCTCTAGTTCGAAGGTCTATTTGTTGTCAGTTGTAAGGTCTATTAAAGCATATTTTATCTAAGTATTTTAAATACTTTTTTGTATGGAGGAGCAGACAGTGATTAACTGCTTACATCACATCTGCCTGTATTCGAAATGGGTTTATTTGCATTCACTCTGTTTTTTACTATGGGATTTTCTATCAATCTGGTCACTCAATTATAGTATTTGAAAGTGTTAAACTCAAGGTTCTATCTCTATTACCTGTTTCACGATGCCAATGTTTAAGCAACAATAGTTCCTTATTTTGTAATGTGGGGAGGCAAAACAGGCTTGAGGGGTTCTCACCATTTTGGAAATCCACAGATGACAAGAAGCATGGTGAAGTCAGAAGGGGAGAGCGGGGCAAAGGGAAAGGGAGCTCATTTCAGCACACTTCTTCCATGAGCACATAGTATACAATATAGCATTTTACACCTCAAAAGGGGTGCTATATAAGGGTTAATCCTCTCAAAACAACAATAACTGATGTGTTACCTTGTCTGGCTTGAAACACACCGAAGACATACTGAGATTAAGGACACTGAGAATGACAGATAGACAGATTCAGGTCAAATAAGGTGCAACTATTGTGTCTGTAGTGAGAGAATATATGCTGTGTTTGCAGAAAAATCCCAGAAGTGTCAAAGACCTGTGAGAATTGGTCTAACAGCATACAAGGAAACCTGTCTGATGTTACACTATTTCTGGACTGAAACTAGCAGTCATTTGGCTATATTTCACTAAATAATTTATATGGACCTCCATAAGAGGACTCAGGAAAAGAGCTGGGTAAATATTTCCAAACATTCTCCCTGCCAGCCTGTATGGTCTGTCAGAATTATGCTTCCAGACTGAGAAAGCCAGCACTGTAAAACATTTAAGGAGCGTCTCCATTCGCTAATATTTTGGGCTTTAGTAGGTATGTTGTCAATGATTTATGTCTCTGTGTAAGCCACAACAGACTCCTGGGTCAAAAGAGCCAATCATTTCTTTCGTCAGCAGTATCATCGTCCTGTCATTGGTCAAAGGACAAACACACTGTTTTTTCCTTGGTCAAAAGAACTGCTGTGCTATCATTTAATTAGCCTGCGGAGATACCACGCTATCTTCTTATTGGTTCGAAGGAACATGTCACAGTGTTTACATCTTATACTATTACAGATCCTCACTAGGACGTTTATGTACTTTGAACACTGCTTCTTAAATATGCTCATATATGTGTTAATAAATGAGTTCTAAAAGGATTACATTTCACATGGGTTATTTCTTTTTCTCTCATTCCTTTGTCTCTGATGAGATTACTGTGGCATAGATTTAACAGACTAACCAGATGACCTGGTCTGTATTTTTTACAGTGAATATCCTGTTTCTACAGTTGATGTGGAATTGTGAATCCAATTTTATTCATATATTTTTTTTAGAAAGGGCATGGCTGGTGATAATAATGTAATCAATGGATCTTTGGTCCTTGGATGTTATTTCTGGCTCTAGTCTTTTGATATAGTTATATTTAGCTTTCCTTATCACAGTCTTTAGTTTAAATTTGGCAGATGAATACTGTTCTCTATCACTGTTTTATATAGGCTGAATTCATTTGGAATTTCTTTGATGAACTGGGGCTCACTGTTTTATTGGGGATACACAATTCCTCATAAAATGTTATGTATGACATCACTACCTCAATGAGTGTGTCAAAACTGTCACAAGCTGAACTGAATATTTCCCAATTACTACACATGAGCCAGCCTCTCCATTTGTCAATGGCATCTGTCCTCCAGGATTTGATGGCACTACATTTATTGGACTTGAGTTTCCGTTTGTATTTGGGGGATGAGGAGCAGCATTGACTTACCCAGCCAGTCCCTATCACTGTATCACAGTAATTATCACTGATTGAGATGTGGCAGTGGTCCCGTGTAATGTCTCTCCTGCTGCTCAGTTTACAAGTTGGGGTGGTTGTAATCACCCAACACAATTATTACCACATTGGGGTGAGTTCACTGCACAAAGTAGATATGATTTGCTAGTTGACCTATTGTGGTGGTGGCATTTGCAAACAGTGGTATGCATGCACTAATCAGGCATACTGTGGTAAACTCTCTGGGGAGGCAGGTTGGTTTGCATTTAACACAGATATTCTAGATGTGGGGAGCAGAAGTGTTACACCACAGTGGAGCTGGATACCCTGGCAAGCATGAAGCAAATGCTACCACCTTTGGATCTTTGTGAGACCTTAGCTTACCCATCTGCATGGTGGAGAGTGAATCCAGGCTGAGTTACAGCTGGGTCTGGCACTGTGTCATCCAGTCTGTCATGTCCCTGCTTAGGACATACAGGTTTTAAAATGAAAAAGGAAGTGCAGACAGACAAACAGCCAGGATATAGAACTTTAGAAACAAACTTGCAGACTCTGGCACATAAAGCAAAACCGCTCGATGGTGGATGTTTTATTTCATTAACAGCCTAACACATGAACCGTGCAGCGTCTGCTGCTCCACACTCTCTCCACAAAAACAACATTGTCCCTTATTTATCTGATAGTTTCTTTACCAATCACAATGCAGTGTTTACCTGCGACTCTACTAGCAGTTATACACTTTTAAAATATAACCAATCCTAACATGGGGTTAGTTCACCACAGAGTCAAGTTTCAGTCAGACAGATGGCAGAGCCCTCTAAGGTTATGCTGGTGTTGTCTTCTCTTTATGATAGTCTTTGACACATCTCATCAACATTCTGGAAAGTGTTTCCATCACTTTGGTACAGGTTACTGTACTTGATTTGTTTGGAGCAAAAGGTAGGTGTTTCATCAGTTTTGTTTACGGAGAGCTCAGACATTTGACAGTAGCAGGGCCAGGAGTCAGGGTCAGTAGAGATACCGCTTGAATCTGGAGAGGGCATTGCCATGCTGCACTCCTTTCCCCAGATTGTCCCTCCAGAAAGTCAGGTATCAAATGTACTGTTCTCTGCGAGAATGTCCTCAGGCGAAACGATAGGTGAATCTGAAACTCCAGTCATAGTGTTTCTGATGTTCAGTAGTGCTCATCTGGCATATTTCCCATTGATTTGCCTGTTGATTTACTAACACATAATAAGTGCAAGACATAGAAACAGAGCTGCTATCAGGGAAAGCCTCTTGGCTGTCATCATGGATTGGGATCATATGATTGACCACTTTGGCTGAGAAATGAAAACCTTCAGAAACAGGGCATGGAAACATATTGTTTTGTTCTCTCTCTGGATAAGAAGTTTGATGTTTTGCTGAGAGTGTGATTTCTTGATCTGTTGTCTGCTGGTGTTCTCACATTTACTGTTCTCCCTCCTGTCTGACCATTAGGTCTAATAGGTTTGTTTAGCCATGCAATTAGCCCTGGTGACAGCACTTAGCAGCATAGACAGATGTGTCCCTCTCCAGTCCCACGTAAACATCCTTAGCCTGCAAACGTTTCATTTCTGTGGCACTCTGTCCCCTACTTCTTTACTCACCAGGTACACCAGGACTGCTTCTTTGCCGTTCCATGAGGACCACAATCAAGCAGGTAAGCTTGCTCCTTTCGAAACATCAACATTTTTGGAACAGAACCCATTACTATGGAAATTTGTGGAATCAGGTGGTTCAGTGCCTGGTTGTAAATCCAACAGACATGGCATCCCCCCAGCCAGGGCTGGATAGCCATGTGGACACAGGGGCCCTCCAGGACTATGTCCAAATTGTCATGCAGGCACTGTGGCCCACCAGAATCAGGGGTGAAGAGTCCTGCAGGCCCTTTGGCTCAACAGAACCAGAGCTGAGTCTGTGTGATTTGATAATTACATCACAAACTCAAAGTGGTCCCTAGTTTACATTATCCGGTGCTACCCCAGGCATATGTTGACCCAGTGCAGCAGTACCCCTCCAGTTCAGGTGCAGCCCATCATGCTTGCACAGTTCACCCCTGTCCCAGAAGGAGTCCCAGTGCCCCAGGTTTGTCGTCATGTATTAAACCTCCAAACAAAACTTTGCTTCCCTCTGCTTGCATGTGGTCTTGGTAGAATTCCAGAACAAAATGCCACAAAGGTTCTGCTTCTAATCCTTTCTGCTAGCTCCACAAATTTGTCCTGCAGAAAACTTAAACCTATCCTTAGCTAGGTCATTGGTTCCTACGAGAACAATAACCAATGGATCCCCCCTCCTCTGGTCAGGAGCTTGTCCACATGCTCCAGAAGATATCCTATTTGGGCACCTGGCGAAAACACACCGTACAGGATTCCTTTTCATGCAAACACACTATGCATTTTAATTCTCTAATAAGTGAGTCCCCCACTGTCTCCAGTTCCCTTTTCTGGGAAGATGTGGCCAGCTAGGCACCCAGTGGCTCATCAGTCCCCCCACATACTGCATACACATACATGCAGCAGTACTGCACAGCCCTAAGAGGACACGCATACAGATATACACATGCCCACACAGGCACACAACAGCATGCACATACACATACATAAACACACAACAAAACTACTGCACAGCCCTAACTGAACAAATACACACACAACGCTGTACAGAACTGATTCCCCAAATGAGAAAATTTGTTAATCAGTTACACTGCTATGGAATTCTTGATACTTGATACCAATGACCCAGACTTATTTTTCTTCAGCATGAGATTTTGGCTTCTCTGTGAAACCACCCCCCAGGCCTATCTAAACAACAGGAACATTTCACTGCTGCACCTGTCCAATTAACTCTGACAGCAGGCTGTCCCCCCTGCTGGTGTTCTACATGAAACACTGAGGCCTGTTGCCAAGAACGTACAAGTGCAACATGGGGATTAGACATTATTTTAGCATCACAGGCAGAGTGACTTTGCATTGTGTAAGAAGCAGGTTGTATCTGCAGTACTTTTGTATGTGAATTACTGCCTTCCCTGCATTGGAGGCCCAACCAGCTTCTAAAATAACATTACCAGTGTTAACAACGTTACTCTTGAGCACAGCACTCAATATTCTGCATCTGATTATTCTTGCAAGCCAGCCAACCAGAGTGAAATGTACTTTAATTGCCTGTGAACACCTAAATATTAATTAAATACCCATTTAAAAAAATCTTATCCACTAATATAGGACCCACTCCCTTAACTGACTTAATTTGTTAAAGATGACTGATGTCTGACTGAAGTGTGTGTGTGTCACACTTCAGTCGCACACACACATATACATTTCCTGTAAGTACAGTGGTTGGTATTAATTAGCTATATCTGTTCCAAAATGCACACAATATAAAAAGTATGCATATACAGTATATAATCAAGAAGTTCCACATATTACATTCCACTATCATTTGCCTCTGCCAACAGTCCTCACATACATGCATGCATGTACACATACACACAAGCTCACACAAGCACACACACACACACACACATTTATGCATGAAGTGCCCAATGAGGTGGAAACACCAACAGCCAATCTGAAGAGAGGCATGGGCTCATGTTTTGTTTATGGAGGTGGGTTCAGATTTGGTGTCTGAGAAGAACATGGATTATGAACAACGCTGATGTCATACTCATCATTGAGTGACCACACTTGTGTGGATGGTGCATTGTCATCCTGGAAGACACCTCTCCCAGGTAGGAAAGAAACATATTGGATGAAAGTGGTCACTTAGAATCATTAAGTTGACAGGAGTATTTCACCTTACCTTCTAAGGGCACTCAAAGCATGTCAAGAAATGCACCCCACCCTTTTACAGAATTTTCTTCAATTCTGGAACCAAGCACTTGAGCCTGTAGGCTTCTTTAGGTGTCAGTCACATGTGCACTCACCTATTTGTCAAACATATGGTAAAGGATGATTCATCCGACTATATCACATTTATCCACTGCTCGAGATTCCCGTGTGCTTGCTAGATCTGGAGTGATTTGCGCAGTGCGACACAACTATGGTGTTCTGCTGTAGATAGCCTATTCTTGAATAAACTACCTACCATTCCTGGCCTAGATTGAAATTACCCAGTGTCATTCGTATTTTATGAATTTAGAAAACTCTTAATGTGTAATAATTTGTACATGAAAGGCTGCTGCAGAAAGAATCCTTTCTGTATTACCAAAATATTCAAAATACATCTTGACTGCGGTGTGGCTTATGGTAGGACCTATGCCCCAGGAGAGGCCTTTCCATCCATCTTGGAGCATAAGTCATCAATGACTGCTCTCTCGGTACTCTGTCTTGGGTGACTGGATGAGTCAATACAGTGTACTTGAATGAAATATGTCATAATTTGACTTAGGCCCTTTAGGACACCCAAAAGTAAGAGGGCCCTTTGGTACATGATTTGCAATAGTGTGATACACTCCAATGTCTCAAGTCAAATCCTGACCATGACAGCACTGATGGGAGTTTCATGGGGCATCTTTCCTGCCCAATTCTGCTGCACTGGCTCCTCCGGTCGATAGGGTGCTTCCATTCTGCCTGTGCCAGATGTGTCAAGTACACAGTCAGTGGATTGCAGGGGCGACATTACTGGGGCGGCAGTGTAGTATAATAGGTAAGGAGCTGGTCTTGTTTCAGGTTCGATTCCCAGATTAGACACTGTTGTTGCACCCTTGAGCAAATGGATGCAATGTAAATGCTATGTAAAAAGTTGTGTAAATCGCTCTGGATAAGAGCGTCTGCTAAATGCCTGTAATGTAATTACAGAAGAAGGACATGCTAGTGTACACCCTCCTGAATTCACAGAAGATGTTGCAGCAACAGGACGGGCCTAATGTTATTATTAGGGATTCTAAATAGGGTAGAAAAGAAAGCTGGGAATACAAACTAGGCTACTACTCTTAGAAATGCTGGTACGTGTTAAAACAACTCATATTCGGACATTTTCAACACACTGTCAAGTGAAGTTTGGGACAAAATAACAACATGAGTTGTTTTAGAATGTTTTTGATTGTGTTATCTGACTAAGATAACACAATCGAAAACTAAAAACCCAATCTAAAATCACCAATCTACAAACCCAATCTAAAACCACCAAATTTCAGTTTACTGGAAATGTTGCCGTTCAGTAGCAAATTCTAAACTCAAATGCTGATGGAATGAACAGTCTGTCCCTCATATTGGTGTTAGAGGGTGAGCCGATTTCCAGAAATAAACGTAGCAATCATTGAAACGACTGAACAAGACCAGGTCAAAACCTAGTATATGTCTGGACCGAACCGGCCGACCAATGGTGTAACTTCATCACTCAGTCACTCAGTCACAGACATGCACGGTGTAACTTCATCACTCAGTCAGTCACAGACATTTGCGTTTATAGGGCTGGCCCCGCTGTTGTGGTCCAGCCAAAAACAGAGGCTGAAAGACAGAACATGAACATTAATAAAACTGCCATTGTAGAACGGTAGGCTGCGATCGTCTTCACCCGCAGGTTACAGCAGGGCATGCATCATGACTCAGCACTTGCAATTATTTACAGTCGCAGTTGTGAGCATGCAAAACAACTGCAATTAATCGTGCATTACCTCTTACTGACACTATTTAGATCTATCACTAGTCAAGCCCAGTGCACGAGAATGAAGCGCTTCCAAATCCTCAAAGTGGAATTCCAAAATAATCCATGAATACATAAACCTATACCCCTAACCAAAGCCAAGCATTTGCAGGTTAAGATATATGAATGTGAATTAATTAATATTTCATTTTAATTTCAAAGTGTGGAAAGCTATTGAATTGCACTAAATTCTCTCGTACATTTAGGCATCAGGGCCTTCCCAATTTTCCATAAAGTAGGGCTTTTTTTCTGAATCATCAGACTCTCTTGTCCCATTTGGCCGCCGGATTGATTGTGTCAGGTTTTTCTCATTATAATGCAGTGGCGGTAGCACCATGAGAGGGGATATTCCTGCTCAGATTACTCCCCATTCTAGCACACGCCTAGGAAGCTCCATACCCGATAACATATGCATAAAACACAAGCAGTGTAATCTCTGTTGAGGTGGTTTTGAAGAATTGTGTAATAATAATAATAATAATAATAATAATAATAATAATAATAATAATGGAATTGCATGAAAAGTACACAAGTACACTGCATGTATGTGGTGTGAGAGAAAGCAGTAATCATTTAACAATTGTTTTGTAAAAATTTTCAGTTGCATTAGTGTTGTTACCACTCATATTAGCAATGAAGGGAATGCACTTAGCAAATTAACACTCCCCCGACACACAAATAGTACAAAGTAACTGTGTTCATGTTCTGTTATTATTGCAATTAACAATAATAAACATGATAATCATAAAATTGCGACGACTATTATTATTATTATTATTATTATTATTATTATTATTATTATGCGTGAGAGAGATCGTGAGATGGAATCTTTGGACACCGTGAAAGACACTAATCGCTATAATTGCTAATTATAATTTTAAATGTAGCCATGTGATTCAGCCCTTGAATGTGTTCTAAAAAACTGCATGTAGCTAAATGATTGTACGACATAAAATGAAGCAACGTCGTTTATTGAAGTGTGTTTAAGAATCACGTCTCTTTTCCTAATCAGAAAGAGTTTAATTAGGCTACCTGCCTAAATGTCGCGATATAGCCTATATGCGAAGAAGAGCCTTTATTATTTTCTTGTCAGAGGTTAGGTCTACATTCCCTGCATTGCAGGTAATGTGACACAGTGGTTGTGTCTTGATGTCCGGAGAAAGCCAGGAAGAGAAAATTCCTCTCTTAATCTCTTTATTTCTAAAATGCTACCTATGTGCATAGGCTACTATGCGGAACGGTGAATAACGAATCCCTTCCCTCCATGCCAAACGTGCTCACAATCCAGCCATATAGGCTATCTTTCATAATAGCATTGCTGAAGAATAGCGTGATTTGCTTTTTTAAATCATGAATTCATAAACTAGCCTATTTTCATTTCCAGGAAATCACTAGCATCCTTTTATAACAAATCTAGGCTAACGCCCAGGTAACAGCTTTGTCACAAAGGTGTGTAAAACCTATTAGACATGTTATACATGGTTAGAAAGCTAATACTCTCACCTACTGAATAAATGAATTGTCAATCAAGCCAGACTGTACTAAAAAGGGGGACCACGCCGTAAACAACATGTGTGGTATTACGCACAGCTATTTTTGAAACCTCTGAAACCTCTCTCTTTCGCAACCAAGTCGGACTCTGCTGCAGCCGCCATGATTTTTTTAAAAACTGTAGCGTTGATTGGAGCCGACCAATGACTGGAGCCAAAAACGACTGACGTTACATAGCAATTACATAATGATATTGAAGAAAAACATTTGTTATAATGAATTGAAGCGTTTTAGAAATCAAAAAGGTAAATTCATAAAAAAAAAAAAACGATGCGTCGGTTTAAAATATTGATGTCGACGCATTTTCAGCGTCGACGTCATTGATTACGTCGACTAATCACGGCAGCCCTACTCTGCTTCAGTGATGCAGCCTGCTTTAAACAATGCAACACAAGATTATTGTATAGGCCTACATCACCGTGCCATAAAATCTCTGTCAATACTTACTATTTATAGATACCTTTATTTGTAAATATGGTCCTGTGGAGGCTGAACAAAGGGTGGACATATAGGCTGCTCACATGTTTTATGCAATGTGACCTCTACTTACTTGTGTTCGTTCACAAGGTAACTTGAGTCCTGGAATTTTAATATCTTAAATAAACCCCACAAAATTAGCCTTTTCTCCAACATGTACTGCTCCTATGCCTGCATGCACAATACCCATTGGAACAAACCACTGTTAACAGAATATTGTGTGAGCTAGAAGGCAAAGATTTCTGATATAGTTGCGTGGTCTTTACACACTTTTTGCCTCTATGGGTGTGATGGTGGACATGGGCCAGAAGGATGTTTATGTTACCAATGAGGGGCAGACCAAGCGAGGTATTCTCACACTGAAGTATCCTGTCAATGTATCCCACAGCATCATCACCAACTGGGGCAATATGGAAAAAAAATGGGCACCTTCTACAGCGAGCTACATGTGGCCTCCAAAGAACAGCCCACCCTTCTGACTGAGACCCCGCTCAGTCCCAAAAGCCAACCGTGCAAAGATGACCCAGATCAAGTTTGAGGCCTTTGCGTTCCTGCCATGTACATGGCGATCCAGGCAGTTTTTTTCGCTATATGCTTCTGGTCGTACCGCAGGTAGGACTGGTATGAAGACAGTAGCCTAAATACTTCAGATGACCCGCTTCAAAAGATCAGATGTGCCACCAGACCAGGACACTGATTCATGCACTGTGTTTAGGGATTGTACTGGACTCTGGTGACAGTGTGACACACAATGTTGCCATCTATGAGGGCTTCCCCAGGTGTAGAGCTGATGCTGTAGACCTGACTCAGTTCCATGACCCATGCATCCCTAATATTACATTATATAACATACCTCTAACCCAGTATAAAAGTACTCTGGATATTGGAAACAATACATTCTTACGGAGAACAAACTGATTTAAATACAACATTGAAATTTAAACTAATATGATGAATAATTCTGCGTGGTTGTCATACTGTAATATTAGGGATCTCCATGAATCTGCCAGTACAGTAGGAAAATACTGCTGTTTTATGTAAGCAGCTATTGTGGGACTGTCTATCAGAGAGAGAGCTGATTTAGCAATATATTGGTCATTTGACACGGGAATGGAATCCGCCGAGATTCATGAAACTACCTACCAGAGGCGTAGATAGGTATCTACGGCTCTGCTACCTACAACTGCATCATGGAGTGCGACATGGACATTCGCAAGGATCTCGATGCTAACAGCATCTTGTCTGGGGGGAGGGGTTCCACCACATAGCCCGGCATTGCTGATAGCATGCAGAAAGAGATCACCGCCCTGGCTCTCTGCACTGTGAAGATAAAGTTAAGCAGCTGACCATTCCTCTTCCACGAATGTCGACGCTTAGGCCTTTATTCACACGTGTGAATGCATTGTTAAATTATGCGCTGTGATCGCCAGACTTCTATGAGTTAAAAAAAAAAAAAAAAAAAAAAAAACCGATGGTTATGCCTGCTTTGTTTTCAGATCATCACACCACCTGAACGGAAGTTGTCATGGTTGTGCCTCCTCTGTTCCCGCCTGTTCCCGCCTCCCCATAGTTTTTGTCCTGTCTCACGTCCCTTAGTTTGGTTTGCCTGTGTATGTCTCATTATTCAATTATTTTCTGTCTCGTTATTTAATCATTGTTCCCACCTGCCTCTTGTTATCCCTCACTTCTGTGTTAATTGTGCATTATGTTCTCCTGTGTTTTGTTAGCCCTGTCTATTTAAGTTTTTGGTTTGCCTGACTCGGGTGCTGGTTCCTTATGTTTCTGCCTGCATTCCCACTTTTGTTTTTGACTGTGTGTTTCTGCTTGCATTCCCGCTTGTGTTTTTGACTGTGTGTTTCTGCCTGCATTCCCGCTTGTGTTTTTGACTGTTTGTTTCTGCCTGCATTCCCGCTTGTGTTTTTGACTGTATGTATCTGCCTGCTTTTGTTCTGCTTGTGTGTGTTCCGCCTGTCCGTATTCTGACCTGTCTGTGTTCCGCCCTGCTTGTGTTCTGTTCTGTGTTTTTGAGTTTGTGGTTTTGCCCCTCGTGGCCCCTTTGTTCCTGAGTTTTTTTGTATTCAATTCTTTGTTCAGATTTACCCCTTTGGAGTTTCGTGACTTTTTCCCACTCTGCGTTTGGGCCCATTTCCCCGAAAACCGTGACAGAAGTACTCAGCCTGGATTGGTGGGTCTATCTTGGCATCACAATATAGCCTACATTCCAGCCGATGTGTAAAAGACAAGTGCTTCTGAAGCCAGAAATACACAGATTTCTATCACCTATGGATACCAGCGTAAAATGCCTTCCCCTTACAAATACCAGTTTATGTACACGACAGCTTCACATACTGTATGTCTTTAGAAAATTAAAGACTTCTTCCTTCATCTTAAACTGGATGATACACCACGGTTAAAAAAGTTACGACTACAGACTCCAGCATAATGGCATTTGTGTAGCTTGTTTACACCCCTAAGTGCAATAAATATGTGGATATTATTTAAACCAGATTGAAAGTTAAGCACTTTGTTATCAGTACCGTCTCCGGTTGTCAATCAATGTCCCAATTTATCAACCACTTTATTTGGTATCGGCGTAATATTTTGGTAGGAAAAATGGTACCGTCTGTAACAGATTCTGTCCAATGTGCACTTTGAGGTAGACGACTGAATTAAATTGGTAATACCCCAATTTCTAAGAAGGATTATAATTTTGATCGTGTACTCATGCAGGGTATGGGTTGAATTAAAATGTATCACTTTTCTGTGTATGATTCAAACGTGTGACAAATTTCCACAAAGCCATTGTGCTACCTGTACCGAATTCATTGCGCTAATAAATGTTTGTGAATTAGTCGTGTTTAAGTGTTCGTCAGCACCTTGCTTAATCTGTGAGAGTTTTACTTGCCTTCACGTTTTGCTTTCCATTAATCAAACGCACTCGTGCTGCACACTGCAACAATGGAGTCAATCCATGTACCAACAGAAATAGTCTCCTGAGAAAATGTTAAACTCCGATTGTTTGAGCTGCGTCAATTGAGTAATACACTCTGACATGAGCGTGACAATTAACATTCCGCAATAGGAAGCCATTTTAATTTCCCTGGACAAGTTTATGATAAAAGTTTTCTTAAAATTACGTAGGCTGCATGAGCCCCGGAGAACGATAATTCTATTTAAGTTGAAACACGGAATTATTTTCGTGCTATTTCAATTTTCAGATGATATTAGCAAGGAAAATATGGTAGAAAAATAGAGCTTTCCATACAATATAGAACTCAAGGAAAGTGAAAATACTTCTGTCTTCATAAAACAAAATAGGCTACACGATTAGCTAGTCAAAACGACCAGTGAAGTTGCAGAACTATCCAGTAAGCAACTATGTGCGTTCATTTTATGTGAGGTTTATGTTCGGACATGACATGTAATTGGACATTATTTAAGGAGTTTATTCAAGAATGTTGTAGTTAGCCCATTCATGATAATATCAAATACCGCTGATGCTGCGCTGTCAGGGCAACACCACACCTACATTAAACAACATAGACGAAACATTGAGTAACGTTTTATAAGTACATAGAGGAGGCAAGTTGGGGCAGCACTGGAAAATCACACATGAGCATCTCAGCGGAACTTAATTCTACGACCTCATACGCGAATATACATTTACGTGAATTTTGGAGGATTGAAATAGTCAAATTAAAAACAGCAGTCAGTTACATTAAATTACTAAAGCAAGTGTAGACACTGTATTCATTGCATATTTAATACAGTTGCGGGAAAAAAAAGTGAAAAAGCAAATACGGGCTGACAATAATCTGTTCCCAGGTAAATTCCAACTAATCCAGCAAGCCTGAAATTATGTTTTACATAATCTAGCAATATGTTTAATATTGCTAGATTATGTAAATTTACCGTAAAATCGTCCATCCGTAAGTGTTGTAAACTAGTTACAGAAACATTGTTCTACATTGCGTCTACTCTAAGAAGGCAAAATGCACTGCTGAGTCTCCTATGGTGAGTTGTGGCTATTTTAAAACGCTCGACCTGAACTCCATAAAGTAATTAATCTTTCGGGATAACACTTCCACTTGTTCAAGTTTATCTAAGGCCTTGTCTGTGAACGTTCCACAAACACGAGCTTCATTAAGTCGCTAGAGCTTGAGCAGCAGGAAAAGAAAAATCATATCTAATAAATAAATACAAAATCAGGGCTTCATACCTTTCCTGATGCGGGCTACATAGACCACATTTTCACATTACGCGCGCACATCATCGCGTCTCCCCGTCACACACATAAGAACACGCATACACACACGCACGCGCGCGGTCAGAAAGATATGCATCCACGCGCACGCGAGTTTCCTCCACCATTCTCAAGTACTTTTAATCTGCGGCCGGTACTATTTTCTCCCGCCCAAACATACTTTGGTGCTGCGAGACTGTGAACAGTCATTTTAATTTCAGACGAATCTGGGTCCTGATATTCAGATAATAATGAAACAGAGAAATCCTGATGATTTGGCCGCTTTCCACCAACCTGCCCTCATGTGACGCAAGAGGAAACTACTTAAAGCGGGATTAGTGCGGGCAATACGTTAAATCCAACCTCTCTTCAGTCAGACAATGCAGGACTCCATTGCCTCTATTTTGAGGACCGGTTTCATTCCAACATTCTAACTCCAACAGGCAAGTGTTGGCTCCTCAAGTGAGCCTTCAACAGAGACAGGGAAGAGAAGGAGGGCCGCGGTGGCGTGTGATCAATGCATTCGCCAGATAAAATCAGACCCTCCGGAGACTAATTCAGGAAAGAATCCTTTCGGCAGGAACTCGCGCAGTGTGCTGTGTTCTCGCATCTCCGAATGAACAGACATGGGGGAATGGACCATCTTGGAGCGGCTCCTGGAGGCGGCTGTACAGCAACACTCCACTATGATAGGAAGGTAAGGCAGTTTTTGGTTTTGGCAACATGTATTCCAGAGGAAAGTGCTTGAACGCCGAGCAACGGGGAACATTGTGGATATAGCCATCCACGCCGTTTCAGCACTGGACAGTTCCCTAGTACCAGCGCGCTTAGGACTCAATGATGGCAAACTCTCATTATGTTTGAATAGGATTGCTTTTATTTTTAAACCATGCGCTCAGTATACGTTTATTTATTACTTGTTTGTTTGTTTGCTTATTTTTAGGATCCTATTAACAGTGGTGGTGATCTTCCGGATTCTGATCGTAGCAATAGTCGGAGAAACAGTCTATGACGACGAGCAAACCATGTTTGTGTGCAATACCTTACAACCGGGCTGCAACCAGGCATGCTACGACAAAGCATTCCCAATTTCGCACATCAGATATTGGGTGTTCCAAATCATTATGGTCTGTACTCCGAGTCTGTGTTTCATTACTTACTCTGTGCACCAGACTGCCAAACCAAAGGATCGCAAATACTCCACTGTCTATCTGTCGTTAGACAAGGACTCGGATTCGAACAAACGTGATAACAGTAAAAAGATTAAAAACACAATTGTTAATGGAGTACTTCAGAATACAGAAAACTCAACGAAAGCGGCCGAGCCAGACTGCTTAGAAGTAAAAGACATTCCCACCTCGGCTATGAGACCTACCAAGTCGAAAATGAGGAGGCAAGAAGGTATCTCAAGATTCTACATTATCCAAGTCGTTTTCAGAAACGCGCTTGAGATTGGATTTCTCGTAGGTCAATATTTCCTTTACGGATTCAACGTCCCAGCTGTGTACGAGTGCGATCGATACCCGTGCATTAAAGATGTAGAATGCTACGTCTCGAGACCAACGGAGAAGACTGTCTTCCTAGTCTTTATGTTTGCCGTGAGTGGGATTTGCGTAGTCCTGAATTTAGCAGAACTCAATCACCTTGGATGGAGGAAAATCAAAACTGCCGTGAGGGGTGTGCAAGCCAGGAGGAAGTCCATCTACGAAATCAGGAATAAAGATTTGCCCCGAATGAGTATGCCAAATTTCGGCCGTACTCAGTCAAGTGACTCCGCTTATGTTTAGCACTTGAAGGATAATTGACTGTTATGTGTAAACAGTAAAATGCAAAAATAATTCGATGGAAATTACGCTTCTCAGTTACAATCGTGAACTAGATGGGTGGATGGATTTTATTTGTCTTTATTAGACAAAATTGACAAACGAAGTAGTACGTTTGTTCCTCGTATTTATTCAAATGTACTGGGGTTACTTTTTAGTAAAATTTATACTTTGTAAGTTCTAGACAAAAAACCGTCATGTGTTCACACATTTACGTTTATACACGTATGTTTATACACACAACTCAACCTACAGAACTTGAAGAGATAAAATATAATTTGCACTAAGCCGTGGAGCCAAAAGCATACGGTATGTGATGGTGTTCTGATTATTGCCACCTCCTTTAAACACATACATAGCGACAAAATGCACAAGCATTTGGTTCTGTTTCAGACAACTCTGAATAATGATATTTAAATTATATACATTAGCATTATACGTTTTGTCGTCGTTGTTGCTGTTGCCTGTATTTGCACCACTGACCTTAACGCAAGTAATCATTTTGTTTTGTTTTAAAGCAGAATTGAAAAACACTGTCGGGCGGATTAGCTGCAAATGCTAAAGTCTGTGACTTTCTTAATTCTTTTATAGACCAAAGCGTACACCGCTTTCGTTTGTGAAGTGATTTTTTTCTTTTGTGTAATCAAGTGCCATACACATATACATGTATATATATATATATATAATATATATATATATATGTATATATATATATATATATATATATATATATATATATATATATATATGTATATAAGCTTTATTTATATAGCACCTTTCATACATAAAATGTAGCTTAAAGTTCTTTACATTCAGCACTAGGATCAAAGCAGTTACAAAAAATTGAAAAGATAAAAATACAGAATATATATATATATATATATATATATATATATATATATATATATCCGTTTCATATAGATAATAATCTTTGTCATTCTAAGCTATATTTCATGCTTGAATTATGGAAAATACCACCCTTCCAATTTCTTAATTTTTAATTCAATGAAAATGACAAGCAGAGCTCGCCCTTTCTCCATCCTATCCTTTGCATAACGTCCTTGTCTTTGTATATACGTAAATATTAATTCACGATCACTAGAGATCTAAATGAATAATAGTACAGCAATTTCAACAATTTCACATTTGAATCAGTTGAATCAAGGGCAATAATGTACCTGCTCTGGTGCTACTGTTTTTCACGGCAATGGTTCAAACTGACAATGAAAAGAAACAACAAGAAAAAAATAATAAGAAGAATTCTTCCAAAAATAAACTTAGAATTGATGTACAATAAAGGTGTGAGCAGTACTTTGCTTTTTGTTTACAGTGGATAGTAATAATTAGTCTGTCACAGTCAGTTGGAGCCACAGTCACTTGTAGTGACAATCCTCTAACAATTTCTGGTAGTGTTTTCTGGGTCTGCAATGGAATCACAAGTGAATATATGCCCACTTGCAGATTTACAGCTCCTAGAGTAATGAACATTCCTGACTGCTATTCCTCATGTTCAAGGCTGCAAAATCACACCTAGCTTCAGAATCACACCTAGAAAATCTGTTAACTGTCTAATTTTGCTGAAACATATGTTTGTGAAAATGGGTGTTATCTGAATGTGCTACATATTTCTGTGTGCAATACTTACAGCAGACCTTGTACCAATATGCTACCTCTTTTTTTACTACATCAGGTTGGAATAAATCTGATTTAAAAAATGAATAAATTAGGTTATTATTGGGTTTCCACATTGTCGAAGAAACAGAGCAGTTACCAGCATCTCTACGGCACATACAAGGCACACATTTGGCACACTTGGGACATGGCGGCCATGTGGCAGGAGTGCCGACCTACACTGGTCACGTTTTTGGGACCACCCCCTCTCTTTTCCCCTTACTTCTAAAGGAGGATGGGACACAGTGCTGGTGGAGAGGGTCGGGGTATAGATTGGGGCTCAGAGCAGGAGATGGGGTGCAGCAGGGGTGGGGTCCACACTTCATGAAGGTCAGTGAAAAACTGCTGAGTGGTGTGGCCTCACCCAGGAGAGCAGCTTCTAGCTGACCATCCAGGATCCCTCTCAGCTGGCAAGATGACTCTGCAACTCTGCGCAGAAAAATCGAAGCAAGCAAGCTTTAACAGATCACTCTCAAATTCAGCTGGGGCCTGAAATTCCTCTCAAATGCAGCAACAATAAAAAACACAACCTGTTTACTTGTCCTTATGGCATGGTGTAGATTGCTGTCTCTCTCATGCTCTTGCTCTCCATCTATCTATCTATCTATCTGTCTCTCTATCTACCTACTGTATTTATCTATCTATGTATGTATCTTTCTATCCATTTCCATGTAGCTTGTGCATTTTAGCTTTCAGATAAAGCCTGTGATCTTACTGTTGAAATTACAGCATATATTATGTGCCAGACCTACATCCCTAATCCCCATGCTTGTGGAACAGTTCTTCCCGCTGGTCAAAATCTGTATTTAAAGTAGCCTTTTCTGAATGCTGAAATTGTATGGGTTTATTTTCAGTGAGCTAGCCTGAATTTTAAACCATACGACAACGAAGGAGGCATCACTATACGCCACACTATCGGTATATTTGTCTCTCCTTCTGCATTAAGTTCACAAACTGGGAGAATTGCTCCTGCTTGTATGTATTTACAGAAACCATGACTAAACAGAGCAAAAGGTCACCCTCTGCTAGTCAGGGGCTCACTTCAATCTTGTGTGTATGGTGTATTCTGTATGTTGCCAATGATGGGGCGATAAATCCCAGATTCATGTACTTACACTCCAGACACACACAAGCCCTGAAGTCCAGCCCCTACAATGCACCCAGACAGTCAGAGGGTTGTCTCAGGAGAAAAGTATTTATTTCACATGTTTTAGAGTGTGCAAAATGGGTCAGGTTAGTTTTGAATGTACTGTGTTATACAGGAAGAGATCCTTTAAGTTCAGTGCTCACTTTATTTCAGAGAGGATGTGCATGAATACTTTAACACTACAGCATTATCAGTGGAAAAGCTAGTCTCACTGGCTAGACAGACTGTAAGTGAGTTTGACACAGTCAGGTTCCTGTGTGCTGCTGGATCCAAAAATCTTCCCCAACGTGAGGCCCAGAACTCTGCCTGATTAATACACTCCTCCTGTCCTCAGATACCACTGCAACCGCAACTAGTCTCCCTGACAACTTGCCCCATCACAACCAGAAAACCTATCCCTGTCACAACCTGACCCCTGACAACACGTTCCCACCACCTGTCCCTCTGATAACCTGTCCTTGTCTCCATCCGTACAGGACTATACATGACGGCACAGGGGTGTGTAGGGTCATACACGGCCATATAGGTCCTTTTCCAGTCCAAGGACCCATACCTGGACAGAGGTTCAAACCACCACTTGTTTTATAGCACTTTTTAGCACTGTGTTTATATTAATTGTTGTAAAGACCTCATAATGGTGTTACAAGTGGATATAAAACTAACATCATGAATTAGACATAACTCAGTGAGAGGAATGGCCCCACGGAGAGGCAGATAGTTGTTCTATTCAGGTGGAGATAGTGGATGACAGGTAGAGCCTTAAATCACTGGCTGCAATTTGCAAAGTGGGTAATTTAGCTTTAGTTTAATTACTGTTAGTATACTAATGCCATCACAAAAGTTGTAAAATGAAGCTGGAAATATATTTTCTCAGTAGAGCTATGCGTACATCTAGGGAACTTCTGCTGGAACTTCTGCAGACCCCTGCAGTAGTTCATGGACTGCCACCCAGGGCTGTGCAGGGCACAACAGAATCATATAGGGCTGCACAGTACTCTACGGGGAGAGTTATGGAGAGAAAACAATAATCATTTGTACAATAGCGGACAACCCAAACATTAACAGAGGACCGTCACCACCCCTGCCCGCCAGCTAAAGGAAGAGGCCTCACCGATCGAGTCCCCTTCCAAATAAACCATCACGTTCCACGCCATTTGGCAGCCAATTAACCGTATGTCTTTACTGACTCTGAGTGCTCCGTGGGCGCGTAGCGGAAACAGAGTTCCCTTCACACTCTCTTAACACAGTCGAACTCAATCAGAACAAAAAAAATACATCTCAATCTTTGTCCTCTTACATGGCTACACTCAAGAACAAAACAAATCCATCTCACTCTTTGTCTTCTTACACAGGTATACTCAAGAACAAAACAAAATCCATCTCACGCTTTGTCTTCTTACACAGCTATTCTCAAGAACAAGACAAAATCCATCTCCTGCTTTGTCTTCTTACACAGCTATTCTCAAGAACAAGACAAAATCCATCTCACGCGTTGTCTTCTTACACAGGTATACTCAAGAACAAAACAAAGTCCATCTCACTCTTTGTTTTCATACACAGCTATACTCAAGAACAAGACAAAATCCATCTCACTCTTTGTCTTCTTACACAGGTATACTCAAGAACAAAACAAAATCCATCTCACTCTGTCTTCATACACAGCTAGACTCAAGAACAAAACAAAATCCATCTCAATCCTTGTCCTCTCACATAGCTGTACTCAAGAAGAACAAAAACAAATCCACCTCAATCCTCATCCTCTCAAAAAGTTAAACAGAATTTGATCAGAACAAAGAGCACAAAGCTACAACGTGTTTGAATTTTTATTTCTTTCTTTCTTTTTTTTTTTAAAGATGGTCACATGTACATACAATCTTTTTGGTTGGTGCATAACCAAACAATGCAATACTATAAAGAGCAATTAAGTTCAAACAACACAGAATTATACACTTCCATGGTCTGTTGCCAAAAAATAAAAAATGTAATTGTAAAATCAGCATTTATAATTTATATAATCAGAGCACATTATCTATGTTCTCTACCTATACTGGGTAAGCATGTAATAATGAGCATCCAAACTATTGGAAGCCAGTGTGATATAGCAAGTTTTTAACTGTGAATCCAACTAGAAAAATAACCTTTACATCCAAAATCATTTAGATTTTAGAAAACTGAAAACAATATAAAAAGAAAAAACATGGTAAAAAAATATTATAAAAATGTTTATAATACAATTGTTATTCACTCAAATCAAACCATAACCTTACACAACCTTAAAGCAACATTGCACAAAAGATGTTCTTCACAGGAAGGGGGCACATTAGTGCATGCCTGTTGTGTAAAATGCCTGTAACCCATACTCCCCCTCTCTTCCTGAGAAAGAACAGGAGGTGGGGGTACATTTCTGCCTCCTTACTGCTCCTCTCCTCCTGTTCTTTCACAAATGCTGAAAGCCACACCCCTGTTATTCACAGGATCATTCCCCTAAAGCACTCACACTCCTTAGACCGAAAGTGACAATTCTAACACATTCCAGGCTATCCTCCTGAAATCAGAGTGATAATCTTTCATCTTAAAACAGGGAGCTACACATATGGAATGCTGAAAAGTTCAGTCACACTCCTGAAATACGTGGAACCACTAAATATAAGGGGCAACACTATTGGACCACTTGCACTTAGATTCGTAACTACTTAGATGCATGCTTGTGAAAGTGTGATACTCCTGAAACAATTAGACATTACGTCCATGATTCTTTGCTCATTTTGACGGTTTGCAGTTTCTCTTTAAGAGACATAGACCCTCATGGTTAAACTGCAAGCACTGTGAGGATGTTGTGTCAGACTTTGGGAGAGCTGTTTCCCAAGAGAGAGAGACATAGAGAAATAACAGGTGTGATCTTTGCAGGTAGTAAACAGATAATGAACTCGCTCCTCTGTCTGTTGGTGCAGATCTACAGAGTATATCTGCTGACAGTTTAGTGTTGTTTTCAAAACTCACAATTAATCACCTTCTGTAGGTTTTGATGAGTATTGTTAGAGCCTTGTGTATTCTCCTAGTTTATCCCACAGCAATGCTTCATTACTGTCACCATAAGTAAAAAACAAAAAGACAACAGCTGTGTATAGCTGTGGTCAGGAAAGCAGAATGGGGCAAATTAAACATTGGTCAGACCTGCATGGCAAGGCCATGTTTTGCAACCCAATTGTACAGTGGAGATCTTTTGCTGAAATTCAGCTTTGAATGCTTCAGAAACAAGATTGCATCAGAGCAGAAACTGTACACAAATTTTACAAATGAAAAAGCAGTGCAGTTTAACATTAAAGATGCCAACTGGAAAGTAATATTAATTATAACACAAACATAAGGTAACAATACAGAATTTTCATGTGAAATCACATCACTGCCACTAAATAATTTCTCAACCTGCGTCATGGCTACAAGGCTGATCGACAGTCATGATGCAACCACATTTAACACTTATAACTTATAACATCAGTGTTTTGTATCCATTGAATAACCAATTTCAAAAACATCCACTTCTGCCCCACTAACTGACATCAAAATAGTTGATGGGAGAATAGCAATATCATGTGAACTTCCACCTGACAACACTTTTTTGTGAGTATGGTGCATTATTGTGCTTGATAAGCAATAGCAAAAGCAAAAGGCCTGTGAATATGATTATTTTATTTTCATTCAAGTCAAAAAACATCAATCATCTGTTTTTTTAGGCAGAAAAACTGAAATACTCATGCTTGGAGTATTCTGGAAACATAAAATAGAAGTAAGTGAAAAAAGGACCTGATTTACGTGGTACCTTAACTGCGCACGCACTTCTTCATTTTATAGAAGGGGGAACACTTGTACGGAGTGAGGAAAGATGGACAAGAGCCAATGGGCTTCTTTTAGCCGTTAATGAGTCACATCTTGATTGAAGACCAAGTCTTGTGGCCTGTTGAATAAATAAAAACAGAGCAATTCGCACATAAGCTGCACGTTGTGCAGCGGCATCATGCCAGGGGCGTTTCAGTGCAATCGGATCCCTTCCGCAGCAGAAATACAGCACTGTGACTGCGAGACTGACAGCAACGTTCACCTGGTGCTCGCTCTGTCTGGGGGCGGGTTGGGGGGGGGGGTGTACTCTGAGGATAAGGGCCTTTGTCAGTGTGCATTCATCATTGAACTAGGTGGGGGGCTTGGGACAGAAGACACTGCCACACCATGTCTGGGGCTATGGGCCCGTCCCCCCTTCGGACCAGAGGACGACTCTCCAAAACAGCAGTCGCTGGAAAGCTACAAATAAGGAGAGCAGAGAATGTACTTTCATAAAGACACAAAGAGAAATGTTGAGTTATTTTTCTAAACACCAGGGATATCAGTTTGTTACATACTTTAGCAAAAAAGGGACCAAGCTTCTGATTAGGGAATCAGTTGTCATGGTTGTGATGCCTTGTAAAATGATCAAAAGCAGGTTCTGGATACGTTTTGTTTATTATTTAACCAAGGAAGGAAGACAACAGCTCCCCCTATTATCAAACAAGAATTTAATGGAATCAGTGACCTCTCTTCCTTGTGCTGTAAAATTTGCATCCCTCTTCCACCCCATCTCCTATTTTCCTTCATATTCATGTTCCACTAGTTGGGGGTTTTACCACCAGTGTGAACAACCCTTCTGACCCCCAATTCAGCTTGGTTTTATTTCTACTATTGTGTTCTACAGTAAAAATTATATCAACTGGTTTGGTGTGGTCTGTATTCATGAACAATCAGTTTAAATGTAGCTTAATAGTGCCCCCCACTTCTTACTCATCAGCCACCCCCTTACAGTTTGTCCAACACACAAATTTAAAGACAAACATAAGCGCAGCAGAGCATCACCCGTTACCACGGGGACAAGAGTAATACCAAATTGACTGTTTTGGGACTGAAGCATTCTGCATAAGGAGACTTGCTCATCCAGCACTGTTCTGCTGCATCAGTCTGCTGCTCTAATGAGCCTCATTCACTTCCGTACAATTAGCCCGCCAGCCCAGGCTCATAGTGATTGCTAGGCTACAGCCCATTACACATCAATAAGGTGAAAATACCAGGTGGAGTGGCAAAAGCCCAGCCCACAACAGAATCCAGTACCCACAGATGTGTGAGTTTGTTTGCTTTGAAGACTCAATCTACCTTAAAATAACAGCTTTGGGTTTGTATTTTTTTATAATCAAAATCTTTCTTTAATCCACTGAATAATGACACTGAAGTAGTGCGTGAGTGATTGTTAGTGCCAGATATAGCTTTGTGACGTCCACCAGCAATAGGCAATAGCAAAGCAGGCTTAGAGTAAAAGGATTGTGGATATTTGCTATCTAAGAAAGAGAAAAACAAATTGGATTGTAAGAGTACAATCCTTTATTGATTCTGAGAACATTTACCCTCTGTGTGACCTTTCTCTGTTAAGTGAACCAAACATTTCCTTTCTGCTGGATGGAGAAGATTGATTTGCGTCTCTTGAAGTTCTATGTTCCAAATTTCTTACTAGGCGCTGAATTTCAGCAAAAGATTGTCTGTTGGGGAAATGTCAGTTTGCATGCAGAAAAGTTTTCTCAAGCACTTATGGTAATATATTGAGGTTCACCCATTTACGCGACCCTCGCTCCACCAGGAGTTTTTCTCTCCTAGCCTATGGTCCACCAAAAGGAGTCTCTCAAAAGACTCCTTGAAATGCAGCCCCTGGGTCAATTGCAATGTGTTTTGCTGAAAATTAAACCAGACCATAGAACTGCATTAGAACTGAAACAGCTAAGCTCGTTGAAATGGACCCCCCGTGGCTCCCAGAAATCCGTTTTGCCATTTTGGGCTGTCTGTCACCTGTATTGCCCATCTCAAAGCATTTATTCATTTTCTTACTGTAGTGTTCAGGTACTCAACTCAACAGGGGATCCTCTGGGAGTACATTGTGTATTCTTTTCAGTGCACAGAAATATTTGTTGCTGGCACACATTGGGGCTAGAGGGCGATGATGGCATGTCAGCAGGCCCTGTCTGCAGGAGTATTCATGAGTTCATGTCGTTAGTCACAGATCTGGCTATCGAGGAAAATGGCTCACACTGCTGAAAGGAAGCATTCACAACATTACTAAATAGTGGTCACGTGAAAAAATGCATCTCCATTGAGTCTGTAGGGAAGAAACTGCTTAGAGCAGAGGTGGATAAATGAGTACCCGTATCTGTTTCTGATTTTCACACAAACTACTGGCCTTAATTACTTAGTTAGCCATAATGCTAATTCATGCCATCTAACATGTCAGCTACATTTCTTGATAAGTGCAACAACCTAAGACAAATAATTTGGGTCCCAACATGAAACATTTTATGGTGATATAATCTATGAGTGACCCGCTGTTCATGTATGCAGACATTTAGCTCATTCAGTCAGGGTAGTTGATGGAAACAAAAACCTGCATACACACCGGCCCTCCAGGACCAGAATTGCCCACCTCGGGCTTAGAGCATGCTATTTCCTAAGGATATAATTCTTTATATTGAGGTTATTTTAAGAACAGCCAATGTCCCAGTTGTGCCAATGCCAAATGACTGACTGAAATGAGGTCAAGAATGAGTATTTGTTTTTCATTCCCATGAATGCTACAATTTGATTGGTTCTCGTGGGATTCAGAATTTTCTATTGCTTGTGTCTGAATATCGCTCTGATTAGTTCTCAAGTTGCTGTAGACTGCGATGCTGCAATGTTAAGCACTCTGATTTTAAATCCGGGGCTAGCTCCATGGACCCCATTCTTTGGGACCCTCTCAAATCTTACTCATCTTGCCAACCGATGGTCTGTCAAAGCAGACCCTCTGGCCATTTCTGTGGGACCAAACTGGGCACCTGAAAGGTCAGTGACTCACTTTGTCCCCATGGGACCACACAGAGCTAGCAAATGACACAGAAGGTCATTTCGTGCTGCAAACCCAGCCAGCCTCAATTAATTACAGCTTGGATTTCTGTTGTTAATTCTGTTTTAGCACCAAATCTCAAGCTGAGTCCAGTGAGAAGCCTTCCCTCCTTCCAGACTGCATGGACGTTGTGTGTAACATAATTTCATAATGGCTATCTTGCACTACCCAGGTGAGTGCACCTTATTGGTGGTGGTCATATTATAATTATTATTATTATTATTATAATTATTCATTATCATTATCATTATCATTATCATTATTATTATTATTAGGGGTCCAAGCTGAAGAGCTGCTGAAATCCCATTGAGATTGTTCTGATTATTTTTATTAGGGGTCCAAGCAGTTTATTCTTCTTCTTCTTCTTCTTCTTATTATTATTATTATTATTATTATTATTATTATTATTATTATTATTAGTATTATTATTACCTAAAACTGAATGGGGAGCATTAAACCATAGAGCTATGAAATTTTGCAGGTATGCTTTTCCACCATTTTGATTTTTTTTGCAAAACCTACTTTTGCAAACTAGTCTAGTGCCATTTGACTCATCATCACCAAATCAGACTTGAAATAATTTCTGGGAGTCGGAACCTCAGTAATCAGAAGAAAATGTTGATCTTACAAAAAAATGTGGCCACCACACATCCATAAAATTTTGTGGGTGTGACCTCCGGTACCTACACACAACAAGGTGGATAAGGCTGAACTGAAGAAAGCAGGGGCGGTCCCTGGTTTTATAAGCAAAAAGTGTTTTAACAATAACACACATGTTCTATATCTGATTGGTACATGGTTAATACATAACCATAAAGTAAGAATTTAGCAAAGAAAATGATTGGCTTTGTCCATTCATATAACAAGGTAAACGATTGGTTATGTCTAGTATGAAATACTACATAAGCACCTGGTGGATGCTTTGTCCAAACAGGTTTTAAATCAGAAATAATTGTTTAGTCTTTAATCTATCTGTTGCTTTCAGCATGGCGTCATAACCAGTTCCTCCCTGGCAGGATGGCAGGGGGAGGATAAGGAGGAAGGCCAACCTCACCAGTTTGGACTTCCAGAAATGCACATGAGACAGAGAGAAAAGAAACACACACATGTATAGACACACTTATAAGCTATAGGCTTATAGGCTATATTTCAAACGTGTTGTTGTCCTTGGGAAGTTTGGTGCTTGGAGATGGAGGGGCCCTGCTGCAAGGCCTAGAAATTTAGTGTTGCACAGGATTCTAGTTATGGTACTCAAGTGTAATGCTATTAATAATTCTGTATCCTTCACCTATGTCCAAGACCACACAAAAGTATTTGCAACGATGGTATCTTAAAAACCCTGTTTCCATCAGAAAATCAGATATAAGCAGCTATTTGAAAGGCTTAGCAATGGCCGATCATTGTGAAACTTGGCTAATATGTTGGTCTCTTCACTTGAGCCGTGATCGAAACAGTGTACTTACCTACCATTGAGTATAGCTGTTGAGTACACTAGATTAGAAAGATAAGTATGCAAAATTATCTCTAAATGTTGTGTACTTACAATCCTAGAATGATATACTCACAACTTATTTTCGGGGCGTCTCTGAGTGTAGTCAGGAGCATATTCTTCAGGAAGTAAACCATCATTTTGGTCCCATAAATATGACATGCAGCTTCACTTTAAAACGAGGTGCACAGCTTTGCTAACATTGCCTTCAACAACAAAAACAACAAAGATGCATAAGCATGGCTCAAGGGTGGAATGTCTCATGGCACTCCCACAGTACGTCTGGAAAATAGTATAGAGGACATTTTTCACATACAGGCCATCACGTCCAAAAACATATGCACTAAACAGTATGCAGTATGCTTCGTAGTCAGCACATACTTTGTAGACACAGTAGTTAGGAGGCTGGGGCCTGATACATAGGGCTCTATTTTCTGGCTAGCACATGGCGAGTTGCGAGCCACCGTACTTGCAAAGTGGTATTGCTGTTATGGATTTTGACATGACTGAGCTGTTTCGTAATTTCCTGACTCGTGTGCTGATGTGGGAAGAGAGTTGCTGCTGGGGATGTCTCAGTCAAGATCCAACAGTGGACTGCAATTCTGCAGCTCATTGCAATTTTCCAGTTTTTCTGGTCTGCAGTGTGTAACCTTGCTACCCGCCAGTTCGGACCAGGACTACAGCGTTAGTCACAACCCAGTGTAGGACGGATTGCTAATTTCACGATTTTCCTGTGCAATGCATGCATGATCTCAGCCTGTTCAAAAGCCAAACAACAGTACGTTGTTAAGAAGTTACTATATTGAAACTACAACAACAGTTTCAATCTGACACCCGCCACTTTTTTTTCCCATACTAGCCCGCCTGCATGCAACAACCATTGTAGTTTCAGTACAGCAACTTGTTAGCAACTAACTTTTTTAAGCACATCACGGCTTCAGAATTCATGGTTGGGATATTAATGGGTGTAATGTATCTCATAGAACAAAACGTGATACTGACTTATGCATAGGTTAGCCACAGACCTTATTTTCGGCAGAAAACGAAATCCCTATGGGAAAAAAGCATTGGAAATCTACCAGGAAACCCATGGCGGAAGAAACGTCCGGATTGGCCCACAAAAAGACATCTTCAATGTAACACTCTATAAGAAAATAATGACATAGGAACGAGTTTTATTAATGCAACACATATACATTCAATGGATATAGAGCTTGCCACAAACATTGAAAGGCACTAAAATGTAAGTGAATTATAACTGTTGCTTCTCATTAGAGATACCACTGGACATTGAAAATAAAACTTGGTTACAGAATAGGAACATTGGCAGCCTGTCCAGGGTATAGTCATTCCTTTCACCCAATGCACGCTGGGATAGGGATGGATGGATGGTCCACATCATATTTACATTGCAGCGTCATTAACTTCTGTACCTAAGCTTAGATGACCTTGCTTAGGAATTCAAAAAATGGAGATGGTATTACAAACCAGTTTCCTTGTAAGGTTTAATGGAAATCATGGAATGTTGATGCATAGCAGTATGCTGTAAAGATCTATAAAATTAAATATGGGTGTAGACAGCACATGAAGGGGGTGACAGTGCAGTATAATGGTTAGGATACTGAACTTGTAACTCCAAAATTGTGGGTTTGATTCTCAGATGGGGTGCTGCCATTGTACACATTAGAAAGGCACTGAATTGCTTCAGTAAATTACCCAGGTGTGTCAATCAATCGCACAGAAATAATAATGACAAAATGTTGTCTTTACCTTGTACTATTAAACAACTATTAAATGTCACAACCTGTTTTATTTTTAATTTTATTTCCTTTCATTTTATTTTTCCTCTTGGACTGTATAAAAAAAGGGCACTGGAATATTTTGTTCCAGTAATTTTTATGCGAGTCCATTTACAGCATTTAAAGTTTGTATTATTTCAAATGGAGACTGGGATTGTAATCATACCATGCGAGAACTACGTGGATTATGGGATTAGCGGTTGTTTCTTCCTCTCATTGTTTTCTGTGGAAGTCAGCCAGTGGTTGGGGGAACGTGCAAATCAGGAATCAGTCACACTGAGTGAATTAAGGGATGATCTGGCATCTCAGTGCTGAGTGAATCCAGGCTGTGACCCCGAAATACACTGCAATTATGTCGCCCTCTTTTGCAGGATCTGACCCAGACCAGGGATCCTTCACTGAGAAATCAACAAGGACAAGCTAAGACAAAACAGCTTGTTTGGAAGGCAAAACTCCAGATTTGTCTCACACTCAGGAGCCACCAACTGTCTTGCACAGTCTGGGTGGCAGGGCTAGTCCCCGTTCTGTTTCCATGGAGACATGACGAGCCCTCTTTGCGGATCAAAGCACTGCACGACCTCAGACCTGATCTTCGGTGAAGTTTGCTCTGGATACTTAAAATATGATCTACTGGCTTGCCAGATGGTAATCCTTACACCAACAGTGATGTGAAGGTGGCTGGGAGATCACCTTAAAACAGAATTAGCATATACAGTATCTGCATTTTGGCAAACCTTGGATGAGACCTAATAACAATTTCCAGTGAGTCCAAGGAAGCGACTAGAGAGGGTCAGTATGGGCCTGCCGGTTTCCCACTAGAACCCTTCCATGCCTAATTAGCTCATAGGTGAGTAGACAGAGTAAAGCCTTTTTTTGCCTTGACGCTGGACAGCCAGGAGCTGAAAAGAAGCCTTTCTCTGGTGCGCCTCTCTCCTGCGAGGACGACTGGGCCTGCTCGCAGCACACAGTCTCTGCCCGCGCGCATTACCTTTCTGAGGGAAGCGCAGCAGGATCGCTGCGAATGCGTTACTGCAGCCGCCAGCAGGGGAAAAACGCTGCGCGTGGGGAAATGCAAGAATGTGCTGATAAATGTTTACTCTGGCAGAGGTGAATAAAATATGAGAAGAGTGGCAGCTCTGGACTCGTCCCTGTCAGTACTGGCTCGTTCACACACTCCGAACCCTCTCTATATTCACTCAACCTTTATTTATTTAAGATTCGCGGTGACAATTGAGGGTAGGAACCCTCTTTCTCAATGCGCCGAGATGACAAGAGGTATAAGAAATAAAAGAGCATAAAAGAGATTGTAACTGTTTTAATTGATGCTTGTTACTATCAAAAGTGATCAAATCTGAGATCAGAGATCTAAAATGGCCCAGTGATACAATGGAATTCAATTTAAGTCTTTTTGGCAGTTCCAAGTGTGAGGGGCACAGAATTTAAAAGCAATCTTTCCTAGTTCCAAGTTAGTTCGAGGAACGTGGAGTGTTAGCCAGTCCAGAGAGCAAGTGCAGTGATTTCCATTTTTCCAGTCCAGGAGTGATGACAAATAAAGGGGTAGATTACACAGAAGGGCTTGATAGATAGATAGATAGATAGATAGGTAGGTAGGTAGGTAGGTAGGTAGGTAGGTAGGTAGGTAGGTAGATAGGTAGATAGGTAGATAGGTAGATAGATAGATAGATAGATGATCACAAACCCGCACTTTCACATTCATAGCATTACCACCGCAGTCATGACTGGAAGCTGCTCTCCGGCCAATTAATCTACAGTCGGCGTGCTGCACTAACAATAAAATGGTTGCGGTGCTGTCTCGCTGAACTGTTGCATAGGGAATTCACAGGGAGTCTGTGGTCAATGTTCATTTATCAACATGAGGCGGCCCAAGCACAGATTTGTGGTTTTCCCCGTGAGTGCATAACTTCTCCTCTTAACGAGCACACGGGAAGATGACAACGTAAGCGCTGAATGCTATAAAAAGAAAAGAAAAGAAAAGAGTTGCAGCATCCTCCAATAAATCAGCTTCATCAGGATGGGAGGGAAGATTGTGCTTGTGCCTGGAGAAAAGAAAGCACTGCCATATCGTCCTCAACATTAGCATTTCCTCCAGTGAACAAGTTTCATTATTAAAGTCCAAGCCTTTCCTGCTAGCTGCTGCTCATGTCCAACAATATGACTGATGGATGTGATTAGCCAGCGCTCTCATGGCTGCCCCTAGAAGCTATTCAGTAGAAGGCTTTGGAAGCACTTCTAAATCTTTAGGACACACTGTATATTGCATGAAAGGGCTGTCAGGCCAGCTCATACAGAGGTCAGGCTTCCAGACAGATTCCAGACGGACTCAGAGGCCAGTATGTTTATCGCGAGCCGTGTCAGACCGAAGGACACAGAAAGTCACAGTGAACAGATGGGGTTCTCGGTGAGTCTGAAAGGCAGTTTGTGATGCGGTTTGAACATGGCGTGATGACACAGGCCACACACAGACAGCACGCCGCACTGGTTCCGCAGCTCCAGGATCAGCCGTGACGGCTGTTGGCGGATTATGCAGAGTCCTGGGTAGGGCGCCATATCTAGTTGGCACCATCCTCTTAAACATGTTCCAGGCTAATGTGTGCGTTTGTGTGAATGTGTGTGCATGCTCATGTGTATGGGGGTATTTGTCATGTGTGAGTGTCGGGATGTGTATGTGTATTGTGTGGGTGAGTGTATGTGAGTGTGTGTATGTCAGAGATGTAGCCAGGGGGGTGGGTGGCAATTTGTTTAATGCCCCCCCCCCCCCCCCCCCCCCCCCCCCCCTTTAAAATTCCAGAGAAATACTTTGTAAAAACGGCTCTGAAAAAAATTAAGAGACCAGATTTTCAGTTTCATTAGTTTATAGATATGTGTCTGTTAAAATCTAACTTTTTATATTCTTTCATGAACTATTGTCCACATTTGATTTAAATTCCAAACAAAAATATTGTCATTATTGAAGATTTATTTGCTGAAAATGATGACTGGTCAAAATATAAAAAATACAGTGTTGTTATACAGTACATGCAAACTAACAAATTTATACCCATAAATAACAATGCCTTCACTTATGAAGCGTTCAACAATCAAATTGTATTTTTTCCAGTACTGTATATGGAAGTTGATGGCAAATAACCCCCCCCCCCCCCCCAACCCCCACCCCCACCATCAATTTTGAATTTCGAAGCCTCTCTAAAATGAATTCCTGGCTATGCCACTGGTGTGTTTTGCGCATTTGTGGGTATGTATCCAAGTGTGTGTTTGATACAAGGGAAGGTATGTGTACAAGTATGTGTGTTTTTGTATCAGTTCAGATGAGTGTATATGTGTATGTGTGTATGTGTGTGCGCACACTTGAAAAGAAATGCTTGCTGGCCCAGAAGACAGAATTTTCATCTTAACAAAGAGATTAGAACTCCTGTAACATTATATCCCCATACTGTGGACACAGTTGCAGATGTGTATTGATCCGGTAAGAATTTAAGGATATCAATGGCCTTTACATGATTGCACAGCAGGCACTTCTGCCCTGGGCTAGAACCCTGCCAGCCACCCCTGTCCCATCTAGTACCTGTCCTCATCCCTGTCCCAAGCCAGTCACTGGGGGTCAGATCACTATTAAATCCATTTTTGGGAGATGGAAATAGGGGAAGATAGCTGGGTCCTATTTTATTCAGTATTAAAAGAGGATTTAAAATTAAGAATTAGGACTGAGAATTAGGTGGGACTGTGGCTTAGACTCTGTTACACTGAAGCATTAAAACCACAAAGTATCTCTGTTTATCCCATAGTGGATGTGACATTGGAATGACTTACACAGCAACCCAGTTACAGGGCAGAGGGATTAATATTAAATTCCAGCATCACCAAGGCCAACAGACACCATGTTCTTGATGTCCCGCGGGGGGGGTTTAGCGTGAGTGCATATCCAACGTGATCAGCTTTCGCATGCACGCTAATGGACTGCTCCTGGTGCTGTTGAGTGAACTGAATGCCTCCATGCCAAATGAACACTTGAGACTGACTGTTTGCTCAGAAATAATGAAACTGTAAATTCAGCCTTTACATTGGGGGCTCAAAAATAGCCCAGTCAGACGAGGGTATGACCCTATTAGGGCAGGGACACTTCTAGTAGTACTTCTAGTTTTCATTCTTGCCTTCTAATCGAAGGTTGATTTAGACCTGAGACACCAGGTGAGTGGAATCCCTAGCTAATCAGTAGATCAAGTTCAAAAAAAAATCTCCAGTGCCACTGGACCAGATTTAAGTATCTAGGCTATATGAGGGCATACACAAACATACTGCTACCATATTGGGACCAGGGGAATTGTTCAATCACTCTGACACCCTATAGGGGAAAAGGGGAAATATACAATCACCATAATACCCCTTTGGAAGGGATGCACCCAATCTTACGGCACTGAACAACTTCACTGTGCCCTGTGCCCACTTCCTCCACCAACTCTTAGATTAGCAAACATTGGTAAGGGATTTGGGGCATGCTCTGCAAAGTTACTGTAGAATTATTGCTTCATTTTGGATGATCTCTAAGAGCATGGCAGAAATTAGGTCCAAGCCTGTCAGAGCCACTGCTGACCTCATAACCTTGGTTTAATTAATGCTCATTGTGCCAAAAGATCATGTTCGCTGGATCTGACACAGATGGTCATGGAACAGAGGAAGAAGATGAAAATACATCTTTAAAGATGTATTAAATACATCAAAAATGTAAAAAAAATAAAATAAAATTAATAAATAAATCAACTGGGCACACACTGCTGCATCTGCAGGAGTCAGGACAGAGCCGGTATACTTTAAAGCTCTTTGCATTCTGGGAAGGGTGAAGAGATCGTAGTTGGCTGCTGGGAACAGCTTGATCCGCCCATTGATCAGGCCGAGCAGCAGAAATGCTTTTCTGGCAATCGATTGAGGAAGCTACTGCGTCCCTGGGACAGGTCTCTAGATATGGAGGGGGTTCCGATTTCACTGGGACTGCCGGTTCTTGTCCTTACAAGGCCTTTTGCCGCCCCCTACTACCGGGTCCATGGAAGAAGAGGGAGGAGGTACAGGAAGCATGCCCAGCGCCAGGTTTATTTGATGGACCGCCAAATACACAACCCCTGATGACATCACGCTGCTGTTTTGCTGTAACCGTGCAGCTGCAGCAGCGTCATTACATTCAGTTCAGTCGAGCAGGTCAGACGTGGGTGCTTAGCGATGCAGCACCGCAGATGAAAGGAACCGTTATGCAAGCGTCACACCTGAGACCGGGCCTTTGATCTCCCGCAAAACAGAGCCAGCCACCTGGTTCATTTAAGGTCACATCAGCTCTTGCTAATGTTGAACTTCCCCAAAAAGCAATGAGGGAGTGCACGCCACCACGTTTCTGTTATTGATCACCTCATTAGCGTGACTGCAGAGTCCAGTGTGTGAGCAATCAGGCCACCTGTATGGCTGTAGAGCTGACAGTGTGAATGATCACACGATCGTTACCCCAACTCTGTGAGGGACATGGTCGCTAGAGGTATTTCTGGGGGCCATTTACGGTCCCATTACCTACATGGGACACTGCCTGGTTCAGAGACTGGAAACACGAGAACTGGGAATGGCTATTGTAGTTTGCATTCCAAAGGTTCCCCATAAACCCCCAATTTGATCTTGTGCTATGATGACATCAAGCAATGATTCTCATGTTTGAGGGATTGACGGACTAACTGGTGATGGAATGCTTCTTAAAATCATAACTTTGGTGCCACTATACTGTACTCACTTTAGTACATGATGCAACAACAGTACAGTCACACTTTGCATCTGCAAATTGAAGTTTTTCGAGATACTTATGAACAGTAAGTTTCACAGAAATGCAGTACATACTTTAAGTAAAATATGAATGCAGCTCTACAACGTATTGAAAATAGTTGCTTGTGCAGCGAATTGCCTTCATATTTTTATGTTAAATCCCAGCTCCTCAGTGCCACAGAACATCATTGAATTAAAACTCAAGCAAACACACACATTTAAAATCACACAGCGGGCATGTTTTATTATGTTTAAAATATTTGTATACAAGGTAAAGTCAAATTAAACCATTATTTATATTGTGGAAGAATGTGTCCACCTGCTGTGTAGAAGTGACTGAGCAGATTTTAAATACCAAGAATGTCTTTTCCCAGAAGGGAGTCACACAATCATGCATTTTAATACTATGACTACAGACACACCTGGATTCATCTTCCAAGTACAGAAACTCCTAAATGGTTCCCTTTCAGTGGACATATCAACACTGTTCCTCGAAGTACAGACACACCCTCACTGATCCTTCCATTACAGACTCACCCTTGCTCATCCCCCCAGCACAGACACATCACTCCTTTCAGTAACATTACGCATATACCTCCACTGATCCCCCCAGTACAGACACATCACTCCTTTCAGTAACATTACGCATATACCTCCACTGATCCTCCCAGTACAGACACATCACTCCTTTCAGTAACATTACGCATATACCTCCACTGATCCCCCAGCACAGACTCATCACTCCTTTCAGTAACATTACGCATACACCTCCACTGATCCTCCCAGTACAGACTCATCACTCCTTTCAGTAACATTACGCATACACCTCCACTGATCCTCCCAGTACAGACACATCACTCCTTTCAGTAACATTACGCATATACCTCCACTGATCCCCCCAGTACAGACACATCACTCCTTTCAGTAACATTACGCATATACCTCCACTGATCCTCCCAGTACAGACACATCACTCCTTTCAGTAACATTACGCATATACCTCCACTGATCCCCCAGCACAGACTCATCACTCCTTTCAGTAACATTACGCATACACCTCCACTGATCCTCCCAGTACAGACTCATCACTCCTTTCAGTAACATTACGCATACACCTCCACTGATCCTCCCAGTACAGACGCATCACTCCTTTCAGTAACATTACGCATACACCTCCACTGATCCTCCCAGTACAGACACATCCTCTCTCATCCACCCTGTACAGACACACACGCACTGATCCTTCAAGTAGATACATTCACATTGCTCCTTCCATTATAGACATACCCTTGTACACTTTCCCTAACCCCATAGCCAGCAGCATCATCTCCCACATACAGAAATTAGGTTTTTGTCCAATAGTCATTTGAAGCAAAGTGAACTGGAACTGGAAACAAACTGCGCTGTATGTTTGTGCTGTATGTTCCCCCAATGCTGCATTTTCATTGACAACAAGACCCAAAAGAATTTAAAACTAAATATAGTCTTTGAAAAGCAGGCATAACCAAGTAGGTTAAAGGAAGTATTGCAGAATCTTCACGATAGCTACATTAATACATGGAAAACAGACTCATGTGAGCAAAATGTGAAAAGAAAGTGGAAATAAGAGTATGCAATGAGTAACTGTAATTAAATGAAATTAAGTGCTACCACACCCATTAGCAGCTGACTCCCTTTCGATTGCTTCTAATGTGGGAGCGCTACATGTGTGAACACAAATTATGTGTAATAATGCAAATAAATACATTTTTAAAACATTTTTTGTGTATGTTAATATGAATGCAGGCTATTCCACGTGCTGCTGATAAATCACACTAACTCAAGCACGTTGACAAGGCAAACTGCTCTGATAAAGCTATTTCAACAGCTGCATTCAAGATGAGGGTATTTGTACAAAGTGCAGGAATTATATATAAAAGGTCTGCTATTTAAAAAAAAAAAAAAAAAATTTAAAATAAAATAAAAAAACCACTGGACAGCGGGTTGATCGCAGTGGTTCAACACATGCATTTTTATAAGTAAATAGCAATGGGCGCAAAATAACTAAATCTTTATTAACCTGTAAATGCAAACGGAAAATGGGGCATAAATTTACCCTGATAGCATCCGCTGTTACCTGACTTAATTTTTTTCATTGGGCCTCGGGTTGGGAAACAATGTTTAGACACGCAAAGCACAAGAAATCGCACATACACATTGCACATGCGAGGACTGAAACTTCAACGGCTGAGCCCAGATCAAGCAGCTACCACACGTGCTTGATAAGTGGCAAATATTCTACAGCAGTGACACCTAGCGGCTGCAGAAGTGTAGCGCGGGGATGTGTGGTAAGAGCAACGCACCTGGCAGAATAAATCGGATGATTAACTTTAATAATAAGACCTTAAACTAAGTAAACAGATAGGAAATAATCTTATTGGTTAAACACCTGGTTCTCGCCCGACTTTAAATCAAGGTCACGGCGCTGCCTCGCGGGTCTGCGATTAGCAACGAGATTGATCTTGTTTAATTGCAGCTTCAGAGCCGTGGTGTCACGGTGCCGATTTCCTGCTGATACACCTCGTTTAGCCATCGGAACATAAATCTCCGGCGTCCAAAACGTAAAATCCTGATACTGCAAGTGTGGGCGCGAATGTTAAAGTGTAATCAATCAGGGCTACTGATGGGCAAACGACGCAATATCAATACTACATCTAGGAGCAGTGGCCAAAGCAATCTATCAATACCCCTATAAATCTCAAACGGTGCCTAGGCTGCCGCCACCATTACTGTGTCAAATCCTAAATCTTACAAGTGGGAACCATTAGCAGACCGCGGCTGTCATTATACTTTATACAGAGTTCACCTCTCCCTACCCTTCCTTTAGTGCCTGTCCAGATGAACTCTGAATTCTTGTATTAGCAGAGCAGAGAACAAGAACTCTGAATAACCATTTTATCGTTCTTTCCTGAGCAGATGCTTCAATTCACAGAGACTTGCAGGGCAAATATGTCACTACACATGAAATATTTCACAGGAAAAAAAGCAATAATATAGTGGGCGCAGAGTAGCTTTAATTACAATACATGTATTACAGTTTAGAAATATCTAAATATAACAATGAAAATGCTGTTAAACAATGTCTAAAGAGCAACTTAATGAGTCAAACAAACATCTGTAAGTGCAGATCAATTCTTGGACAAGAATTATCCAACAATTCCTCATACAAAGAACGAGACATGACTATTTTGAATACAGATAAAACTGGACAATAACCAACAAAAAAGGAACAAAGAAAAACCGATCATCCTCGCCATCGATTAGATATAGGGCAATATTATACAAAACCCAGAGGACATAACACACTCAGAACCTTTCATAGTAACGTATATAAATCAGATAATCAACTCAATCCATTCGATATCTGCAACTCACTACTGTCCTTCTCAAACTATCTGACGAACGGGTGAATGCACTAGATCAATCGACAACAAAAGAATTTACAAAGTTCTTTTAAATGTCCAACAACAAATCACCCTGATCAGACAATTACCCTGCTGAATTTTAAACTTTTGGCAATTCACAGCACCTCATCATAATGACCCCTCGCAATCATTGCACCACATACAAATACTGATCTCATTTTGGTTTTTCTCAAGCCCAACAACAGTCTCTGTTACAATTATTGCCCCATACGTTTGATTAACAGTGACAAAAATCATTAGTAAAGCACTAGCCAATAGAATGGAAGCAGTACTCACACATCTAATTCACCCAGACCAAACAGGCTTTTTCTGAGGCAGACACTCCCCTAACATGTACCGCCTATTCGAATGAGTATGTCCAAAAGAAACAAGCTGAAAACAATCATTGCATCACTGTGATGAAAAAGCATTTGAGAGTCAACAGGAACTTTGTATTTGCTATATTGAAGAATTTGGGTTTTGAAAGCCATTCATTCAATGTACAACTCACCCGCAGCATCCGTCACCACTAACGGTCTTACGTTGCAATGTTTCACGCAGCACTGTGACAGAAGAAAGGGTTGTCCACTCTGCATCATTATTTGCCATATAGAACCCCTGGCTGGTGCCATTAGCCAACACAATAACATAATCAGATCACAAACCATAGATTCATCCCATAAAATAAGTTTATATGCAGATCATATTCACAAAAATATCCAAAAATCCAATAAGCATCCCTGCCAGACGTCTTCAATGTAATGAACATTTTCAAAAGTATTAGGCTACTCAGTCAGCAGGGCCAAATCCACAGAGGTGCCACTCAGGACGGAAGACTGGAGTGCTGGAAGACTGAATGTCCTTTTAAAGGGGCAGTTCACCCAAAAATAAAATAAATATATAATTCCACTTACCTGGAGCACAATCTATCATCTAGATAGTTTTGCAAAGATGTGATGAGTTTTCTAGATAACCGCTGCAACTCACTCCAATACAGCAGACCTCAATGGTGCCGATGTTTCAAATCAACATTTGAAAAACTTGACAGCAATGTCTATTTTCAAACGTAATGACATGGTTACTCATAAACGTCCATAGACCTCACTGTGCACCGTTTCATTGACAACTACTTTCTACTGAATTACGCCAACTGTGTAGTCTCAACAAAAGCACACCAGTATTCTGGGGTGTAGTGTCAACATTGTTAAAACATTGCTGAAACAAAAGGAAGTGGACAAACCATTAGGTGCTTTTAAAACCAACAAAATGAACTCTAAAAGTAACCAGCAGGAAGAGCAGGGACACCAGAATAGGTGTGATGTGGTCTCTCTCATTCCCATCTCGCAGCGGAATGTTATACTAGCTGCAGGTGGAAGAGGAATGACTGACTGAGACCTAGCTACAGGAAGTTACAATAGTTGGAATGACATGAGGCATGGAGGACTATTTCCAGGTCATAAAATGACAGAAAGGGCTTGGCTTTGACTATGGCTCTGAATTGAAAAAAGCTGGCTTTTCCAACGAAGATAATTTGTTTATCAAATTTGAGGGCTGAATGAAAGATCTCACCAAAGATTTTAGCTTGAGATTCAACATAGGACAGCGGCCGTAGGTCATCAGAGAAACCTCTGATAGAGTCTAGGCAGGCCGAATAAGATAACCTCAAGTCTCATTTACATGTAACGAGTGTTCTGGGGAAAAAAAGACTTATGTACATCGCCCAGGTACATTAGTGATGGTTTTAGTGATACATTAGTGATGGTTAAGACTTGAGATGCAGGGTATGTGTCACATACATGCAAGTCCACAATCATCAGCAACATCATCCTCCAGTCCACTGACGAGTATGGCCAAAGGATATACAAAACACAAGCGCCCCGCCCCCACCCCCCTGTCCCACTCACATTCACATACAACAGCACGCATAACAAACCACACCACAAAGATATGAGAAATAATCTGGGAAACAATTAACAATTAGATGTTTGGAGGGATTTATGAGCAAAAAAAAGACATACATAAATTTAAAAAATTAAAAAGCTGCCTCGAGTGAAGAACAGCACATTTAGCCTACACTTCATCAGTATGAAGCCGTGTACAGCAAAACTTCTGTTAAAAAATGAACACACCAAAAGGGGTATGTCAGCAAAAAATGAAAACATAAAAAGTCAATATCAAAATAATATCATACATGTCATAAATCACCGTATAATAACAAAGAAATGGTAATGATACAGGTTGAAGTAAAAATGGAGGAATTCAGATGATCGGTTCACAGGCTTCTGTTACATGAGACTGCAGATGGAAAAAGAAAATCTAAACAGATAAGTGTTAACCACAGGAAATAGTGAACCAGTCCAGAGATAGCCAACATGGTTATCTCAATAAAAAGTGAGGGAAAAAAAACACCAAATACATCCTTATGGTGCAAAACACACTGCAAACTGACTGTGTGACTAACAAGTGCAAACCACCCCCAACAAACTAACCAAGTCAGTCAAAGCAACCGCAACACAAATACCTGGACGAACGCAGTCCAACCAACTGTTACTCACAATCACATAACCAACGTGGTCACATCAACCCCTTCTAATAAACCACTGACAAACATGGTCAATCCAGTTGCCAGATGGCTCTTTAAAGCACAGTAGAGCAACTGTGTCTCTCCTCCGTCGCCACAGTAACACGGGCCAAACGGCAGCCGCAGAAGCTGCGGGAGCAGGACTCTGCTGCCTGCGGTTCCCGTGACACCGAGAGCAGGCGACAGTTCTGCCGAGTCACGCCAATTAAGCCACTCTGAATTGAACGGAATTGACTGGCGGGTTCCGCACCTCTGCTAACAAGCTGAAACAGCCGCCGTTTGTTGGGCCCTCAGACGAAGCCGCACACAGGGCCCCGACAGCCAGATTTTCTTTGGGCCGGATCAGGGCACCGAAACCAATTGTACACGCTGTGGTTATTTTCACAAGCGCAGAGCGTAAATGTAATGTACGCTGCATGTTTCTGGCAGTTGTTTGAGGACCCCCAAGGCAGCAGAGCCTTACAGCTTCAAGCTGAGGTAGCAGTTGGGGTACTGATGAGCAAACCCACAGCCCACTCACAATGCACTGTGTTAGTACTAACAACTGAAATCTAGATGTTTCTGGGCCATAGATGCTCATGCTTGTTTGAGTGACAGTAGGAACAGTCCTGCTTCCTGTCATTTTTTATCTCCATATTGGTCAGGAGAAAGAATTCAGAGTTCAGCCAAGCCAGATAAATGCACAAGAGGTGAAGCATCTTCCCCCCGCGATTTTCTCAGCCAGGTCTGTCAATGGAGACCTGGATTTGGACAACACTCACATTCTGTGGTGGAGGTGTTGGGGCACTGGGTTCTATATATTAAAGCAATGGGCCCTGTCGCGACTCACTGTTCTGTGGTGTGAGGTGTAGGGGCGAGCTCTGAGTGAGGACTGCAGCTAGAGCTGTTAGGAGACCAACCTCCACTAACACATTACAGGAAATTGTTATTCATATTAACCAAAATAATAATTTTGTTTAAAAATGTTTGTTTTTTTTTTAAAAAAGGTATTAAATCTGGAAAAGGTCCCTGAATGTTACAGCAGATCCAGAAGTCATTTCTTTAGTTCTTGTATTTCATGGCAAGCTGAAAAAAAATGGGATGGAGGGATAGGGAGGAAGAGAGCGAGAGACAGAGGTTATTCCACGTAATGGAATGCACAGCAGTGCCTGTGCTGCAATTCACATTTTAATCAACAGAGGGCAGAAAAACATCACATTGCTGCCAGCAAACAGAACAGTCAAAAACTGAATGATGAATGACAGATTCAACTACACTGAAAGAACACACATCTTAAATTAATTGAGTAGTGAAAGACCACCAACTAATCTTAAACCATGTTCAAACCATCTGCCATCATCCAGATTACTGTTCACGTTATTATTACTGGATCTTATGGAGATATGTGGAGTTTATTCCTATTGCTTTTAATCATCCTGCCATCGGGTGTGACAAAAGCCGGGTCATTTTACATTTTAAGAGGAAGCCTGTGAATTGTGCTATCAGGCTTTACATACTGAACTGAAGCGGAGCTGAAGAAGAAACCAATGTCACAAATGAGCTATCAGTACTATGAGAGAGGAATTCTAGTCTGTAACTCTCCCAGCTCACAGAGAGGAGGTGCTTTGTTGAATTACGTAACCATGGAGGGATGCCAAAGTGTACCAAGAAGCACAGACAAGAACACAACCACACTGGAATCACCATGAAGAGTCACTACGGAACTCAGACATTGAGAAAATGTCACAAAATGTTTAGAAAGCATATGAACATCTCAGAGATGGACAGACAGGACTCTACAGTGCTATTTTATGAGCATTTGCACTCCTGAATCTATTAATGCATGCTAACTGGAAACATAATTTAGGAGCACATCTGCTAATATACATGCAATAAGTGTGCTTCTGAATTTTTCAACTTGGGAGCATGTGCTCCTTGGAAGTAAATGTTAGCATAGAGCCGTGACAGACCTACATATAGACACATATTTCAGGGACAGATGGCACAGAGATTCAGACAGACGGAAGTCGCAGACAGACGCATGGCGACGCGCTAATAGATGTGGGTCTCTGGCCCCGCCCGTCCTCTTCCCTCACCTTGTGCGCCGTGTCGGAGAGCTGCTGGGCGCTGTTCATCATCTCCTCGGTCTTCTCCTCCGTCCGCGCGAGGCGGTCCCCGCGCTCGCTCAGCGCCTGTCTGGCCTTCTGCGCCGCGCTGCCCGCGTCGTTCACCGAGGCCTGCGCCGCTCTCGTACCTGCGGCCGACGCGAGGGCGGAGACAAGAGGAGAGGCGGTCAAAATGCCGTAGCTACACAGCTCGACATAGCTCAGGAGGTAAGAGCATTTGTCTGGCAGTCGGAGGGTTGCCGGTTTGAACCCCGCCCTGGGCGTGTCGAAGTGTCCTTGAGCAAGACACCTAACCCCTAACTGCTCTGGCGAATGAGAGGTATCAATTGTAAAGCGCTTTGGGTAAAAGCGCTATATAAATGCAGTCCATTTACCATTTACACGGCAACTACACCAGAGCCCAACGCCCTAGACCGGGGGGGGCTCAACCCTGGTCCTGGTTTCCGTTTTCATTCCTGTCCATACATTTTAGCCAGGACAGCAGGGGACCTTGGGAGGTAGGCTGGAAATGAATGTGGAGGACGTCAATGTCTGGCCCTAACCCATTACGTTACAGGCGATTAGCAGACAACCTTATCCAGAGCGACTTGCACTGCCTTTTCCATTTTTACATAGTATCCATTTTATAGAGCTGGATATATATTGAAGCAATTTGGATTAAGCACCTTGTTCAGTGGCACATCAGCACCTACCTGGGAATCAAGTGTCTAACTTTTAGGTTACAACTCCAGTTCCCAAACCATTATACAACATCCCCCAATCAAATTTCATTTACACAGCTGCAGTGCTTTTTATGAGGTACCCTATTTTTGCGGTCATACAGCATGGATTCATCTATTTCAATTCCAAACAGCAGGTAGGGCCTTAGGAGTATGATGCTCTAAAGCACGTACATCAACACACACACACACAGGCAAGCACGCATGCGCACGCACACACACGCACGCACACACGATATCCCCTATAGACCACGCTTTCACAACCACACCCCAAATCTGGGCAGTTTCCGCCACTCTCCCTCCGCAGCACTCTCGCGACATCACTCCAACACTGACGTATCAGTTAAAGCAGCAACGGGTCGTCCTCGCAAACGTGTGGACCGGTCTCCTCAACCGTGCCCGCCGTCAGCCTGTTGAGACAAGACGTCCGTGACATCAGTGGGCCTGCGCAGCGCCGACATCCTCCTGCGCGCAATTCAGCGGGGCACCACCCCGCTGCACACAAACACCCTTTTGGGCTTTTGAACGCCTCCCATTGTTCCCGCAGCCCACCTACTTTCTGTGGAAACAAAGGGTCTGTTCTGCACCCTGAGAGTTCTGAGGCCTGCATTCTCCACCCGCCCGAATGTTCTCCAAAATCACAATAAACAAACTGAAAGCTGACTATCCAACACCGCGTCAACCAACAAAGCCTGCTTCTCATAGCCTGCAACAGCATTTGGCTTCCCGAGCCACAGGCCTAAAGGAAATACTAACAGAAGAAAGGAGATACTGACATCTCACAGGAGGTAGTCAGGGCACAACCACTACCACCACCACTAATAATAATAATAATGTTATTATTACTGCATTAACAGAATAGTGGACAGAATGCAGAGGACAGAGTGGTGGACCTGCAGGACAGTGAGACAAGGAGAGCCTGCATTACCCCTGAGTCAAACACTGACAGGAAAGGGCCCCAGCGCAAACACTGGGCCCCCAGGATCTTCCAGGGGGCCCCTTGGACCAGTGCATCATATGCCCCCATGCATCCTTCAGTTTCCAACATGAACTTATGACCCAGTGAGACAGTCGTTCTTTTTCACTCAATATTACTGTTGTTCTAATGAGGAAATGCAGTCTGGAAACTCTCAGACCCTGGGGACCTGAGAAAAGCAGACAAAGCTTTCGCTGTTATTAAAAAGGAGACAAGCATAGAAAAATGAGGGGATGAATTCCTTCCTTCAGTGAAAACAGCAGCTGTGGAATAGAAAGCAATTTGAGGGGTGGGGTCTGGTCCTCCACAAGAGAGTTTTTTTATGAATGAAAGTCACATCCATGTCTTTAAAGAAAAAAAAAAAAAAATTAACTTGTTCACTACAATGGCTCAGGAACAAAGATGACAATGTAGCTACTGTCCAAACTGTCAGTGGCAGATTTCCTTAAGTGCTGTTCATCCTGAACATGGCTGGGTTGACTGAAGCACAATTCAGTTTGGATAGAAACCTTTGCATCGATGACATATTTTATATTGTGTCATATTATGCTTTATTTTACAAATCAAAATAAATGTGACATTTTACCCCAGTATGAAAGACTCCAAGGCTCTATAACGGCCAACAGAGGGTTGTTCTATGACACCACATCCCTCAAGACTATGTCCATTTCATTCACATTCAGATAACATGCTGAAAATGACCATCAAAGAGACAATCAAGGTCAAAACAGAAAGAAGCAAGGGAACAGATTAGGGGCAAGAAAGAGAAAACATGCAATATGAACAGAAACATGCAACCCAGTGAATTCTCAATAGTTTGCAACCAGATAAATACAGGCCAGAAGAAACACTGGAGTTAACACCAGCACAGAAACTTACTAACAGCAACCAACCTCCGCTGCAAAATCCAGTATGATCTCCTTAAGAACTTTACAGAACTTTACAGAACTTCTAATGTTGAGCAGTTCACTTGCCGGTTTGTCTGGAAGGCCTACACTTCCTCCACACACATATGCAAACAAATAACTGAAATTATGTTGCCATCTCAATACGTCAGACCAAGGAGTAGACAAGAGAAATTTTACAAAATTGAGCAAACTTGCAAAACAGAATGTGACTCACCAAATCACACTGTTCTGCTTTGTCTAATGTGATATCCTATCCCATGTAATTCGAACGCTCAATGCATACATTATATGCAAAATATACTTGTTGGCAGGATGCCTTACATAGACATTTTTATGTGAAATCACACATTTTTTACGTAGTGCTGAGGGTGTGGCTTCTGAACAATTAAACTGGTCAGAGGGTTCAAGGGTTTGGTTTCCATTTTACAATTAAGATGAAATTGTGTTTTTCTCGCTTACCTTTGAAGTGATGGCGACCTTGGTTTGAAACCATCACATTCCTCAATCTGTTCAAAAAGATCTTGCAATGGAAAACGACTGAACAAACTGACTGACCTTCGGCGACAAGAAAAACAACAATTAAAAAAATATGTGTTACAGTTCACACCGGCTCTCTGCTTCTGTGGTCTACCACAATAAGAAGGCAGATTCAAAAGATGAACTACAAAGTTGAAACAAACTGAAAACAAAGTTCAAGTCTACGGCCTAGTTTGGAATAATAATGTTCATTCAGCAGTCTCTTATAGAAGACATTTTATGATAAAATGGACACTTTCAGGAAAATAAATAAATATTCTGAACTTAGTTTCCATTCAGGACTGATTAGGAGAGTTAGTAAGGACATCACTGTGAAGGAGGTGGTGTGCAGATATGTACAAGTGACAAATTTTACCTCTGTGACACTTCCCATACAGTGTGTACAAAAACACACTCCAACAAAAAGGTATCAAAAAACACACCACAGAAACCCAGTGATAACCTGATACCAGTAGCACTTAATCCTCTCCTGAGGTCATTCACATTCAGTGCCCATTTGGACTATGCTCCTGCTGACCTACAGTTTCAGCATGCATCAGAACTTCTCTCCTGCTGGTGTCCGCATTCAGTGTGAATAAGAACCTCTCTCCTACTGGCATCCACATTCAGTGCAGATCAGAACCTCTCTCCTACTGGTGTCCATATTCAGTATGGATCAGAACATCTCTCCTACTGGTGTCCGCATTCAGTGTGAGTAAGAACCTCTCTCCTACTGGTGTCCACATTCAGTGTAAATAAAAACCTCTCTCCTACTGGTGTCCACATTCAGTGTAAATAAAAACCTCTGTCCTGGTGTCCACATTCAGTGTAAATAAAAACCTCTTTCCTACTGGTGATCACATTCAGACAGCATCAGAACACCTCTCCTAATGACATTCACATTTAGTGCAGATCAGAACCTCTCTTCTAATAGTGTCCATATTCAATGTGATTACGAATACCTCTCCTACTGGGATCCATAATCAGCATGAATCAGAACCATTTTCCTGATGGTGTACACATTCAGTGCTGATCAGAAACTCTCTAATAATTGTATGCACCTTCAGCACAAATCAGAACCTCTTTCATGCTGGTGTCAACATTCAGCATGCACAGACCCTCTCTGCTACTGGTGTCCACATTCAGTACGCACAGACCCTCTCTCCTACTGTGTCCAAATTCAGTGCACATTAGAATCTCTCCCCTACTGTATCCACATTCAGTGGGAATCAGAACCTCTCCTATTGCTGTACACATTCAGAGCGGATCAGAACATCTCTACAACTGGTATCGAAATTTAGCATGAATCAGAACCAGAATCCACATTGTGTGCATTTGAAAATCTCATGCTGGACTATGGGAGTTCGATAAATCAGCTTATAAGCAGTCAACTGACTGGGCACTCCGCCTAACCCTTCCCATTTCCAAAATGAAACTGGCATAAAAGAGGCTTCCTTTTCACAAGAATTTTAGACACTACAAACTTTTAGGACTCATTTGCACCCTCTCCTGTCCCTGCTGGCATTCACTTGCTGTGGTGCAACACATACTCAGCAAGTTCTTTCAAACTTTGGCCCATCTCAGGGCAACAGCCCAACAAGTAGCTAATTACACTGGCATATTTCAAATTTCACTTTGACTTATAGGGCACAAAGTCTCTTCCAAGCCAATAAACACAGTGAAACAAGCCATTGATTAAACCCTGACTGGAAGGCAGGCCGGTCCACTCCTAAAAATGTCCTACATAGAATAAGGAATTGAAGACTCAAGAGGGCCCATTTAAAATCCTCATGAACCTAACCTACCCAGCCCAAAATAAAAACAGTATTAAATTTGCAACTCAATAAAGAGGTCCTGCGTGTGGTATTCTGCCAAATTGGGGGACTAGCCATCTACAATGGCACCTTTCCAGAAAGAATAATTTGTGATAAAACTGGAGTTGTAGACTCAAATGAGCCACTTGACTCATCAGAGTACAACGAAGAAATACTCATCTCTGCCTGTGACATGGAGGCTAATATGAACCAGGAGCAAAACCAGAACGAGAACCACGCCTGCATTACTGCCCAACCAGAATTCCAAGGACAAGTCTTTGAGCACTCTACCCTCTTCACCAGCAATTATTTAACAACACCTACAGTATTACTGGCTAGAATTTAATGAGTGTTCTCATTTATATATTTCTCATTTATATCAGTTCTCAATTTCATGCGAGAATACAGCGCAATTCCCTCCTCGTGCAAGTGTTTAAACCAAATCAACATCCTCCCAGAAGGCCAAGTGTGTGCATCAACAGGCAATGTGATGAAGGTTAGTTCTCCAGAGGCCTGGTTTTTCAAATCTCCTGTTTTTAGTCCGCTGTAACCTCACACTTAGGTCACTCTCTTTCCAGGAAGGGGGAAACACATTATGTTGCTTGGCATTCGGCCCATTGTAAAGCAAAACTCACTAAAGCAACTGGTCCCTGACCCTGTGGGAACCGATACAGCCGGTCTCACCCTGGCGGCTACCTTTGGGGAACTGATCCTGGAACAGGTTTAGGGCTGCTTCTCACCTGCAACCTTCATTGCAGAAGAGTGGTGCAACTGACCAAACTAGACAGGGCCATTGTCTGAGAGCTCCCTCTACTTTAGGTGGGAATTAACAGAAATAAGAGTCAGGGATTCCAAACAGTCAATGGGAGGTTTTTTTTTTTTGTGTCAAAAAGAGAGGGTAAAACCTTGTAACAGTACAATCACAAAACAGGGCAGGTTCCCAAATGGTTGGGTGAAGAGTTTTCACCAGAGTGATCTCACCCAACGGCTCATAAAATTATTTCTGTTTATAAAATTAACATCTAGATTAGGAAGAGATTTTCAACCTTCTTAAACTCAGAGCAGATGGACAACAGGACATTTCAAAGAAAAACCAGGCTGAGGCTTAGAGGGGGTAAGAAGGGTGAATGGCGGTTGGGAAGATGGAGAGGGCGGTGCAAGCTGGGGCCGGGGGTTGCCCGGGACGCAGGGACCACTGCATGGCCTGCCGCAGGAGGGGGAGGGGAAAGGGGGGAAGGCTCTGGTCCTGCCTGCTCACCTCCCACCAGTTTAGACGGGCAGTTGATGAAGTCGGGCTTGCGGACGGTGCAGTATCTCTGACAGTAGTGATGGAGGATCTGGATGAACATGCTCTTCTCTGTCGAAGAAGACGCCTGCCACTGGTCCGAGCCGCCGTCAAACACCAGGTCAAACTCCGGACAGTCCTGAGGGAGCAGGGGGAGCGAGAGGGTGGGGGGAGATTTTTCTAAAATGATGAAACTGTCTTCATGCACAACCTGTGCATCAGAAAGCTCAATGCCATATTCTCTGTGTTCCCTGGAGGTCAACATAATCAGAGAGATACAGTAAACACAGCTTTAACTCACTGGGTTTTGTAACTGCCCATTTATTGCAATAAAAAACCAGGAGATGGTAAGATCAGCTTGCACTAGAATATGGCTCCATACTTACAGGTCGTGACCTGTAATTACTTAGTGAAATGTAAACACATAGAACACAGAGAATTACTTGACGAGGCTAGAATTGGGCTTAAATTATGCAGCACAAGGTTGAAGGAGCAGAGACAGTCTCAGCCAGAACAGATCACAGATTTAACACAGTCTTCACAATCTCCAACCCCCAACACACAACCTGAGAAACATTCCATGTGACCACCCTAGCCCCACCCCCACGCCTCCCAAACCACAGACCGCATGGACAGAGGCTGTGTCCCAAAATGCATACTTGCACTTTATGTACAATATGCAGAAGCATTGTGGTAAATGTATCACATGAGGACACACTCATTTGTAGGATGCATTTATGTGTACTTCACACATACTTGTAACCATGTGACACTAGTCCTTGATAAGTGGCACTACTTACAAATTCCAAAGGAAAAGACAGCAGTGAGCACAGTATTTTTATACAAATGTTATCAGTCAACAAATGCGTTCGGTCCACTTATGTGGCAAGAAATGTTACTCAAGATATTTCCAAAATATCAAGCCAGTCTTGATGGGAAATTGTATTCCAGATGCACATACATTTTTCTGTACCTATTTGCATATTTGGCAACGTGCATTCATGGCAGGTACACAAAAACAAGTGCATGAGGTGTGGTCAATTCTATTTATGGTCAGTCAATTTAGGGCATTGCAAAAAACTCAGTCATTGAAAGAAAACGATGGCAGTTTTTAATAGAATTTCAATTGATTTCCTAAACTGAAATGGAACAGACCCTATCCCTCAGAGTATTTAAAGTATACAGGAGTTGCATTATGGGACACAGAGGGACTCACTTGCTTAGGGTCAATGCCGTTGACCTGACGTAGCTGTTCCACTGTCCATTGAGACCTCTTTTCAAAGGAGGAGGAGCCTTCAAATTGTTTTACCTTGGTAAGGTAGAGTTGCTGGGGCTTCTTATTGGTCACTGCAGGAAGAGGGAACAGAAAATGGGGGGGGGGGGGGTGTTTACATAATTTCTGCACAACTGAGAAGATACATGCACAGGAGGGGAAACCACTTGACCACAGTTGCTTACTAAGGAAATATTATTACACTGCAAATGCGAAAAACGTTCACATTAACATTTAAATATTAAATCACTAACTTTCACTGAATGGAATACAAATCTCATTATAATTGCTGAAAGGAAACACTGAAATTCTGGGACAGTCAAAATCAGCGAGCAGGTCTCACATGCTGAAAGCAGCAAGCGCAACTTGGAAGCTGATTCCATTATGTTTGTTGGGGGTGGAAACCAAGGTGGGCAACAACATTAACAGCTACAAGACACTGAACCAGAAGATCCCAGAATTTTAAGCTGATAATATACAGAGAATCCTCCAAAACTAGTCATACTCTTCATAAAGATGAACAAGAAATGACCAATCCCTTTAGAAGCAGCATGTTAATGCGAATTTATTATTGATGCACATGAAAAATTGCGATGCATGTCTTTCGGTTAAACAAGACCAGGTCAAAACCTAGTATATGGCTGGACCGGCCGACCAATGGTGTGACTTAATCACTCACTCAGTCACAGACATTTGTGTTTGTAGGGCTGTAGGGCTGTTGTGGTCCAGCCAAAAATACTTCGAGAAATTCTCTGAGAAATGAAGTTCTTTAAACCGTTAAATAATATACACTCACCGGCCACTTTATTAGGTACACCTGTTCAACTGCTCATTAATTCAACAAATATCTAATCAGCCAATCATGTGGCAGCAACTCAATGCATTTAGGCATGTAGACATGGTCAAGACGATCTTCTGAAGTTCAAACCAAGCATCAGAATGGTTGTTGGTGCCAGACGGGCTGGTTTGAGTATTTCAGTAACTGCTAAATGCATGGTGACAGATGCACACATCATGAACATATGCATGCATGCACACTTGCACACAGACACCCAGATGGGCTGAATCTGAATAGACACCGGAACACAGTACACCATCGAGATGGTATTCAAAGTAATCCCAGGATGAGCTATCTATTTAGCCCGACAATGGGCTTTGGCGCGTGTGCCACCATGATAGCTAGCGTTGATCCGACAGGCAGAACAAAAAAGCCTCCGACCTTTAACTGTGTGTGTGCGCGTGCACAGAAAAACTCCGTTAAAATACTCTCACAAGCACTCACACACTTAAAGATCAGTGGCTTTTTTGTCTTTAAGGCTTCAAGAGGGAAACAGTCTAGTTTCGGTTCCTTAGGCAGGGATGTTCATTTTCATTAAACTTAACGAATACATAAATACAAGCTGGTTTCTATTTTAGTTCCAGTTTAGACATCAGGTCTAACCAAGGTTATAATTACACATTAGACATCAGGCTACATGGGAATCAGTAATCCCTCATATAAAAACTTCATCACACTTGGCGTAAATATCATCCGTGTGAGATATCAGTAGTCCTTGAAATGAAGTATCATTAGTCTCAGTTGCCATGAGTTTACTTAAGTCTATGTAAATATCAACTGCCAAGAGTTTATTCAAACTGTATAGAAAAATCAGTGTCTGCTCTCCTGGCCGGAGATAAATCCAGGGTAAATATTAGCCAATTAGCCTCCAGTTTGGGAATGAGAGCTTGCTTGTTTTTTCAGGCGGTTTTTCAGAGATGTTCCTCTGTCCGTGTCATGTCATGTTCCTCTTCACATTCCCCCCTTCCCTGTCATTTTCTCCACCACAGTGTCTATCATGGAGCAGGGCAGCCTTTGACACTTCACCCCTTGCCTTGCTTCCTGGCTATTATCGCACCTCATGAAGGACATGCTGCATAAAACCTGCCAAGATTTTGCTGCAAACAGACAGCCATTTGCCTAAGAGCACTGGCCGCTCAATGCAAACTCAATGTCCTGAGAAAACACACATGCTCAAACATAACTACAACTACCATACTTGAATTTAAATGCTCAGTACACACAAATGAACTATTTAAAAGTTAATGAAAACAATCTAGTTCAACAATTACACAAACATAACAGGAAAAAAAAACATTTCTGGGCTCACAACAGTAAAGTTCTGGTAGGCTATTTCTCAGAACTGGTTCAATAGACCGACTTGTTTTAGGGGAGAGATACGTTAGAGAGTATCATATCGTTCTGCTATTTGGCTAAATTAAACTGCAGTTTAATTGCAAAATATCAACCACCGAGAAACACCTGACAACCACATTCATACCTTGTTAAACTCTGATGTGCTCTTTGGCCACTGTGTACATAGGCACCTGATTCTGTCATTGGCAAGTTTCAACTTAAATAAACAGGAAGGGAGGAAGAGGAGTACAGCTCTATTAAGATTTCCACTCATTTCCAGTTTGAACTGTTGTTCCCTACAGGTGTTCATTCTCAAAATGAAAAGGCCAAATATGATGTGCCACACCATTCCTGTAAACGGACGGTTACATGCAGCATGTTACTAACCGACCTTGTGGTCATTCCACCCCAAGCCACATCACCCCATAAAAAAAACAGGGTGGTTGTTTCATTTCCCTTCGCAAAATGAGTGTAAACTGAAAGTAGACAGCGCAGGTCATATCTTTCCTTCCCGTTGTCCAGTTACAAAAGAATCCATTATTGCTTTCATTCGCACAGCAGGGAGGAAATCAGTTTAGCATTGAATGTCTGTGACTGGCTGTGTCCCTCACTGACTGACTATGTGAACGGCTTTCAGTGACAATGGCTCACCATTTGAGGTCCTACAGGGTGAAAAGACCCTGGGGGCACGGCCAAAAGAAACAGTGTCGGCTCAGTTATCAACAGTTGGCATCTCGTGCTCACATGCTCAAGGCATTGTTAAAAACATCATAGCATTACTGGGAGAACTGGCAAGACTCGTTCCACTCACTTGGATATTCTGAAAACAGTGCATAGTATAGGTTCTTGTAACCAAATATTGTTCTATTATTGCTGCTAGCATATACTCTACTAAAAATGAAAGCATAATGCGTTCTTTAACAGCAGTCTCTCTCGGAGTGTGGATATAAGGCATTCTATGAGGGGTGAGTGTGTAGTATATTGAGATCCATTTGGAGAAAAAGTATTAGTTTCATTCTGAATTTCTAAATTCTACTTGTCTGAAACAGTCAGAGTTAATGTCCCAAGTGCAGCAGAGTGGATTTTGTGAGCATTTAGTGCAGTGGTTCTTAACCTTGTTGGAGGCACCGAACCCCACCAGTTTCATATGCTCATTCACCGAACCCTTCTTTAGTAAAAAATAAAATATGATTTTTTTTACTGGTGCACGAAATGAATTGTGCATTAATATCACCTTGTTCAAATAACAAAACCAACACAGTGCATGAACTCATAACAACTTACCTCAGTGTGACTTCTGCTGTTGCCTTTGAGAGACCAGTTCAGATATGCGTGGCTTCACCTTGGAAAGTGCCAGTCTCATGTCATTTTCACAGCAAAGTCTGTTCCTTTTCTTAGTTTTTATGTCCAGCATCCTCGAAAACGATTGCTCACAAAGATATGTCGTCAAAAATGGTACAAAAAAATCCAGGGCTTTCTTAGCAATAACTGGATACTTTTCCATTTGTTGACACCAAAACGTTGAGAGCGTTGTTGTTCTGAAGAGTTGCTGTTGAACCTGGCTCTGCTGAAGTTCAATGATTTCGTCGAGGTATTCATCATTGACATCTGCTGTCTCAATAGCAAACGTGAACGGCTGTCTCACCCATGCTGGATATGATGCTCTTGTAGGGAAGTATCCATCGAGAGACTTCGCAAGCTCATCTAAGTGCGTGGCAATTGTTTGCTTCAGTTCCATGGGTACAGATATGTCTCCAAGTCCACACACATCTTCGATCTTACTTACACAGTCGTCCAGAAGGGGGAAGTTTGCGAAGTTGTTGTTCTCTGCTCGTCGTTTCCATAACGGTAACTTTTTTTGAAAAGCCTTCAGGTTTTCTTCTGCTTCCATTATGTTAACTCCACCACCCTGCATCTGCTGATTTAGATGATTGAGAGCTGCGAATATATCAGCCATGTATGCTAAAATGAGAATGAACTCAGAATCTTTGAAGCAATCTGCATGAAAATGTTGGTGCTCTTGCAAAAACTGGGCTAATTCCACACGCATGGCAAAAACACGATTCAGCACCTGTCCCCGGGATAACCACCGAACATTCGAATGGTAAAGAAGTACCTCGAATTCAGAGCCCATTTCTTTACACAGCTCACTGAAGATGCGGTGCCTCAGAGCACTATTTCGCACATAGTTCACACATTCCACTACAATTTTTAATACTTCTGCCATTTTGGGCGGCAAGGTTTTTGTTGCCAACGCATGCCTGTGCAGAATGCAATGCGTAACAATGATGTGCGGTGCATCGGCTTTTACTAGCGCACCAAAACCAGACTTTCTTCCCAGCATCACTGGAGCTCCGTCCGTAAAAACTGCAGAAACCATATCCCATGAAAGGTTGTTGTCTCTGAAGAAGTCATCCACAAGCTTCTTCACATCGGCTGCCTTAGTTGTTGTTGTAAGAGGCTTACAAAATAAAAACTCTTCTTTTATCATGTCGTCTTTCACATAGCGCACAAAAACGGCAAGCTGGCTTAGATTGGAAACGTCGGTGGTCTCGTCGAGTTGAAGGCTGAATTTTGCCGGGCTTGAAATCAGATCCGCGACTACTTGAGCCAAGATGTCTTTACTCATGCACTCTATTCTGTCGCTGATGGTGTCATTTGAAAGAGGAATTTGGGATAATTTACCTTCAGCCGCTGTTCCGAGTATCAGATTCGCCATCTTTAACGCAGCTGGTTTTACGAGTGTTTCGCCAATGGTGTGCGGTTTGCCCTGCTTTGCGATCAGATAAGCAACTTCGTACGATGCTGTGAGGATCGGTTTGTTGATGGGTACAAATCCAAGAGCGGGCAGAGTGGCCTTTTCGTCGAATCTGGCTCTCTTCACCTTGAATTCAGCAAGCATTGTGTTCTTGTATTCCCCATCTCCATGCAGCTTCAAGAAGTGTTCCTTCAGTTTTGCAGGTGCGAGACTAGAGTTGCTCAACTTGGCATTGCAAATCATGCAGATGGGACGCTGACTCCCGTCACGTTCCGTGATACATGTAAATCCGTGTTTTACATATTCGTCCGACCACTTTCTTTTTTTGCCCGACATAGTTAGCATGGATTAAAATATTCCGTAAGAAATCACACGACACACCGACAGTCACACGTTGTGGCGGTTGGAGGTGGACGTGGGGTCGGCGTCACTAACGCTAACCCAACGTCACTGACGCACACCGCTGGTCAGACGGAGGGTTATTAAAGAAGGTGTTGTTAAACAGGAAGTGATACGCTGGCAGCGCGTCCACTCCTTTACAGCCGTTTTACAACGTGTCATCACCGTGGGTAAAAGTACCAGTTCCCCGCCGCCACGTCGTGAGTCCGTACGGCGATTGACCCTTTAGATCGCCGGCCGCAGGAGCTTATTTGCCTGGATCGGCGCTCGGGAGATAACGGGCTAATTCCGGTGTGTGGTCCCGACTGAGAAGGAGGTCTCACTCTGCTGTTTATCCAGCGCTCTCAAAGCGGACCGGTAGGGAGTCTCACTCAGACACATATACAGCCCTCTCTAAGCGGTCTGATAGGGAGGTCTCACTCTGCTGCATAAACCAGCGACCTTAAAGCGGACCGGTAGGAAATCTCAGAGCAGGACGCTTTCAATGACTGTGCCCACTAACTGCAGACTAGACTGAGGGGTGGACCTCTGCGGCGGAGGCTCCACCGAACCCCTGAGACCGACTCACCGAACCCCTAGGGTTCGACCGAACCCAGGTTAAGAACCACTGATTTAGTGTGTTAGAAACAGAGAGGTTCGTGGTGCCCAGATCTGACATGGTTGTGGAAGAGCCTAGGGGAAGATCAGGGCAAGGACATTGAGCTCTGGGGTGAGTGAATTGGGATTTGAGCTTGGTATTGTATAACCTCCTGGTGATGTGCAGGGTGAAGTGGTGGTGTCTACACTCTGCTAGAAGTCCTCTTCTCCCACCCCACCCCCACAGAAGGAACACAATGGTTCCGTTTTCCTGTTTCTCCAGCCAGAGATTAAACTCCAATTCACAGTACAGCATCAGCCTTAACAGGATGATTATTATTCATAGTCTAGAATTAAGAAGTACAGGGGCTAGGGTCAAGATGGCACATATATGTACACACAAATATATAAAAACAGCACATTAAAATCACAGAGAGATGAACCAGTTACAAACTAAATCGTCACCTAAACACTGCATAAACCAGGGACAATGGAGAACGGATAAGACAGACGTGATGTCAACTTACCCTGCAGGCTCATCTGAAGCAAGAATCCAATCACCTTCGTACTACATAACTGGTGGAGCTCCACTCTGGTTTTTATTCAAAAGGTGGTAATATAAAAATAAAAGGGATTAACAAAATGAATTGCAAGAGGTTATTCAGGTTCTGTTACTAGAACGAGGGGGCATAAATGGAAATGAGCAAAAGGTAAATTCCGCACAGACGTTCGGAAGTACTTTTTCCACAGAGTAGTCAGTGTGTGGAATAGCTTAGTATTTTTTCCCCCACACAGAGTAGTTGGTGTGTGGAACAGCTTGCCGGGTAGTGGAGTCTGAAATTAGTAGAGAGGGTTTTGAAGACCAGGCTTCACACAGTGCTAGATACTATCTAATCACAGGTAAACCAAGCACTAGGCACACTTTAGTGGTAGGAAAATTTTGAGCATTGCTGGGCTGAATGGCATGTACTCATCACTGTTATGTTCACCATAAAACATTCTCAGGTTATGACACCAACATCCCATGCCTATTTCATCATCCCAGGTATGAACCCTGAAGTAGCATAGACAAGCAAAATAAACCTCCCAGTCCATAATTCATGCATGCAGCAGTCCATTTCCACATAAGTTTCTGAAGGAGCAGCAAAAACAGCAGTAATACGCTGTAATTTAATAAATCTCAATTTTAATCTGGTTGTGAGCTGTAGGCCTACATTTTGATAAAGGCTGATCCAACAGGTTGCTCTGCCAACACATTTGCCAATTTAAATCATAACTGAAATCTATGATAATAATGAACAAATTAAATCAAATACATTTATTTTACATGTGTAGGGCACACCTCCGCTCCTACGCACCATTCTTGTATAGCCATCTCACTACACACACAATCGTGTATATTACCCTCATTGAACATACTGTAAAATAAACTGCATTAACTTTAGCCTGTTTTCCTTTTGGACTGTTACTACTGCACACCTAACAATTTCAGGGTCCTAACAAAAACGCAGCACTCACATCCGCATCTATCATGATAGGCAGCGAACCGCATAGAGCCACACTACTGGCAGATCACTTGTAGTCTCCTTCTATGCTCAAATGTTAGCACAGAGGAAAGGTTGAATTTTGGGAGTCGGGTAACAGAGATAACATTAAATTAATCTCATTCCAGTAGCACCAGCTAAGACTACACCTGTTCCCTTTGCCATTTAGATACACCAAACAGCTGAGGTATCTGCAGGGTTTCTGACACATGCTGGATAAGCAAGGGGCTTTAGCTGTTCATGTAGCCTACTTGTGTTCGGTATTCAGGGTGCCAGACAATATAAATAAGTGGTAGCTGTTAAAACTTCTGGATTCAGAAATTGTTACATTTTACTTACTCCTTACTTCCCCGACACTAGGTATATACTCAGTCTGGTCACTATATCCATCTACCTAGCATTTTCACTGGTTAATGGCTCTCCGGCTCTCTGAAATAGACACACACATATGGTTACATTTTGATATTCCTACTTACAGTTTGTAATCTTTTCATTTTTGAGAGCACAAAATACAGTATTTTTCAGTTGTCAACAACAGATACAGGCAATTCTAATGGTATGTTCATATTTTAGTTAACAGGTGTTACCTCATTTTTATACACCAGAGAAACAGCAAGCCCCGTCAATTCCCTAAAATTGACAAACTTAAAAAATGATCATTTTAATGTAATAATTATTAAGGGTATGCATAATTCTGACAGATACATTTTTGGTAAACATTGTCACTGAATCATTTTCTCTGAATCATCCTGTTAGGGCTGATGCTGTACTGTGAATTGAATAAACAGGAGTTTAATCTCTGGCTGGAGAAACAGGAAAACGGAACCATTGTGTTCCTCCTGTGGGGGGGTGGGGTGGGAGAGGAGGACTTCTAGCAGAGTGTACACACTACCCTCATCTTACACATAACCAGGAGGTTATAAAATACCAAGCTCAAATCCCAATGCGCTCACCCCAGAGCTCAATGTCCTTGCCCTGGACTTGCCCTACACTCCCCTCCACAAATGAAGAGGAGAACAACAGCACGGTTAAGATTTAATTTAATTTAAAATTTTAAAGTCACAAGTGAAAATGTGATGTGCCACACCATTTCTGTAAAGTGAAACTGAAGGTTACATGCATCAGGTAGAAAAATCCTCACAAAACACAACCCTCACATGCCCTGCAAAACATCCCATGTCACCAGTCTGGCCTCACCCCCATCCTGATGCCTCCCACACCAGGAAGAGCATGGACAGAGGCATGTTGGTGTCCCAAAATACATAGGCCTACTTTATGTAGAATTCTCAAAAGTATAAATATTAGTGACAAACGGCTAATGTAAAGGTTTCTATCTACAAAATGAGAGTAGCTTATTAAAAAATAATAATGAGACAGATACATATGCACACATTTAGTTTCTGATTCACAATGGAATCAAAACTTTGAAGAGAGGGAGGGGGCACAGGAGAAGAGGGAAGAATATATTCTTAATTTATATCCTACAATAAATTTTGTTTTTACTCCGCCAAAAGTTTTGAAAAAGCAGATGGGAGGGGAATAATGTGAAATAAACAGATTTAATTCCCAAAAATGCTATTTCAAGCCAAAGCGTTACCTCCCAACACCTGCTGTCTGGAACACAGAGAGAAAGGGTGCACCAAGTCAGAAATAACACATTTCATAACACAAGCCTGACAGAATTACAGACCTCTACTGCAATAAGCCGGCTGGCCATTCACAGGCTTGTCTTCAATCGGCCTGTCTCTGTCTCTATGGCCCTGTTCAGACCTGTACTTTGTATCCAGATATATCCAGATTGTGTCTAGATTCAGTCGAGACGGATGTCAGTTCACACCTGGCATCAGAATGCATCTCCACATGCGTCTCGAGTGACCACTTGTGATCGGATCCCACTTCCCCGCTCAATATGCAAATATACATCATCTCCGTTTGCAAAGACCAAATGCGTTGTTGTTTAACCGGTGGTCCAAATGGAAATCAAATCAGACAGCGTGTTTCGTGTGTACTCCATCCACGAGAATCCATTTTGCCTGCTGTTGTGGCTTCTTCTTGTTGTTTCGCACTTTAATATGACACCGCTGGCGCGCAAATGAGTACGTCCGCTTACGCAGAGGACGTCAGTTGAGTAGGCGGTCCTTCAACGTGGCCCAGGACGCATTCGTGTACACACTGCTAAAAGAATGTGGCCATATGCGACCCAGACCACCTACGAATGTGGTCTGAGTGATCGGATCTCAATGCATCCTCAGTGCGTCTTGGTGCATTCACACCTGTAGTTAGAGCTGTCCACTTGTGATCGGATCACCCAAGACGCATTTTAATGCCAGGTCTGAACAGGGCCTATAACCCTGGGATAGTGAACCTAAACATCACAACTTAGTGGGCACTGCAGCCCACTAATTCGGGAGTCACCCATAGAATTTAACAAGGTTAGTATTGCATTCTACCCATGTATAGCAACCCAGGCTTTGAATAAAATGTTTAAGTGGAAGGGTAAAGTAAGGACTGAAATACAGGTTGCCCTTCCCCACAGGTTTAACCGGCCAGCTCCCACACTCTCTGGAGGTCCGGCGTGGGCAGCAGTGGGAGTGTAAAGCAGAGCTCTGGTGGAGATGTATAGCTGTGGAGGAGGGAAATGGGGGGTCCAGTAGCAGTCTACTTCTCAAAGGAAGGCATGGCGATGGGTGGGGGAGGTGTGTAGCATGTGCCTGCTACAGTTGAACTTTGTGGGGGAAGAGAAGGCAGTTGGGGCATTGGGAATCCATCCACCTCATTTTTGGCAGAATGCAGTCACAGTTGCCAGTAGAAATGCATTCGTCTTTTAACGTCTCATCTGAAAACGTCCTCCACAGCAGTGTCTCCATCACTACACTGGGGCATTGGGGTTTAACTGACCAGAGAGAAGATTACTCCCTATTGGCTCATCCACAGCACTTCCAGTTGGAAGTAGATTGTCCCAGGAGGTCTCCCATCCAAGTATTAAACAAGCTCACACTTAGCTTTAAGTAGGCAGTATACTGCAAACAACGTGAAAACTTTTCATAAACAATCCACTGGCAAACACGCCACTGAACACTGTGGTCAGCATATGCAAAACTAACTTTGTTTTATGTCACTCAATGCCACTGAGGTGTCTACAAAATTGTCACACATTTTTCCAAGATTCTCTGCAAATGCTTCAAGATTATCATTGACACCAGAGATACTTTGCCAAAATCGTCTCTATTGACACCCAACTTCATGGAAATTTCATGCTGGGAACTTGAGCCCATTTAGTCTTTAAAAACTGTCCAAGATTGATCATAAAGACCACAATATCTTCAGCAACTCTTTGTTCAAAATTATTGATCTCAAAAGTATTCCAATTACAAAAATGACACCATTTACAGTCGTCTAGATGGCATACAGGAGATTTAAGGAACAGGAGTCCTATCTGAAGGGTTCACCACGATACAAGAATTAAACCAAGGAAATTTTGACCTCATTTGTCAAACTAAAAATAAATTGTTTGGACAGAAAGATAGCCAAATAAAATATGAGTAAAATACCTCTGAATGCTAGGTAAACTAGTCAACAAAGTAGCTACAGTTGAGGCCAAAGGTTTACATATACCTAGGCTAAAGACATTCACTCAATTTTTCACAAATCCACACATTTCATGTTACCATACATTTGCTGTGTTAAGTCTCAATCTACTTTGTTTCCATAAGAGGTCATTTCAATAATAATAGCTAAGAGAGATTTATTTTAGCTTTTATGTACTACATCAGATTTTCAGTGGGTCAAAAGTTTACATACACTGTTAGTATTTGGTGGCATTGCCTTTTAATTGCTTAACTTGAATCAAATGCTTGGGGCAGCCTTTGACATGCTTCACACAATACTTTTTTTTGCCAATTTTTCCTGACAGAACTGGTGTAACTCAGTCAGGTTTGTGGGCCTCCTTGCTTGAACACGCAGATTTTCAGTTCAGTTCACAAATTTTCTATGGTATGCATGTCAGGGCTTTGTGATGGCCACTCCAATACTTTCACTTCATTGTCTTTAAGCCTTTTTGTTAAAACTTTGTGGTATGCTTAGGATCATTTAACTTACTAGCAGATGTCTTGAGGTTTTGCTTAAGTATTTCTAGATAATTCTTCTTCCTTGTGATGCCATCTATTTTCTGAAGTGCACCAGTCCCTTTTCCAGCAAACACCCCCACAACATGATGCTGCCACCCCCATGCGTCACAGTTGGGATGGTGTTCTTCGGATTAAAAGCCTCACCCTTTCTCCTCCATACATAGCGCTGATCACTATGGCCAAACAGTTCAATTTTTGTTTAATCTGACCAGAGAATACTCCTCCAAAAAGCTAGGTCTTCATCCTGCTGATCACCTGCAAACTTCATCGTCTTTTTTTTGCCGGTCTTGGAGTAGGGGCTTCTTCCTTGCGCGAAAGCCTTTCAGGCTATGGCGATGCAGAATTCTCTTAATGGTGGATGTAGATACTTTGGTACCTGATGCCTCCAACTCCTTCACCAGTTCCTTTGTTGTTGTCTTGGGGTTCAACCTTTTGGACCATAGTTCGTTCAGCCCTGGGAGATAATTTGTGCCTCCTTCCTGAACGATGAAGTGTCAGTGTGGTGTGGTCCAAAGATTTTTATATTTGCATACAACTGTTTGTACAGATGCTCGTGGTAACTTCAGTTGATCCGACATTGCTCCTAAGGAGGAACCGGACTTGTGGAGGTCCACAATTGTTTTTTCTTCTGAGGTCTTGGCTGAGTTGCTTGGATTTTCCCATGGTATCAAGGGCAAAAAGGCAGTGGCTCTAAAGGCAGGCCCTTAAATACAGCCACAGGTGCCAATTAACCCCCAATTGTGACAATTAGCTAATCAGAAGCTTCAAAAAAGTAATTAAGTCAATTTCTGCAATCTTCCAGACTGTTTAAAGAGACAGTCAACTTGGTGTATGTAAACTTTTGACCCACTGGAATTCTGATATAGTCAATTAAAGCTGAAATAAATCTCTCGATTGTTTTAAAATGACCTCTGATGTAAACAAACTAGATGCCCTAATTCACTGGTTCTCAAACTCGGTCCTGGGGGACCACTGTATATGCTGGTTTTCGTACCAACCACAATTTCAATCCCAAAACCCAGTTCCAAAAACCTAGGGAAAACCCTGCTTTACCTATTTACTGAAATGTAGCCTGTCACCCAATTATTTTATCTTGATGGCTGTCACAGTCAACATTTTCCCACTATCCGTACTTTTTTTTTTCCCGCCATTGTAATTTGAATTCGCCCGAGTTCATTGTACTAGCCTACTGGGAGGGAATGCTGACTTCAGCTGTCTACTAAGTATTTTTCTGCGAGCCGTGGGAAAAACCGGCGGTCACTCTAGCTGTTGTCTCAGCCTCAGACGGTCCGCCCACTAGCTGTCACTCAAAACGCAAGGAGGACACCCTCGACCCCGCCACTATCATGTTACCTCCATAGTAACATGATAGTAACATTTTTGTGATGTCCAAATAGTATACATTTTTATGATAAAAAAATAAATAAATAAATAAATAAAAAAACATTTTAAAACCATTTAAAAACAATTTTGCAATGGTATAGAATATAAATAATGATACAGTATTTCAAATTTGCATCAGACTAAGTCCAATGAAATCCTTTCTACAAGTAATATGAAAATGATGCTCTTGCCACTTTAGTGCAGGTAAGGCAAGCTAAAGTTGAAAATGCCTAATCATTGCCCCTTTTCTGGATGCAGAGAAAGCAATATGCTTCTTCTTTATCCAAAAATGAAGACCTACAAGAAATGAGTTTTATTTCTGGAGCCCACTGGAACTACAATATTACAATAACCGGTACAGTTAGTATTTGCAGTGCCCATTTTCGCCAGGAACTTGTCGCAGAGCGTAGTAGTTCGGAAAGTAGACCTACCATCAGCTAGCAACAAATAAATAGCTTTCAAGCTTTCAGACATCTAATTCACCAGTTGACCGTTCTCAGCCATAGGAAGCTTCGACGTGCTTGGCTAGCACAGCCTGGAGATAAGAAGCAGGAACTGGGGAGGTTGTCATTTGAGGTGTGAATGTGTTTGTCTGTGTGTGTGGGGGTCTGTGTGTGTGTGTGTGTAAGAGAGAGAGAATGTCAGAGGGGGTGTCTATCTCTTTCACTAGATAAAATATGCAGCTTTCTTTCAGCAGTCAGTTTGGGCAACCTGAGAAGTTGTTTGTAATAGCTGGATGGAAGTGGGCATCAGAGTCCTGCATCTAGATCTAGCATTCTATATTTCATCTCGGTTCTTTTGGAATATTCTGCTGTTTTTTTGTTTTGGCATTTTGGATTACTTAGGGACAAATAAACTGTGGTTGGGTACCTTCTTTCATTCATTTCTTGTGTGACAGATGTCTGTAACATTTGTTAATTGTTGTAAGATAGTTGAACCTCGTCTTTAAATTTGACATGAATATTTGTTGCAACTTCTTACATTTCTTCACTTTAATCTGGGTGTGAGTTCTACATTTTGATAAAGGTTGATCCAACAGTTTGCTTTGCCTATCAAAGAATTTGCCGATTTAAATGATAATACATATCTTTGATAATAATTACCAAATAAAATTCAGAGTGTCAGACTTTAACGGTTGAAACGGCTGGGTTCAGAAAAAAAAACATATTTCACATAATCCTAATCTTGCTGACAAAGTTTAGACATGAAATAAAAGACTCTATCTATTAGAACGTAACATCTGGAGTTTGAGACTGTTAGAGTCTAATGTTAGCATACAGTAGCTCAGTGTTACAATGTTATCACACACTGAATGATCTTCAGGTTTAACTATACGATGGTACAGCCTAGTCTATGTTGCTTTCTTTCGTTTTGTCTGGTAGTGTAAGGTTATTATATGGGACAATCTGCTCTAACCGGCTCTAACCTAGCTAGCGATAAGAAATGGTTTACATGATGTGTGTTATGGATATGAATGTAAATGAGCACAGAATACATGCCCTCCCTGTCCTTGTCTGCTGAAAATGTCACCATAATCTAATAGTGTTTATTAAAATGTAATGATTATAATCCGTTTAGAAACTTGAAAGTAGTATTAAGATGACAATCAATTGCCACTTATCTGGAATATAACCACAATTTGAATCCAGTTTCACAGATCTTTAAATAAAGCCTGAGGTGGTTCGGTTGATGGGGGAGGGGGTCTACAATACTGCTTCGAAGAGGTGTGGAGGGAGTTGGTGGCAGTGTAAATCTCTAGTACTTCTCATTCCTCCCTTATTGAAATACCTCCCTTATTGAAAGAGGCTGCATTCTTTACATACCAGAGCAGATAACTGAGGTTTCTTAGGTACCACCTGAATCTCAACCAATAAGACACATACATAAGCATGTGTTCTGTCATATGCACTGACATGCAGACATACACACACTATTAAATGCACACAAATGTAATGTGTACTATAGTCTCGGCATCAGTTCAAACACAAAAAATGATATGCTTACCTGACAGGCAGATGAAGGTGCTGTAGGCTCCCACACCACCAGTGGCCAGAAAGGGGATCTTTTTCTTTGTTCGCCTCTTCACCTGTGCAGCAGAAAGCATCTTCTCGTCCCGTGGAGCAAATATCTCCTTGCTGATGGCTGATTTGGCACTCATTGCACAGCGCACACCTTAGACTGTTATCTGAAGAGGCAGAAGAATGCAAATCATAATGACAAAATTAGTTTGCAGAAAGAAAATTCTTACTTCCCGACATTATTCAAATTTTCAACATGCAACTACTGACATATTACATTTAATAGACTGCAGACTTGTATATTCTTCACCACCCGCCAGGATAACCACATCAAGTATGAATGAAAATGCACAAGATGTCTTTCAGCTTGGCTGAGCCACGCCCTGCCGAAACATCTCTAGGCACAGGCCTAATGACCACAGACCTGCTGGGCTTTCTGGGTCCGCCCCCACCTATTTTCTCACTAAGGAATGTTCCCACTGCAAAGTTCCTTTCACATTTACATCCAACTCACATTTTCCTCAATACGGACAGACTCGTTAATGGAAAGTAAAACCGTTTCATAATGCCGTCGGCCGTTTACATTCTGAAAGGATTTCAAACAAACACCCAGTTGTATTTCCCCATTGTTTTGCGCTCATATGACCTGCACTGTCAGACTGACAAGAACAAATGTTCCTCTGTTCAAAATACGCCACACTTGTTCATTTAGAATTCACTTTATAATACAGACCAAAACTATTCAAAATACAAAATAAATGCATAATAAATGTGTGCGACGAGACTGGACTCCCATTTACACAGCTCTAATAGGAATAAAGTACAAGAGACAAGTAATGTGCTTCAGCTGTATTTTCAATTATTTTAATAAGCACTTATTTCAATAATTTTCAATTAGTAACGTGGTCATGGTGCTATGATGGTGATAGATAGATGGTGAAGAGCCAGCTATCTTCCTGAAAATAAAGCTATTCTATTCTATTAAGTACCTGTGTTTTCATCTTTTGTACTTTCCTTTGTTTTTTCCTCAGAAATAATGGATAAGTACAAAAATCTAGATAGGACCTCTTTTCTTTTTCTTTTTTTAATGAACCCGAGGAGAAAACTATTTAACAATTAAACATTCAATACAATGTACAAAACATTTTCAAACTGCCATAAATCAGGGGTGTCAAACTAAATCCCAAGGGGGCTGCAGTGGGTTTTTGTGGTTTCCTTTCAGTCAGCTCCCAATTAAGGCCTTGAGAACAAAAGTGTGTGTGGATTCCTTAGTCAACTAATGACTTAAAATGAACCACTGCTGCCAAAAACACCTAGAAAACCAGCAGACACTGCGGCCCTCCAGGACTAGAGTTTGACAGCTGTGCCATAAATGCAAAAAATGCTTTTGAACTTTTCAACTATATGTTCTTCAACTTATTTATGCTTTAAAGGGGCAGTAATCTTTAAGACTAAAGTTAATAAAAAAGTTATTTCATGAACAGCATTAAGTAACAAGACCCACTGTTTCATGCAATATGTCCATGTTATATTACATTAATACGTGCAATATATTATATTAATATTTTTAATAATAATTGTTATTATTATTGCTTTATTCAGAGAGGTAGAAAGCAGAGAGGATAACAGAAGGGATCCCAGCTCAGAAGGCACTGTGGGCAGGGGATCAAACCCCCAATAGCGCAGGGGGAATCGTCCATAGCTTGAGAGTCAGCTGCATCACGGACTGCATCACGTGTGTTCCCTATTCGTTTTTTTATGTTCATGATTCATGGCTTCAGTTTTTCTTTGCTGCAACAAGATTTCATTTTTGCTAAATGTCAGTGTGGGGGTAGGCCACTTGAAAAATTTGGCACCTTCTAAATTTTACATTTTATAAAGTTACACACTAAACAGTTTGTTGTATAATTAAATTAATTTGGCATAATAGTTCAACATTTGAACTATTTAAATATAATTATTTAAGTAATAGATGCGAAATCTTGCAAATCTTGCGATGAATAACACAGCCACAGCAAAATACACAGGGCAATCTTGCTGGTCCACCAAACAGGCATGAACACACCATTCTACCTCACTACAGACCACCGTTTTTCCCACTATCCCCAACAACAGAAACGACTCCCCTCCCCCTCCGCACACATCCCCTGGACAACCTAACACTGGCACTGCAAAAAAATATATACCAGCAGAAAGCTGGACAGCAAGTACTGAATCAGATGCACTCTAATCTACGGCCGATTCAGGATCTGTTATTCAGTTTGCATCAATTCAAAAGATTCACACCAGTTTTCTCAAAAATATACCCGAGTACGAGTTTACACTGTACCAATGCCATTGTAATATTATAAAGAGATGCCAGAAAGACTGAGATCCACTGCATTCTTATGCAAATATCACAGCAGTGCCAGGCCTTCAGCAAGGTCACTATGCACACTGAGGAAATCTCAGCTAATGCAGAAAAGAAACTGGTAGTGCAGAAATTTAAATGTGACACACTCACCAACCAATATTTACTATTTACCATTTCAAAGTCCTATTCTTACATGTCACTACACATTACTGTAGATTTTTTGTGGCCACTGTGATTTACATACACTTTGTTTCATTGCGACTGAAATACCAAGGCTCGACGTTAAGTTATTTTTTTCTATTGGTGGTCAGTGTTCTACTTGGCCCAGGTACAATTCCACTGGCCCAGCTACCAAAATAAATAATCACTTTTAAAAGGAGATTATACAGGCTTATACTTTACATTAAAAGCTGTCAAACGCAAAATCTACAGTGCTAATACAAAAAAAAAAAAACAATGTAGCCCTTTATTAAATATTAAAATCTGCCAAACGCCGCCACCAAATTGTGGACAAGTTTCACCTATCTAAATGGTTTGACTGATCACAAATGCAAAATTTTGGAAATCATGGATGCAGCCTTCTTTGCCAGCGGATTTTGAATTTTGAAGGCGAGATGTTTGCAGTTTATCCAAGGCTAAAACAATAAAGCGGTAATAATATAATCAGTTAGTTTGTTCTCTTAAGGCTGGTTTGTATTCCAGCGACAGGTCACTGCAATTGATGTGCAATGTATGTTGCTGGTTGCAGCTAGCTAGCACATTAGCTACCTATTACAATGGACAGACTACTGTGGAAAAAACATCTAAGAGTGGTCATGGGGGAGCCTACCCATATAGGGCTATATATGCATAGCCTATAACTGCACTGTCTACAAGGATTCTCTTAAGCAACGGAATGCCTGGTCACAGATTGCTGCCAATTAAACATTTCTTTATAAATTAACGTTACATACCCATCTTGAATGAATGTCTTTGTTTGGCTAACAAGTTAGCAGACTAGCTGTTTAGATAACTTTCCTACATTATACATTAGCACAATTTTCAATTATTATCATTAATAACAATGTAATTTCAGTTTCACCACTGTGTAGAGAACCAGTTAGGCCTACTACAACATGGGAACCAGCTGCAGCCACGGCTCCCAATGTTATGAGTTACTAATGTTAATAATCTGTATTGTGAACAGTTACAATGACACAATTGTGGCTAGTCAGCTGATGGCAAGCATTTATGCTTTTAAGGTATTTGCTTTAACAGCAACTTAAGAGTTCTCTCCCAATCATTTGCCTATTAAACTGTCGCCTACATGACCATATAGGGTTATGGGTTGGTCTTATTTAGTCTTTCAGTGGGCGATGTTGGCTAATGCATTAACCTGTGTTGCAGATTGGCGCAACAAGTGAAAGCATGTAATTAAATAAGCTTGGTGGCATTCTGATATAACCAGTAAAATATTCCACATCCAGGAACCTCAAACATTTTCTCTAACTTAATAATCATACTCCCACAAGTGCTGCCATGTAGGCCTATTTAAAGGAGTAACAAAAAAAATTACATGTATTAAAGCTGCTTCTTGCTCCACTGTACTTTTTGCAAACGACAACAACCACAGTCAATGTTGGGCGAGAACAGAATGTTCATGAACGTACTGAGATTTAAGCCGAGCGACACGTCGCTGTACTATAAACCAGCGTTTAGTCTCTTAGCTCGCTAGCGATAAATAAAGGTAGATAAGTTGACTAGATAGCTATCATTATTGTTTTAATGCTACTTCAGTAAATAGCTGCTTTATCTTACAAGCAAATATCAGACCAATTGAGCCCTTAGTTGGCAGCCTACAATTATTAACAAATTATCAAGCGGTAAGGCTTGGGATAGTCATTGGTAAGCAAGCATCTTTACAAAAATAAATGAATGATAAAACTGTAATGTTTGTCATTGAAAAGTAAGTTTCAGTACAACAATGACAGCTGTAAAGGCAGTTATTTATAAGAAAGCATTGGTACAAATTTGAATTAATGATCAAGCCGACATTCGTTGTTTATGAGCAAGTGTCTGCACAGAAATCATGTTGTAGCGCAGATTCCAGGATAGTAAAAACATCACTTTCTTGACCCGGATAACATTTAGAGTACTGGCCCAATTGGGCAAGTGGCAGATCAACCAACTGGCCCAAACGAATGCCCCAGGCCAGCAAGCACTCCTTGTTGTCCAGCCCTGAATACATTTACAAAATGTATCCTACATTGAATTCCTCCCTGGTTACACTTAGCTATACATCACCTTTTCTGACACTTTCAATTAAATAAAGTGTTGAAGGACCTAGCCCAAATTGCATCAGCAAATGATCCATCATTATATATTTCGTCAAAAAAAGGTGAAAAAGAACGGATCTTCCTTTGTTTATCAAACAATTCAAACATTCCCTGGCATGGCTGGCAGTGACCCCCCTCATGGGTAACACGGAGATTCAGTGAAGGACAAGAAGGAAAGGAAGAATGCTTTTTTTTTTAAAGTGTTTGAAAGCAGCCCGTGTTAACAAGCCAGAGGCCAGCCATGCCAGTGCAACAAGCCAGTGCAGTCCAACAGCAGCACTGCTATTAGAGTGCATTTAGTGGTGCACTGCTGACTTAAAGGGTAAACGCCACATATCATTTTTTTAAATTAAATACACCAATTGGAAGCACTTGTCCTATTTAATGATTCACAATGTTAATAAACATTATTTTAGGGAAATAAAGGCAAGAAACAAGTTCCTAAAAGATCAAATCACTTGCCCTGGCTCCCTTTTTCAGTTTTCAGAATGATCACCTATGTCATGTTTTACCATGTGATAGAGTGGGTAACTGAGATACTGTCAAATTAGTTTTAGCTAGCCCTTTTTAAATTAAAGAATCAGCCTATATCGCTAAAACTTGACGTGCATAAGAAAGTTATTGCTAAAAGAACACGCGTTATGATGCTAGACAAATTCCATCACTGGAGGCAGATTACAGTCGATCCTGAACTGGGAGCTAATCACCTAGCGTTGTCCTTCTGCAGCCATTGACAGGGCTAACTAGGTTAGCATGCAGTCCGTATTGCCTACCCTTGCCGTGGACACACAAGGATGCATACAATAGGGAAAAGTCTTCTTGTATGAATCTGATAAGACAGCTAAACAGCGAATTTCTCAAAAAGTGCTATGGTTGTTGGCTTTGGGAAGATTCCACCAACTCCAATCACCTCTGGCTCAAACCTGAAAGGCTGTATTGTGGTAGTCAGGATCTGCGATTATGTCTTCAACAGAATCAGAGTCAGAGTCACCTGAGTCACTGATGATGTCCTTTGATTCAGAATCAAATATTGCAATGCTGTCAATTTCCATCATCTATTCAACCACATGCTGTCCATTTCTGTCATCTTTTCAACCTAAAGGTAAAATAGCAGAGCTTTATATCTTCCACTTATGCGTCACACATCACAGAAGTAATTTTCCGGGGTGACTTCAAGTGTTTATGTCAGGATTAGTCTCGCATAGCCAGACCTATCTCCACACTTCGTTTCAGCGCTGTGCCAGTGCTGGAGAAAGGTCTGGCTCAACCCATTATCATTCCGGTATAGGGGAAAAAATGCTCTGGCTTGTTTGTATTTCTTTAAACCAATCACAATCATCTTGGGCGGCGCTAAGCCCAGGATGCAGTGGCGGTGCCTTTGCAAAAATGGTAACACACAGACAGAGGAAGGGGCGGAGAATTCCGACTGGAATAGTCGGCCAATTGCAGGCTTATACCCACAGTCTATATATCAATTTGTCAAAATCGTAGCCAGCAACTAACAACATTTTCAGCTTAAATTAATGAAAAACCTCTCAACTAAAATGAATTGGTCTAACATGCCATTATGTGGTGCTGCTTGCACTTTAAGAAAGTGAATAAATGTAGAGTGCTTTTCTTGCATGGTGCACAAGACTCTTCACACCATAAAAGTATAGCCTACATAAAATAGCCACATAGTTAATATAATAATATAGTTACATATGTTTATAAGAAATTTAAAAATAGGTCTTCAAACAAGATGACACAGGGTCTTTAACAAAATCAAGTTAATTATTATAATGTAATGTAATGTATTCAAAAAACTCTAGCCCTAGAAGTGTAGCCTATGCCTTGTCCCCTCTTGTTTAGACGTAAGTGGCTGGAACAGTGAAGACGTGTTCTGGTGAGGATCTAAGGGGCCATACGGGGGTGGGTGGTTTGTGTGTAGGCATGTAAATGACTAAACACAGATTTAAAAAGAGACCATTCAAACAGCAAATCAGCGAGAGGTAAGGGTTCCTGCCAGAAACTGTGCTGACAGGGCCATGACACAAACAGCTGGAAGGACCAGCTTGGTTTTGTCGTTTCTCTCCTCAGTTCATAGAATTTATTAAGCCCGTTTCCTCAGCCAAATCAAATGAATACGTGTCTCCACAATCCCCGGTGGAAAAAACACCTCACTGCTGCACTCAAGATGGAATGCTAGACTGTGGCCAAGTGTGCAACACGGCACTAAAAACAGGCATTGAGAAGAGCTCCACAAGGTTTCAAAAACCTTTTCACTCCAAATTGGACTGAGTATAAAGGTAAAACATCCAATATATCCAGAATTACTTGAAAAACATTTCCTGTTCTGGGGAAACTGATTATATCTACAATGAGCAAGATAACATTTCCAACTAATACTGCTGTAATAAATTTTACATTGCGCACAACTTTCATGCTATATATTGTCTCTGTCTTCAACACAAGAAATGAATTGGCATGCAATCAAGTCTGTCTTTCCGTTGCTTTGGGAAACAGGGTCCAGCTTTAAGAAAAAGATGTTTGTTTCAGATAAGGTATTCTATGCTGTCATCTCTCGCCTCGCATCCTGTGAACCGGCTTGCCAGGGGCAAAATGCATACACTTAGGCCCCATTTACACAAGGCATGAAAATCCATCTGTAATCAAATTTGTGGCTACAACTGCAGCATTTGATCCAGGATTCATTTAGAGGAAGCCAAATTGCTCCCCTTCTATTTTTTAGGCGGTCATCGTTAAATGTCATGTGGTCAATATAAAAAATAAGACACCCGGGGATTAAAAACATAATATTAATAAATACAACAATACCTTAATTTATCTTTCATTGCATAAAGACAGTAAACAATACATTCCTTGGATGTACTGTGTTTTTGCAATACAAGCTGAATTTATGAATACATTTAAATCAAATATTATATAATAATAATAATTATTATTATTATTATTATTATTATTATTTATTATTAAGTACTAAAAACTGAAAAGTGGCCATCAAATTTCCACATAGCTATTAGGTTTCTTCCTCCATAAGCAATACTATTTATAGTTTTTAAATTATAAAGCTTTTGAAAACAGCTTCCACTGCCTTAATATTGGTGGAACACTCAGCTTACAGCAGAACACCAGCCCAGAAACTTTACCAAGGTAACAGCTGGGATAATTATAGTATCCTAACCAATGCCAATGGGGTACTACACTTACAAACATTGACCAACTTGACCAATCACTGCTTGAATGTAAGAATGACATAATTAGGTAACGATAGTTTAGCCAGAGGTAATAAAGCCAGCTAGTAAGCTCACTAGCTAGCTAATGTTACCAATATAAAGTTAGCTACACAGACTTGCAGCTAATGACTAGATGACCAGCTAGTTAGAACATGGGTTTGAAAAGGTTGGCAGCACTGGTCCTGCAGCTTGATGCATTCACACTTTGTAGAAACAAGTATAATGGTATTGTTTGCTTTTTTTTTTTGATAGCTTCACATAATATTTGAACTTATATCACAAAAATGTTGCAAGTTCAAAACGCTAGAAGTCGCTAAATGACATCATATGCTAATTTACACATTTATGACCACATACTAATTTGCATGTGAAAACATGCACCTCACTGGTTGATGGTTGACTGTTTCTGTCTGCACTCACTAACCAGCCGCTGTGTTATGTGAGCTGTAGAGCAATAGCAAGCGCTGGAAAATCTGCAGACCCATCAAGCGGTGGTAGCAACTGTTTTCCAAATAAGCTGATGTCTGCTCAAAAAGTCGCTAAAGGGATCTGAAAATTCGCAAAATCTAGTGACAAAGCCACAAAGCTGGCAACAGTGGTAGGGACAGTTCAAGCTTATTCAACCAAACCTTTTGGCACTAATGTCATCTTGCAAGGTCATCCCTCTTCCCTACACTCTAATTAGCAATTATTTTTAAAACTCAGAAAATTGGATTGAAGGGGTGTGCACACATCAGACATCAGGTGACTTTGCAAGCACCAAAGGTTGCATATGATAACTGGTGGCTGGGCTGTGTTGAAGAGATGATGCCCAGCACTGGAGCACTTGCCAATGAACACACAGGAACGTCTTCACCACTCCTGGCTTCTTTCACACATTCACAGCCTTCTTTGCACAGTTGTGCCCCTGACCAACGGCTGCCACTATAACTCAGTACAATAGTCATTGGTGTTGTTGTCATCTAGGGTGCACTGCTCTTTGAAAATGGTCTCTGCCTTGGTTGTATAGAAATTGTTAATATGCACAGAGCAGTGGTTCTAAAATTCAGTTCTGGGGGACCCCTGTGTATGAGGGTTCTTGTTCGAACCACAATTGCAAAATTGTGAATTTGTTCATTACGGTGCTTTTCATGTTCAGAGGGATTATTTACCCTCTTAAGCCACATTATTTCAGACACAGCTGTAAATGCCCGTAAGAGTAAAAGTTTCATGTTCACATTGTGCTTACTGTACTATTTTGTAAACAACTGCCTAAAGATAACTTTAACTTATCAAAATAGATTGAGGAGAATAAATAGGCTACGAAATAAGTTGCTGAACACACATTTTTTTTTTTTTTTTTCAGAATTTAATTCATTAAACATTAACACAATGCAGGTTTATCATTTAATTTGTCTTTGAATTCTATATTGTCTGCCATATCGTTAGTTGGCTGTGTGTCCACACGTTCACCAGTTAGGAGCCAATTGCTTCACCCAGTCTTTAACTTGTTAAAAACATTTTTTTTTAAACTCTCTCGTTGTAACTGTTTGCAATATAATACAATGTGAATATTGGACTTTCAAGGCATGCATAGCTATTTCTGACATAATATGGCTACGGTAAATATCCTCTATAAACAAATTAAAGCAATATTCAAAAAAAAAAAGAAGTAAAGCTTGTTAAAAGAAAGCTTTCTTTCCAGTGTGGAAAAAAAAAACAGAATACACAGGTGTTCCCTGGGACCGAGTCTGAGAACCACTGACATAGAGGAGTGCAACTTTGTTTTCTCTCTAAGCAATCATAAACCTTTAACTTCTTTGCAGAAACGCCAACAGTACCCTACACATGGAAAGGTCGAGTTGAAAGTCGATGTTTGCGCAACCATTCTAGTACCATATCCACCACCTGTGGTGCCATCCCAATGCAAATATCCTGATTGGTTTCAACGCAAGTCTACTTTTTTGAGTCATCAATCCTTCCTAGCTGGAAAAACGGGTATATCGAAACGCATTCTACCTGCGAGAGCTGCAAAGCTAAGATTACAAGCTATGATTTCGGAAATGCAGCACTTAATGTTATTACCAGGAAAGGGGCGGCGTTTTGGAAACTTTCTGAACATGGATTCTATTTAGATTGAAGCACGCCTTTGTAGGCTTTGCACAAACGTTTTACGGTCACAATCTAGTTGTACCCATTATGGCTTACTTTACGGTCAGAAAATCGGACTCAAGTCAATTTAACAAAGTCAGATGTTTCCACTAATAATAATTCTAATTCTAATTATTATTATTATTATTGTATTATTACTACTACTATAACAATAATAATAATAACATTAAGGAACGGAATTGCATACAATTGAACAAATGTAGTAGCCTACTTTCCAGTAGCCTACTTTAGCTAGGGGGAAAACAGGCAGACAGGAGGCACTCCAGCAAGAAACCACACCAAACGCCACTGAAAGGAATTAGCCTATTCGCTACTGAAGTTATGTGACTTCGCAAACGTCGCTAGCAATAGGTAGGCTATAATATTTACCAAGTAGCCTATGAACAATACGACATACCTATATTGAAGTTAACAGACGCGCTGAAGACCAGCTTAAAGAGTTGCATTAACTCGATCAGATAGTGGTAGGTAAACGAAACCCTTAAGTGAAACTCTTCGAAGTCCACCAAAACCAACCTGTTTCCAATACCCCGATAAATTGCGCGCTGGTCTAGTGAATTTCCCACGTGGAATGCCTTGGATTTTGACCGTTTTTTTGTCAGCTCGTTTGTTTCCTTGAGTCCATTTGATCCGGTTAGTTGCTGAAGCGAGATATAAACATTTCGCTATTAAAAATCCGTTCAACGTCTGACAACAGACCTGCTCTCTTTGCATTCAGCCCGGTGTGGGAGAACGAGATCGTTTGTGCATTTCAAAGCTCTTACTTCTAATCACGTGGGGGCTTTACATACGACGTAGACCTATACACGCGTATTTTTCTATGAAATCGTTGTCCAGATGAACGACGAACAAATACATTTATGTATATATTAGTTCAGCGCGCATTATTACACGGTATATAGGCTACTAAAATGTATTGTAGCCCCAAACTCAACTCTACAATCAGAATCATCCAAAAATTAGTAATCCAACTGGATTGTTGACAGAACCAGAAATGTACGCAGTGCCATGTGTCCTGATTGGGACTAAATTGTGCTTAAGCGAATACTTTATTTTGACGAACCTTTCTCATGCTGCTGTACCCCGCAGCCCCAATAACATTGACAGCACTAAACACTGACAGCCTATAATGTTGAAACGTGCCTATAAAATGTTCTTACAACCAAATTAGTGTTTTACACTGAAAGACTACGATCGGAATTTTAGCTAATACTATTTTCCGTAATCTTCCTACTAAACAGCCATTCATTTGTTTATTGTAACTGGAAGGGCCCACTTACCTGAGAAAGTTTCGATGAATGGGGTCACTCATATGTTGTCACCATGGTTTCTGTGCAATTCGGTAAATCCTGGAAATTTCGATAGGACGCTCAACTGATTCAGGTTCGTTTTCAGTCAACTGAAGTGCTTCGATAGCAGCTGCTGCCTCACCTAGGTCAACTACTGTTATGAACTTAGCTTTCACCACCCCGGTCATGCTACACTTCTGTAATGTAAAGCGCTGCTCTGTCTCCGATGTTCTCCAAGAGTTAAGTGCGGCACTCCGTTTCGTTGTCTGATAAGTGGCGTCACACATAACAACATGGGGAATACCTGGAGAGGTGTTCCGAGGCCGTCACAAGATGTCCTGGATAATTCCCGTTTGTCTGTCACTGAAGGCACAGTGTATCAGTGGGTCCTGCCCTCATCACTTGAGGTGACCAGTTTCAGACTAACCGGACACTTCAGACCGGCAAAAAATAACTTAGTGTACGATGACTTAGGTACAGGCTACGAAAAGGGATCAACTTGTGATACTGCTTGGCTGATAAAAAAAAAAGGTGTGTCACTAATCTCTGACTTGACTCAACACTTGTTAACCAGCATTCCAATGCGGCTGTGGTAACTGAATAGCCTACCTTCCTATCATGGCGTGGTGGGCTGTACTGTAGACACATGCTAGGCTGTATTACAGTAGTTGCGAGATAGCGTACGTTCAGTGTAACAGCGTACAAGCAGTTGTTTTAAATAAATTAAACATGTAACTCCATAGGACGTGTTCGGCTAAAATTTAAGGAGGAACATATAGCCACATCCTTTAATTAAATGGCTTGTTTCCGAAAGTTTGCGAACAGGTGCACTTAACGACGTATCGAGTTTTCATACGGTTCATTTCGGTAGCGGTCTGGCCTTGTGGTTTTAACTCTAGTTAATGGTGCAATTAGCCCACATGATCTCAATTCTGTACCCTCTCAGATTTACCATCTCAAAAACTGCTCACTCAAGTAACACAACTGAGAACCTAGCTGTCTCTGAACGACAGCGCGCTCCTCACCACTACGTAAGTTACGATTGGCATGCACGTACTATGACGGAGGTGTTGCGTCATTTCGTTCGTTCCGCTTTGACATGGCCGCTGTGTTTTTAGTAATGCTGTACGAATATTCTCCTCTTTTTTATATCAGTGTCGTGTCTTTATGTTTTATCATTACGGCTGCTATGGTGCTGGGTTGGTACGTTCTCCAGAAAATCTTGAAACATTGATTAATATTAACGTGCTAGTTTTATAACAGAGACAACTTGGGAAGGTAGCAAAGAGGAAGTTAGCCAAGCTTGCCTCGTTAACTAAAAAACGTTAGTTAGCTATCAAATTGTTAGCTGTCGCTCTGTACTATATTCTGTAGCTAGTATGTATATATAGTGTTTACCATGCAAGCTAAATGATTTACATAGCCAAGTGCAAGCATGATAACGTTAACTGACCGATCATATGTAGCTAATAGAAAATTGTTATGTGGTGCTGGCAGTGTTGCAGATGCACAGTTTAAAGCACAGAAGGAACTCATGTTAACTCGCTGTACCATTATAGTGAACTCGAATCTCTGCATATCGATCTAGTGGGTGCTTGTATATCACTTGCTAAATCTTAGTAGTCAGAAGTTAACTAACATGAACTTAATGGAATTATACGTTTAATGTCGCTTGTCAACAGCTGTTGTTACTGTGCTGTGTACATTTACTACATCACATTACATTTATTTGGAAGACGCTTTTATCCAAAGCGGCGTACAATAAGTGCATTCTATATATTAATATATTAAGTCTATACAGTCTTGTGGTCATTTGAACCCCAAAACGCGCTTGTCATTTAACGTCAGTGTTTTTCCGCCGCCTCTGAAAGGTTCGGTTTCGACGTGCCTGTGATTCTGCGGAGCTCTGACGACGCGGACTCCTCATGGAATATTCCGGAGAAGAGGATGGTGCAGAAGACCAATCCATTTTCCCTCCAGATAGGCATAACCCCTTCCTCTGTTGCAGGTGAGAGTCATCCAACTACTGGTATTCACCATGGACACATCACCAATATTTGCCTTTTTGTCATTAATTAATTCCTATCATCAGACTAGTGGCGAGAAAGAATAGTGGTGGTAATGCTGCAGTCTTGTCTCAGAGGGGATGGCTCTGCGTCCTGGCTGTTTGGAGAGGTGTGTTCTTAGCTGCTACTGGGGATGCAGTGTGCAGGCTTTGCAGGCAGCCCTCCACACCCACCAGCATGGCCTGATCCTCAGCACCCCTCAGGTCTTCCAGGAGGCCCTGCACTCCCAATACCAGCACTGTCAGACTTTCCAGTATCCTTCTCATGTCCTCCCAGGTGGGCGGTAGTCTCAGTTTGTATGGCAGGGGTCCCCAGCCCTGTTCCCAGAGACCTGCTGTAGGGTTACCAACAGTCCTCTATTACCCAAGATGTCCTGCATTTAAGCCAAAAACCCTTTGTCCCATATTTCCTGCAGGTTTTAAGTGTCATCAATGAATTACCGTGGCATACACAGAAAAAAAATCTGGTGATTAGGCACATGGCATCATAGTGGATCAAAGCCAGACTGTGTCCTATCCTATTTCCTGAGCTCAGTCAACTTCAGCAAGTTTCTGTTACGCCAAATTTCAGCAGTAACTTAACTGACTGACTAAACCAGTAGAAGTATGGAGAACAGGGTGCAGAAGACTGACAGGGCTTTGGATTTCCTGTAGTTTGGCTGCAGTGGGGAAAACTCTTATTTAGTGTCGGTGGGAGGGCTGACATTGACCAGAACTCTTAACCGACCTGGGAAACTGCTCACCCTTATACTGTGAATTATATTGTACTTAATAATACTTGCTCTGGACCCCAAAGTGCTTCAGTCCAGGATACCACCGAGATGTTTGCTTCTTTGACCAAACCTCCAGCGTTGCGAAAGGGGACTTGGAGGAATGTATCAGTCAAATGCCAGCAGATTTGGGGGCCGTGGATTTCGGATTGATGCCTCGTTCATGCTATCCGCTGGTGGCCCTGCTGACCCTGGCAGATGAAGAAGCCAGAGATGTCTATGACATCGTAAGTCACAGGGGGGCTGTGGTACTCAACCCGAAATATCAGTTTCATGGGGAGTGATAGGGCTGTCAGACTCACAGGAAGAAACTGTCTGATGGTGCTCTTGAATTTGAACTTTCAGGTGGCAAACGTGACTGTTGTCCATGTTCCAGACGACAAGTACAGAATGTCTGCCCGGATCCTGTTCCAGTACCTTCTCACTGCACAAGGAAATATGTTTGAGCTAAAGGTAACTAAGAATAGTTTTCTTAGTCACGATTGTTTGGTAAGCAGAACCTGTTGCCGTTATCTTAGTGTTATGCTTTCATAGGTTTGTGTGCCAGGGCCGTTTCTGAGAGGGCATCAGTAACTTGTGCTGAGTGTCTGCTTTGTGTGCTGTCCGTATGTCAAACTGCTGTGTGTCTGTCAGTATTGAGTGTCTCAAAGCCCCATGTTGTTTCCCCTACAGCCGCTTTTCATGTCTGCAGAAGAGGGTGGGCAGGTCGATCTCTCAGGCCCCACCCCTGCCATGGAGGAGGAGGAGGAGCCTGGCGCTGAGGGGATGGAGCCAACGGCAGAGTCTGAGGCGGAGGGGGAGGGGACCCCGGGGGTGGGCAGAGACTGTGTGGTGTGCCAGAATGCCCCGGTGAACCGCGTCCTCCTGCCCTGCAGGCACACCTGCCTGTGCGAAGGCTGTGTGGCCCGGTTCCAGCACTGCCCCATGTGCCGGGCCTTCGTCCTCGAGTCCTTTGCCCTGTCTCAGCAGCTCCCTGCTGGCGAGGAAGAGGAGGACGAATAAAGGCCGCTGTCTGGATACGGCTGTGTAGCCTCTCAGACTACAAGCAGGGGGTCCGGTCCCTCAGACTGGAACACGGACACAGTTTATGCCCAGTGTGAGGTTAGCTCACAAAGGCTATGCAGGGCTAGAAATAACACTCCTAATGTATGGGTGTTTAAGCCCGTACAGGTCTTACCATAAGCAGTTCAGCACGAAGATAGTGGAGTATATGACTAGGCTGAAATGTTGGCTTACAAGTCGTAGTCAGATTTTAGTCTGTTGGAGGTCTTGGACATGCTCTGACATCAACCAATTTTAAATATATTTTAAATCTTTGCATTCATATTCAAAGTCATACGGGTGCAACCAGTCTACTTGTTGGTTATGCCAGAATGCGTGACAGCTGGAGTGAATTAAGTAAGTTATTCAATCCGGCATAGTAACATCACAAACAAATGTCAAACCCTCTTTTTGCATTAGGACAGTTGCTTTCAACCCAGTGCAGAAGGAATAAGTTGATTTCTGGCTGTCCTGACATCCACAGGCATGTGTGAAAAGTGTGTGAAGTTTGAAGTGGGGATTGAGACCGCTTTCTCTACTGAACATCATTCACAAAATGCCCACAAATCCCAGTGTCGCACGTATGTGTATGAACTTAATCCGACGCAGACAGGAAGTCAGTCACGCACATTTAGAAATGCGGTTTCTTGCAGGTACGAATGCTGTCTGATGCAGACTTAAACTCCGTCACACACACAGTTGTTGACATAAACCCGGTTTTGCACATGTATAAATTCTGTCTCTCACAGTTCTTGTATATACTTTGTAGTATATTTTGTGAATAGTTTTAACAGCTTTGGATGGGAAACTACCCATGAGTCTGTGAAATATGTGTGGATATGTATATATCAATATTTAGGTGACAGAGCAATACTTAATTTATTTGCTTTCTACGTGCTGGTGAAATATTTGAAATCAAATATACAATCCAACAATCAACCTGTGCAATGGTATGTGTGTGTCTGTGTCTGTGCATGCTTCTGCGCGCACTTGTGCATGCTACTTATTACAGCAGCAACCCAGGTCAACTGTTAATTTTTATAAATGGGAATTTATACAAGAAGAAAGTCTTCATTTATCTTAGTAGCTAGTTTTCCCAATAATGCTCTTTAAAATGAATAGCGATAAATTTATCACACAGTGGTAAACGTAGATTACTTTTTCTTTTTCAAGAATGGTTATCATTGTTCCTTGAACACACTGCATGAAGTTAGCTTTCCTTTTTTGATTAACCTGTATTAGTATTGTCTCATTGTAAGGATTGATTGATTGATAAGTTTATTTGTCCCCTTGGGGAAATTATAGTTATAACTGCTGCACGTACGCAACAATGAAACAATGTCATGCAGTCCTAAAAATGTGACACGAAACAAAATATACATACACACACTCACACGCATATATATATATATATATATATATATATATATATATATATATATATACACACACACATACGCTTATGTACATTATACATACACATTAGTTCATGCACAACTAATGACATCTCCGGCTAAGAAACGGCTGAGCAGTCGATTGTCCAAATTACTTTTGCTCCCCTAAAATGGGGGACTATAAAAAGGGCTGTAATTCCAAAAACGCTCACCCAATATATTGTCAAATGGAAGCTGATAGTTTTCACTTTATATTCATTGTTATATTCAACGCGTTAGAGCTCAGAGCCTAAACAAAAAATATCGCATCACGAATACCTTTACAGTTGAGGCCAAAAGTTTAAATACAGCTAGGCTAATGACATTCAAACTCAATTTTTCACACCTCCACGCATTTCATGTTACCATACATTTCCTATGTTAAGCCAATTAGTGTATCTACTTTATTTCCATAAGAAATTTCAAAATAATAGCTAAGAGACAAATTTATTTCAGCTTTTATGTACTATGTCAGATTTTCAGCAAAAGTTTACATTCACTTTGTTAGTATTTGGCGACATTGCCTTATAATTGCTTTACTTAAATCAAATGCTTGGGGTAGTCTTCCACAAGCGTCTCACAATACTATGCCGGAATTTTTGCCCATTCCTCCAGACAGAACTGGAACTCAATCAGGTTTGTGGGCCTCTTTGCTCGGAGACGCTTTTTCAGTTCAGTCCACACATTTTCTATATGATTCAGGTCAGGGCTTTGTGATGACCACTCAAATACTTTCACTTTGTTGTCTTTAAGCTATTTTGTTTGGAGGTATGCTTAGGATCACTGTCCTGCTCGAAGACCCAGTTGGGACCAAGTTTTAACTTTCTAGCTGATTTCTTCTGGTGTTGCTTCAGTATTTCTGTTTTTCTTCCTCATGATGCCATATATTTTCTGAAGTGCACCAGTCTCTTTTCCTGTAAAACACCCCCAAAACATGATACTGCCACCCCCATGCTTCACAGTTGGGACAGTGTTCTTCGGATTAAAAGCCTCACCCATTTCCCTCCACACATAGTGCTGATCATTATGAGTCAACTCCAGCCAATCTGATTTTAAGACGTCCTTTCGCTAACGCTCACAGTACTCCGATCAATTGCAGTACGTATATGTGCACACTTCAGGGTTCTGTTCCGTAGCGACAAGACAACCAGTTAGTGGGGAAGATTGCTGTAATAGCTATCTCTTTGATCAACAGCCTTCAAACCTAGAACCAAAGTGAAACCACATCATCTTAGAATTATACTACCCCTTTAGTATCCCATTTTATTTGTGGAATGTTCATACTATTTATTTATCTATTTATTTTTGAAACAATAATACTCCCAAGTCATCCATGTGAAAGAAAAGTTTGTGTGTTGACACTAGGTGCATGCTTTCACATTTTTGTTTCCCACGGGAGTGCTGACCTCTGTTGGTAGACTGTTTTCATGTCATGGAACATAATTACATTTATTTCACTGTGGATCTATATAGGATTTCTTCCTAAAAAATTATAAGTAATTGCTCTGGTGACTAAGTAACCATAAGCAAAAAATATTTTTGATCTCATATCTCCGATTGATAATATTATGCAATGCAATATGAGTAACTGGCCATGGTGAGATGGACGATCCTGTGCAGTGAATATGACTTTGGAGGCAGAATAAATGTTATTCAGGAAAAATGGCAAAAATAATATTGAGGATAAAAGTTCAACTGTTTTCTTCAGCTGTTTTGTCATGAAATTTGTTGTTTTTAAACACCTAGATTGTGACCTCAGCTGAATGCACAGTCTATGAAATTCACAGCATAATGTAGGATTGTGTCAGGGCTCCCCAAACTTACCCAAGAAGGACCACTCTGGGTGCGGCCATTTCTTCTCGCTCAGCAGTAAAATTCTACCAAGCTTTTTAATTATTAAGTCCCGATTTTCAGTTGGACCTTGATTAGTTTAATCAGCTGTTTTAGTGGTGGTCTAGAACAGAAACGTGTACCCACTGCAGCCCATCTCAGGTAAGATTGGGGATCCCTGTTTTATACTGTGGGATAGTTTAATGGTTTTATGGTATAATTTCCTTAATTGATGTTTAAAATTATTCATAATCTCTCACCCCCTCCTCTTAGAGGATGCCTGGCCTATCCCGGCAGTGGTAGTGCCAGTAGGACTAGAGCATCTACTAGGGGTGACTGGGTGCCGCAGTTCAGAAAGACAGCCTTTGGTCAATCTGCTTTCTTGATTAAAGTAGTGGGGAAGTGGAATTCCATACCCACCGACATTAGAAACTCCGGAAGCTTTGCAGTGTTTAAAACCAGCCTCAAGCTTTGGCTAAAGTCAGAACAAATGTGCCACCACTAATGATTGCCTTGTTTTTATCATACATATCATACTGTTTTTATCATATATATCATACTGTTTTTGTCATATATATCATACTGATTTTAACTATCTCACATTGATGGACTTTTATGTATTATGCTGTTTTATGTAGTGTATTTGCTGTTTTGTGGTTGTCATTTGTATACCTGCACAAGGACAACAGATGTAAATTAGCTGCTAGCTAACTCTGGTGCAATTACTTTTTAATTATGCACTGTACCTGTAAAAATAAACAATAAAATAAATGTTTGGTTTAGACTGTGGGTGTATGGCACAGGGTTTAGATTGTGGGGTGTCTCTTAGAGTTTTTATACAATGTTGGATTTGTAAAAAATGGTGTATGTGGTGGGCAGTTGAACCTATCTGGGGTGTATGAAAACAAACTTAGGTTGCATGAAAGTGGACATCGCATACTCCGGAAGGTGTGTAAACAGCAAACCATGATAGTTGTTCAGCATAATGCATATTTAGGCTTGAAAATGCTATTTCTAATGTTTATACAACTTTGAATATGACCAGTACTGTGTTTCTATCCAAACAAACCCATATAGATTTTATTGTTTGAACAGATACAAATACTGCACACTCCTACTGCATAGTTTAGACTACATTATTATGCTGGGTGGTTGATATTCAAGGTGTATCCTGGGTAGGTTAGACTGGGGGTATTTTCAGGATAATTTTCACTTTATTTTATACAGTATGCTGTGTAATATGTTGCCTCTGGCCGGTAAACACATTAAAAATTTTAATCTTTAAATTTTTGTATGTGTTACAAAGGGGTGGAAGAAGACCTCAGAAGTGAATAAGCTTTTCAGGCTAGTTTGGTGAGGCTTCATTCAGAGCACCGGCTGTGTGGGATCACAGAAAATTGTAAACAGCTCTGACAGGGCCCATTGCAGACCTTTGCCCTCACAGTCAGGGAGCACTCATCTGCCGCATGCGACAAATTTTGCTTCCATTATTGGAGATGCGTCCTTAAACCCTGGGAACAAGGAGAGCACAAGACTCCCAGTGGAGTTGGCTCAGCTGGAATCCATTATGTCAATTTTATTTACTTTCTAAGGATCACCAACCTCCTGCAAGTGCCTATCTTCTCATACAGTTTGCAATCTTTAGGGAGAAATTGAAAGTACATTATATTGGCCTCTGAGGATATTGTAGTGAAGGATCAGGAAGTCAGTCATTTGTAAAGTCTGTGGCATGTATCTGCACTGGTGTGGCATAATGTCCTCTTGAAGTTTTAAGAGTCTTGGAGACTCTGCCAGGAATCTCATCAGATCCCTAAATAGACTGCATAGCCTTCTTATGCATGATTCTTGCAGTAACGTGTAGAGCTGGCTGTAACAGAGTCACAGCTGTCCCGCATTAAAGTGCTGTCTTTTTTTCCCTATATGTGTGTTTATAGAGCTGTTCTTTTCTGCGTCACACCATTTTAAAGGAAACTGGCTCGATTGTCATGTATGGGGTCTGTGAATAATTTTCACTGACTTTTGTTGTTTTTTTTTTTAAGGCTTTTTCATTCCCTCTGGAAAATGTCCATGGTGAAGCATTCTTTGACACCCTGTTTCTAAACGGCACTATACGAACATAAAGATTGATTGAGTGGAAGGTGCATTCTGGGAAAAATCTGCTGTGAAGGATGATGGGTGACAGAAGGCAGTAGGGAGCTGTTACTTTTAAATCCTTCAGGTCTCATAAATCTTTCTGGTTTGTTGAGCTGAATCGGACCATTGTCTTTCTCACTATCAACAAAGGAAATACAAAGACAGTAGTTAATGCCTGTGGCAGTGCAGTGGACGCTATGCGTACATTGTGACAGGATAGTGTGTGCCTGAACGGAATAATGAATACATTAAGAGGCTTGTGTTGTTTAATTAGAGTAGTAGTGCAGTGTACAAGATGACAAATTTTTTGATAATAACTGATACCTTTAAAGTGCTCTAAGCTCGCGCATGCCTAAGTCCAAGGCTGAATTAGATCGGGATCGCCAGGCTTGTCTTTGCAAACATGGAGCTGTAAGCATGCCCATATTTACATGGGGTTTACAACCTTCAGGAAGCCTTTCCAGGGGGCTGTTGAGAGCTGTCTTTGGGAAAGTTTGAGGCTTGGTTTTATCACTCCCAGCTGAGTGTGGGTATGGTCCTCCTCTCCTTAGCTCGGGTCAGCCACTATATTGCTATTTCTTTTGTAGGTTTATGTAACAGCTGATAACAAGCTTGCACAGGCATTAAAATATATTCTCAGCCATGTAATTTAATCACCTATTACTACTGGAACCATTGCTATATGTAGTCAATGCTCAGCTGGTGAGCTACAAAGACAGTATGAGTTATGACTTTGAGATCTTAACATTAAAAAATAATGTAAATGAAGAATAAACTCCTTGAAATGAGTCTTGCTTATGCAGAATGTGTAAATCTGATAGCACAAATGGTTGTGAGCAGTCTCTCTTTCCTGAGCCTGTGAGTTCTATGAACGTTCATGGAATAGTACCGGAGTGCTGATGCAGGATCAGTTTTGCTTTTTGGTTCACATTGGATAAGGTTGGAATATGGACAGGGGCTCTGCTACTCTTAGATTTTTATGAATAAATTCTTGGTACGGTACACTGATCTTTGGTACAGGAACCAGTGCATCTGAGCGTTACATTATGCCTTGATTAGTTCCATCAGTATTGTAAGCCTTCAAGAAATGTATCTTAATGGATAACAGTCACTAGAAGCTGAAGTGTCTGTGTGTGCATGCGTGCGTATGTTTGTGTGTGTGTGTGTAATAGGAATTGGAGTCATTGAACTTTAGAAAAGTGAATTCCAGAGTCCCCAGCCCTGGTTCTGGTGTGTGTTGTTGCACAGCCCTTGATTTATCAATTAAAATTGTCTATTACATTGCTAACTCAACCAGTCCATGTAGTTTCTTAGAAATAGGTTTGGAGACCCCTGTTTTAGAATGTAAATTTCAACATTTTCACTTCTCTTCTCATACTTCCACGCATTTATGTTCCATGAAGCAGCTAATTCCCCAGTTTTACTTTCACAAAACCCTGTAAACAAACCCAGACAAACCGCCTTCCAGCAGGAGCCATGGTGTAATGCTGGATGCACTGCAATGAGATGACAGTTGGGTGTAAATGTGATATGCACCTGCTCGACTGTGCATAACAGTATCAGACCATGTGATTGTTAGTGCTTGTATTAGTGCAAAGTAATAACTGTACTACTTAAATTATTTTTGTATGTGGTAGGGACAACAATGCTCAATTCTACTATTTCTAATAATGAATTACATATGCAGCTTGCATGGTGAAATGTCCTGTGTCAGTGATTAATTAGATGGGAATGTATCATAAGTGTGGGAAAATAGGGGGGAAAAAATAGGGAACCGATTTAGAAGGTGATTTGTGTGAGAGCCAAATGAAGAATCATCTGACATCTTCACCTAAGCCTTTCAGACAAAAATTGTACTCAGTAACTACTTCAATGTAGAGAAAAGGCATTTTAATGAGAATTAAAATACATGTTTTTTCTGTTGTAAAATTAATTCCAGGAGCCAAGTGGATACCTTTTTTTTCAAAGGTGGCTACATATTCATTCATAACAAGCTACATTCAGTACATGTGAAGTCCCCTAAACCTGTTTCTCTAAAGATCAATTAAACATTTAACATGTAAGAAACAAAACATATCATGTAAAAACTGCCCTGTGAACCTCCAGGTTAAAATTGGCAGTCATTTAATGGTTCAGTAATATGATCAGTTTTCAGGAGGACTAACAGTGGCAACTTAGTCAAAAATGAATAAAGGCTGGGCCTTTGCTCTTGCTGGAGTATGGTCATAGTTACTACTTAGGGTCTCATGGTTCAGTATGGTTAATATTTGGCAACATCTGGTACAGCTCAGAAATATAGGACAGAAAACAGTAGACAACAAATAGCAACACGCACAAATACATTTTTCATCTATGTAGTCTATTTGCAATGTAATGTGACTGATAGTGAATGTAGTGATGTAAAGACTTGGTCTCCATGCTTCTTTGTTCAAAAACAACTCCTTTGATTGACCAGTACATGCAAACACAGTGCATAAAGGGTACTCCTCTGACTCAGCCAGTGGATTAAAGAAGTAGCTGCTGGCTGCTCTCATTTTCAGATGATGGGACAGGCGTACGATTGCAATTACAAATTGGAAGAGGGAAAGACAAATTGTGAATAAAATGTAGTTCAAGAAAAAAAAAAACATCAAAAACAAGAACAGATGCATCAACTTGGTAACTTCCTGAGTGACCACTTCCTGTTTCCTGTCCTCGTGCTCAGTATGTCTAGTCTGGACTCAGGGGTGTTCTCAGCTCTGTCGGGAGGCTCCTGTGGCAGAGCTCAATTTGGGCAAGTGCATCTGTTTGCAAGGCAGGTTGCTGGGACGTGCACCTCCTGCACAGTGCCCCCCTCAGGAAGCGCAGCACTGACGGACCGAGTATAATGAAGACCCATGGATCGATGATGGAGTTGACAGACAGAAAGCGTAGGGTGACGAGGTCAGTCATCAAACTCTCATTCCTCTGGCCAATGGCATGGATGTACACATTGATCTACAGAGATTGAGAGAGTGTAGTTCCACACATCAAGTCATGAGACAAACATCCTGGAATGTTGCTAAGTGGTCCCATAGGTCTGGAAAGAAACTCAACATATTAATCCTGATTCTTAAAGTCAGCAAATTTACCAATGAGTTTAATTAATTTGTAAGTCAGTGGTGTCCAATCTTAGCTGAAAAGGGTTTGCATGGGTGCAAGTTTTTGTTCAAGCCTAGCACTAAGACACCTGATACAACTTATCAAGGTTTTGATTGAAGATGATTAGTTTAAAAGTTTAATCAGGTATCAAAGTGCTGTACTAAAACAAAGATCTGCAGCCACATCAGCCCTTTTTGGACAGGATTGGACAGGTTTAGATTAAACCAGGGATGTCCAGTCTCTTGTTATGCCTTCCTTTCTAGAATGTTTCCCTCTAGCAATGACTTTATAATGATGTAGTGCATGCTGTAGTTTCATTGATCTTTTAATATGCATTCACAGACAAACGTGAAAAATGGCCAAGCAACAGACATGTGCCAGGACACAGGTGACATTCACTTTTTTAGCCACATTTCCACCAAAATTACCCGGAATTTTTAGTCCCAGGAACTACTTTTCAAGGAACTAAAAGGTTCCTTCAGCCCATGGTTGTCTGCGTTTCCACCCCGGTCTAAAGTCCCGCGAAGATTAGGCAAATTAGCCCACTGACGTATGAAAAAACGACGTTGTCGTCGGTCCATCTGTCCTATGATTTCTTCTGTAACCCCATACTACCACCGAAGTAGCCTCCATTATTTTCTAATAACCGGGACAGCCCAGAGGGGTTTATTCCACTTATATACAAAGGGGTTACCAACAATGATTATATACGGTTACTTTTGTATTTTTTACATTTTTTTTATCGATTTAATCACCTGGAATTGAAATATTCTTCTGCAGCCGTTTGGGCTTATTTTACCGTTGTCAAGCAAAACTGTCGTTGGTAGTTGAACTTGGACCATTGTTATGCAACAAATATGATATAACAGGCCAATAGTCAGATTGTAACTGTTTTATATATCCTCTCAAACACATCCATTATGTTTTTATGCGAACATTCACTTTCATGTCTTGACATCCGAAGTGACCGAATACATTCACATTTATATGTATAACTGGCAACAACAGCAGAAAACATGCACACATTGTAAACAATTTGCTGTTTGATTACTTTCTCATCGTCAATTCCATATCGCAAATCGCAAAATGACAAGAATAGAACGAAAACTCGGACTTGCATGGAAATTTAAATTAGTAGTGGTACAGCCACCGTTTGCTTTCCTTCGAAGTTACTGCTAGCCGGGCAGCGAAGTGTGCCCTCCAGATGCGAACCATGCACCATAAATTAGTCCATAGTCTTCCTGGTCTTTTTGTGGAATTGAAGAATGGCAGAGTAAAATTACGGCAGTCTGAAAAAGCTAATGGGACGATTACTAGAATTAACCTGTTATTTTACCCTGACAAAAAGTGCGGAAAAAGTGGTGATTTCCAGTTTGCTTTTACTGTATCACCAATGTAAATTACGCAGAACTACCGCATACCTCACATAACTGTATAAAACGTTTTGAGTCTATTACAACGGGCTAACAAAGAAAATCCGGAAGAAAATATTCAGCAACCGAATTAATCCGTTTGAATGTTTTGGTACGTAATATGCTGTCCCAGCACGAATGCTTTTTATTTTTAAAAAATTATAAAACAAATACTAAAGCAAGAAAAGAACAGAAGAGCACACGTTATAATTCCAAGACGTTGGCAGGCTATAACCAAAACTAGGCTACCGTGCCGCATAACATACAAGTTTGATTTGAAGTTATTATGAAAATAAATTGGTTTGCGGCTGAATATTTTTAAACATGGCGGCTGAAAACAAACACAAAAAAATGCTGCGAGTACTCGACCAATCAGAAATGTTCAGCGCTGCAAGCTCCACCCAAAAGGTTCCTGTACTTTCGGAAAGTACTACCTCCGAGCAGGAACTTTTTGGGGGGTAAAGCCCGCGGAACTAAATTTAGACCCTAGTTCCGGCGGTGGAAACGCACTGAGTTCCTCAAAAGGTTCCTAGTTCCGGGGTGAAGTTCCTGCGGTGGAAACGCGGCTTTAGTTGGTCACTGAGCATCAGGGCTTTCACATGACCTATAGCTCTTTAACTCAAAGGTGCCCTTGGTGACACTATAGCCAATTGCAGTGAATATTGAAAATAAAAGTAGATAGGTTTTACATTTGCGAAAAAACAAACAGTTCAATTAAGAGATGTAGACTATGATTAAAACGAATGTGGAACAGTTGGGAAAAAAGTCTTACCATTAGTGGAAGCGAACAAATTACGAACGCCACGGTCATAAAAACAAGGAAGAGAAGATGTTCTACTTCTTCTGTCATGGAGAAGGACCGGTGTCTCCTGCTACCTCTAACAAAGGACCCCTCTGTGCCTTTGCGCCGTCGGTGCATGAGGACTAGGTGACAGATGACAAACACGTTGCAAACAACCGTAGAGGAGATGAGTAGGAGCATTACAGTTGCATACAAATTGGTGTAAACCCTGTCTTCCAGCTCCATTGGTTTCATGTCAATGAAACACCACGTGCCTGGGCAGTACTGAACGTAATCCCCCATGCCCAGAAAAGGCAAGACGCAGAAAATGACACATATTACATAAATTGATGGCACGGAGATGTACCCACATCGCCTACCGAAATGTCTTTCGTAAACGTACGGGTATCCTATTGAGAAGCAGCGCTCCAAAGCCATTGCGAAGAGGATGGACAAAGTGGCCAGACTGAAAAAGGTCATACTGAATCCAAAATACTTGCACACGACTCCATTGTCACCCAGGGCAATCATCGTCTTATTATTCGCATAAGAAGCCAGAACGACAGGGCTGACGGCGCATGTTCCCATAAGATCTGTGACCACAAGCCCGGTCACCAAAACGCGGAACAGAGACTGACGATCGCGGCTGCGCTCCATCCTACGGCGGGTCTCCAAAAGCACTAAAGCAATCACATTCCCAATTACGCCCGCCAAGAACATCAGCAATGCGGTGGTAGGTTTGGATGGTTCATTGAATTCACTGTGCTGACATGCGTCTCCCTTTGATTTTGTGGCATTTGATTCCATGAAAAAGTTTTGCCAAAGTTCCGCAATTAACTTATAAATTATTATTATTATTTTTTTTTTTATGTCCTCCTTTTTCTTTACCAATCAAGTTTCTATTTACTGTAGTCTGTTCGAAGGTAGATGTTGAACATTTGAACACCTTCTTCAAACGTAAAGGCTTAATTCTTTTCTTAGTGATCCATGACATTTGAATCGGTGTCCAAAAAGTACCGCATAATACAGAATGGAACTATCACCGAATACGTAAAAAGTCCGTAGACATGAGACTGGTTCGCTCAGAAAATGAATCTCAACTATTTAAATTTCCTGTATGCTGAATGGAATTGAGGCGCTGCCGGGATATGGGAACGCTGGATCTTCTTTTCTCGTGGGTGGTCTCATGAGCAGAAAGTTGTTGCCCTGTTGAATAAGAGAGCCACATGAAGACTACTGGTGCTGGTGGACGCTGTCACGTCACTGAACTGATGATACAACCTTTTTGCTGAAAAAAAAATAGCAGGCTGTCTAAATGTTTAAAACATGCTCAGTGAGGTCAGATGGCTCAATATTCCGCCAGGATTCAAATGGTAGTGATGGGAGCTATGGCTATTTCCTGTTGAAATTATTGAAGTTATTTTTATACAGAAGACTTGACATGATCACATTCTTTTGAAATGCAGTATTGTTGCGTTTAAACAAGTAAAAGTCTCACAAAAGCCTAATGCCTCTCCCCCTCTCTACTGTAACTGCGTCATTCCCCGGAAGTTTCTATCCCCCGCATTTAAAGTTAGCCCAAGGCTGTTGGCTAAGGGTAATGGTTGCTGCTTCACAAATCCACCAATTTCAAGATGTGACAGAATGTACTCCAGTGCACCAGTCAGTAGGCTAGCTGTTCAGCTATCCATAAAGACAAAGGAGAAATCAGAAGGTTTTTCTAATTGTATATGAGAAATAAATGGTAAAAATACACTGTCTGTTTTTCAGCTACTGCAGTGAAGAGCAACTATACTGACTTATTCTTTATTACCTTTTAATATAGTTGTGCCTTTAAAAGTGTCCAGTCCCTAGGATCAGGGAGCCTGTGTTATTGTTTGGACTTTTATTATCATTGTTTGTTTACATAATCTTACATAATCCAGTTTTTAAATTGTTTATTGTACCCAGCTAAAATTGCATGAACTCCAACATGAACTTTGCGGATAGTCTGAACATCCACATATTACTCCATGAGAGTAAATTGTTTGTAGGCTTTTTTATACTACTCATAATTGACAGATGGTTGCATAATGTAGAAGAAACCAATAGAGTTTTTTAATTTGTCTTAACTGTGCCAGCTGCATAATTTTTGCACTGACACTCAAATCAATTGTTAGCCTTGTACATACTGTAGGGTCATGATGTGACACAAAAATTAACATTGACTTAAAAACATGCTTTGATTGTTTTGATCACCACATAAATCGATTCTCCAGTCCATATATGACTGAAAACTAACATGTGAGCCTGACAAAGGAATGTTATACAGGAGTGTAATTTGTAATCAAGTAGAATATACTGAATAAATGACCAGTCAAAGAACTGATCTTGAAAGATATGTTCAATGAAAATGAAAAATGTAATATGTGATTTAACAGGATATAACAGAGATTTGAGTGCCATGTCATTTAATAGCCCACCTTGGTGTTAAACCTGTAACCTGCTATCAGGCCAAAGTCATAGGTTGTAAGGGTCTTATTTCAGGTTTGTTATCATGTATAAGTTATTGTGGTTACATGCAATTACTTTGTCATGGTGCATTTCTGCAAAATCTACAAGTAGTTATATGGTAAATCATTGCAAAGTTACCTTCTGGGGTTAGTTTCAGAAGTGACTTCCGGGCTGTATTAGCCATGTCTTACCTAGCACATATCAACTTTTGTTCTCATATAGTGCTTTCTTTTCCCTTGATAGCTCATTCTTTCTCATACAGTAGCCTACAGCAAGGGTTGCGGCAATTCTGGTACTGTAGGGCTGGTGTGTACGCACGTTGTCATTTCCACCAATTACCAGTTAAATTAAGTAACTGGATGTATTGGTTCCCTCGTGGATTAGATCACAGTAAAATGTAAGAACAGTCTTCAGCTATCTTTCATGCGCTAATCAAGAAATTTAGCTAAAACATCAGATGGCGTAAATGTTAAGCAATTAAGGCAAGAAGTTGGCATGGGAACTGTCAAATAGAATTCTTGCTGTAATTCTTTACTGACTATCATTCTAGTCTTTATTGAGGGAATCGACATTCAGTACGCACAACACGTAATTTCTTCTATGGAACTGCCTCGTGTAACTCGTGTGGTGACGTATCATCGACATCACATATACGAGATGCACACTTCTACAGCTTGTACAGAAATTGTTACAACTCTTAACTTCCTTGACAAAAACCAGAAACCTCTAACCTCTCCACCTTATAGGCTCCAAGCCCTTGAAAGCCATTAATATTTAAGTCATCAAACCTCTTCTTCCAATGTACCTAGTGGTATTTCAGGTTAAGCCTCAAAACAAATTAGCAGGAAAGTCCCGATTCATCAATATTGATACGGTATGTGCAAGATTGCGAAATCAGGCCTATGCAGATTGGGATGGTTGGTATGCCATCCCACCAAGTTCTTCTTCTTTTTCCTGCCAATTACATCATCACAAATGCTCCAGGCCCACAAAGAATGTGCCTCCCCATTGGATATTTAGGTACATCAGCCAATAATAACATTGGATACACACTCAAAATGGACATAATGGAAGTGCACTCATTTAAAAGAACAGTTGCTCACTGGGTAGCTAACTTGCCTATGGTGTCAGGGTTTGTTGTGTTAGGACCCAAGTGCAGAGTAAAAAAACACAGGAAGCCCAAAAGGTAGGTTTTAAACAAAGACTTTACTTCCAAAAGACAAACCGAGAACAAACAAAGAGGTCACGACGGGCCAATCCAAAAACTCAAAAATGCTTGAAACAGAAAAACACACAGAGGAACTCAAAAACACTAGAAAGACTCGTGACAGGGAAACATGACTTAAATACACTGAGGGTAACAAGACACATGTGAGTACAATGACTGATTAAACACAGGTGAAAACCGTAAGAAAAACGAACACAAGATGAAAAGAAATGTCGCCCTCTGGTGACCATAAAAGGCATAACCATAACATATGGGGCTTTTGGAGGAGTGACAGAACCGGATTCAAATCACTCTAATCTAATCAAATCCCGGATTCAAACTCATTATACTAGCTTGCTCTGTAACTACAAACAAAAAATTTAAACCACTTTTGCATCTGTATAATTTTTGCAGGAAGGTCATTTAGATTTCTGAAATCCAAATAAAATACACCCACACTTTAGACAGTTCCACTTTTGCCATTTTGACCATGCCATTTAATGTTAGCTACATTGCTAACGAGATGACAGACTGAGTGTATAACGTTAGTACAGAATAAAGCACCAAAATCTGTGTTGCACCTAGGTCCGGTAGGTAACGTTACCAGTCGTATAAAAAGAGGAGCAAGATAACGACTTCTTTGTGGCAGGTACATTGATTTTAAGTAAAAATGGTCACATTCACCACTGTGCCTTTACTGGTAACTACTTTTTAACTAGGCTACTGTAGCTACCCTGTAACACCACATTTCTAAATGAATGTTAGCTAGCCCTATAGATCCTCTGCCGACATACAAACAATTACTAGGTCTGTTGTGTACAATAGCTGTCATGGTCCTGTTTTCCTGTCTGTGTTTCCCCTGTTGGGCCGCCAGATGGCGGCACTTCTGTTTTGTGTCCTGCTCCCCCCCTGTTAATTGTATGATTGTTTCATTGTCTCGTTATCCCATCATTGTTCCCACCTGTCTTATCCCCTCCTTCTGGTTTGATTGTTTTTTGAGTTCACCTGTGTCTTGTTACCCCTGTCTATTTAAGTTCTCTGTTCCCTTGACTCGGGTGCTGGTTCCTTGTATTTGTCTCCTGACTTTCATGTTCCTGCCTTCTTGTGTTTGTTCCTGAAATCTGTTTGAAAACTGTATGTACCTGCCTGTGTTTGTTACCTGACGTACATGTACCTGCCTGCTTGTGTTTGTTCCCAACTTGCGTATGTTTTAGACCCTTTGTACCTGCCTGTGTTTGTGACCTGTTTGTGTTTGTTCCACTTACTTGTACTCTGTCCTGCCTGTGTTTTTGAGTTCCTGTTGTTTCATTAGATATTGTTTGTGTTTGTTCCCGACATCTGTTTGTTTCACCATATCTACCTGCCTGTGTTTTGTTTGACCTTTCCTTGTGCTCTGCCTTCCCGTGTTCTGCCCTGTCCGTGTTCTGCCCTGCCCGTGTTTGTGAGTTCGACTTGTTTTCTGTTTTATTTCGATATTTTTTGAGTTTGTTTTGGCCTTCGTGCCCTTGTCTGTTCCCTGGTTGTTTGCCCTTTTTGTTAGTAAAATCTTTGTTAATTTTCCCTTTTGAGTTTGTGTTTTTTTTTTTCCCCTCTGCGTTTGGGTCCCCTCTACCCGTACCGTGACAGAAGGAACCAGCCAGTGTGGGACCCAGCAGAGTTTTTTTTAAATTTTTTATTTTTTATTTATTTATTTATTTATTTATTTTTTATTGTTTAACATGCCATCGGGGTGGTGGGAGCTTGAGCCTCCCAGTGCCCGGGGCGGACGGTCGCGGAGGCGCCGTGGTCGGGCTGCCTCCCGGTCGGCCGGACCTCCAGCTGATCAGCAGGCGGATCCTGACCCTTTTGAGGGGTCTCGGCTTGCCATTTTTCCGGGGGCGCCGTGGTCGGGCTGCCTCCCGGTCGGCCGGACCTCCAGCTGATCAGCAGGCGGATCCTGACCCTTTTGAGGGGTCTCGGCTTGCCATTTTTCCGGGGTCCGGCCCGCGGGGGTCCCGCCGGTCCCGTCCGGCTGCCCAGCCGGGTTCCCTACAGCTGTGGTCTGTGTTCCTGTCGCCTGCTCCACCCCAAGTCCCGGAGGGGCCTTCACGGCCTGCTCTGCCCCGAGTGCCGGAGGGACCTTCACGGCCTGCTCTGCCCCGAGTGCCGGAGGGACCTTCACGGCCTGCTCTGCCCCGAGTGCCGGAGGGACCTTCACGGCCTGCTCTGCCCCGAGTGCCGGAGGGACCTTCACGGCCTGCTCTGCCCCGAGTGCCGGAGGGACCTTCACGGCCTGCTCTGCCCCGAGTGCCGGAGGGACCTTCACGGCCTGCTCTGCCCCGAGTGCCGGAGGGACCTTCACGGCCTGCTCTGCCCCGAGTGCCGGAGGGACCTTCACGGCCTGCTCTGCCCCGAGTGCCGGAGGGACCTTCACGGCCTGCTCTGCCCCGAGTCCCGGAGCGGCCTTCACGGCCTGCTCTGCCTCAAGTCCCGGAGCGGCCTTCACGGCCTGCTCTGCCTCAAGTCCCGGAGCGGCCTTCACGGCCTGCTCTGCCTCAAGTCCCGGAGCGGCCTTCACGGCCTGCTCTGCCTCAAGTCCCGGAGCGGCCTTCACGGCCTGCTCTGCCTCAAGTCCCGGAGCGGCCATCACGGCCTGCTCTGCCCCAAGTCCCGGAGCGGCCTTCACGGCCTGCTCTGCCCCAAGTCCCGGAGGGGCCCCCAGAGCCACCTGGAGCCCCGGAGAGGCTCCCAGATCCGCCTCGAGCCTCGGAGAGGCTCCCAGATCCGCCTCGAGCCCCGGAGAGGCCCCCAGAGCCGCCTCGAGCCCCGGAGAGGCCCCCAGAGCCGCCTCCAGCCCCGGAGAGGCCCCCAGAGCCGCCTCCAGCCCCGGAGAGGCCCCCAGAGCCGCCTCCAGCCCCGGAGAGGCCCCCAGAGCCGCCTCCAGCCCCGGAGAGGCCCCCAGAGCCGCCTCCAGCCCCGGAGAGGCCCCCAGAGCCGCCTCCAGCCCCGGAGGCCCCGCCTGCTCTGACCCTTCCGCGGAGGCTGCCTGCTACACCCAAGTTTCGGGCTTTACTTGTGCCTCGAGCCCCGGGGGGGCCTCCGGAGCCGCCTCAAGCCCCAGGGGGGCCTCCGCAGCCGCCTCGAGTCCCGGGGGGGCCTCCGGAGCCGTCCAGAGCCCCAGAGAGGACAACGGTCCCATCTGTTGTCCCGCAGGGGCCGCCGCAGACTGCTCTGGCCGCCCCGCAGGCTAAGCCACCTGCCTTGCCCCCTGGCGTTCGTGCTCCCCCTGGCGTTCGTGCTCCCCCTGGCGTTCGTGCTTCCCCTGGCGTTCTTGCTCCCCTTGGTGTTCGTGCGTCCCCTAGTGTTCTCACGCCCCCCAGTGTCCGTTCTTCCCCTAGTGTTCTCGCTCCCCCTAGTGTTCTCACGCCCCCTAGTGTCCGTTCTTCCCCTAGTGTTCTCGCTCCCCCTAGTGTTCACACCTTGCCCCCTGGCGTTCGTGCTTCCCCTGGCGCTCGCACTCCCCCTGGTGTTCACGCTCCCCCTAGCGTTCGTGCTTCCCCTAGTGTTCTCACGCCCCCCAGTGTCCGTTCTTCCCCTAGTGTTCTCGCTCCCCCTAGTGTTCACACCTTGCCCCCTGGCGTTCGTGCTTCCCCTGGCGCTCGTCCTTTTCCTGGTGTCGTCGCTCCCCCCAGTGGTCGTCCCTCCCCCGGTGTCCGTCCTTCCCCCAGTGGTCGTCCCTCCCCCGGTCTCGTCGCTCCCCCCAGTGGTCGTCCCTCCCCCGGTCTCGTCGCTCCCCCTGGTGTCCATTCTCCCTTTGGTGTCTGTCCTCCCAACCGTGTGTCCGTGTGTTCCCCGGCCCCCCTGTCTAATTGTCTGCCCGCCTGTTTGTCTGTTAGTCTACCCGTATGTGTGTCAGCCAGTTTGTTGGCCTGTTTGTCTGCCCCCCAAGCCGTCAGCCTATCGGCCAACGTGTTTGCCCGCCTGTCTGCCTGTCTGTCTGTGTGCCAGTCCGCGTGTGTTTTGTCTTGTTTGCCTGTGTGTCAGTCCCTATGTCAGTTGTTGGGTTCCCCCCTCGCCTTCCCTGTCTGCCTGTCCCTTTGTGTGTCCATCGGTGTCGCCGTGTGCCTCCCCGCCTGCTTGTCCCTGTGTCTGTCTTTTTAGGTCTCCCTATTGTGCCAGTATCTGGCAGTCTGTTTCCCCCTCAGTCTTGTCCAACCCAGTCCAGTGTTGTCGTGCCCCGTCTCGTTGCTGTCCTGTGTCCACCTCGCCCCAGTCCAGTCCTGTATGTCTGCCTTGCCCCTGTCCAAGTCCCCCCTGGTTTCCTGAGTTCCCCCTGGTTTCCTGAGTCCCCCTGTCGCCCGAGTGCGGGCCCTGATTTTCCTCCGAGTCGCCCGATGTGCGGGTCCTGAGTTTCCCCCGAGTCGCCCGATGTGCGGGCCCTGAGTTTCCCCCGTGTCGCCCGAGTGCGGGCCCTGAGTTTCCCCCGAGTCGCCCGATGTGCGGGCCCTGAGTTTCCCCCGAGTCGCCCGATGTGCGGGCCCTGAGTTTCCCCCGTGTCGCCCGGTTCCTGTCCAGCCCTGAGTCTCCCCGTGTCGCCCGAGTGCGGGCCCTGAGTTTCCCCCGAGTCGCCCGATGTGCGGGCCCTGAGTTTCCCCCGAGTCGCCCGATGTGCGGGCCCTGAGTTTCCCCCGTGTCGCCCGGTTCCTGCCCAGCCCTGAGTCTCCCCGTGTCGCCCGGTTCCTGCCCAGCCCTGAGTCTCCCCATGTCGCCCGGGTCCTGCCCAGCCCTGAGTCTCCCCATGTCGCCCGGTTCCTGCCCAGCCCTGAGTCTCCCCGTGTCGCCCGGTTCCTGCCCAGCCCTGAGTCTCCCCGTGTCGCCCTGTTTTCCTAGTTCCTGAGTTTTGTCCCAAGTTTTCCTGTTCTGTTTTCCCCTGTCCTCCTGTTCCCCCGTCCGAGTCCAGTCCCGAGTCCTGTTCCCCCGTCCGAGTCCAGTCCCGAGTCCTGCGTCCCGTTCCAGTCCTGAGTCCCGTCCTGTTCCTGTCCAGTCCTGTTTCTGCCCTGAGTCCTGTGTCCAGTCCTGTTCCTGTCCAGTCCTGTTTCCAGCCCCGAGTCCCCGTCCAGCCCCGAGTCCCCGTCCAGCCCCGAGTCCCCGTCCAGCCCCGAGTCCCCGTCCAGCCCCGAGTCCCCGTCCAGCCCCGAGTTCCCGTCCAGCCCCGAGTTCCCCTCCAGCCCCGAGTCTTGTTCTTGTTTTGTTCCTGTCCTGCCCAGTCCAGCCCCGAGTCTTGTTCTTGTCTTGTTCCTGTCCAGTCCAGCCCTGAGTCTTGTCCTGTCCAGTCCAGTCCTGTTCCTGCCCCAGTTCTGTGTCCAGTCCCTGTTCCTGTCTGAGTCCTGTTCCTGTGTTCTGTCCCTGTTGTCTTGTCCTGTCTCTAGCCCCCACCCTCTGTTGACTCCCTCCCCGGGTCGGCCTCCTGGGACGTCAGGAGCCGTCCCTTGGGGGGGGGGTACTGTCATGGTCCTGTTTTCCTGTCTGTGTTTCCCCTGTTGGGCCGCCAGATGGCGGCACTTCTGTTTTGTGTCCTGCTCCCCCCCTGTTAATTGTATGATTGTTTCATTGTCTCGTTATCCCATCATTGTTCCCACCTGTCTTATCCCCTTCTTCTGGTTTGATTGTTTTTTGAGTTCACCTGTGTCTTGTTACCCCTGTCTATTTAAGTTCTCTGTTCCCTTGACTCGGGTGCTGGTTCCTTGTATTTGTCTCCTGACTTTCATGTTCCTGCCTTCTTGTGTTTGTTCCTGAAATCTGTTTGAAAACCGTATGTACCTGCCTGTGTTTGTTACCTGACGTACATGTACCTGCCTGCTTGTGTTTGTTCCCAACTTGCGTATGTTTTAGACCCTTTGTACCTGCCTGTGTTTGTGACCTGTTTGTGTTTGTTCCACTTACTTGTACTCTGTCCTGCCTGTGTTTTTGAGTTCCTGTTGTTTCATTAGATATTGTTTGTGTTTGTTCCCGACATCTGTTTGTTTCACCATATCTACCTGCCTGTGTTTTGTTTGACCTTTCCTTGTGCTCTGCCTTCCCGTGTTCTGCCCTGTCCGTGTTCTGCCCTGCCCGTGTTTGTGAGTTCGACTTGTTTTCTGTTTTATTTCGATATTTTTTGAGTTTGTTTTGGCCTTCGTGCCCTTGTCTGTTCCCTGGTTGTTTGCCCTTTTTGTTAGTAAAATCTTTGTTAATTTTCCCTTTTGAGTTCGTGTTTTTTTTTTTCCCCTCTGCGTTTGGGTCCCCTCTACCCGTACCGTGACAATAGCCCACTAAATCAATCAATCAATCAATCAATCAACCAATCACTCAGGCTTTATTTATAGAGCACATTTCATACAAATTTGCAACACAATGTACTGAACACGCACAAAAAAAAAACATATGAAAAGAAGATACTAAAAGACAATAAAAGTACAATGAAATGGTAAACTAAGGAACATACGGATCCAGTAATTAATAAAGGTAAGATAAAAATAAAAAAACAAAATATTAATTGAAAACATTTCCATTTAAAAATATGACATACGCTTTCATTTATTTGTCATTTGTGGTAAAAGAAAAATTACTGAATCCATGCAAATGGATTTCTTTTTGCTAGAATGTAGCCAATGTGTGTTTGCATGTGTTTATGTGTATGCATGTCTCTCACAGCCTACATTTACATGAAATACAATTATCACCTACAGAAATGGCATTAAAAGTATTGATATCAAAATTACGCCAAGTTACAAGAAACAATATTGACTATCTTAGCTCACACAAATTAAACCAGCTGTATTCCAAAACAATGCTACCCAATGTTTCCTAAATTGTTTCAAGTAACTTGGCCCTGTGTTTTTTAATCTTACCCTCTGAAAACAGTGTGTTCATTCAAACAGTGCCTTGTGTGTGCGAATAACTTGCCAGTTTTATGTGATGAAAACATGTTTTTCATTAGATTACACATTCTAGGCAGGAGAACAAACAGATTTTGATGAATGATCCAGATACACAGCCGTGTTGTAAACCTGACAAATGGAGTGCAAAGATCAAATATTTATATATGCTGATCAAACATCCTTCCATTTAATCTCCCGATATATTATTGCGTATAATGGTTATAATGTATTTGCATGGGCACTTAGAGGAATACGCTTGAAGAGTGTGCCGCCGTGTGGAAACAAATGATAACGACTTCTTGTCCTTGGCCTTGTCATCTTATTTTTTTCTGTAGTAAAAGGGTGTTATAATAATAATAATAATAATAATTGTCAACTTTATAAACTTAATAATTACAGTGCTGAGGCTTGTTTATAAAGAAACATGGAAACATTGCGCCATGTTCATTTAACACAAACTCCTCAGTTATAGAGACAGACAGATACACCTCAGAGTCCTATCAGATTAGGACGGGGGACTGAGTTGATGAACAAGTCGTCAAACCTACCTAAAAATGTAATGGTTTGAATAGAGAGGTTTCTGCAAATGCTTATTTTCTTTCCTTTTGAGTATGCCGAAGCACATAGAGCAGCAGCCCATTTCATCTTCTCCATTCACTCTTAACACTTCACTCGATGAAGAGTTGGGTCTAAATAATTTCATGGTGTGTAGCATCTACATCTACACAGAGGAAGTGAGAGTAATTGTATTGGCTAAAGAGGCATCTCCCCAAATCTGTTCGCTCGACCTGACTTTCCTATAGGTGTCCAGTGTCTCTCGCTAGTCAAAGAATGTAAAAGCCAATCATCGCGTTCTTTTCTGTCAAATCCCCATAAGCAAGGTTGTCATTGCATTTGAGTTGTAGGCAACAATAAAATGCGTCTGCAATCGCTCAAGATATAAAAATAACTGCACCAGCGAACTTAACGCGAATCCCTCGCTCCCTTTTCTAAAGCTGCTACTCTCTCACAGAGATCACACAATATGATGGATACAATCGTACTGCTATTTCTGAAAATCTGCATTGCAACAGCATATGGAAAAGTCGACGACTATTTAATTATAGCAGAGCGAGACAAGTCGACCGAAGTGGGGGAATTGAAGAAACCAATGAAAGTATATGGAGCGCCGAATTACGTGAGTCAGCCGAGTTTCTTCACTCAAAATAATAGTTATTGCGAGCTTTAAATGTAATTATGTTCTAATATCAAAATACTGCCCGGAGTTGAGAAAAACGGGTATACATCACATTAGTAAGTATAAAGCCATTGTGTTATTGCATACTTTCTGTTGAAGCCGTCTAACTTTTGACGCATCGGAGAAGCTGATTTTAACGCAAGTAAGTGTTTCTTAATTTTTCCCATCATGGGAAGAAACCTTCAACATCAAACTAAAGTATACACTTCGGACACGCTTGTTTCATTCCCCAAATGGTGTAGTAATGCCATACACAGATTTACTGATCGTGTGTGTGGTGAAAGACTTCGTACATTCCAAGACATTAGAGAAGAATATGATTTCCCTGGAACTGTTGCACATTTACAAACACGCGCAGTCATGCCAACCTACTGTGTTCCCTGGGATATTAAACTGGATAATAATCCATTCTATAAGGTTCTGTTAAAAAAGAGGCATGGTTTTTTAACTGAATTCTATTTTCTTAAAATATTATATAAATATCTATCGATTTACAAATTATGGGAAAAGGACTGACAGGGTGCTGCAGGGTGGTGCTGTGGGTATCACTGTTGCCTCACAGAAAGAAAGCCCTGCAGTCCTGGCCTGGGCCTTTCTGTATGGAGTTTACATATTCTCCCTGTGTCTGACCTGTCTAGGGCGTTTCCCTGCCTCTCCCCCAGTACACGCTGGGATAGGCTCCAGCACATCTGTGACCCTGACTAGGGATAAGCAGGTATAGATAATGGATGGATGGGACAAAGGGCTGTTACATGTACCCCCATTCCAGCACTTTTGGTAATTTGTATTTGTCCTAATATTGTAGCTTGTTCTTCTCCCTAGTTTGGCTTGGCATAAGTTAGGTCAGAATAGCTTTCACTGTGTGAACTGAACTGTGTTCTGTGCTATAAATAGCTGTACGAAATGAGTATCGTGCCTTATTGAGCCTGTGTTTTGTAGTTGTCCATGACCATGAAATGCACTATTGTACGTCACGCTGGATAAAAGCGTCTGCTAAATAAATGTAATGTAATGTATTGTAATGTAATGCCATCTCTGTCTGACCTAAATTGGGATACTACTTGGAATAATGTCCTTTTCTCATCTAGAAACCCTAAGCATCAGATGATCCATTTTAAATTTACACATCAAGCTTATTATACTATTCCACATTAAAATCCAACCATTGCCTAATTGCTTTTATGCACATGATGTGGCAATGCCTGGAAGTAGTTGATATTTTATAAACGTACCATGCATACTCTCTGTTATAATTTCTAATAATATTCCATATTCTCATTTATTACTATTATAGAATGAAAGCTCAAACATGGACCTTTCAATTAAAGAAAAGTTCCTGTGGCTGGCTAGCCTGACAATATCTAAAAGGATGCTTGCATGCAGATGGAAACCTCTGCACTGTTTCTTAATGAAATAATGGCTTTTAACATTCACTGATATAGCCAATATGGAATTATCAAAAACTAGAATGCATCACTCTAATTTGGATAACTTCCTGGTTTCAAGCTATAGAGAAGCTAAAATCTTACTTGTAGTTTAGTTTCCTGTGCATGGTGTTGGTTTGACTCCCTCTCTGCCATCTTTGGGTCCACTTTATTATGCATGGATCCAGGTGAACACTTTGGGAGTCAGAGTAGCACTGTATAAACGTTCTATTTATTTATGTATTGACAATGTATAAAATCTAGTGAATGGATATGTGCAAAGTCAAGCATAGCTCTACATAATTTTGGGGTATTGTTGTCGTGGATCTATTGTGTCATACTTTATGGATACTGCTGGTGACCAACTAATAATACTGTAAAATATGTTGTGGCAAAATATGAAATAATAATAATATAACTGTACATTTTTGTGTTTTATTATTTGATTTATTTTACTTGAATTAGCAGCGCAGACAAAATAGTCACATAGAAAAATAAAAAATAAGTACATTTTTTGGCATTTCATTTCAAAATCTGTTGTTCATATTTTGTTAATTAAGTAACTGAAGACATAGGAGGAATATTTCATTTTTTCGTGCTCTGGTGTATCAAGCAGAATATGATTCCAACAGCAGTGGAACATGTTAATGCTGAGACTAATAATATAAATATCCCTCAAACTAACACTTTTACCTCTGTTCCTGTTCTCTTCAGGCACCTCTCTCCATCAGTGAGACTCATTCTAGCCCAGCCCTCCCCCCACTGACCTCTGAACCCCCAGACCCTGACTCCCCTTTCATCACCGAAGCTTAAGAGCTTCCCTCTGATGGACAGACAGGAGTCCTCACCACCCCAAGAGAGGAATGCAGACTACCTTGACTTCGGCAGTGGAGGTGCGTCCCTCAAATCTGTCTGGCTTTTGTCCTCTCTTTAACCTCCGCTTAACTGTAGCTGTGTCAGAGTCTGTTCTTAACTTTTTCTTCCTAGTTATATTGTTCACTGTGGATAGCCGTTTCGCTTTTTCCCCTCTCTGTTGTAGTGATACAGTCCAATGTGGATGACCTCTCCCTTTTCCCTCTCCATGTAGTGGTACAGTCATACATGCATGACTACTTCCATCTATTGCCCTCACTCTTATTTGTGGTCATATAGTCCTTTGTGGATAATATCTCCCATTTCTCCACCTCTGTTCTTTGTAGTGGTGCAGTCCAGTGGCGATTTTGAGGAGTCTTGTGCCATGTTCCATCAGGAGTGTTCCCAGGACAGTTACTGCACTGACTACTTGTTAGGCTTCTGCTGCCACTGCCGCTCTAGCTACTATGGAAATGGGTGGCAATGCCTGCCTGAAGGTGAGTTTTAGGTGATGATGTCATGGATGTCATCAGCATTTCAGGTAAGTAACAGTTATCAGTCTCACATTGGGGCAATCTAGGGCTGACAGGAAAGACATTGAAGTGCATTTTCTGGAGAATTCTCATCAGGGAAATATTGTATGAAGCATTGGAATTGATGAATACTCAACTTATTTGCAATGTCAGATGTTGATAAGTGGTAATATGGAAGGTTTTTTTTATCAAGTTCTACTAGCTGCTGTGTTCAACTAAGTTTGCAAACAATGCAGTGTATGCAGTGTGTCAGACTCGATGGGAGTGTGAGTTTGCTATAGTGAATCTGAGTGCTAGCCTATTAGATGTGAGTGTCAATGGGCCAGACTGGATGAGAGTTTTAGCCTATTAGAGTGAGTGTGAGTGTGAGCCTGTCCATGTAGGTATGAGTTTTAGCCACCTAGAGTGGGTGTGAGTGTTAGCCTGTCATTGTGGGTGTGAGTTTTAGCCTAAGAGTGGCTGTGAGTGTTAGCCTGTCATTGTGGGTGTGAGTTTTAGCCTAAGAGTGGCTGTGAGTGTTAGCCTGTCATTGTGGGTGTGAGTTTTAGCCTAAGAGTGGGTGTGAGTGTTAGCCTGTCATTGTGGGTGTGAGTTTTAGCCAATTATAGTGGGCTTGAGTGTTAGCCTGTCATTGTGGGTGTGATTTGTAGCCTAAGAGTGGCTGTGAGTCTTAGCCAGTCATTGTGGGTGTGAGTTTTAGCCTAAGAGTGGGTGTGAGTGTTAGCCTGTCATTGTGGGTGTGAGTTTTAGCCAATTATAGTGGGCATGAGTGTTAGCCTGTCATTGTGGGTGTGAGTTTTAGCCTAAGAGTGGGTGTGAGTGTTAGCCTGTCATTGTAGGTGTGCGTGCTAGCCTGTCATTGTAGGTGTGAGCTTTATCCAGTTAGAGTGGGTGTGAGTGTTAGCCTATTAGAGTGAGTGTGAGTCTTAGCCTGTCATTGTGGGTGTGGGCATCACCATATCAGAGTTGATACACTGTTATCGGAATAGGGCTGTAAGAAGTTAATTGGGTTAGAATGGTGTTCAGCTTTTGTGTTGCTACTTTTTCCAAGAATGAATGTACGGCCCAAAAGAGGTTAAATAGTTAAGACACCGAAGACACCCCCCCCCCCCCCCCCCAAATCATGCTAGAAAGACTGAAGACTGCTCCCAAAGCTGACTCACCAGTCCCCATCTGGGACCCATGTGTGATATGTCCTCAAATAAACTTTACTCAAATTTCTATTCATGAACTGGAAAGGTGTCAATTCCTTTGACCCTTCAAACATGCATAGATCTCACAATAACTCATAAAGGTATTAAAAATTAAGCCCATTAAAACTGAAGACCTGAATAACCAGTATAAGTAAGTGAGTCTACCATAGTAAATAGTTCAGGTTTATTTGAGGACATATCACACATTCTCAGCTAAGTAGGTAAGATGCAGCTTCCTGCATCTTCATGGTACATAGGTATCCCGAGCCCACAGATCAGGCCTTTAGCTAAGCACACTACTAAGAATTTAATTATATAAAAGCAAGATTAATCACATGCTAAAAAAATAAAAACTCCCAGTATCTCACCTTCCTGTGGTCTCACTGAAGGAGAGCCCTTACTCAGAGAAAAGGCTGTAGTTTTTCGTTATCCGTAAATTCATGTATTGTTTTCTTTGTATTTGGTTAAGGCCATCTCTCCATCCTTGTTGTCATCATCACCATCGTTGCTGTACCTTCATTATAATACTCTTAGCCTTTTATATTTTTTCTCTGACGCCTTCTTTCCAGCCACTCACACATTTCCTCTGTGACATCAGAATGAACTGCATTAACATTGAGCATATCAAATCCATTCCCCTCATATACTTTAGACACTCCCCCATTTATTTTCAATTGTCTTGTTGATTCATTAATTTTCTGACCTTTTGACCTGTCCTTGCTTCATGAAGCCATTTCTCTTCCTCTTTCTACCCTTGCAGGCAGCCTTTCGACTCCTTATTTTTATACTTTCCCATATTTGTTCATCCTCCCTGTTGCAAACCCTCTATGCAGGACAGGTTGCCCCATCTTTGACCATGGCCTTCCTCTTCCTGTTCTGGTTCCTCTAGTCCCAGCCATTTTTGCACATTTTCACTTTTGAAAGGTCTAGTTCAAATTCAGGCCTCGCAATCATCACAATGCTGTAAGGTGTGTGGCCCTATGCTCCAGGTGTCCCCCAGCGTGTGAGTGGAAAGGTGCGGGGTGTAGTGGCGGTGGGGAACAGCCTGGTGGAGCTGGCCGATGTGGATCTGCACGCCTATATGGTGGTGGGGGACGGACGAGCCTTCGCCACCCTCAGCCGAGTCCCCGAGCACGCTGGCGCGGCACTGATGCCCCTCACCCCCATCGGAGGCTTGTTTGGTTGGCTGTTTGCCCTGGAGATGCCAAACCACCAAAATGGTTTCAGCATCACCGGTAAGGCTTAATTTTGTCAGTTTTAAACTCCTGATTCATTTGAAGAGCAGAAAGAATGCTGGGGTGCATAGCTTGTCCTTGGTAGGACCCTGGGTTTTGACTGAATTGTTTATTTGCCCCACTGCCTGGCATCGAATCCTTGCCAGTGACGGCTGTGGCTCGCTGCCATGCAGTGGTGCCCATAATGCTGCTCAAGGAGGAACGGTTGCAAATGGCAGAGTTTTCTTTGGTCATGTTCTACTAGCTGTGATTTAAGACAAATCTGCTCTGATTGACTAATCTTCATGTCAGTATGGATCGACACAATGAACAGGATGAGCTGTCTGGGTGATTTCAGGTGAATTTGCAGATTCATCAGGGATTACCTAGCGGTATGTGACCTCTGTCCTATTGTACAAGAGCAGCAGCTCTGGTTGAGGCACCTGCATTCTGCCTGCACCAGCAGCACATGAGGTGTACTCCCCTGACATTTTTGCAGCTCAGCTGCTCGAATGTGGAATGAAAAGAAGTGATTGCTGGCAATACACTCAACAGAGGACAGATCATGCGCTAAAGCTAAGGTGCAGAGGACATTGCGGTAATGAATTTCAGATGAGTATTCCAGAGATTTAGAGAAGGAAAAAAAGGTATTAAAAATAATTAAAACAAAGACAGAAAACAGCTCAAAGGTGTCTTTTCACTGTTTGTCTCAGGTACTGAATTTACGTGCCACACGGAGATGATATTCAGGCCAGGAAACCAGCGTGTGTCCATCGTTCATGAAGCCAGGGGCCTGGACTACCACAATTACCTGGGCGTGGACACCCGTATCCATGGAGACTTGCCCTTCATAGCTCCTGGTGCCACAGTGCAGATCGAGCCTTACAAGGAGATTTTCCAGTACTATCCATCAGGTTAACTTATCACTAACCCTTACAGTCTGTATCCATTGGCAATAATAACCATGACTATGCCAATAACTACAAAATGATGCTACTCACTGTCCATACTGGTAAGCCATCTATGATGACCCTTATCTTGACCTTGACCCTAAACTAATCAAAAAATGTGTGGCCCATAGAGTTTTGATCCTGTTTGCATGTAGTAGCATGGCTGTCATGTTTGGCATATCCATAGTGCATTCTGGATGATGTAGTCTCCTGTTCCTCCCGGGTGTCAGTGGTGACAGCCACGTCGGTGCGCAAGTACACTGTGGTATCAGCGGATGGCAGCTTGGAGACCTTCTCCTTCCTTCTGCATCAGAATGTGACGTATAGGCACTGTCCGCATGGCCCGCCAGCCAGCCCTGACACCCAGCAGCTGAGCGTGGAGCGTGTCACCGTCATGTACGAGACAGAGGAGCAGAGCCTCAGATATGCTTCTGCTAACACCATAGGGCCTGTCAGAGGTGAGATCTCTGTATAGAGATGTGTCTGTACTGGAGGGGAACTGATCTCTGTGTGGGGATGTCAGTGCTGGAGCGCAGCTAAGCTGCCTGCTTGGAGATGTGTGTGTGCTATAGAGCTGAGCAGTTTCTGTGAGGGCTTGTCTGTACTGTATGGGAGCTGAGCGCTTTGTATGGAGATTCGTCTGTACTGTAAAGGAGCCTAGCTCCATCCCTGAGGGCTTGTCTGTACTGTACAGAAGCTGAGTGCTTTGTATGGAGATGTGTATTTACGGTAGAAAAGGTGAGCTCCTTCTGTGAGGGCTTGTCTGTACTGTATGGGAGCTGAGTGCTTTGTATGGAGATTTGTCTGTACTGTAGAGGAGCCTAGCTCCATCCCTGAGGGCTTGTCTGTACTGTACAGAAGCTGAGTGCTTTGTATGGAGATGTGTATTTACAGTAGAGAAGCTGAGCTTTTTCTGTGAGGGCTTGTCTTTGCTGCATGGGAGCTGAGCACTTTTTATGGAGATTTGTCTGTGCTGTAAAGAAGCGGAGTTGTGTCTGTAACATAGCTCTGAACTATGACCCTTCTCCCCTGGTGAACCTAGCAGAGCCTTCTTCAGTGAATCCCTGCTATGATGGCACCCACGACTGCCACATTACTGCCCTATGCCTGCCTGGTGAAGGTTCCATGTTCCACTGCCAGTGTGCTCTGGGATACTGGGGCAATGGCCGCAGCTGTCATGGTAAGAGACTGGGTACAGCAATGGTGAAGTTTGTGCTACGGTACAGTGCAGTATGCTACAGAAATGGAAAAAGGCCATATGAAATGGGGTACATGACTACATGTATATGTTCATGTGAAGATATTTATTGCATAAATAATGATGCAGTACATTAGAATCTCATAATATATTATTAATCAAATTGCAAATATTAATATAATACGTTATATAAAAGTATAACTTCATTTCCAGTACAGTTTACATTACATTACAGGCATTTAGCAGACGCTCTTATCCAGAGTGACCTACACAACTTTTTCTCATTTTATTTTGTAATTCTTACCAAATATCAAGTTTTTAATGCTATTAAGTATTGACCATACTAGTATTTATTTGGTAATACTTTAAATAACATAATATGGAAGAACACCAATTGAATTGCTATCTAGGGAAAAATAATCAATGTCACATTAATATAACTCTCAGTTGCCATCCTTTCTTTTTCAAGAACCTTTTTCTCTTCTTTTTGCCGTTCCTACCTGTCCCCCTTTCTTCACTCTTCTCCAATCCCTCTCAGATGTTGATGAGTGTACCGAAGGCCTCAGTACCTGTGGTTTTCTCTCTCAGTGTGTGAATGTTCCAGGCAGCTATCACTGCCTGTGTCACAGTGGCTACCAGACGGACTTAGATGGATGGACCTGCGTAGGTGAGCTCCACCTGGGGGGACACAAGGGCTGCATGGTATTGTGTGCCACAGTCTGTAAGGTGGCTGACTCTCAAGCCATGTACGAGTCCCCTGCCATGGTTGGGGCTTGGTCAGATCCCCAGCAATAGCATCTTCTGAGATGGGATTCCATCACCATCTGTTACCCTCTGTGCTTTCTCCCTTTCTGAATAAAGCCAAAATACAAAATGAGGGCAGTCTGTCTGCTAAAAACACTCTAAATCAAAGATGCTAAAGATGTTTGCAATTATATTTTGAAAGGACAACACATGAAGCTAGCCGAGGAGCATTTGATTTAAAATGAGCAAACAGCCTTCATTCATCTATGTAGATGTGCAGTTCTTTAATGCTGGGGTTTGAAAAGATAGGGCCATCAATGGAGTGCAGCACTGTATGAGGTAAATATCGTAGACCATGGATGCACACTGATAGCTGTGGTTAGTGCAATCATCCCTGGCTAAAAATATTTGGAAACGAATGATCAGCACTGATGAGAGCAATTTTCTAATTTTACTTTATTTGAAACAGCATTCTTTAAAAAATGAAATACCACTGAAGGGATATAGTCTAAACATTTCCCGGGTTTCCCAGTTATTGATACAAATATTGATATCTGGTTAACAGTGTAGTGTGAGTGGCCTTTTTGGCACAGATATGGAATGTCTAATGGGTGTTGGTGACTGTGAGGTTCTCTTAATGTGACAGATATTGATGAGTGCCTGTCCCAGCTGTGCCATCCCCACGCCTCCTGCACCAACTTCCCAGGCTCCTTCCAGTGCCGATGCTGGCTCGGGTTCCAGGGAGATGGGTTCCAGTGTCTGCCCCCTAGTGGTAAGCACCATACTGCAGCAAGGCTTTGCAATCCATGCTAATGCAGTCTCTTGTCATATCTATGATTCGCTGGCAATGCGGAGTTGGTGTGTTTTCTGTTAGACCTGTAAGTAACATTACCTCTTGCTATCCAGCTATCTATGTTAGGTTGCTAAATGGCTGAATTCAGGTACATGGTGTAAGTGACCGGAGTTGAAGAGGGAGAAGGAGTCTTCTTTGAGTATAAACAAAGCACCTCAGCAAGGCTAAAAAATCCTTCATGGTATAGTTTGATTTAATGAGTAAATCTAGGCTTAAACCTATAATAACTACAGTAGCTGACTTTATCAGTCCAAAGATGGAGGAATTAACCAAATACACATGTTAAAATGCAGTTGAGACCAGTAGCTGCAAGCTCTAGTCAGATTTTTTTCTGTTTGTGAATTTACTGGACATGGGTTGAGAGTAATCCATTTAAATTTTAAATATTCCATTTACAGGAATATTTAAACATGCTGATTAAAAAGCAGGGATCTTGACAGCCAATTAGAAAGCCAGCTAGCTAGATAGCTATCTTTGTAGGTTGTGTTTAATAACCAAAATGCATTAAGTAAATCAACTAAACAACAGTCAGAGCTACTTTATACATATGCATGAGGAAGGACTGTGTACCACAGTATTTGTGTCACATAAAATTATTTTTCAAAGAACTGTCTTATTGTCACATATGCATTTTCATCTAAAGAATGTATATTGGTCAGCAAGATGTTCACCAAAATATTCATAAGTTATTTTTTTAAATAACTTGTTTAGTCTAAAACAAAATAGCTATGATACAGTCTGTGATACAGTATGGATATATCCCAATGGTACTTCCTTTACATAAATGTTGTAGTTCAGATGGACTAAAAATCCTGCGCATTGTTCCACAGTGCACTCTCAGCACCCTTTGACCCAATGCGAGCAGCACAGAGACACTCTGCTAGAGAGTCTGGGGCCTTGGGGAGCACGGTCTGTCATGCAGGGGGCGTTTGTGCCCCAGTGTGATGAGGACGGTGGGTACAGACCCCTGCAGTGCCATGGCTCTACAGGACACTGCTGGTGTGTGGACAGCAGGGGCCAGGAGCAAGCTGGGACCAGGACATTCCCAGGTACCCCACCCTCCAACTGCAACCAACCAGGTAAAATCACCTGAATTCCTGCCCAAAAACTTTATCCAGCAGGTAGAAACACCCGAAACAGCACTCACCCAATCACTGGCCCAGGCATGGAGATTCCGCTGAGAAGTCCAATGGAAGTCACAAATACATTCCTATGTCCTTTTGGAACCATTCCTTTTAAATGTTGTATAGGCTCAGAGATGTGTAGATCTTTATTTGTACAGAGCAAGCAGGGCCAAGTCTATATTTGAGATAATTGTCCAGTCGGAGAGAGCAGGGCTATAATCAGTAGTTCAAAAACCCTCACTTACGAAATTCTACAATAACAGAGCAAGGACAATGTTACGACCACATACATCAAAAAGATCTACAGACATTCTCACGGCATAAACAGAATGCTGTTAGCAGACTAGTCCAGTAGAGAGCCAGTTCCCCCCTGTCCTCTCTAGTGCCTGATTAGAATGAATGTTACACTACTAATCCTATAAGCTTGAATTGAATGAATTTCATGTCAACTTGTTTAATCATTGCCTGAGAAAAACACTGGAGAGACAAACTCAGGGACTCACAGGGTTCAAGATGTATATTGTTGTTATATTACAACAATGTGTGTTGTTCCCATTTTTAAAAAATAATTACAGAGGAAGGTTGGTAACACTACTTGAACCTTTCAACATAATGCTGAGAATATACTGTCATACACATGACGTAACAAATGACGTAACGTCACAAAATGGCATGGCAGATTATGTAAATTAATATCAAATTACATAAAACTGTCCTAGTTTTATATGTAAATGTTATGACAGATGTTACTGTCATACTGTTTACTGATAAAAGTGATGACAGTTTTATGTAATTTGATGTAAACTGACATCATATGTTATGACATCTTCTGATATGTGTATGACAGTGTTATGTCAGCCTTATGTTGAAAGTGAAGTGTTACAAAAAGTGTTACAGGGTGTCAGATTTATGATGATACACACCCTCTAGCCCCATCCATACCACGCCCTGAGACAGTATGCGAGCGCTGGAGGTATACCCTATTGGATCACTATGGAGGCCAGCCAGTCTCCAAGGACTACATACCCCAGTGTGATGCCGTGGGCCAGTTTAAACCTGTGCAGTGCTATGGAGACAGCACCTACTGCTGGTGTGTGGACCGCGATGGGAGGGAGGTGATTGGAACGCGCTCGCATGATGCCGTGAAGCCTGCCTGTAAGTCCGTCCCTAGGTGCATCAGTGCCTATCAAAATCATAAAATAAAATAAAAAATGAAAATGAAAAAAGAAACACAACAAACATATAGCTCTTGTCTGTGACTGTCAGGCATTCCGACTGTGGCTCCTCCCACAATACAGCTGCCATCTCGGCCCAATGTTGCACCGCCCTTTTCAGGCCCCATGCTCCTATATGCTCAGGGGCAGCAGATTGGGGCATTGCCTCTGAATGGGGCTCACATGGACAAGGAGAAAGCCTCAATCCTACAAACACTGCAGGTAACAGTGTGAATAAAACGTATCAACAGCAACATGTTCATGGCCCAGTGCTGTTCATAATTTCACGCTCAGTCGCTGTGCTGAACACACAGGGATCCATTGTTGTTGGGATTGACTACGACTGTCGGGAGAAGGTGGTGTACTGGACAGACCTTGGCACCCAAACAATCAGCAGAGCAAGACTTGACCCATGGGGGGAACCTGAGACCGTTGTCAGCTCAGGTACACAAATACAACACACGACATGGGTAATCCACTGTGTGTAACCTCCCGCACCATTTTATGCCCGATTCAACCAGATTTTATTTAGCAATATAATTGAGTGACATGAAACATACTCGTTTTGACTAAGGACATCTGCCAGGCATATAAATACTGCAATGTATTTTACAGGGTTGACTAGTCCTGAGGGCCTAGCTGTAGACACGTTACACAGGACACTTTTCTGGGTAGACAGTGGGACGGACAGAATCGAAACATCTGGTCTGGATGGCAGTGCCCGAAGAGTTCTTTTCAACACTGATCTGCTGAACCCACGAGCCATTGCTGTGGACTCTTCCAGTGGGTATGTCTTTTCTCTAGATTAAAGCTCACCTTTCGATCTTTACTCGCATTTAGCAACATACACTGCAATCTCAAGTGCAAAAATCAGGGATTGAAGTGCAGTAATTCCCTAAAGGAGGAAAGAGTAGTCCCAAGAGAGAGAAAGCAAATGTAAGTGCATACTCAATTGACAACGAACAAACGACAAATCTACCTGAAGGTTCTAAAAGCGGTCACACGGGGGAAGACATGGCAGGGATTTAGAGCATCTCATTCTTTGCAAGACTGAGCTTTATGTGGTAATTTTCCATCCAGCTCAAGATGTCATTCAGGCAGGATGAGATGATTGCTGAAAGAAAGAAAGAGATGCAAGTCACTGACACAGAACATAGGATTTCTGGAAAAAACTAAAACCAGCCCAAAACACTACAGTGCCTACATTTGAAGGCAAAACTATAGGGCAGTAATGCATGGTTGAAGCCAAAGGCAGATTTAATCACTTGTGGACAATAAAATGTTCTTCAAATCTAATCTGACAGTTGTTCTTATTATAAGCAAAATTCCATAGATAAAGATTCTCCCATTGGTGACTGTGAGCTTGTGTCCCATTCTGCAGAACCCTGTACTGGACAGACTGGAACCGAGACTCTCCAAAAATAGAAAGTTCCAAAGTGGACGGCCACAACAGGAGGGTGCTGGTGCAAAATGGAATTAGGCTTCCCAATGCCTTGACCTTTGACCCCTCCATGAAACACCTGTGCTGGGCCGATGCAGGTTTAACACCTCCCTTGAAACCATAATCTGTGTGCTTTTTTGTTTTTACAAATTTGTAAGTTCATGTTCATATGTCGGCGGCATGGTAGTGTCTTTGGGGTGCAGCAAGAAGGTCCTTGGTTCAAATCCTGGCCGAGGCCTTTCTGTGTGGAGTTTGCATACTCTCCCTGTGTCTGTGTGGGTTTCCTCCAGGTACTCCAGTTTCCTCCCATAGTCCAAAGACATGCAGGTTAAGTTCATTGGAGAGTCTGAATTGCCCCTAGGTATGAGTGTGTGAGTGAATGGTGTGCATACCCTGAGATGGACTGGCAAACTGTCCTAGGTATATTCCTACCTTTTGCCCAATGAATGCTAGGATAGGCTCCAGCACCTCTCGTGGCCAGGAATGAGCGGGTATAGAAAATGGATGGATGTTCATATATCGTAGATAGTGCATTCTTTAATCATCAATAATGTGTTAATGATCTTATCTCGTATCTATATGCAAGTTAAATGTACCAAACCTTGCCCAGCATGAAAGCACCTAATTGTGCACCAGTGACGTCGGATAGCTAATCAGGTGCCTGTTGAGCTGCACATGAAGTGCCATGCTCCCACTTATCTCTGTGCAAGCCTGACTTGTCAACGGCAACGGGAAAAAAAGTGGCAACATTACATGCTCTGCAGGAGAACACATGCTTGTCTTTGGCCCCCCCAAATTAAAGGCTATTAATGAGTGTTGCAGCATGTGCACGCCTTGGGAATCCACAACTGGGAGACCAGGGGAGGAAAAATTGCATTAAAAAATACATTGGAATCAGGCACCATAATAACTGGGTTCCCCAATGACGATCAGGCACCAAACGGCTCGAGTGCATATTCCCCGATGGGACAGGGAGACGTGAGATCCAGAAAGGTCTGAGCTACCCCTTCAGCCTGGTGTCCCATGACAACTATTTCTTCTATTCAGACTGGACAAGGTGATAAATCCTGATTCTCTTACTTTGATCTTCAGCAATTATCCTATTGTGTTAGTTCCTTATTTCATTCTTTCTGTTTCTACCTTCACTCCATGGACATTTTTGCATTACTTCCCACATCATTCCTTACTCAGACTCAGATTTATTAATGTGCCTTTGTTTATTCTTTTTTGTTTGTTCTATTCATATGTACGTGAAATAAAAACTGTGAGAAGTCACACCTATCATAGCTGTCAAACGTATCATCCACATTCATTCTTTATTCAAATCTCAGTATCAATGTAACCTCAGTTAAGGTTCATTTGTAGATTTTATCTGTCGAGGCTCTCACAAGCTGAAGAGCTACTTGCTTCAGTGTGACTGCAGTTGATCACAGTTATTTTTATAGAGAGGCAGTCTTGGTCCTGAGTGAGGATGGCCATTGGGTTACAGATGAGTACCTGCCTGATCAGAAGTCTCACCTGTATGGAATCACCATAACCTCTCCCATCTGCTCTTCAGGTAAGTACAACTTTCATCCCTCCATAGGTGACCAGTAATAGTCAACAGAGACAAACAAAAAGCAGTTTCACACTGACTATACTGTAGTTATAGACAGTCCAGTGATACACTGTGGTTACACATTCTCCACAAAAAAACACATGCTGTCAACCTCGAGGCATGCATACACTGTAGCTGAAAACCTTCCACCAATACACACATGCTGTACTTGCATGCAGTGCTGGTTCTAAAAGACACTGATTTCAGCTGTATTATAGTCAGAGTGTAACCATAAAATCCTTAATAATCCTTTTTTAATTTAAATCTTTACAGGTTTCTGATACACTATCACCATATGCAGCCATGCTATTTTTGGATGACAGTAATGGTGGGAAGTTTGCTCTATGCTGTGATTTGTGTGAGTCTTTGGGAATCATACGCTGCAAAGACAGGACACCACAATCATTGCTACCGCAGTTCCACACCTCACATCTCAACCAAATTCAAATAAAATGCTTTTTGTAAACAGTGTTCAGTAAAGATTTACAGCTCTTTTTTGTGTAAGAAGGAAATAAAAGCACGGTGATTTGTACCAGATAAATATATTTTTTGACTTGTATACTTAAATATGAGTTACATAGATCAAATTAAATTGAAGATTTCCAGAAATGATTCTTGTACATATGACTGCTTTCTTGCAGACCAACAACCAGATGCTACTTCTTCTTGAGCACTGTTGACATTTCTCTTCTGTTACTGCATTCCTGTCATTTACCAAAACCACACAAGCTTTTCCAAGATTAAATATAGGTCAATTTATACCCAAATTTAACCAACTTCTCAGCACACACACCAACACTATATACTCTACAACTCAAATGCTCTGTTCCTTTTTTCTTATTGGCAGAAAAACATACATTACATGGCCAAAGGTATGTGGACACCTGACATCCAACATCTTGTCCAAAATTATGGCCATTAATGTGGAGTTGGTCCACCCTCTGCTGCTATAACAGCCACCCCTCTTAGGAAGGCTTTATAATAGATGTTGGAGCATTGCTACGGGGATTTGCTTCCATTCAGCCAGATGAGCATTAGTGAGATCAGGCACTGATTTGGCAATTAGGCCTTCCAATTGATCCCAAAGGTGTTGGATGAGGCTGAGGTCAGGGCTCTGTGCAGGCCAGGCAAATCTTTCCACACCGTTCTTCACAAAACCATTATGATATGAACCTCACTGAGTGCCCGGGGTCATTGTCATACTCAATCAGGAAAGGGCCTTCCCCAAACTGTTGTGGAAGCACAGAATTATCTAGAATGTGATTGTAAAGCTGTAGAATTAAGATTTGCCTTCACTAAAACTAATGGACATAGCCCTAAACATGGAAAACAGGCCCAGACCAAGGGGGGTCCAGATACTTTTGGTCATATAGTGTATCACCAGAGGATCTTGATTGAATTAAAAAGTGGAAGATAGTTAAATGACTGAATAATTGATTCATACTTGGTAAAAATCCCTGATTCATTAAAAAAATATGCTCTTCTCTTTTCAAAAGCATTTGATTTTAGAATATTTTGGCATCATTCGGCACAGTTGTGAACTTATCTCTAAATTATGTCTCCCACAACTGCCCACATTTTCACAAAGGCAGAACAGATCAGTTAGCAAGGATGTAGCAAAATGGCCCTATGTCTGTTTTAGTATACTGAACAAAAATATAAACGCAACACTTTTATTTTTGCGGCCATTTTTAATGTGTTTAAATAATACCTCAAGATTTGTGCACAAAGATCTTATTTCTCTCAAATTTTGCCCACAAATTTGTTTATGTCACTGTTAGCTAGAATTTCTCTTTTGTCAAAATAATCCATCTCCTGCACAGGTGTGGCATATCAAGATGCTGATTAAAAGCCATGATCACTACACAGGTGTCCCTTATGATGGGGTCAATAAAAGGCCGCCCTAAAATGTTGAGTTTTATTGTTGTTCAACACCATGTGACAGATGCCTCCAGAGTTAAGAGATCATGCAATTGGCATGCTGATTGCAGGAATGTCCTGTAGAGCTGTTTTCAGAGTAATGGGTTTTCATTTCTCCACCATAAGCCGCCTCCAGCGTCGTTTCTGAGATTTTGGAAGTTCGTCCAAACAGGCCTCAAAATCGCAGACCACGTGTAACCACGCCAGCCCAGGACAGCCACATCTGACGACTTCACCTGCGGGATCGTCTGAGGCTAGCCACACGGACAGCTGATGAAACAGTTGGTTTACACAACTGTAGAATTTCTGCACAAACTGTCAGAAATCACCTCATCTACATGCGGTGAGGGAAGCTCATCTACATGCTCGACGTCCTCACCGGGATCTTGATTTGTCTGCAGTTCGGCATCGCAATCGATGTGAGTGGGCAAAAGCTCACCTTCGATGGCCACTGGCATGCTGGAGAACGGTCCTCTTCACTGATGAATCATGGTTTCAGCTGCACAGGGCAGATGGCAGGCGGCGTGTATGGCGTCGGGTGGGTGAGCGGTTTGCTGATGTCAACGTTGTGAACAGAGTGGTCCATGGTGGTGGGGTGTTGGTATGGGCAGGCATATCCTATGGGCAGAGAACTCAAGTGCATTTTATCCATGGCAATTTGAATGCAGAGATATCGTGATGAGAACCTGAGGCCCATTGCTGTGCCATTCATCCGCCATCACCTCATGTTTCAGCATGACAATGCACGGCCCCATGTTGCAAGGATCTGTACACAATTCCTCAAAGCTGAAAATGTCCCAGTTCTTCCATGGCCTGCATACTCACCAGACATGTCACCCATTGAGCATGTTTGGAACGCTCTGGACCGGCGCGTATGACAGCGTGTTCCAGGTCCCACCAACATCCAACAACTTCGTACAGCTATTGAAGAGGAGTGGGACAATATTCCACAGGCTACAATCAACAATTAGATCAATTGAATGTGAAGGAGATGTGTTGCATTGCATGAGGCAAATGGTGGTCACACAAGATACTGATAGGTATTCTGTTCATTTCATGGTACTTCTTTTTTGGGGAATCTGTGACTAACAAATGCATATCTGTATCCCCAATCACATGAAATCAATAGATAAGTGCTTAATATGAATCTATTTCAGTTGACTGATTTACGTTTATTACCTTTGATCTCAATAAAATCTTCTAAATTGATAAGTGTTGCATTTATATTTTTGTTCAATGTATATTTCATAGCCTAGGCTTATATATTTCATTTTCATATGGTGTTCATCTTATATGGTGAGATTGTAACATATTGATACGGGCTGTAACCTAATGGCTTAACATTTTTACGCTGATGAATCACCTTATGAACCTGTTCCCAAACTGAGTGTTGAACAAGCTACTAACTAATTCAGGGATATAAGTAAACAACATAATGCGATCTGAATGCAATTTCAATCATGCAATTTCCAATATTTAATCAATCTTATCCAATCCAGATATTTTTAATATAGGCTATGTTAAAATACGTTCGCATATACAACTCTTGCAAACCATTTGGAAAATAATCTTTTGAAAACAACAACTCTGCTAATGTGTGGGTAACCTTATGGCGCAAAAATGGCTGCAGTGCATCACCCAGGTGCTACACATTGAGTGAGGCGAGTTTCCCTTCACAGCTGTTAAAAAAAGCACTTTGAGTGTTTGGATAAGCACTATATAAATTAAATGTTTAATTCATTCATTAAAATACTAGGTTATTTGTTATTTAGCTAGAACATTACACAGAAAAGGCTTGAAAATATCCAGTTGTGTAGATCATAGGTAAAACAGCAAAGTATAAGGTTCTAAACGCATCAACATATTACATGGCCTACATATACTTTTTAAAGAAAAGAAAAGGTACTATTATTTGGGTTAGGAAGCAATTAAAAATTTTTGTAGACATAGACAGATAACAAATTATAATACCTTTAACTATCTTGCTCATTTTATCATTAAGCAATGGGTTTGGCCTAATCATGCCTGACGTCATGTTTATCACAAACGCCCGTTTAATCTCAAGATCTATGGCTTTATCAAAAGTAGATGCACTAAAGAGATCGCAATTTGTCGCCAGTATGCTATTTGCATTCCCTTTTCTTTGTGTTTAATCTTAAATAGTCGTTTTTACATAATTTGCCTGCGTTTGTAGGGCATTTATTTTGATACATTCTGGGTCAACTCTTCTTCTTCTTCTCAGGTTTTTAATGGCGGTTAGCAAACTAGTGCTTTACCGCCGCCTACTGTATGTATTGTCTTCTAATTTTAGTTTTCAACAACAACCCAACCCTCCCATACCTGAACCATGATTCTTTATTATTTCCCTATATTTCTGGCGTCTGACTCCCTCCAAACCCTTTTGCCAAAATCCCCTGTATTTCATCCCCCTTCACATCCATTATACCCAAAATCTCTTTTGCGGTGTCCACCACCATCCTGATCCTCTCTGATTTTATCTCTATCTCACTAGCACAGTTTATCACCATCGCAATAAATGCCAAGAACCTTCTTCTAGCCATATGCATGATTTCTCTGTCATATCTCACTTGATCTTTTCCCTCTGTTTCAGTTCTATTCTGTTCTTTCCTCACAGTTCCTGGTTCTGCCCTCACTCTCCTTGTTGCTTCTGCATATGTTATTTTATTCTGCACTCGTGTTCTTTCCACCTCACTTTCCCTCTTCCTTCTTTCACCTTGCTTTGCTCCCACTTCATGATTTCCCCCACAGTGCAAACATATTGCCTGGTCTTTAGACACCATGCAGTCCTGATCTACACCTTCTACACCTGTGATCCCTTCTACACACTGCTGTCAGGTGTCCATAGTCCTGACACCAATAACACCTCAGTGGAGCCCTCTCATATTCTCTCACCCTGTAACAAACATAATCCAAATATATCCTCTCTGCTAGTTCTCCCTCAAATTCCAGCAGTACTGAACCACTTTCCTGTTAATTACCCTCCCTATAGCTTATCATTCGCCTTGCCCCGAAAACTCCCTCCACCTCCAGGAAACAATCAACATCCAACATTTTAAGTGCTTTATCCCTCAGTTTCTTCGACTGACACTCCACAATTATAATCCCCCCCGGTTACCCTCACTGCTCTAACTTCCCCAATCTTCTTCTTCACAAGTCTCCCTATTTCATGGACGTCGTTAAAAACGCCATTTGCTTTCCATCCAGACCAGGGCTTCACATCCACCTTCATTCCAACTACATATTTCTCATCCTTATATTTGTTTTCAATTCCTTTTCTTATTTCCTCCTTCCACCACTTCGCACTATATTTCGAATCTCGCACTCTCGTATCAAGCCTTCCTACTACTCCCAGAGCTCTACCCACTCCTTCTTCTTCTTCTTTGGTATTAATGGCGGTTGGCAAACTAAAATTAGTGCATTACCGCCACCTACTGTATGCATTGCTATCTGGTTTGGTTCTCTCAAAAAAGAAATAAAACAACAGCCCAACCCTCCTATATCTGACTCGTGATTCTTTACTATTTCCCTATATCCCTGGCGTTGACTCCCTCCAAACCATTTGTCATCCTGATCTTCTCTGATTTTGTCTCTATCTCTCTAGTTGATATCAATAGCCTAATTGATTTTATGATATCAGAAATGGGCATTTTAACAAGGTGAAATTCCAGCTCCCATTGAAATGAATGAGAAAAACGTTTGAAATCTCTCGTGTTAAAATATAATTTTCGATATCAAGAATTGGCATTTTAACTAGTTAAAATTTAATTTTCGATATCAATAATATGCATTTTAACTAGTTAAAATCGAATTTCTGATGTCAGAAATAGACTACACATTATAACTAGTTACAGTTGAATTTCTGATATCAAGAATTTGCATTCTAACTAGTTATTGAATTTGTGATGTCCTCTCAATTAAAGCTAAAACGGCTTGTCATACACTGGCAGACAAGCTGCAAAGTACAAAACTCGCTTGCCGCCGATCCTGTGCTTCTGGGACAACTGCAGCTTCACACTGCTCATAAGGAAGTGAGTCAAATCACATGACTGACAGACGAGCTCATATGACCACAGCGAACTTCAAGCTGCGAAGTCAAACCATTGGACATGTAGAGATTGTGCCGTGAGGGCGACTACAATGATTACTTTATTCTCTAGAATTGCATGGGTATTATCGTATGTCTGGTGTTGTTACAGCGAGAGCTATGTATTGGACGATAAAATTGGGTTGGGAAGACAATTCGACGGCATCGGTGGGCTAAGCGGCGGTGGGGTGAGTACAGCTATCTATTTGTATGGTTAACCTACTTCCTTGTTCATTTTGCTGTGTTCCGTGTAAACCTATACGCTTATACAAAATTATGCTAATTTCATATTTTCCTTTTAGGCAACTTCTCGACTTCTTGTAAATTACGCAGAGCCGTATAGAAGCCAAATATTGGACTACCTATTCAAGGTATGATTGGTTGTATAGCCTATCTCTGGCCAGCTACGTTTAGCCTCATATCGAGATGGACGTTGTGTAGAAGTAACTCACAATTGCTGAGAACATTATTCACGTATCTTAAGTATGCATCCTTGTTAAGGTGTGTCAGCTGAGAGCTTGACATTTACAAACTTTGAATTGCTCAGTAAACACCGGGTGCGATATATTGTGTTAATTATTTTCACAATTATATTACAGACCTGAAAGTATAATACAAAACGTAGGCTACATTTTAAAAAACGTTGCAGTTTTGTAGTTTTGGAATTAGGATTTAACTTCCCACCTCGATGCATGTAGAAACAGTCCTTCGTGTTGATCACACCTCATGTGTAGTGATCACAGTTTTGGTGCTTTTTTTTTTTTTCCCCCAATAATTTTCAGCCGAACTTTGGAGCATCGTTACAAATTCTGAAGGTGGAAATTGGAGGTGATGCACAGACAACAGGTAAATGACTGACGTTGTCCTAAAATTTCTCCTTACCGTGAAGAGTGCAGGACTTATTTAGATTAAATTGTGGATAGATGTGACGGAAAAGTAAATCTATCTCTGTTTGCGTTGCAGCACTTTCGACACAAGCAATATCATAATCGCTGTCCTAAAATTTCTCCTTACAGTGAAGAGTGCCTGGTCCACAAGCGTAGCCACAGCGACACAATTATAGGCCTATAGAGAAATGCCACTTTGGCTTTCGCCGCCATTAGTTAAACCTGGCATGTATAAAACACTTGTCAATCACCCACTCAGTCAGTTTATAATGCCATCGTAGCACAGACCACCCCTTGCCCAAAAAAAAGAGAGAGAGAAACTTGAAACTACACATGCACTTTAAATGTAGACCCACTAGTCTGACTTCGTTTTTTAGTTAATAAAACTCAAAAGTAACTGAAGCATTCTCGGATTGGTATCGGCAATGCCAGCTGGTGGAGAGAGCTCAAACACCTGGGTTGAGTTTACTAATCACCCCAGGTGCTTAAAGGTGTGTTTCTCTCCACAGTTCGGGGCCGAGACAGGGAGTGCATTTCTGATTTTCCTTTTATTTTGGATTGTTTTTCATGCGCACTAAAAGACTAAGAAGCTGGTGGAAACCGGGCCAGCTACAAGCGGCGCACTGGAAAGTGGTCGCTCTGTTTTACTTTCTTTTGTCATTCTTATTTTAGTTTGTTGTTTTCGCCCGGAGCCTGTGAGGGTAAATTTCACATCGTGTTTGCTTGGGTGTGCGCTCTCTCATGCGGCAACCAACAGTATTCCCCAGAACTGCTGCATCTTCCCCCCAAGACAGGACAGTAACTTCAACATCCAGTGAGCACTAGTGGCGTACTACTAGTTCCAGTATTTTTGTGTCATTTCTGCAGCCTACCTGACTACACTTGATGTATTAAAAGTTGAATTTTCCTGATGTGTGTAATAGTTAAATAGTGAACCAAGTACACTTTCTTATTTTAAGAAAGTATGCTATATTAGTGTGCTTATAATACTTTGTAGAGTCCACCTTGTAAAAGTTCCCTTCAGCCTAAAACTGTTTATTCCACTAGTAGGCCTACTATATGATAATGAAAGACATCTTGGCACCACTTCATCATAGAATTCAGGGGAGAATCTGTAGTTGGTACAGAAGAACTTAAGTGAGCTACAGCCATGTTTTTGAGTTAATGAAACTGCACAGGCGAAGATGCATGATAGGACAACACCTTATTCCTGAATTCCCCTCCTCAGTCAGTGAGAACTTGTTGAGGAGCCTGATCCGATAGAAAAATTCCACAATGCATTATGGCACATCCTCAGCTTGCGTAGATTAGTGGATATGCCTTTACCCTCTTTTTGTAGTCGATCATGAAGCATATGTACAGTACATATGGCCTCTAGGAGTTGCTGTCAGTTTCCCCACAAGATCCATCCCAACCAGTACAAATGGTTCAGACACCTTAGCAGTTCCAAAAGATTTAGGTGTGGACAATGAAATATTGGTAACTTCATATACAAAGTGACTTGAATACATGAAGCTTACTTGAACTGGGATGTATTTTTGTGTATGGTGTTGTTCTGGCACCGAGGGGAGATGAGGAACAAAGCGCTGTCCTATTATGTATTTTCAGTGGTTTCTCAATACAAAAACACCTTTGCCTGTGCTGTTGGATTCATTAACCCACAAACATGGCTGAGGCTTACTTCAGTATTTCTTAAGCACTAACTAAGGATTCTCCCCTGAATTTTTCACATGTAGTCTACAGTTTCTTTTCTTTTTCCTTTTCTTGTAAGGGAGTGTCGCGCTATATGGCCTTTTTTCAAAGGTGGCATTTCTCGATATAATTGTGCCAACGTGGTAACGCATGTCTACGCCTGCGGGTCAGTCACTCATACTCTAAGGTCAGTCTTCACGATTAAAGGAAGTTTTAGGACCGCGCTTACAATATTGCTGTGGAAAGTGCTGCGACGGAAACACCGGTAGATTTACCTCCTAGTCACATCTGTCCAGAATGTAAATAAACAAGTCAGGTATTCTTCACCGTAAGAAGACATTTTACAACAACGTCACTTCAGCGGTAATGATTTCGATATATTTTCTTAATTAATCTGATGTTGCATAACACTGAACAAACATAACGCAGGTTTACTAAATTCGGTTATTTTTGCCAGATGGTACAGAACCTTCTCATATGCACTACGAGAATGATGAGAACTACTTCCGCGGCTACGAATGGTGGCTCATGAAAGAAGCCAAGCAAAGGAACCCGAACATCACACTTATTGGTGAGATAGACATGCATCCACTAAAATAAATGAATAGCTTATAAAGTTTCCTATTAAGGGAAGTACTGCTGTGTTGCAAAAAACCACATTTATTTCATACACGCTTTAAAGTAATAAACCACCTGTGTTGCTTTAAGGTTTGCCCTGGGCTTTTCCTGGTTGGGTTGGACATGGGAAGAACTGGCCATATGATTTCCCAGATATCACAGTCTATTATGTTGTATCTTGGATCATTGGGGCTAAACAGTACCATGACCTGGACATCGATTATATTGGGGTATTGGTTCCATTTTAAATGCCTATCATTTGGTGCTTAAATTAATTTATCATGCAAATTGAAGTTTATTATGTCATTTTTTGCCCGAATGGCATAAATTGATGGTGAGCAACTATTCTTTTCCCCTTTATAGATATGGAATGAAAGGAAATTTGACAGCACATACATAAAGGTAATGACTGTTTGTCTTGCTTGTAATTTTAAATATAAATTAATAGCCTGAAATGTAGTGTTTCAGAATTTCATTTGTGCAGAATATCATCTACATTCACAAATGAAAAGGTAAGTTCTGTGCTGAAATCTATTGCCAAACCAAAAATATCTAATGAAAATCGTTAACTTTTATTTGACACTGCATTGAAAGAGCTATAAATGACAAAAAAAATAAATTAATAAAAAATCAAGCAGCTGCCAACATTTAGTTTCAAGTGTTTTATCCAATTTCCACATAAAGAAGTCTTGCCCTTTTGTTAGGCATTTTTTAGCATAGGATATGTTATCCGAAGTAAGAAATCCTAATAATCGCTGTCAGCGTAAAAGCACTAACTTTAATTTAAATCTCTGAAGATTTTGTGGAACCCCCCCCCCCCCCTTCACTGGTGGTGCTCTACATTATATTTGCTGTCTGTTGATAAGGTCCTTCGAGGCGCGTTGGATAAAGTTGGTTTAACCGATGTTGGCATCATCGCAGCAGATGGTGACTGGAGCATCTCCAGTGCCATGGCCCTAGATCCTTATCTCAATGATGCTGTTGAAGTGATAGGGTAAGTAAAGGAGTGTAGGGATTTTACAGACACTAAGCAGAAGTGAGAGGCCAGGACTTACCTGCTGCTGTGACACTTTGTTTCCCCATGGTGCAATGTTTAACCGTTATCCCTTACTAACCGTAACCTACTAACATTTGTTGCAAACAAATTCAAAACAGAATGATTCAGACGGATAAATCTATTACAGCTATATTTGTATCACGGCTGCGACAAGCTGCTATTCTCCTAGCAGAGGAATGCTAACTTTATTTTATTTTTTGTTTTAACCCAGATTTTGCTAATTAGGATGCAGGCCTGATCCTTGCTAGCATTTCAATTCAAATTTAGTTTTTCTGTGATTAGACTCCTGACACTAAATGTTGGTGGCTGTTTTTTTTTCTGGGTTTTCATTACAATACACTGAAGTGATATTTGTGGCAATGAGGAGGCACATATGCATGCATGTAACTGCATTGCATGTGTAACACTGTTTGAAATAATTATCACTGAGACATATCTTTGTCAACTGTCCTTTCTTTTTTCCTGCTATCAATGGGAAGCTCCTGCGATACACCTTGGATAAGAGTGGTTTGGAAAGGGTTAAAATCATAGCCAGCGATAACCTGTGGCAGCCCATATCCGTTTTCATCCTACTCGATCCAGAACTTCGAAATGCAGTTGAAGTTATTGGGTATGCTTTTTTGTGCCATCTGCCACTGTTGCTTTTAAGTGGGTGAATGATTTTTAATGGTTGCTGAAAGGAAGCTTCTCAGGGAGACTGTGGGGGAACAAAGTGTCCATGAAAGGCAGTGCAAAGCAGTATGTTTTGCTGAATGGGGTTTCACAGCTATCTTATGAAAAATTAGAGGAAATGCTATTCTGGGGAAACGGCTAGTGTGCTCTAAAATGTATGGAAATAGATTTGCTGCTTCTGCAGAAGAAACATATCAGCCCTTGATTAAACTTGACAGTGTGAGATGGAGAATGAAATTAAGGGGTCCTATTTGGGTGGTCATACTCTGTAAAGCTCTACACAGAATAACTGTTATGTGAAATGGTTGATATGAGGCAGGAAATCACCAAAATATCCAAATTATTGTATTGTCAGGGAATATGTGCTGAATTTTGCACAGTAGGATGCGCTCTGAGATGACCAGGGATGAAGCCTGACAGAAAGAAACCATTGCAGGAAGTGAAGAAGTATGACAGGAAGTGATGTTTTAAGATTACCTGTATTTAACGGTATTGCAGGGCACATTATCCAGGGACCAACACAGTGGCGGATGCATTGAAGACTGAGAAAAAGCTTTGGTCTTCGGAGGACTACAGCACTTACAATAATGACGTTGGTGGGGGCTGCTGGGCCCGCATTCTCAACCAGAACTATGTCAATGGCCGGATGACAGCGTATGGGTCCAGTTTCCTCTGAAAAAATTTACAGTTTTTAAAAGTTATAGGAAGAGCATACTGACAATCCTGTACTATATACCTTCAAAACTCCTTGAATGACCATTCCTAAGAAATTACAGGAATAGTATCAGTCACCTACAGTGCCATGAAACTGTTTGCCCCCTTCCTGATTTCCTCTCTTTTTGCATATTTGTCACACTGAAGAGTTTCTCGGATTTTTAGACAAAATGTAATATTAGACCAAGGGAACCTGAGTAAACACAAAGTTTAAAATTATAATGTCATTTATTTAATAAGTTATCAAACACCCATATCACCAATGTGAAAAAGTACAGTAATTGCCCCCTTAAACTTAAAACTGTTTTCACTACCTTTAGCAGCAATTACACTTCAGCTTCACCTCATGGACAGATATCCGGACATTCTCCTTAAGAATTTCCTGGTACTGAGCGGAATTTGTGGTTCTTTCAGTAATGGCAAGTTGTCCAAGCCCTGAGGTAGCGATGCATCTCCACATCATCACACTACCTGCACCATGTTTGTCTGTTGGTATGATGTCCTTACTGTGAAATGCTGTATTTGTTTTACACCAGCCATAATGGGACCCATGTTCCACTTTAGACTCATAGAATATTATCCAAAAAGGCTTGGGGATCATTCAGGTGCTTTTGTGTAAATGTGAGATGCATATTGATGTTTATCTTGGTTAGCAGTGGTTTCCGCCTTGCTACTCACCCATGAATCCCATTTTTGGCCGGTCTCTTATCGAGTAAGGAAAACTTACCTTAGCTGATGCTGGAGAGGTTTGCAGTTCTTTGGAAGTTCTTTTGTGACTTCCCGGATGAGTTGTCGCTGCACCCTTGGAGAAAATGGCATGCCAACCACTCCTGGAAAGATTCAGCACTGTTCCAAGTGTTGAAATAATGGCTCTCACTGGTTTGGTGGTTCATTTTCATAACTAAGGGGGCAATTACTTTTTCACATGGGGGGGGGGGGGGGTATGGATGTTCAATAGCATTTAATGAAAAAGTTAATTTAAAAAATGTATTTGTGTTTACTCTGTTTCCCTTTGTCTAATATATAATTTTGTCTAAAGATCTGAAACTGTTCAGTGTGAGAAATATGCAATAATAGAAGAATTCTAAGAAAGGGGCAAATACTTTTTCACGGCACTGTATAATATTTAAAAATCCATATTTTAATATCTCCCCACAGGTTAATATAATGTTGAAGTGAAAAATTGAAAAACCTGAAAAAACAGCTCTGCAAAGCAGCAGTCAGATTAAATGATATGTTCTTATTCAAAGAAAACTAGCACAGTACATTCAGGTTTATCCTTCACTGTGTATTTGTGTCTACTTTTTGTCTTGCTGTTAATGGACCATTTTTGTTTTGTGATTTAGCACCATATCCTGGAACCTGATTGCCAGTTACTATGAGCAACTTTCATTTGGAAGAAATGGGCTTATGACAGCTGAGGAACCCTGGAGTGGGAACTATGTGGTTGAATCTCCAATATGGATTGCTGGTATTAACCACGATTACAATTAATAATACCATTCTATGGGAAACCCCGAAAAGTGGCAAATATTAGTGCTGTATAGATGTGGTATGTCGTGGAACCCCGTAACTTGATGGATGGTAACTTGATACCATTCCAGTAACCTTCAGGAAGCACAAGGACTTTATATTTAGCTTTTAGGAAGATCAACTTTTGGAACTGTTTTCTTTAAAATTAACAGAAACTTAGATGTTATGTTGAGGATTAGAGGATGCGCTTATAAGTCATTTTCAGTCTTCCACACTTGTGTATTTGTCTCCTGAACCAAAGTTTGATGGCAACACTTAATTCAGGGAGGCTGAAAATGTCACATTGATTCCATGGCAGAAGTGATTCTATTGTGCGTTCATAGATTTATCTGCATTGATATGATGTCCTCACTAGACTGAAATCGGCAGGTGTCAAACTGGCTAGAAATTACACCAGGCTTTGCAATTGCTCAAATGAAAAGAAACCCTGGGTGTTCAAGGTCTGTTGTTTGTACCATGCTGCTTCAATTAGACTTTGTTGCTGTATTATTAGCACATACATGCCCCTTCAACATGGCTGGGCTTTGCATTGCGCTTTATGAATAAAGCTGTGAATTACAGGGCCACGATCAGGCCACAGCAGAAGGAATCTGCCCATAAGCATTTCCTTTAAACAGATTTGCTTCCTTACTGGGTCCCATAGGAGGACTGGGTGTTCTGAACATTGTGTGCTCTTCTCAGAGTATCCATACCAGATTAGGAAATGCTGAGAATGGTACAATATGGGTAGAACCAGCCTCATCTGACCCCTTCTGAACCACGCTGAACTCAGATCTCATGTCGAGGTGTTTTTTTTCCCCCTCAAAACTGCCATTGACATGCTAATGTGACAGTAAGTCTACAGTATAAAATACTGTAAAGAAGATGCTGTTTGAATTGGTGGGATACTGCTGTCTTCTGCTTTCAGATTCCTGTAGGTAGTGTGTATGCACATAGTATCCTCTTTCTGTCCTCTATGTGTACTAGCCTTTGATGTATTCTTAGTATTAGAAAAACAAATGTATAATTATATTATAACATTATAACATTGTCTTGTTTTTCATCTGTAGCACACACCACCCAGTTTTGCAAGCCTGGGTGGACCTATCTACAGACTGTAGGGCACCTGTCCCATGGCGGAAGCTACGTCGCCCTTACAGATGGAAAAGGAAACCTCACAGTCGTCATAGAAACCATGGTACGTGTTTTTATTATTATTTTTATTCAAACATTTTGAATTCTGTTGAGGGGTCTAAATGTTCAGCGTACTCTTTTCGGTTATTCTTTTGGAGTCAAACCCCCTCTAAAAAAAACCCTTTTTTTAACCCTGAATTAAAAAAAAAAAAAAAGTAAGGCAAAGTACGGTGAATAAGGACTGTATTCCTACAACAGCCTCCTAGCTACAGGTTCCTGGCAGGCAGTGCATAATGGGCAATCCTTGATGTGTTCAGAACCAAAAAAATGTTAGGGTAACTCAAATACAAGGGAGTTCTCTGCCTCAACCTAGTTGTACTGTAGTACATCAGCCCCATGATAATAATCATCAAAATGCCGTATAATCACTGTAGTCACATGAGCGTTAAACTGTCATTGTAAATCTTTTATTGTTTTTATTTCCTCCTAGATGCATGATCACTCAATCTGTGTAAGACCTCCTTTGCCACACTTCAATGTCTCTTCCCAGAATGCAACATTCCAGCTGAAGGGATCCTTTGTACGTACTGTAAAAATCCTGACACTGTTCTGCAGTATATTGATGGCTCTGCCGCACATTACTGAAAACCAGAATGTCAGTGACTTTTTCCACTGTTTGTGTTCCAGGGATCTCTCTCTGAGCTCCAAGTGTGGCAGTCCAAGTTTGATTTCAAAACTAAAAATTCCATTTTGTTCAAGCAACTCAGTCCTTTGAAGGTATGTCTCTCTTGGATTGAGATACTGCTAATTCCTTGTAGAATTCAAGATTTTACTCAGATGAAAATCTGTTAAGAGTAAATGTGAAGTCTGCAGTCGTTTTTATTTTGTTTCGTAATATATCTGACTTCCACATATAGCCACATAAAATGAGCTAGTTCATAATGGTCGTGCTATGCTATGGTCGTGTTTCTGTTTCAAAAAGAAAGCTCCAGTACTTGTTGAATGCATTCACCTTAATTCTGTTTCCATTTTAAGTTTAATAGCTTTTTGGTGCACCTGTGTACTTCATGTTTTTTTTATAGATTTCTGATGGGACCTTCAACTTGAACCTGGAACCTGATGAGGTTTACACATTAACTACCATAACTACAGGCCAAAAAGGAAGCCATCCAGCACCACCGGATTCCACCCCCTTCCCTAAAACATACAAGGATGACTTCAATGTCCGTAGGTGTCTGGCCAAAAGGGGGCGCTATCATGAATTGTTTTGTGTTTGTCAATGTCTGCGATTTGCTGTACATGGACATTGATTTACTGAACCTGAAATTGAAATTTATTACACTGGCCAGCTACTTGGCCCTCAAAATCCAGGCTAATTTAGAGTAAATGGATTTGGAAATAATTTTGAAGGCTGTGAATTGCAGAATTGTATCATTGCTATGTAACATGCCGCTGTTTTATAACAAAGGACCCATGTGCCATATGCTTGAGTCTGGGTTTCCATGGCAATAGTTGAAAGTCACCTCACCTATTTTGATGCCCCACCCCCCTCCCCCAAAGCTCAATCCTGCCACCCACGTGTGTCCTTGATCTACATTTGTTACTCTATTGTACTTTTCTTGGTATACAGTCATGTAAAGGGGACTAAAACTTTTATAACTTGCACATTTAAAAAAAAAAAAAAAAAATTCCCCTGATCTCAATCACCGTTCATACACAACTATTGAGGTTTTTCATTGTGACCTCTGTCTTAAATCAAGCGTAGATTGAACACATCTAATTTTTTTACCAACATAAGTTCAGGTGATTTATTTTCCTTTGTCAGTTGTCACACCTTTTGAAGGTATGCATTCTATGACTTGTATTTCTTCTATAAAATACAGTATGCTTTGTTCACACTGCGAAAGAAAGCCAATTTAATTGAAGATTACTTTCTAGAATTAGGCACAGCAGGTGAAGTAGCTGAAGAGAACACTCCTCTTGTGCCACTGAACTTTGGAACCCAGATCCCTGTGGTCCAATGTTCCAGGCTCTGACTATTCCCTCATACCGTTCCACCTCATCTCTGCAGGTAACCCCTATTTCACAGAGGCACCTTACTTCGCTGACCAGACAGGCGTGTTTGAGTACTTTATCAACCTAACGGACCCAGGGCCACACGTGTTCACGCTGCGCCAAGTGGTGACGCAGCGGCCCGTCACCTGGGCCTCTGACGCCGACCAGACCATCAGCATCATCGGTGACCACAGCTGGTACGCCACAACATGAACCGCCCACAGCCTGGCTCCGTAGGCACCATGGAACTTTCCTTTCTGTGTCGTAGAGACCAGAACTAGTCATCAGATGCATCTCACTCTCTGCCATGTGTCCACAGTAGACTGGAAGGTTTTACGTTCACCACCGATGGGTAGAACATGCAATTTCTCCCCAGGGTGTCTAATTATAGGCTTGAATAGAAATGCTTCTTCCTGGTGGTGAATATTGAGGATCTGTTTTTCTTTTTTTTTGGTACAGGCAGAACCTGACGGTGACCTGTGATATTTACATTGAAACAGAGAAGATTGGAGGAGTCTTCATTGCTGCACGAGTGGATAAAGGAGGAGAGTCTATTAGGAATGCCAAGGGAGTCTTTTACTGGGTGTACGCAAACGGCACCTACAAGGTTACCAGTGACATCAGTAAGTGCCCTACAACATAGGACATTCTCAGTTCAATAGTTCCTGACTGCAGCTCCCAATTGCCTGGAGGTAGTGATGAACCATTCTCCCCTCTTTTTTTCTTTTTCTATGAATAGGTGGCCAAATTGTGCTGGCAGAAGGCTTGTCTGGAACAAGAGCAGGTGTCTGGCACACATTAACTCTCACCATTAAGGTTGGTCCAGAAATCTATCTGTTTGGCAATATAAAGATCATATCTCATGCACATAATGATTGAAACCTGTTTAACCGTTTCTGTTCTCCTGTTTGGTAGGGCCAGTATGCCTCTGGGATGCTGGACGGATATCCCTTGTGGAAGAATGCAGTCATCTTAGGACCTCCGCATGGCTGGGCGGCCATTGGCACCCAATCATTTGAACTGGCTCAGTTTGATAATTTTGTAATAGAGGCAGAATGATTGAAGGCTATCATGGAACTGTTAAATCTCTGGGCATATTTGAGGCCTCATGACCTTTGTATGCACTTAATTTTTTTCACCCTTGTTTCTTAAATATCTTTATGGACATAATACTATTCATTTGGTGTAGGTGGTGTGGCTTTTTAACCAAAGATTGTCTTGAGGCATTTCTCTGTCTGAAGTAGATACATTTTTCTTAAGTTGTTTATCAGACTAAAATTACTTCGCAAACCAATTACCTGAAAGACCACCAATATAGTTTTAAAAGTTATAAAATGGTAAACAGTGATGACATTGATACATGTGCTCGTACTATACATTTAAAATAATTATTCTGTGCCTCCTTTTTTTCTTCAAATGAATTCCACAGGTGTGTTTGTCTTTAAGTGCTGCCTTACATGTAATTTCTGAATGTGTTAGAAAAGGGGTGATGTTTTTGTGAAGAAACTTGCATTACTTCTGCTTTGTAATTTGTCAAAGGATTACCAAAGGGCTAATGTATTTTTTTTTTTATTACTTTGAACACGTTATGCACTTTGAAATAATTTGAATACTCCACAATGCCATGCAGTTGACTTTTCTACACTGAGTTTCGTGTAAAAATACAATCAACAGTTTACAGGTTGAAAGTGAAATGTTAACTTCCTGAATGTGATAATACAACTGATTTTGCGAGCAACAGTGTGATAATTGACAAAATAAATTTTTAAAAAGCATCCAACGCTAAACCATCACCTCATTTCATAATGTTGGTAGCACAGCAGACATACTCCTTTAGTATTCAGAATGCTGTTGTTCCTCTGATCTACCCCAGTCTCAACTACACTCCTGGGCAAAAATGGGCCACGCCCAAATTGGCAAAATATTAAGCTTTTAATGGTCTTTACAACAAATCATTGGTCAGAAAATTAGCAAGAATTAACAAATGCACTCAAGACCTCTTGTGCCACCATTTGCTCATTTAATTTTGCCCCAGTGAACTGTTTGGGGAAAAAGCTAGAAACAGTGAAATTCACTTAGACAAATTAACATAATGTCAAATTAAAGAGTCATGTTTTGTATTTGGTTGCATATCATTTGCATGCCATGACTTCCTGATGTCTGTGACCTATCAACATCATCAGTCTGGATATCTTATTTTCAGGTTGTCCTACAAGCAATACAAACAACTCTTTGCATTTGAATGGATCTCTGTGGGAATTGGGGGGTGGGACTAGATTCAGCTGTAAATTATGCTGATACAGTATGGAACACATTTTTGTTGGCTAAATGGCTTTAAGTCTTCAAGGGTCCAAGGTATCTAATGAGCCTCAAACCACCGTGCTGCTGCCAGATATGCAGTAGATACTACAAGCATTGTTTCTCCTGATTAATATTTCTGTTGAACTCAATGGAAGAAAAAAAAATACTCAGGAGAAACAATGCTTGTAGTATCTACTGCATATCTGGCAGCAGCACGGTGGTTTGAGGCTCCCTTTACACTCTTACCGTCTTTCTTCTTGAATTTTATTATGGGGTAGTTAGGTTATATGAGCTTGGCTGTATAGGTAATAGTGCTAAGTAATTATGCTTACAATATTGATTGCTGGCTTGTTGCACTTGTATGCCTTGGTGATACAGCAATTTTGTATTTCTGTTTTCCCACTTTTTAGTGAGTCTGGATAAGTACGTCTGCAAGTGTAGTGTAGCCTAAATAATGTAATTTCACATAAAACTCCCGTGTTCAGCTTTTCTATCAATAGACTTACGTGATGATTTTGAATGATTCGATACAGTTTGTTGGCTAGGCTACGGTTTGATGGATTTCAGTGCAGTCAGTCAACGGTACGTCAGTGAACGCCAGTGGGCTGTGCTCTTCGCGGCGCGTTCGGGTCGCGTTCTTGGTTGCTTAGCACAGGCAAACTCAACATTGCTGAAAGAATGGCGGATGAAGAGAAAGCAACCAGCCCTCGAACTAAAAAGATTTTTATAAACCTCATCGACTCCTATTCTTCTGAATGCATCGGAAAGGTAAGGCTTTGGGCAGTTTAGACATAGGCTACACTTAAAGCAGAGTTGATGCGGTGCAACATCGGTTTTGCAACAGTATGCTTGTTTTTCCTGCAAATACGACAGTGCCTGTGTACCTGTATTCCTGGAGCGTCTTTGGAGGAAGCCGAGGTCGAGGAAGAAAATGAAGTAACTTTCCAGATAGTGGGAACCGTCGAGACAAGGACGGATAAACGGGGGTCTCGTTTTTCATCAGAAGAGTATTGTGTGAGTGAAATAACATCTTATCAAATACATGAACTAGTTTATCGCATTTCAAGTCCATAAACTAACCATGAACTTATAGGAACTTGGCCGTGAAGAACTCCTGCAACGTCTAATGGAATGCGATGTTATCGTTTACAACATCAGCGAAATGTCTGAGCAGTTGGATGAGGCGTCTTGGGCGATATCTGGTATGGACTGCAGGCCATTCGAGTATACCTGCCTCGCTTTGATATGTAATTACCACAAATTGAGTTGATATAGGCTAATTCTTCATCGTGGATTCGTAGCCTGGGTTTCAGACACAAATAGCTATTTTTAATCATTGCTTATCTTGGTATTGCATTTCAGCGCTGCATAGTGAAATAAATCATTTCGGTGGTCCGAAGATTTTTATATTGATATCAACCGTGATGACGTGGGCCCTGACCAAACCGATTGACCCAGTAAGTAGCCTATTTCCATCTTTGGTATACACTTTTGAAATCATGTGAAATGTCCTGTATTCTACGTATGTTAAGCACTTTTAACATTTAATAGCCTCTCCGGATTCACATTACAGATATCTGTAATTCATTTATGACTAGTCAAAACTGTAATTTAAGATACCAATTACATTTTGATTAGAAATATTTCGCCATTAAGTTCTATGGCACTACAATTAAAGATCTACAATTCAGTTTTGACTATCTAAAACGTGAATTCAAGATATCTATTTAAATTATGACTAGTCGTCAGATTCGATATATCTCCACTTTATTTCTGACTAGTCATACTTTTAATTAAAGATATCTTTAATTCCTTGTTATTGAAGATATCTAAATGATCTTTTTTTGATATCTGAAACTAAGATATTACTAGTAAAAATACAATTGTATATATCTTGAACTGGAGTTGAGGTATTGCTAGTCAAAAGTCCTTTTAATATATTTACAAATAAGTTATGATATCCTGAAACAAGACCGATCTTATTTTGGAGATATCAAATATCATTCTGACTAGTCGTAATACATTTAGACATTTTTAAAATGATCATTTTGACTAGTCAAAATGCAGTTGCAGATATCAAAAACAGGCTCCTAACGCAGTGACCACCATGTCAGGGTTTTCAATGCTGTGGCCCGTGCGAGAAATTTGCAGATATGTTGAAGTATCGTTCTTACTAATCAATTGAATTATCATTCTGACTAGCCTCACAAGCCAGTCTCTTTTTTTCACTTTCGCTTTGCTTACTAGTCACATTGTAATTATCACTTGTCAAAATGCATTTGTAGATATCTAAAATGTAAATGTTAAGAGGGCTTGCGATACGTACGTGCTTGTTGGCTCAAGTCCAGGCGAAGAAGCACTCTCCTGACAGCCAAGAATGCTGGCATTTTTTCTCAGGATGACCTGGACGTCCCTTTCACTGAGGAAGATTACAGAAGACGGCGACCCCATCCAAACTTTAAAGAACACATTAGTGTGGAAAGACTTGTGCTTAAAATGGGCAAAACCGTGAGTCTGTGCACGAGGCGATCAAATTCGCATCACATATAATTTGGAAAGAGTACTGTTTGAATGAACAATTTTATATTGCCCCCCACGTTTAATAACAACAGTCAAGTAGAAAAGCATAGGCCTAAAGCAGGGGGAGGAAAAAACTTGCAGTTGGTTATTTGTATCTCATTCTTGGAACTGGTTTGTTTTTTGTCTTTTACATGTTTTTGCAGCATTTCAGTTTTACACTTTTTTTTTCTCCCAGAAAAAGTCCAGACTCTCTACCTATGTTGTGGCTGCTGGTCTTCAATATGGAATGGGAGAGAACATATTTCACTACTTCTTCAGGGTAAACAATTTAACTTAAAAACTTAAAAAAATAAATAAAATAAAAAATATATTAATTAGGGGGAGGATGGATAACTGACGTCTACTTCTTTACAGTTCTATTTCTCTGCGGCTAAGTCATTCTAGTCTAAAAAAAAACAAACAAAAAACAAAACCTTAGTCTACATGTAACAGTCGTCATCAGTCACAAAGTGGAAACATTTAAAACTGTCTGATGCGGGAGAGATTACATCAGTGAGTGGGGACCAGTGCGAGAGCTCTCACCAAAGTTATTGGTGACTGAAATTTGAGGATCGGAGAAGGTGGAGCAGCGTCCTTGGCTTGCCAAGTATTGCGGGTCCACCTAGCTGAATAAATGAGTATACCTACGCGACATGATCCTTTTGATGTTTGGCAGTTTTTCAGAACATGCACAATCAATGGGAACATAGTTACAAATAAACAACAATAAGACATATACTATTGTTAGCTCGCTAACAAGGACAAAAGAAAGTTTACTAATGTTGCATAGCAACCGCTGGCACTATGTAGTGAAATTGTTTAGAAAAACTCTTAATTGGATTGGACTCTTAATTATCTATATTATCATATTTGGTGACCGTTTTATAAAGGCAATAACTCTCCCCAGGCCATAGTGTATTGTGATTATATGACAGCAAAGGGGGTTGACAACACCCTTTAGCTGTGATATAATCACAATGTAGGCCTACCACTGCCTGTTGTGAGTTATCGCTTAATTATTCTTGTAGCTGCACATTTCTGGTTCTGTACTTCAAAGCATTATATTGTGTTTCGTTTTGTTTTTAGACCTCTTGGTTGGGAGAAGTTTCCAATATTCCTGTTTTTGGACCAGGCAGTAATGTCATTCCAACAATACATGTCAGTGACCTAGCAGGGTGCGTCAACTGTTTCATTATTCAGTACTCACTCTCCTCTGTCCACATGGGTCTTGCATGACCTTTCAGCTGGATGAAGGAGTAAATAACTTTTTATTATTCATTTTTGTGTGTTTGTCTTTTCCTTATATTTTGCACTCTTTTTATTTTTTTTTGCTGTTCATCAGTGTGATCCAGAATATTATTGACCACAAGCCAAAGACGCACTACTTAATGGCTGTGGATGACTCCAATAATACCTTTGAAGACATTGTCAAGGTAATTGATAATATGATACAGATGTTCCTGCTAACTCATGTTTTGCCTTGCCAGACATAGTGCCTTATCTTTTCATATTCCCCAGGCAGTCAGCAATGCTCTTGGTCCAGGAAAAATAGAAAAAGTTCCAAAAGAAGAGGCGTTCCTCATCAAAGATTTCACTGTATGTGACATTGGTGTGACGGTAGTATGGTGTTTATCATGATGATGTGAATTAGATCATATACTTGCATTTTGCTTATTAACTGGATATTTAATCATCCTGAATTAAATGCATGGTTAAAAGAGCTGTATCTTGTTCTTGGTGTGAAATGTAAAAATGACAAGGAGACACTTGGGACGCAATCTCTGTAGGTTTAGTAAAAGGAGATTATGCTTGTCGTTTGTTGGTAAATAGCGATTCTAGATGGCCTAAATGGCCTGTAGTCATCCTTATGCATTACATTCTTATGTGTCTGCTGTCTCCACAGCAAGGGGACATCGATTCCCTCTCCATCAACCTGCGCACAGAAGCTGTCTTTTTGAAGAACCGTTTTAATATCCAATGGGTGTGCGAGTTGGGGATGGTCGCAAGCATTGACCATGTGGTGAAAGAGTACAGGCAAAACAGACAGTTGCTGGTAAATTCATATATTGGACAACATTTAACACACAGGTTTTGAAACAAAGTGCTGATGCTTGTATTCTCAGTTTCAAAATGAACCGTGTTTGCCATGCTCTGGGGATGTAATAAATACTAATAATAAATAATGACATGGTAACGATTGAGGAGATTGCAGTAATGGATCCGGCATTCAAGTTGCGGTTGGGAATTCTGAACTGAGGAGAAAAAATGACAGAAGGAAAGAGAGATAAAATGTTATGTCCATGTTTTTTCCATAGCCAGTCCGTATCTGCATCCTGGGACCACCCGCAGTAGGTAAAACCACAGTGGCGACAAAGATCTGCAAACATTACAAAGTCCATCATGTCACAGTCAAGGATGTCATTGCTGAGAAGATTGCACAGCTGGTCAGTGAAAACCCAGAATCCTTTGTCCGTTCTTAGTTTGATATACAGATTGAAATTTTTGAATTTGCCAACTTTTAAATTAATCACATAAGCATGGAATAGAGTTGAAGAAAGTTTAAATACTTCCACAATTATAACTGCAGTATTTTACTGAACAATGCTGTTACTTTTTCGTTCATGTGATTCTTGGCTGAGGTATGCAGATGTACAGATGGTGGAAATGCCATGTAATCCTGAGATAACTATCCAGTGATGTGGTTACAAGGTAGCAGTCTAACTATACCATCTGGTGTTTGCAACAGTCTGCATCCTGATGTTTACATCTAAAAAAATCTGTTCATAGGCTTTTGCTATGATATGAATTGTTTGTGGTTCATCAAGAGGTGATTTCAATTTTGGGCTTACTCCAGGAGGAAGTGGTCCAGATGGATAATCAGGAAGATGAGAGTTTCGATACCTTGGCTGCACAGGAACTCTTGGAGTCTCTGAAGGACAACATGAATCAGAACGGAGGTACTGAGACAAGTGTTATCAGTGTATCACACAGACCAAATGAAGTAGAAAATAAGGTAGGTGCTGGTGTTTGCAACAGTCTGCATCCTGATGAAAGATCCAGATAAAGGCTTCTCATCTAAACTGCAGCACTAGTGTAATCAGTAAAATGTTTGGATAACTGGATGAGATATTCTGTAGGGCTCATACATGATAAGAACCAGCAGAGGCCCACATTCAAACTAAATGTACAAACTAAGCTGATGGGGGAAAAAAGGTTGAGGATTTTGTCTTGCTTGAATTTTGTACTGAGTAAGGCTTTATCTTGCACCCGGTTTAATTGCTGTTAAGTGATTGCAGTGTTCTGCAATTTTATAGCAGACCTCCTTCCCCTTTGTTGGTAGAACTAATGAATTCAGAATGTGTGTATATTTGAGTGTGAGCATAAATATTTATCATAAATATTTATATAGTCATCTTTTCTTTTAGGTCCATTGGATGACCAGCTTGTTTTTCAAATTCTGAGAGAGAAGCTGAATTCAAAACCATGTAGAAATCAAGGGTTTGTTTTGGATGGCTATCCTAAGACATATGATCAGGCAAAGGAGCTGTTTTATGGTAAGGGTCTTGGTTTCATCAGTCTTTAAACTGCACAAAGTTATTTATCATTGCTTGTGTATATATATATATATGTGTGTGTGTGTGTGTGTGTGTGTACGTGTGTGTGCGCGCATGTGTCCCTGACAATATAATATATTGAATAATATAAGTGAGGATTGAGTGATATATTTTTGTTATAGTTAAAACTTCTGACTTGTACAACAATTTAAAAAAAAAATGATTTGGTCATTATTACCAAGATATCAATTACCAGTTAAACTGCCAAATTTGTTGATAGGCAAAGCACCCTGTTGAATCAACCTTTATCAGAATGTACAACTCACAACCAAAAAATGAAGAAATGGATTAAGTTACAAGTATTCAATGTCTAATCTAAAGACAGCGTTCAACTACCTTAAAAAACAAATGTTACAGACATGGAAAAATTAGTCACAAAAGAAATTAATGAAATAAAAATGCCAAACCACAGATCGTTTGTCCGAAGATCGTCCCAAAACAAATATCAAAGTTCAAAAACCACAAGAGAGGTGTGAATGTTCAAAAAAGCCAGGGATAAAAATGTAAAAATGCCAGATGAGCTGCGAGACCAAGCATGTCAAACCCTGTGCACACTAACACAAAGAAACACCAGGTCCAGATGCACGGTTCAGATTCCATAGATGCCAACAGCAGATATCAATCCCCAGTGTCCACACACAAATGTTACCCAGCAGATGTTAACTTTCTGATGTTAAGTTCACAAAGTTGTATAAAGGCCCACATTTCATGTAGTTGAAGGATGAGGAAAACAACCACTGTTCTCCTGGCCCATCCAAAATTCAGTACATTTCACAAGTTTTCATTTTGTTTTTAGGTGAAGAGGAAGCAGAAGATGACACCAGATCCAAAATGCCTCCGTTCAACCAAAACATCATCCCAGGTCAGTCAGTGGTGATATATTTGTTCATTTTTCTGCCATAACTTGTGCAATTTTGTTTTATTTGATGAGGCTCAAGTACAAATCTGAAGTTAAATTGCTATTAATGACCAATATTGTTATTTTAATAAGTTTCAATTTACTGACTGGTCACAGTGCTAATTTGTATCATTCTTGAATGTTTAACTTAGTGGTATTGCTTTCTGGTTTTAGTTACATGGCAGTTGTCTCTCGTTCCCTATCTCTCTGTTGCAGACTATGTTTTCTCTCTGGATGCCACGGACGAATTCCTGAAAGTGCGTGTGCAGAACCTTCCGGAGTGTGTGGTTGAGGGTACACACTATGCTCAGGACCAGTTCCTCCGCCACCTGGCTGAATTCAGGGACCTTAATTCCCAGGATGAAACAGTGCTCGACTACTTTGATGAGCTGGAGATTCATCCCGAACACATAGGTAATAAAGAAACATACTTGTCCTCTTTGAAAAGAGTTAAGAGTTTCCTGATGTTCCCAATGAAGGACCACACAAAATGGGATGATTTAAAAAGTTAATAAATATCTTTGAAACATCATAAAAGCTAGTTGTGTGTGCCAGAACTCCAGCAACTGGTTCCAGGGAAAGCTAAGTGTCTGTTGTCCTCAGCTCAGCCTGAGCATTTTAAGAACACAAGAATTTATGATTGTTGTTTTGGTACAAGAGGTAGTGATGATTAATGATGATGTTATAAAGAGAACTGTGAAGTATTTAATTTACAAATGTTGACTGGCTGACATGGTCTTTGCTTGGTTATTTTTTATAGAAATTACAGGTGATGAGGATTCAGAATTCCTGGCTGCGACTGAGAAAATCATTAAGGCTGTAGGGAAAGCAAAAAACTATGGCCCCTCAGCTGAGGAACGTGAGGAGGAGGAACGGAAGAATGCCGAAGAGAGGGCAAAGCTGCTGGCAGCAGAGATGGAAGAGAGAGAGAGGAAGGAGGCAGAGAAGGCAGCTAGGCAGGCCGTTCAGTTGGAGGAATGGGTGAGCAGAGTTTCATGGGAAATTTGTTTGTCTTGTTGGACCAAATGTTAAACTTACCCTGGGTAAATAAAGGTTAAATAAAAAACTGCAGTGCTGTCTTTATCCTATGTAAGTCATGTAAAGTGGTAAACTACTAGCTGTATTTTAAAGTACTGAGCTGTACCGTTGTGTTTTTGTGTGTCCCTCCAAAGAGTAAAAATCTGAGAGAGGTAAAAAGAGAGGAGCAAGAGTTTCTGGAGGCTCGTTCCGTCCCCTTAAGGAACTATCTGATGAAGAATGTGATGCCCACCGTCACCCATGCACTGATCGAATGTTGTAAAATCAAACCAGATGACCCAGTCGACTTTCTGGTAATGTTTACACTTCAGTACTGGACACACAAATGCCTTTGAGATAAAATGGGTTATGAAATGTGTGCTGTAAGTAAGGAATTGAGAATGATTTTAGAACGATGTAGTGTCTGATGTTTTCTACTGCATGATGCAGTGCTCTATTTTGCTCTTAAATTCTATGTTTTCTGAATGAAAATCTAAGTTGTTTCTTTCCCCCCCCAATTTTCTTTTCAGGCGGAGTATCTCCTGAGAAACAGTGCTCTTGTTGACTGAATCTCAAAAATGGCTCAACCATGGAGAAAAGATTAAAAATATTATATAAATGTATATACTTGTGAACTATTAAATTCATTTTCCCTTTATAATATATGCAATTTGTCTTTATGATTGTTTGTGTCAATGCATATGGAGCTCACTGTATGTGTGTGTGTGTGTTTAAAATATCTTTTAAATATTTAATGTGCAAACACGACCAACATTTCGACACTATTGCGTCTTCATCAGAGTCAAAACAGCAGTGACTTGGATAGAGACCAGGTAAATAGCCTCACCTAGACTTCACCTGAGTTTCCTATAGGTGGAGAGGCAAAGGTACAATTATCCAATGCTGTTAATCCACAGAAGGTCACATGAAACATAAAGATATAGTTATACAAATAAATATAGAAATAAATATTTCTCCAGTGCCTTTCTCCGGGTAAGTCCTTTTAAGTGAAGTTACCCAGAGTGTCTTCTGTATGTCTATTACTGAGAGCACTGAAGAAGCTGGCTGAAGTGCGTGTGTGTCTCTATAACTGAACTGAGTGAAATATGTTTATATTCTCAATCCAGCAGTTTTAACCGCTAACCTTTGTTTTGTGTTCGGCACTGTTATGTATTTAAGTTTTGTTTTGCTTTGTCTCCCCCATGTGGTGGTTGTGTTCTTTTTTTATGGGTGTGTTTCAGTTTGCCCATTTGAGTTTAATTGGTGATCGGGTACACCTGCTGCCTATAAGAAGACTACAGCTCCTGAGGCGCTGTCTCTCTCGATTACTTGCCATGCCGGGCTGGAGAAGCTGCATTGCCATTCCTTATGCTTTGATTTTGGTGCAGACTTTTTTTTTCTCTTTCGTTTTGTTATTTTAGTTATTTCTTTTTCTAGATTTCCATCGGTCAGGTGAGAGGGCCCCCAGGTCCGACCTCCAATTGCTGTGGGGCCTGACCCTCTCTTTTTGTTAATTTTATGATTTTCCTTACCAGCTGTCTTCCATGCCTTTGATGAATTATTTAAGTATTTTCTTTTTTGTGTGTAAATAAACACTAGCCCTGTTTGGGTTACTGACCTACACTCTGCTCTTTTGTGAAGTTCTTTATTTTTAAATGCGGTACTCTTGTGTTGCTGCCCTTTTGGGTCGTAACAGATCAATTCCAAGCACAAGTGCAACAACAGTTAAGACTTCTCACTTGTACAACAAATTAAAATGTTTATTTGGCTTAATTTGGTAATTATTATCAAAGTTATTAATTATCTATTACATTGCTGAATTTGCTGATAAGTAGAGAAACCTGTTGGATCAACTTGTACAACTCACAACCAGATTAAAAGGAAGGGTTACAAGTATTAAGTTACGAGTATTCAACGTCTAATCGAAAGACGGGGTTCAGCTACCTCGAACAATGAATGTCACAGACTTGGACAAGGCACAGTCACAAAAGAAATGAATGAAATAAAATACCAAACCACAGAGTGTTTCTTGCAAGATTATCATAATCAAACCAAGATCATAGTTAAAAAAACACAACAGACAAATATTCCAAAAGGCCAAGGATAAAAATGTAAAAATGCCAGTGTTAACTGTAACATTGGTATAAACAAATATAATTTTTCTTTTTCTGTTTTTGAACAAACAAAATAATTATGTAATATTACCTGTATTATTTATTTTAGCCTTCTTTTCTCATGTTCATGAAGGGCGTGAATATTTTTAGAGGGTTCAGTATATCTGACATTAAACTTGTGCAAGCTGTCGCGTTCTCTTAAAATGTTTGTACTTACAGGAAAGCATTTGGAAAATGTTAACACCCTATTTCCTGTATAATTTCTTTACAGTAAAAGGTAACTTTCTTAATTGATTTTTTTTTTTTAATGAATTGAGCGCCACATAAGTTTGTATGTCAAACTACATTTCCCATAATCCAACGGGTAACGCTCGACGTTACAGTGTGCCCAGTTATCACATAACTGCTTTGTGGTTTTTATTGATATTTGTTTAGATCTAAAAAAAAAAAAAAAAAAATTGACGTGTATGTATATTTCACCCGGGATTTTCTTACTAAGGACCACAGTACCTTAACTGTGCCTGTTCTGTAGAGCTTGTGTTGCAACGTTTGACCCCACGCATACGCAAGGCTGCGTATAAACTCGCTACGCTAACGTTACGCCATGTTGAGGAGAAACAAAAGAACCGAGAAGTCAACAACGTTAGCGTCATAGCTTTCCATAAACACACTAGTTATACATGTTTTTTATTGAAAAATGCAGTAGCATGCAGTTTTATGGTTATTAATCTGAGTACTGGAGATATAATGCCGTTGTGAGTATACTGGGTTTTGAACAGAGTTTACAGAGTCTAGTTAAATGTACCATAAACAGATTGGGCCTAGCAATTAGACTAGCTAACGCGAGTAACGGTAACTACCTAGTCTTTATTGGTACAGTGTAGCTTGCTCGCGGGAAAATGGAGGAAACCATGGGCATCCGTCATTTTTGCTCGTAGTTCTTGGGGTTATTGCTTGTATTTAACCAATTCGTTATAATGCTGTATGGTAAAACATGGCTTAGGTGAGCTAACTCGTTGGCTAACTATCTTTATGAGAATGATCAGCTTTGGATGGCAGGCAAACGACGTGAAAACAAAGTATCCAGCTAGCTGTTGATCTTTCCCAATTTGCTTAGCTAGCAAACGTTGCGGCGTTGTTCATCGGTTGTTTGCGACCTTCATGGATACAAAATGGGTCGCCTTGCACCTTTCAAGAAAAAAAAAACTCTGATTCTTTCCTGGCTGAAGCGCGTAAAGAGAAATTGGCCGTTGGACGGCTTTGCTAGATGAAAGTTATGGTAACACGTAGTATTCGTTAGTTCACTGCTATTGACAGACGTTCTTAGTTACACCTCATCATTAAATTCACATTTCGTCATGAAGGTGTGCGTTTAATGATATCACAGGATCTACCAAGACAGCAGTGGATAACGTTAACTCCAGCCGAAATCGAGTAATTGAACCATTAGACTGAAGATAACTAGTTGTCACAGAACAGCAAAACATCGTTCTTAGCATAAACGGCGCTGTCAATGAATCGCAAACTGTCGGTGTTTCTGTGGTAAAGTTGGCATAGTTTAAAGATCCATGACTTCTGTGAAGTTATGACTTAACGTGCTGTCGTGGTATGAAACAATAAACGCAGGAGCCCTTAAGTTTCTGCCACAATCAGATTTCACTGAAGATGTATGAATGGAAGATTGCATTGCTTACTGTTAGGCCTGTTTGAAGAAATTAGTGTCCCTTAGTATAGCCAATGATGCAGCGTAGTTCTGTCTAGAGCTGACGTTATTCCACCACAGGAGTGTGTAGCTTGCTCGTTTTCAGTCGCATTAAGTTGAATGAATGTGACTTGCAATATCTTTATAATGGAATGAATGGGGAATGATTCCGGATTTGGCAGTTCGATGCAAATACCTGAATTATGCCGTGATTCGTTATGCAATTAAATGGGTTCTGCTGTATTACCATTAACCTACACTGTTTTGCCTGTGTGTGCAGTTTGAACTGAAATGAAATTCTGCCTTTAATTGTAAGGTGCAGGTAACACCACTGGTGAAAAGAATGGTGCAAGCATTCTTTGAGTGAATGTATAAAAATAGCCTAATTTAAGTGCATTGGAATTTGTGTGGAATCATTGAGTTAAAAGGTTAATATTGTACCTTAAGTTTAGAGTGACAAAAATGAAATGCATTTCAAGACATTGCAATTCCCAATAGCCTACCACTTCCTGTAGAATGACTCTCTTTACAATCCAGTAGCTATAGGCTATATTTTGCCCCCAATTCTGGCACTTACAAAATAAAACCCTCCATGCATTGCGGTGGTCTATTTGAAGAACTTTCCATTCTACATGTAGCTGTATAAAGGGAGACAACGCATTGAGTTGATGGTGGCAGTAAAGTGGAAAGGCTGCAGTCACTGTTGTGCGGAGTCACTGCCTAAGACCTGTTTAGAGCCAGGAAAAACCCTGCTCAACACCATCACCATTTCATTACCTACACCGTTGCCTATTTCATGCGAACTTCAGGGTTTTTCCTGGCTCAAAATAGGGCTTAGGTGGTGACTTTGTGTGACTGACTGCATTCGGTACGGCTTTACTGCCACCGTGAACACGTCATCTCCCTATGTTTAGTTCCATTTAGAAAAAAGGTTGTAAAGTTCTGGTCTTTAAGAGACCACCACAATGCATTGAGAGGATATGAAAAATGGAATCGCATGACTAAAGTGTAAAATTTGAGCAAAACAATTTATTTAAGGGTTATAGGCCTATATTGTGAGTGCCAGAATTTGGGGGGAAATATAGCCTATACAGAAGGATTTAGGCTACACAATGTTAGAGTTCATTCTACAGGAATAGTGGTAGGCTATTTGGAATTGCAACATGTCTTGAAATGCATTTCATTTTTGTCACTCTAAACCTAATGTACAATATTAATTGACCTTTTAACTTAATGAATCCACACGCCAGCTTACTGTATTTAAATTTATTTTATACATTAATGCAAAGAATGCTTACACCATCCTTTTAGTTGTTACTTGTTCTTTAAAGAACTGTTTTTGCCTATCTGTGCAGATTTAAACTGAAGGATGAAATTACTAAAAGCCTTTTCGGAATTTTATCTCTCAGTTTAATCTGTGCAGATAAGCAAAAACAGTGTAGGCTGATGATTAATACTGTAGAATCCACTTAATTGAAAAACGGATAATTCGGGTATTTGCACGGAACTAACAAATCCTTGATCATTTCCCATTCAGTCCATTGTAAAGTGATCACCTTACTGCGCATATTTCAGATATTTTCATGGAAGTATGTACAATCATAACCCGTAATGATCTATGAATGCATGAGCACTGTCTATGTCAAGTAATTTTGAGGATGAAATGGAGGTAACTGCCAGCCCTATGCTGTTCATCAAAACGAAAAACGCTGTTGATCGTTGGTTAGTAGTTCAATATAACGACAATGTCGACGACATAGAAAGTAAAATTTGTGTTGAATGTACTATGAAGATTAGAATGTACTATGAAGCGCTTTCTTTGTCCACAGACCCCTTACAAACCAGGTGCAGGCGTCTCCACCAGCGCCAAAGCACTTTGGGATCACGTCGCCTATCAGCCTGGCCCCGCCGAAAGAGGCGGACCTGATGCTCACACGGAAGCTGGTGGAGGCGCTCAAGCCCTACGGCGTGTTTGAGGAAGAACTGGAGTTACAGCGCAGGTAACAAGTGCTGTCTTTAACTTGCACTATATTGGAATAACAACACTGCTCAAATCAGTGCAGTAACAGTACTGCATCGGAACTGAATCCAGCCACTTACGGTGCCTTCAAATTAACATTGATAAATGGTTGAAAAGAATCAGTTAAGTGTATATTTTTTCTGTGTGCGTAACATGAACAGTGTCAAAAGAGATGGATAGGATTCCCCCCCCCATATTGAGCACTTGTGTCAGGCTGGCTAGGTTCTGTGGAATCAAGTAGTTATGTTTGTGTATTTTAATGAAGAATAAAAAAGCCTGATTAAAAAATAATCTTGTTTTGGTTAAGTAAAGTTACCCCACCTGTTATGCTTTGTACTCATCATCTGCCAAAATCCTGGGATTTTTCTAATGTGTTTTATTTTGAACAGGATTTTGGTTTTGGGCAAATTGAACACTTTGGTTAAAGAGTGGATCAGAGACATGAGTGAAACTAAGGTAAGTCTTCATTAGTTTTGATTATTAGTGAATGGTATTTAAATGAGGGAAGGAGAATGGGATGTCCTGGTTTTTATTTTATTTATTTTTAGTGAGATGCCTGTTGACTGCATATTATTTACTCATGCAAATGTATTATAGTAATTGATTGTTCTTGAACAGAATTTGCCTGCATCTGTGGTAGACAATGTTGGAGGGAAGATATTCACCTTTGGTTCCTACAGGTTAGGAGTTCACACAAAAGGTAACCAATTTATCTTTGAAGAAAATATTCTGGCACTGACTAATGCTACAACTTATGCTTTATCTGATGCGAGAGTTTTTCCTTAAAGTGGTGGTTATAAAAAGAGCAGGACTAAGCCTGTAACTGCACTCAGAGACGTATGGTTGCAAAGTTAAATTCCTGGTGGGACACTGCTCCTGTACCCCTTGAGCAAGATGCATAGCTTGAAAGCTTCAGTTGATTTCCAACTATAAAAATGAGTTGTGGAAGTTGTAGAAATTGGGCTCCTGATGGTTTTGAGCATAATCTTGTCTACGCGGTGTACCTGAATGTTGGCTTAAACTGCAGCTTGGCTATGAAGGCGCTGTCCTGTTTTTGCTTGCGTTTGATGTGGTTGCTGTTTTCACAGGCCATTAATTTGTTTTCCGTGCCCACAAAGGTGCGGATATCGATGCCCTCTGCGTTTCTCCACGTCATGTGGAGAGGTCGGATTTTTTCTCCTCGTTTTATGAGAAGTTGAAGGAGCAAGAGGAAGTTAAAGACTTGAGGGTACGTGAAAGTATTTACCCGTGTGATCACCACTATCTAAAGCTCTTTATTGGGAAATATGTTGGTGTAATTTTGTTTGAATTTTCTTGAAAAAGTATTCCTCATGGTTTTCCCTCTCTCGTAGGCAGTGGAGGAGGCTTTTGTTCCTGTAATAAAATTGTCCTTTGATGGCATTGAGGTACTGAGTTATTGTAAATTTGTCTAAGCAGAGGGGGTAGAAAAATAATATTTATTGAATTTATTGTCCTGTACCGCTTATGGGCTCATGGTAATTGACAATAAATCAGGCCCTTATGTATGGTAGTGAAATGTAAAAGTTCTATTTACAATCACTAGCTGTGTTAGCACATTGAATGCGAGAATTGAATATTTACTATTCAAAGTGTGTCTCCCTCTGTTGGTGAAATGTCATTATTACAGTAGCTGCTCAGTCAATGAGTATACCTTTCTAGGCCAGTTACTTGCAGGTACTGACAAAACATTATTACGTGACAGCTTTTATAACAATAATTTTAAAAATAAATTTTTATTTTATTAGATTGACATACTGTTCGCCCGATTAGCGCTTCAGACCATCCCAGAAAATCTTGACCTTCGAGATGACGGCTTACTACGGAATTTGGACATCCGCTGTATAAGAAGTCTTAATGGTAACTATCAAATTTTGAACTGAAACGAGTTATTACTATGGAGCCTATTGAAAGACTGCTGTAAACCTTTACATATGGAATGAGCAACACAATTGTCAATGCTACTGATTAACTGATTTATAGTAGTGCCTAGACATCTGGATGGTAATGCTTTTCCATAAGAATTAAAATGTCCCCAAGTGCTTTTTCATGATATGAAGTGTTATCCATGCTTTTCACTCTGAAGTGTTGAAATATCTTTTCATACTTACTACCTCAGTATGTAACTTATTGATATTGATTGTCATCTCCAGGTTGCCGTGTGACTGATGAAATACTACACTTGGTTCCCAACATAGAAAACTTTAGACTGACCTTGAGGGCCATAAAGCTGTGGGCCAAACGTGCGTACAGCTTGTTTTTATCAGTCTTTTTACTCTGAGCTTTGTTTTTACATTGTTTTTTATCTATATTCTGTTTAATGTGTGACAGGCAAAGGGACAGGAACCATAAATTAGAGTGTTCTCATATAAAGCTGTGGATAAAAGCCTTGTCAAATATACGTAATGTCAATCTAATGTAACTCATCACTGCCTTGTCAAATTTTTGCCTTCTGCGGACTTTCACATACTCAAAACACAGCCACCATAATTAATGTTCCTACCTTTACTGTAGTATTACAGTACATACTCTAATTGGAAAGCTGTTTATTTGTTTTAATTACAAAGAACGCAAGCTCATTTGAAATTTTTTTTTTTAAATTTACCATCTTGCAACCCTTGTATAAAACCCACAATGCATTGCGGAACCGTTCATTTTGCTGTAAATTTGTATTTGTTTACTTTAAAGGAACAAGCACAGAAAACATTGAGACTTTTGCCAAGGCAGTATCTGACATTCATTGCATACTGTATAGGCAAAAGTGATTTCTAATGCCAGAAATGCAATTGTAATGAATTGCATTTCCAAATTGGTTTCTGTTTCCCATTCATTAAAAACCTTGTTTGATTACATAAGCACAAAAATGGCCTGCAGACGTAGTGGTTAGCTACTGCAGACATCGTACTGTGCCCATCGCTGGCAGCACTCCACAGAAATAAATGCAATTTCCTCACTGAGCCAAAGGCCTGAAGTCCCAAGCCAAGGGAAGCAGTCACACAGTAGATGAATTCCAGTAATGTAGCGCCATTCCTGCAGGTCACAACATCTACTCCAACATCTTGGGCTTCCTGGGCGGGGTGTCATGGGCCATGCTGGTGGCCAGGACCTGCCAGCTGTACCCCAACGCTGTGGCCTCGACGCTGGTGCACAAGTTCTTCCTCGTCTTCTCGAAATGGTAATCTTTCAAGAAAGTCCCTACAGGATATTACTTTTGTAAGGTTGAAAAATGGGTGGGAGCGATGCTGGAATGTTTTGTTAGCCTTTTGTATACTGAGTTGTCGTCCATTAGAATAACTGAGAAAATTGCTTCAACTGACTGTTTTTCTGACTGACTGATTGCTCTGACTGACGAGCTGTGGTCTCTTTTAGGGAATGGCCTAACCCTGTCCTTTTGAAGCAGCCTGAAGACTGCAATCTCAACTTGCCTGTGTGGGACCCCAGGGTAATACACCCCTTTTTCCTTGTTCTTTTCCCCCTCTCTTTCTCTCTTCCTCTCCTCCTATTTCTGTCTTATTCTCACACTCAATATGTCTCTTCTATATGTAATGCAGCAATGCCTATATAAATGATTTTTAAATGGGACTGAACATTCATCTTGGCTACAGTGCTGTAAATATCAGTAGGGTAAGCATGCTAATGCAGTGGAGCTGTCTACACAGACACCGCCATGTTGAACCTGTGAGAAAAGTGGCATGTAATAGTGTAAATGTTTGTCATTTCAGGTGACCCCCAGTGATAGGTACCACCTAATGCCCATCATTACACCAGCATACCCCCAGCAGAACTCTACCTACAATGTATCTGTGTCAACCCGTGGTGTCATGATGGAGGAGTTCAAGCAGGGTTAGTTGGGCACATTCAACTGGACAAAAACTCACCTTTAAGTTTTGGTTCATTTATTCCATATACATTTGGTCATATCAGAGGCAAATTGTGGTTGTAGAGAACAAAATGCTACTCATAATTATAAAAAGTAATACATTCTGAAATGATTGTATATTTAATATACATAGGCCTTTGTTCAATGAAAAGAGAAAAATCTATTTTTTACTGATTGAAAAAATAGTTTGTAAAATGTATATCTAGGTTTGCAAAAGTCATTGTACAGTGATTGAAATGTAAAAAAAAAAAAAGGACAACATTGAAAAAAGGACAAATAATGATTTAATCCCGGAGATGGTGATTTGATAAAATATCGAACCTAAAAATGTTTGCCTGTATTGTGCTACTGATGACCACATGGAATTTTGTCCATCACAGACATATTGTGATGTAATGGCAGGCGCAGAGCAAACATTCCATTTAGCTAACCGCTTTTTATGTTTCCTTACCAGGTCTTGCCATCACAGATGAAATCTTGCTGAATAAATCTGATTGGTCCAAACTGTTTGAAGCACCAAACTTCTTTCAGAAATACAAGTATGTATTAAACTGCTTATCCTGTTGGACACACATGGTGAGGCTTAACAATTTCAATAAAGATTTAATTTTCAAACAAGCACGTAAATACTTCACTAGTGTATCTAATATTCTTTCATTGTTTGATGTTGTGAACAATTGTAGATATGAAATAAAGACACAGGCATGCAGTAAGACTTATAGTATAGCCGTTTAAATGTGTTTGAATTCTATAGAAATTAAACATCACAATAGATTATTTTTATCTGCAGATAACGTTTAGACAATTGGTCATGCATGTACCTGTGGTTTTGCTTATCAAAGGTAGGTACAGAAGTTGTATTTTATTTTTCCTCCTGCTTTTCTTGTGCCTTATTAAACTGAACTGTACCCAGCAAATTCAAATAAAAGGTTTTAGTTCACAATTTGCACAATGTATTTCTTGTTAGTCTGTTTTACTTAGGGTTTTTGTGGCTATTTTCCATAAATGTGCTAATCCAATTACAACGGTGTGACTCATAACGTGAAGAAAGTTAATAATAAAATAACAAGAAATTTAAATGGTTTGAAGCTTGCAGGCCAGTTAAGAAGTTCAATACTATAAGGAACATGGGCTTGCATTGAAGAAAGCAGATGCAGCAATTTTGAAAAGCTTCATGTATGAAATATACTTTCGTAATTTTTGTATCTGATTAGGGGAAAAACAACACACACTATATGACCAAAAGTATCTGGACACCCCTTGATCTGGGGCTGTTTGTCATGGTTTGGACTAGGCTCCTTAGTTCCAGTGAAGGCAAATCTTAATGCTACAGCAGACAATCACATTCTAGAAGATTCTGTTCTTCCCAACAGTATGGGAAAGGCCCTTTCCTGTTTCAGCATGACAATGCACCCAGGCACACAGCGAGGTCCATGTAGATAGGGTTTTTTCAAGAATGCCGTGGAAGAACTTGACTGGCCTGCACAGAGCCCTGACCTCAACCCCATCCAACACATTTGGGATCAATTGGAAAGCCAACTGCGAACCAGACCTAATTGCCCAATCAGTGCATGACCTCATCAATGCTCTTCTGGCTGAATGGAAGCAAATCCCTGCAGCAATGTTCCAATATCTAGTATAAAGCCTTTCCAGAAGATTGGTGGTTTTAGCAGAAAAAGGTGGATCAGCTCCATATTAATTCCCATAATTTTGGATGAGATGTTGGATGTCCACATACTTTTGCCCATGTAGTATACTTTACTTCAAACTCATGTTTGCTTTTCAAGAAACTACAGGAAATCTTTAATGATTTAATGTTGTCTGAAGTTATGACTCTTAAAAGTTATAACTGCTCGCCTTGCATTTTGCTGTTCTTTGTGGAGCAAGTTAGATTGCTGTAGTGTAATTAGTCACTGCAGAATAATGCTGTGGCTTGCTGATAGGACTGTTCTTTAATTGTTCTGTATTGACTCGGTTCACAAAGGAATTACATTACTGTACTTTTCTTCCTTGAAAAAGTCAAGTTGAATAAAATTTCTTCTGCCTCAGGAATATCACATTTTTGATATAGATTACTGCATATTTGCGTTTCTAGTTTCACAGGATAATGTACAAATGTCCAAATTCAGAAGCTCAATGTCAGAAATGGATGGACATTCTCAGCAGCTGTGTACCTGTGTAGTGCCCATATTTTTTGAAAGGGTAAAACAGGTAGGCTAGTCATTAAATGGACTTCACTTTTTCTTGCATTATATTTGTTTGGGATAGGCATTAGGCTCCCAGTACTCATGTCTTACTAGAGGCAGACCAGAAGCTGCTTATTGGTGTTTTCCATTAAGTAAACTAACCTCCTATGCTCCAGCAGTATTTCCATCATTGTGGATTATTTGTATGAATTTCCCCTTGTAAGTTGAAAGGCTTTGCTTTACCCTGAGAGTTGCTCCTTTGGTCAAAATGTTTAAATTTAACCCTCATTTCAAAAAAACTTTGCACACTTCTGCCATTCATAGATGGTTTCAAAACGTTCTCAGGCTTTTCCCCCACATGTATGTGGAACATAGTTACGCATAGGGTAGTATATTTCAGTTTTGTAACCACACGACACATTGTCATTAGGTGTGTAGTTGAGGCTGCACAAGCAAACTTAATGCATCCTGAATAGAATGTGCTCAGATCCCTCAAGAAGAGAATGCTTCAATACAGACATTACTAAAATGACAGAAAAAGACCTCTCTCTAGCAAAAGGTTTTGCCTCAGTTGTCTGGACATCACCTGTTGTAAGAAATGATCCTCTCATTTCAGAACCACCCTTAAAACCTTTCACTGACTCTAGCCGCAGTGAATTTAAATGGTTTTATGATGACCACAAACTGGCCTAAAGCTGGTGCATGAGCCTATGCAGTAATACATAGGTAATGCCTTGGGGAATGCACTGTTGGTGGACGTTGGAATGTTGAATCTGCTGTGTTCTAAAATTTTTACTCTCTTGACTTAATTTCCTGTGATTATTATTTTTCTCACTATACTTCCATGCTTCTGCTGATCACTTCTCATCACTTTGTACCCGTTTGATATGGTTAGATTAATACATTTTCCTCCATAGACTCTAGGCTTGCATTGACATGTACTCTTTTTCCTGAATAAATGAATCATATATTCTTGTCTCAGTCTTTTTTTATTTTTCAGGTGTTCCCTGATGAATTTAAACATTTGTTTTCCCTTCCCTTCATTATATGAGGTGTTTTTTTTACCAGAATTGACACCGTTGTTTCTGAATTGCTAGTCAATAGAAGCAGCTTTCAAAAACCAATTATGACAGTAAACAGTGGGTAGAAACCATTACCTGTTGTGAAATGGAAAGGCTCTTCTGGAGTTTGTGATTAATTGTCTAAATCAGCTGAAAATATACAATCTGGAGGAAAAATTGACATGTAAATGTTTTTCTTAATTTCTCGCCATTGTCTGATTGTTTATTTTTTATTTAATGTATTTTTCTACAGAATTTTAGCTATTGAATTGGACCTATTGATATACCGGACAACTGGATGCTTCTGGTTTAAATTTTTCTGAACCTCCAAATGAAATAAGCCTTTAAAAAATAATAATTTTAGGTGCATTAACAGTAACTTGACGTTGGTCAGCGTGTGTGTATATATATATATATATATATATATATATATATCATATATATATATATATATATATATATATATATATATATATATATATGATATATATATATATATATATAATAACTTGGAAAAGACTGTCATTCCTCATACGTTGTGGTTTGGCCTTTGTTAAAAAGTAATTTATTTACTTCCCCCCCCCATATTCCTTGCACAAAGCACTTTGTTCATTTCATATGAATTCAAGAGCCCCTGCAAATAACAGGAAAAAATTGTTTTACAGCCCACAAAGTCTGAGGATTGCGATGGCACCCTTTGGAGATGCCAGGTGACAGATGGTCAGTTCCACTTTGGGTGAAGGCTGCTGTTGAGCACACTGTTTCAAGCAGTTCCTCTCCCATTTAGATGAACTGATACGGCTTAATTGGTTCACCGTTCTCTTCACACGAGTCAGCCTCTCTTACCAGCTGTAAGTCAGGCATATGCACATCTGGTGACAGCTGTGCCCTTACCTGAGATAATTATGCACAGACTGCCTTTAATTGCAGGGAGTAAGACTAGTTGCCAGCTCATCTCTCTTGTAATGAAAAAATTGCTCCTGCATGCTTATTGGGCAGGTAAATCACCCACAACTAACGGCTGGTCAGCCTTTGCCCTTTATAAGTATTTCAGTTCAGAGCGTGGTTTACACCACTTGCCCCAGTGAACCGCTATAGTAAGGTTACGTATGTTGATGTGCTGTAGCATCGCAGGTGCACGTGACTTTTTCCTCTTATAGAGGAGCTGATGAGTGGACACGGGAGGTCCTCAGAAAGAGCAAGACGGCTGTTCTTCCTCCCCGCTCTGCAGCCCATGACTGCCTCTACTCCCTCTGGTTAAGAGAGCGCAGCCTTCAGGAGTTTGTGTCTGTTCACATTGTTTTAAAGGGTGTAATGGCATTGTTTTTTTATGTTCCAAGGCATTATATTGTGTTGCTAGCGAGTGCACCGACAGAGAAACAGCATCTGGAATGGTGAGTACCGAAAATGGATAAGAATATCAGTGATATTGTGGTGGGTGTGATAATTGCATTGATATGGGTTAAAAGTGATATTGCAAACAAAAACGAGTTCTGAAATATTTGGCGGAATTCAGTTGAAGTGCAATTGGTGGTTCATATTTTACCTTAAAAATGTCAAATTTCTTCCATATTTTTGGTTTGTTTATGCAACATTTTGCCTCTGTTGGTCACAGTAAAATTCAGAATTTTGCAATAGCAAGGAACAAAAAGGAAATGTGTGCTAAAATATGCTATTCAAACAAATGGGCCAAACAGCTTTGCATTTTGGTTGAATTTCTCCCCCCAGTTGCGGCACCAATGGCAGTTCACATCTGACCCTTCCCCTCTATATAGTGTAATAGATTTAGCCTTTTTCAGGGGAGAGTCAGTACTTTCTGTGTATTTATGAATGTGTGAACTGACGTGTCATTGCGGTTCTGTAGAGTTGGGGTACAGTCCCTGTGTTGATCGAGCAGTGTTCCTCCTGCAGGGTCGGCTTGGTGGAGTCGAAGATCCGAATCTTGGTGGGAAACCTTGAGAAGAACGAGTTCATCACGCTGGCTCACGTGAACCCGCAGTCATTCCCAGGACCCAAGGAGGGCAATGTGAAGTGAGCCTTGTAATTCCAGTCCGAATGCCATCTTTAGTACAGCTCTAATGTTCTTAGACCCCTTAAACCAGCATATTAACTTCTGCTCTAACATATAGTACCTGTAGCCCTAAACCTGATAAAAACACATTTTTAATTCTGCTGTAATAGTCTTAACCTCAAAACTCAGTGAAAATGCCATGTGTAGTTCTTCTCCAACACTTATATTTACCCCCTTTATTTACCTTTTCCGCTACCTTTTCTTTAATTTTGTTGTAACTGTTTGCTCTGAACTAAATTAATACAGTATATGTAATGCTGTAGCACTTACTTAGCCCCAAAGTCATTTTAAACAAAATCGTGCTGTAACTCTTAAGGCCAAACTGCATTAAAACTGCATGTTGTTCTGTGTGTTTACATCCAAAACGTGTTGCCTATCACTCATATGTGCCAGTATGTGGTTTGAAAGGGTTTTCCTGAAGAGGCATTGGCTTGCGCCAGATCGTGATTGCGCATCAGGGCTGAGCAAAGTGTGCGTGGCTGGAATCCTTGCTAAAGGACATTCACATTAGTGGTTTGGGCCTTGATTCCCTGTTTGTTTGGAACAGAGAGGAGGTCAGCACAATGTGGGTGATCGGGATTGTTTTTAAGAAAGTGGAGGGCTCTGAAAACCTCAACGTGGACCTGACCTTTGACATCCAGTCCTTCACTGACACCGGTGAGCGAGTTCATCACAATGCGACCTCAGCATCCCAGATCCAGATGGCTTAATTACAGTGTCAGCAAAGCAATACAGTATCAAAAGCTTCAACACGGTATCAAAACAGTAACACCTTATAGCTTCATTGCAGTGTCGATTCAGTAATGGCATAGCTTCCACACAGCTTATACAACGAAACAGCATAGCTTCAATACTGCTTTAGTTTAAATGGCTCCAGTTTTTTTTAAGTGTACATTAAGTCATTAGTTTTCAATCCTAGGCAGGTTTAGTGATTGATGTAGGATTCTGCATTCTGTGTGGATGTGCACGAGTGCCCTGAGCTGTGGTCTCTCCGCGTGGCTGCAGTGTACAGACAGGCCATCGGCAGCAAGATGTTCGAAGCAGACATGAAGATCACGGCCATGCACGTGAAGAGGAAGCAGCTTCAGCAGCTTCTTCCCGACCGCGTCATCCACAAGCGCAGGAAGGTGGGGGAAACGGGGCCTAGCCGCGGCTGCCCGTGCGGTTCTGCATCAGTGCCGCGCGACGCAAGCGTAATTAAATTGTGGCAACTCCTTCATGTATGTGTTGCTACTTCGTTCCAGCCACCTCTGTCCACATCGTGTTGCAAAGCAGCTGGTTTGAAACAGAAGGCTAGGGTTTAAGGTCTGAACAAGGTTACCTGAAAAACATGACACTGTAACCATTAAATCAAACTGTGTAATGCGTATCCATTAACATGCTTATTTATGAAGCTGCTTCAGCTTGCTTTAGTTTTCACTTGATCTGTGTTGTTGCGAGTTTAATTAGACTCCTGTGTATAACTTTCCTCCATTGGCTGAAGTGTTTCCATCAAAAGGGAGTGCATTAATGCTGGACACCTCTCTGTTCAACTAAGACCTGGGCACCTGACACACTCTCTTTCTCATCCTCTTTTCTCCAGCACTCCACAGAGGGACCAAGCCCTCCCACAGACGGCTGTCTGGATCTGTCCCAGGACAGTGACAACAGCATGTCTGTGCCTTCGCCCACAGCCACGGGCAGGAGCGGGGCACCCATACAGAGCCATGCCCCCACCCCCCGGGGGTAAGCTCTGACAAGTTCAGTCCTTGTCGGTCCTTGTACAGTCCTCTTCTGGCTCCTCATCAAAGTACTCAATCAACACTGTGTTTACAATTGAAATCACGCTGTTTAATAGTAACTCATAAAGAACACAATGTATATAAATCCTGAAATCTGTTTTTTATAGCTTTTAAGTTGTTATACCACCCACTACAGGAGGGTATGGTATTGATGGTTTGGACACAATATTGGTAATGCAAGTAGCATTTTGATTTACAGTCTTACATTGCAAGACTCTCCAGCTCTCGTGTTTAGAAATGTTATTACTTTCCCGTTTATGAATTTGAAAAAAGTGAGTGTATATTTTTATCTTGTGGCTTAATGAACACTTCATAAAGTGATTGCACTGGGTCTTTAAAGCAAAATACTTATTGAAAACATCTCTCCAGTTGAGAGATGGTAAACGTTGCATGAATATCGAACACAAGGCACCCTTCTTCAGAAATTTATGAGCTACAGGCCTGTCTGGGTTTGGCAAGCATTTATTATTTGGCAGCACAATGCTATTTTTCATCCATGAATTGTTTCGATTTAAGGTCCCTATCAGTGATAAGCTAATGACAATTTATTTTGGGTAATTATAGTGTAGTGCAAATGAAGTGTTTATTCAGTGAACTTCATCCTCAAAGCAATCATGCTTATCTTTCCTGATGCTGTGTGTGTTTGTGTGTGCGTGTGTGGCACAGAAGTCATCCCAGATTTATTATAGGAGTGACGTCTCTAGGCACTGCATGCTAAAATAATAGGATACTTTAATGATGTAATGATAGTATCTTTTAATGCATTTGATAACATGGTTGTTGCTCCTCCTACCCTCTCTTTTGCAGGTCCAGTCCCGCCGTTCTCCTGACCGCTCCCTCCGATGCCGCGGGAGGCCACCCCGCCTCGGCAGGTCAGTGCCGCAATTCCCGCCGCTGTTCGCCGCGAGCTTTGCGGTCACGGCTGTGGTAAGCCAGACCTTTCTTTCCTGTCTCCCTCACAGGTGACAATGAGGGATCTGCTCCCTCTTCCTGCACGCCCCCTAACAGACCCGCCCCGGCCCAAGTCCATGCCTCCGTCCCCCCTCCCTCAGCAGCGAAACGGGCGGGTTCACCCCTGCTGGAGGAGAGGGCCAAAAGACTGAAGGTGGAGGAGGTAGGCCCTGCATGACCGGCACCAGTGACAACACCATTGCAGAAAAAGCCAAAGATAAAGTTTAAAAATTAAATAAAAATGAAAAATAAATAACGTTAAAATTATTAAATGAATATAGGCACCTCCTACTATATTCTCATAATACTCAATACCATCAGAACAGCCAGTTCTCCTCAATTAGACTATTTGGCATAGTGTAATTATTTTTATTTGCATCGCAAAATTGTGCAACATGATTAAAAATTGTTGATACGTGTGTTCTTCGTTCCCCGGATTCACACTTGCAGAACATTCATGACATGCACAGATTTTGTCATTTAAACCGTTTTTTGTTGCAATTTGTTGCTAATTGTGCTGAGTAAAACTCTTGTTTTTTCTAAATCTTGTCTGATGCTGGTAATACCAGTATCAACAGTGTTTTAGGGGGAAGTAACACTTGTGTCAAAACTGTAGCAATTTGAGAGCCCTCGATAGACAAGACCCATTCATATTACAGATAGTGTGTAGTATAATAATAATAATAACAATAATAATAATAATAATAATTATTATTATTATTATTATTTTATTAATCATAATTATGTTCAGTAGTTCACTTTACAAGTAAATATGTAACAAAATGAACAAACTGTAAAATAACAGAGCAGATAAAATGGCACAGTAAGGATAAAAATCAAAAGCAACAATCAAATGCAGCCAATAGAATAGATAATGGAATGTGTCAGTCCAGTCAGTAGGTTATAAGGGGTGTGTGACCTTAATGCGCTTCGGCGTTCCATCTCATCCCAGGATCCATCCCAGGATTCGTCCCTGGCTCCATCCCTGGCTCCATCCCTGGACCCATCCCAGGACCCATCCCCGGAAAAAGAGCCGGCAGGAGATGGCGTGAGTGTCACAGAGGTACGTCTCCGCTCCTGCAGGTTTAAACCGGAACCCTCATCCCTCCCGCCCATTTCATACCTCTGCTTATCTCTGTCTCTCTGAAATATCCTCCCTTTTATATACATTCGCTCCCTCCCTACCCCTTTTTCGGCCTTGTATGTTCTCCTTCCTCCGTCCCTCCCTCTAATTTTTTGAATACGTTTTTTTTCACGCCATTAGTAATCTGCTCATTCTCAACCTGCGCGTCATGGTGTATACTTTTCCCGTTTGATTATATTGTTTGATGTGCTGTTAGTTTTGTGAAATCAAATGCAACACTGAGTCTCGCAGTTATTGTCGTGAGACCCAGAGCAATGTCAGTTAATTAACTGCTAGCTTTATTTTTGTTTGTCAAATTTGTGCGGATGGGAAATGGATTTGAATGTTTGATTGCTGCAGATGGGTGAGGGCGACGGCGCATCTCATGGTGAGGTGACGGCAGAGGCTGAAATTAAGGTTTGGACAAGCGCCTCCTCACTTATCCCTAATTTAATTTAATTTCTCTTATAACACAGAAATGTTATTTATTAATTATAAATGACTACATTTTACATTTTAGGCATTTAGCTAACGCTCTTGTACCCGGGCGACTTACAGTGCACATAAAAAAGGCCTAGCTTCATAAAGGGCCTAGATTCATTAACATCCCAAAGTAGAGATTAATGAGAAGTGCAATGATTGGGCCATAACTTGCTGGTGATAGGTAGTCCTTTGTCACTAGAATTAACAGGTGAAAGGGAAGGTAGAGAAATGAGTTTTTTTTTTTTAATATTCCATCTCGGCATCTTCTGATTATAAGTGATGATGATGACAGCGATTATTATTATTATCCAAAACAATAGTAACTATTTATATAGGTCCTTTTATGCATATCTGTAACACACAGTGCTTTAAGAAACAAAAAAGTTGAGAAATCAGATGAACGCAACACAAACGCCATAGATATTGAATGGATCATCACCCCTCTCCTCCCCACATAAAAAAGTTAATTAAATGCAAGTAACAAAATTTAAAAATAAATTAGAAGCTCAGTAAATTCCTCATTGAAATGTGGCGTGTGTGGAAATGTATTTGGATGACGTGTGCTGGTATTTGTACCTGTCAACAAAAGCAAAAGGCAGCTTGTGAAATTTTAATGCAAACGTGTGTACTCTAATCTTTTCTTGTCTGTCTTGTCGTCGGCTTTAGAGGCTCCCCAGCGCTGACCTGTCGGATGTGCCCCTCCTCCCGGCAAACCCCATTTCAGTGGTCAAGAACTCCATCAAGCTGCGGCTCAGCAGGTAGGGGTCGCACTGCACTGACGGGACGGCCTCCTCCAGGGGGGCGGCCCTACACCCTCCCGCCTTGCCCCCTGAAAGCCGAAACCACTCTGTGACGGCGCAGCCGGGCCATGCCCAATCGAGTCGGCGACCCCCGGCACCAGAGCACCCAAAGGGTCGCTCCGAAGGGACCCTCTGTGTCTGTTCCGGCTTTGTCCACCAGTGGGCGACACTGCTACCGTCTTCTGCAATCTCCGCGATGCCACTGTTTCTACTGGCACACTCAGTTTCACAGGAAAGCCAAGCTACGTAAATGTCATGCCCTCAAATTGTAAATGTGACTTGTACAAAAGTGTGTGCGTGCGCGTATGCATGTGTGTGTGTGTGTGTGTTTTATACTGTTTGAGAAGTGCAGAGAAAAGGTATTGACGGTGGTAACGTTTGAATCAGATGACTGTTTTTAATGTAAATTACAACTAGGTGCACTGCTACAGTATCCAAATTGAAAGCGACAAGTCAGCACTGTTCAACTCCTATGGGTCTTGGCACCATACAAAAAAATAAATACGAAGATATATTGTTAACATGAGGTACTCAGCAGTTCAGTGCCTGTAGGTTGTGGTAGTGTAGTGTTGCTCTTCTTAAGGTTGCAGCAGACCTCGACAGCTTTGTGATAATTGAAACAGCCCAGGTTACAGTTAGTAACGTGACCAAAAACTTGGTCTGTGGAAAAATGTGTTGAGCTGGCATGCCATCATTCCTATACATTAATGGTGGAGATGTGAGCTGTTGCTGGAGCATCTATGTTCAGGGGTACTCCCAACAGTGGAGAATGCTGCGTGAGAAACGTAGCCATACAGACTTGTACCCGGCCGTTTGGTTATATTTACAGTATACCTCAAGAGTGTGTTGTATAAAAAAATAAAAAAGGAATAGATGCAGATGTTTGTGCAGATTGTAAACGTTCAGTTGTGACCATGTTTTTTTTAATTTTTTTTTAATTTTGTTCCAATGTAGTCAAAATATGGGAAACAAATTATCTGACTTCACGTATTTTATATTTCACACGAACATTCATATTACTTGTATTTTTAAAGTGTGTGGTCATTCTTAAATTCAGAAGAAAAAAGTTAAATTGTGTCATGAAGAGATGAGAGGATGTTTTTGTTTGCTATTTTAGGACATTCTGACATTGTTTCACAGATCAATATTTGTTGTGACATGGAAAAAAAGAAGAAAAAAAGCGCTTTGTCTTTCTCTTTGTGTTGATGGAGTGGATAATGGTCGACCCTGGTATTGTGATGAAGACTTAAATCTTGAGTTTTGCTTTCCCCTAGTTACTTCACCAGTCTTGTCGATGTTGTCCTTCATTCTTACCCAGCTCTGTCAGTTCTGAAACGTATTGTTTTCTTATTTCAAGGCTTATTTGTAAGAACACCGTATTGTGCTTTTTCACAAATAAAGGTCAGATATCCTGAAAAGTCCTGCTTGTATTTTTGAATAAAAAAACAACACTGTTACACTGAGGTAATTAGTAGTTTTTAATTGTATTTAAATTGTAGTGATATAACCCCTGATTTTGTTGACTGCTGTGAGCAGTTTATCTGCTCACTGAATTGAGTTATTTGTTAATACCAGAATCACCCACTAGGTGGCAGCTTCACCATAGCTATGCAGCCGTTTCTAAAAAGAAAGACATTTCCAGTCTCGCAAACACCATGTGTAAGACCTGTGTCCTGCCATGGACCGTCTGGTCATGAGAATATACGTTGAGTCCATTAATAACATTGGTGGTTGCAACAGTCTTTTGAAAATCATGAAGCTATTTCCTACGTTTATGCTACACCCATCTTGTCAACCTCAGGGGGTGTGGGTCTTGCATGTATTTGAATAAAGAAAATGGATTTTGTTGCTTAGGAACACTTTGCTGTCTGTCTTGATGGGGGGTCTTATAGTGAATATAATTACATCCCCTCCCTCTGGGAAGAAGGAAGAACTATTTCTCTGATATTTAGTCCTCCCCGTATTCATATGAACAAAAAAAAAAAAAACTGGTCAAACTCCAGGTGGCTTTTAATTAATCTGTACTACATTCAATTTAATTAAAATCACTTTCATAATAAAGAGAAGTAGCAATTGTGAGTTTTCAAGCATGCAGTACATTTGACATTTCAAGTTTCATTATTTTAATGATTTGGGTTTTTAACAGTGAAGAACCAAAAACAAAGGCACAGAGCTCTTCAGAATTTCAGCGACCACCATATTGAAATTTTATCCCAATTCATCTCAGTGCAGAAATGCCTTTTTTTTTTGTAAATGATGCTCCATGCCCTACACAATAGATAGATTCATGGGAAGAAAAACAATGTTTCTGTTTCCAGTTGAGTTGTGCAGTGAGTTTACTTGCAGTTTGAGAAGGAGTATGAGTATCCTGAGGTACTGTAACATGGTTTAAAAAAATGTAAAAAAAAATTTAAAGGAAGGAAAAGTACTCTGTTAATAAGCAGCCAGTACATACTGTTTGGTTTTAACAGATTACAGCAGGTTGTTGAAGAGGTCAGTTTGGTGCCTTTCAATGTTTCAGAATGTTGAATGTTGACCAAAATTTGGTGGGTGGGAGGGGGGGGGGGTGTTTGCATAAATCCCATTATGTCCCACAGAGAAAGACCAATAGGAAACTGACAGTAGGAAGCTGTGTAGTGCCGAAGGAGAAGTCTGTGTTATGTCCATTCTGAGGTTTGTGTGTCTTGCTATCAGCAGAGTGTGGTCTTTTTAGATTGATTAAAATCAATTGTATGAGTAAAGACACAGAGCAAATGGAGAATTGAGGATCAGGAAGGTAGAAGGGTGAAGAAAGTTCACTGCTCTGAAGTTAGTCCAGCTCTGAGGCTGTAACCTTAGACCTAAAGGTCCTCCTCATTGGTAAATTAAAGATCGCGCACAGCATATCCAATCCCTGCATTTGGCTCTATTGACTTCTGTTTTACAATAGCGTAGAGATATTTTTTAAAATTCGAAATGCTAAAAAGTACTAGCATTGGTTACATCCTCCTGGGAGGCTGGCGTGAACATTGGGGCTCAGAAATGGCTCAGTTTGGTTACCTCCTGAGAGACAAGATCCGGAGCCAGGGGCTGTAGTCTGTCAGCAATGGGGGAGGTCCCTGAGCGCTGGTCTCCTGCCAACTCCTCATGCTCCAGCTCCTTGCCTGCTCCCCATCGTGATCCATCTGAGGCCGCCACATTACCAGTGAAAAGGCTTGTCAAGTTGTCAAGAGACAGAGTGACAGCACAAACTCCCTGGAGAGCGACACAGGAAACAGCTGACTTCCACAGCCAGAAACCCCGCCACCAGCGCAGCAAAGAGTGAACGACAAGCGGACGCTGGCACAGATTGCCTTGTTCTGGAATGGGGCATGTGATGCTGATGGTTACTTCTACTCCCTGGTCCTGGGTCAGAGGTCACACACCTGAAAGTGGCTGTATACCAGACTTACTGCTTATACTGTAAAACTCAAGCCCTTAGGGAAGGATCTTGTTTTGATCACGTTCTATGATGTCATCAAATAATCATTTCACAGCATAAAGGACTGTGAGACAGTTACGGATGCCACACTGGAATGCATCATAAAGTCTTCCCTCACTTTTATGGAATGGCACCACTACAATATGTGTCTCACAATATGTTGGGGGATTGAAGTTTCTAAGATGGTATTCTAGGCATGTCGGAATTAATTATTAAGGGATACACTATATTTCTACAATAGAAATACTGTGTCTCTTATCCTAATGGTTTGGTAGCACAATAAAGATTTACATATTCGGTAACCATTGAATTAAACCATTGACGTTGATTCTAAGTACTGAATAACATGCTTTTAATTTTTTTAATCATTTATGAACAAGCCTGATGAAACTAATACTGTGGCACAAACTCCATTAGTTTCCTGTAAAACCAAGGGTTTGAATCCTTTTGGGGTAATTTTGACACAGATTGTGTTCAAATAACTAATTGCAATGAGGACTGTGTTCACTCACTTTCAGGCAGTTAATATTGCTTACAATGTTCTTATTATTATATGTAATGGGTTTAAATTATGACTGTAAACCCCTCGTCTGGTAGAAAAAGGTTTCTCCATTCTAGGCAATGGGAAAATTGAGTGGTGCGGTGCACTGGACGCCATTGTTTTTGAATTAAAAAAAAAGTTGTTTCTGAAATTTTGGCAACAGAAGCTAGTGGTTACATCCTTTTCCGTTCCATATCAGTTAAGTGAAATGAACGAAAAGCGCTCCATCTACCATTTTAAACTTGTGCTACAAAGAGTTCAATAGGAACTGAATTTCTGTAGTTCAGTCAGGATTTTAAGTACAGACATGTAAATTGAAAAGATCACCTTACATTACACTGCATCAGAGAATGCTTGGTAGATTAATGCTTCAATTATGATTGTACAATCGTAGCTACTAGGCCACTAACTTTGCTACAATTGTAGCTACTAGGCCACACTATGTTTATTTGACTGTACTTTGAACACATGCTTAAATCGCATGCTACTGTGTAATGTTAGCTGACAAATAGCTTTAAATGTCAATAGGAATTTAAATAGCAAGACAATGTTGGTTTTGGTCTCTTTGCCCTTTGATTTGTTTGGCTATGTTTGCTATTTTTTCACACAGTCACACAAAGAACACATCCATGAGTTGCTGTTTGATAAGAGAAGAATAAGTTAGCTTCTCCTGAATCTGTTTGGCTCACAATCCAGTAAAAAAAACAATGCTCTTCTTTTGAGTATTATATGACAGACGGTTGCAGACTGTTCTGAAAGGTAGTGGAAGATTAGAAAAACGTGCCTAACCAATAATCCCTCTAAACATGAAAAGTCCTTAATTAAGACAAATTAACAGCTTGTTAAAATTCTGGGACTGAAATTGTGGTTGGAACGAAAACCAGCATCCACAGTGGTCCCCCAGGACCATGGTTGAGAACCACTGCCTTATACAAAATCCATTATCTGTGTTCCCATTCATTGCATATGACAGCCATTGCATTCCATCAGATTTCAACTTCCACTGAATAGTATTTCTTTCATCCTATTCTAAGATAACAAGGGTTTTATTCACATTTTTAACTTCCTCATTCCTCATTCAATATTGTTGTACATCAGGCAGACTATCACCTACAACATATCTCTCATCAACTATAAAACCACACAGAATAACATGCTATGCACACTGTGCCCAACCTCATAATGACAACATAATGTATGATAACACTTAAAATTATAGGGCCACCCAATCACCACTTGTGGCTATATTCTTCCTTCTCGTTTCACTTTCATCTTATTTAGCTGTCAGAAAGCGTACGAGAGTGCCATGTCTACGATGGGATTAAGGTGTATACTAATTAGAGGATAGAGTGCCATACCACTGGGGGAAGGGGTACAGTCACACCCCCATGATCCCTCTTCCAGCACAGCTCTACAGATGGACCAATGGGATCTGACGTGGCACATCGCCATGGCCGCAGACTTCCATTGTTTGCCAGGCCGCTTATCTGGCGGTGCTGAGGCCAGCCTCCCGCTGGCACAGGATTATAAAGTCATTAGTGTGTACAAACAAGCTGCCGGAAACACAGGCAGAAACAGGGTCTGCTGCTCTCAAGCTGGGGGGTGGGCTGGAGAGTCTGTGACTGACATTAAACGTTCAGCTTGAGATGGCACAGAGATCTTATGTGTAGAACGATTGCTGGGGAGCTGTCCTTGCAAAATCAATTAGCTCTGTATTCAAAAGCTTCATCCAGATGAGTTTTCAATCACACCCCCCCCCCCCCCCCCCCCCCCCCACAAATGCCAAGTGTGGTTAACCTGGGCAACTAACAAGTACAAATGTATACTTCAGATACCACATGAGTCTTCATTGTAAGAACTGAAATGGTGGCTAATACAGGAAATGGCATCACATAAAACCAACTAACAGCAATGGACTCTCCTTCAGATAAAGATAATTTACGTGTGATTGTTTTTAAATACGTTTGCTTCTGTCAGTCCATTAATGGGCTATCTAAATGGCTTTTTCCTTATAATGATTACTCCACACACAATAAACCATTTGAGTGGTGTTTTTTTCTCTCTTATGTCATTAAGTTATTTAGAATAAAAAAGCACAAAAAAGAAAATAATCATTAATAAGCCCTTCTTTTTTCAAACTGAAAGATTTCTATTATTCGCTCCAAGTTTCCTCAGACAGTATTGTAAATGAAGACCCATGTAGCTATCATACTGTAGGTGGCAGCATAATAATGTAGTGCTTAAGGAGATTGTAGCTCTCTGAAGTTGCAGGCCAGGCCCTGGAAGGATTAGTCTGAATAAATGTCCAGCATACTAGACATGCTGAAATGTATTAAAGCTGTTTAAGTTCCACAGGATAAGGGTTACCATTTAGCAAATAATAATAATAAGCAGAAGAATTATCATCATAAATTAACGACATAATGTTAAAACCTGCATTAATGCACTCAGAATAATGCGCCAAATCCAAATGTAGTGTCACACAGCTCTGAGAAAGTGGCTCATCATGAGTTTCTTCATAATGCCAGATGCCATAATGCCAGATGCCGGTCTGCCTGGAAGTCATTCAATTCTAAGGGTGAAGCCCACTGAAATGTATAAGAACTTGAAAGGAAATGTGGTCACATGGTTCCATGTGCCAACTGTTGTACAAATTCATCGAACTCACTCCAGCGAGAATTAGGTGGCAAAAGTTCACATCAACAGAAGCAAGCAAAAACATTTAGCATTTTTCCTGGACCAAAAATGTTATGTTCGAACAGAAAAGAGAAAATATGATCAAAAATCACTAGTCCAATTGCGTTTTCTAGGTGGACTGATTTCTGATAGGGCAAGAACAAAATCGATTTGTCACAGGGTATTGAGCTAACTATAGTAGCTTTACAGCTTCATCATGTGATGAGGCCTAGCTCAATTGTAGCTTCAGTTTAATCTCCAATGCACCTAGCTACATGAGTTTGCTTGCAAATAATGTACAGCTAACTTGCTCACTAACTAATAAATGTTAGGCAACAGTATAGTTCTCCAGCTAGCAGCAGTTGCCATTGTGTTATTATCATGTGCATAATAAAATGGTTTCAAATACTTAGACGTGTGTAATATTACTGAGCACAGGCTGTTGATAGATTATGTAGCACATCGACGAAAAGTATCATATCTGTATCAGCCTGTTTACTTTAGGGGGCATAGCATCTAGCTCAGGGGTCATGAAATAGATTTAACTTGGGGCCAAATTCTCACACAGCAAATACTCTTTGGGCCAGGCTGAGCCAGACTTTTTCTTAATTTCCGATTGACATCCTAGACAGTGCTTTCACCCCCCTTGCGCTTTTACTAAGGTAAAAATAGCTAAAATGTCTCTGTCGAAGTCTCTCAAGAGGAAAACTGATGCAGAGATCATGTTTTCGATAAAGAATGGACCTAAAAGGATGTCTTTACAAGGGCATCGTTCAGAAATGCTCAGCCAACAATGTTATCGCCATTATCTCCAGTAGCATAGCACGTTCAATAAATTGTATTCACCATAGTATGAGGCACAAAGAAGAAAAATCGAGGCCTTGAAAGTAAGCTATGATCACAGAAAGAAAATATTAACCGGTTTGCTAAGCCAAGAAGAGTGAGTTACAAGTGCTTCCCTTCCAGTGCCACCTGGATACTGGCTAGGCACAATAAACCCTTCACTGATGTGAAGGTATTAAAAGAGGCATTTATAGGTAGCTTCCTAGTGGATCATGTTACTGAATTGGTGAAACTGGTACCTCTGTCAGCTGCACCTTTTCAACATGTTCACTATTTTGAAGGTACCGCTATTTTGAAGGAACAGATTTCAGAGAAGAATTGCAAGCTTTAATTCCACTGGAAGGTAATACCACTGGCAATGTCATCCACAGAAAATTAGGAGATCTTTAAGCATGGATTGTTCTTTCAGAAAGTCAACCTCATTGTCACAGATGGAGCACCAGCGATGGTTGAAAAACTCATTCATCAAAGTGTCCCGTGTGCCAGACTTAGCGGGGACTTAAAAGATGTCATTGACAACACAATGAAAATAATCAACTTGATGTGAAGTACTTCAAGCATGCCGCACCACCTTTTTCACAAGATTGTGGCTGAGTCTCCTGCCACTCATGAGGACCTCCTTCTGCATGTGACCTACATTGGCTCAACAAGGGGAAAGCCCTGCCATGCTTTTTGGAACTGTGAGACCAAACAAGAGAATTCCTGATGCAAAGCACTGTAGATCAAAAGCAGCAGCCGAAAATCTCAGCATGATGCAAAACAACACATTGAAATCCAGTGTTGCTTTTTTGACTGACATATTTTCTCATTTGAATATGCTATATAAGTGCCACAAAGGCAATTGTCTAGGCAAAAAATCAAAAATGCTCTTTTTGGCTGGACTGCAACAGTGGGGCCAGCCCTATAAACGTGAATGTCTGTGACTGAGTGATGAAGTTGCACCATTGGTCGGCTGCGTTATGAAGTTACACCATTGGTCGGCCGGTCCAGCCATATACTAGGTTTTGACTTGGTCTTGTTTAGTTTGCAATTAAATATTGAGAGATTGCAAATATATACAGCAGGTTAAACTATACATGTCCTGGATCAAAAACCTATTGACCTCAAGTTCATAAAATTTACGGGTGGATATGTAGAACTACTAAAGATTTATGAATCAAAAACTGAGCAGTGTACCCAACGTCTCCAAATAAATCACAACGTATTCACGTATTTCACTACATATCAACTGTTTTGACTCAAGAAACTCACTGTTGCATCATTTTCAAGTAGGAATTACAAGCTTTCCTTCAGTACAGTGGTCTAAAATATCTAGGGGTCCAGAAACATATCCAAAATCTCTCCAAAAATGAATAAAATGTTTTTTGTCCATTATAAAGGATATAAATGAGCCCCTTATGAAGGTTTAAGATGAAACATTGATATCAGATTAAAAAATAATGCAAAAACATTGTCACACAATGCGGTAGAGTACCTAAATGTGTAATAATGAACTTTCGTATGTATTTCTGTACTCTGTACTCTCGTATGTTTTCTTTTATGGGAATGGGACAACAAACAATTTTCAACCGTCCACCATGTTTCGGCAATGTTCCAACTCTCACGTCATCACTGTTGCATGCATCACAAAAACTACTGAACTACCAATGAGTGCTTCCATTACAGTGTGAAATATCCTCATTTTAAATTAATGCTAACCTATTTAAAGACACTCAATTTAAAAAATAATGTATATAACCAAAATATTTTCAACAGTAATACTTACATAGCTATGTTGAAATGTTATCTTTGTTAAGTAGATGGAGACAGAGATGGTAAATCAGTGCAGCCGTTCTCTCCTGTTCTGTCTTACTCCAGAAAACGATGTCAGCTAGGTCTATCGGCAAACATGTGGCTCAGAATTCCTCAATAATAATATTTTCTAAGAAATTACAAAAATCATTGATAACGTTTTGTAGGATGCAGTGTCTTACTGCTACCACAGAGTGAATGTGTAAGTGAATGCGATAATGAGAAAACTTTCGGTTACGCTGACCTATAAAACGCTATTCCAAAAGCAAACTTAGACATGTTATACTGTACATCGTTAGAAAGCTTATTCTGTCACCTATTGGACTGATTAATTTATCGTTGATCAAGCCAGACTGTACTAAAAAGGGCGACAACACAGTAAACAACATGTGTGGTATTATGCACAGCTATTTTGGAAGGTACCCAAGCATCACAAATGCGTGTATATTTCACAAACGGATTATCCAAGACAATATATGACCACTCAGTCTGAGAAGGGACATCTCTACGCGTAAAATCAATGGTAGGGTTGTATATTTATTCAATATTTAATCCCAGATATTTACTGTAGAATGGCATGGTATATATATTTTTTAATTGTCTTGTTTATTTTTTTATTCCGTGAGCAGCATTTTCACTGCTGTATAGGCATATCTTAGGGCTATTGTTGGGTTTATCTTGTTGCTATGACGGAATGCGATTTTTGAGTGGTGAAAGAATATGTCTATGAATGCCCAGATAGACACTATTGTCCATTATGTCATGGGTGAATTCTGAATATAAATATCTTGGCATCTGGCTTGACGAGAAATTCTCGTTTAAATTCCATATAGATGATCTTGTCAGCAAACTCAGACAAAAAAATTGGCTTCCTTTATAGAAACAGATCTTGATTCCCTATGTTCAGTAGAAAAAGAATTGTTGAAGCAGTTTTCCTTTCAGTGTTGGACTATGGTGATATTATTTATAGAATTGCTGCTCCTTCTACTCTTAAGCGCTTGGACACAGTCTATCACTCTGCCCTCAGATTTATCACTGGCGATAGTTATGGTACCCACCACTGTGTCCTCTATGCCAAGGTGGGTCTGTCTTCTCAGGCAGAGAGGCGTGATAAACACTGGTATTTGTTTATCTTTAAGGCCATTGTCGGAATGCTTCCACCTTATATTACGAGGATGTTAGAGTGGCGCTCTGGACCCTATCGAACCCGGTCAAATGGCTTGCTTATGCTTAAGGTCCCTCAGGACCTGAGCATTCTATTTTAGTGGCCCATCCTCCTGGAATGAGCTTCAACAATTGCTGAAAATCAGTTCTCTACCAACTTATGGGCAGTTTAGATTGCTGGTTTTGAACATTCCTGTCTCTGATTGTATCTGTTTTTGATCTTATCTGTGCTTGATTTTATTTTATTTTTTTATTATATTTTATTTTATTCTAGTTATTATTATTATATACTATGTTGGTTACTGTTGCTATATTCTGTGATCTTTTATTATAATTATTGTGTCTTAAATATTTTTGTAATCTCGGCTACATTGAAAATGAGGGCCTGGCCCAATTGCTTGTTAAATGAACAGCCAGCGCGACAATGGTGGTGCTGCGAAACTTATTGGCATAGTTTCCGTGTATCATCTACTAATGTAATGAGAACACAGAGTTTCTGTTTTAAACTCATACTTTGGTTGCAGGAGCAATGAATGTCTGAGTTGAGCAATCTAGGCACGCCAGCGTGCCGACCACTAGGGGGATTACGCTAGGAGGTTAAATAAGCGGCTAAACGGGATACTTACCACATTCTTCGAAATTAAGACCTGTATGCAACTCTCAGTGGGGGGAAAACTTTCACAAAGCTCGGTCTGAGCAACGTATAACTGCAGCTACCGTTGGAAAAAGGTTCCAAGCCATACACAACTTAATACTCACAGAGATCTGTTTTGTTACAATTATTTATTAGCTCCTCATCTTCGATTTTTCAAAGGTGTATGTGTAGTCGGCTTTAAAACATTCCCCATGTTTGTATCTACCTGGACGATATCCTTATTACAGGAGAAACTGAGGAGGAACACTTGAGAAACTTTGACCGGGTGCTAGCACGCCTAGCTAAGGCTGGTATGTGAGTGCAACAGGAAAAATGTGTTTTCCAGACATAGGAGGAGGTATCCTATTTAGGCTACAAAAGAGACACCACCTAGCTGCATCCATTAGAAGAGAAGGTCACGGCCATAAAGCAAGCCCCATCACATGGGGATGTAACCAAACTCAAATCGTACTTGGGACTCCTTAATTACTATGGCCATTTCCTACCCCACCTCTCTACCATTTTGGTACTTTTGCATGTACTGTTGACTAAGAATCATAACTGGAGTTGGGGTGATGCACAAGAGAAGGCATTCCAGGCTCAAATAAAGAGCTTCTCCTGGTCTGTGATGCATAATCCTATGGGATAGGGGCAGGATTTTCCCATAGAATGCCAGATGGGTCTGAAAAGCCAGTTGCTTTCGCCTTGTGGACCTTGGCGCCTGCCCAAGAAAAAATACTCACAGTTTGGCGGTGGTGTGTGGAGTAAAATGATTCCATTCATAGCTATTTGGAAGACATTTTGAGATCACTAGCAACCATAAGCTATTGCAAGCTCTGTTTTGTGAAACTAAGGGAATCCCATCTCTTCCTGATTACAGAGGTGGGCACTCACTCTTTGAGTGTATGACTACACCACCTACAAAGTGGGTAAAGAAATGAATCATGCAGATGCACTGAGCAGATTGCCAATCCCAGTGTCCAGTTTCAGAGTTTCAGCGCCCATGGACTCGGTGCTACTGATGAAAATCCTAGATTAATCTCCAGTCACCTCTGGTCAAATTAGAAAGTTGACAGAACAGGACCCCGTACTCTCTCTGGTCTCCTCGGGCCCACCACAGGGGCTTGGGTCAGATTTTCATTCATTGTCATACGCCGGCTCAAACTGAGTATAAAGGATGGTGTGGTCCTCTGGGGCTGCAGGGTGGTGGTGTCCCCCTAAGGGAGATCTTGGGTCCTGCAAATGCTACATCAATCACATCTGGGCATTGTGCGAATGAAGATGTTATCACGGAACTATGTATGGTGGCCTCAATTGAACTAAAACATTGAGGACATAGTTTGTGGCTGTGAGTATCCCACCTGCCCATGGGAACAGGTGCACATTGATTATTCTGGCCCATGTTGAAGGTGTTCTCGATTATGGTGGATGCATACTAAAAAGTGTTTCCAATGTTGTCGTCCACATTTGAGGCCACGATAGGCAAGTTGAGAAATGCTTTTGCGACGCATGGTACCTCCCAGCTACCCTTGTGGCAGACAATGGGGCATCTTTTACAAGTTGGGAATTCCAAAAGTTCATGCATGCTAATGGAATCACTCACTTAACGTCTGCTCCATATCATCCCAGTTCTTGCTGAGAGGGCCATGCAGACTTCAAAGCATGAGAAAACAGACAGAAGGACACGTGGATACCAAAGTCGCTCGGTTTCTTTATCAAGTACAGAGTCACACCCCACTCTATGACAGGCAAGTCTCTCTCTGAGTTGTTCATGGGGAGGAAGTCGAAAACGCATCTGCATTTTCTGCAGCCAGATGGGGGAGACAGGGCCCACCAAATTCAGACGAATCAGAAGGTGTCGCATGATGTACGTACAACAAGGAGGTTGTTTGATGTGGGCGATGCGGTTTACGCATACAATTTTGGTGGAAGGTCGAGCCGGGCTATGGGAACTGTTGTGGAGAAGACAGGATCTGCCTTCATCATCAGCATCGCAAAAGGACACACAACATGTCACAATGCAGATAACATCAGGAGAGCGGAATCTCTGGCGGGACCGAGTGCTGGTGGGGGGGGATGGGGGGGGCGGGGGGGGGGGCGGGGGCGTCTGTGTCAGGGAACATGGAACCGGTGTTCATGCCTCCTGTGGCATGCCTCCTGTATGCAACCCACAGCAGAAGATCCTCCAAGTGCCCATGACACTCCCTGTTGGTGATGAAGCGCTTGCATTGCTCAGAACGTGCAAGACGGACACCGGACTGCGTAGACTTCTGATTGTGCATGGGAAGGGAGAATTAAAAAATATATATTTAAGGAAAGGACATTGTTCTGGCCCATTTCAAATGACCAAGTCCCTAGACTGGTTGCTATTCTTATTGTGGTATTCATTCTTTACCAGAGGTTTTCATACATTTTTTTTGGGGAAGTCTGGGGAATCAAAGTAGGGTTATAGTTTTACTTAAGTGGGTGGGAAAATGGTGTGTTCGGTAGGTGATTAAGACAATGCCTTAGATGATCAATCATCCATGGGTGTGATTTGCCCTCCTTGGGCGCAGAGAAAAAATATGCCCACTGATTTTATGAATAGCATAAGTTATGTTCCTTCCCAACTCTATAGCTAACAGTTCACATTTTTAGCTGATGGCTTGCTTAACTTGATATTTGGGTTGCTGGTTCAACATCATGTTAACTAATTAGTAGCTTAGAATGTCATTTCATAGCACTCCGCAGAGGTTGTGAAGATGTCTATTAGATCTACAGCCAGTTAAATGGCAATAATTACAGCATTCTCTGTATAGCCTACACACACATGTACACACGCCATCTTGCAGATGTATTTAGGTTACTATCTGCAAGGTTTCAGTTGGTACGTTTAAAATTATTTATTTATTATTATTATTATTTTTTTTAAATTGTCACTTGCATGCTGTACGAAGTGAGACCCCTCCAATTCTGAAAATGACTGACACAGGAAAATGACACCCGAAGGAAATACACACCTCACAAACATATGCTGTCATTTTCAGTACCAGCAACGCTCGGCAGAACACTTTGGTGTAAATCCGGCATAACAAACCAACAGCTTCTTGATCACACATTTTCTTGAAATGATATGCTCCGATACTTGTTATTAAATTGGCCTAGATGTATTTGTGTTCTCTTAAGCTAATGTTTGCTGCTGAATATATTGCACTTTTTTAATAGGAATTTTTCACTAACGTCTGCAATGTCCCGTTAGTAAATTAATGATTTCATGATTTCATACATGTTACTATAATTGGCTAAACTGAGACACAGGGCAGAGACACACCCCTCTGTGCTATGGTAAGTTGCTCTACAACAGGGAAGTTTAGATTAACAATATCTGTACATGTAGTGGAATGTGTACATATTGAATCATGTTGTGAAGGGAATGGCCAATGAAATGGGGGGTGGGGGGGCAATGTAGAAACATTATTTTTCTTTTTAGTTAAATACTTTATCCTCCCAAACTTTATTTTAAAGAAAAATGAAATGAGTGAGTTATTCACAGTCTTTGAAACAATGGAAACACACCCTCAGTCACACTGTAATCAACATTTTTTCCTGCTGTTTATTGCTGACCAAGCTAAAAGAAAATGCAGTTGTCTTCACAACACAAGGACAAGTGTATGTGATTTATTGTGTTTTATGTTTTCAGGTGTATTTCAATGCTAACCTTGTGATGTGTGTGTGTGTGTGTGTGTGTGCACGCACATGTGCACGTGTGTGAATAGAGAGAATTTACAAATTATGCCACTGATGAAAAAGGCTATTTCAAAAATCTCTGATAATTGGCTTCTTAAACGCAGCTCATTTTTAACTATGTCACCAAGCCCTGTGGATGACAATTAATCTTTTTCAATGTTTTTATGGCATCTGTGCCAAATGCTTTATATGCTAATGCATGCAAATTACTTAACATTTTGTGTGCCAGTTGCAAGTATAAGCAAGTATGTGTTTTCGTATTTAATATTTAATTTTATAAGCATATTGATAAGGGGATTTATTTCAATGTCCCAGCCTTCCTACAAATGCACCCCTGAATGATACATCCTTGAAATTAAATGGGACTCAAGAAATGAGGGATAAGGCAAGGATCATTTAAAGATAATTTTCTAATTAATATTTTATTTATGAATACTTTTATTTTGTTGGCACATACGTGGTCTGAAACTAGATTGGCTTGATGAAAAAAGTTCCATGTCTAAAAGTAAAAAAAGAGCGACTTCAATGAAACTGAAAAAAACATTCCTCTTGCCCTGTTGCATCTCTTTATTGCAAGATCTGATTTTCAATATGCTGGATTATTTATTATTTAAGAAACGTAAAATTATTTTAAATGGCCTCCACACGTTTAATACAATTCACATTAATAGCTCTTGGATTTTTCTTGAAAAAAATTGCATGTTTACTTCTATTTGCATAGTTATTTTGCTCCAGTATATACTGCAAAAAAAAAAAAAAGTTATGTCATGTCTTCTGCTTGCATCATATTTGTGTGCAATGACATTCTCTCTTTAAAAAAAAAAATTAAAAAAAGAGTTACTCAATAGATGATGTTCATGCACTCTGTCCATATGACTGCATTTGTCTGCTAAAGTATATAGCAATCTCAACTATTCTCTAGATCTTGTGAAAGCGTATGGCTTATTATAGCTACTGCAGCCCTACAAATAAAGTGGGATTTTAAAATAAATGCATTTGTCATTTGAATTGTTTGAAGACTACAAACAGCCAGACAGTATGTTACACAATCAATGTGCTCATTTTTGTCTTGTGAGATTTCACATATTTCTGATTATTTCTAAGCCAGTTTAGCTTGAATTGTCACTGTTTTTACACTGACTTGTGACTGGATTTAGTCTTTTACCTTTTCAGCCTATTTTCTAAAACTTTAGGAAAATTACTTAAATAAAAAGATCTACCCCATTCTAAATAAAAATAGAAATGTTTGTATTACCTTCACGACTTGTTTGTCAGATTAACGTGTATTTATTTATTTATTTATATTGGGGGGGGGGGGGGGGGGGGGGGGCTTGTTTGAAAGCCAGCTTTTTTCACTCTGCAACAAAGTTTCTGCACATCTTCAGAAGTCAGTTACACCTTACATTGTCTGTCCTCATTTAGGCATACCTTCGGCTTATATATGTATGTGCTTACCACCAGTAAATGACAAAAATATAATGAGCACAAGTATGAACAGAATAATACAATAACTTTAAATAAAAGAAAACACACTCTGCTTTTGGTTTAAGTGTATCCAGACTGCAGTTAATGAGCATGTCATTTGCCCGTCACTATTATAGTAACCAGCAGAGCTTTTAAATGTGGAGAGACCCCAGCTCTTTGGGGGCTCATTTGAATGGAAACAGTTGAGTGAGTGCCTGTAGTTGATCCTGTGGGTACAGCGAAGTCTACTCTGGAGAAACCCATGTTTTGTCCAATCACAAGCACTTTGTTCTCTTTTGCCATCACAGAGCTGAAGATTTAGACTAGTTTAATCTTATTTCAGTCTTAAGAAAAAGAAAACAAAAGTAACCAATAATAATAATAATAGGCAGGAAATCTGATTTTGTGGGAACCTGATTCACACAAACAATGGTTATTAGATGTCCAAGCAGCAAAGCTGTAGGAACCATATTGTTTTTATTCTGATTATTATTATTATTATTATTATTATTATTCCCTAAAATGAAATAGGCAGCAAAAACTGTAAATCATAGAGCTTTGAAACTCGGCAGGTATGTTCCTATGCCTCCCCACTACTACAGGTTATCGCAGTGATGCCTAGTGGCCAGATGGTGACGCTGTAATGCAGCAATTTACGTTTTGGCCCATAACTCCTGAATTGTGTGGTGTATTATCAAAATTCAAATCAAAATGTTTTGATTTGGCTCATGCTGAACAATATATATATACCCGATTTAATTAGCATAAGCCAACATTCTTGCAAAATCTACTTTTGTAAACTAGTCTGAGGTAGTTTGCCTATCATGGCCAAATTAGGCTAGAAAGAATCTGTGGATTCTGAACCTCAATAATTATCAAAAAATGTTGACTTTTCAAAAGAATATGGCCGCCACACATCAATCAATTTTAATGGTTGTCATCGGCAACCATTTTGTTTTAGCAAAACCTACTTTTGTGAACTAGTCTGGGGCAGTTTGGCCCATCATCATCATTGGTGCATTGGGGCACTATAAAAACCAATGGTTTAAATGCCTATAACTCAATGGGTTGGCCAATGAGGCTGGAATTTTGTAAGGGACATCTCTGTGACAGACCTCATGAGCGAACAACTTTATCTCAAGAAACAACATCGGCAACCATTTTGAATTGTTTTTTTACAAAACTAACCTTCGCAAGCTAGTCCTAGACCATTAAGCTGAGTGTCACCATATTAGGCTTGAAAGAATCTGAAAGAGTCTGAAATTGAATAATTATCAAAAAAATGTTGAACTTTCAAAACAATATGGCCACCCTATGCAAATAAACAATTGTGGGTGAGTGCTTCGTCCAATCATCACAAAACGTGGCATATATGTACAATGCTTGACTCAGATGCTAATTTTGCTGGCACTGTAAGAGAAAAATAAATAAAAATGCCTTTAACAATTATTTGAGCAGTCAATATGAATCTTTGCATGCTATTTGTGTCAGTCTGCCATTGAATGTACAATGATAAAGTCATATCTGAAAAAACATTACCACCATCAGCCAATCACTTGTTGGTTGGCATGTGACAGGCTTAGCAATGGCTGATCATCATAAAACTTGTTTGTATGTTGGCCTCAAAGCTAGGGAATACCTTATCAAAATTTGGGAAGGAAACTAAAAATCTTTTTTACCATTCATCCAATATATGCCCATACAGCTTAAAATTCGTAATTGCCGCATGCTGCTTGGAGCCCGCTAATTACTGCTTGTGGTTATATTTTATTTATGGTCTTCATGTGACATCCAACAGGGCCCCTGGATGCTGAGAGGTTAACATATACCTTCCACACAACAGCGTAAGGTATGAGGAGTGAAATTTGCCTCTTTGTGACACCTTTATTTTTAGTGTGTGAGTTTTAGTTCTTGCACAGCCCCGGGCAGGAAAACAAAGCAGGGGATTATGGGGCAGACTGCACATTGCTCTGACTCAGGTTCTTCAGTGCACTCCAGGGTGTTTGATCAAACCGGGCTCCGCTGGGATCAGTGGCTTTGTTTGAATACATCCAACAGGCGACAGGGAATTCAGGCGGATTTCAGCACAAGCAGAGATTGGCCCCCTGATGTTCAGATTTCAGAATAAAAAACTAAATAATTGTCATGACCCTCATGGTTTGTCACTCTGGCCTCCGCAATACTTAGACAAAACCCAATTGTGTACCATGACACTGTGATACTGTCTTCTACTTGCTTAAAATGTTATACTTTAATTTGTTTCTATTTCAACAATTTCGGTTTTCTTTATAATTGGGATTTTTCACTCATGAACCCCACAGTATGTTTATTGCTAAAGTGTGTGCACTCCTCTGACGCGCTGTGATTCAGTGACTATTTCACACCCTATGAACCACAGAGTACTACAGGATATTAGCTAGCGCTAATTGATGGAGAAGCCTACTTTCTGATAGCAACTGGTAACCTGTAAGTACCTGCAAGGAACTAATTTGCACATTCACTTAAACCACATCCTTTAATTCCCTGCACTGGTTGCCAGTTGTGGCCAGAGCGGATTTGAAATGACTGCTTACGTTTAAAGCATTGTGGCTTAGCTCAGGAGTACCTCACTGCATTACCGACTCCTAATATTATACAGATCCCTCTGAAGCCATAAAAGGTTTCAATGTGTGTCCAAGGCAAACTTAGCCTTGGTTGTTTAGGCCCAGAGTTCCTGCCAGAATGTACTCGGACAGCCCGTTCCATATCCAATTTTAAGTCACTATTAAAAATTAACCTGTGTGGTTTAATTATCTGTAATTTTATGTAAAGTATTATGTTATTTGCTTTTTAAAAAAAAAAAAAAAAAATTTTTTTAGCTGTACTGCATTTTCTCAGATACATTCTTGCTGGGAGCAAAGATCTAGTACTTTAGCAGGACACGCCACTCAATAGCCCCCATGAAATATATGAAATATATGTTTGATAACAAACTTAGAGAGTTTATATGAGCTGAAGAAGATTCAAATGCTCTCAGCCCTCTCATATCGCATTTGATCCAACACTAAACACTGCTGTTTAAACAGCTGGTGGCATGGATTTTAATCAGGGAAGAAAGCTCATCCGTCTCAGCATTGCAAACAATCTCAAGTTCTGAACACCTTCTCAGTGACATGCAGCCCTCTGAACTTTGTGGTATACGGCTTGATTTCAGACGTTTGGTGGTAATTCATAATCCCTTACAGGTCCAAAAGGAATCTTGGTACTTTTTAAAGTATGGAACATTTTTGGATTAAATTCACATTACGGCATGTTTATTTTTAATCTAGTGATCAGACAGAGTTTATGGTCATACGGTCAGTGTGAAATTAACCAGCAGGTCTGAGGTGAACCTTGCATATACAGAAATTGTGTAAGCACACACAGAACATCTTGGGGTGGACAAATCTGCATTAATCAATCAGAGACATGACCATAACATTGTGCATGTCAAAATCTACTACATGACACATGGTTAAGAAGCAAGAATGCACTAGTGAGCTCAGCAATAGCAACAGCCTGGCATACCATTATGTTTGGGACAAATGGCTTCACGGGTGTTTCTGATTAGTCAGCTGTGTTCAATTGCTTCTATAGTGCAGGCATGACAGAACTTTCAGTATCCAGTCTTGATTTAAGGCTTTTGATTGCCTTTGGAGTCTGCTATGGGCATTTTTCACCATGAGGACTGCAGTTGTGTAAATGAAAGCCAAGGAAGTTATTATGAGACTGAGAAATAAGAAAAAACAATTGGAGACATGGGCCAAACGTTAGGCTTACCTAAACGGACTATTTGGAACATCATTAAGAAGAAAAACCACTGTGAGCTCAGTAATCTCAAAGGGCCTGATAGGCCAAAGATGACCTCTACAGTTGATGAACGAAGAATTCTTACCATAATGAAGAAAACCCCTAAATACCTGTTCGACAGATCAGACACACTATTCTGGAGGCAGGTGAGGATGTGTCAGTGACTGTCCACAAACAACTTTGCAATCTGAACTACAGAGGCTGCTCTGCTAGATGAAATCCACTAGTTAGCTGCAAAAACTGGATGGCCAGGTTATAGTTGGTTAAGAAGTACCCAAAAGCCTGTAGAGTTCTGTAAAAAGGTCTTACGGACAGATGAGACCAAGATTCACTCATATCAGAGTGATGGCAAGAGCAAAGTATGTAAATCAAAAGGAGCTGCCCAGGATCCAAAGCACACACCCCAAATCTGGGAAACATGGTGGTTGGGGGTGTTATAGTTTTGGCTTGTATGGCTGCCACAGGTATTGGCTCATGTGTCTTTGTTGATGATGTAACAGCTGATAGCAGCAGAATGAATTCTGAAGTGTATAGAAGCATCTTATCTGCTCAAGTTCAATCAGATGCCTCCATCCTACATCAAGACAATAATCCTAAACATACAGCCAAAGTAACAAAAGAGTTTTTCAAAGCCAAGAACTGGAAAATTCTTGACTGGCCTAGTCCTTCACCTGATCTGTATACAGTTGAACATGCATTTTATAATGATGAAGATAAAACTTAAGGCAACTAGCTCTTGAAATAAGCAGGAGCTGAAGATGGCCGCCTCTAAATGTTTATAGGTCACAGACTTCAAGCAGTCATTGCATTGAAAGGATATGTGACAAAGTATTAAATATGACTATTTTCATTTACATAACATTAATATGTCCCAAACATTATGGTGCCCTGAAATGGGGGGTTATGTATAAAACGAGCTGTAATGCCTACATGGTGAAACCAAAGTGTATAAATATACCCTTTAATAAAAGCTGTGAATGTACACTTTATTCACATGTCAATTGTCTGATTCAAAATCTAAACATGCAGAGTACAGAGCTGCTCGGATGGAAAAGTTCTTCTACACCGTTCTTGACAAAACCAGTTTCATGCTGATGCAATATTGATAAACTCATACAGAATATGATTGCTTTACGTTATTTATGCTTAAAGGGGGTTCTACTTTGCTATTGAACCATGGGGCGCACTTACTATTTCATAAAACACTTATGCATTTTTGGTTACTTTTGGTTGAATGAATGAATGAATGAATGAATAAATAAATAAATAAATACAAATTTGATATTTCTTTTGCCATATGAGTTAGATTTTTCTACTGTTAGGACTTTGTGAGGCCTCGAAAAAACAACAGACTTTTTAGAGATGCAGCCCCACCACAAAATGCTACATTGGTTTCTTAATCTAGATGTACAACTGCAATGTTCTTATACTTTGAATATGAAACTCACACTTACACTTTTTTAAAGGTGTTGAATTAAGAAAGTATAAATTGTTGCTTTAAGTCATTAGATGGAAGCATTAATGACAGAGACACATGGGGTTTGTATTTTTTATACAGACTTATAGCAGGTGTGATCGCCTGGGTGAACCTCAGTATAAATTCCTTCCTCAGCATGCAAGAATGTTATGCCAGAGGCTAAAGGAGACAGTGATTAGCCAAGCATAATAAATTAAATTAACATGATATCAAAACAACGTTTTACAACATTAAAAGAAAAACGTATTTCAGGTTTAGTGGCACATTTCTCTGTGCATTACAAGATTGAATCAACTCCAACTGTACTGTTTTGCGACCTGAAAATCCCTAGAAATTTGTTGAATGCCTTTGCCACCAGAGTTGTTCCATTTCTGGACAAAGGACCCACTCTGATTTTTCTTTTGCATTTATAAAAAGAAAACTGAAACATTAATAGCACCCTTTTTATCGTGTCAAATTGGACAAGGCCAACCATCGCATAATTAAAGTGACAAGGGGGAGTCCGGTTAGCCTTCTTAAACACAGACTCCAGGGGTAAACCCTCTAAACACATATCTATTATTCAATCAAAGGTTTCCTATTCAAGTGACTTGGGAATGGAACAAATCCCTTCATTCCCTTCCTGGGTGGATCATGTATGAGAGCAGAAGAAATGGGGAGTGGGACGCTAATTTATATCCTTTTGATTTCCAATTTCCATTCAAACAACGGATGGTGTAGATTACCCTGACAATCAGAGGCGGAAGAACGATGGATATTATTAGAATTTGGAGGGGGGGTTATTATTTTTTTAGATATCCTGCAAAGACACATCAGACTATTTTCAGAGTGCCCTCTCACTTTCTCTTTCACTCTCATTGTTCGGCATGTCCTGAGGATTGCCGGTATGTAATTTAAGAATGCAGGCACAAAGACAGAAACGCCAAGCCGACAATGAAGGGGCTGGTTCTGAAGCTGAATATCCATTTTCTCTCAAAGCCCCATGTGGTGTGATTTAGATTGCTAGAACAAAGAAGAAAACCGGAGCAGGGATGTTATAAGATTTTGGATTAAGCATAGAAAGAAAGAACAACCTCAACCTTGAATTGTATAAGTGGATCGAAACCCTGCAACAATTGCAGTTTAAAACTGAGTGAAAGACAAAGCATATTGTGGTAAAGCCTGAGTCAACATTGTGTGCTCTACTTCAGTCTTCATGTATTTAGAACTTTTTGCAGCTCGAGAAAAGAAAAATTATTTATAAGCCCATATCTGAATTTTCAAAGCTATCAAACAGTCGTTGTGTTTGACCTGGATTCCATCAACCCTTTGGCCTTAATTATGGAATAAATTATACATGGATGAAACACATGTTTTAGCCACAAACACAGTGTGGTGACTTGATGTTGGGGCCAAATGCTGAGTGTTTAAAATTGAAGTCAAATGTTGAGTGTTTTCACACAATTATACATGTATGGCAAGTTGGTGATGAATTATTATAAGCTGAAATTACACCAATTGCTATTAACAATACTACATTGGTGCTACAGCATTTGTAAGAAAAAGTTCTGTGAAAACCATTGCTTTGTAGACTGCTCCAGTCACGTTTGTCTCCAGTGGATCGATGGAGCAGATTTGATAAGGACTTGCTGTGGCACCCGGAATACCATCATTGTTGTCCCACACTGCAGAGGGGCAAATTGCCCCCAATTGTTGCGATTGATCCTGGCGACTGCTGTGTAGATGGCAAAGTCTCGCAATCAAAGTTGATAGCAACAACCACGGGGAATCCCACCTCCAAATACGCCCCCAAACATACCAGTAGGATTTGTCAAAGTAAACTCCATTTCACACTTTTCGTCAAGTTTATTGCCCTAGAGTCCCCCTGAAGTGTGTATAATGCTGTCATTGATATGTCTTAATTTCTTTATACATCATTCCTAATCAAATTGCCCATAGGGGAAATTTTATGGAACAGTACATAGCAAGTTAAGCAAAAAGCTATTTTTGAATGTGATTTGACACAATTTTGAATGTGATTTGCACTTCACAAGACATCAGCCATCTGAAACACTAACTTAAGAAGTATTGGCAAGGTGGTTAACCCCTTCGCACAGATGCCAAATTTTCACCCATTTCGGGGGTGTTTTATTAAGGACTTCATAACTCCAGATATAAGCACCAAAGAGACTTGGAAAATGGCTTAAATGAAGTAAGACACAATTTTACAATACTAACTCATATTTGTGTATATTCATAATTTATATTATACATATTCATAATTAATAATTCGATTCACAAATCTAATTATCTTGGAAGAAATGCAAAAATGAAATTCTCCTTTAGTTTGAAATGAAATACTGAGAGGTCACATGTATATAAAACAGATAAAACTAGATCCTGGATCCTAAACTCCCATAAACCACAAATGTGCAAATTCTGAGGATTATACTCACAACTAATATGAATCTGTGAAGCCAAAAATTAGCAGTGTACCCTGGTGTTGCTTTGTGTCTCTAAATATATCCAAATTGTCTAAATTGTGCATTGTTGCAATCATATAATCATATATTTCAGTACAAATCAACTGTTTTGACTCATGAAACTCACTTTTGAATTATTTCAAGTGGGAATGACCATCTTTTCATCAGCATTAATCAATATTGGGGTCAATGATATCAAGTGGCAATGACCATCTTTTCATCAGTATTATTCAATATTGGGGTTGCTATACAGAATACAAATGGTGGTGAAAGCATGTTTTTATGAACTCCTTGATAGACGCTATTACCCAAGGGGAGGGGTGGAGGGGGGGATTGTAGTTGCAGATGACACTACCGGGAGGACTGCTTGGATGCATACCTATGCAACAATGGTGTCACTTAGAAACTCTGTATATTGCATAGTTGCCGTGCATCATCTACTAATAAATTTAGAATTCAGTGCTTGTTGTTTCCACTCTTAGCTTGGTTGCAGGAGCAATGAATGTCTGAATTGAGCAATTTCAGGATGCTGATGTTCTGGCCACTTGGTGCTTACGCAAAGTGGTTAATGTGATTAGCAGCGATCTATGCTTGACCTATGTTGGTGGCAGGTTTTTTAAATTTTAGTTGACTATATGGCATTTTGGTAGGCCGATCTAGCACATATAGATTTTCGATGTGTTGTACTGTTTTAATATATTGAACTGGGGGTAGTGCGAGGAGGGCATACGGCCCGTATATTACTGTAATTGTATTTTCTGTAGCCTATAACTGGCTTATTCCTATCTATTAATTTTATAGCTAAATGTTTTACTTGTGTATGATTATCTGATTGATTAAAACCTGAAAAAATACCTCAGTGGTTTTTTCATTTCATTCTGCTTGTTGGACCCTAATGAGTCAATTAAGAACCACAATTGCGATTAAACATTACAGTAAAACACTTTAAAAATTACACTGAACAAATATATATATATATATGCAACACTTTATTTTTGCAGCCATTTTGAATGCGTTTAAATAATACCTCAAAGATTTGTTCTATGTGCTCGAAGATCTTATTTCTCTCAAATTTTGCCCACAAATTTGTTTATATCACTGTTAGCTAGCATTTCTTCTTAGTCATGATAATCCATCTCCTGCGCAGGTGTGGCATATCAAGATGCTGATTAAAAGCCATGATCACTATACAGGTGTTACTTACGATGAGGTCAAAAAAAGACCACCCTAAAATTATGAGTTTTTTGTTGTTCAACACCATGTCACAGATGCCTCTGTCCTGCTCGTATTCTGCCCTGCCTGTGTTCCGCCCTGCCCATGTTCTGTTCTGTTTTTTTCAGTTCTTAAGTATCTTTTTGTGTTTGTGGTTTTGCCTCTCGTGGCGTTTTGTTTGTTTCCTGTTTTTTTTATTAAGTAAAGTCTTTGTTTGAATTTTCCTTTTGGAGTCTCCTATTTTTTTTACTCTGCGCCTGGGTCCAACCCCCCGAATCCCTGACACCTCAAGAGTTAAGAGATCATGCAATTGGCATGCTGAATGCAGGAATGTCCTGTAGAGCTGTTGCCAGAGTAATGGCTGTTCATTTCTTCACCATAAGCTGCCTCCAGCGTCGTTTCAGAGATTTTGGAAGTTTGTTCAACGGGCCTTACGACCGCAGACCACGTGTAACCACGCTAGGCCCGGACCGCCACATCCGACTTCTTCACCTGCGGAATCATCTGAGGCTAGCCACACGGACAGCTGATGAAACAGGAGGTTTACACAACCATAGAATTTTTGCACAAACTGTCAAAAATCGCCTCAGGGTGTATCTGCGTGCTCGACGTCCTCACCGGGGTCTTGATTTGTCTGCAGTTCGGCGTCACATTCAATGTGAGTGGGCAAGAGCTCACCTTCAATGGCCACTGACATGCTGGAGAACGGTTCTCTTCACTGATGAATCACGCTTTCAGCTGTACAGGGCAGATGGCAGGCAGCGTGTATGGTATCGGGTGGGTGAGCGGTTTGCTGATGTCAACGTTGTGAACAGAGTGGCCCATGGTGGTGGTGGGGTGTTGGTATGGGCAGGCATATCCTATGAGCAGAGAACTCAAGTGCATTTTATCCATGGCAATTTGAATGCACAGAGATATTGTGATGAGATCCTGAGGCCCATTGCTGTGCCATTCATCCACTGCCATCACCTCATGTTTCAGCATGACAATGCACGGCCCCATGTTGCAAGGATCTGTACACAATTCCTCGAAGCTAAAAACGTCCCAGTTCTTCCATGACCTGCATACTCACCAGACATGTCATCCATTGAGCATGTCTGGGATGCTCTGGACAGGTGCATATGACAGCATGTTCCAGTTCCCACCAATATCCAACAACTTCGCACAGCTATTGAAGAGGAGTGGGACGATATTCCACAGGTTACAATCAACAATTTGATCAATTCAATGCGAAGGAGATGTGTTGCTTTGCATGAGGCAAATAGTGGTCACACAAGATACTGATATGGTATGCTGTTCATTTCATGGTATCTTCTTTTTTGGGGAATCTGTGACTAACAAATGCATATCTGTATCCCCAATCACATGAAATCAATAGATAAGTGCTTAATGAATCTATTTCAGTTGACTTATTTATGTTTTGACTTTGAACTCAATAAAATCTTTGAAAAATCAATTTTTGTTCAGTGTATATAGGACTTTAACTTTGAAGTAACTAAAGCTCAATTACAAAGGCAGCCACTCTGGGTTATCATATTAAGCTGAATGCAAATTATCAGTATGTAATAATGTCCGAATTGATGGTGCCCTAGGAAACCGCCTATGTCGCCTATGCCAGCAACTGACCCTGATGTCAGCAATATATTAGGTCTGAAAATCAACACTTTGATCTGTGAATTTCCAAAACAAACTAAATTTAAGAGGCCTAATAGTCGGTGCCCAAACTGTTGGTGCAACCATCACAAAATCTGCTGAATTACTTAATTTTCAAGGAGAACATTGTCAAAAATTATTACGATATACAGTATTCAAAATACAAACAAACTGCATCAGGATGAACTGTGGTCACAAGCTCTCTGACGCTTAACAAGACAGCACTCCAAAATTATGGCCTAAAAAAAAGGCCATGTCCAGGCCTATTTATGGCAGGGGCACCATTCAGAAATGTCTTGTATCCACGGCTAATGCACAAACATGAATAGCCTGGAGAAGGGAGCACAGAACCTGGACCCCTAAACAATGCAAAAAAAATATGATTATGAGTCAGTTTACTTTTTTCCTATATTGGGGAAGTTTATGTTTGAGGAAAAGTCAAAGGAAGCCTTAAATTCACAATGCCTGCTGCCAACTGTTAAACATGGTGGTTGATCTATAATGGTACGGGCTTCGCATGGTCATAAAATAGCTAAGGAATATGAAGCCACTGTACAAGACCAGGTACAGCCTATGGTTCCAATTCTCTTTCCACATGATGTCCCCATATTCCACATTGGTAATACCTCCATACACACTGCTAGACAATTTCAAGAGTGGCTTCAGAAACACAAGGATAAAGTCAAATGTCTTCTATAGTCTCCACAATCACCAGATTTAAACATCAATAAACATTTATTTTGGACGTTCTGGAGCGCAGAGAGTGACATACATTTCCACCTCCTTCATCCTTCAGAACTGCAGGCTTTCCTTCTTCAAGAATGGTCCAATATTCCACTCCACACCATCCAGAACAAGTATGACAGCATTCTAATAAGGATTGCAGCTGTTCCTGCGATGGATTGGCAACCTGTCCAATGTGTGTTCCTGCCCCTCTCCCAATGCATGCTAGGATAGACTCCAGCACCCCCCTGCAACCCTGACTAGGAATAAGTGAGTGTAGATAATGGATGGATGGATTGAAGCTGTTCTGAAGGGAAAGGAGACGCTACTTCTTATTAGTCACTTGATATTCATATAACTTGGTGGTTTGGTTTGGTGGGTCCATTAAAATAAAGCAGTTTCCCTCACTGGTCAAAGCAAAGCAAGTTTTATAAAATTAGAACCCCTTTTTCCACAACAGCTGACAACACTAACCGTTTTTATAATTAGTCTCCACCCCTTCACGGCTGCTTTCCCCTATAGATCAATTGTATAGTTGGGGGTTTGTTCCCAATGTGATTATTAATTGCTCAGAGGAATAAAAACTTTCACAGAGAGTTTTGTTAAGCGGTGCACTTTAATTTGCTATTCAAATGGACAGATATTATTTTATTTTCACATATAATAATACCATTTTTATTGATCTTCTTACCACTACAAAGTCAGCCATCTCTTTGTGTTGCTTTGTTTAACAAGCCCTATGGCTGCATTGATCTTAAGGATACTTTTTATTGCTTTTTATGTTCTTCTAATGTGGAATGCCCCATACCAATCATAGGCGTGTCCTATCACTGTAATGTCCATCAACTTGGGAGAGTGTATGCAAATACACACTTCACTAGTGAGATTGGCAAATTCAGACCTGACTGATCTCTGAGAATCTCACAGAGAAAAAAGAAATTCACCCAGTCACCTGCAGGCAGCTGTCAGATTGTTTTGGTGATTGTGATTGTTTGTTCACAGCCAAAACGGGCTGTCTTAATCAGGAGGCAGCCACGGCGTCTGGAGAGACACACTTTTGTTCTGCTTTACTTTCATTAGTTTCACTCATTTTTCTTCCAAGTTCCCTGCAGAGAAAGGATTGTCTCTATGGCTGAGGCTTGGTTGTAATCAGCTAACCGTAAAACATTTGTGAGTGAGTGATAGTGGCCTGGACCTAATCAACATGTTTCCTTAACCTTGACTTGAGAAATACAGTGCATGCAATTCCTAGTGTTTTATTTTTAACAGAGATCTTCAAGATCGCTGCTTGCATGAACTTTCCAAATAGTTGTCTTTATGAAGATAAAAGATGTACATTTATTTGAAGTTCAAAGTTAAGGACAAAACCTGATTGAGTCCAGGGCAGACTCCTGCTGTTCTTTTATAAAAGCAAAAAAAAAAAAAAAAGCTGAAAAATACTCTGAATGACATGGTTGGACATATAGTGTTTGCCTGTAATATAACAGCTTCTCTCCCTGCTACTAAACCCTTGCCATTCCGCCTTGGGAAGAAACCAAATCACTCTGAGATTTGAGCCGGATGATAGAGGTTTATTGTTGATTATCATAAGTGTTCATAAAGGGAATTTGGGGTATTCACAGTGCCGTGCAAACGGATTTGAAATCTTCCAAGCTAATCTCCTCTGCTGTTCCACTGGAAGGGCCTTAAAGCCAGATGTCACAAGGGCCTGACACATCTGTCACCTGCATGAACCTCGATGGCACACTTAAGGTCTCGTGGCAGCCTTATTATGGAATTAACTTCAATAAAACCTTTTGTTAGAATTTTGTAGTTGAATTGTCATAGGGGTAATTTGGAGCCATATCTCTAAGTAAATCGGCCTTTAAGTTTCTGCAGTGTTCTGTTTTGACTTAAAGTCCTGAACTTGTGGAACTTGGCAAAATAACTTTTGAGCTCAACAATTGGGAGAATTATAAGACTAACTGGCAACTTTTTTTGATTGTCTGATGGGACAAAAATATGTGTTAAAAAAAGAAATGATTTCCTCTCTCAGACAGAGAAAAGCAGTCTGAAATTTTCACTTCAAAAGAACTCATCCCTGGAGAATCTACAGTATGCTCTCCTCTTCTCAAATCCTGGTGACGCTCTCTTGAGCACCCTCAGTTCAGGGTGGCTGAGGTTTTTTCCTACTTTCTTTCTTTCTTTTATTCTATATTTCAATTTAATTAGATTTGTGGAAATAATTTTCAGAATGCTTCACACAGTCAAAGCTCTCAGGGGTTTGAAACCAGCTGCATACTTCCTTCCAGAATCTTTTCAGCAATAAAGCATAAATTATTTAAAATAGCACGACCTTTTATCTCCCACCCTTTGAAGGCAGCAAATTAAAAATGCAAATGGAGAGCTAATTAATATGCAAATGTATTCATTCACTGTTAACAATTAGCAATTAAACCAGCCAGTGTCTAGAAAGAGCACAGACAAAACAAGTAACTTCATTTATCATTAAAAATGGGTAGAGTATGCAACATTTGTAACTCACTTTTGTCATGCTTTCTCTGTGTCCAGCTGTCATGGTTTCAGATAAACAGAAGGCATTCCAAGGAAAAAGTATTGATTATGCCACATGCACTATATATTATTTATGAGAATTTTATGTAAACTTAATATTATTCATAGAATTATGAAAACTGTAGGAAAAAATGAACTTTATAGCACATTACTGCTAATTATTTCAAATCATAGATTACTCTTTTCTTGGATAGCTAACACACACACACACATATATATATATATATATATATATATATAAAATTTTGTGGTAAATTGTTATTATTGTGGAAATATTGTTATTTCAACTGAATTTGTATGTTTATATTTTTTAAAGATTACTACATTAACTTTGTTTGGATAGCTGCCACCAGGTACTTTCCATTATTCATTTTGTGCAGTCAAGTTGTTGTTTTGAGTTCAAGTAATTTTGAAGCACTTAAAATGCTGGCCTTAAAAGCCTTCTGCTATGGTCCAAGGCCTGCTTCAAATTTGCAGTCACTCAAGTACTGTTTTCCAATAACCACATCTTTGACATTTAAAGTGTATAAATATGCATTTTATTTTTGATGGCATGCAACAATGAATGATTAAACAATTCATATTTTGCCCAAACACTGTTTATGGTAGTATGGCTTTTGTGGATTTTGTAGGTTCCCATTAATTGAAAATCCCTTGATTTTCTTATCTAGATGAAAATAAAATACCACAAATCAGTACCAGTATTTCAATACAGTAACATTCTGGGGTAAAAAAGCAACAGTCTGGAACATTCTTTCAAATGCACTTGGAGACTTCAAGTTCTCTTCAGTAGTCATACATTTCCTAAAATTTGTCATTTTAATGTCATGAAGTAATATCCAAAACTTAATCACTCTTCTAATAGTATTTGCAAGGCATCTCAAAGTAGATTTGATTAAAATATACAAGCCAACATATTCATATATGATAAACAATATGGAATTATAATGTAATAAATTCTAATATATATAACATAAGACTTAGGTCTTATTTATTTAGACATGACCAGTCAAATATGTTACAGAATATATTTGGCAGGATGCAGTATTAATATATCACACATTCAGAAATGCATATGCACCACTACACTAGAATGTAATTAATTGACATAATATTAACTGACATTTCCACAATAGTAATGTAAAAATTGATTGCAAACATATGACTTTCACATTATTATTTAAAATATACATTTTGTGGCTCTGTAAGTTGATGTCATCAGATAGATGGTTGTGTATTTTAATTGTATTTTTTTAATTGTTATTTTTAAACAGGTCTGAAGGTACAAAAAGCCCAGATGTGGCGAATGCTTTAAATAATATCCTCTCAGGACAATCAAATCTCCAAATGCCTAAACCAGTAAATGTTAACTAATAAACTGTAATTCTAAATTTGCAAGCATTGCTAAGGATTTGATTGAATCTGAGTATTTCTATTTTTTGCAGCTGATTCATTATGCATTCAACTTTCTTACACCTATGTTTTCTCTGTTTAAAAGAGATCATTAGCAGCTCTTGCATACTGTATTTGTATTGATTGTGTAAGCAGTATTTAGTCATTAGTACTTCTAGGAATAATTAGTTAATTATTTTAAGCAGAAGATAATGACATGTCATCACAAGGAAAAAAATATAATAGGAAATGAATACTGCCAGTTTTAATAGATTTGTAGTCATTCTTATAATAATTTAAAGTACAAATGTAGCTGTTATTTGCATTTTTGTTTTGTTTTTTGCTGAGTCACAGGTACTCTGGATAAAAATCTTGCACTAAACTCCCATCTAGCAAAAAAGCCTCTTCAAACAAGAAGTAGTCTACCCAAGGCAGTTTTCACTCCCACACGAAACTGCATTGTTTTTTGTGATTAATTTGCTGATTGAAAACGCATGTTTGCGCATCTGGTTGTTTAAAGTAGTCAGCTGCTATTTTCTTATAGTAGTTTTCTTATTATAGTAGTTTTACTACTGATATTTTTCTCTTTTAATATATACATATAGTATATTGTACTCATTGTTTTGCCGCTTATACATTATAACAGAGCCTCTTCCTCTAATAAAGAGATATTTCATTTATATGTGTCAAGGCTGCATTGTTTTGTGTGATTAATCACACATTCCTGGGAAGTGTTTGGGGAAGTCCAGAGCAGCCTTCGCAGGACAAGGGTGCTGTTGTGTTCTGTGAGGCAGCCTCCAACACCAAGGCCCCCAATGTGCAGTATGTATGGAAGATGTGCTGGTTACGGGGCATCTTCATTTTTTTAGCCCCACCTGCCTTCATCCAGCTCTACAGGGCCTGGGCCTCACCATTTCTTTTGGGGGCAGAACAATCCCCAAAAATCCCTCAGCAAGCTAGCACCCAATGACCAGCCCCATCGCTGACAGTTGACACCTCTCTTCTCCCCTCTCCATCTTGCCCAACGGAACCTGTGTACCCAGTGCCCCTGGTGCACAGAACCTTAGATTCATGCTACAGGATCCATTTTGATGGGATTGTAGCATGAGACAATTTATGCGTTTCCCCCCTTTTCCTCTCATTCCTGTAGTTTTAGCGAGGATGAGACACTTTACATTACATTACAGGCATTTAGCAGACGCTCTTATCCAGAGCGACTTACACAACTTTTTACATAGCATTTTTTACATTGTGTCCATTTATACAGCTGGATATATACTGAAGCAATGCAGGTTAAGTACCTTGCTCAAGGATACAACGGCAGTGTCCTTACCCGGGAATCGAACCTGCGACCTTTCGGTTACAAGCCCAGTTCCTTACCCACTGTGCTACACCCGTCCCCCACTTGAGGGCACAAGTTCTGCTGGTTCACCTCCATTGGAACTGGATGGCACACTTGTTACAACTTTTGGGTGTTTTTATCCCCCAGTGGTTATGTTTATGTTATTTCACTTTACTTTAGATTTTTGTGAAGAACAGCATCTAATAAAGTGGTTTATATTCTGTGACAGTTTTGTACGTTCTTTGTCATGTGGTGTTCCGTTGCCCCACTACATTCTCGCCTGACTGATTTGCTATTCTGTTGACCTATACAATGGCAGATTGACTCTAATGAAATGGAACATAAGGTTATGTACGTAACCTTGGTTCTTTGAATAAGGTCCACATGCAACTTGGCATGATCATGTGAGGAATTCCAATGCCATTACATCCCAATGCCATGAAAGACATTACATTTCATTTGGCAGATCCAAAGTGACATACAATAAGTGCATTCCGAAGGTTATTGGAACAACTATCGAACACAGGTCGGATAAGGCAGAATTATCATAAAGCATCAGTTATCCATAGCCATGAACATCAAGTCTGGTTCACACAGTTAATGTAGGCTAAGTCAGTACACTTACGGCAGGTCAAACTAGAAGTGAGGCATGATTACAAGAGATAAAGAGCCACAACATCAAGATGATAGTAAAAGTGCCACACAAAAGAAATTGGGCAGTGACTCGGTGGTTCACTGAGGAACGTAGAGTTCATTCCACCTCTATGGAGCTAGGGTGGAGAATCTCCATGGATGAGATGAGTAAGAACAATTCACCAGGATGGCAGGAAGGCAGGGCAGCCACTGTAGTACCATTGACAGTGATAGAGAGCTCTCATAGTAGGGCGGTTCTGTGAGGGATGAAGAACAGCTCTGTGTTGTCAAGGCTGAGATTCAGGTTCTACCAGGACATCCTCGTTGAGATGTAAACCAGGCAGGCAGATATTCTCTCATTAACCTCTGTGTCAGAGGGAGGGAAAGAGAAGAGTTGTGTGTCATCAGCACAGCCGTGATGCCATGTGAAATAATGTCTGATCCAATAGATTTAGTGTAAATGGGGAACAGCAGAGGCCCCAGTACAGATCCTTGTGGGACTTCTGTAACAAGTGGATGAGGTTCAGAGACAGACCCAATCCAGGTGACCTGGTAGTACCTATCTGCTAGATAGGAAGCAAACTAAGAGAGGGCAGTCCCAGAAATGCCCATCTCTGCCAGTGTGGAGATTGGTGGTTGGTGGTTGACAATGTAAAATGCTGCAGAAAGGTCTAGGAGGATCAGGACAGAGGAGAGGGATAGGCCATTACAGCTAGGAGAACAGTCTCAGTAGAGTGCCCAGTTAGAAAGCTGCACTGGAGAGGGTCAAGCAGGTGTTCTGATGGAGAAAGGATGAAAATGAGTCAAGCACTGCTCATTCAAGAGATGAGTAAGACCTTCAAGTGTTTTGCACAGAAAAGGCAACAACAATACAAATTGATAGTTCTTGACATTAGAGGGGGCTATGGTAGGTTACTAAAGCAGTGAGGTAACATGAACCATCTTAAAGTCAGAGGGAACATAGACATAGGATAGGGAACCATCACTGATGGAGGAAGAATTAGGGGCGGACGGGTGGTAATACTTCTTGTGTGATGTTGTGTCTTCCCCATAGTGGTAATTAATTTTCTATTCACTCTAGTAGCTCACGCTCTTGGCGAGGACACAGTGCCGTGTTTACATTATTCATAGAACTAAGGTTACCTACGTAACCCTACAGTATTTCAGACTAGAAACAAAATGCAATAGCAATTATTACTATGACTCAGGGTTTCCTCTGGTAATAATCAGCCATGCTGCTACGTCAAGGCAACAATTGGAGTGCCACAGTAACATAATATAAACATTTAATGTGATTACTGTCAACATTCAAATTTCTGAAAAATAATCTGACCACCACAATACATGAGACTCTCAAAACTGGCATCTATAAAATCATATGCAGTATATATCATCAGCGCATATCAAATTTGGAAAAGAAAATCAAGGAGGAAAAAAAAGTGTACAGTAACAGTGGAAATGGAAAATGGAATTCATTACAACTACAAATCAAATTTAAATTGATTATTCAGACTGGACATTTGTATTGTCTGGTCGGGATCACAAGCCAGACCTGCACAAATAATTGGAAAACCAGACATTTAAAACTGGGCATCTGACAGCTGTATGACCAATTGATGGAAACTTGTGCTAGCTTTCATTTGTGATAAGGTCATTAGCAATAGTTAACACTTAGCTTAGTAGTCTAACTACATTAGTTATACATAGGGCAGTAATTTTGCTGGAACAGGAGTGAATTTGATAGGGTAGGCGCGTTCCGGTTCATATTTTGTTAAATGGTAAATGGACTGCATTTATATAGCGCTTTTATCCAAAGCGCTTTACAATTGATGCCTCTCATTCCCCCATTCACACACGCACACTCACACACCAACGGTGAAAGGCTGCCATGCAAGGTACCAATCAGCTCGTTGGGAGCAATTAGTCTGTACTGCCACCAGACTGAATCTGGACCAGTCTTCAAAGTACTCTAAATTCAGGCACCCTTTTCTCCATCATGTATACAGGCACATCTCTGGCTGTGGCGGTGGCCCCCGGCCAAGTTTTTTTTTTCCTTTCCATATATTAAAAATTAAACGCTCATCTCCCTCAGCAATTAATGCATATATTGCTAAGGAAGGACGTTTTATGTTTTATTCATTAAAATATAATGTTGCTGGTAAATATTTGTCCCACAAGCAGGTTTACTTGCAGCCAGTCAGAGATGTCTGTCTCAGTGGATTTCTATTGTTATTGCAGTGAGAGCCACCAAGGTTTATTAGATTTGCCTTGCACAAATTATGAGCTGTTCATACCTTGACTTTCTGCAAAACTGTTGTTTTAGTTACACTGAACCACTCCGCAGAGTAAATAATGAAATGCTTTTTCTTGTTGTTACTTTTAATTACAGTTAAATAACACCATAGATTCATGAAGCTCTTTTTGAGTTTAGAGTAGCAACACATGGCTCATTACATCTGGCAGCAACTGTCATTGTGAGACTGGGGTTTAACAGAGTGATTTTTGCAACAGAGGGCTTGTAGGCTTTTGGTTTTTGGAAATCATGCACACTCAGAAAATTTGGAGGCAAAGCAATTTTTTAAGTGAAGTTAATGTATAATATATAAATGTCTGCAGGCACTGTGGCCAGCAAAGACCAGGCTTGAGCAGCACGGCATCCAACATGGCCCTACAAAACTGCAGTGAAATCCCATCGAATATTTCTTATTTTGCTGTTGCAAAGTTAAATATATAAATATATTGTGACATATTTAAACAATTTTAAAATATATTTATATATATATTAATTGTTTTTCCTACTCCTATATAAATAACTCTATAATGTCAATATGTAATAAAGAACATATGTCTTCAGAATTATATTGTTATTTGACAAGTATGTGAGCAATCCATTTGTTCAGATACATATCAATTCAATCACTTGAATTCTTTTATTTTTAATATCATTCTAAAATTATTCAGCAATTTTATCAGTACTGTATGGATTTGGCCTTTTTTGGAGAGTAGCTACATAACTGCTATGCCTGAGAAAGGCCGGCCTTCAAGTTGTGCCTGTAGCCTGCATGACCATGTAATTACCATGTGTTTGCAGGTCATGTGAGAGACCCTGAGGCCTTCTGAAAGAAGATTTTGAGGCCTGATGAGACTACAGTTGAGCTTTATGGTCTAAAGCAAAGCACCAAGCACAGGCCATTAGCCAGGTAACACCATCCCTACTATCAGCCATAGTGGTGGCAGCATTATGCTATGGGATTACTTTTCAGCAGGAGGGACTTGAAAGCTTGCTGCCATCAAAGGCAAGATGGATGGAGCCAATGCAGGCAAATCCATAAGGAGAACTTGTTTGAGTCCGCAAGTAAGATTTGCATTTAGGTTGAAGATTCCTGTTCCAAAAGGACAGTGACCCAAAGCACATGACAAAACTACAAAGGAATGGCTTAAAAACAAGAATATTCTCTGCTATATTCTCCAACGAACAAGGCTAAGCTCGGAGGTAAGCCCCGTTTAAATTCTGTGGTATGACCTGAAAATGTGTCTCCATTGATGCTCTCCATCTTGGCAGTGTTAGAGAAAATTGCATGGAGGAATGGGGGAGGGCTACTTTTGTTAATGTGTTCTGAGAAATGCATTTAACTTTTTAAGAATAATAAATAAATAAAAATTACAGGTGTGCTGAATTTGTGTTGGTGCAGAGGAAAAAATTATTTCAATGCATTTCCAATTACATTTTATATAACGTCCATTTAATTACATCTATGCCATCTATGTAAGTCCTGTACCCAATTACCAGTCATCCAATTAGCAGTGATAATTGTCAGGATATATAACCTTCTTCACCCATTTTTCCTTACATATGATAATGGCTGCAATAATATTTTGTTGACAGAATTATGTTTCACAGAATAAAAATGACAAATTCCAGAATAGGAGGGGTTTAGGACTGCAAGGCAAGACTGCCACTCAGCATTCACCAGGAACGCGGGGCTCATGGAAAACACCTGCAAATTTAGAGCTGCGAAAACCCGCCCGGCACGCTTTTAATCTGAGAGGTGCCGAACCACGGAGCAGCCAGAGTGCTCTCTGTAATTAGCACAAGCCCGTTGATTCAGAGATAATGAGAGGTAATTCATTAACACTATGCTAATTGCTAATTTTTTCACAAAACTTTTCACTTAAACTTTTTCAGTCTCTACAGTTTCATAAAGTTCTTTTTTTTTGTGAAGGCGGGGTGGGGGGTACATTAGCTGGTTCATATTTTCATATTTTCATTGTGTGAGAAGTTCTCTGAAAATTAATTTGTGTTGCAGACCTCAGACAAACTCGTAGATCCACTGAAATTCAGATGCAATTATTATACAAAGCAAGACTCCATCCAAGGAACCCCATGTGGTCAAGTTTTGTAGTGCATGGCATTATTGTTTTAATAATTCTTCAGTCCCTCTTTTAAAAACACTGATGTGGTGCTTTTACCCATCCTGTAATTAGATTATATGAATTTCTTTCAAAGCTATGAGGCCCGGATTGTGTCTTGCAGTAACAAAAATCAAGCATTGTGCATTAACCACGATGGAAATCTAGAAAATGATCAACGATTCCATGCACAGTAGAAATGTAAGTTCACTTCCTTGTAGGCAATATGTGTTTATTTCACTCATGTCACAGTATAGTAGTTGAATATTTGTCTTAACATCAGAAAAATTGTGTGCATGTAAACATTGTGTCACGGTCACATTCATGCAAATCACAATCACATTTTCATATTAACATCAGAAATTTAATGTGCATACAAACATAGTCACTGTCACATTCACATGTCACATTCAGAATAGGTGAATATTTGTCTGAACATCATAAAATGAGTGTGCATGTAAATATTGTTACTGAGAATACAAGTGGAAAAAGGGTAACATGGTTTCTACAATGTATGTGTGTGTGTGTACGTGTGTGTGCATGTACAATTTATATTTTGTCATTTGCCAGTAAATTATGCTTGAATGTCAATTGATGACTGTTTTAAGGCTTCCGTACACATTATTATCTCTTGTTTTTTTATACAATAAATCTTACATATTGGCTTGGCTTGCGACTATCATTTTTTGGGTTTTTTTATGCATTGGATTTACTTATTGGAATGTGCCTCTTACCCCACTTTAATGTGGCTGACCATAAAACTCATGTTGTGCTGGTTTCACCTAAGATTGGGCCTTTTCTTTGCTCATTTGCCTCATAGAGGGTATTTTTTCAAGGGAGTGGTGGAAGGAGGACAAAGGTTTCATGACCCATCTTGCAGTTGCATCAGAGAAGGCAGAGCTCTACCTAAAACAGACGGAGACATCAAACATTCATGAAATTTTCATCATGAACACTGGCTGGGTACGTTATCCAAAGTCTGAGCCTTGTCCATGTAGGTATTAACTGACCAGTATGGAATTCTGCTAAACAATTAACCTTGTACTGCCAGGAGTAGGTTGGGTCTACATTGGCAAGAATACCTTAAGTAACTGCTGCGAACATTTATCTCCTCATGACCTTGTGTCAGTCACTCACAGACTACTACATTTAAAGTTGAAAACTATAGTGAAAGATGTATTTAAGTTTGAACTCTTGTAGGTTTTGCTCTTTGGAATTGCTTTGGAAAACATATCCACATGTTTCTGGCAAATAATAGCTGATAATTCATTTTTGAGGAATTAAGTGTATCTGTTTTCATTATGAGATTGTTAAACTGCATTTTTCTGTTACATGGCTACTTCTAAGGTGTGTGTCTCTCCAGACAGGTTCTCATGGTTCTTACCTCAGTCCTTCTCCCTCAACACATTCAAATCATTACAACATTAAAAACATCACTAAGGGAAATGCACACACAGAGCACCGAGTAAGAGGTGGTTAAAACATAATTACTTAATTCCCCTAAAGACACATATGAAGCACTACCGTACCATGTCTACGCCTCTGCCCTTAATAGGAAGGGATATCCAATTTGAAGGCTAACTCATAGTTGAATGCCTTTTTCATCATGATTTGCCATGGCTCATGTTGGGAAATGCAGGAGCTCTGATTGCACTATGCAAAAATGCTGAACTTTCTCCTTTTAGATGCGCAAAGGTTTGGGTCAACCTCTGGGAGCCTAGACTGTGTGTTCATCAGTACACTTGAGTATTGTCTCATTACATTTTCTGAAATTGTCCAAACTAGATTTGATCACTTACATTACCCCCTTTTAGACAATATCACTAATAATGTTTATCATGTCAAAGTGCAAGCGCATGAAGCATAGCTCCAAAACTCTGACCCCCAGGAGCAGACATGTCTGTTTTGAGCATGTCCTCAGTGACTGTATCATCCAGTTGTGCATGGTATGCTCTTCTTTTTGAAGTTTTGTGCAGTCTCGCACAAAATAATAAACTCTTAAATTTAAGGATGATAGAGCCTGCCATCAAAGACCTCTCTGATCAGTATATCAGTAGAACTAATTTGTTTTTTTGTTTGCTTTTTTATATCTTGGCTTGCATGTCCTATATGGAATCACTCTCTAATCCTTTGGTAGGCAAAAGCCCTTCCACTAATCTCCTGGATACTCAGTGCGGAGCTGAATTCCCAGAAACAGCCGCGCAGGCCAACACAGGATTCACACTAAGAAGAGGTCACATGGCCAATCTGCAGAAAAAGAAACCTTTGACTTTGTGTATTTCTTCAATTTGCTTTCTACAGAGCTTGAGCAAGCCTGTCTCCTTTCTCAGTCCTGTCTTATTTTAAAGATTGTGAGGTGAGGTAAGAGACAATGGAGGCTTCAGGCTTCTGATTACGGCCATCTGTACCTTATGTCCCTATTTATCTTGGCTGTACTGCTGAAAAGTGTCCCTGAATCTCCCCGCATCTCTGGTTCAGCAGGAGACCCCTGTGGCACCCTTGCGGATGCTTTTTTCCTGCAACCCCTTGGGGGCCAGCCAGTCAATGGACCGCCTCCTGTGTCACGCCTTGAGGGCTCTGTAATATCAGAATCACAGTTCAGCTGCCATCAGGAGTCCCTTTGATATCTTGCTGAAGTCTTTTTAAGGCTCTGAGGCATGGGCAAGCGAGACATGGCAGCGCAGTGGTCTGCTGTTTCCGCCACCTCCGGTAGCCCTGCTCCCTCTGATTCAGGTCACGCTTTTCCTCATTACCGCCGGCCACCGGGGGCGGGCTTCCTCCGCGAGATTAATGAGCACCGCGCATCTCCGTAATTAAGTCTTTGTTTATCAAAACAACAAGTTATATTAGGAGCAGGAAATTTGTGGTAATTATTCATAATCCTAACAATTCAAGTGCAGCCACCTCATTTGCCTGTGTAATTCTGCTTTTTAATTTCTCGCATACATTTGCATGTTAATTTGGCCCGGCGGCAGCAGGCTGGGCTTCTTGTTTTTCCCGTGTGATGTCTCTCACAGGGGCGAGGCTGGGCCGGGTTGAATCTGGCTGGCTGTGATGATGAATTATGATTTTATTTTTGTCTTGTTTGCTTCCTGATGAAACCACTTCTGGTTAATCTTCTGGTCCTTCTGAACATTGTGGCACTGGCCCCAACAGTTGCTGTCTTAATTTTCTGAAAATGGGCATGAGACAAATACTCCACATGTATCAGAGGGAAAAATTCCACATGTATGATGTCAAAGGAACATACTACATGCATGTGATGGGCAGAGGCACATACTACATGGGCATGATTGTCAGAGGCAAATACTGCTCATGCATGACATGCATTGTATAGTTGGCTGACTCACTGATAATTTGTGACTGATAGGTGCCTGTGGAGTAGCTCTAACCCTATACAGCAGTAACCTGAGGAACCCTGGCCAAAAAAACACACCCTACCATGTTTGGGCATAACCCGTCAGGAGCCTTGCCACCATATACAGTAGCTGCTCTTGCCAAATGGCTGAAGCTAAAAATGTGTGGGCTTGGTGAGTACTCGGATCAGAGCCAATCTGGGCAATTTGCTGCTGGAAGTGGTGTTAGTAGGCCAGTAGGAGGCGGTTTTCCAAATGCCCCACTGCAGAGCTGGGGCACTATGTTGTGGAAGATGCCAGCATTTGGATAAGATGTTAAACTGAGATCCTGACCCACTGTGATCATTGAAGTTCTTATAGTACTTATCGCAACAAGTTAACTTCCTGAACTGTCATTTTCGACCAGGTCACCTAATCATCCAGCAGTTTAATTAGCACAGATATTTTCTCCCTCTCCACCAAAGTTAATAAACTGTGGCTGATTTGCCGTAAAATTGTCACTACACATCACCCAGGTGGGCCTTCTTGTTGGTAGTGGTGAGTTTCCCCCTTTACTGGGAAGTGCTTTGCAATCATGAGATGAAATGCATGATAAATGCAATCTATTATTATTGCATTACATTACATTAAAATCACTTAGCAGATGTTCTTATACAGAGAGAAGTACAGTAGTGGAAAGGAAAAATCATTATTACATTATTACTAACCATTTGTGTCCCATCCTTGTGATTTGTCAGTCATAGTAGACTGATGACAGAAATCCTTTAAATCCCAAAAGCTCAGTACAGACAGAAGAAACCATGAAACTAAATGATTATATGAAAAGGAAACTCAAGGTTTATCCCACTCAGTCTAATCTACTCTGGAATGGAGACTTAAGTTTGACAATACATCTCTTAGACAAAAACGGTAAGGAGAGAATCCTCGAAAAGTCTAATTTTATTCAGGGGGATGTCTAAATGGCAGGAGGCAAGTGGCACCACAACAAAAATTCATACGTTTGTACACACACACGCACATGCATGCACACACACATATATATATACACTCACCAGCCACTTCATTAAGTACACCTGTTCAACTGCAAACTGCACCCGTTAACACACATATCTAATCAGCCAATCACGTGGCAGCCACTCAATGCATTTAGGCATGTAGACATGGTTAAGACGATCTGCTGAAGTTCAAACCAAGGTTCAGAATGGGGGAGAAAGCTGATTTAACTGACTTTGAATGTGGCATGGTTGTTGGTGCCAGACGGGCTGGTTTGAGTATTTCAGAAACTGGTGATCTACTGGAATTTTCACGCACAACCATCTCTAGGGTTTACAGAGAATGGTCCGAAAAAGAGAAAATATCCAGTGAGCTGCAGTTCTCTGGGTGCAAATGCCTTGTTGATGGCAGAGGTCAGAGGATAATGGCCAGACTGGTTTGAGCTGATAGAAAGGCAACAGTAACTCAAATAACCACTCGTTACAATCAAGGTATGCAGAAGAGCATCTCTGAACGCACACCACATCAAACCTTGAAGCAGATGGGCTACAGCAGCAGAAGACCACACCCGGCACTAGCAAGTACCTAATGAAGTGGCCAGTGAGTGTATATATATATTCACAGTATATATGACCAATCAAAAGAAAAACAACATATAAGTAAGTCATAGTAAGGTGTTGTGCCACCACAAGCCCTCAGAACAGCTTCACCTTTATCCTATGATGAAACATTTCTATCTTGATGGGAGTGGTTTCTTCCATGAGGGTCACTGAATGGTTTTATGAGTATTAAAATGATGTGAATCATGTGCTATGGCCTTTGCAGTCACCAGATCTCAACCCAATTGAACACCTATGGGATATACATACATATATAAATGAAATGAAACGATGAATATAAAGTTAATGTGCAGTCTGTCAACTCTAATTTGATAATTGGTTTTTACTGCACATCCATATTGGGTAATCCATGTAGGAATTACAGCCTTTTTTAATACAGTTTCCCTCCATTTTAGAGTACAAAAAGTAATTGCACAGTTGGCTGCTCAGCTGTTTCCTGGCCAAATGTATGTTGTTGTATGCACAAGAAAGCTAACAAATGGTCTAAAGTTAACTCCAGGTGTTGCAATTGGATTTAGAGTCTGTTGCTGTTGTCTGTCGTCATGAGAACTAAATGGCAGTAAATGTCAATGGCAGTAAAGCAGGCCACTATGAGGCTGAAAAATCTGAATAAAATGAATAGTGACATACTCAAATCCTTGGGTGTGTCAGAATCAACTGCATACATTGTTGATGTTGTATGGAACATTGTTGGCAAGCTGGAATGCTCAGGTAAGCTCAATAATAGCAAACAACCTGGCAGACCATGGAAGGCTGTGGTGACCAAAGAACACTTTAAATAGTGAAGAAATTTTTTTTTTTCAACTGTCAAAGAGATCAAGAACACTCTCCAGGATGTAGGTATAGATGTGTCAAAGACTACAATAAAGTGAATACTACACCAGCATAACCTCAGTGGGTTCACTGCCAGATGCAAGCCACTGGTAATCCAAAAAAACAAAGTTGAGTTCTGGAACAAACTCTTCTGGAAAGATCAGATGAGTATTAACCTGTACCAAAATGATAAGAGAAAAGTAGTGTGAAAGGAAGGAAGTGCTCATGATCCAACACATCCCCCTCATCTGTGAAACATGGTGGAGGTAGTGTTATGGCTTGGGCATGTATGGCTAATACTGGAACTGGCTCACTTGTCTTTCCTGATGATTTGACTGCTGACAGCAACAGACAAGATGAATTCTAAAGTGTACAGACAGATCTTATCTTCTCAGATCCAACCAAATACCTCAATGACGCTTCACCTTTCAGCGGGACGATGAACCCAAACACATTGCTAAAGCAACCAAGGAGTTTTTCGGGGCCAAAAAGTGGAATGTTCATGACTGGTCAAGTCAGTCACCTTTCCTGAATCCAATTTAACATGTGTTTCACTTGCTGAAGACAAAAAATTCTCCCCTGAAACAAACAGGAAATGAAGATGGCTGCAGGATAGGCCTGGCAGAGCATCACCAGGGAACATACCCAGCATCTGTTGATGTCTACGGGTTGCAGACTTCAGGCAGTCCCTGAAAGCAAAGGATTTGCAACAAAGTACTAGATATGATGACTTTATTTCAGATTAGGCAAATTTGTCCAATTACTTTGGGTCCCCTAAAATGGGCAGACAATGTCTAAAAAGGGCTGTGATTCCTATTTGGATCATTGGATATGGACGTAACTACCCTTATATTAAAGCTGACAGTCTGCACTTTAGCCTCATATTCTTTATTTCATTTCAATTGCAATGTGCTGGAGTAAGAGCCAAAACAACAAAAAGTGTCTGCACTCCAAATACTGTGCTGTATAAATACTTACTTACACACACACACACACACACACACCTCAGAATGAACAGAGGGAATGGTTGGTGCATCATCATTGACATAGCATTGACATTCGAAGGGTTTACTCAAGGGCCTGTAATTGTGTTCGCTCACTGGTTCTGCATTGCCAACCATGAAAATGGAATCCTTTCATCCCTGACCGAATATTAATGTACAAAATGAGTTGGCAGAGGCTCAGAAAGAGAGACACAATTAGAATCAGGTGAATGACATACGTAAGTGCTTCAGATCAAGCTTTTCTTTAAAAATAAATAAATAAATAAATCTCAGCATTACAATCACCTTACAGTGGGCCTTTTCCCCTACAAGCAAAGGGTAGAATCTATGGGGCTTGCAGCGGATTGGGGGTGTATTCCAACAGTTTAACTGGCTTGGATCTCTTAGGACTGGCTTTCAAACTGGGTGCTTATGAATGAACTAATGAACTCTGCTGATTAGTTGAGGAAAGGAAAGAGCAGGTATTTCACTAAGATTACATGAATTCTGAATGAAGCATTGTTTTTTCCTCACAGAAAAAGTGAACCCCCCACAATTCCTAAGTGAATTTTAATATATCATTCAAATCTGACATATCTTGTATTTTTATGTGAACAGGTGGGAAGGTAAGTTGTGTGAGAACTGGTAGACACTGAACCAAAAGACAGGCCGACTGAGAGATGATTGATTGTACTTATTGATCTGCTAAATTAGAAAGTAATGTTGTGTGAATATTTTTACAAAGCTTTTGTTGTTGTTGTCTTTTTTAAAAAAAAACGTAGATCTTGAACACATCTTTACTTTACAAAAAATCAGTGAATGGTAAACATTGTGACAATGGCTATTTTATCATCACTAATTGGAAAAAGATGTCAGTTCTGCAAATGACCCTAATAATCAGCCAGCACCAAGTTGTAGCCAGCAGAACAGCATAATGGATATGCAAGTGAGCTTTCGGCATAATGGTTATGGAAGGGAGCCTTAAATGCAATGGTTAGAGAATGGTGTTTGTAATTTAGAAATGTTGATGAATTTGATTCTCAACTGGGGCACTGCCATGTATACCCATCAGCAAGGTACTTCAGAAAATGCATCAAGCTGAATAAATGAATGTTGAAAGTTTAAAAAAAGAAATGTGATCTCGGAAAGTTGCTCTGGATAAGAGCATCTGCTAAATGTTGAAAAGTTGAACACCCTATAACAAATAATAATGTAATAACTGACTGGATTTTCCTCTGTGCTTCATAATATAACATGTAGTGGTGGATTTTTAAACACAAGGTAAATATTGTAGTTTTTCTGTTCTGTTCCCTTTTGTTTACCTATAATTGGGATGGCAGGTATGCCATACCGCCAAGTTACGGCTTGGCGGGGCGGCACACCCCATACCTATACAGCACCAAGAATTTGACACTTTTCAGGGTTTCCCACAGAAATAACCACAGTGACCACAGACTCTCAGCCCTTAATTAAAAATATTAATTTCTCTACCTTCTGACCCAATTTCGACAGAAATCACAAATAACTCCCCTCGTCCGCACAATAAAGCCCCAAACTTAGGGGATTTAACATTTTCTCCTCCTTATTTTTTCCTGCCTGATTACATCATCACAAATGCTCCAAGCCTGCAAACAATGTGTCTTCCCATTGGGCATTTAGCTATGCCAGCCAATCAAAACATCACACGCAAAATGGGCATATATATTTCTCACCAAGAAAATTCACATCCAATACAAATCAAATCAAATTTTGTTTATATAGCGTATTTTACAACAGTTACAATACGCTTTACAGACAGCCCTAGCCTAAACCCCCACAGGAGCAAGCCTAAGGCAACAGTGGCAAGGAAAAACTCCCTGTGGCAGATGGGGAGAAACCTTGGAAGGAACCAGGCTCAACGGCTATTTTGTTGGTGGCTCACTGGTAATGTTGCTTTGGGACTGCAAAGGCTCAGGATGAAATACCACCTAAGGCTTAGGCCAAACTTTTATTTCTTATGCACGCTTATTTGCAAACTAATAATTGACTATTACTTTTAAAATATTGCTTTTGCAACTGTACAATTCTTCTGGAGCCTTATGGACCAAATCTTGCCGGTCTTTCATCGAACACATATTATGACATACCATCTAGCCGTTTGGTTAACCGGCTACATTTGGTTTGGTTAGTTTTCTAGCCGGCTAGGATATAGCCAGGCCACATGGAATAAATACGGAACTGAATTGTGCTTACTGGGCTCCTTTCTTTAAAAGCATGAGAAAATTATGGAATTAAAGAACATCTTATTGCAAAGCCGTTCATGGCCATTTAACTAAGTAGGTGTTTATAACTTCATTCCCTTATGCAATATTGACATTGACGTAAGACATATTGATTTTCTTCAGAAGTTAAAAAGAGCTGACTGTGGCATTTCTACTGCTTAACAGCTTAACTGATTATTTATTGCTTATGTATTTAAGTTACTGCAGCTATAATGTTATACCCGCAAATGCCAGGTTTCTAAATTCATGTTTGCTAGCCCTATCCTCTACCAACATACAGTACAATTACATCTGACATGTCTACACCCCAGTAAAACACTTGCATTTATAAACATGATAAACACTTTCATACTTAGCAGTAATTTACGTGATAAAATGAAATTTCTGCACTAGCTCAGAACTACATTGGAGTCACCCGTTGCACATCTTAAAACACGGTTTATATTAGGTGCTGTATGTTATATATATGATTCAATAAGCAAACTTATCTCTGTCATGGTTAGTACATGTTCTTTGTACAATAATCTGTGATCATGTGAAACTTAACCCATATGCCCATTCTGCCGAAAACATGTTTAAACTATTCAATTAAAATTATCTGTGGTAATTTCTTTGGTACTACTGTTTCTGATACGCAAAGACTGCTGGGAAATATGTAATACAGCTAAGTGTATCAAAATGCCTTATAGCTTAAAACTTATAAACACAAAAAGTGGATCAAGAATGGAGAAAAAACTAAAGACGGAGCAGGACAGAAGGCTACATAAGTTGCGAGCTCGGGAACTGATATTCAAGGCGATTGGTGATAATATTGTAGATCATTGGATGCCTGTCAAATCATTGAGTACATAGGCTACGGTGCTTTTTCAAAGAGATTTCTGTTTGGTTTCTGATGGTACCAGCCTTTTATATTTTCAATTGTCCCGTACTGAAAAGAAATATATGTAACATATATTTTTTACATATATTTTAACAATACACTCACTGGCCACTACAGTAGGTACTTACTAGTACCGGGTGTGGTCTTCTGCTACTGTAGTCTATCTGCTTCAAGGTTCGATGTGTTGTGTATTCAGAGATGCTCTTCTGTATACCTCGGTTGTAACGAGTAGTTATTTGAGTTACTGTTGCCTTTCTATCAGCTTGAACCAGTCTGGCCATTCTCCTCTGACCTCTGCCATCGACAAGGCATTTTCACCCAGAGAACTGCAGCTCACTGGATATTTTCTCTTTTTCGGACCATTCTCTGTAAACCCTAGAGATGGTTGTGCGTGAAAATCCCAGTAGATCAGCAGTTTCTGAAATACTCGTATCAGCCCGTCTGGCACCAACAACCATGCCACATTCAAAGTCACTTAAATCACCTTTCTTCCCCATTCTGATGCTTGGTTTGAACTTCAGCAGATCGTCTTGACCATGTCTACATGCCTAAATGCATTGAGTTGCTGCCATGTGATTGGCTGATTAGATATTTGCATTAATGAGCAGTTGAACAGTTGTACCTAATGAAGTGGCCGGTGAGTGTATATGTAAATATTAAGAATTGGCACATGAAATATATATTTGTTTAAATATATTTCCATATATGTTTTCTGACTATTATAATGATTGTGAAGACAATCTTTATAGAATTTCTTTTTAAACCATGTTGTATATCGATCATAAAAAAATATTTCATGTCAAGGCTTGGGATTTTGTCCCAGGGGAAATATTTAATTAGATATGATTATAACTGTATGCAGGTGGGTAGTGAAACCTATGATTAGAATGGATTCTTAATTGTCTGCCATTGTGATAAATTAGTGAAACTTAACTATTCCTCATTTGCAGGGGACCTAATTTCCACAAGGATGTCTGGGGTTTCCTTGGCCCACAGAATCAAATAGACAATAGCTATTCAAGCACAAGTACTTGGCCTAAACATGCCACATACATTCATTTTAGTGTACATTTCATAGCTAGGAGTGTAGGCTAATTGTATACCATTGCATCTTTTTGTCCATATATTTCTTAACCAAAATGTACTGTGACATATATATATATATGCATATATTCTTGTCCATATATTTCTAACCAAAATATACTGTGACAATATTTTAAGCATATATTCAAATATATGTTCTGTATATTCTGAATATAAGAAATATATTTGTACAGGAATGAACATATACTGACATATAGTGCACATATATTATGGATATATGGAAATATATGCCAATATATTTCTTTTTGGTATGGGGTACCACCGTGCTGTTTGTCTCAACAATTGTTTTATATATATAGCAAAGCGCCAGTGCTAAACAGTAAACATTGATCAGACTGCAAAAATTCACATGATAACCATAATCCACAAGCATTTTTTAAAGGGTTAGTTCACATTTTTACACCCAGGTCCACTGTGCTACTCATCACAAATTATGTGATAAAGTTTGCACCCCCCAAATCTCAGTCTGCCTCCCAGTCACAACAATCTAGATCCGGGACTGGCTATGATATATGTGTGTTTGCATTCATGTATGTGTATGCATACCTCTCATACTATACATTTATATGCATTACTGTTATCAGTTTCTCATAACAAACACAGAGCACAAAGAAATGACCTCTGTAGGATTACACATTTTCAATGTATAAAAATTGAAAGTTACTCACATACAAAGCACTATCAAGACATGCAAAAATCTAGGCCTGTCATTAAAAGCACTGATATCAAAATTAGGCCAAGTTACAATAAACAATATTGGCTGTCTTAGCTAACACAAATTAAACATGCTGTATTCAGGGGCGTGTCCAGGGAGTGGCCTGGGGTAGCACGGGCCACCCCTGGAATCTGATTGGCCACCCCAGGTGCCACCCCATTATCCTAAACTATGATTGGCTATCTGCCCAGTCAGGCAGGACTTAGTTTGAACTGTTTGACAAGTAAACCAAACTTCCGTGTATAGGCGCAACTCAGTCTTAAACCTGAGAGGCAGTAATGCGTTAGAGTAGTGTCTAGCCTGCCAAAAACCCAGAGAAGAAGATCTTGTATTGATTTGGAGCGGAGCAACAGCTGAGCAGCAGCCAATTACACACGTGTGTGTCTCATGAAGTAGTCTCCTCGTCGGATTCTCAGCTGTCTCGCTACTTGGCGCATGTCGCTCCTGAAAGATGTGAGTAGACTTTTTGATACACATACTGTGCCAGTGGTTAAAAAAGTTTTAGCTGTAGTAAGCTAAGAGTTTCCCCTGTCTTTTTCGGGTTTCATGATAACATACCTGCCAACATTAGGCTGTGAAAAAGAGGGAGATTTTCGCTTTCGGCAAATGCACCCTCGCCAAAATTTAGCCTAACTTTGGAGCGTTATTTAGCCTACAAGCTAGCATGACATGGTTGGTACCAATGGATGCCTTAGGTCATCTAGTTTCATATGACATCCCTCTGGGTAAGCCCGCTACAGCCTCTGAAAGACGGTAAACCTATCGACACGTGTGCTACGTGATAATGTGGTGCAGGTCTGTCGTCATCTCTGCTTGCTAGTTGCTAACGTTAGCAAACCTGTCGTCATTGTTTGGTTATTGTCAACAATGCTAATGCTAGCTATGTAAATCTTGTGTAACTTTGCAGGCCTGTAGGCCTGATGTGAGCATGTCACATTCATTCATGCATACATAATTAAATGTATTGTGCAAAATATAAAGTGACATGCGTCATGTGACTATTACAGTATGAAAAGAAATCTGAACATTGTGGATTTCTTCAAACGAAAGAAATCAAAAACTGCAGAGCAGGAGGACAGAGCAGCCAGCAGTCCTCCTAGTCAGTCACAGTCAGAGGATGAGAGCCAGCTTAACAGTAGGGATGTACAGCAGGAGCCTCCAGCTTCAGCTGTATACATGGGTATGTACTGTAAAATCATGATAGATCCGGATTTCTCTTTAGTAAGCACTTATTTGATTGTCTTGATAATATCAAGGACATCGTGGTTAATTGCCAGACATTGAAACTAAAGTTGAAACTTGTCAATTATATGTGTAGAAGTGAAATAGTCGTGGGAAACATACCACTTAGCCTACTTAGAAAAAGGCTGATTTTATTATCATTCTAATGACAACTTATGTGTTTTTGTAGACTCAGACAAGGATACTAGTGGCGATGAAGGCCTTTCAGCTTCACCTGCACATCAGGGTATGTATGCATTTGCCTTCTTTATCTGATTTGACTTGGGATGGGGATGTTTCACTTTTGCTATACTTATATACAGTGGCTTATACTGTCATTCATGGCAAAGCCCAATTTTTATCAATACAAGTGTGAAAAAGCTAAATATGACTAATTTGACATACAAATAAATTGATACAACTGTTAAAATCACTGTATTGGTTCAGGTGTGTCAAGTCAGCCACTCTCAGAGAACCCTCCATCCAGCAGTACCTGTCCAGTACCATCCAGCAGTACCTGCAGGCTATGGGGGATGGTGATGTAGCAGCCCTTGTTGCCCCACCTGGACCTCATGGTATGCCTTTATATTTCATTTTTCATATGAAATATATTGTACTTCATTCAATTATTTCATCTGTATTAATGCCCCAATGAGCACTTCTGTCCCAATCAGTCACATCTGTGACTTACATGACACTTAATGCAGGATCTGATTCTCATGCTTTTGTCACTTTCAGATATTTCACAGTCAAGAGCAGCAGATCCCACTCAACCTCGCCTGAAGGTCTTTCCAAAAACCATCCAAGGTGAGAAGAGGAGGTTTTTCAACCCTTTGTGGTACAACCAGTGTTCATGGCTTGAATACTCCCAAAGAAAAGATTCAGCCTACTGTTACACATGCAGACACTTCTCCCTGCCTAATGCTTCAGGATCTGTTTTCACCTCAGAATCAGGCTTTTCAAATAGGAAAAAAGCAATGTTCAAAGATGGTGGCTTTAATTTGCATGAGGAATCTGAGTCTCACATTAATGCCATGTTTACTTGGAATGAGCACAAGAGGGTAGCGCTTACAGATTCTTCTATATTAGACATACTTAACAAAGAGTACAGAAAGAAAGTTGAAGAGAATCACAGTTACATTAAAACAGTTGCAGATGTACTTCTTTTGACAGCAACACAGAACATAGCACAAAGAGGTCACCATGAATCTGAAGAATCTGACAACAAAGGGAATTTCTTAGAAATTCTAGAAATGATCGCTAAACACAATCCTATGGTAGCCAAAAAAATGAAGGTACAAGGCAATGCAAAATACACAAACAATACCATAGAGAATGAAATTCTGCAGTGCTTACCAAGTATGGTGCGTGATTCCATTGTGAAGGAAGTGAAGGAGAGTGAGGTATACTCTCTTATTGCTGATGAAAGCAAAGTTCTGCAAAAGAAGGAGCAGCTGTCATTAGTAGTTAGGTATTACTAACGGGGCTGTGCATGAAAGCTTTCTTGATTTCCAACATGCCCAACATCTAGATGCAAAGGGGCTCGGCGAAATGATCATCCAGTGTTTAGAAAGCTATGGCCTTCAGTACAAAGCAAATCTTGTTGGACAAGGTTATGATGGGGCCTCAGTGATGAGTGGCAAACACTCAGGTGTGGCAGCCAGAATTAAGTCAGAGGCTAAAAATGTGTTTTACGTCCACTGTAATGCGCACTGTCTGAACCTGGTCTTAGTTGACACTGTGAAGTCAGTTCCTGAGGCTGATTGCTTCTTCTCAGTGCTTGAAAAGCTCTATGTGTACATGTCAGGATCTCATGTGCACCAGAAATGGCTGAATGTTCAAAAGGAGATGTATGGTGGCCAGCCTAGGGAGTTAAAAAAAACTTAGTGACACAAGATGGGCATGTAGAGCGAAGGCTTGCAGGAACTTGATGGATAGGTTACCAGTAGGGGTGTAACGATTCATCTATTGCATCGATGCATCGATTTGAATTCCAACGATCCAACTACATCGGTATGTAAACAGCAACTCATCCTTCTAGTGTGACTTGTATCGATCTAAAATCAGTTTGCAATGCAAAGAATGGATTGTATCGATACTAAGACATTGCGCCTTGTATTTAGCACGACAAACGTTGGTTATGTGGATGTATTTTTCGCACTTCTAATGGTTAAGAAAATGTGAACTTTACTCCAGTTCATTAGGCCCTATCTCATGCTCTCATTCTGCGATGTTCATTCTACTATGCATGCGCCAATTTCAGAGCGAAGACGAGAAGATAATGGCTGATAGCAGGGAAGAGAGAGAACGTGAGATTTTCAAGCCGCTTTTGAAGTCCAAAGTGTGGACACATTTTGGCTTTTGTAAAAAGGGAGACGCCCTTGATAAATCGCTTGCTGTTTGCAGAGTATGCAAAGCCGAGATAAAATATAACGGCAACACAACCAATCTTTCCATGCACCTATTAAGGCGCCATGGTATTGCTAGCACTGAACGCAAAACTAGCACTAGCGTCGTTCCTGCAGCAGCAGTGCCAGCCAGCTTCGAACAAGCCTCAAGCCTCGCCAACATTTTTATTTAGAAATTTGGCCAAAACTCCCCTAGGGCTAAAGCTATCACGGCATCCATTGCCAGATTTATCTGTAAAGATATGCGACCGTACAGTGTGGTTGAAAATCCAGGATTCCATGAAATGATCCAAACCTTAGAGCCAAGATACAACTTACCTAGCCGTCCGCACTTCTCAGAAAAATACATTCCTGCATTGTACGAAAAGGTGAAGATGGATGTGCAGCTGTCGCTTTCCCAAGCTGAACGAGTGGCGATCACGACGGATGGCTGGACGTCATGCTCAACACAAGGATATGTGACAATTACCTCCCATCACATCGATCAGGAATGGAATATGGAAAGCTTTGTTTTGCAAACCAGAGTTTTGAACGAAGCACATACTGGTAAAAACATCGGCGCGTTACTGCGTGGCGCCTGCTCAGAATGGAGCATCTCCGACAAAAATCCTGCTCTCGTCACGGATAACGCCAGGAACATGATCATAGCTGGTGTAGAAGCTCAGTTCACTCCTCACATTACGTGCTTCGCACATACTCTCAACATAACCTCACATAATGGTTTGGGGTGAGTAATGCTTCACGGTTGTTGGGGAGAGTGTGAAGAATTGTATCATTTTTCCACCGCAGCCCCACAGCATGTAATGTCCTACAGGATAAACAAAAGCTGTTGGACTTGCCACAACACAAATTGACCCAAGACGTGATCACCAGGTGGAATAGTTCATATGAGATGCTTGACCGTTTTTTGGAATAACAGGCAGCTATAATGGCAACTCTGATGGCAAAGGATCTGCGAAAGGGGGCCACGGATGTACACACTCTGAGCGAGAGTGATATCACCAATGTGGAGGACATTGTTAAATTGATGGGTCCTGTCAAAATAGCAACAACGGTGATGTGCGAGGAAGACCAGCCAACCATCTCAGTCATTGCTCCTCTTCAAGCAAAACTGCTGAAACACTTACAGGCATGCGAAGACGACTCGCCCCTGGTTACAGAGATGAAGAGTGTGATGAGCGATGACCTCTCCGCACGCTACATTGGCACCCGTGACACTCTGAACATTAATTTGATAATTTTGTGTGTGTGTTAAAATCAGTGTTGGTTAATGTTTTAGGTTATTACACTATTAATAACAAATACGATACTCTTGTTCTTTAAACAGCATCCGTGTTAGATCGGCGTTTTAAAGAACTGCCCTTCCTGGAAAAAGAGGACTGAGAATGTGTATACACAAAACTTGCTCTCGAGGCTGCAGAGTGCCCGCCGGTAATAAATAATGAGGCAAGTTTCGCCCCCCATATCACCTATTAGATTATCATGTTAATTTTATATCTGGTAACATTATCTATGGAGAGCTAATTTGTAAAATGATAAGTGGCATATGTAATTTTAATGTAATTAAAATGCATTCTCTACATTCACTACTAAAGTGGAACCCTATTTCCTTCACGTTGAGCTGAAAGGGATAGTATTTATTTTCAACAGTTTATCGGTATTACAATTTGTGTGTGCAGTGTTACACTTCAGACATCTAACAGAGTTCACACATTCCTATATACATAGATGCCAGGGGAAAGGTAGGAGGCAGAAGAGGGAAGTTCAGAGTTGTCAGGAACCAAGGAAGAGACCACAGGTGTGCTTTTATAATAAATATTAAGTGGTGTGAAGAAAAGGTTGTTGTTTTGTGTTAATCAGAACTGAGAAACATGACAATATTGAAATACATTTCTTGTCAAACAATGCAGCTCCAGATGAGTCACCTCCTTCAAAAAAAGACAGCCTTGGATGCACTGTTTGGGGATTCCTTCATCCAAAGACAAAGAAAGACCTCCAGGGAGTCGGTCAGAGAACAAGTGACGAGGTACCGAGTGAAAGATGCATTGCCTTTGACCGAAAACGCGATGAATTGGTGGAGATCAAACGAGAAAGAGCTACCACTACTTTCAACTCTAGCCAAACGATGCCTGTGGCACCAGTGTGCCATCAGAGCGAGTTTTTAGTACTGCTGGTGACATACTGAATGCACAGAGAAGTGTTCTGCGGTCAGATCATGTGGACCAGTTGATATTTTTGCAAAAAAATCTGAAGTAGTCAGCAATGAATTTTGTTTAGGTGATTTTGAGATTGCTGAATTTGCGGATGCACTTATCTCCAGTCTTGATTTTTTCCTTTGAGAACTGAAGCGAGCTAAACCACTGTTCAACCTGCACATTATTTGTTAAAAATATTGTCATTGTACCTTTTGTATTAAAACTGAAAAGAAAAATGTTGAACAAATGGATGTTTAATAACAACAAAAAATTGGTCCAATTTACATTTACAATGTTATGTTTTTTTGTTTTTTTTTTGGGAGGAGACAAGGTGCGAGTTTGTCTATATGTGGTCAAATAAAATGTCTATGTATTTACCATTGAATCGTTGTGTTTACTTATTTATATCCATAATAATTAATTTATCCCTTACAAGAAAAACTTGGAGGAATCCTGCACTATCCAGGTATTTATTTCACACAGATTGAATTTTTGGCTAAATAAGTTACTGTATCGATTTCAATTCATTGAATCGTATCGTATCGCTCTAAATGAACCAATATCATCCTTGTATCGTTCGCAAACAGTGTATTGTAATGCGTATCGTATCGCTGTTAAAACGTATCGTTACACCCCTAGTTACCAGCTGTGTTGAGTGTTCTTCAAAATGTAAACACAGAAAATCATAGAGACAGATCCATTGATGCTCGAGGTTTGCTTGCACAGATTGACCTCACCTTCATAGGCCTCCTTGCAACCTTCCGAAAACTGTTCAGAAACACAAAGCTTCTTTCTGACCTGCTACAGTCACCCTCAGTTGATTTAGCTATGGCAGTAGGCATGGTGGAGTCACGTCACTATATATTTCAGGAGTACAATACTGAGAAATTTTGTGATCAACTGTGGCATGACATAGTAGAGACAGCCAAACAGTGCAATATAGCTGTTGAGACTGGTGAAAAGAAGAGATCACAAAAAGTTAGCTCCAAACTTGGTGAGTCTTATGTAACATGTACTATAGGCCTGCACAAGGGTAATGGTGACACAGATACATTCAGACAGAGACTACTCTACTACTCCATCTTTGACTCCATAATGGGTGAAATGGAAAGAAGGTTATCGAAGCATAACTGTTCAATAATGAAAGGTATTCAGGCCCTAAACCCTAAAAGCAGTACGTTCCTTCAGGACGACCAGGTATTTTGCTTGGGTGAAATGTATGGTTGCGATCATGAAGATCTTACTCATGAGCTTCACCAAGCTAGGAGAATTTTGAAAAGGCTGAGAGTGGGGCGGCGCAGTTGACAAGCATTCTAGACTTGACTGTGTTTTTAGAACCGTACCAAGAATTGTTTCATGTGCTCTTCAGGCTGTGCAAAATAGTTGTAGCCCTTCCAGTCAGCAGTGCTGCCTGTGAGCGGAGCTTTTCAACTCTAAAGCTCATTAAAGATCATTTGCGGACAACCATGGTAGATAGCAGGCTAAGCCATTTAGGTGTGCTAAGCATTGAGTCAAGAAGGTATTGAACATGGATGACTTTATAAAAGTATTTGCAAGCTAACACAAGAACAGGCAAATTAAACTGTTTTAAATGTATCCTGGGCTGTGTTGTAAGAGGCAGCTAGTATCTTTTGTAGCAAACAGAGTACATATCAAGACAGAAGTTTAATAGTGCAGGAAGCGTTGCTTTATCAAAACAGTATTCTGAGATGGCAAGTTGCAACAAAGATATTGTAATCACAGTGTGATTGGCCTCAGTGTCGCCTGTTGTTGGGTCCAACCACACCATTTACTAGAGCCCAACCGATATATCGGTTTTGCCGATATATCGGCCATTATTTGACTTTTTTGAGGACATCGGGATCGGCAGTTATGCAGCGATGTGTCCCGATTTTTAAATAAGTATAATAAACAAAAAAAAAACATTGATTATTTATCTGTACTTGTCTGTTCAAACGTTGTAATTGCTATTTACTAGAATTATCCAGTAGAGAGAGCTCTAATACAAGTGTGAACTGCAGCAGCTGACGCGCTACTTCTGTAATAAGACGTTTGTCACTCGTGCCTCATCCAGTATTCTCCACTGCAAGACTTGTCTGCACAGATTCGATTGCCGCAATAAAGGAACATATATTTAGTGAAAGTTTTTAATTAAATGCATTTATACGACCACTATGTTTATCAATCCTCATTATCAAGCGAGCGAGCTAGCTAACATATTTCGTTCACTTTAGCAAGCTAGCTGGCTAGCAAGCCTTTATGAAGTGGCAGTGAGCACATAAGCAGCGTATGATCTACATTTCCAGAGGACATCGTTGTATTCTCAAATAAATAACCAGCCAAAATAAAATGGTGATTGAATGCATCACACATTTGTTTTTTATAGATAAGATAATTTTTATAGATGAGATAATGATATTAGCTACTATATGATGCTGTGTCAATAGCCAACGCGTTATTGCAAGCGAGTGTGCCATCTAGTCACGGGTCATCGTAGCAAGCTAACCAGACAGTAAAAACGCCGATAAAACACTTCTAACGCGGATCATTTTAATCCATGTTATCTAGCTTTGTCGTGATAACATGAAAGAAGGATTACTGTTGGAGAAGTGAATCAACCAACACTTAGCGCGGGTAACCTGCACGAAAGCGCATTGTAGTTTTATTCACCACCGTATTCTTATGGACAAGCCTCACGTTACGTATTTCATCCAGTCAATTTAGTTTCAACTAACGTTACACTTGATTCACTCATTAGCTCCGCTAGATAAAGTCTTACTCTTTGAGATCATGTAGTAGGAATAAAATAAGAAAATATAATTCATTTAACTTACTGAGAATAAATAATAAGAAATAATGAGGCTATGTCAAGAGCTAATGCCTTATTGCAAGTGAGTGTGTGTCATCTAGTCACACGTCAGAGCGCATTGTAGTTTTTTTCACCACCGAATTCTTATGGACAGGGAAGCTCGCTCAATAGTCTTACTCTTTGAGATCATGTAGTAGGAATAAAATAAGAAAATATAATTAATTTACTGAGAATAGATACTAAGAAATAATAATAACAAATTAATAACAACAATAATAATAATATTCATAAAAATACATGTTTGAAACTGGAAAACTGATTTTTTTAAATTAATTTTTTTAATAAATGGCTGGAAAAGGAAGGAGTAAAAGCAAGGTGTGGAGTTATTTTGAATTCACACCACTTGAAGATGGTGTTAATATATATATATATTTAATTTAATATCATCTTTTACATTTTTTCTATCAAAAAGTTATTTGTGTGTTTATATTTATTTATTTGTTTGCTTATAAGTTAACTGTTCTCATATATAGAAACTTTGATAAAATATAAGTTTTTCAAATTGATTTGAAAATGTTGCAGTTTTTGACAAAATATCGGTCAAAACATCGGTAATCGGTGGGCTAGGACTCTCCAAAATCGGGATCGGCATCGGACCTAAAAATCTGGCATCGGTCAGGCTCTACCATTTACATCACTTTCAGAAGTATAGCCTACCAATTTTATTGTTGGCAAAAGCATTAGCATGGGGCCAAGAAACATTTGAGCCCAAGTAATATCATCATCCATCAATATTTCATGATAAGCTATAGAGAATTTGCCTTGATTCTCCAGTCCATTTATTGTTTTTCAAAACAAATGGATGTGTCCAGGGAACCATTTACTTTTAGTTATGGGATACAGTTGGTGCTTCTAGGTCATCACACTCTGGGTGTTCTCTGGGTCTGTGTACTATGTACTCTGGGTCTGTGTTTTACTATATAGTTTTTTTCTTTATGTCCACATTAAAATAATCCATCTCTTTACACAAGATAAGAAGTAAGGAATATTTAAAATACAGTACCATATCAGTATATGTATATAAAAGACAGGTTGAAACAACAGTACAGCACAGTTTTGCACAAAGTTTTGCACTTGTCAAGTAAATATTTTAATTTATTATTATTTATTTTATTTTCATTTTGTTGGCACTTTATACACTGTATTTTTATCCTGTGACTATTTTTCAATGTGCATTGTTTTCTTCTGTATGTAGCCTACTTTTGGAGGTACAATTTCTTTAAAAATAAAGTATTGAAGGAAGCTTTATATATGACATTACATTACATTACAGGCATTTAGCAGACGCTCTTATCCAGAGCGACGTACAACAAGTGCATTAGTTCAAGGTGCAGAGGTGCAAAAGAAACACACTAGAGTGAAGTAAAGATCGTAGTGCCAGAAGTGACCACATAGATTAGGACTCCAACCCTGTAGAGTAACCTGTTCAGCAAACAAACATGACATTTGTATGGTGCCACTCTGTTGTGTTGTGTTGCGATTGGTAGGTCTATTTATCTTTTAAATTAAACTTTAAACGCAGGAATGTAAGACCCTGTAATGTTAGTAATTAAAGTAGATATGGGTAGTGGGTAGTGGAGGCAATAATGGTAAATTAATGCTATTCTGACGTGTGCGTGCGTGTTCGTACTTCATGCCACCCCATGCATAAGTCAGTGCCCCACTTGGGCCACCCCAGTAAAAAAAAGTCTGGACATTCCACTGGCTGTATTCCAAAGCAATACTGCTACCCAATGTGTCCTAAATTATTTCAACTTGGCCATGTGCTTTTTCTTCTTACCATCTGAACACATTGTGGTCATTCAAACTTTATGTCACATCAAAGTACCACATAAAAAAATGGCCGCATGGAAGAACATATTTAAATGAATGTTTCAAACACTTGATGAATACGTACACACCAGAATGCATATGTTTATACTTGCTTGTCAAGTTAATTTTACAAAATATACAATCTCTTCAAAATTAGCAACATTTGTGATTGTAAAATACTCTAAATACTGTAGATACGTACATCCATACGTATAAATATTGAATCTTACAAACCTTCCCAGACATGTTTGCCCCAATAATGTACTATAGGCTTGATATTCAAATGATGTTTCGCCAAATAAATACAATAGTATAATTTCTTCTACAATGTAAAATAATAAAATATCTTATTTCTGAATAGAATTTTCTAAACAAAACAATTCAACATGTGCTTCTCATACACCCAAAGCACTGGATGCAGACAATTTTTCAAACATATTGTGTAGTCATTTCAAAATTAAAAATAAAATGCTGTAAAACTGCTGAAATTGTTCAGAAACATTATTCCCACTATAAATGATTGCCATTTGACACTTTCATGTGAGACATATGCTTTCAATGCCCACATTCTCTTCAGATGGTAATAAGAAAAAAACAGTGGCAAGTTATTTTAAATAATTTAGGAAACTTTGGGTAGCAGATACAGCATGTTTAATTTGTGTTAGCTCAACACGCTTGTCATCTCTACAGTACTCAGATAACAGGCAGCATGCAGGGTAGGAGTTTTGGAAAATCAAAATCTCTCTCTCACTCGTTTCTCCAAACCGGCTTAAGACAAGTTTCGTTTTCCAGAAGAAAACATGTTGGAGTGAAATAGCTAACGTCCACTGCTATTACAGAGAACATCTGGTACAGAAATATCACTATGATGTGCTAACATCCAGCCCTAATACAGTCAAGCATTCGGTGGATCTGAGATGACATGTCAACCTCAGCTTGTCAGACTTAGCTCAACATCCATCAGCTTTAGCTATACTTCTATCAGTCTTAGCTATACCTTTGTCAGTCTCAGCCGTACTTTCTCAACAAGCTAAAAGTAGCATTATATGCTAACTGTGACTGTCCATTTTTTGCACAGCCTGCTTGATTTACATGGGGTCAATTGCTGGTTCTGGTGCACAGTAACGACACAAGGTTGAAATTGACAGTACTAGCTAAGGTTATGTCGACTGTGTAGTGAGGATTAGTTTCATGTATTTCATGTAAATGAAAAATGTTCATAGTTATTATGATTATTTCTTAAAGGTATTTATAGCCTAATGTCACAGCATGGTAATACTGTTGAAAATAATGAATTATCATTGAATTTAACCCCTTAAGTAACACTAGCTCTTTTTTTGGGCCTAGGTAGCATCATTTGCATTCATTCATGTTTTCTGTGGTTAAATTTTCTATTAGTCTGGTCACACAACATACTATTTTGAAGCGTGTTCCCCTTCAATGCATTTTGGAAATCCACAGACAACATCAATCACTGTAAAGTCAAAGAAGCATTGATAGAATGTCCATTGTTTACATTGTAATTCTGAGGAAGTATTGTTGTCCATTTCACCATTATAAACATGCTGATATTATTGTGTGCATATGATTGTTATTATCTCTGGTTCGGTTAGGCTCTCTGAAACAAGATGAGTCCACCTAAAAGCTTATTTGACGAGGACTGGCTAAGCAGTCCCACAGTATAGCCGATGAGACCTATGGCAAGCTGTTTTAGCTTTAATTCATTTCCAAAGGATATCGCAAATTCAAATTCTAACTAGTTAGAATGCAAATTCTTGATATCAGAAATTCAATTGTAACTAGTTATAATGTGTATTTCTGATATCAGAAATTCGATTTTAACTAGTTAAAATGCATATTATTGATATCAGAAATTAAATTTTAACTAGTTAAAATGCCAATTCTTGATATCGGAAATTCTATTTTAACTAGTCAGATTGAAAACGTTTTTCTCATTCATTTCAATCGGAGTTGGAATTTGATCTAGTTAAAATGCCAATGTCTGATCATAAAATCAATTACTGATATCAACAATATAATTTGAAGTAGTTATCTATTTCTGATATCATGAATTCAATTTTAACTAGTTAAAATTTGAATTCTTGATATCAGGAATTCAGTTTTAACTAGTTAAAATTGGAATTATTGATATCAATAATAGAATTGTAACTAGTTCTAATTAGAATGTCCAATTTTAACTAGTTAAAATACAATTCTTGATATCAACAATTCCTATTTTAACTAGTTAAAATTTAATTCTTGATATCAAAAATGAAAGGTCCCATTGAAATGAATGGGGAAAACACTTGAATTATAACTAGTTACAATTGAATTTCTGATATCAAGAATTTGCATTCTAACTAGTTTGCAATATCTTCTAGAAATGAATTAAAGTTTGCATGAAAACAGCTTGCCATAGAGAAATTACATTTTGGTTTCGCCTAATAGAAATTACTGCACTTTGTCTACATAGTCTCCCTGTTTCAGTGCACCATAATGTTGGGGACAGATGGCTTCATCAGTGTTTCTGTTTAGTCAGGTGTGTTCAGTGGCTTCCTTTGTGCAGGTATAAGAGAGCTTTCATTATCTAGTCTTGGTTCTAGGTTTTTGATTGCTTTTGGAGTCTGTTATTCACATTTTTCAAAATGAGGACCAGAGTTGTGCCAATGGAAGTCTTAGAAAGCCATTATGAGGCTTACTAAAATCAACTGTTTGGAACATCATTAAGAAGAAATAGATCACTGGTGAGCTCAATAAACGCAAATGATCTGTTAAGCTAAGGAAGACCTCTACAATTTTTGACTGGAAAATTCTCACCATAATGATGAAAAACCCCCAAACACCTGTCTGACAGATCAAAAATATTCTTCAGGAGGCAAGTGTGGATGTACCAGTGACAACTGTCTGCAAAAGACTTGTCAAACAGAGCTATGGAGTCTACATGGCAAGATACAAGACACTAGTCAGCTGCAGAAACCGGATGACCAGGTTACATGTGGCTAAGAACTGCCTAAAAGAGCCTGCAGAGTACTGGAAAAAGGTCATGTGGACAGATTCACTTGTATAAGAATGATGGCAAGAGAAAAGTGTGGATGACAAAATGAACTGCCCAAGATGCAAAGCACCCACAATTTTCTGTGAAACATACCATTAGGGGTATTGTTTGGACATGTATGGCATTCATTGATGATGTAACTGCTCATAGCGGACTTTTGGATAGACTCCCATATTAAAAGTATTATATACCATATCTGTAAGACATGGCTTGTTAGGACTTGAGTGGGAGATTCCTGCTAATCTAAGTTGCAGCTAGAAGAGGTTCTGTCAGGCTAGTACGAGGCACTTGATCATTTCCATCCAAACCAGTACAATGGTACAGATGGAATTTGCCCCTTAACTGGCTTATTTCTTCAGTATAGTTTCTTCATGCAAAATGGTCCTCAGGCTTACCTCTGAAACTCTGACCCTTGACTATTGTATGGATCTGATCTGACTACTGTATGAAAATTTATTTTTATGAATAACAATGACTTTCATTTTGTCCAAGTATGATGTTTATGTTTGAATAGCTGTGTTATAGAAAGTAGAATTTTTGGAATAAGACCAAGGCCATGATTCGCTGTGGTTATTAAAGATGGAATAATTTTCACCTTTACATCTAATTGGCTGCAGATTCCCTTGCACTCTCCAATGTCTCCCCCCCCCCCCCCCCCCCCCACAACACCCACCCCCAGGTGGTGAAATGTGGCTACATATAGGATGACTATTTGGGCCCTGGTGGCTTAAATCAAATCAGTCATATTTGAGAAATGTGAAAAGAAAATCTCTCTCTCTTTCTTTCTTTGATTGTGCTGATTAGTTATTAGTCAATTAGTTACTACTTCCTTTGGGCTTTTTGAAGATGCAGTAACCGTCCTTGCTTTCCTCTGAGGTTTCATTAATTAAGGTCCTAATGAGTTTTGCTTTCTATTTTGTTATGAATAATTTTCATCTTAGAAGCAAATTTAGTTTGTGACGAACTAAATAATTAACATGAAAACAATTTTGGCTGCTATGAAACTAGTTAATTTCCTTACTGAAAGTACAGGTTCTGATGGGCAATTCCTCTCTTCCTATCTGACATATAAAGGTTTCCAACAGAGCCAACCTGTCAGTAAGCTAGTTGGTATTGCACGCATTGAATCTTGCACTGTCATTTCTACAAAAATGTCTGTGTGGATTATTTCTGAACTCGGTTTCTTAAACTTTTCTTGTGCTCACACTTCCTCCACTACTTAAATTAAGAGCACTTAATTGGAAATTGGTTATTTCTGGAGTTGCTTCCACAAGTTAAATCTCTTATATCCTGTCTGAAAATAGAGGCACTGACTGGAAGCCCCAAAATTGACCAAATAAGCGTGTACATTTTCTACATCCATCCTCTGCCTCCACAGCACAGAAAATCTTATCATTTGGGTGACTAAACCGCAAAAAAGGGAAAATCAGTCTTCTTGATTAAGACAAATACAAAACAAAAAATCTTCTAGCTTTTCACAATAGATCTCATGACCTATTCAAAGAATCAGACATATACCACACTCCACGAGTGTCCACAGTCTAAACTGTTCCTTCCCAGGTCAGGCTTGTGTAACTTTTGTGGTTGGGAGGAATCTTCGAGCTTGGGAACAGTTCAGAATGCAGAAATGTTTTATCACTCCCAAATTGAAGACAGTTGATGTCTTTCAAAGGCTTGTGTTGGAATGAGCATACACAACAATAACATCTCAACATTTCAGTGATTACCTGCTACCAGCCTGGCTTATATTGCTAACATGAAGGTTCAGACAGAATGACTCTCTGCTGCATTAAATTTCTCTTAAATGTAATAAAGAGATACATACATTTTTTAGATTTACATCCTCCATAATTCTTGAGACAAATACATAATTTGGCACTGTACTCCTGCACTTAATGTTAATGTTATGTAAATGAAAGTAGTCATGTTTAGTACTTTGTTGCATATCCTTTGCATGAAATGACTGCTTGAAATCCCATAGACATCAACAGGTGCTGAGTATCTTCTCTGGTAATGGTTTGCTAGGCCTGTAGTGCAGCCATCTTCACCTCTTGCTTGTTTCAGGGGCTAGTTGCCTTAGATTTTCTCCACCTCATTGGATTAAGATTAGGTGAATGGCTTAGCCAGTCAAGATTTCCCAGTTTATGGCATTGAAAAACTCAGTTGTTGCTTCAGCAGTATGTTTGGGATCACAATCTTGCTGTAGGATGACGCGTTATCCAATAAGTTTGGAGTCACTTGCTAGAACATTAGCAGATAAGATGCTTTTGTACACATCAGAATTCATTTTGCTGTTACAGTTATATCATCAATGAAGACCTGTGAGCAAGTACGTGTCGCAGCCACACATGCCAAAACTGTAACACCCCTGCCACTATGTTTCACAGATGAGACGAGTGCTTTGGATCTTGGGGTGTTCCTTTTGGCCTCCACACTTTGCTTTTGCCATCACTTTGATACAAGTGAATCCTGGTCTCATCTATTCCCAGCTCTTTTTTCCAGAACTCTGCAGGGTCTTTCAAGTACTTCTTATTAAACTGTAACCTGGCCGTCCTGTTTTTGCAGCTGACTAGTGGTTTGCATCTTGCAGTGCAGCCTCTGTATTTCTGTTCACAGCCTTCTGGGGACTGTAATCACATTCATGCCTGGCTTCTGAAGAGTGTTTCTGGTCTATCTTACAGGTGTTTGGGTTTCTTCATCATTACGGTGAGAATTCTTTGGTCATCAACTGTAGAGGTCTTCCTTAGCCTACCAGGACCTTTCGATTAATGAGCTCACCAGTGCTATCTTTCTTCTCAGTGATGTTCCAAACAGTTGATTTTGGTAAGCTTAAGGTTTGGCCTATACCTCTGATTGTTTTTGTCTTATTTCTCAATCTGATAATGGCTTCCTTGACTTTCATTGGCACAACTCTGGTCTGTATGTTGACAAACGCTGATAAGTGACTCAGGCAATAAAACAGAGTAAAATCAAGATGTGATGCTGAAAACTGTCTTATGCCTGCACTAAGGAAGCCATTGAAAACCCCCGACTAATCAAAAACACCTGTGAAGCCGTTTGTCCCAGGAGTTAGCTACATTTTTATGGGTGCTGTCTGATTGTGCTAGCTACTTCACATTAACCTTGTACGGCAATCAATAAGGCTAACAGCACAGTACCACTTAATTCTTGTCACTTCACCACTGTAATTAACTAAAAAATTAAATCCGACACTACCTTTTCTGTGAGAAATGTATTGTCGAGCTCACGCGCATACACTGCTGGCGACATTCTAAAGCTCCGTTTTGCCCTCGCTAATGTTAGCTTCTGCTCTGGCTTGTTCTGTAGGCATCGGCTGCGGCTGACTTGCATTAGCAAGTCAATCCTCCGTGCGGTGTTCATCGTCGGTAGTTAGGTTAGCAGGTTGAACAGGTGGTGGTTTTGGTATTCTGACGACAAATTTATCCATTTTTGTTGTTTTTTAAAATGACATAGCCTATACTTTTATTGCCAGCGCAGCGAGACTACCTGGTGTTATTAGCTAATTAGGCACCAACAGCGTTGCCAGGTGGGAAATATTAAACTATCGTACCGGAGGCTTAAAATTATCGTATTTTAAATAAAATTATCATACACAGCCAAAAAAGAGAAATAACAGGTGTAAATATGTGATTTCACAAAAATAGCGTATTTATTGTAAGCAACAACCTTGTTTGGACACGCCTGCTCACATAGCCTACTTCAGCCAATGAGTGCAATACCAACAGCCACAAAGGGGAGAAAAACATTTGCGCACCACATACGCTGTGTGGTGGAAGCAGGCAACTTCCTGGACCCTACTCAAATGAATGAGACTCACTAAAAAGCCTGGTCTACGGATAATGTCAAATAGCCTACAATTAAATTGCAATCGCTCAAACATGTAATCGTTATAATTGAGAGCTGTAACGTTACAAGCAACACTTTGTTTTACTTCGCTCTGGATAAGAGCGTCTGCCAAATGCCTGTAATGTAATGTAAAATGTTGAACTCTGAAATATTGGGGGTGCTCGAGCTCTAGAGCACCCACAGAGCTGGCGCCTATGTCACCTTGTAATAGTTCTGGGTTGAGCTGATGTCTTCTCCGACCACTCTCGATCTTGTCTATGACCTTGGTAGTTCTTCTGAGCGTAAGTCTCCGGTATGATTTGTATAGTTACAAAAAATTAGTCATCTCTTTGCATTGCTAGCACAGTAGAAATTGTTCTCGATGCCAGGGTCTTCACAGTGACGTAATTTAAGTTTGAGTACTGCAATGCTTTAGAGAGAGCATTCCACTGTGTGAGAACTTGTAGCAACAATTGGCATGGAAACAAAATGTTATTCTTTATATTTACTGATGCAGGTGTTTTTAACAACAATATCGGATCCAATAATAATAGGATATCTCTGCTTTGGCAACACTGCTTTGTTTTTCTAGTTAAGCACAAATAAAAACTGGATAAAAATAGGGAGGAAGAAGAGACAGATATGTAGAGTGATCTATAATAATGAATTATTATGCATAGTAATCTGATTAGATGCCAATGGGAATGGTAGAAAATAATCTTTTTGAGAAGATGTAACATTTCCTTGTCTGAGTACAAAGGGGATGGCGGTCCTTTTCCTGACCAAAGTGTATACCTTTGGCACATCCTGCCTCCAAAAATTGTTCATTGACACCACCTTTCTTTGCAGAACTGCAGTTCCATCAGAGGAAAACACTGCCTGGATTCAGATTGTGCATCATGAACCAGTGATGGTAGAATGAGGCTTTGTGAACTCTGAGCCATTATGTGTTTTCAGTGTTCCACATATTTAAACCAGTCAGGTTTTTGATGGTCAGAGCTAATTTTTGACAGTTTGACAGAAATCCACCAATTTTGAGTCTTTAGACTCTTACAGATTGGATTCAAAACTATCAAAATCAAAAGGAACATGATCTTTTTGCTCTCCATAGCCACGCTGGGCCTCTGGCCCAATATATAGCTTTGTTTTTTGTGTCTCATATGGGGTAGTTAGATGCTCAGAGAAAGGAGACACTAAAAAGAATTTATGCACGTTGAGGGAAGGTGGAGAAAAACAGACCATCAGCGTGACTCTAATTGCCCCAAGGATGTTTCCATTGATGTTTGTAGAGGGAGGATCATGGATAGATAGAGAAAGTTCGCCAGATCAAATTATATTTCCTGTCTCTCAAAGAGGGTAATCTAAAAATTAGGGCTGCATCCAAATAATCTTTTTTGCTTAGGAAGGTTCCTGAGTGAAATGAAACTGAGTGAAATGACCCAGAAGTGGCAGCCATGATACGAGCTGTTCGAATTCTCTAAATGCTAAGGAAAGGTGCTTCAATGCTTCCTATCTTATCTCCTTTAGCATAGGGCACACTGGACCGTCCTTTACAAAAGGAAAGGAGATAATGCCGTCCCACAATTCCTTACGGCAGCAACATTTAAAGCGAAGCACCATCGGCCGTTCATGAAAACAAACGATCAACATGACTGAGTTGTGTTGTGGTTCTTAAGATATAATATGCAGATCATAATCAGCATATTAACCATAACACAGAAGTCTCTCTTTCAAGAAAAAGGGATATGAGACATTTTTAGCCAGATGAAGTTTTTAATTCAACATGTTTGAAACTTATGAATGATGATATGTACAGTAGTAAATTTGTAGGCCTAACATGTTATGCCTATCTTGCATTAAATTTAATGAATTATTTTCATACAGTCATACTAATTGGGATTAATGTCGATAAATATGAGTGGACAGGAGGGTGAGCGTGAGCAACCATTCTCAATGTGACAACCATTTCATTCCACTTTTCTGACTGGTAGCCTATATTCCTTTTGTATTTCAATTACAACCTTGGTAATGAAGTAATATTTTTCACCGGGTTGTCCATGTTTATATAGCCTGCATGAAACAACACAGTAAGAATGCATGGGGGGAGGTATCTAAGATACGCTTTTAGTAGTGCATCTTCAGAACATTGTAGTTTCACCACTGCAGACCCACCTCAATAGCATCCGCCATCACATAATTACGTAGCCTAGTGTAAGTGCAGTCGGATTCTCTTAGCACCGCGGTTGTCTTTTCCTAAGTCCTTTTGAATTCTCCTTCACATCTTTCCTTAACCTCATGACGTTTTCCATCGAGGTCAAGGAAAAGTGGTTAGGAAAAGACATAGGACGTATTTTTTTTTGACTATTTGGATGCAGCCTCATATATCCAACATCCCCCCAAAGACAATGCACCAGCTAAAAGCTTTTTTTTTCCATCACCACAAAAAAATATGATATATCATTCAGGATATTGCTATAATAAAACTACGCATTTTAACATTTGTGGTGCAGATAAATGGCAACAAAAGAATTGTACAATTCACCATCCATTTTTAAAAAAACATAGAGTCCATGTTTGAGTTTAATAGTCCCATTGTGACTTGCTAGCCAGAATATATATGGACATTCTGATTTAAGTCCCAGAATAATAAGGCATAGTTGAGAAACATCAAACATTTCTCCAAGACACACTTCTGTGTTGCTGTGGTTGTGACACCCTGTTACCAGTTATTTCCTTCTCCTCTGTCATGATATCTGGACTGACAAGGAAATAGAGGTTCCTTGGACTTCCTTGAATAACATGCCATGTGTTTTCCCTGTTAATATTGCAATTACGTGAACTGAAAGGCAGCTCATTACAATGTCCCTGCTAAATCCTGCACAGTGCTCGAGGGCTCTGTCTCTGGTGACAGGAAGCCAGATGACCCAGAGGTAAGAAGGTACGGTTGAGATCTCTTAGCTGGCCTTCACTCAGGTGTGACTGCTGACAGCATGCCAGCTCCCAGTGGTAGGGCATGGATCCATTGGCACTTGCATCTGTGGGTGGGGGCCCTTCAGGAGATGGAAGAACAGTGACATGCGAAAAGGGGGTAGTTACCAATGCATCTGGTAATTTCTGTCAGTCCACATGCCAGACATGTCCGTAGGTTTACGCAACAGCCTTGGAGGGGAACCTACACTCAAAGAAAGGGACTTTACCGGCATTGGTCCCATGTTTAAAAGTGGTGGTTAGGATATGGAGGAAAGCTGACAACTTTACCTCTGAGAACACCAGTTTGGTTACTGGCAGTCCTTTGGCAGCATTGGGGGATAGACATCAGCAGACTTGAAAGGTGACAGCTGGTGTTCTCTCATCTTGCTTCTTCTGGACATGAATTCCTATTAACCACGCCCATCTTATCTCTGTCCCAGGTAAAACCCTGTAATAACATTGGCTAACTCAACGGGCAGAGAAGCTGATGGTTCCTGGAAGATACCCAGTCCGTCACTATCCCATCACATTGGGAAATGGCTCTTCCACATTCCTTAGACATGCATGGGTGAAGTTTGGAGGTGTGACTGGCGGGTGTGGTGGCCAGAGTGTGGAAATCTGGGGCTCAGACTGTGCTCTGTTTACTTTACTTTGGAGGACAGGGAAAATGCTGACAGGGGGAGTGTGGGCCCATGGGGTTATAAAATGGCCAGGAGTTGGCTTCCTATTTTGTCTCAGTCGGGACTCCTTTGACATTCTCACAGCGGGTGAGGCTTTATCAAGAGCCTTCTCTCTGTCAGAGCCCTGCTGTGCGGATTCCCAGATGCAGTTGAGGACCAGTGTTGTTGGGGGTAGTGTCCCTGTCAATATCCCAGCTCGTCAACTCCTCTGAGCTCACTCTCTCCACTCCAACAGTCACTGCGCAGAGGGGTAGGGATGGAAATAAAACCTGCTCCTTGAAGCTATGGGAGTAGGTTAGTTTGCAGGGGTTGACTTTGCCTCCTGGGGTGCACGGGTTTCTCTGGGCTGGTTGTTGTCCCCTAGGGAGTGCGTATGGGCCTTTCTTATGGCATTGATGATGTCATGGTTAAACAGCTGCATCACGATTTAAAAGCCAGAATCCCATGGGAAGTAAAGGGGACTATCCTGGTCTCTTGACTTTTGCACTTGCATGCAGTGGAGTCCATGGTGACCAATGGAGTCGATGGGGACCAAGGGTGTGCCTATGTAATTCATCAGTCTGACAGCAAAAATACACAAACATATTGATCTACTAGGTGAATTACACTCCATGGCAATGGAATACAGTATTCCAAAATGTGTCCTATTGAGGTCATTTATTGACTAACGAGACCTAGATAGTCCAAACAGAATGACTCCTGCCTTCTCTTAAAAACAACACACTCAGGGCAATCCTCTCCTTTAAATTTGGAATCAGCAGCATAGGCTTGCAGCTCCCTCATTTCTCTCCTTTGCAACTGATCCATTTCTGTTTATAGCTTAATATTTCAAGACTTAATTTCAAACCGCATAGTGCAATTGATATAGTTTACTACAGACTGCTCAAAATCCAATCTCGGTGGACCTCCAATATCTTGGACTAGTAGAATTTAAGTAATTTAATGTGCCCATTTCTGAATGTGGGCCAAAGTGAATCTTTCTACATGCCTCCAGATGAACCTGTGGTTATAGAATGAGCTACTACAGCCCCCTACTGACTGGCAGCATACACATATATAGTTTTATTAATAATGAATTCAGATCCCCCTTCCCAATAAAATCCTTGGATCACCTTATTCAGGGAACAGACATGAATAACTGTATAGCTTTATTAGAAAATTAACAAGAGAATAACATGGTAATGTGGTTAAACATGTCAGAACATAGCATTTTAACACACTCCGGATTGAAAAAGCTCCACTGTTAGGTAGGCTGTAAATGTAATTTTTATGTAATTTTGCAGTAAGTTAGGGTATAATCAATCACACCATACAGTAGTGCTGTAAATTGTTTTATTTAGCTGATTGAGCCTGGCAAGTTTGGCCATGAGAGTGGCTATGTGTAAAGTTGTGTGATTTACTTTTTTTGGTTGCTTAGTGGTACTGTGTTTCTATGGACTATGTGAATGTAGAATTTATTGTGAAGGTCTGGCATTCTTGAGCTTTTAATTTTGGTGAGGTGTGAACTGATAAAGGTTTTGATGTCAGGAATGTTTGCATTTTGTGTGGAGAATGGTTAAGTGCTTGTATTCATTGCTTTTGATGTAGGGATTTGTGGCAAAGAAAAAGGAGATTCACAAAGAGTGTCAAGAATTTGGTCATACTGAAAATATGTCGCTCATGATGGAGCAATCTCTGGGTTGGCATTGAAATTCTGTTATGAGGCGGTTGCTCTACAGCTCACAGGATATAGACTGTGGGTATAAGTCTGCCATTGGCCGACTATTTCAGTCGGAATTCTTCTCCCTTTCCACTATCTGCGTGTTACCGTTTTTGCAAGGGCACCGTCGCTGCATCCTGGTCTTAGCGCCGCCCAAGACTATTGTGATTGGTTTAAAGAAATACAAACAAGCCAGAGCGTTTTTCCCCCCTATACCGGAATGATAATGGGTTGAGCCAGACCGTTCTCAGCGGTGAAACACACGTGAAGACTTCACTTCACATTTCAAAAATTCAGTTACATGTGAAAATGTGGAATTTCACACGATTCCATGTTTTGTTTTTGCATGTGGAAATTTTAATTCACGTGAAAAAAACCAATCATTTTCTTTTCACATGTGAATATTTTAATGAGTTATAAACAATGCAATTTTGACGTGAAAAGGCAATTTTTTTGTAAGGGTTACGTCTCTCAGGAATGCTGACACTAAACAGGTACATTGGAATAGAGAGGTGATGTAAATGGTGTTGGCATCCAGCACATTTAATTGGATCCTACAGGTTCCGTGGCACATCTGCATATCAAATGCCAATTGTAATGTTCCTTGTCAGGAAGACAGTGAATTATCTCCACATACCTGTGCCTGAAACACCTCTTCATGCTGTGTAACTGATGTTTTAAATGGAAACCTGTGTAAATGGTTGAAGTCTCCCTCATTTAAAACAGCGGATATTACATTTTTGAGTTTTGGAAAGAGGCATTATTAGACTGCCAGAAGAATAACCCAAAGGAGGTGGCAAGATGCCAGGCATTTAGTGCTGAGAAAAGCCCTCATCAAGATCACAGCCACTCTGCTCTAAGCTCTGAAGGACCCCCAAATCCAGAAATTACATCAAAATATGCCACACCGTATAAACTGTTATAACATCAATTTGTGAAGGAAAATTTGCCAATTGAATGTGTAGGATATGTAGTGTTTAGATGTTGGCCTTAGAGAGGGAAACAGTAAATAAGAATGTGGCCTGGCCTCCCCATCACAAGCATCAAAGCAAATGTGATTGGGGCAATTTGAAATTCCACTGATACCCTAATCTAGGCTGAAAATCTATGGGTCTCAGCTCCTCAGAAGAGACAAACTAAATGACACAGGACACCATATCGGGGGTCGGAGACCCTACATGCCTAACATTTCCCTTTCCCATTACTTTTAGTTTGAATGCAATCTTTAGGTAGGCCAGTCCTTGCCATATATTCATCTGACCCCCCTTCCCTTCTCTCCTAAACCTTAACCCAGCATCACCCAATCAGGGCAAACACCCTCAAGTCATGCTGGGTAAGGTATTTAAGATTGCCACAGGAAGTTGGGTTGCGTTGGTGTCGGAGCCTTGAAGAAGTTTTCCTCTTTTTATTTTGGTGGTGGTTCCTTGGTTGTGTGCTTTTAGCTGGTTTCCTTGTGGCGCATATACTGGAAGTGGGTGATACTTTGGCAAGGTCTGGCTGATCCTTTTCTCTATCTCTCTGTCCTATCTGTCTCTCTCTCTATTTTCTGGTATTTCTAGGTTAGTTGTTTAATGTTTAGCTATATGTCTTCTGTTGTGTAATTTAGAAGTAGAGTGCCTGCATTCAATAAAGAATGTATGTTTTCAATTAATTAATATAATTGACTGCTTCTTATTGAATTCAATTATTTAATCTTAAAACCTGGTATAGAGCTTGTTTTGACTTGTTGGTTGATTCCACCAGTGCACTGTAGACTGACCTATCAATGAATTTGGTGATTTAATTGATAATTCTAATTTTAAACATAATTATTAAATTAAATCAAATAAAATATATTTTACATGTAGGTTAAGTGAGGGGTTCTAGCATGCAATATCGCTTGGTTCAGTATTCAGAGTGCTGAACATTTTAGCAAGGGCATTGACTGTTGGAACCGCTGGATTCAGAAGATAAACATACTCTTAATTAATCCTTGCTTGTCCGACAGGTGCAACATGGGGAATTTTGCTAATTCCGCTGTGCACCTGAACACAATGTTAAAGCTTGAATGGGTATACAGGATGAAGGATGCAGATCAAATGTAATTTGGACCCAGAAAAAATGAGTGCAAGGGCATCTGGGCTGTCAAACTGACTTTGTGACAGGCATTGTGAGTTCAGCAGCCCTTTCACAATCAGCACAGACATGTGACTAATTAAGCCATTAGATAATAATTATGAGGTTTTCCTCATTACAAATTATTTAAAATAAGTGCAAGGGAGTGAGACATGGACAAAAATACGATTTAAATACCAATGACAGATGAAACATATCTACAGGAACATGACAATGGGACACAGTTAAAAACTATTTGCCAGGTTAACATGGAAGACCAAGTACTACTTGTCAGTTGTTAAACAATTCTGTTAATACCAAGAGAAGTATAACTTTTTGTGGTCAGATTTACGCAGAACCATGTTGATACACGAAAGAGGAGACAGAAAACTCACAATGATGATTGGATTTCACAATACAATTTAGAACACTGGACCATCTCACACTAAAAGGTGCAACAGCTGCCCATTTTGATTTGCATGCCCCTGCTGTGAACAGCTTGTTTTATTTTACTTATTTTTTCTCAGAGCAGTTTTCTCATTTTAAGTCAAAATTTTCGGCTCCTCAAAGAAAAACAAATTGAAATGTTCCTGGTGGACTTGTTGCCACATTGTCGAATGCAATACTCTTGAGTCCAACATTTGACGAATGTCAACAAACAAAAACATCACAATGTCATTCCTCTGGTGTGACTGACATGGTAATTGAATGATTTACTGAAATGATCACAATCAGCTGAACAATTGTTTGAAATGGTTTAGAGACTCCATCCTGTTAGAGAAGCTCCACCTTGGAGGACTGAAGTACATACATTTCTAATTATTAATTGAAATTAATGATGAGAAGCTCAAATAAAAACCTTCATGCTGAGAAAATTATATATATAAATAAATGGAACAATTATATATGCAGGGAATTATGCTTTTACAAATATATTGCTCCTGCAAATATGCATTCAATGTGCTGTACAATCTGTATATGAATGATTTCTTACCTCCCCAGAAACAGATATCAACAGCTTTGACTCTGGGCCAGAATAGTAAGTCTTGACAATGTTTGTGCCAGACATTTAAAATTGACTGTGCATGTCTGAGTGGGGTACAAAACGATTGCTCACTCATGCCAAGAAACAGGAGGCATATTTCCCACAGTGTCATAGACCACATGAGCCTGCCACAATATGACAACAATATTTCATTAAGACAAAAATGGAAGTTGTTACTACTGGTTTCTCAGCCAGGTTTGGCCTAATCTGTGTGACTAGGTGTAAACCTAATTTCTTGCCCTATTATTGCTTTAAATGGCCTGTTTATGCTTTTTGAAAATACTTTATTTACCATCAACCAGTGGTTAATAAAGAGATTATACACAGGTAATAAACAGATAATAGTTTTTTGGTTGTGAGCATATTTATAATAGTGACAAAATTGCATTGACCTTTAAAAACATTTGAAGCGTGTGACCTGGACATGGAGGGAAATAATATCATTTTCGGGCCTGCTGGATGACCATTTTACAATGCCTTACAAGGCCTGGGGATGACCAAAACTGCCAGCAGGGGGAGTGATTCAGTAGCACCCCCTGGTAAAGTGAAATCACAGGAAATTAAAGGGTGATTGTTGACACCCAGTTCTGAAACACACATGCAGAGTGAGAGGAGAATCAATGTAAAAATAGGCTGATGTTCTAAGCTAAGCTGATTCTGCCCAGCACATAGAGCAGGCATTTCTAAAACAAAGATATGAAATAATAACACTAAACAGCAGGACAGTGCTGTGCCTATTTAGGCTATAAGAAGTCAATTTGGTTCGCAAGCTCTTTTATTTGTTAAAATGTGTGAAAAATATTAATAATTTCTGATGGTTTTAGATGCCCCAATATTCACTGTGTTTAATTGTCCAAAGACTTTACATGATGGGTAAAGCATTAAAATTCTTTGGTCTTCCCTGCCAAGCTGGTCCCTCTGAAACTACACCCCCGGCTGCGCCTGGTTAATCTGGTTTCTTCCTATATATTGTCTAAGGAGTTTCCCTTGGCACTGTCAGCTGTGGCTTGCTTTTTTTTGGGGGGGGGGGGGGGGGGGGGGGGGTTGGCCCTGGTATGCTCTAAAGCATATTGTGACAAATTATTTGCAAAATGTGCTACATGAATACATTTTGATTGACTGATTGATCTTAGTTTGAGACTTTATCCAGTGATTAGCCGATAATTTAGACTTCATCATAGAGAGTGGATTCACTGTCTCAAGTGCTAATTCTACAGGAAAATGGGCAAATTTCAATGGCAATATGCACGTGCTACAAAACTGCTGCTCAAGCCTGCATTGTCCGCAGATGCAATTAGCATAATGTCCAGACTTCAGCTTTTATTTTCCGAAAACTTACGCATGAAAACGAAACAAAACAATTCAATGTGTCGTTAAATCTATTTTTTGTCTAATTAGTAGTGGTTTTTAAACAGGGTGTCCAAACTGTGTCATTCTTGCTGTGTGAAAAAAAAAAAACGATGGGTCCAATTAATGATCAAACTTCAGTTTTAATGCAGATGACGACACAGAGATGATGTTGTATTCCATCCCCTTGATCAGGTTTTTTTGTTTGTTCTTCTGTTGTGGTTCCCAGCTGCTTTTATAGTGTCAATCTCTGTCGTGTAATTAGGGGCTTTGACATGTGAAGTTTGATAAGCCTTGTAATTGGATTGTTTCAGCCATGTCAGAGCAAGCTTTAATGATTTGTTTCGCTGCCTCCTCCCCCTTCATCTTTCTTTGGTATGTGATGCAGTAGTTGTATAAGTTACTATAGAACCATAGCCATGTCTCATTTATCCCACTAGAAAGTGAATTAAGCAATTAAACCAACCAAAAGATGGAGATAAGCCCGACAGGGCTAATTGACTATGCTAATGTTGTTAGAGCACATACATTTATAGTTTCTGGTGATTTCTATTGAAAATACTAGGGAAAATACTACAGCAACATATAACCCCTTATTCTAATGATCATAAAATTTTCAAATTGGAACCATTAAAAAATGCAATTTGTGTTTTTGAACATAAAATGGACATAACATTCTAGTGAAATGGACATTGAGAAAATAAAGAATACCTACATACCAGCAAATGCTCCCTTTTTATTCACAATGCAACGTTTCGACTCAAGGGGTCTTCTTCAGGCATACAATCACGTGAAGGAAGTGGGAAGTATACACAGACACAGACTGGTACAGAGACACACACGTATGCATACATTAACACCCTAAGCACAACAAACTTAATAGTATTTAGGCCTTAATGTAGGTCTTAGTTCAAAGAAAATTTTTTATTGAAACAAAAACATGTAAATGGTGTATTATGTATGTGCGATGGACACACGTGTATGAATTGTCTAATAAATGAAGGAAGAGACGCATGATCACTAATGTGTATAAATCTGGCCCGGACATTAGGGGGAGCCAACAAGGAAATAAACATGGAAATAAACTACAGATATTCAAAGGAAAGGCTTGATGTGGAAATCCTCATTGAGGTCCCTAGGAGACATGGCGTTATGGATGTAGATCTAATATGTTTCACGCTGAAGCAAAACTCTCATGATCACCACCTCTGTCAGATCTGTCCACTTTCTCAATGCCAATATATCTGAGAGCATGAGCATTATGCCCTGCCTGTTTAAAACAGGCCACTATTGGGTTTCTCTCACCACTTTGTCTGATGTTGCTTCTGTGTTCGCTTGTGAAGCAGTAAATCACTAAATGAAATTGATAAACAAAGCACATGTTAAAATGTAAAATGTCATTATGTTTGCTGGATACTAGTATTCTGGTATGAGTGATAACATTGTAGAGCACATCTGCATATATTTTTAGGTTCTGGGATAAACCTAAGGCAGATGATTCACAGGAACTGGCAGACTGACAATGAGAAATCCAAATGCATATTCAATATTCATGATGTAGTGTTTAAATACTTGGAGATTCAACAACCAAAACATGCATTTTATCATATATACAAAATTAAAATTTCATCTTTTTTGACAAACATGGACTATTTAATTGTCGAGGAAAAAAGCATCCAGCAATTTAAATGTACAGTTATGCACTTTATAATTAACTAATTAAAATGTAATGTTCCAAGCAGTCACACACAATAACTAATCTACCATGTACTGAACTAGCTGTGCTCTCTCATTATAAATGTGTTTAAAAGACAATAATGATAGGGTTCAAAGGATGCTTGTAAATGTCGGTGTTTTTGGTGACTGCAAAAAAATGCAGTAGGAATAAATTATTTAATAGAAAATTATCCTTTGGTGCAACAGGCAATGAAAATCTCTCTCTCTCAAATGATTTAAATTATTCAAATGAGCTTTATTGGCATGACGTGTATATATATACATATATATATATATATGTATATGTATATGTACACATATATTGCCCGAGGATGAGTACAAAAAACAGAATAAACATATGTGTGTGTGTGTGTGTGTGTGTGTGGTATTTGGGTATGTTAGCTTGTGTAATGTCATGTGTAAATGTATTGGTGAAACAGTGAATATAACATTATTTATTGTACTGTACATCTCTCTCTCAAACACACACACATACACATGCATACATACACAGAGAGATGCATACTTTAGGTTTATTATTACTTATATTATTTTATTTTTAAAAATGGCACCCATATCCTATTCTCACCCTAACTTTGATTGACCAATTATCTTTAACTGCAGCCGTGTTCATGTGCGAACCCCACTGTCAATTAAGGAGAGTGTACACATCCGCGGTTCTCTTCTGAAACACGTGGTGTCACCAGCTGCTTATTTTTAGCACCAAGGACCACAGCTAAGCTTGCAAAGAGCAGATTCAGAGGAAGACCATGTGGCTTTAGTATGCACTCCATGAGTGCCCAGATAGCAATGAAATGTATATGCTGAACCAGCCCTGGGTGATGCAACTGCTAGTGCTCATCTCTCTCTGGAGCTACTGGCCACAGTTGGCAATGGCATGGTCCAGATTCGACCTGAGACTATGAGGCTCATCCATGAACCATGGTGCGGTGTCTTAACCAAATGAGCTACCCAGAAGCCTTGAGAAAGAGACACATATTTTGAAAAAATAACCTCAAGGTTACTTGGCATTTATTAAATAAATAGATGGAGAAGGATGAGGGAGAGGTAGTAAGTGAAACAAGTAAGAGAGACGCAGTAAGTGAAACAAATAAAACAAGCCGACGCAGTTCTTGTCTTATGTAACAAGACAAAAGAGTTCCGTCCCATCTGAGGCATGTGTACTTTCTGCAGGCAGTGGTGGCTTTGTGGTTTCTTGAGGGCAGGGCAGACTGTGCCCAGGGTGCTTCGGTGTTCAATATCAGAGGGCATGCTGGGAAAAGCTCTCAGCATGGGTGCCAACTAAGCAGAGCCACTCCCTGTAACCAACCCCCCCGCCCCCCACTCCATTCCCCTCAAGCTCCAGTAAACCTCCCCAACCCCACAACCACTCTTTCAGAAGCTGTTCTTAATTGGGCCACAGTGCTGGGGTTGGCTGTTGGTGGCATTGTGCACCATGGCTGTGTGGGAGGCAAGTGTTCAGCTGTGACCCCATGAGCCGCCGCGTGGCTTCCTGCCCGCCTACCTGCCCTCCTGTCGTCTCCCGCGCTCCGAGGGGTGCAGGGGCGTGCCCACCTGCATGGCGATAAGGCCCACGGGTACACAGAGGTGTCAGGAAGTCACTGCACCACCGTCACACACATGCACACACATACAGTGCCCTACATACAGCTGGCACAAAGGAGCAACAGACAAAGCCACACATCGTCTCTACTTCCCTTACTCTCAAAGCCCCAACCACACTACACCTTATGAATCATACCTTTGTGTCTCTGGTCACAGGTTGCCTGGGAAACTCACTTGATTTTGAATTGTTACATAATGCTATACTCATTGACCCAAATATATTTGAATGCATATTGAGCAATGAGCTGCAGTATCAGAGAAACTGTCTAACAAATCTGTGGATCTGTTGAAAAAAGTGCATGATGGAGCTATTGGCTCTTTTATTCCCAGTCAAGCTGCAACTGTCAAACTATAGCAGAAACTCCGGATATCAGAGCATGTCTAGCACTGTCGCCTCACAGCAAGGAGGTTGTGCATTCGAATCTTGGCTTGGGGCCTTTTTGTGTGGAGTTTGCATGTTCTCCCCCTGTCCACGTGGGTTTCCTCCGGGTACTCCAGTTTCCTCCCACAGTCATAAGACATGCAGGTAGGCCGATTGGAGATCCTAAATTGCTCATAGGTATGAGTGCGAGTGAATGGTGTGTGTGCCCTGTGATAGATTGGCGGCCTGTCCAGGATGTATTCTTGCCTCTCGCCCAATGCACGCTGGGATAGGCTCCAGCACCCCCTGTGACCCTGCTCAGGATAGGAGAGTATAGATAATGGATGGATGGATGGACATTACCGGTGGTTTCATTATGGCCAATCAGATTGGCCACTTCCCTTTTCCTTTATAACCGTTACATCAAGGCCATAGTGAATCGGCAGTTTTGTCATGTCTGATACACTTTCTGGGAGATTTATGGAACCTAAAAAAGTCTACTCAGGCAAATGAGGAACTAAGCCCCAGGAAGAAGTGGTATGCATTAGTTGTCTAGTTTGTGTATCTTCACATTCACTGCCTATTGATTTATTGATTTATTATTTGGCCTTTTTTGTTTTGTTTTATAATTCATAGAAGTAAAACTTGTATATAGGCTAGTACTTTTTGAGTTTTGCGGAGCCAACAGAGCCAACAGCTTCATCCCAGTCAACTGAATTTGTAAGAACACCAAATTAGTATATGCAGTTATGCCTTATTAATATCAAGCTGGTATTAATAACACTGATACATAAGCATTGGACTGGTGAACTGAAATTAATCACTTCAATTGATTAAAAAAATCTTAATACTGAAAACAATTTTGACAAAAAGGTGTACAGTCCCCTCTGAAAGTATTGGAACAGCAAGGTCAATTCCTTTGTCTTTGCTGTACACTGAAGACAATTGAGTTTGAGGTCAAAAGATGTACATGAGATGACAGATTCGAATATCAGCTTTTATTTCCTGGTATTTTTATCTAGATTTATTAAACAACTTAGAACTTAAATCACCTTTTCTGTCAGACAACCCAATTTTTAGGTGAGCAAAATTATTGTAACGTGACTGACAGGGGTTTCTTGTTGCCCAGATGTGTCCTGTTAGATTGATTTGTTAAACAATAAATAGTTCTGAATGTCTACTCTTGGTTTTAGCCTTGGGGGTTTGCCTGTGAAGACTGCATTTGTGTTATAAAAGATAAACTAACATGAAGACCAGAGAACTGTCTTTGGGAGAAAAGCAAGCCATTTTGAAACTTAGAAAAGAGGGGAAATCGACCAGAGCCATTGCACAAGCATTGAGGATAGCTTGTACAACAACTTGGAATGTCCTGAAAAAGAACGAAACCGCTGGCGTACTGAGCAACAGACATTGAACAGGTTGACCAAGGAAAACAGCAGTTGATGACAAACATTGTGAAAGCGGTGAAGAAAAACCCCAAAACATCAGTCAGTGGCATCACAAGCAATCTCCACAGGACAGGGGTGAAGGTATCTCAATCAACCGTTCGAAGAAGACTTAGAGAGCAGCAATAGAGGCTATACCACAAGATGCAAACCACTCAGTAGTAAGAATCGGAAGGCTAGATTACAATTGGCAAAGGAGTACAGAGATGAGCCACAGTTCTGGAAAAAAAGTTTTATGGACTGATGAGACCAAGATTAACCTCTACCAAAGTGATGGAAAGGCCAAAGTGTGAAGAAAGAAGGGATCTGCTCATGATCCAAAACATACAAGCTCATCTGTGAAGCACGGTGGAGGAAGTGTCATGGCTTGGGCTTGCACGGCTGCTTCCGGAGTGGGCTCACTAATCTTTATTGATGATGTAACTGATGATGGTAGCAGCAGGATGTATTCAGAAGTCTACAAAAACATTCTGTCTGCCAACTTACGAAAAATGCATCCAAACTAATTGGGAGGAACTTCATCATGCAGCAAGACAATGACCCAAAACACACTGCCAACACAACAATGGATTTCATTAGGGAGAAAGTGGAAGGTTTTAGACTGGCCAAGTCAATCACCAGACCTTAACCCAATTGAGCATGCATTTCACCTCCTGAAGAGGAGATTGAAAGGAAGAACCCCCCAAAACAAACATCAGCTGCAGTAAAAGCCTGGAAAAGCATCACAAAAGAAGAATGCAACAGTTTGGTGATGTCAATGGGTCGCAGGCTTGATGCAGTTATTGCAAGCAAGGGATATGCTACCAAATATTAAGTGTTATTTACTTTCATTTACTTAAATACTGTCAGGCTCCAGGGTGGGACTCAAAGGCAGACCCAAAAAATCTGAGAAACTTGGCAGTTTATTATCAAACAACGAAGCAACAGAATCTGCGAACAGTCTCGTAAACCACAATCCAGGCGAAGGTCAAAAATCCAAAAACAGTCAAAAATTTCCAGGCAGGCAAAGGCACACAACTGGTACAGAGGCAAGAACAGCAAGACAGGCAAGAATTCAAAAAACCGAAGCAACAGTAATCAGAAGTCAGGCTAAATGCATAAATGGCGAACATGGGCAAAAGTCAAAAACCGGGAAGTATTACTAGGCATAGAAAAAAGCTTGAACGGCACTAAGTTACACAAAGGCACGATCTGGCACAGACTAACCGAGCTAACAGAATATATAGCTAGAGAAAATGAGTAAAAGATGAGTTTCAGGTGGAGACGGCGGGCAGACTTCGGCTGAGGCTTGATTGAATAATTCGGCTGAGGCTTGATTGAATAATTCGGCTGAGGCGGACAGGCAGGAATGGGGGCGGAGCGTGGGTGGGAACCAGGAACCTGGAACAAAACCAAACACCATGCGCACACACACACACACTCATGCATACATACAAAAAAACAAAAAAAAAGGAACGCAACGGAAACTCAGGCAGACGTCCTGACAAACTCTGTTCCAATACTTTTGCTCACCTAAAAATTGGGTGGTCTGATACAAAAAGGTGCTATGTTCCAAGTACTTCAACACATCTAGGTGTAAATACCAGGAAATAAAAGCTGAAATTCTGAACTCTTGTCTCATGTTCATCTTTTCATCTCAACCCCAAATGTATTCAGTGTATTGCAAAAACAAAGGAATTGGCCTTGCTGTTCCAATACTTTTGGAGGGGACTGTATCTCAGCTCTATTGCTAAAGAATACCATTTGAAAAATAAGTTTTCATATAAAGCATGTTGCAAGAAGCATTAAAAAAAGCCAAATGTTCAAAGAACAAAAATATTTGATCACTATGTATTATTGCAAAATTGGTGCAGCATTGATTAGCAGCACCTATCTAGCATGGTTACGGATTATTCTTACCATTATATTATCACTGGCATTGCTATTGAGATATTAAAGCATTGAAGGTGTGATTTTACAATGACATTTTTGGAATGTTTGAAAAATGTTTAAAACAAATGGTTCAATGAACTCCCAATTACAGCTAGTTTGATTATTGGAAGGTCTATGACTACAAAATAAGGATAGCTTATTTAGAAATAAAGTAACAGTAATGAAAGTGACAATTATGAGGAAAATATTTGAATTCTTTAAAATGGCATGTTACCATAGAAACATTAGTTCAGAAAAACCTTAATTTCTATGACTTAGTGGTTCTATTTCACATACATATGATTTATTTAACAAATACATATCCTATGGCTCGTGTAATGATGGTCTCTCTTAAAGAGAAAGTTTACTACATAGGATTTTTACCTTGAAAATATGAAATAACCATGCTCAGAACCATGCTCAGTCATGTCTATGTTGTACTGGCATTCTCTGTCTGAATCCGTGCTCCTGTGCCTGTATTTCTTCTTCAAAAATGTGTTCAGGGCATTTCTGGGTGTGACCCTGTTTTCTATGTGGGGAGGGGTGGGTGTGGCTACAGAGCCTGTGTGTTGGTATCACATTGCAGTAGAGCGTTTGCAGCTAGCTAATTACCGTAAAAGTGGAGGTGAAGAAGCACAAGTACAGCAAAGTGAAATGGCAAACTGACAGGGCTCGTTCCAAAACCAGAGTCAGCCTTTGAATTGCTGTTGAGATGTGAAAATAAAAAAGGTATAAATCCATCCATACATTCAGTATTGGAACCCACTTCTTCTGGACAGGTTCGTGGAAGGTGCTAGAGCCTATCCCAGCATGCATTGAGCGAGAGGCGGGAATACACCCTGGACAGGTTGCCAATTGTGTGTGCCCTGCCATTGCATTGAATTTAGAGTCAATTAGCCTACCTGCATATATTTTGACTGTAGGAGGAAACTGGAGTACATGCAGGAAACCCATGTGGACATGGGGAGAACATCCAAACTCCACGAAGAAAGGCCCAGTATTTGAACCCAGGACCTTCTTGCTGTGAGGCAACAGTGCACTGCACCATTGTGCCACCAAACTGGTATAAAATGGATATAAAATAGAAAAACAGAGGTAAGTGGGCAGTGTTGAGGACAGTTTTTTTTATTGTAAACACAGGACAACAGCAAGCCTGAAGATCCTGCATAACATTTTCAAAGTCTTACACGATTGCTTGTTGGCCCTGTATGCTCAATGTTCATTATGCGCACATTGGCAAGAGCACCAGAATAGCACAGAGTTAAAAAGTGGTATCAGTGGGTTAAACTGCAAAATAATTACTCAACAGCAATCTTGCACAAAACCAAATGTTTTACTGAAATACCGCCTGTATTGTATTCAAAAATGTATTTAGGTTCATTAAAATTCATTTTCATTTTAATTCTCATTCATTTAAATACTTAAATATGAGTATAACAAACTGAAGCAAAAATTTTAGATTTATCTTATTAAACAGTTTTTCAGTGCAGTTTCAGGTAGGGTTTAATTAAAATCCTTTTAAAGAAACATAGGATATAAAAGCTGGTTGTATTGTGTTATAAATGCTACAATATATTGACAACAGTGCCCTCTATAATGCTGGGGACAAAGACATATTTTTCTTGATTTGGCTCTGTACTCTGGACACAATTTTAGATATGCAGTCATACAAGTTACATGTGGTTATTGTATATTTGCATATTTGTAGCTTTTATTAAATTTTTTTGTTTGTTTGGGACACATTAATGTTATGTAAATGAAAAAGCCATGTTTAGTACTGTTCGGCATATACCTGTACTTTGCAAGTAATGATTGCTTGAAGTCTGTGACCCATAAACATCACCAGATGCTGAGCATCTTCTCTGCTGACGCTCTACCAGATCTGTACCGCAGCCATCTTCAGCTCCTGCTTTTTTGGGGGTTAGTTGCCTTAAGTCTCAATTCATTTGGGTTCAGATCAGATGACTGACTTGGCCAGTCAACAATTTTCCAGTTTTTGACTTTTTGAACTTTTTTGAACTTTGTTGTTTTAGCAGTATGTTTGAGATCATTGTCTTTCTGTATGGTGAAACACTGTCCAGTGAGTTTGGGGGTATTTGCTTGAACTTGAGCAGATAAGATGCTTCTGTAAACTTCAGAATTCATTCTTCTGCTATCAACCAGTACATCGTTAGTGAAGACAAGTGAGCCAGTACCTGTGGGAGTCATACATGCCCAAACCATAACACCCACACCACCATGTTTCACAAATGAGCTGGAATGCCTTGGATCTTGGGCAGTTCCTTTTGGCACTTGCCATCACTCTGAATATATTTGTGAAACCGTCTGCAGACATTAGTCACTGACACATCCACACCTGCACCCCCGAAGAGTGTTTTTGATCTGTCAGACAGGTGTTTGTGGTTTTTTCGTCATTATGGTGAGTATTCTTTGGTCATGAGCTTTAGAGGTCTTTCTTGGCCTACCAGGCCCACCAGCGCTCTGTTTCTTCTCAATGATGTTCCAAAACAGTTGATTTTGATAAGCCTGTCCCCACCTGTTTGTTTATTTATTTATTTATTTATTTATTTATTTATTTATTTATTTATTTATTTATTTATTTATTTATTTATTTATTTATTTATTTATTTATTTATGTATGTATTTATTTATTTATTATTTCTTAGCCTCACAGTGGCTTCTTTGACTCTCATTGGCAAATGCCATTAAGAAGCCCAAAAGGCAATCAAAAGCCTAGAATCAGGATTACATGCTAAAACCTCTCTTATACCTGCACTATAGAAGCAACCAAACACATCTGACCAATCAGAAACACCTATGAAGCCATTTGTCCCACATATTATGGTGCCCTGATATGGGGTTGCTATGAATAATAGTGATGTAGTTTCTACATGATGAAACCAAAATTTATAACAGTACTGTATAATAAATTCTGAGGATCTGCATTAATCATGTGTGCATTGTTTGATTGCGGAGTACAGAGCCAAATCAAGAAAAACATTATGGAGGGCACTGTTTATGTATATACCAGATCTGTATCAAATACTGCTACTAATAAAATAATTTTCATTTAAAATATGTGTTATATCTATTTCAGTTATTTGCAAATAAACCAGAGAAGACAAATTCCTTTTATTTAAGGTATTTGTATATAATTTGTAATTAGAACCAATACTTTCATTTAAAATAATTTAAATTATTCAGATGAAAGTATTTTAATATATATATATTTTTTTAATTATTCAAATAATTTTAAGGAAATTGATACAAAATTAAAATATTCAAATTGTTCTGTATAATTAATATTTCAAATGACAATTTAAATATATTTCATGAAATAGGAAATTGTCTCCAAACTGGCCATTACCTCTTTTCTATGTGTATTGATTGTCTGACTCTGAACCCATTCTTTAGAATCTGCAACTTTGTGGGCTCCACCCTCTGTCAGTGGATGGCATAGCAGGCCTGGTAATTGAACACACCTGGGACTAATCAGGCAATTACTACAGCTACATAAATAGCCTGATTGGGTGTAACAGTGTGGAGTGTTTGTCATTGGAAGGCTGTTTTGTATTTGCCTGCTAAAATGTGAAAAATCATGATACAGCAATACAATGCTCAAAGCCGAAAGAAACCAATGACTGTGCACTGATCCTGTGGATATACCTAACCCAGTTAACACGACTGTTCAGTGGCCTTCTAGGTATGGTTGAGATAGTTAAAATAAATAAAAGAGGATGTGTATTAATGTAACAGAAAAAAATCTGAATAACCCAACTTAGACATAAATCAAGTCAAATGTTTTGTACAAAGCCCCTGTAATTCATTCAAGGTGAACCGAGAACATTAATGTCATTGTCATCTTCACCTCTATCTCTGAATTCACAAGGATAAGAGCCATGGGTATGAATATATCACAATTTTGGAAACAAGAGGGAAGTATATAGAATTGATAGCTGAGGGGTGAGTTCAGACAGTATTGATAAAAATGAGTAATTTAACATTTTCATAGTTTGAATACAACCTTATCATAGATAATGCTTCATTTCTGTAGTCAGACAAGATTTGACAATTAAAACAATTTTTAAATAATAGACCCCATCTCCCACCCATTATTGTAGATAAAAATATTTAAAATAATATTGTAGTATAGATTCAAACCAATTTTCCCAATATCATTTACAATCCTCACATAGACAACACTGTGGTAAACTATGGAAAGTATTTTAAATGACCTCATAAAATGAAACAACCAATATTTCAGATAAATTAATTCAAATATTTGATATTTTGAAAGAATTCAAATAATCTTCAATAAAATACAATTAAAAATAAGCAAGTTATGACAGCACAGTTGGATATATCTATTACAGGGCTTTCCATGCATGGGTTGAAACTTTAAGTTTACAAAGTTAATAACTTTACTAAAATCTGGGAAAATAGTTTGGGTAAAAATAATGTTTCTGTGAACTGGGAAACTGGGAGTCCAATGTGTGGATGACAGTGTTCCAATTAATAATCTGTAAACAAAATCAACAAAGGCTGGATTTGAATAACAGTGCACTACACATGTAAGTTTCCAATTATTTTTGCATAAGCAGATTGTGTGGATCTCACTTTATTTAGCAGCAAGCTAAGATCTGACGGCATGTGAACGTTCTGCCTCCAGCAGAGAGAAGTCTTTGTGTCCTGTGATTTGATCTCATATTGTATTCCCCCTTGTTTTGAATAATTTATGCTGTGTGCCATTTCCTTAAGAAATAATTTATATGCGTCTATGAGAATTGATTCTATTGCAATGCATGTCTAAATAATGAACAAAACAATGCTTGAGTTAAGAAAGTTAAGAATTGCAAATAACATTGAACATGCCAATAATAATATTAGACAATGAAAAGGGCTCATGAACACAACAGAAACAACTGCTATTATATTTATTACACCACCATTTACCCTTTCTGTTAAAAAGTATCAAAAACTAAAATAGTTATTTCATACCAAGAGATTCAAAATTAATTAATAAATTATGTCCATGAAATCAAAAAATGTAATTTACAAAATCTGTCAAAATCTTTAATTTTAGTATTCTGTGATACATGCTAGTATTTATTCTATTATTCTGAAAGGACATAAACACATGTACCTAATCTCTCTCTCTCTCTCTCTCTCTCTCTCTCTCTCTCTCATTCTCTCTCTCACTCTCTCTCTCTCATTCTATCTCTCTCTCTCTCTCTCTCTCTCTCTCTCTCTCTCTCTCTCTCTCTCTCTCTCTCTCTCTCTCTCTCTGTATGTGTGCTTTGTGTGTCCAGTTTGTAAAAATAGTCTCTGAAATAACACTGACAATGAAATGGGGCAAAACATCTTTAAATGTCTGCACAGATACAATTTTAAAATGTATTCAGTCTTATAATTCTCACAAGATCTCACTTGAATTTTTAAATAGTACTCCTGATTATCAGCAAATTTAAGGAAGCAATAATAAAATAAATAAATAAAGTATGTGAGTGTGTGTGTGTGTTTCCTGAAACCTTTAACTGCATCTTACTTTAACATTTTACTCCCTTACAATAAACAACCTGTTATGGTTTATGTGAACTTTTCAGTCAGAAGGCAGGATATTTTATGTGAATTCTATCGAGTGTAAAATCAGTTCCCATCACTGCATTCAAATGCAGATAAAATCTTCACACAAAAAGCAAACAACCTTGTATGCAAACTTACTGTTTCTACAGTACATGTGCACATCAATGACATCAGTGTCTTTACTCTCCTATTTGCATCCACAAAACCTATTGTAGGGATGATGTATTGCTAATTGTTAATGCAAAATACTTATACTGTACAACCATAATTTATGTTTTCAAAAAGCAAGAATTAATCCTATTTATACAGCAGAACCTTAATGCTTGAAAAAGAAAAAGGTACGTAATGATGTTCCGGCACTTAGTGAAGAGACACATACGTGCATCTGCCTTAATTTCTCTCTCTGAAATTACGTAGAATTTAAGAGCTTACTCAGAGCGTAGACATGCATTACTTCATCTGTCAGCTGCTGTTGCAATTGGCATAAATTGTATGTTTAGAATGTTTTAACTGATAGTATTTTGTGTCATTTTTGTTGCATTTTTAACTGTTTCAAAAAGGAAAGATTATATTTTCTCATGTTAATCTGAAACTTTTGAGGCCAATCATTGACGTAGTCAGTCTGATGTAACACACAAGAAGCACTAAACAACACCATATTGACATGTTCACACCAACCACAAATGTGCTTTGAGTTTCCTAACCCACATTTTGTCCTCATATTACACATTCCAAAGAAAGGGTTTCAAAAGGCTCTTCTGTGTCTCCGCAGAGGAAACCAAGCTAATTCAAGAGTTCTTTGTTGGGAAAAATGACTCAGTCTGGGAGCTTTTACGGTTTTCACACCTAAAATACAGTGTATGCATGTACCCCATGTCCACAGGGTCAAAAATGACCCACACTGGCAGGACCCCTATTATAAAACCTCTTCATTGAATTTAAAACTCTATATCAGCATTATTTATGTAGAAACATCTTGTCCCTCACCAATGAATAATGTTTATAACTGTTTTCCTACTACACAGTCCAGAAAAATTGTATTCAGTCTACACCACTCATATTTACTACAAAACACATCACTATTGATTTTTTTTTTTGCAGTGGGATATGTGTGGCCCTTAACTTGGAAGTAGGACATCTGATTTCATAACTGTAGGGTTAAAAAGACTCATGAGACAATCTTTTTACCCTGATGGCGTACCACTTTTATAAAATATAAAAAAGTTAATGCTAAACTTTTTCTAATGGTAGGATTACTCCAGGAACAGTCATAAAATTTCATGCTGAAAACTTTAATTTATGGGATTTTCCCATCCTGTTAACATTAGAAAGGCCAGAGGCGATACTATTGGGCATTTAGGCTTTAAAATCAAAATTACTCCAACACTATTCATGGCCTTCCATGGCTTTTCCTAAATGTTTGGGCTTAAAATAGCCATGTTTTTAAGATAAAATAAAAATTGACTCAGTGTGATAAGTAAGAAGGCGTCTAGCTTGGCCATGGCATCAATAGTCATTGATCCTCAGTAGGTTGTCACCAGGACAGTGATGTTTCAATGTGGGAAAATATGTGACAGGTAGGAATGGGGGTAGTTTTAGCACCGCCCCGTAGGTCCTGCATTTTTTGCTACGAGATTCAAATTTCGAACAAGATTTCTGCAATTTCTTCGCTTGGTAGTGTTTGGTACCGGTGGTGGGAGTGGGTTAGCGTGAACAAATGCTTAGATATTTTAATCATAAGTTATACACAATGCTGATATCCTACTGTTGGTTGCAGATTGAACATCACAGTTAAAATGTCTAGTGCTGCACATTGCTGCCTGTCGCACAGTTCAGGCAATGTAAGTTTGAAGCCCTGGGTGTGTGGGGGTTATGTCAAAAAAGAAATACACGCAGTTTGTGCCATTTTCTTCACAAAAATTCCCAGCCAGACTATAGGCAGCAAGTGCTGGTGTGATTGTGTCATGTTCACCTCTGGCATGCTGTTCAGCGACCAAATGATCGACACTTTGATAAGAATTGCTATCGAAACTAATTTCACACATATTATCACGCAATATTCATTCATCGCAATCACGTGATGAAGTTTCTAAAGGGTGGGGATGAATTATTGTGGGCGTTGTAGTTATAGAAATGATTTATCCATATAGTGTCTAATGTTTAACGGCTCCAACGTTTTTCACTGAAACTAAGACTATGAGTAAACTCAATAAACTGCACAACAACTTCATGGAATGTAACCGACTTGTGTGTGGGTCCTGCTTACACAAGCCACCAAAGCTGTGTGTTCTCTGTGTAACTGATGAGCAGGAGGAGAGAGATGGTGCGTGAAAGTGCACTGCAAATAGCTGGAGCAGGGGTCAGGAGATGTGTGTTGAATTTGTTATGACAATTGAAATAACTTTTTTTTTAAATGCACTCTGTATTTCTTTAATTCCCTTTTCCAATTTGTGTTCTTATTTTGCACAATTTAGCACTTTTGCCAGTGTGCATGCAATATTCCTTGATACATTTTTCCCTCAGCCTTTATAACAAACCCACTATAATTAATAAATACAAATGCTGAAATTGATTCAGTTGCATCTTTTATTTAAAAAAAATAGTTTTGTAACATATGGTTTTGTATTCTTTATGAAATTACTTTATGAAATCGCTGGGCACTGTCATGCTGGACAAACCTGCTGATGCCACTGGGTATTTTAATACATTTTGGTTTCACCATGTAGAAATAATGGCACTTTTTATACAAAGCACTTTTTATACAAATATTAGTGTTATGTAAATTAAAGCAGTCATGGTTTATCGCATGTTGTTGCATATACTTTGCATGCAATGACTGCTTGAAATCTGTCACCCATAGACATAAACAGGTGCTGAGTATCTTCTTTGGTGATGCACTGCCAGGCGTGTCCTGCAGCCATCTTCAACTCCTGCTTGTTTCGGGGGCTAGTTGCCTTCGGTTTTCTCTTCAGCTTACGTAACGTATGTTCAATTGGATTCAGATCGGGTGAATGACTTGGCCAGTCTTGAATTTTTCAGGTTCTTGGCGTTAAAAAACTATCAGCAGTTATATCATCTATGAAGACATGTGAGACCATACCTGTGGTAGCCATACATGTAAGTGCCACTGTAAATACACGACTGTAAATACATTGGCAAAACATCCCCCCAGACTCCTTGAAGTAAGCATTGACATTTTTGAAATTGATTGCTTTTTCATTTGATTATTTTTATTGGGTATGAAAATAATTTGCAGCAATTTGAAATCAAATACATGTAACATGTTCCCAGGCCAAAACTTGCAGTGCATTGTCATACAATTCTTTTCAAGGTCTTTGAAACTATTTACATGAATATTGTAACACTTTCCTGTGTGTGCAACCAATTATGAGGATGTTATTGACTGTAGAAGTGATCATGGCCCACATATTCATTATGCTGTAATTGAATAATTTTTGAAGTCATTTTGATTGATAGAAAAAGTGTAGAATTTGTGGTCCACTTAATTTAATTTTTGATGTCACCATGCACTGCGTGATAGATTGTCTAAACCTTGGTGATTGCTTTATAAGGAAGAACCTTGCAACTAATATAAGTTATGGGAAGCTCCGTTGACTGAAACAGATGTTTTTCAGCAAGAATATACTGTGAAATTAACATGACACATTGTGTAGGTGTCTCCTTCTGTTAAATTCGAATGATGACAGTTATACCCTGGAACACAAAATTTTACAATATGGTCACACCTAAAGTAAATGGACCTATTTGTCTGTACGATGTATTTGCAAGCTCAACTGCTAAATGTGAAACCATTTTAATCCACTTAACACTTTCACCTTATCATTATTTCCATGTTTTGATGAACTCCATATGAGTGGCAAAAGGCAAATGTAACTCAAATATGAAATCTATAAGAGTAACATGTATAATTGCATGCCAGTGTCAGCAACAATAAAACCACAGGAGAGAAACATCACATTAGCATGTCATTACTAGAGCACTGTATCTTTTCTTAGCAACACCTACTCTTAGAGGAACTGTGCTGGTTATTATAAAGAAACTAAGATATAATTCAAAATAACAGATTTGGCGCTGTAAACATTCAGTACCCTGTTTAATTCAGACAGGGAGAAAGCACATAAGATAACCAATTCATATAAGAATCAGCCACCTTATGGACTGTGCCACACATCTTCCCAACTATTGTACATATATAAGGAGATGATGGAGAATATTGATTTAGTGCTTCACTTCTGTCGTAAGGAACAGAATGGAACAGTCATTAATGAAAATTCTAAGAATTTATGCACTCTAATCCCCCTAATTGTCTGACATAGAAGTAGAATATGGCCGCTCTAACTGTCCATGCTGGATGTACTGTGAGTGTGTAATACATTTTAATGTTTTGTGGGTGGATGAACCCTTGAAGGAGATATTGTGAGAGTCGCACATGAACACCGCCTCTCTATTCATCAAGGTAAAATGTCAAATTGCAGAAATGGCATTTAACTGCTTTGCTGGTTTCATGTTGTGAGGAAAAACTGATGGAAGAAAATAACTTTTAGTCAAAGAACAGAGTAGCCTGTAAAATGTAAAATATTTCTTAAGCAATCTTCAGTTCATAGCTAATTAACTAATGATACCATCTTTAAAAGGAAGTAAACACAAGACATACTGTATCAATTCAAGAACAAACACACTTTTTAATTAACAAAAATTTCAATAAATGTATTTCCACTGGGGTATAGAGATGAAATACCTAAAATATACTGAGACATTTAATCAAAATAAATAAAATGAAATTAAATTCATCTTAGTAACACTTGTGTGTGTGTCTTATCTAAGAATGATGTACAGTATATATAGTGATTATAGTGGCGCTACCTGCAGAGATATCGTTCCTTAATTAAAAATCCTCCTTCAAACATTCTGCCTGTGCCTTATAGAAAGAAACAGATGCATCGATGATTCAAATGGAAATAAACAAACAGGTAAGACAGATGTGGGAGAGACAGATATATCAGGAGAGGTGTGTAAGTGGCACATCTCAGGAACATAAAATGCAAAAGGTTCTTAAGTTCTGCTGAAAGGTTTCCAAATGAGGAAATGAAATGCTGGCTCTCAAAGGAAACGCGTGGGACATGTGTTTTGCATTTCTCAGAGATATGAGGGAAAACTCCTACAGTCTTGACAGCTCCGTTAACACCTCAAAACTGCCATTAGGAAAAGAGAAAAAAACTGCAAGAACACAAAAAAAAAACAGTTGTTGATAATTTTTACTCAATAGCAAATAGGCTATGCACATAGAAAGACGGAATAAGTCAATGATTTTTTGTGTGTGTGATGTTATTCAGAAGGCACAAAGTTCTACAGAAATTACAATAATGAGAAACTGGTGATAGTGCCCATGCAAAGCAGGACCTCCTTCTTATGAACATCCTCCATCTTAGGAAAAACTTATTTAAAAGCCTCTTTTAAATGAATCAGGGGAGTATGTACATTTCAGATGTAAATAAATGTGTACTTTTAATGTTCCAATCCATTATTAATTGTGTAAAATTCAGTGAAATACAAATAATCTATAGAAAGAGGGAGAAATGACACTTTGGTGAACGGCTATTTCTGCACATCATTCTGCTTCAAAGTAAAAAGATAAATGATGATGCCATTAAAAGTGAACTAATTAAGGAAGGCTTCTTTTAAAAACTCATTAACTGAAACCTCATTTACATAATGATGCATATTAATTCTGTTTTAATGAATCTGAATCCCCACCAAGTTGCTTTTTCCTGGGCTGTGAAACAAATTGAACAAGTGTTCTTGGATTTACTTCTTGCCACTGAAAGTGAATGGGTTCATTTTGTTGGTTAAGAAAACAGTACAGACCCTTATGTTTGGCATATTCTGTAAAAAAAAAAAAAAAGTTAAAATTTATTTCAAACACTTGATGGGGAGCAGGGGATAGTATACCTCATCCTGTGCTGATGCCATGCTGATGCACCCCTATCCTCTCATTGATAGAGGGAACATGCACATACTGAATATTCTCACATTGAGCAAAAGCAATAATTTCCTGAAGTGTATTTACATTTACATAGTTTCATTATTAAGGTTTGCAGTTTATTTGTTCATTTATCATAATTAACTCTGCAGATACCATTCTCCAAGTGAGCACAGTTTACCTTTTTTCAAGCTTCTCCAATCCTGTTTCTTCGTACTAAAAAAAAAAAAAAAAAATGCAGAAATGCAATGGAAAATTTTGATTTAGATTTAGAAATGCTGGTATCATTAGACACGTTTTAAATCAGAGAACACCTTTGCATCTGCCATCTGGTGATATTTCAGGTGCTGTAGTGGCGTGTCTCAGAACACTGCCACACTCACATGCATACATATGAATACACATGCTCATGCACCCACACTTGCACACAGAAATATTTTAGCATACTTTTGCTCATACACCCTCATTAAACACATGTACCCCCACACAAACACATTTTTACACACACTTGCAAACACACACACACACACACACTGGCACATATACATACATACAAACACATAAATTAAAAGCGAAAATCAAGAGCCTCCAGGGAAATAACAGAGCATGAGGCATGGTGCGTTTTGATTCCACCGCCCCCCCCCCCCCCCCCCCCCCCCCCCCCCCACAAAAAAAAAAAAAGAAAACAAAAAAGCGAAAACACAATCACATGAGATTTTTGCTAGCTGGTTGCCATCCCAATCCTTTGCCATCAATCTTTAGGACGAGTCCCTACGGTGAACTCAACACAAACTTCTGCCCCCACCCCCCTCCCTTGCCACCAGGCTTTTTGTTCCTCTTGCAGAAAAATATCAAATGTGATTTGTTTACTGCCGCATGTTCATACCGTAGCGAATTCTCCCCTCTGCGCGGGGGTGGATTTGTCGCAGTAGATAGCATGTCCCCCCGGGATGGCCGGGAGTCAGGGACCCAGTTGTCAGGAGATGCCGTTCAGTGGAACTGAACACAGGAAAGCAGATGCTGGCTAATTAGGGGAAATGTGATCAACGCGACTGGGGTATCAGGGTGGGCGGAGTGCCGAGAGGCAGACTCTGTCAGCAACTGTGCTGACAGTCTTGTACAGGAGTCACAGCGCCCCCATGCTGCGCTGACTCGTATGGGACACACAGCGCCCCCATGCTGCACTGACTCGTAAAAGAGTCACAGCGCCTCCATGCAGCACTGACTCATGAAACAGTCACTGTGCCTGTACACTGCACTGACTCATAAAGCAATCACTATGCCCCCACGCTGCACTGACTCATAAAGGCGTCACTGCACCACCAGGCTGTGCTGAGTCATGAAGGACTCACTGTGTCCCTACGCTGCACTGACTCATATAGGAGTCACTGTGTCCCTACGCCGCACTGACTCATACAGGACACACTGTGTCCCTACGCTTCACTGACTCATACAGGACTCACTGTGTCCCTACGCTGCACTGACTCATACAGGACTGACTGTGTCCCCACGCTGCACTGACTCATATAGGACTCACTGTGTCCCTACGCTGCACTGACTCATATAGGACTCACTGTGTCCCTACACTGCACTGACTCATACAGGACTCACTGTTTCCCTACGCTGCACTGACTCATACAGGAGTCACTGTGTCAAGTCACATCCTTGAACATTTGTACAAATGTGACTAACTGCACCACACCTACAAACACGTTTCTTTTCTTTAATGGCTTTTTTGAATGATATGACATCACAATGTATCACAGCAGCACTATTAGCTTTGTTGTATAAACATTCTAAAAATCATAATGCATAACATTAATGCTAATAAAATGCTAAATAAAATGTTTCTTCGCAACATGTGCTTTTTTTGTTACATTGTGTTCTTAAAGGCATTGTGTCATTTGTTATTCTATAATTTTTCATGTTTCATTTTTCACTTAACCAATAATAATTTTTAAAATGCAGGCAGACTGAGGTTTAATATGCTTATTATCCAGTTAAACATGGCATCTTTTCTTGATGAAATTATCATATTGTACATTAAGTACATTAAGCATACATTTAATGAGAAACAAAAAATTAATTTCCTCAAACTGTGTCTTCTTCATCTGCATACAGTACAATCTTACCATTTTTAGCAGGCGTTTTTTCCCCATGCAGTATGGCCAACAACAAATTTTAGTCATGAAATGACCAGTGTCTATAGCACAGGTGAAGAACTAGAATCTTGCATTGATGATCTGTGGGAACAGAGATGTTGACCTCCTCCTGAGATGGACTGAAAAACCTGAAGGAAAGGAAGATAAGGAAGATGAGGTGGGATCCAGGGGCCTCATTTATAAAAATGTTCTTAGATTTATACTTGAATTCAGTCTTAAGATCATTTCCCACGGTGTGCTTACGTTCGATTCATAAAAGATACTGAGCATAAAAAACCTTGCTTACGCAGGTTCTAAGAAGCCCATTTGTAACTTGTAACTTGTAACGCACCTGTGATCTATAAATCTCAAATCAACTTAAAATTGAAGGCACCTGAACGTGCCTTACAATCAGCGATTTCCCCTTATATAATGCTAGCACAAATGAGGGTTTAGTCAGGAATAACCATGGACCAAAAGAGAAAAGCAAACTTTTTGGAAGACGAGATCACGGTGATGGTAGAGGAGATTGAAGACAGGCGACGCGTATTATTCAGTAGACTAAATAGTGGGTTGACAAACAAAGCCAAACGGGTAGCTTGGGAGTGTGTCGCCGCTGCAGTGAACGAGGTGGGGCAGCAAGACAGAACTGTGGCTGATCTGCGAAAGAAATGGTCTGACCTTAAACTGAAAAAAATAGCCCTACATAACCAGCAGGAAAATTACTTACAACCTGTCTAGACTTTGCTTAGAGATAAGATCATTTTCACGTCAAAGTAAGGTTTTATAAATAACTACTTATACGCGGTTTTATGCGTAAGTCATACTTAAGCTCAAAATTGAAAATTAAAGTCCATTTTATAAATGAGGCCCCAGAATTTACAGCAGACAATGACTGCTGAAACAGAAGGAGCGTGCAAACCAGTGTGACTGATGAACGGAGGAATCGGGCTCTGTGTGCCGGCCTGAGCAGCCATCTCAGTTCATTAGCTCCCATAAAGGAGGCCATATGACTGTCTGACAGTTTGCCCTGTCTCAAACCTATGAAGTACATATGGCAGTCAATGCAGCATGGGGTCATTTTTTTTCATCGGAAACAGAAAATATGTTGAAAAGTGAATAATTTAGCAGTTTTCACATAATGGCTTCACAGTAACTTTTATATGTCACCTCCATTATAAGGTATCTGTCAAAGGTGTTTCAAAGCAGGGGGTTGACTTGATCAAGGAGAGAATAAGAATATTCTAGAGTATTTTCTCAGAGGAATTTGAAGGTGTTTCAAAGACAGAATGGGGGGGAGGGGTGCATGATTTTCTTTCCTCAAGTCCCTTAAGAGTACACCAAAGGTAACATAACAGCATGGAAAACAATTGTGAGTCTGCCTCGTGAATAATGTTTGAATAAAGCGGTTTGGACTCCGAAGTGAAGCGTGAACTAGATAAAGTCAGCAAACCCTACAACTGCTGTATATAGGTCAGAAAAAAAGAAAAAAGTTCAACTTCCTGCTCTAGCTCAGACTTTTGTGGCAGCCATTTCTTAAAGTTCTGTCTTGAACTGTCAAGTGGTGTGCTGGTATAATGCAGTGTTGAGCTGCTGTGGAAGATTCCATTGCATTTGGCGGACATAATAATATCATTTGGTATTTTTATTCTTTCGTTCATGTATTTTATTTATTTAGCGTTTGTTCATCTTGGAGAAAATCCCCAATGCAGATGGAAATCTCAACAATGGGTCACGTTTTCACAAAAGTAATACAAAAAATGTCACTCTACAAGCTGCTTTGGAGTTAAGTGTATTTTCTTTACATGTCACCACAAATGCCCCTATACCAGCCACTGTAAAGCTGGAAGGTCTTCAAAAATGTCTCTAAATATGTACACACACACACACACACACACAAATATGTGCACATAAAAAATGTCTGGGCCAATTGAAAACATAAACTAAAACAGATATCAAAAATATAGGTTGTGACAGACAGTTTAAGAATTTATAAGCCTACTTGCACTTTATTTTTTATTCTAAAAATAAAAACCCTTTGATTATACTCTCTCTATTTATAGCACAACATAATGTATTTTTCTGTGAAAAATACAGTATGTAAGATTTTTATTTTCTGCAAAAATGCTTTTCAAGAAAAATGCTTTTTTACAAGCAACATTATAGTATAATGATCATAGTGCATGCATTTTTGTACAAATATATCATTCTGTAATGAAAATTACAATGGCAATGATTTATTCATAATGATAAATTTGCTGAATATACTGTATTTCTCACAATACTCTATCTCTCTCTCTCTTTCACAATACTCACAACACACACACACATACACACCACATTACATCTGCACAATGCATGCTCCTCTTTACAAAAACTGATAAGGACACTTGCAACAGATGCACTAATTATTGAAGGCTCCACCGCCAACTACGGGAATATGACTCTTTTACTGACAGGTGTGTGTGTGTGTGTGTGCGTGTGTATGTGTTTGTGTCTGCATACGTGTTGTATGCCTGTTGGGCTTGGAAGGGAGAAATACTCCCTTCATTCTCATTTCCTTTAAGATGACTCGTCTTTCATGGCAGTCTCTGTATATAAATATGTGGCTTGTGACAATCTCACATTTTCCCTGCTGTTCAACGTAAAATGAATTCAAATTATCATTTCCAAATGCTCCCTTAGTGTTCAGAAAACTGGATACTGATATGATGAATGCAAGCACTACATGTATCAAACTATAAGGAAATAGCAGAATCCCAAATTTCCTTGTGACTACATCTTCAATTTTATTTAAATGTTATGTTGCAGACAAGGCACTTGTGAACAGCCAGTAAAAATCCAGATTCACATATGTTTGGCTTTTTATAAGTGCCCCACCATAATGTGATACACCAGGGGAATATTATAGATTTTAACATTTCCTTATGATATGATGCATTTAAGGGCTGCATTTAATCTTGTACTATAATGATAAATGCAGACCTTTAAATAAAAATGTATTCACAAGTGGGTCATGGATTGAAAAAGTTTGGGAACTCCGTCGGATCCATCTGCACTATCTGCACTATCACTTACTGAACAGAAATGGTTTTTTAAGTGACAGATGTTTGAGAGAGCTTAAAAGCCCTGTGGTGTAATGACACAGTTCTCACATTCTGAGTGAACAAGGTGTCGCTTGAGCTGAACACATTCAGTCACACCTTTAACTTTCCCAATTTCAGGACTGTTGTCCACAGAGGCCAGGATCAATCAACAATTTACCCTAACTTTGACTTAAAATAATGTGTTCTTTTATTCTTCACTGTTTCACTATGATGACTTCATTTTGGTGAAAACTCAACTAGCAAACTGTGTCAGTGAAGAAAAACTGCATTGTTTGATTTTTATTGTGAGTTAATGTTAAAGACAAATTAGTCAAATGCACACCAATATTTAAATGTGCATGGTCATTTCAAGAAGTTCTTACCAATTTGTTGTCTTGAGTTGTTTGTGTATAGAAATGCACCATAAGGCAGAAAAATTAATAGATTACAAAAGTTGAATTTTGTCATGACTGAAGGTTGAAGAATCTCTCGAAGTAACATTAACAGATTTCTTCTGCCGCCAGTCATTTTAATAAAGGGGAATAACTGACCTTTGTAACATGGAGCTGCTTAAAGGAACACATATTGTCAGGAAATATGTATTGCAAAAACGATTCACATTTGAAAATATTCTAAAATGTTTATGTGCATGTACATGCACATGTATACAGTGAGCTTCATAATGTTTGGGACATTTAACAAAAATGTTTTGGCTCTGTACTCCACAATTTCAGATTTGTAATCAAACAGATTCACAGCTTTTATTAAAGGGGTTTTTTTTTTTTTTACATTTTGGTTTCACTATGTAGAAATTACAGCATGTTTTATACACAGTCCTCCCATTTTAGGGCATCATAATGTTTAAGACAAATTTTCATAGGTTTCATAGGTGTTTCAAACCTTAGGTCAAATCGAATGCTTAACAAAATCAACCATTTGGAACATGATTAAGAAGAAAGAGAGCACTGGTAAACATTGTAATTGGAAAAGGCCTGGTAGCCGAAGAAAGATCTCTACCGTTAATGGCCAAAGAATTCTCACCATAATGAAGAAAACCCCCCAAACACAGATCAGAACCACACTTTAGGAGGCAGGTGTGGATGTTATCACTGACTACTGTCCTCAGACGACGTTACAGACAGAACTACAGAGGCCACACTGCAAGATGCAAACCAGTAGTTTACCGCATAACAGGAAGACCAGGTTACAGGTTGCTAAGAAGTACCTAAAAGAGACTACAGAGTTCTTGAAAAAGGTCTTGCACACAGATGAAACCAAGATGCATTTGTATCATAGTGATGGCAAGAGCAAAGTGTGGAGGCCAAAAGGATCTGCCCAAGATCCAAAGCACCCCCGTCTTCTGCAAAACATGGTGATGGGGGCGTTATAGTTTTGGCATGTATAGCTGCCACAGGTACTGGTTCCGTTATTTTCACTGATGATACAATTGCTGATAGCAGCAGCAGAATTAATTCTGAAGTGTACTGAAGCAACTTATTTGCTCAAGCATTTCATCCTACAGCAAGACAATGATCCCAAAATGTATGTATAAAAGGTGTTTTAATTTATACATGGTGAAACCAAAGTGTATAAAATTAAATTAAAGCTAAGAATGTGCACTTTGACTACACACAAATTATTTGATTACAAATCTACAAATTGTCTAGTACAGAACCAAAACAAAACAAGCAAACAAATAATAAAAAAGCTATGTCTTTGTCTCAAACATTATGGAGCTCACTGTATGTGTGCAGAGAGTAACTGAAAAGACAAACATCAAAAATTTGTCATTTCAGAAAAATATGCTGGTTTCATATTATAGGTTAAAGTTCACAAAAGTTAGACTTTTAACTAGATTATTAAAGAAAACTCAAATAAATGTTGAGCACGTAAAAATGATTGAATTGCTATGAAAATAGATTGCATTCAGGTATGCATGTGTGAGAATTGTCACTGAAATAATGACAGTACAACTAAGGTCATGTTTAATTTATGTAACATATGAGTTTATGTTTTCCTAAAAGGATTCAACCTTAATCCTGGAACCATTAAAACAGCATTCAAAGAGTTCAAAGTTGAATTAGTGATCTATGCTGTACATTAAATAAGTTGATGTTTAATGAATATGAAGTCATAAATAAAACTGGAAGTTTTGTATAGAACTCACAAAAACAATGCCTTTCTAAGGAATTGATGCGTGAGTAGACATTAGTCTCTAAACCTTTCACCACTACAGCCTGTTCGGTGAAGAAAACACATCCAGCTTTTGATTACTGCTTAGAGCGCGGTGCATCGGTCTCATTCCTCTAACGTTTGAGTTAGAGTATCGCTGCAAGTGTGTGTTCACTACCTAAGTAGGTCAAACTGTCGGAGCAGCAGGAAGCGATGTGCTTCAGCGTTACAGACCTCATCACAGGACAACAAACTTGTCACCAACTTGACACTTGTTTTGTTTTCCAAAGGAGAGAAAAAAAATCTCCATTCCAAATCAGTCTCATTATTCTGAAATCTCCCCTTTGCTTGGCATATCAAAACGGTGAAACCCACGCCTAGCTTGCCGATGACTTCTGACAAAATTGCCACGTATTGAGACACAGTAAGCTTTGCTGTGTGGGAGATGGGGGGGGGGGTGTCCCTGGGGAGAGAAAACTACAGGCGCGCTGACATACTGCATTGTTTTTCCTTTCTATCTCTATATATATCCCAGGGCAACACAAAAGTGCTTAGAGAATGTGCTTACACCTTCACTGGATTTTGAAGACAGTTTCTAATCAGTTCAGCCTCCGTATGTGTTTAACCAAGAAAGTCAAACAATAAGCTAGCATTAGACCTCAACAAGAATCTACTTCTTTAGTGCATTGGCACATACACTGCAAAATGCTTAGAGTTTAATCAAGGCTGACAGAGTATGCTGTATTCTATTGGAGTTGATTCATCCCTACTGGATTTCAGACTTGCAGTGCAAGTTCTTGTAGGTTCTAAAATGGTCACCTCAGGTCGCCTGGTCAAAGTGCAAACAGAGGTCATGTGGATCACGGTCCCTCCCGCGAGCAACAATTGAGAGCCACAACCCGGACAACGGATTTCCACGGCGATGGAATGCCTCTCCAAGGTCACTGCCAAGGAGAGCGGTGGCCAATTAGCATGCAGATGGGAGCAGGCGTGCTTTAAGGGTATTGCCTGGATGCAATCACATTAGGCGACACGGCGAGGAGTTCTGGGCCTGACCTCAATCACAGGGGCTGCGGGAGATGGGCAAGAGGAGAATGGGAGAGTTTTTTTTTCTGTGGACGAGTGTTGGCCTTCGCTTTGTGAAGCAGCCTTTTCCCTTTAATCTGAACGGCTCTAATCAATACACATGGTTGTGGAAACACCTACTGCGGGCAGGCACATGCACACTGTTTCCTATTGTCAAAAGGAACAAGCTTTTGAGTCCTCATTCATTTAAATGGCATGCATTCTGCTCTGACTTTTCACCCCTGAATGATCAATGTTAAACAATGAAACATAGAATAAATAAATATAGCATGATTTCAGACTTTTGGAAGTTCTGTGTTCACATTTTTCTGAACCTGCATTACCATGAATCAGTTTCTCAAAATTTCAAAATTTTTTAAATTTTTACTACTCTTAATAAAAATAGTCACTCTCAATACTCTCTCTCTCTCTCTCTGTCACACACACAAATGCACAAACATAAAAATGCAGTGGAGTGCTTCAATTGAACTTAAGAATGAAAACAGCCTGATCAGATGAGATGAATTATCATGATATTTGGTGGGTGAGGCAGGTCGGGTGTAACATTCATATAGAACAATGTTTGGTGGCAGCGATCAGTAGCTACGCCTCCGCGCCTCTCTGCACAGTGTGCGGCCTTCGGCTTTGCCCCCAACACGCTCTCAAACAGACGCCAGCCACCAGGGCTTCAGAGGGCAAAACGCAATTTACTCTTCTTTCTGTCGAGTCTGTGTCCAGGCTGTAAATTCCCCTCTCTTCCCCACATCTTCTGCTCCCTCCGTTCTTGCGCACCCCTCGTCCGAATTAATGAGATCAGGTTTGATCTGACCGACCAGAGTGCATTGGGAGCAGATCCTGCCGCCGCCACCACATGCTGTAATAGCATTTGCATCTAATGCATACATAAATCAAACATCTTTCTGAGCATTTTCATATGCATAATGTCATTTCATCCTGTTTCTTTCTGAAGGAAAAGATTCGTGCTGGAGGGGAGGGGAGCTTATGGTGGTGGAGGGGGGATGGATGATTTTTTTTTTCTTTCCACCTTTTTCTCTTGCTTTTCAAAAGTGACTTTCTTTAATGCTTCCAATGTGCTTTTGCTGACTGCATAAAAATGGCGATGCGCTGTGAGAACTTTGGGAATGATACTTTTCCTGACAGGTGTGTGTGTGTATGTGTGTGTGTTTGCCTGTATGTGTGTATTTGTGTGTATGTATATTTTACGTCTGTAGGGTGGGAGTGTGAGTATGCGAGTGAGTTTGTGTGTGTCATTGCACGCAAGCATTCTCATGTGTGCGTGTGTTTTGCATGCATGCAGGTTTGTGTGTGTGCACATGCATGTGTGGGTGTGTGTATACATATTTAGGACTGAGGTGGAATGAAGGGTGTGAGATTTATCTTGTCTTTCAAACTATGCTATGCAAATGCATCTGATTCAATGGGATTCTCCACCAGGAGAGGAGAGGCGATAAGAGTGAAGTGTCTTCATTTTCATCTATGGTTTTTGATCTTCATTCACCAACAAAGGCCTGATAATGTGCAAATTATTGCACACCTATCTCAGTTTTTCCTGTCAGGGCAGCATCTAAAACTTTATCCTCATAACAGCAATCCCAGTCATTTGCATTCCAGAAACATAAACAACATGTGGCACACTTAGGTTTTTATAAGCACATTAAGCACCTATGACATGTGGCATAAACTAAGCATTTAACTGATTCACTCATTCATTCATTTATGCATTCACACATTGCGCTTCTTTAAATACATGTGTTGCTGTAAGAGAGAGAACCACCCACATCAGCACAAAGGAATCACATTTACATTTTGATTCCTCCGATACCGCAAACCTTTGAATTATAGAGATTTATTCCTTGCAGTTTACATGACATTATATTCATCCCCTTGTGAAGAAGTGTCCATAACTCACACTGAGATTAATCTGTTTCCCACCAGAAGTAATTAAATATCACATTTTAATTCTGAAAGTTGAAATAAATCTTACTTTTTTTAAATGCATACGAGGGCCTTGAGAACATTGCACACATGGGGCAGGGCACAGGAGCCTAGGCAGAGCTGTTGTGCCTGCCGCTGGCATTCCAAATATGCAAAATATGGAGAATTGCAGTGCAATACCAGAATAGATCACTCAGTACATGTCACATTGCCTGCTGTTGTACGGTTCCTGACTTGATCACATAAAAACTAATTTGTCAAGAAATGTGCAATACTCACATTCATAACAAACAAGTGCATCATATTTGACGACACACTTCTTTAAACATTACTAAACATATGTATTATTATTATTTTAATCAAGTGTATACTTAGAGAGCTGTCTATTAACATAATCAGTCGAGGCTAAATACCCTATGCTAGACAAAAAGCTCCACCTGTGGTCTGCTACTGTATCTATATATCTATCAATTATTCTCACCTTGGTAAAACATACAGGATCAAAGCTGAACAAAAAATCTACAAATGGCCAAGTGGTTTTCTTTTGTCTGTAATTTGTTTAAATATTATTTGAAATACAAACACATAAAATCAATGTGACAAGTAAAATTACTTAAAATGGTCTGTAAAAAAGTCCACTAAAAACCAAAATAAATGGAAAACTGTTTGCTATCTTCAAGTTAACCCCCCTCTTGCACGCATGCCTAAAATGTGTAAAAATAGAGCAAAGCCATTTGCGTCCAATAATCTGCCGATTTGCACATTGCCCAAGCGTTTGTTAAATGAACCCCAACCCTTCCAGGACCGGGTGCTCACAGTGCATTTTACAGAGTTTGCAATCCTAAATTGAAATCACATCTGCCAAACCCCCTGTCAGTTTATACTCCCCTCCAAATTTTCAGCTGCTTGAAAGACCCCAGCCATGTGTGGACTGATCGGGATACAGCTGAGAACGCTCAGTGCATTTAACCAGCTTATCGTTTTAGAGGCAGACCATTTCATACCTTGCACAACGATTTAAACCATTACCTCTGCCCTCCCTCAATAATTATAATGATGAAAAAAATCCCCAAGATAACAGACCTGTCTGTACAGCTTATATTGTAAATTTAATATGTGCACACTACAATTCCCTACTATCTCTCATTTCAGTTCTGGAATAATTTCTCAAAAGAGAGCCGAAAAATGCATGCCTAGCAGTGTCTTAATCACTCTTATTTTTGCCCTGTCCACATTAGATAACGCACTTACACTTTGTGAGGCGGAGATTTCTTTGTGCTGGAAACTGAGACTCTCATTCATCATCTAGAAAATTTGAGAGTGAATTTACAGCCCAAATGGGAAACTAATGCTCATTTGTAAACTATTACAAGAAAAGGTAGATTTCCTGTTTGTTTTGTCAAATAAAAACAAATTCAGGGAGCTTTAATTCAGCCAATCAGAATGTACCCAGTGATTAAGAGAAGCAAACAGAAACTTTAACTCTAATTAAGATGAGTGAAACCATGCAAGAAGAATGTCTTATTAGAAATGGTTGGAAGCATGGCATGAAATCAAAGTGCAGATCAAAGGGAACCCAGTAGTGTACAATTTGTGCATGTTGGCAGTACTTAGCAGCTAACCAGTTGAGAAGCCAGCATTTAACTTAGTATGAAGGACACAAAGGGAAACGACCAGAAGATCCAGTTAAATGACAAGTTTTGCATGTGTCACTGTTGAATATTTTCACCGTACATTTAAGTGCAGACAAATGATTGTATTTTCCTGACAGAACAAGTTTTCAAAATATTGAACTGAATTAACAAATTCTAGCACAAACATTTATCGTTGGGTGGCTACTGCCTGTAGACAGGAGCACTGGAATTGCATTCAGTATTTTATTATCCCATGCACATACAACTATGTTTGTTATGATTTCTTCAGTCTTTTCAATTGTGTCTTCAACAGATAGATATTCTTTCTATGTACCCACACATTTTATTGTCCTTTACCTCCATGAAAAATTGGAATACCAATACCACACTTTGAAAAGGCTTGTTTGATGTGTTTGTAATCATGGTATAAATGTTGATAGTGTCATTTTTCCCCCTTAAGAATTGTACCTCTTAGATGACAGTACCTCTTAGATGACCTTAACCATTAATTACTCATGGCACAGCACACGTGTGTGCAGGCATGCAGATTTATCGATTTACCGACTGCAGCTTGACTCCCCCAGACCTGAAAATGAAGGAAATGCTTGAGCTGTGCATACAGAGGGGGTTTTGGCGGTTAATGACAGCAGATATCTTTTCAGGCAGAGGCGTGAAATATTCGCACGGGAGACTTCCTTCCTTCCAATCTCCCTACAGATCCATTTAAAGCTTCCGTGGCTGATATATAGCCTTATTTGAACTGTCTCCTGCATGCAAATTCGGGAGGAGCTGTTTAGAAATATATGTAATGGGATTCTCAGGGTCAACTCCCTGTCTAAGGACAGCCAGGCTTGGGTCCAGGGAATGGAGGCTTCTAGTAGACCAAGTGAGGTGACCAGGCCCGCCTACACAGTGCAGTATTAATAAAGCTCCTTACGTGAGATCCATGAAAGGTGCTAGTGTATATAAATTCAGGTAATTGTTGTTGTTCTATTAAAGTTCAATATTAGATCAAAATGCGCCCTTTCGATACGCATGACATAAAATGGAACAATTTGGGACAGCAGTGGTGCACCTTTGAGTAAGGTATTTTCAGACATTGAGTTTAAATAAGCAGCTGTATAAATAATTAGCAGAAGATAAACATCATGCTCATCATCTTCTTTCCATCATCATCTTCATCATCACTTGTTATCATGATATATTTCTCACATATGTGCGACAACGAAGGCCTACGCATTGATTTGAATTAGGTTTGTAACTGTCATGGTCCGGGAAAGGTAAGACAGGTGCGTCAAATAGCCTGTGTGATTAAAGGGACTATAAAGTGGTGCTCTACATCAGTTACTGTGTAACAATATGTAAATATGCATTAGTTACAATATTGTTGCAACAGGCAGGTACAGCAGTAGCTCGGGTCTGCAGCAAGCGTCCCCTAATTTAGAGCTGACCTCATATATTATTCACTGTGAACATAAAATAAATGGCACGCATAATGAAAGCTTTCTGTGTTCCTCGTGTGCACGCCATGTAATGAATGACCTAAGAACAGCATCTTAGATCTGAGCCGCTGCTGGGTGTTGGAAGCGGAGACTTATTAAAATGTCTGGCCTTTCCCATTGCTTTAAAGACATGAGTGGGAATGTAAATGCCAATCAGAACAAGATAACTCCACTGCCTCCTGTCCTTAAAGCAGTCTTCACTGGCTGCCAGCTGTCTGCACGTTCCTCACCTCAGGGAACCCCTGGGATTTCACATCTTGGTGATTTGAGGATTTTATCTTTGTACTAAAGACCTTGGGCAGGAATGAAATAAAAATCATAATGACCCGGTGACTGTGAAACATCAATGTAATACTTCAGCAGCAGATCATTTGCACAAGATTAGTACCTTCTGATAATTCCACTGTCTTTCAGATAGACACAGACAGACAAACAGACAGACAGTCTGAAGCCTGCCATTCATTTTGATGGCATCCACCGACTGTCTGTACAATTATTTTTGGTATTCAGAAGCTTACCGCTGTTGCTTGATGAAGCTTTTTAATAAACCTTCCTCTTATGCTTTCTCTAGATGCATCTTGTTTTATCGATTCTAGAACTTGCAAATCCCATATGACCCTGAATAATTTAAAATCCAGCTATGTAAGGAAAAAAGAAAGAGGCCTCCACTCACAAACTACATTTAACGTGGAAGCCCTCCCCTCTTTACACATGCATCCATGCATTCTCACACCTCATTCTTTTCTCCTCTGATTTGAATGGTCAATTTTGCCTCAATGGTCACCACTATGCAATGCATACCTGTGCACTGCCTGCTGTTCCAAAGCAGTTTCCCTCAAGCCAGCGACTTTTGTTTACCTGATCCCTATTTTCTCCCAACTTGTGTGTTCATTGCTGGTACTCCTTTGTCTGTTCAGAAGAGCAGACAAACATTTGATCTCCTCAGAAACACATACCGTATGCTAAGCTGCTGCTTCTTTCACTGTTACAGCCCAAGACATTGAATGGGGTAGGACACTTCATTTATAGCTTGTACAGGCAGACTGGACATTCAAAGGGAGCTAGCCAACAGACCAAAGGGAGTTGCTGGCATGTGATGAGACATGGACATCCTGCTGACTGAGAAACATCCCTCCTGACACTATGACCAATTACGCGCTGACCAGCAGGGCTCTCCCATTCTGGCACAATCCAGATTTGATAACAGACCGCCGGGCCCATCGACACGCTAGAACAGTCAATTAACAAAATGAGATATCCAGCCCATGCCACAAAGAGTTGGGGTGTTTCCTGTTGTTCTGACTGAATTCCAAGCCTGGCTCTCTCATCCTGCCCATGGAGTTATCCCCCAGTTTGATTGCCTTTACAGTTCCTTCCGTCTCCACCTTAGCTGATGTGTACAGAGCGTTCTGGCACAAAATGGCGCTGTACATCACCCAGGTGGGTGTTTTACATTGGCGTGGGCTCTAAATGTGACAATGTGAATCACAAGAAAATTGTGCAACTGCTTATTTGATCCCTTCCTCAAAATTAACGCTTCTCGCTGTGTTTGCTTTGTTGTGTACCAATATTCTTCACCCACAATTTTCCTGCAGCACAATTTTATTATATGCATTTTATCACATTATATCTGTTTGTTTTGTTTGTTTTTTTTTCACTGTGAAAAGCAAAACATCTTAAATATGTCATTTTCACAATTCTTACTTCTTCTGTATCACACATTTCCTTTGTGAGTGCTTTGGCGCGATATTCATTTTGAATCTGAATGGCCAATTTGTCTTGGTAGACGGGGCAATTTAAATGCGTGGGCTTTTATGCAAAACACAGTAAAGCAGGAGCATTTGCTGTGATATTGGACATTTTTATGGGTCTAATTTTACCATTTTGATGGCAGGAAAAGCTTCCCCAAAGGAGCCGTGCCTCTTATCTCTTGTGCTCTCCTGTGACGTCCAGATGACAAGTTTCTTTAATATGCATGGAGACCCACAATTTTGATATCTTTTTTCCCTGAGAGCTCCACACAGCAGATGTCACCAGAATTAAGTGTTAGGCCATATAGACTGTATAGAATTTCACAGCTCAGAAATGCTGGTGATTCTGATACTGCCTCCATTTCTACAGCAGCAGCTGAAGTGGAATGTGGGCGGAAGGAGATGTAAGTCAGGCATCAGATGTAAGGCGGTTACCAGCACGATCCTGCTTGTGGTCCATTCCCAATTTGAAATGGCCTGTTTCCACAAAGAAACCTCACCTGACAAAGACCGAAATGGTCGAAACGTTGTCACTGCTCACAGATTTTAGTTAAATAAAAATCACTTGGGAGCATAATAGCAGTGTGCTGGTAGTATCTTCTTATTTTGCATTATTCTTCTCTTTTACCAGGCACCTGCGCTAAATTTTGGATGTGCATATGCCTTTATTATTACTGTTTCCACAAAAACCCACCACACCCCTTGTTATTTTAATGCATGTGTTTCTATAAGTCTCATGTAGAAGATGTACATGCACCAATAAAATTGAATCAATGATTTTTTTTTTTTACTCAGTTCTTAATTTATTATTTATGCATGTAAAATGAGTTATATGTAATGCTGTATCAGTTAGTTGTTCTAGCCAGTTAGGTAGAGGAGTGCATTTATTGACATTGAAATTGTGCCGGTGCCAGAGCCAGAGCCCTGTTACTCACAATACAGGGCTTTGCCTGTGTGAAACAACATTGTGTATCTAATGAAAAAAAATATATATATAACTGTCAAACTCGATTCTGAAGGACGACTGCATAGATCTTTATGCATGCTGCTATGTTGTACTAACAGTGTTACAAGCTCAATATTCATTGTATTTATACAGGTAGTACAATGGAATTCTTTAAAAAAATCTGTAAAAGATTCCCGGTTTAGCTCATTTGTCCTAGAACGGCTGTTGTCAGTTTTCACTATAAATGGTGAGCCTATGATTGTAAATTGCAAGTCTTGATAAGAATAATAATAATAATTAAAACTTGATTACAATGAAGTCAATAAACAAAATGGCAAAGGATTATTGCATATTAAATACAATGAAAATGTTTATTTCGGTATTTAAAAAGCCAATTACATTGTGGTTCATTATTCTTGCACCGCCATTGAAACAAATCCATAATTTGACTTATTTTTTATTTTGAAAAACATCTTAACCACACAGTGTCTCTGAGTATAAGAATGGCGAGGATATGGCTCAATCGCCTGGGTTTCATCAGCTCCGAGCATGCATGACAAATAACAGATACTAAGAGCAATTGCATAATTGTATTGAGTTTTCACCTGAACAAAATCCTGGTCATAAAACAAAAATGTTATAAAAGAATTGTTTTTGCATCTCATCAGAATGAATCTGAGAATCATCAACAGCATCCCCATACTTAATCAGCTCATTTGAATGATGGAGTTGCTTTACCTCACTGTCTACACTGCCCCCCCCCCCTCCCCCACCCCCCCCCCCCCCTTCTCTGATACAATTACAGAAGCTGAAGGGTACAGATGAACCTTTTCAGGGTTGGAGATTTGGAGGTCAATCAATCCAGGGACAGTCTCTGGCTGTGACTGAAGCATAAATGTAATGACACCTCAGCACTAGAGTTTGGTATCATCACCAAAATGCTTATTATTATTGCAGTGTGTGATACGATTATTCCCAGCTTGTACCGTACTGGCAATCATGAACGTGTTTTCATATGCGTGCAAGCATGTATAACTCACATTCTTTTCCAGGTCTCATATATTTTAAATCTCAGTGTGCATCGCCTGCTTCAATTAAAGATAAATTAAAACATGATAAACAAGTACGCCCACACACAATTGTAGGCTAACTTGGGTTAAGGCAGTGTGTAGGTGAAAAAAAAAAATGAAACTCATAATGCAGGGAATAAGGCCATTGTTACATCGGTAATGATGTCACAACCAGTAACACAGAGCGAATTGAGTGCTCAGACTCCTGATGAAGCCAGTCCAGGCCCGCTACCCAGGGGTCACCGTTGATCCCTGTACGGCAGCCGTCTCGAAATGCCCCCAACGGTTCGACATTAGACGCAAGGCAAGCCGCATCCGCTCCGGCAGCATTTGCATATTCTTTGAATATGACGCATAAAAAAAAAAAGAAAGAGCTCAGCCAGTAGATTAAATTTTTTGCCATCTAAAAAAAGAGAAAAGGGGCTCTATCTCCCGGTGTCTACTGGGAAAATCTTTATTCTGATTCTTGTTGGAATTGTTTATCACCCTGACAGAGCGGGGCTGGGAGGCGATAAAGGCAGCGTTCCATCACCACCCCTCATGGTCGTGCCCGCACAGCGGATTGAAAGGAGTCAGGGAAATATTATTAATAGATGCTGACTTGATTTGCCTCGATGGCACGTCAAAAAAGGAGGGGGCTCTGAGCTCGACTGTAGCCTATGAAGTCTCGTCCAAAAAGGAAAGCTATTTTTCATTAAGTGATAGAAGTGTTTTTTTCCTCCCCCTCCCTGTTTTCTTGCTCCTGCTTTTTGCGTCGCTGTTGAAGGAGCTGATAACATATGCATCTTATTCTAAGCATCTGCAAGCGAAGGAGAGATGAGGGGGGGGGGGGGGGGGGGGGGGGGGAAGAGCGAGAGCGACAGAGAGAAAGAGAGAGAGAGAGAGATAATAAGATGCCGTTTATTCTATCACAACGTAAACAATGTGAGCTGTAATGCCGTTTGGGCTGAGGGTGCACCTGTCTCTCACACATGGCGCTTTAGCATTTGAAATCATCTTTAAATTCCCTCAAGGCTGTTGAATACACAGTGGACATAGGAATCTGGGCCATCCTGAATGAAAATACATCTCAAATTTAGAGTCAAACACCATAATTATACTTATAATAAAGAAGCTGGTAATATAAGAAAATGACAGTGTTTTCTGTCAGCCCTCTGCCACTGAATCTACAGCATCACCTACTACAAAAACAGAATCTCCAGCCATGTCATCTTTCAACAATCTTGGGACAAAGTTGAACTGTCAGGGTCCCCAAATGATGAAATCTATTTCCTGAAGCCAAAATAAAATAAATTATTTTCATTAAATATTTATTAAAATCCATAAGAAGTACCACTGTTATATATTTGGCACATGCACACACTCACAAACTAACACATGCACGCGCGCGCACACACACACACACACACACACACACACACACACACACACCAGTTTAAAAGGCATTAAAAAGAAAATAAGTCACATCTGGCGCATTTCCTGTCATAATGGCATAGATACAGACAAATCCTGCTGTGAATAACAAACTGCAGTATTCAGAAATAAATAAAAACTGATGGATCTAAAAGAAAATGCATTACGCCATTGGAATTGTACATAAGAGACCGAACTGAAAACCAGACATTTTGCCATAATTAGCAATTGTGTAGCAGGTGGATGAAGGTGGGATCTTTTTACAGTAAAAAATAATCTACATCTAATGTGTGATGCTTATTTAAATTAGCACAGGTGCACATTATGTAAACAATGCAACAAATTACACGACCAGTGGAAAGACATTTAACTCCACAGAAGACCTCATGTTTTCGTATACAGTACATGCACATACACATGCAAAGTTCCCATTTATTTATATTTTTTCTTTGGCATTACTGAAATAAACTAGTATGGGAGTAACATCATCTAACCATGAGAGGGCGCACTGCTGCTTCCACAGTGCTTTAATACTGAAAAACATAATAGGTGTATAAGTTTTTTTTAATTTTTAACTTGATTTACTGCGCTGTTTCATAAATACAGATTAATGTAAATGACAAAAAACAAAACAAAATAAAAAATGATTACCTTTAAAAGATCATTTTAGATACATAAAATACATATGAAATTGAGGTGTGTATGGGTAAAGCATGTCCACTCTGTTGGTGGATTTACTTCTTAAAATTATGGATAGTAGTTGCATGCACTATTATTAATTATATAAGACTTAAACTAATTTGGTAATTGTACAGTTGAAGTGACATGTATTTAACATTACATGCAACCACTGCCCATAATTGTAGTAAATAAATCCAATGAATCTTTTTTTTAGTGTTTGCCTAATCACTTCATAGGTACAGTTCACACACAGAACTGGCAGAATGCACAAGGAGAGATGTTTTTTGATTTTCTGAGAAAAAGAATATATATACATATTTTTGCAAGCTTTGTATTGTTAAAGGCATACTACACAGAATTTCTACCTTGAAAGTATCATTATATTGCATGCAGTGTGAAATTAGCAATAGTACGGACTTATTGTGAAGGTCTGAAATTTCCTAAATAAAAGTCCCAACGATAAAACCATTCAGCATAATGGAATTAATTAAGCTATTGGCATAAGGAAATAACCATGAACAAGTACAGAAAAGAGAAAAATGATGAAAAATGCTGAAGTTTTCACGGAAACATTCTTACATACAGTTTACAATCAAATGTGATTGTTGGCCTGTTTTGTGAATGCAAAATTGGGTTAAATGTACAGTGTACATTTTTTAAATATACAAATTTCAATATCATTGCTGTATGTGCTTGGGAGTTTTCAAAATCTAGAGCAACACTGAATTTTCATTGGCTTATTGGTGCTAATCCAGGACTGCTAACCCCTTTGGAGCACATATACTTGTTAATATTGACTAGGTACACTAGTCAAGATGGAAAACCATAGTTTGAAAGGCTTTTATTTATATTTTACATTACCATCAGATGAACTAATTCAGCCACTGACATGATATCCTGATGAGTGTTTGAACATGACACATTCCGCCATCTTTTGACAATTAAAATTTGATGCCTTTATACCAGTTAAAATTTAAAATGTGTGAAAATCAAATTTTGTAGATTTCACGGCATGCGCATTTGAGGTAAATTTGTTTCCACCAAATTTTGTGACTCAAATGTGGTGTAGTAGTTGCACTTGCAGTGTTCAAAATGTCATTTACACTATAGTACTGAAGCAAGTGTTCACTTACCTGCGTAAGCCTACCAAGCTTGTTTAATTTCTGACGTGCCAGCAGAAGGTTATTTGAGGTCAACAGGCAGAATTTTTAATTCTAAAAAAATTTCTAAAATAAAAAAGGCTTCCAGAACCTGTGATGCTCGGACATCTAAACAAATGTTAAAATTAGATTTGTCAGAATTTCCTCTGAATAACCAACCACAGCCTTGACCACAACAAATGTTTGCTCAAACCTTGCCCTTTATATGAATATAGAAAAGAAGGTCATTGGTTTTTTTTCAATGTGAAGGACCTTAGGCTATGACTGTATGTAGGCTACACCTTTCATGCATGGGCAAGAAGTCAAGGTGATGTGGTTTTGCAACCTTAACACCCACGCAGGAAGAAGGCACTTTTCTTGTGCACTCACATTTCACTTTCAGATTGCTAAATTGTCTGGTGGGGAATTTTGACACATGGCTTATTCCAAATTCAATCCTTTTTTCAGATTGGAACACTCATAATTGAAGGATATACCAAACTTAGATAAGTGAGCAACCAAGGCGGCAAGGTTCCAACCTCAAACTAAGCCCCTCATTGAAGGGAGAGCTGGTGGTGACTTTGGGGAGGCAAACTCAGAATGACATCCCACAAAGCCCTGTAGATTAATTCCACAGGATGCATCAACCATATGCCTAACTGCTGTTTCAACCTACTAAAATCTACAATTTTTAGTATAATTTAAATTAAGCAATACGGCATGAGAGGCAGTGCTGAATCGTGAATACAGTCACGGCTACAGGTGTGTTGTCAGGCATGATGAGAAGCTGGGACTCAGTGCCATATTGCTTTTATAAAATGGTTAGAAAAGAAAAAAAAGAAAAAGAAAGAAATATATATACATATATATATATATATATACAGTATATATATATATATATATATATATATATATATAACGGTTTGTGCGCAGTGATACAGTTCACAGACAGGCTGTTTTATTAATGGTAACTGTATCAGATTTACAAACACTGTAGAAAATGGTCTCAGCCTATCAGCATTCAGAATAAAAAACAACCCATTTTATAACATTTATTTTGGAAACAGTAATAACAATTCATCCAATCAGATAACAGGAGTGTTGGTGTGGCCACAAGCAGAAATCTGTTGACAGATGGCCAGGTATACCACTTCACCTATTAACAGCATTGTTACATCATAGGAGCTTGGAACTTTCACAGCAGGTTACCACTGCAGTGGCATCATCACATATTATTAGCCAGCCTTTAAAGGTAGCTACAGAGGGAAATGTATCCATGAACTGAAAGTTACTCAGTAGCAGCTGGGCACATAACACAGATAATTGATTTCTTTCAGACCACTGCAGGTAAGTGCTACATGAGTTTTTGAACTGTATGAATTATATTATTGTGAATGTTTAAGGCTAATGTAGGTTTTTCATTTCACACTTCAAATTTCATAAAGCATGTCCTCCACTGTAATTTGAAGGTGATTATGTACATCACTGAGCTTAACAAAGTCCTGAGTCAAGGGTGGTTCACACATAATCAATGGCATCACACTCTTCATGTTAATGTATGCATACAGGGGTGAGGTGCAAAGCTTGAGACCTGTTATTTGATTTTTTTACAATGCCATTTTAAAAATCAACAACAAAATGCAAAAATGTGTTTGTGACTGATTATTCGTATTGTGACATCATCAGAGCTCAGAAATTTGACAACTGCTTACTGCTTCTGTGGCATCATAATCTCAGTTGACCAGCCTTTAAAATAGGTGCACAGTACAATATACATTGAATAACTGACAAGTCGAGCAGGACATGGCTGAACATTTTAAATGTGACCTGGTGGAAATGGCCGCACAAATCCAGCAGGACCCAAAGGAGGTTGTAGCCCAGGTGTACCTTAACCTTGAGGAAATTATCACAGAGATTCAGCAAGACATGCAGGAAACGACCCTGTGGAGTCTATATGATCTGGATGAAACAGCAGCACAGGTTAAAAGTGAACTGGGTGAGATGGTTGCCCAATGGCAGCTTAAATCAACGGAAATGATATCACTGATGCCATGTGAAATTGAGAAAATGGCAACACTGTCACAGCCTGAGCTGGAGGAGATGGCAGCTCAGTTGAAATTTAACCCTGAGGAAACTGAAGCACTTCAGTGTGATCTGGAAAGAACAGCTTCACAGATCCAATGGGATTTGAAAGAGACTGTAGTCAAGTTGCAGCGTCCCAGCAAGGAAGCAACAGCATGGCTGGAAGAAATGACCTCACAGAACCTGGCTGATGCTAAAGAAATGACCTGAAGGTGAAGCCTGTCATACCCACCACAGGTAAGAAATAAAAGGCAGGCAAAGGTACAGGTTTGTGTGCTGAGAGGTTATGTTTTGTGCAAGGCAGGCTTTGCAAAGATAGGAGTCACCTGCCAGTGCACCTGTTAGCTATAATAATCCTGTTATAAGACATTTTTCCATTTCACAATGCTTTGATCCAATGTTAATTTGAATGATCGTCAACTATAGGAAGGATATCATTACTTTGCCCCCTTTCATCCTCTTACTGCACCATCCCTACTCTCTTCTCCTGTCTTGTCACCTCTACCTCTTCTCTGCTCTTCTTTCATATTCTTCCCTCCCTTCTTCCTCTCTTCCCTTTCTCCTGCCCCCTTGATTCTTTTCTCTTTTCTGCTGCCATCCTTTCCTTCAATCCACCCCCATGATCTCCTCTGTTCTCCACAACGTTCTTCCAGCTTTCTCCTCTCTTCTTCTTTTTCCCATCCTCTCCTGTCTCTTTTTAAGGTCTCCCTCCTCTTTCCTACTCTTTTCAGTCCCTTTCTCCCCTATTCTTTTCTCTCTCTTCTCTCTTGTCCTTTTCTCCTTCCCTCCTCTTCTTCTCGACCACAAACACCAGTATTACCTTAAGCCCCTAACCTTTCACAACACTCATGCTTCATGTGTTTTCATACATTCATAACCCACATCTTTCACTGGACTGATTTGTCCTTCCTTTTCACAGGGAAAAGGAAAATACTGTGGATGTTTCTACTTGCAGTTCCTGAGCAAGATTTCCCACCTGTCCCATACTGAGAGCAGCTCCATCAAACCCACTGGCTTGGTCTCTGTAGACTTCTTACTTCAGCCCAGAGTGGAGCTCTACAGGCTGAATAATTAAATGCTGGTAGTTGTGCACTCCAGGCAGCCATTTCAAGAGTTCCGCTAAGCATTTAGTAGTGCAATTTAGGAATAAAAATTGATATTCCTCCTTACTGTTAAGTGGAAGTTTTAATTTGTGAGGTGATGTGGCTCAGAACCAGCCTAGAAATAAGTTATCAAAGAGTGTTAACAGCATTGATTTTTTAGGATTAGATTTTTGGGAAGACAACCCATAAACACACCTTGTTTCGATATGAAAAATTATGACATGCCACCTAAAAAATATCTGGTTTTAGAGAATGTAAGGCTGCCCTCAGGGGCACCAAACACACACAACAGAGCTCTCTAAAAGCCACAGGGTCTGGTGGTTTTTAATAAAATATGGTACTGTGCAAAAGTCTTAGGCACCCTAGATTTTTTAATATAATATATAGTATATATTTGGTCTTAGATGTTTATTTTTTGTTTTCTGCATTAGTGTGTCAGCAGAAAAGAGCAAATTTGAGATTTCCAAACACAAATTTGCCAAAAAATGAAATTTTACAGATACATTTCTGTATTTTGTTAAATAAAGTAATATTTTAAGTAATAGACTACTTTTCAGATAAAAACTTGATCAAGGGTCTCTGGGATTACCTGGAGAGCCAGAAGCAAGTGAAACAGCCAAAATCTGCAGAAGAACTGTGGCAAGTTCTCCAAAATGCTTGGAACAACCGACCAGCTGATTTTCTGCCGGACAGTGTACCTAAGAGAATTGATGTAGTTTTAAAGGAGAAGGGTGGTCACACCAAACACTGATTTTATTTAGTTTTTAACTATTTACTGCTCTTTATATTATTTTTTCGATATTTATTACCTTTCATTTCATTATTTTTTAAGCATCTTAGCTGTACAGCATTTATTTTTACAGGTGCCTAAGACTTTTGCACAGTATTGTACATAACCAATTCAAACCCAATAAACCAAGTAAGGTCAGTTAGTTGGGTAAATGACTACCTTAAATAGGCCAATCTCTCTCTCTCTCTCTCTCTCTCTCTCTCTCTCTCTCTCTCTCTCTCTCTCTCTCTCTCTCTCTCTCTCTCTCTCTCTCTCTCTCTCTCTCTCTCTCTCTCTCTCTCTCTCTCTCTCTCTCTCTCTCTCTCTCTCTCTCTCTCTCTCTCTCTCTCTCTCTCGCTATTTGTTGTTCTTTTAGATCTGGTGGTTTCTTCATTTTGCTGTGCCGAATGGCACTATGTATTGTTCAATGAAGAGTTGTTAAAACTCAAACTCTCTTTCTCTCCATCTCTCTCTCTCTCTGTTAATTAATCAATATCTCTGTCTCTCGCTTTCTTTCTCTCTCTCCCTATATACAGTGCCTTTGGAAGTATTCAGACCTCTTCACTTTTTCCACATTTTGTTATGTTACAGCTTTATTCTAAAATTGATTAAATTCATTTTTATTCTCATCAATCTACATACAATACCCCATAATGACAAAGCGAAAAATGGGTTTTTAGAAATGTTTGAAAATTTTTAAAAAGAAAAAATTTAAATATCCAATGAGCTGGAATGGAGCCAAAACAACTAAAATTGTTCCATTGTCCAAATACTCACAGACTGCTCTGTAAGTGCTGAATAACAGTCCAAAGCAGCCTACCTTGCAGCTCTGCAGAACCAGGCTTCGGTACTCCTGATATACTGCAAACCCTGAGACTAAGAGCATTCCTGTCAGCATCTCTGTTTGGATATTTTACCAGTCTATTATGTGTTAATCCCTCCTCCCCAATGGCAGCTGGTATGTCTTGAACATTCTGGTTCATGCAGTGTTCAGTGTCTCAGTGTGGTATCATTTTTTTCCTATTCATAATATTTTCCTTCTTTTCATTCTGTGCACGCTAATGGCACCAATGCCATGCATACTCTTTGAATATCTTGAAGAATAAGGCCAAATTGCTGTTAAAATATATCGCTTTCACAAGCAAAATTCTTGCAGTTCTACCATGTACAATTACTTTGTTTTACTAAAACATTACTACCTAGTTACCTGTGAGTGTAACGGAAAAAAGGACTGCATGTTTTTTGATTAGCTTGTTACATTTTCCATTTAGGCATTTCAACTGCAACTTTCTCTAGTTAGCTACCCTTACAAAAATAATCTTATGAAAGCATGCCTTAAGTATTCTTTTCTCAACAAAATCCCAGGTAGTGTATTTACTGTAGAGCGCACTTTCACTTTACATAAGATTGAGATAATGGTTTAAAATAAAGTCTACAAATTTAGGATTAGGATAAAGTTTAGGATATAAAAGTTCAGAAATAATTAACAAACAGTACACTCACTTAAGTATATTTAAAATGGTCCAAATTAATTTAGTAAAGTACTTAAAATTTTACTCAAAAATTAAATTGATGTGCTTAAATATCCCTTTAAAAATAAGCCTTTATCTAAGTACTTATTTGTTAGGATAAGTTTAAAACCTTTCAGTATTAACCTTCACCTTCATTAATGTTACCTAATGTGGGCTAGCTAGCTCACTAGATGGTGTTGCCAGCTAGCTAGCTCATTAACCATGACCTCAATCAAGCATTTCAAGTGCTTTTGAGAAGCAATATGTACTGCTAAATTATCCTTAACTAAAACGTAGTTAAGGTTGCAAAAGGTGGGATTTTCAGACCCAAATATGAACCAAATTTTTTCTATTGCTCAAAAAGAATTAAAAACAGGAAAACACATAACATGAATGCGCAGAAACTGGGACAGAACAGTAAGTGAAAAGAATGGTAAGCTAATGCAGTTTGCCGTTCCATCACAACGTAGTGTTTCTGTTTGACAAACTCAAGCAACAATGCAGCCTACATGTAATTTTAAAAGGATAACAAATGAACTATTATTACATCTTTAACAGATAGCCGACCATGGATATTTTTATTGTAATGTTTTGAAAAGAAAACATCCATCTGCATAAAATATGCTGTACTGATTGTGTTCTTGAATAATAAAAACACAGTTTGGCAACATCAGCAAATATCAAAATGAACACGACAAGCTGTGTTTTTGAAGACAAAAAAGAACACTTGCATTTATTAGTCTAAGTTAAGGACAAATGCAGTAGTCACATGTGCGATCTGAGGCACAAAACAAGATCGTATTTTTGGAAATGTATTTTTGTTGGCTGTTTAAATTATAAATTTGGACAAGGTTCCCTGTTTAAAATAGAGTAATTTTGCTTAAATCGTTTGTTTCTGCTATTTAAATCATAAGTGTGACAGTATTACACTTCCAACAGTAACAACACACAGCCTAAAACTTTAAATATTTCAACAACATATTGTGCTAAATGGTGGTGCTGTAAATCTATCAGGACAATCATAATTTTTGGACGACAATTAAAATATTTAGTTCCCATTAATTAGCAAAGTTATTGTAAGAATACTGTGTTTGTGTGTGTGTGTGTGCGTGTGTGATAGAGAGAGAGAGAGAGAGAGAGAGAGAGAGAGTGAGCCAAAAGTGGAAACCAAGTGCTGCATCAGCATGTTAGGCCAGAAACATACCCTAATGCGAATATGCGAACGCAAATGACAATGCCAGTCCGATGCACTGCAAACGCACAGCCCAGTTGTACATACTCAACGTACGTTCTTATGTCCCTGTGGAGGTAACAAACCCATCCTCAAGGGGGTAATCTAGGACAGTTATGAAAAGACTAAGCAGAAGAGTGCACAAATCAAAGAAAATGGCTTAAGCTTGTTGATGCCTGCTATAACGACCCAGTAGCTTGTGCTTGCGTTGCATTGAGAATTTCATGTGACACGTTTTAGAATGCAACGACGCATGAAACCGACTTTGTTCAAAGCATTTTCATACTTAAGTAGGGTATGTTTGGGGTCTTAGTATCTAAAAACCTTTGTCCTGTCACATCAGCTAACTAGCTACTTAAGTTGGCTAATATTAGCTGACTAGCGATAATACAAAGTTGATAATACTTACCTAGCAACTGAAGGAAACATAGCTGGAAAACTTGCTGCCACGTGAATTCACAACACTGAACTGTAGGGATTTTTGAGCAACTTTTATCCTAAACCCAAACTTCAAGTGCTGTCATGTTGCAATGTACATTGCTTCATTTTTTGACCTCATTAATTGTTTTAATAATTTAATTTTCCTTGTGTTCTCCATGACTTTTTTATTTTGCCACCTTTGCAGAGGGACATGTCATTCTCACTACGCCAGCTTTCAAACTGATTGACTGAACTCCCTCAGTGTGCGCTGAGTCGGGTACCAACAAAGACGTTCTGATGCTAAGATGTCGCCCCGTCCTTTCATTTCTATGTGGTGCTACTGTTCATTGTGGGTCAATGTACAACCCTGTCCCATTGAGGTAATATCTTGTGACTGTTTAATTATCTCTTTATTGATGACGAACTTGTGGGAGGAACTAGCAACAGGGGAAAAGGGGATTAGGGGTTTATCAGAGTGCAGTATGTTCCTTGCCATATTTAGAATAATATTTTTGACATATATATTCTGAAGTCATCATCAATATTAGAAATGACAAATTCCAAAAAATATAAAAATATGGTAATTTTATATCTGAGAGGCCAAAATTCAAAAGTCTGAGGGACCATGTGCCCTTAGTTTGTATGGGCATGCTGCCACTGTCTGTTCTGATGCATGTTCATACCTCCAAGGTTCTACTGTACTTGTTTTATGACAAAAATACACATCAGAGATTAATTTTCTCTTTAGATATACAGATGTGTAACATGTCCTTTAATCCTGGGGTCACTTCTTATTGAGAGCTGCTTTCATAACTAGATTAGATCTTTGAGATTAAAAAATGCATTTAAAAAATCCCAACTGTGTTATGGGGATCCTGGACATTACTAAGAATCACTGGACGCGTAAGAGTCTTCTGAACTTGCATGAACCCTGCTGGCCTGCTGATAGAGTGGCAATAATCCTGCTGCAGTCATCTGAGGGGTCAGTCACTCAGACAGCTGATGGATGTCTAACAATACTTTCCATTGCTTTATTTTCAATAAAATAGGAACCATCGTTGGAAGCCATAATGTAGGAAGTGCTTTGCAGGTGAGCAGTCAGTGAGAATTTGTCCTCAGTTCTTTGCCAACCAAGTTTACTCAGCAGTTTTTTTAACTTCTGCTAGGTTTATGTTATCCTGCACTATGAGGTGTAGACAGTAACCTCCTGCACACATTCTGATTTGATGTGAGATTATTTAATATCCCTTTTCATTCATCTCAATCCTGCTAAACCAAGATTAAAATTAAAATAAAAACATCAAACACATTCTGGATTTTATCATCTTTAATCCAGTCACAGTGACTGTAATCACCAGATCAAATAACCTTTTTTAAAAAACATAACACAGAAATGTAAGTCATATCTTGTGCTGAAGTACCTCTACATTGCTTGATGCAGAATAATGGTGTAACCCAATGTATTAATTTGAAGTTTATACACATAACATCCTTAGTTACAGATTCTTGTTTTAAAAGGGAAGTGCATCACTGTCTGGTTGGATTAGCTGGCTAGTTTGCATACAGGGTTATCTAGCATGTGATCTGACTGGGCTAGCTAGCTAGTCGAGCAGAGCCCTCTTAAAGGCACGTCTCTTAAACAATCCAAGGTAATTGGATGCATATCTTATCAAATTATCTAATTAAATTCAGGCTTACTCCATTTCTTGAACGTGAATTATGATTTTATTAGTTAATCTAGGATGATATCTTCTCTGATAACTACGCGCACCTGCTAGGGATGGTGCCAAATACAAATACCATATTCAGCAACACTTGAATAATGCGTTCTCTCCTCCCCAATCTGGCCAATATTGTTTGAATTCAGATCTTTTCTTCCCACCTCTTTGATCTGATTAGCTCAGGAGTCAATTTCTCAATTAGACACACACACACCATACAGAGAGACAGCGAGTGAGAGTTTCCCTTAACACTAGATAGGCCAGAGCGACACCATCGAGGTTTGGAAACTTTAAAATTAGACTCCAACGCCATAAATGCTATATCCTCCTCCGTCCATGACTTTCCTAAATATTTGGGCTTAAAATAACTGCATTTTTAAAATCAGAAAAAAATTGACTCCATAAAGAAATAAAAGTTCACACAAAACCCCCACCAGACAATAAACAAAAACAGGTGCTTTCACCCAGGTGTGAACGTGTCTCTGTCTACTCCGGTATGCTATTCAGCAATTGAATGGCCGGTGCTTTGATACAAATTTCAAAATTAATTCACTGCAATTGTGATGAAACCAATTAAACCTTTAGGGTTGGGATGAATAATTGTGGATGCTGTAGTTATAGAAATGATGGGCTTAGAACTTTGTGGAGATAATGGAGATAAGGTTTTCACTGAAACTGAGACTTTGAACAAACTGAATAGAATAGCAATACGATAACTACTTGTGTGCGTGCGGTCCCAGCAAAACCACCAAAGGTGCACAACCAACTGAACTGATAAGAGGAGAGCGACGATGCATAGGCTACGCAAAAGTGCACTCCAATGAAAAGGGAGGGGAAAATGTGTTGAATGTATGAAGAAATGACTAAACATTGCACTTTGTATTTATTTAACTACCCAGGGCCCTATTTCACATAACATCATTACTGAATTAGCTGAATAACGGGCTGGATAACAATAAAACCCAGAACTCTCCCAAATCTGGAACATGAACTGGATTTTACGCAGCGCAGTTATGCAGCTACAGTAACTCAGTAACCCTGCTTCATGAAATACCCCCCTGGTTATCTAGTTATTTGGTTTGTTAACTAGCTGACCAGGTGCAATGAGAACACAGCTTTGCAAAATAGATTAAGTTAACTGTGTTAGAATAACTACTTCTAGAGGGTTTTGATGAATGTAATAATTATTCTATTCCTTCAGTAAAGCCCATTCAACAAATTTGTTTTGAGAGACAATTTTCAAACTGAGACTTAGCTTTGCTAGCTAAGTTTAGCTAACTTTTGTTTGTGGTGTCTGTAAAGAAACTTAATTTAATTAATTGATTTGTTAATCTGGGTAATTTCTAGGATCAGGAATTTGCTCCCAGGATATTGATGGTGCTATCCAGGTTAAAGTGACAATCTCGAAGATGTCAGCTTTGTTCTCTATGGCGGTGCCAATGGCGAGAAGCGGTAATTGCAGGTGTGTTTTTGGACCTCACTTCCCATAGATCCAACCGGATCCAACCAGTGTCGCCTGTGTGACGTCAGTCAGTTGGCACGCCAACTATAACACTTACTATTTACTGAATAAAAAACGGTTGTTATAAAAGTAACGTTATGTACATACTCATTCGTTGTCTAACATTAGGCTAACTCAAGATGTCTTTACACTGCCGAGCCGGGTTAAAATGCTGTAGCAAACCTGGGGTAGAATTAGAGATGATCAATTTCTGCAAACGTTCTTTATCCACCTTTTGCCCGGTATGAACATCTTTACGCTGCAGAGAATAATTTTCGGGATTCGCTGTGGCTCGTACAATTATGTATCTCGTGCACAATAAGCAGTCTTTTTCGTGAATGGTTGTTGTGCGGTATTTTTGAAACAACTGCCTTGCAAAATGTTACCCCTGGTGTTTCTGGTTTTGCTAGCTAAACTGTTCGAGAATAAAGCTGAGCTGGGTGTTAAATTAGCAATCAGAACAAGAAGAATAAAACAAAAACAAAGGAGATTTCATCAAAAATGGCATAAAGGCTGAATATTCTTTTATTTCTTTTTCTCCTGCATGACGTCTTCAGAAATCAGACCCGGCTCTGCTCCACATACCCCGGCTTTATTCCGTTCATTATAATATATTGATGAACTCGATGACAATGTAAATAACGGTAACGTTAAGGCCAGTTCTGATCAATGATTCGCAATGAGGCGAAACGGTTTTAGAATGTTGCAGAGAAAATTGCAGCGGTGTGAACTGGCTAGTAGCAGAGCCGTTGCCTGCCCTGAGGTTTTAAAAGACCGTCCTTGTCAAATCGAAAGTTTACAATCAGACGTCTTGGAATTTTGCAAGTTGCTCCCAGTCTCGTTGCGAATCATTGATCTGAACTGGCCTTAAGTTAGCTACACTGCAACGTTGCAACAAGGTAGCATTGCATTCGAGAGACGGTTTGCGAGGTCGGTACTGGTCGGTAGCGTTGGCTAGCGTTTTTTTCTAATTGTTAGCTGACATTAGATTGTGTTAATTACATACAGTACACCGCTCACACACAAGTGAGTTGAAGAGCAAGCCTGTTGCTTTAGTTCCGCCTACCCTCTCTGGCGGACCAACCACTGATGGGTGATGAAGAACGCATCACTAACTGTGCGCCGCTTTTAATTTTTCCCCGGGAATGTCGCCACAGACACCAAGTTTTTTAATCATGAATTATGATAATAATAATAGTATAAATTAATATAAAAATAGGCTCAATCACCATTGTGTTACCCAATGCAGCGATAGACAGTGACTTAAAAGACATTTATTTTAATGAAAATCTTCGAGATTATTACTTTAAGGTACATTTATCCAGCAGCAAAGAGCTGGAGGCCTGCATGGGGATGCATTGTATAGCACAGACAGTGTTGACAAACTATCATCCAAACCATCTTCAATGTTGCACTAAGACAAAACTGCTTTCAGTCATGTGATTGGGTTCAGTGTACAGACTTGAATCGTTTAAAACCAATGGTTTTTAATTGAAGAAGGCAATCCCAGTGCAAGTGCATACCAAATGATCTGAAGGACCTTGAAAGATTTTGTCTGGCATCATATGAAAGATGTCCCCCACCCCCCACATTTTTACCATAAGGAAAAAATAGAACAACAATACAAACCAAATGGGGATGGCAAGAAAGAAATTAGGTAAGGGGGTCAGTGGGCGCAAGACAAAAGAAAATAATAATGTAATGATTAAATAATATACCTCTGAATTGGTGACAGAATGTACATCACTATTCAATAGAGCCCGACCGATATATCGGTATGGCCGATATATCGGCCATTATTTGACTTTTTTGACGACATCGGGATCGGCAGTTATGCCGCCGATGTGCCCCGATTTTTTAATAAGTATAATAAACAAAAAAAACAATGATTATTTATCTGTAGCCTACTTGTCTGTTCGAACGTTGTAATTGCTATTTACTAGAATTATCCAGTAGAGGGAGCTCTAATACAAGTGTGAACTGCAGCAGCTGACGCGCTACTTCTCTAATAAGACGTTTGTCACTCGTGCCTCATCCAATATTCTCCACTGCAAGACTTGTCTGCACAGATTCGATTACCGCAATAAAGGTATGTATATTTAGTGAAAGTTTTTAATTAAATGCTTTTATACAACCGCTATGTTTATCAATCCTCATTATCAAGCGAGCGCGCTAGCTAACATATTTGGTTCACTTTAGCAAGCTAGCTGGCTAGCAAGCCTATGAAGTGGCAGTGAGCACATAAGCAGCGTAGGATCTACATTTCCAGAGGACATCGCTGTATTCTCAAATAAATAACCAGCCAAAATAAAATGGTGATTGAATGTATCATTTGTTTTTTTATCTGAGATAATGGTATTAGCTACTATATGAAGCTGTGTAAATAGCCAACGCGTGATTGCAAGGGAGTGTGTCATCTAGTCACGCGTCATCGTAGCAAGCTAACCAGACAGTAAAAACGCAGATAAAACACTTCTAACATGGATCATTTTAAGCCATGTTATCTAGCTTTGTCGTGATAACACGAGAGAAGGATTGCTGTTGGAGAAGTGAATCAACAAACAGTTAGCGCGGGTAACCTGCACGAAAGCGCATTGTAGTTTTTTTTTCACGTATTTCATCCAGTCAATTTAATTTCATCTAACGTTACACTTGATTCACTCTTTAGCTCCGCTAGATAATGTCTTAGGCTACTCTTTGAGATCATGTAGTAGAAATAAAATAAGAAAATATAATTAATTTAACTGACAATATATAGCCTAATAAGAAATAACGAGGCTATGTCAATAGCTAATGCGTTATTACGAGCGAGTGTGTCATCTAGTCACGCATCAGAGCGCATTGTAGTTATTTTCACCGCCTAATTCTTATGGACAGGGAAGCTCGCTAGATAGTCTTACTCTTTAAGATCATGTAGTAGGAATGAAATAAGAAAATATAATTCATGTACTGAGAATAGATACTAAGAAACAACAACAAATGAACAACAACAATAATAATATTCATAAAAATACATGTTTGAAACTGATTTTTTTAAATTAATTTTTTATAGATGGCTGGGAAAGAAAGGAGTAAAAGCAAGGTGTGGAGTTATTTTGATTTCACACTTAAAGATGGTGTTTATATATATATATATATATATATATCATCTTACTTTTTCTATCTAAAAAGTTCTTTGTGTGTTTATTTTTATTTGTTTGCTTATAAGTTAAATGTTCTTAAATATAGAAACTTTAATAAAATATAAGTTTTTCAAACTGATTTGAAAATGTTGCACTTTTTGACAAAATATCGGTCAAAACATCGGTAATCGGTGGGATAGGACTCTCCAAAATCGGGATAGGCATCGGACCCAAAAATCTGGCATCGGTCGGGCTCTACTATTCAATGTCATGATTGTTTTGACTGTGACTGCATTCCTATCTACGTTCCAATACAGTATAGTTTTTTCACTTATATAAGATGTACTCAGTTGAATGAATGTATTTATATTTTTTATTTGTTGATTATGTGTGGTTTAGAGGCAAATTTGTACAAATTTGTACCTCTACAAAACCCCCCCCCCAAAAAAAAATAGCATGGTAAAACGTCATTCTGAGTTATAAAAATTGTGGTAGGTTACAGCAATTAACACATACAAACAGGATGAAAACAACGTGTGTGTGTGTTTGGGGGTTGGGGGGGTGGGGGGCAGTGTCATACATGGCTGTCAGTGGAAGACTTGGTGTTGTTCACATTTGTAATACTCATGGGAACAAATGTCTTCTGGATCTAGTTGTTTTATAATCTGGCATTCTAAATTTGTGACCCGATGGCAGAATTATGTTACTCACTATTTAAAGACTGGGTGTGGTCAGCAGAGATTTTGCACCCTGTCATTATACAATTCGTCCATACTGAAAAAAAAATTATTCATCACTGATCTTACTTCTTACTATTTTGTGTAAGGGGTTTTGTTTTTGACAAAAGTTAGTTATATCATGCCTGAAAGTACAAAAGTAAAAATGATCAAAATGAAAAATATGAAATGGTAACATAATTGTCTCATCCACTCCACATTGCTTGAACTTTTTTTTTTTCATAATGTATTATTGTTGATGACATTATTTTTATATGTGTTAGGTGTCCATGTTAGTTGGGAGTCCATGGTGAAACCTAAATATTTGTTTTGCTATTTGTACCTTTTCTGTGTTTATGTAGAACTCCTCCATTAGCTCTCAGACTGACCTAAAATCTGTAACCGAATCCCTTGTCCTTTTTTAAATGAACAATGAGACCTGACATGAACACTGCCTGCACAGTCTGTTCTGTTAGACATACAATCATTAGTATATAGCAAGAAAGGTGCAGGCCACATGAAGCTGCTCTGAAGGACCCTTGTGCTGGTAACAAGTGGTTCTGGTAACTTTTCATTTGACATAATATGTTATATTCAATCAGTGAGGAAAGACGTGATCTTCTGTATAAATGGCGTATTCACACCCATCCCATTAGCTTTTTTATTGCCATATTTGGTTGTAAAATGTCAAATACAAGAGGCAATATATGTTATGATGAAGGAAAAGTAAAGCATCTTCAACTCCTCAGGTTTATCTGCAAATAAATGGACCAGGTTTAGTAATTCTGTCTTTTGAAAACTAGGCAAAGAGCACCCTAAATATTGAATTACCAGAAGTCAAGGAAATTGGATGGTAGTTATATATAGTTGTGGGCTTACCAACTGCACCACAGGTTTCCATATTTTCAGTATTCTCCATATTTAATACAAAGGTTGTTGCACTGAAAGCACAGCATGGTAGTGTAAAGGGCAAATGGCAAAATGTAGTTTAACTGTACAAATTTGTATGTGTCAGGGTGGGATTATGTGTGAGAGACACAGTCTGTCGTAAGCGGGTTTTAAAAATTCTGAAATGTTTCCAGGGAAAAAGACATAAAGAGCCAGATATTTGGGAGTATACAAAATAATATAACATCACAAAAATGCAGCCATCCAAAAATGAAATGTATTGCCACATATAGAAGTCCATGTATATACATACATAATGTTCCTCCAGTGTAAGGGAGAGACTGCTAATGGACAAAAGAGGGCAGTGTGTCATTGAGTGGACAACCCTTGCTGTTCTGCTTGTCAGAGGGAAGTACTCAAATATCCTGGAGCACTCTGTGTGCGCGCGCGCATGTGTGTACAATCACAGGCCACTTTATTAAGTACACCTGCTCGATAATGCACATAGCCTGCTGCTCCAAACAGCGAACCATGTGGCTGCAACTCAATATATGAACCATGCAGGTCTGGTCATTTGTCCATGAGCTGAAGCGTAATTGGGTTATGCAGCAAAACAACGATCCAAAAACAAAACAAACCAAGTCCACATCTGAATGGCTGAAAAGGAACTAAATTTATGTTTTAGAGTGGCCTAGGTGAGATATTGTGGCATGACTTGAAATGAGCAGTTCATGCTGGAAAGCATACCAATTTGTCTGAATTAAAGCAGTTCTACAAAGGCGATTGGGCTAAAATTCCTCCACAGTGATGTGAAAGACTGATGGTCTCAAATTCTAGGAAACATTTGGTTACAGTTATTGCCCATAAAGATGGTGCAACATGGGTGATACAGGTGTTTGGTACCATTTTTCATTAAATTAATGAAAAAAAAAGATTTTGTGTTTTATGCATACTCAGATTCCCTTTGTCTAATATTACATTTTGTCTAATGATCTGAAATCATTCTGTGTGACAAATATGCAGTAATAGAGGAAATCGGGAAGGGGGCAAATACTTCATGGCACTGGATATAGTACTGGCAAAAAGAAAAAATTTATGAGTCCTTTCTTCTGTTGTTGTTTCTCGGAACCATTTATGTCTGTAAAATATATTCAAAACAGTTATCTTCTTGACTACATTGTGTGACCATCAGTAATTTGAAATAAAGTATACAAGCTAAATAATTTTCTTTGCATGCATATTATCATTTTATGTACAAAAATACTGGACAAATGAATACATGTTCAAGCCTATATTGATATTCCCATTTATACATTTATTACATATTGCATTCACTATGCCAGAAAGAGAAATTTCTGCAATGTTTCACTTTGCCATGTGCCTTCATTTTTGAATGACTAATATATACATTTTATATAAAAAAGAACATTTTATATTTTTCAAAATGTTAAAAATGATCAATTGAATTATGGAATTAATAAAATGTATGAATAACATATTTGCCCCAATTTAAAATTTTCAATGAGTCTGTTTGTACTTGTTGCTGTAGGCTCCTCTGCCAATTTGTGAACAGATTAATTTGTTAGGATAAGAATGCACTGACCTCTGAAACGTGATGTTGAGCCACTGCTTCAATTCACTTTATCGTCCACCAGTTAAGCTCACAGGCAATGAGCTGGAGGAGCACACCTCATGTGTAGCTTGTGGAGGCAGAGAGTGGGCACCGCATAGACCAGAGAGTGTCACTGGTGTGCTGTGAGACAGTGACATCCCACCGACTGAGATCCCCCCTCCACAGGCAATGCTACAGCCAATTATTCACTGCTCTGTGGGACTGCTGTGGGTCTGTACGACGAACTAGATCAGGACAGGCCACACAGCAGTTCCGTGAATTATTACACAATACGGCAATTTTATAAGAACATAACATTGTTTAGGGTGAAAATGGAAACATGTTGTCAATGTAATAGTTATTATTACATTGGGGGCGACATAGCTCAGGAGGTAAGAGTGGTTGTCTGGCAGTCGGAGGGTTGTTGGTTCGATCCCCCGCCCTGGGCGTGTCGAAATGTCCCTGAGCAAGACACCTAACCCCAAATTGTGTGTGTTTGAATGGGTGAATGAGATGCATCAATTGTAAAGCGCTTTGGATAAAAGTGCTATATAAATTCAGCCCATTTACCATTTACCAGTTATGTATTCAATGTGCATTCCTGAGTGAATATGAAAACATGTACAATCACCAATGCCCATGCAGATGATAAATCATCTAGTGCATAGGTGTGATTTAAAGCATTTGCACAGATTTATATAGATATGCAAATGAGAATATAATTCGCTTCAACATGTATTTTGATTAAATACTAATGATTCTAAGCTTTACAAAACTTCTAATTAATTTCCTAATTAAACCTCATCAATGAATCCAAGAGAACTCAATTAGAATCAAGTCTGTCTTTTTAAGACAGAGTGAGGGGTGGGTTCCTAACATTATTATTATGTTTGAAAATGGTAAGGACTATAAATAAATGATTTATACATGCCTTGGCAATAATGGTGGCAATTACTAAATACTCTCATATTTATTAAATTATGACTCAATTACTCTTTTATTCTTAATTTTAATACAATGATTAAGATCATGTCCTCCATGTGCCAGTAGAGAAATGCCATGCAAAATAAAGTTGAACACCGGGCAACTTTGAAATAAACATCCCATGATAAAAATGCTAATTAACATAGCAAGGGAAAAGTTTGGATACCCGGGCTTTTGCCACTTTCTTGCGTTTTCTTTATTTTATTTTTTAAGGCAGTTGTACTTCACTTTGAAATGTAGTTGCTGTTAACATGCTGGAGCTAATTTATTGTGCCTGACTGTGCCTTTGAGGTTTTCAGTAAAATGTCTTTCCCCCCTCTGGTTTTGCTTCCAAAGCTTGCAATTTTTAAATTTTTGTTTATTTATTTATTGTATTCATTTTTTAAATACATTTTTTATTTTTTTTGCAGCCCTCCCTTTAAGACCAAGGTTTACGGAGATTATTGCCCACAGGAGCAGGAGGTGAAAAGGACTAATTGCAAGTGATCACTTCTGGCTTGTTTAATCCCAAGCAACATGTCACCGGGTTTCTGTTTGCCCTGCATCTGAGTGCTGAAAAAGTTCCTTAAAATCAGGGTTTGTTATTGGAATGCCTCCTTCTCCCCTCACCGGCCCAGTCAAAAACATAAACAGTTTCCACATGGATAGCTCACATAAAGCTACTGTGTATGGTGTGTATTGATATTCCTACACAAGTGAAAATTGGGAATTCTGCAAACAAACACAGTCTATATACTATATACAATTATACTGGGCCTTAGGCACACTGTCTATTATACTGCCCCAAGTTAGCAGATACACAGAAACTATTATTAAATAGATAAGCACACCTAAGACAGCTAAAGTCAGGATGGAGCACACTTAAGCTGATGCACTAATGAATAAATATTATCCAGTATCTTAGCTGTCTTTCCTGTTTGATGGAGTTGAACTTAGAATTGATTTGCAGTGGTAAAATCATTCACTGAATCCACTCTCACAGGCCTCTGGACGCAGCTCCATCAACTTGTAGCTCCCATAAACTTAGAATTTTCTATTCAATTCTGTATATGCCTCAAGCTGTGGTTGCTGCTGAGACTACATTTAAAAACTGTCAAATGCCCCTCCTTGGTGCTCCAGATTCTTCCTCCTTCCTCTCTCTTCCTCTCTTGTTCGTCAGGACTTCACTGGTCCTAATAGAATTTTAGATGCAGTAGCTGGCAGTACATCTTTAATGTTCGCTAGCAAATATATCTGCAAAATGTGGGTGTTCTCTAAGAACATTCAATGAAATCAGTGTTGCATTCTAGGAGACTTAATTGTGACCATTTGTGCATTTGAAATGAGATGAAAGTATTATTTAATAGGTATAATAATAATAATAATAATAATAATAATGGTCTGTGTGCCCTGTCCTGAGTGTGTTCCTGCCTCTCACCCAATGCATGCTGGGATAAGACCCTGACCAGGATACGCGGGTATAGATAATGAGTGGATGGACTGATATTGTTATTATACCATCTATCTAGAATCAACTTCTCTGTTTGATGGCCTTACATGTATTTTGTCTGTAATTCTGTGCATTTCAATAAAACAATTTTTATACTGTATTTGCATTTTTTTACACTGATGATTTTGGCCCGCAGTGAAATTTGGTCCGAATTAGCTCAGTTTAGTTTGTCTACGTGGTAGTTTTGCCATGTCTACACCTTGTAGTTGCACAAAAGCAATTCAGCCATCACATATATCACTAGTTTCACTTAGCATAGGTTAGGTCAGCGTAATGTTCACTGTGTGAACTGGACATAATGTGTTCATGGCTATGAATAAATGTTACAAAATGAGTTTTGTACCTTATCGGACCTGTGTTTTGTAGTTGTTCCAATGACATTTTGTTTGCACTTATTGTACGTCACTTCTGTCTGCCAAATAAATGTAATGTTATGTAATGTAATATCAGATGTGAAACAGAAAATTACATTTTTATTCTAACAAGCTGATGAAGAACAAGCTGCACATTTAAATTGACCGGCCTGGAACCAAAAGAGAGAGAAAAAAAGCAAATGTATGTACTGTACTGTACTTTTAAACTGTAATTCATATAATTTAATTAATCCATTAATAGAGCAACAACTATTTGCGGGTGTTCACTCTTCACCCCCCAAATTCCTTTCCTCATCTCAGACAAATGATGGCACACCCCTTGACCCTGCTGCTCTGTCACTCTTGGTTGATGAGACAAGGTGAGCAGTTTTCATTGGGATTTAATGTAGCCTCATCCTCTGGGAGACACTACATTAAAACTCCCTGCAGAAGCCTTCTGACATAAGGAGTCAATTATAAGATGTCTCTGTAATCTGCGAGTTCATACTGGGCACTAGGGAGAGTGAATCGTGCAGCTCCACGAACAGGGATAATAACCCGTAACTCATTTCCCATAATAACCCATGTAATGTGGGTGCACAACTGGGTTTAAAGTTCAAAATGGCGCAGACCTCTGTTCCCAGGTGGCACTATCATACCTGTTAAGCATGAGGTACTTAACCTGAAATGTTTCATTAAATATCCAGCTGTGTAAAGGAATATAAGCTATGTAAGCCGCCCTTAATTACTTAAAGCCATATAGTAGGCATCCACTGAGTAAGCAAATGTTAGCCTTGTTGCTTTATCCCCAGATCTCACCCTTGGATAGCCCTGTGTCTGTAATCACTTTCACAGCTTTGGAGAGGCATCAGGCACAGCCATAAATGGGTAGGAGGGGATTGGTCGAAGCAGCTTTGCACTCATCTCAAAGGCCCTTCATGAGTGCTTTGAATTTATTTTTGTTTTGTTCATTGCCTTCGCCCATTAATCATTCGGTCGAGAGTCAGCAGTGTGACATCACTTCATTTCTCTTTGGCCGGCGCCTGTGTTAAGCAAATCTTGGGACCCACCATCACTCCACCCCACTGCTCTCTTCACATCTTCTCATGATGAGATACATGAACACAATGTGTGGATCTGCTTGACTTTGTGAACTGGATGCCAGACCACATCAGAACAAGGGCTGAGTTTGCAAAACCCCCCGTGACCCTTCTCACCCCGTTTCCTCTGCCTACCCCCAGCCCCCCCACACCACCTCCACACCCCCGTCCAAATCAGGAAATTAACAGCCTCTTCAGGCTCACTCCGTACTCTAATCCACCCATAGTGGAAAGTTTTCCAGCTCTCATTAGGCGTCACTATTTCCAGTCAAAATGAATGCTAGCTGCAAGCACAAGATGGGCCCTTCCTCTGAGATGATTCAGGTTTGGGCCAGGGTCATTCATTAGCTGTCTGTAGATGGGGATCCACAGTGGTTTGGTGCTTTTTGCTGAGTGGTATATAGTGTGAGTATAAGTCACCCAGGGATCATTGGGTTTCTACATTAGCTCCTCACATTGGCACAGCCAATCAGATCAGATATATCCTGTCAAACAGTCAGTGGCTCACAGAGTAGTGTTCCAGAGCAGTGTACATTCTTCAGCTGCAGTGCTATACGCTACCACAATTCAGTTGGCACAGCCTAGAGGTAGAATTGGCGATTACATACCTGGGGAAAAAAAGGTGAAAAGTTTCTATATATGCTCAGGAGCAGGGGAGGGTTCCCATCATGGGTGTATTGGAGAAATTTGCTGGTGGGCGATTGTAATCAGGGACCGGAGTGGGGGGTTGGGGGTGGGCAGTGCAGGGTGGCTTGGAAGGAACTGTCAAATTTTGGGAGTACCAAGCAAAAACTGGGTGTGCCTTGGACATCCAGGACACTGCATTTAGCTGCCAGTGTATATGCTGCAGACACAGCACAGGGAGGAGGATCATAATATGACAATACATTATTATATTCATATACTGTATTCACGCTTACGCTATATGCTTATTCATAGCAGATGCTCTTCTAGGAGGTGGTTTGTGTGCATTTGGGGAGCATAAACCTTTGAACACAGCGTGTGCATCCACTCAAAGTGCAATTAAAGTGCTTCTGCTTCATTGGAAAGTGGAGAGAAGTGGGCGAGATCAGACCCTACATGTTCTTTCACATAAATGACAGCTGTGTGGAGGCGGAGTCTGATAAACTGTTTACAGAGGCATGCAACAACCGCAGAGGCATGTACACAATAACTTTACATTAACCTTCCAATGCGCATTTTATGATTGAAGTGAATATGACATCCCATAGCAAGCCCACGTGCTGAAACCACAGTCCACCCTGGACAGTCTCTGATGCATTTTAATAATGCCAGAGGATGGGTATTCCATTGGCCTCACAATGCTGCAGCTACTCTTCATTTATTTTCACACAAAAAGTACATAATTTTAAAGAGAAAGAGGGGGAAAAGAAGAGAAATGAGGAAGCGCTTCTTTGTGGTGGGGTGCTTTCAGGTGGTTAGTTACAGCTCAAAAAGAATTCCAACTTGTGTGTGCTTGTGTGTTATTATTGATATGATTCACGAGTTCCCCTGTGTGTTGTGCTCTGGTCACGATTTTGGGTCGTTAGGCCTTAGGGTTTTTTCTCATCTTTGTGGCCCACACAAAATGCTTATATCAAAGACTACACTACTTGTATGACTATGGTTATCTAATGAAAGTGCCTATCTGAGTTTAAATAGATATTTGTGATTCTACACTTTTTTATTATTCATTAGTTTGGTTACCTTTACATTACATTACATTTATTTGGCAGATGCTTTTATCCAAAGCAATGTACAATAAGTGCATACCGAAGGTCATTGGAACAACTACAAAACACAGGTCTGAAAAGGTACAATACTAATTATGTAACAGTTATTCATAGCCATGAACACATTAAGTAAGCATAGGCTAGGTCAGAGAGTAATATTAAGTCACACTATGAGGCATGACAACAAGCTACAATAATCAAGATAACAATACAAGTGCAATATAAGTGTTGGATGGAGGACATGTAAAATGAAAGTGGTACAGGAGGTACATGTGTGACATGAAATCACTACAAGAACAAAGTAGAAGGATATAAGTGATGAGTGATCTTAGATTGGGAGTGCCCTGCAGAGTGGTGATGGTTAGTCCAGCTATAGCCTGAAGAGATGTGTCTTCAGATCACGGCAGAAGATGGGCAATTACTGAGTGGTGCGTAGAGGAATAGGGAGATTGTTCCACCACTTGGGAGCAAGAGTGGAGAAGCTCCATGGTAGGGATGAGCAAGAACCATTCACTTGGATGGCAGGGGATGCAAGTGGTTGATTTGGTGTGTAGAATTGAGTAGGTAAGTAGGTGGGGGCAGTCCTGTTGGCTGCAGTCACCGTATGTGTTGAGACACAGGGCCATAAATGACCCTCTGTGCCCGCTCCATTTTCACTCTCACAAACAGATTGAACACCTGCTTTGTTTCTTGGAAGTGCAGCGATAATGCAGTGCTGTGACAAGGGGGCTGGTTGGGGGGAGAAGAGATAGTGATCATAGATCAGGGGGGGTCATTGGGGGACTTGGGGGATGTGGATGGGGGGTGGACAGGTGTGGGTGAGATAGCAATTACAGATAGGGGGTTTCTGCAAAAAAATTATTCTTTTTTTCCCCTTCTTTTGGCACTCCGCCCTAGACAGATGGCACCATAGGCAACCACCCTTGTCATCTATGCGTCCAACTGGCCCTGTCCCTACAGAAAATAACCAGGGCTGTAATTCCTATAACTCTAGTAACTGTATAATGTCAAAATTATATTAAATATATAGCTAGATCAATCAGTATCAGAATAGTTATGCTGTCATGAAGATCAAGGAACTGCCTGGGGAACTGACAAAATTAAGTTGTTAGGAGGTAAAAAGCTGGAGAAGGCTTTGAACCTTCCTCAAAGCACTTTTCAGTCCATTGTTTCAAAATGAGAAAATATGGTTCTACCACCAAGATCAAGTCATACTGCTAAACTGAGCAACCAGTGATTTCGAGACCACCTACAACATTGATAGAGTTGTAGATCTCATAGACTGAAATGGGAAGAAATGTTGAGAGATCAACACTTCACACATTTGGCCTCTGAGAGAATGGGAGAGTGGTTAGTTCGAAGATACTCAGAAAAGCCAACATCAAGTCATGCATGGAGTTTTCCAGAAGCCATGTGTGACAGACCCTGAGACCTTCTGAAAGAAAGTTTTGTGGTCTGATGAGATGAAAGTTGGCCTAAAAACAAAGTGCTGTGTCTGGCGCAAACCAAACACAGCCCATCAAGCAGACAATGCCATCCCCATCAAAGACAAGGTGGATGGAGCCAATACAGGTGAATCCTTGAGGCAAGCCTGTTTCCGTGTGCAAGAGACCTGTATTACGCGTGAACATTCATGTTCCAACAAGACAATGACCCAAAGCACACAGCTAAAATTATGTTAAGGAATGGCTTTAAAATATGACAGTGAGTATATTATGAAATGCCCCAGCCAAAGCCCAGAGATCCCATTTAAAATCTGTGGTATGACCTGAACATTTTGTGTGCCAATGCTCCACATCTAACATTGCAGAATGGAAGAAAATTTGCATGGAAGAATGTGCTAAAAAAGAAGACTCACTGCAATCACTGATAAAGGCCTACATACAGATGAGTGATTAGTGACCTACAAATTATTAACTTTTATTTACTTGTTCAGTGGACAACTGAGTGGAGCTTTGCTTTGATGGACTACCATGTGCTGGCCTACATCATCCACTAACACCTTCCTTTCAAAACAGTGTCAGAAGGTGTGATGTATACAAAAAGAATGTCAACACAGCCTAAGACATTTTAATTTCTTGTTCAGATCTCTGTTCCCTGGTCACATAGTTCATGCACAGGCTTCAACAACAGCAGGAGAAACTGGGACCATCAAAAATATCTGTGGTTTGTGGCTTGGGAGAGAGGAGTGTGTGTGTGTGCGTGTGTTTGCTTTTAATCATTGAGATAATGGGTGCCATACGGCACTCTTGTACCATGCTGTGGACTTTGCGTTCCCACACTTTGGGCTTCACCATTTCTTTGTTGGACAACTTTGTATTTTGCCATCCTCCAAATCCCCCCCTCCCCTTCCCTTTTGATGCATGTGTATCTGTATACAGTGCACCAACCTACAATTAACTGGCGTCGGAGGGTTTATAACCACAGTTTGTTTAAGCCTCCAGTTCTCTTCATTAGAGCATGGGGCGTGAGAAAGAGAGAGAGAGAGGGGAGAGAGTGAGAGAGAGAGTACCCTTCTCTTCATTAATTGTTATTCTTCAAAAGAATCTTTCTCTCACCACTGCTGCTGTGGGACGATACATTATAAGACAGAGCGAGTGCGAAGTGGAGGCCCATTATGGAAGATCAGTTAAAAGGCACTAGGTCTCGCGTTGGCTGTAATTCCCTGAGGTTAATGAAGCTATTATGTTCCACTTAATTTCTAATGGAAAATTATCCTCTTTACTTGGTTTGAGGCGCTGGGACTGCTTGGCTATGCTGTGCGGCCTGACACAAGCCTGTGTTGAACTGCAAACGTAGCTGCAGCAGAATACAGACGTGAGCAGTCAGTGGATGGAACAAAGTCTGGCCATGCAGAGACAGGAATGAGCAGAGCCCTTAAGGAACATCACATTTTTGCATTCTTCCTTTCTTTGTTTCAAACTGGACTAACTGCAGGGCCAGAAAGACTAAACACATTTAGGTGGCTATGATTATGATTCAACATTGCATGTTTAAGAGGACACTTTTAAAACTTTTTCAAACTTTGTTTATGAAATAGGATACATTATAAACAGTTATAATTATTTCACAAATACATGGCAATCTAGTTTCAGACTTCATTCTTTAATGTAGGCACAGATTACACATACTGTGATGACAGTATGTGGCAACATGTGCACAGGAACTGCAACCTTTTTATACCTATTTGAGTGGTTATTTTCATATTATACACATTGTTCACATGCTACAGATGAAGTGGAATCAGACATTGTTTTTGTGTAGACTGAGCAGCACTCTTCTGGCTGCTATATTCACTGTTTTTGGGTGCAGATTCTCCACCTCTGTCTGTAACAACATCAGGACACTTTCTTAGAAATGCAGGGGATGCAAGAAACTGCCTATTAAAACAAAAGCACTGAATTTCAGCATGCCCAAACCTGCCAGGCTCCTGGCAGTGTCACAAAGGGCCCTCTTCTTGGAAAAGGGGAAGCCGCAAGGTTCGGTTTAGAGAAACAGGCCCCAGGTTTCGGTGAAGTCGCGCCGTCCCCTCCTGCTGGGGTTTCAGACTGCGCTCGGTTTGTGCAGCCCATCTCTGAACGGCGAGCAGCTCGAGGCCCGCACCGCGCCAGCCCAGCTTACCTTTGTGGTTAACGGCCAGCGAGATCATGGGCCTGATAAGGTCAGCAGATGTTTTCAGTTTCCTACTCTCCCCTGAGAACGCAAACTCCGACCCCCCACCACTGCCGCCGCCACCATCACTTCCCCCTTCAAAACAAACCCTGTCGTAACATCATTACTTGATGTGGCTTTGAGCTAAGAGGCCAAACTACGCAATGCCATCTTAATGCTTGCTCTTTCTAAAAATAATCTCCAGGTAGATCACAGAATTTTTTTTAAGGCTTCTGTATATTATGTATAATAAATATGAAATCTAGCATTGTTCCATGTGCATTCCCCATTACTCTGTTATCCTTCATTTACAATCAGAAAAATACAATAAATAAAATAATGAATAAAAAATAAAATTAATTTTTAAAAATTTGGAAAAAATATTAATACTTTTACAGTAGTTTTTTCCCCCTTGGGCAAAAACATTCTGAAAATAATTCCTTTTATTCAACCAAAGGGGATAATTTGGTTAAAATAGGCTATAACCCTCAGGAGAACCCCTAGAATGATAATGAAGAGTTGTATTAAACACCAGGCCGTCATGTAGCTCAGGACAGATCAACATTGTGGGAACAACACTGAAACCTTTTTAGACAGGACTAGTTACAGAATCCATCATCCTGTTGGGACACATAATTTGTAAATTAAGTGATTCCCTCCACAGCTGAAAAAGCACTAAAGACTGAATAGTGTGGATCCCTCATCCAAAGGTTCAGGCTCACAATATAAAACAGTAGTATGGATAGTCTCCACAGTTTATGCTACGCTTCCTACTTTAGTCTTTAATCACAAATACGTTTTTGAAATAAGTCTGGAAAAATCTTTTACTGTCTAAAATAAATATACACATCAACGTATGGTTACTTTCCAAGTTTAGGAATTGGATCTTATATAATGCACATATATAAATTAGGGCTGTCAATCGATTCAAAATGTTAATCAAATTAATTACATGATATGCTGATTAATTAATCAATCACAATTAATCGCATATATCAATATTTGCTTGGAAAAGCCCCGAAATGAATATATTTCAACTCAAAAACATTACATTATTGTGGCTCATGAGTACAGCATTGAATAGAAATATCAAAAGGGGGCATTAGAAATCAATAAATGGTTTTATTTCCAATCATTTTTCCAAATACTGTACATGTCTTTTTATCATTGAGCATAAGCCTATCACTTAGCCTAAAATGTGGCCATTACAGTTTAAAAAAAAAATTATTTAACATAAGCTTATCACTTAAGCACCAATGTGGCCATAACAGTCTTTTTAAACTATTTAACATACTATTTACATGCGCAACTAACGCACTGACCAGTTGGAATTGTGTGACGCATGGTGTCAGAGGGGTGCATCTGTAAATTCACTCCGGTGGTGTCAGTGGCACCCTGAGTGCTCTCTTGTCGTTTAGAAATTAGCGCTGCTCTCAGAGGTTCAGAGCCACACTGACCGCTCCAGCTGAAGGGCCGGTTTGTCAGAGTGTCTGAACCCCATAATGACTGACAGTGTGGCAAAATGCGATGGTTGGGTTATTTGGCAATATAGGTAGTGTTATTCAACACGCAGCAACTTACAGTAACATCGGTACATCAATTAATTAACATAAACATTAAATAATATTATATGCGTTCATTTGTATTATTTTTTTAAACGTTTTATTTTTATAATGAATGAATGAATTAATTAGTCAAAATTAATGTGTTAATTTGACAGCCCAAATATAAATATCCAAAAAGAGAATAAATAACTTCTTTGGATTGAAAGACATGCAATTGAAGGGTTTGTGGGGCCCAGGTTTAAATATTACGGTTAAAGCCGACCTATTTTTTTCATATTTTTGACAGAGCAACATTTAATGTTTATGTTCCTCAATGTGGAACTTGTCATACTCTGTAAATATTTGTATTTGTTTGTTTGTTTCCCATTTTTTAAATAATATGCATAAATCTATACTTGAATTATTTCTGTATTTTATTGTATTTGTTTTGATTCAGATAAACTGCAACAGGTGGGGGTGTTCCTCTTTTTGCCAGACAATTCTACAGCACGTGGTCGCCCACAATGAGTTGTTGGCTCCACGATCCTCTCCAGCTTGGCAGGACACACTGTCATGCTAGCCATTGTGCCTATTCACAGCTTACTGGAATCAGCCCCATCGCTTTCTGGTCGTTTCTGGAATTCCAAGAGATAACAAATGAATGAAAGCACTGTGCTATAACATGGGAGCAAAAGCCTTGCCTAATTGTGTCAAAATTCAAAGCAGATGTTTCTCAGGTCTATTCTGGTCCAAGCAGAGTACATCAAACTTGACATCACTGCTGTGGTTTTGCTGTGGAAAGTGGCAGCCATTTTCATAATAATAATAATAATAATAATAATAATAATAATAATAATAATAATAATAATAATAATAATATATAGTGCTGTTACACTCAAAGTACTTTATAATGATGAGGAGGAAAGTCCTCATTGTTGTGGTGGAGAGAGGGAGAGCTATTTTTAGGCAATTAATCTGGGGGATGACTAGGTGCTAGGCTGAGAGGGCCATATTGAGAATTTAGCCAGGACACCAGGGGTTCATTCCAATTGCTTATTTTCACTCCTTGCATCTCTTTCTTGCATCCTTTGCTTGCTCCTTAGCTCCACCCAATGGAGGATGTGAGGAAAAGATACAAGAACGGAGGAATCAAGGCAATGTATTAAGCAAATGGAATGTCCTTGCACAGTCAAGCATCAGCTTGAAGACACCTCCATTACAGGCATGGCAGATGTGGAGAGGTGGACCCACAGGTGGATCATTTATATCTCACATGCTCCGAAAAAAGATTTCCACAAAGGCTACACTCATGTACCCTTGCTGATGCATCCTCTAGGAGCCTCCTCGTTCCTCCAAGGAGCATCTATCTGTCCTTAAAGATTACCCAGCTTCTGGGTCATGTGAGGACTGAGGAGATGAAAATTAATAAAATAAGCAATTTGAACAAAACCTAGGGAACTGCATATTCTTTGTTGTGATAAGCGTCATTCGATTTCCAATGACCACAGGGAGTCAGGACCTCTGTTTAAAACATCCAAAAGATGGCATCTCCTGCAGCACAGCATCCCCATGACTGCACAGAAGCTTATTTTGGGGAGAGACCCACCCCAACGGGCCCACCAACATTACTTTGAACAACAACTTACTATTTACAGGTCTCCCATCCAAATCCTAACTAAGCCAACACCTGCTTAACTTCAGCTCATTTAGCATCAAGGTGCATGATGGTATGGCTGCTGGCTAAATGTTGCCTACCCTCACTTTGTGTGCCTACTAGTCCATCTGATTCTTCTCTGTTTTTTATCGGCAGGGTTGTCTAATTTAGGGAGATCTCAATGTCATTTCCTGCTGTACCAGGACATGAATCCCAGTAGCCTCTTATACCAACCCATGGACCCACCCTAATATTGCTAATTATTCCAAAACCATGCCATTCAGACATTCAAACTTTGGATTGGTAAACACGTTAACTAAAGATAGACACCAGTCTGCAGACTGCATAATTTGGCTATCAGGGCATGTTCACATTCCAACATTTCCCATTGTGACAGTTGTTTAGGTACACCAGAGTAGGTCATACATACTTTGAACAGTTTAATGAAAGCTCAGAGGGATCACTGCTTACTCCAGTTGAACTCTGCCATGAACCCAAGACACACTCCTGATCCTTTGTCTTTGGGGATGGTATCATCATTGCATGGAAATCTACACCATAAAGCTTACATAGGAATGTCATAATCATGACATGAGTATTATTATAACAAGTTATGACAGCATATTACAACCTCCGACTAATGTCATATTGTATGCACTGATCATTCAAAATCTGTTATTCTGAATTGGTTTTGTAAAGATAATGTAATGTGTTGCTATGACAGGTTTATGACAAGTTTCATTCATTCCTTTGAGTGAGTTACATAGGTTTTATGGCATTATTGTTCACCTTACCGATTCAAATTTCATAATGTCAAATACAGACAGATATACAAACGAGTCCCCATTGTTATGTAAAACTATCAGTGGATATTAAGCATGTATGAATTACCAGAATAATGTAAGTTTAAGTCTCTGTTTGGGGCTTCAATAATATAAATGCACTTTAAAAATATATACTATTTAAGATGACTTGGACAACAGTGCTAATGAAAATGTATACTGTGACAATAGACATAACAGTTCATTTTGCATACTAACTTATGGCCAAAGGTTTTTCTAATACAATTATTATGAACTGGCTTGAGACATTATGCATGGATATGTGAACTGGGTCCATCTGTACTCTGTAAAAGTTTATAAATATGTCATTTTGTTTTATTGATTGTCACAGTTGCAATAATAAATCACATTTTTAAAGCTTGTTTTTGGTACTTGCATGATGAAGTGTCAGCAGATTCTTTAGTCAGTAGAATGTTGTATGTGTATAAAATTAATTCCGGCTGTGCAATATTTCATAAGGTCATTTTCTCGATGGCCAAAATGATTCCATCTTAAATTAATAAAGATAGCTCTGTCAAATCAATCAATCAGATCACTGTTACCCCTCCCTTAAACTGACATGCTTGTTTATCCTTCTAAGTAAAACAAAATAACCGTTTTGGTGTAATTGTCGCTTAATGGTAAGTTCTCCAGCCTCTTGCAATGTTCAAAGTTTATTTTACCTTTATTGAACCAGGCAAGTCAACTGAAAACACACTTCTCAATTGTAATGATGACCTACAATTGTTGATGGCATGGGAGCTGTTATATCTATGTTCTGGCCCTCAGGGTAAGTGCTTCCCAGCTACTAACACTCAATCTCTATTAATAGATTAATTAATTTGGCCAAAGATTATATTTAATTGGATTATTGTCGTTGTCCCAATATACATGACTCAGAAAGAATCGATTTATTGACCGAGGTGTCTGATGAAGGCTTCTTATGAATCCGGCTTCCTCCAATTTTGTCGCAACTTTTTTGAATAGTTCGCCATTCCGCGTTTTTCTTCCATCCATGTATTTTATGATATTTAACTCCTTTATTTGCGATAGCATGAAGTTGGTCTCCTCGTCCGTCCAGAAATTTGTTTTTTTTTGCCATGATACTAGGGAGGGCAAAACGGAGCTTTAGAATGTCACCAGCAGTGTATGTGCGTGAGCTCGACAATGCATTTCTCATAGAAAAGGTCGTTTGTCACCTTTTTTTAGTTCATTACAGTGGCGATAGAAGTGACAATATATTTTTTTAATAGAATTTTATTTTTATTTTCAATTTTCCAACTTTACATACTAGACAAGAAAAGACAAAACAAGCACTCATTCATACCCACACTCCCCCATCTCACCTCCAGCCTTTCCCACATCCCATTCGTTCCTCATCACACCAACATCACAAAACACACAAGAAGAAGTGACAATAATTAAGTGGTACTGTGCTGTTAGCCTTTATTGATCGCAGTACAAGGTTAATGTGAAGTAGCTAGCATAATTGGACAGCACTAACCCATAAAAATGTACTTTGAATGGTACTTGCTCAATTGAACGGTAAATCTGAAAAACATTAGATTATAGTCAGCGGCACCAAAGTTTTCTGTCACACCCTCAATACACAGCAGAAGTCCCAGTAGAAGATTGAATAAAATATTTTGAAGTTATATATTTTCTGAAACATTATTGATTCCACTTGGCCACAGTGAGCGTATAATTGCTATGTATATTACAGAACATGCACAGAACGCCTAGGCCAATTTTTGGCCTATTGAAGCGTATATGTGCCGTAGTAAATCGACCCCCAACCGCATTACCTAAGTATGTTAGTCCGACTCTGAAAAAATCGACTTTGTACGATTTCAGTCAGACTACAATGTTTACGTGATTTTTAAAAGTGCAGTTTTAGCCAGACTAAAACAATAAATTGACTTTTTCAAACATCATGTAAACCCACTGACTGTTGCATGTTTGAGAGCTAGAAAGGATGACTAATGGTGTCCTTTGCTTTCTCTCAATGTCTCATTCCCATTATCCTCTCTGAAACATCTAGAAGAGACAGATAGTTTGTGAAATTAGTTTTATTTTGACCAGAATTTGAACAGAGCACAACTATTTTTAATGAGATTGATGATTTAGTTGGTTTTAATCCCACTTCAAATTGGAGTCAATCCATCCATTATCTAAACCGTTTATTCCTGGTCAGGGTTAAAGGCGCTGGAGCCTATCCCAGCAGACATGGTCCTATATGAAAGGCAGGAAGACACCTTGCACAGGCCACCAATCCATCACAGGGCCCTAACATTATTTATTCACACATGCACACTCCCAGGACAATTTAGACTCTCCAATTACTGTAACCTAACCTACATGGCATTGGACTGTGGAAGGAAATCAGAGTATCCGGAGTTAAACACATGTAAACACGGGGTCAAACTTTTTTGTTGTGAAGCAACAGCACTACTTAATGCACCAGCGCGCCACTATATTAGAGGACAGGGACCTCTGGAAATTTATGTCTGTTGAATTGGCAAATACAAACTGGATTCCAGTCCGAGAATCAGAGGAGAGAGGATTGTACTGTAGATTGTAGATTTATTTGATGTAGATTTATTTGAATGCAGAATGTTCTGGTTTTCAGCAGGGCTTACATTTCTTTATTGGGCCCAATGTTCTTCACTGGGTAGTGGGTAGTTTCCTAACAATCCTTTTGGGCAATTTCACAAATATATTCAGTCTTTTTGTTTGCGATAGCAAAAGAAAATAGAAGGCAAGGAGTCTCTTCACTCTGCCTTTTGTACTGAACTTGTTTCCTGATCTGGGAGTCTCAAAGAACCTGATGCCATCACCCTCTAATCTGCACACACTGTACAGGATTTGGTTGGTTTAAAGGTTTCTGGTCAAACGTACAGTATATTCTGATATCCACAGTGCGATTTGTGGATAAAAAAGAAAGAGGAATTCCTTTTTATTTATAAAATGAATGTCATACTCAATACAACCATTCATAATTTTGCAACTGTGGTAAGAATATATATATATATATATATATATATATACACACACAGTACTGTGCAAAAGTCTTAGGCACCCTAGATTTTTAAATATAATATATAGTATATATTTGGTCTTAGATGTTTATTTTTTGTTTTCTGCATTAGTGTGTCAGAGAACATTTGAGATTTCCAAACATGAATTTTCCAAAAAATGAAATTTTACAGATACATTTTTGTATTTTGTTAAATAAAGTAATATTTTAAGTAATAGACTATTTTTCAGATAAAGAACTTGATCAAGGGTCTCTGGGATTACCTGGAGAGCCAGAAGCAAGCAAAACAGCAAAAATCTGCAGAACTGTGGCAAGTTCTCCAAAATGCTTGGAAAAACCTACCAGCCGATTTTCTTATAAAACTGCCAGACAGTGTACCTAAGAGAATTGATGTAATTTTAAAGGCGAAGGGTGGTCACACCAAACATTGATTTCATTTAGTTTTTGAATATTTACTGTTCTTTGTATTATTTTTTTCGATATTTAGAACCTTTCATTTCATTATTTTTGAAAGCATCTTAGCTGTACAGCATTTTTTTACAGGTGCCTAAGACTTTTGCACAGTACTGTATATATATATATATATATATATATATATATATATATATATATATAGATAGATAGATAGATAGATAGATAGATAATTGGGCCATCAGAAATTCTAGCAGCAAAGAGAGCAAGCAAACAGGTCTGCAGCAAGGTATCTTTAACCCACTGGACATCAGCTTAATAGCAAGCTAGCTAATACAACTTATGTGAGACTAGTAATACTCTCCCTGGCAAATTGAACAAACCTGGCACCCCTTATTACATGATCCCTGGAGCCCCTCCCTTTCTCTATGGATTTTTCATTGAGAAGTATAATTGCATGATGTCGATATGGTATAATGTATATATGGTATTTGATTGATTGATATAATATTTCTGACTTACACAGTGGCAGGGAAATAAAATAACTCTCTCGGTGGAACCGGCAGTGCCCAGGTAATTCACATAATTGCAGTTGATGCATATGTGTTGGGTATCGCTTTGAGCCTCTGAGCATTTCAAAAAGTTGAATTTTTGAATCCACCAGGCTGAAATGTTTGTTGGTGTATTCTGGCGCACCTTGCAGGACGTACATCTGATAACTATCTAATTTTAAAACCATTTTTCTATTTTAGCCCTATTTTACTTAGGTTTTTTACAGTTTGACCTTTGAGTGGTTTCATCAAGGGCGACCTGTCCTCCCCAATATTGGAAACAGTTAAACTCCCGCCCCCGCCCCCCCCCCCCCCCCCCCCCCCCCCCCCCCCCCCCCCCCCCCCCCCCCGAATATCATCTTTGAGAAACAGACAATATAATTTGTATGACCACAGGGATGTATCTGTTTACTCCCTGCCCCCTCTCCGTTCTCTCGGCTCTGTAAACATGAAAGGGAACATCCTTGTGGCAATTAAGCCATGTTACAGGTCTTATCTGTATATAAGTCTGGGGTGTTTTAAAGTTTTATGACTTTATCACCTCCCAGAAGAGACACAGGATGAACAAATGTAATCCACTAAATTATTTTACATGTTAGATAAGTGAAGGGTTTTTACTGTTGATGCACCTGTGTTAAGTATTCAGAGTGCTGGATGTCAAACGAGGGTGTTATCTGGTTAAAACCACTGGATTCAGAAAATGAAATATTTCGCTTCCCACTTCCTCTATGGGGCATTCCAAAAATAGGTTGTATGGAGTAACCACATCATGAGGCCATGTCTACAGGACATACCATCACTTTGTAATGCACAGAAGTATCAGCTGAGCCGGAAATATGCTCTGAGAACTGAAATAAATGAATCTGTTTTCTTTTATTTTGATGATACTGGGACCAATTCAAACTATAAACAATTGTTTAACAGCAATAAATTATAAAATAAAAATAAAGGTACATTACATATAACTATGAGCTAAAACAAAAATAAATACCTTTATAAATAAATATGCATACAACAATTAATTATATATATTTTTGCTACTGAAGCAGGTGACAAATAGCCTACAGCAGGGGTGCCCAGACTTTTTTATCTTGCAATCTACTTTTCGAATAGCCAGCTGAACAAGATCTACCATGCGGGCAGGGGGTGGGGGTGGTAACCAAAAAAATAAGAAAAAATTGTTGGACAGTGGCTACACGCAATGTTATTAAGAACGGTAGGACAAACTAATTAAGTTGAAGATGAAGTTGAAGTCACATACACTTAATTTCGTACAACATGTCTATAGTTTTATTGAGCAAATTCAAAAAAATATATTTATTTAGTAAATCCAACTATTTATTATTTGAGTCTACTTAATAAAACAGCATACAACCACTAGCCAACATTTTGTGTCTGTGTGTGTGTGTAGTAGAGTTCTACTGTATATCTATTGTTGGGCTACTAGCTTGACTAGCCTACGTTTTCCAGTACCATCTGTGTAGTTTCTATCTGAAGAAAAACACATTTTCAACATACAAAAATGCCAAGTTAGTAAGAGGAAAAAACACAGGGCCAAGTTACTTAATAATAATTTAGGAAACATTGGGCAGCAGCATTATGTTGAAATACAGCATGTTTCATATGTTTTAGCTAAGATAGTCAATATTGTTTCTTGTAACTAGGCCTAATTTTGATATCAATACTGTTAATGGCAGGCCTAGATTTTGCAAGTCTTAATGACTTATAGTTCTTTGCATGTGTGAGTAACTTTGCATTTGCATGTTAAAAATGTGTTTTTCTTCAGATATCATTTCTTTTTGCACTGTGTTTGTGATGAGAAACTGATAATGTGATGTATATAAATGTAGACTGAAATTAGAGGTATGCATACACGTAAATACATGCAAACCCACATACATCATAGCCAGTCCCAGATCTACAGTAGACTGCTGTGATTGTGGGGCAGACTTCATCACATAATTTGTGATGAGTAGCTCAGTGGACCTGGGTTTAAAAATGCAAACTAATCCTTTAAGAAACACTTGTGGATTATGGTTATTCTTTTCTGAACTTTTACAGTCTGATCAAGGTTTAGTAAGGTTTGTCTCACTCATTTGACAGACATCAGAATGGGCATATAGATTAAGCTTTACATGATCACAGACAATTGTATAAAGAACGTGTACGAACCATGACAGAGATGAGTTTGCTTATTGAATTCTATATAAAACAGATGACACCCACACAAAACTGTATGCTGTGATGTTTGACAAGTGTCTCAAATGTATTTCAGACCTCATGCGTAAATTACTGCTAGTTATGTTTTTAATTTCAAGTGTTTTTAATGGGGTGTTGTAGTCATGTCAGATGTAATTGTTTGTATGCCAGTATAGAATAAGGCTAGCTAACATTAATTTAGAAATGTGGTGTTTGTAGATAACGTTAGCTATAGTAACTTATTTTTAAAAAGCAGTAATAATCTCAAAGAATTAAAACACATTCAAATGTCTGTTAAGTCACTATCTATCGCCAAATTAGGTAACACAATGGTGATTGAGGGGTATGGAAGGGTATGGAACCCTAAAAAGTTTTTGTGTAACTTCAGAGGTCATATTATTTGTTGATGTAGATTTCGTATTACATTTGATGACAATGTAACGTTACTAAATTACATAGCTATTTTCACAGCTAACGCTAGCTACCGGACCATGTCAAGAAAGGCAACATTAGTTTAGACAACGTTGCACACAGTAGCCATCTCTCATATCAGGTAACGTTGCGTTAGCTAGCTAGCTAATGTAATTAACATAATCTAATGTCAGCTAACAGTTTGAAAAAACGCTAGCTAACGCTACCGACGGTACCGACCTTGCAAACCGTCTCTTGAATGCAACGCTACCTTGTTGCAATGTAGCTAACGTAACGTCACCGTTATTTACATTGCCATCAAGTTCATCAATATTTAAATGATCGGAATAAAGCCGTCTTTACACAGAGAATTAACCTCGGGGTATAGGTGGAGCAGAGCCGGGTCTGATTTCTGTATAAAGATGTCAAGCTGGAAAAAACTAAATAAAAAAAATACGGCAGTATGGATTAGCATTGTTATTATTTTATTAGACTTCCTCATATGTTCCTTCAGCCTTGATGCCCTTTTTTGATGAAATCTCCTTTGTTTTTGTTTTATTCTTCTTGTTCTGATTGCTAATTTAACACCCAGCTCAGCTTCATTCTCGAACAGTTTAGCTAGCAAAACCAGAAACACCAGTGGTAACATTTTGCAAGGCAGTTGTTTCAAAAATATCACATAACAATCATTCACAAGAAAGACAATGTTTATTGTGCACAAGATACATAATTGCACAACCCACAGCGAATCCCGCGGATTCTTCTCTGCACTGCAGTGTAAAGATGTTCATACTGGGCAAAAGGTGGATAAAAAACATCTGTGGAAATTGATCATCACTAATTCTACCCCAGGTCTGCTCAGGGCCAGCTCGTGGCATAAACGCTCTATGCAGTTGTTTAGGGCCACAACCGCTAGGGGTGGCCACACGACCACGAGGGGGGGCCACATGATCCAATGTTTATCTAAGGTAAATAGCGTTAATTTCATAATTACGTTATTCATACCCTATTGCGGAACTAGCGGTATAAATTTTAAATGGAATGAAATTTTAAAATGCTCGAACACGGCCCACAGATTCACTTAGGGCTACCCAAATCCTAGGGCCGGCCCTGGGTCTGTTACAGCATTTTACCCCGGCTTGGCAGTGTAAAGACAGCTTAAGTCTAATGTTAGACAATGGATATGTACATAACATTACTTTTATAACAACCATTTTTTATTCAGTAAATAGTGTTATATTTGGCGTGGCCCAGGTGCCAACTGACTGACGTCACACAGGCGACACTGGTTGGATCCGGTTGGATCTATGGGAAGTGAGGTCCAAAAACACACCTGCAATTACCGCTTCTCGCCATTGGTACCGCCAAAGAGAACGAAACGTAAATCTTCGAGATTGTAACTTTAATGTAACCACAGCGGCAGATTGGACACATTTCATTTCAATCAAGTGTACCTGCCTGTCAGGCTGAAGCCGTAGGGAAATGGGATGAAAAAGGGGAAAAAAGTGGATGAATTTTTTTAAATGACTTGGCAGTCTACCAGCATGGCCTCTGTGATGGACCGGTCGATCGCGATCAACGTATTGGGCACCCCTGGCCTACGGAATCCCAATGTGTCAGAATAACTGTAGGCTTTGTAATGCCTGTAAAACATTTGTTGTATTCCTGTACCTATAATCGTCAATATAGTAGTGGAATGTATACATAGTAACGTTGGTATTGTATTACACAAATTGTAAAAACAATATAACCCATTAAAATAGCGTGAATTCATTGGGTTCAATTTTGCTTTGCCCTCAATTGCATGTTGTCTTTCACGAAAATAAGTATCCCTAGTGCACTTTCATTTTCACCTTGACTACCATCTTCATCCTTAGAATGAAGAATGGCATGAAGTGGTAGTTCTACTAATAATGTTTATTTCTGAAATATGTTTCTGAAGTATTATAACTGCATGTTCTGTGCTTTGTGTGTGTCTTTCAGCAGCTAGTACTGTTGGTGTCAAAACAGCTGAAATTTAGCAAAATGTAGTCGTGATTTTCAAACACAAATCTGGTTTTATTGTCGGTCAATTTGACGTATTTGAGAGAGGCAAGTCTGTTCATAAATAAGAGAGTTATTAAATGGAGGGAGTGTTTTGTGATGCCAATCGGCATCATCCGAGTTCAAGGAGTTTTAAACCCCCTGCCCCAGACCAGTTTGGCTGTGCAGCCAATGAACAAAATAAGGACAAATGTTTACAAATTGAATCCCGGTGATTGTTTTGACAGATTGTAAAAAGAAAAATTAAAGAGAGTTAAAAGGAAACACTTTTCTCTCAACAGAATTATTCTCTAGCTGCACTATTGCCTGTGTTCTGAAAAGGAAACAGCAAACTATCTTACATCCTATTATGAATGTATACCCATTTAATGAGTAATACTGTTGCCACTGGGGGATCAGTGATCATATTCTCTGATTCTCAACATGTGGATATGTGATCTAGTCTCTCCTCAGGGCGAAGGTGACACTGTACCTCTAAAAAGAAACTGAACCTTATTTATAGTCCATGAGAAGAACAAAGGAGACTGGATACGTGTACTGCCAGTGTTAATGTCCAAAATGTCATTAATAATGTTCCTGAACCCCATGCCACGCCATGCTGAAGAGCTGGTTTAAATGAAGGTTCCTGCTGGGGCCTGTTTGACAGGGCTTTGGCTGATGAACCAATAGAAAACTGTCCGTACCAATCTGACAGGTTTTCTCCTCACCCCAAGTATAGGTGAGCTGTCACTGTCAAGTATGCAGAACAGCAGCCAAGAACCTGCCGTACCACAACGGGCTACTGTTAATAGAAGTTTAATCTCTAAGTTTTGCTCTTCTGTGGCCATTTTCCAGTTCGTGTTCCTTTTTGTTGTTCTCTCTACCAGCAGGTATTGCAAACATAAATAACGAGACTAAGAGTGAGTTAAAATGAAGCTGGGAATTAATTAATGGAGAGTCAGCCATCCTTTGTATTTCTGTCTTTATTCAGACAGGGGGAAAGCAGAGAGAGATGAGATCACAGTTTAGAAGGTGCTATGGCAGGGAATTGAACCCCCAGTCACATGGAGAGTTTGCATTGGGGTTAACAGAGGGCCAGCCTACAAACAGAGCCATACAGTCTCCCTTAAAAAATATTAAGTTGGCCTGCCAGCATATCTTTATGGACTTATAAAGCCCTGTACCGTACAGTAATTATTCCAGATGATACAAAATGCATTATTTCAATTGGGCATAGGTTAAATGAGGCTAAGGGAACAGGCTAATAAGGCTAGGAGTGGCTTCAAATGAGCTTGGTAGTGAGTTAATGTGCTAATGCTCTGAACCAGACCTTAATAACCACAGGGTGTGATTGCTGATATTTTTATGAGTTTATGAGTTTGATGTCAGTTCCAGGCACACTGGTGCTAGACAGGAGAATGTTTATGAATCAGCTGTTTGCTTTTGTCTCCTGCTATCATTATGACAGTCAATAAGAGAGCAATTTTCAGAGTAATCATATCACAAAGCCACTATCCATGCAAGAATAATTCATTTTAATACACCAGCTATTCGCAGGCATGATCAAGAGCAAGTCAATATACACATTACTAAGCCAACAGATATGCTTCTTTATGAACAAGAAAGTTTTATTCCTGAAAAAATTGACCATGTTTGTGTTTGTCATATTCAAACACATGTAATATGTTTGTAATGGAAGCAGAGCTCTGGTTGATTGCTAGGTTCTCATTCCAGGAAATTAATTTGAGAAAGCAAAGTAAAAATGGCTCAGAGAAATAAACAAAACAGTGTTTGTTCCTGCAGATTTTTGTAACATACCAAAGCAGAGGACAGAATCAGCATTCGTAAAGTTCAACATGCTTGTCGGCTCAAAGTTAAATAAAAGTGATTTAGATTAGTTCCCCAATGGAGCATATGAGCATGCATCCATTTCCATAGGTAGAGCGCTGTGGTCTTATCTCACAGATGGCTTGCCAACAGGATGCTGGTAGCCCCTTTGTCTTAACTTGTATTCACTAACTTTTTTCCAACAGTGAGTAACTGCAGAGATAATGATGATTATGTGACAACTGAAAGCACAACACAACACTGTGTTCAACAATTATTCTGAACTAACGGAACCTGCTGTTTTGTCTTTGTGCAGTTTAGGGGTCCTTCGTGCATGTGTGTGCATGCGTGTCCATGTGCATGAGCTGTAGTGATGAATTGGAGTTTGATGAGAGAATGTATGGATAATGGATAACAGTCTGTGACTGTGGAGAAATATAAACTGGTCTTACTGGGGCTGCAACTACTCTGGAAATAGTCTCATTAGATTTATTTATTTATTTAATGCCAATAAGTGCTAAGACAAGGGCACTGTACTTACGGCAGGGGAAGTGCTCAGTCTGTCAATCAATCAGCCATATTCAGTCAGTCACTCATTCATTTGGGGAGAAGTTTACACTGATGTTTTCAGAGCAGCTGGTAGAGAGTGAGCGAGAAGTTTCCTCAGAATTTGAGGATGAATATATTATTTTTATTTTCATTGAGAGGTCCAATTTCAGGGAGGATTTTTTGCACTCCATTTAATTTCGTTTTCACTTCCTGTGTCAGCAGTTCTGCACATCGGACAAAGTCCATAATTAGCTACTGCAGCCTTGTTACGGTTGGAATGATTTTTTTTTCTTTTTACTGGCCAATTATTTTAAAATAGGTTCCAAACTGAAGCCTGAATAGACATTATAGTGTCTGCACACCTGTGTGTTTCATTTTTATCAAAATATGTGGTCTGTGTTGGACAAAATATGGTGAAAATGTTACTTCTTGTGATCTGACCAGTACAGGGAGCTCCTGTGCCCATATGCTGCTCTTCCCTATTCTTATTTTATATTTGCTGCTGTCAGATTCATCATTCATCATATCCTAATAAAACATACAAACTTGAATCTACACAGTAAAACTGTTCATTCAAGTCTGTGTTAATTCAACATATGACATCTGTTAGGAGTTGAATTGAAACTGTTAGAGTTGAACTGACACTAGACATTTTACTGTCTACTCTTCCTAAAGGTGAGATTTTTAATGTTATTTATCTTAAAATGAAACTTAAATTTTTATTTACAAAATCTTCTGTAAATATCATACGTTTCAATTTGCAGTGATTTCAGTAAAAACAAGATCCTGAAATAACATTCCTGAAAATGTTATTGAGAATAATGTAATATCACAGACTGATGTCTAGGCTCATAACATTGTGGGGTTCCTTGTTGCATTAGGAGGACTGTGAGTTTAGTAGAAAATGAGAACAAGGGACATTGGGGCTGGAATGTTTGGGGAAATTCCAGAAAAACCATCCCATGTCATTAGTTCCCCTAAAAAGCCTGCAAGATGCCTCCTTTGTTCATTCAGAGATCAAATACTTTAGTAATAATGTGACCTCTTCAAAGAAAGGTTCAGTAGTACATTTTCATATGAGCTCTTGTTAGGGCATGTGGGACTATAAACATCACAGCTTGATCTGAGTTACTATTGTTTTCAAGTGTAATAACTAGGAAGCAGTTGAAACCACCTTTGCTGGAAATTATCTTGATTGCAGTTGGGATTTGAACCTTCTCAGACCAGGTATTTGCATCATTAACTCTTACTACCAGGGTGCCTTTCTAGGGGCCTGCAAAGATTTTTGAAAGTGCACAGATTGGCTGATCTTCATCATGGTGTATAGATAGTAGGGCTGTGTATTGGCAAGAATCTGGTGATACAATACGAATCACGATACAGGGGTTACGATTCAATATATTGCGATACTGTAAGCAAGGCGATATATTGCGATTTTTTTCTAATGCTAAGGTTAGCGCCCTTACGCTACTTCCTGTCTCAGCAGGGTCACTGGCAAAAAAAGTATGAAGGAAAATTACTACGAAAGAAGAAAACCCACAAAATGATGTGGGTCGAGGCATATCCACTAAAGTCTAACCAAGCTGATGGTGTAGCATAATGCATTGTGGAATTTTTCTACAGGATTGGAGCTCTTAAAAGAATTCTCACCGACTGAGGGGGGGAAATTTTGGAATAATTTTGAGAATCGATACAGTATCGCAAAACATAGTATCGCGACACTCAAGTGTATCGATATTTGCTTACACCCAAAATAGATAGGCCAAACTGGTGGGCACAGTGAATTTGATGGGCAATATAAAAATCATTAAATCTGCACAAAATGATGCACAGGAACTTGAACATGAGCAGCACTGGAGAATTGTCAAATGACTGTGGTATTCAAGTTACCTTGAAACAGATGCACATTACATTACATTAATGGAGCATCGCGTAGTTCTGGCAGGTCACGAGAGTCAAGCGCTCCGGCCGAATCAGCTGATGGCTCAGCTGAGTGATGTTCGCCTATCACAGTACAATCACTAACAGGGCGGTCTACTTAAACAGCCTCCCTCTACTCATTCGGCTGCTCCTCCTGCATGCAAGCGCTGCACGTTGCTTCGTAAATCCCCTCCACCACCCCAGCTCCATCCCCATGCATCAAGAATTTGCATTCTCCATTCCTATGTGTTAAGAAGTTGTATTGCTCCATCCTTATGTGTTAAGAAATTGCATTTGCTCCATTCATATGTGTTAAAAACTGCTTTGCTGCTGGATCTGTTCTGTGTGTACCCCTCTAGGGGGGTTTGGCTGCTGGCCTCCCGGCCTTATCCACGCGGGCTGCGTGGTTGGCGGGAGAGCTCCAGAACAGAGCCATACCGCCAAACATAACTGTATTGCCTTTATTGTCAATAAAGTTCTACTTGATGACAGTGGTCCTGACAGAACAGGCATTTAGCAGACGCTCTTATCCAGAGCGACTTACACAACTTTTACATAGCATTTTATATTGTATCCATTTATACAGCTGGATATATACTGAGCAATGAAGGTTAAGTACCTTGCTCAAGGGTACAGCGGCAGTGTCCTTACCCGGGAATCAAACCTGCGACCTTTCGGTTACAAGCCCAGTTCCTTACCCACTGTGCTACACTGTGCACATGACAGAACAGTGAATCCACTGACAGAGGTGAACTACTAGAATACTAGATAAACCCTCATTTCATTTCCCTGTCATTTAAACAGGTGTCTGTGTGATTCCATGTCCCTTTAACAGAAGAAACGACAGCTGTACATATCAGATCTAAGGTGATGCCTGTAATTCCTTGCTCACCAAGGTTCTTTGTTTCCATTCAACATTTTCAAAACATCATAGACTATCGAAACAGAATGTCTGGTTGGATGGAATGCACTAATCATTGTAGTGCTACAATAAAAATGCCTACCCTACAATGAGTGAAAGGTACTGCAAAATGATATTGTGATGGTTTCTAATGGTAATGTTACTGTTATATCTTGTGCCTTGTTTCAATGGTTATAAGAGTGGATATGCCCTGTCATCTATGCGTGTGCGTACACACACACTCATTGGCCAAAAATGAAGTTTGAATATTCCTTAAAAAACACGTTTAAATATATTTGAATATATATTACAATTTAAAATGTTGAATTACATGTCAGAATTTGATCATCTTTCAGGCTTTTTTTGTTAATTGTGCATTCTATCCACAAGACCACAAACCAATACAACGAGATACAACTACCATAGGTTGGGAAGAGTCGACATAAATGTAACACATCACAAATGTAACATGACCAATAATGTTTTTTTATACTGCTGCTACAGTAGCCATTTCAGGTTAGTGCATGCAAGAAAGTTTTTAAAAAGCTGATAGGGCAGAAGTGTTCCTCAAAGTTCAGAACAGATAGAAAGTCCAGAATAAAGCTGCACCCCTGAATCCTAGGGGTGGAGGGAGATGCCACTATTTGTATTTGTATCTGTATTTGTTCATCCAACGAAATCATTTGTATTCGTATTTGGATTAAAAACCAGAATATTAAAGTATTAACATCATGGTATTACAATGACGTCAATAATAATCCTATTTAACAACAGTAGCCAGAACAGGCTTTAATAACTCTGAGGAAAACAAACAGTCAAATCAAGTTTCAAGCATAGACAAAATGTTTTTATAAATAAAAAATAGTTACTCATCTATACTCTGAACTGCATAGTTGTGATACCTGCTATGGGAAAAAAAAGCAGAATTTTAACTCCACTCATGTCTTTCTGCCCTCTCTCCTGCTTCACTCTGCTCTCCTGCTCCACTCGCCTCCACTACTCCTGCCCAGTGCCTGTGTACTTGTCTAATAAGGTTACATTTGAGAATGAGTAACGTTAGATAATTCTCTCACATCACAAATATTTGATCACGCAACCAGTAAGAACATTAAAATATTGTAGTAGCCACCACGAACGTTACATTAGAACTAGAAGGCATTTCTTTCCCTTCAAAACTTTGGTGCATAGCTAAGAACCTTGAGACCCTCTCTAGCGAAAGTAACATTAGAGTGAGAGGACATAATCGACCACCCGAGGGGCGGGACGCGTATCGACCACCTGAACCACTAGTGTATTTACTTTTTAATTTATTAGAGAGAACTGGACATTGTTACCCATTAAAATGTAAGTCCTCTAAAAATACACATAATAAACTGTCTAAATGTGAAAAACCAATTTTGTACATATACATTTAATTATATTAATACAGCCTTATTTACTATCAACTTTAAGACAAGCAACACGCTTAGAATTATCTCATCGCAACCCATTAAACCCAATGGCGCAGACATTGCTTCATAATTTCAAACTGCTTTCCTAACGACTATTTTGCGTCCTGCGACTTGGGTTACAGCTGTGATTATGTACGGATTCCTGGACGTGTTGATAGGGACCACCCTTTCTCATATTAACCTCAAATGCGCAAGACAGGACACTTCTACAGTATGCTAGAAAATCTATGTCAAGTTCCATTCATTTATATGGGGTGGTCGATACAGGTCCCCTTAGCAACCAAAAGCTAGCGCTGGGCCACCTCTGACTTATTGGCCAGCACTGAAAAAAACTGCAAAAGTACTGAAAAAATGAAGGATAACAGAGACATTTTTTCCTACTTAACTAGGTACAGGTTGTTAGCGATATTTCGCCTATTTCATATATAGTTGCAAATCTGTTTACGTTACATAGCTAACGTTAGCTGGAACATTATTTCATGGTCGATATATTATTAATATTAATAAGAATTAGTTGACCATGAACATCAATAAAGAATACATTGCAAATGTTTATTTAAACTGTAAAATCTATCTAAATTAACGTTAGCTAGTTAAATCTACCTTTTCTCTTGTTCTCCAGTAACGTAATCCTATCCTCTGCCCTGTTTGTCACTCTGGAGAAAACGCTGTTGTTTATTTGGTTGTCATGACACACATGATCTGGCGGACCACTGGTGTAACTTCATCACAGAAGTCATTTGGGGAGAATGAATTATTTGAGTGTTGGACTTTTGATTGGCAAAAGTGTTCAAGCCCCCCTCCCACACCGCATACAAAATCCTTATTGCTGTTTTGTTTTTTTAATGGATAAATAGGCTATGGCCAATTTAATCAAACTTAAAATGTATTTAATGTAAGATAATATTGTTTTAAACTAAATGGTCCACTGTCCATAAAATAAATGTCTCCTTTTGCAATGCTGTAGAACAATAAATGTAACTTCATTCACAGGTCACTACATTATTATCATGTCATTTTGCACTTGTTACTTGGAAGTTTAGATGTACAGTAATTTACTGTAATGGTAGGGCTGCCTAACTGTTCAGCTCAAGGCCAGTTCATCTTGAGCGCAGTGGTTTGTCCAGTCATCTCTCACCCGGGAGACCCGAATTCAAGCCTTGCCAGATCTTTGCCACTTTTGTCTTTTGAGTAGTGGATTGCATACCTGGCTCTGACCCTTGAGACCTGGCTTTGATGTTTGGGCATTACATAGGTTTTACAGTAGTTTTCTTTTTCACAGTTTGCATCCATATATCCATCCAATATCTATACTCACTTCTCCTGGTCAGGGTTGCAGGCAGTGCTACAGCCTATCCCAGCTTGCATTGGGTGAGAGGCTGGAATACACCCGGGACAGTTTGGCAATCTATCATGAGGCACACAAACCATTCACTCACCCTTTACTGACACAATCATACCTATGCAATTTAGAGTTTCCAATTAGCCTACCTGCATGTCTTTGGACTGAGGGAGGAAATGGTTGTACCTGGAACCCACATGGACACGTGGAGAACATACAAACTCCACACAGAAAGGCCCAGGCTGGGATTCAGACCCAGCTTTATTGTAATTAAAATGAGTATTTACATGCATAGTCTTAAATAAAGTTATCATATGTATTACTTGACTGGCTGAACATTTCACAGAACCTACATTTATGAGAGGTTGGCTTTACAAAACACCTGCAATATCTTTGATAAGTAGATTTATCACTTCTGTGAACAGGCCCCCATAGTCTGTGTATTTATGGCTGAGAATGTGTGTGTGTGTGTGTGTGTGTGTGCGTGCGTGCATGTGTGTGTTTGTGAGTGTGTGTTTGTGTGGGAATGTGTGTGCGCATGTGTGTGTGTATATGTGTTTGCGTGGGAATGTGTGTGTGTGTGTTTGTGCACTCACACACATGCATGTGTTTGTGCGTATGTGTGTGGTAAGGACAAGGATCCTCAGAGCCACATAATTCTGAGTGATTGTTGTTGCTTGACTTCAAAAAGATTCCACAGAAAGGTTTTAATTATGCTGCGTCTTGACTTGGCACCAAACACAGGGTTTCTTATTGAGGGTCATAAATCTCCCACTATGACAGGCCCACACCCTGCAGACAGCGGCAAGATCCCCAGACCTCCCAGACACATGCTGAGGTCTTTTTCTCTGCGCTGGAGACTAGACATAGATGCCACAATCTCTCTCCTCCAGGTGAGCTATCCCCCACCAACTACAGCCCTCCACTCAGGCCTAAAGACGTGGAGCAGGCCTGATGGGCCTCCCTGCCATTGAAGGCCTCCTTTCAGCATACAGTTGACCAAGCAACCCTTCAACCAGCACAGGGCAGACTGAGTTTCCCTAACTCCAGAAGGCTGTGTTCTCAATCCCTGAAGGGAGCATATCAACGACACTGGAAACAGTGACCCCATCCTCTCTGTGGGGCCATTAGCATTGTTAGAGCAGGTGTTTGGACCACGGGCGTTAACTTGTACCGACAACAACTTCATACTGCATCTCACATATAAAATGATACATAATGGTCCAGGCAACAGTTTTCCAAATTAATTTTGGTGTTAATAGCTGCCATACTTATTCAATTACAGTTTTCCTATGTTCCATTTCACTTGGCTGCCAAATAGGAGAGAGGATCTTTTTCTCCCTCTCTCTCAGGTATTTTTTAGAGCAAAGGTGTCACATCACTGAATGAATAAAAGCCTAATGACAACCCAACTCCTTTAATCTAAAGAATTAAAATTTTCACGCAGCTTGGATGTTAAAAAATATTCTCACTCTGCAAGCACCGCTGAACCAGCAAGCCCCCGTCAGCACGCTTACAAACTTTCACGCCGATCCTTGTTCTCCGAAACGAAACACCTGCTTTCCACCTGTGCCAGAAAAAGAACACAGGGTGACAGCATTAGCAAAGCTCCTGGTGTTCTCGCCCCACCCGATTCCCATTTGCGCACCTGTTCGCTGACGTGCCTGTCCAAAATGACTTCTTTTTGTCAGTGCTGTTTTAAAGGTGATGGTGTGATGAGATCTCGGGGCTGAAGCAGTAATGTTGTGTCCTCCCATTTGGAACAATCAAAAAGTCAGCCTTACTGTGAAGTGAACATGTTCTCAAGTAAATGCTCAAAAAAACAACAAAAAAAAAACAAAAAACTCCATGATACAGATTTGAGATTTCATTTCACATTTACCTCTAGAAATGTTGTTAGGTTAGTTGAGTTTGTTCATCAGGATTGCTGTCCATGCAAATAGTACAACTTTTAGTACATCTTTCTACATTATTGTTGGCTCTTAAAGTGTTAATTATCCTTTTCTGTTGTACTGTTGTTCTTAATAACCTACAGTATTTAATGCACTCATGAGCTAAGGTTTTCTGTATAAGAGCATCCTTTGAATGAATGTAGCTGGTGAGTAATCATTCCAGCAGTTGTAAGATGGTTAGATAGGTATTGGCATGTTTTGGAATCACAAGAACACTGCACTTTTTCACCATTCACAATTTTTGTAACCTCAATTTTTACTTTTTAACTTTAACACAGCGACCCTGTATTTTTTCATATGACTTGTGCCATATATTGAATATAAGTAATCATTTGTTTAAGAATGAGCTCCAAAAATAGCTGATATATTTGTTGGTGAGCAAGTGCGATTTTTAGGTGAGATTTATATGCACAAGCCAAAGCTGCAGAGGGCAATGCCTTCAGATTCCAAGGTATTACTCTGCCATTATTTTTCCATTGAAATTATTCAAGTCTACAGAAAATGACCACAGTTCAATTCAATCAGTCATTATTTCATTGCATGTCACTAATTACATCATGATATAAAAATGACAACCTCTGTGAAGTCCACCTAGAAGCCAGAGGTCAAACAGGGAGCCAGGAGCAATTGTTGATCAGTACAATGAGTGGCCTTCTATACATTACTGAATTCTTGCATCCATGTCTCAGACATACTGTGAATGAACTGTGTCCTTAACATTGACTCACAGTACAATTTTGGCTGTTTCTGAATGTTCCAAACTATGTTTGTACAGACAAAAACCTGAAGAATTGCATGTAACTGTGTGCAAAATGTTTATTTTATACATGGCTATGCATCATGCAGCTCAATGTGATGTACTACATGCTGAAGTACTTCTTTCTACTTTAATGTTATTGGTATAGCATTGTGAAGATAGATTATCTGTCTAGTGGTACCCTCTTTTGTTGCCACATAAATAGTTTGTTGGGTTAACATTATACTAATTCACTATTAAAAGGCCTCTGTGCCTTCCTGGTGATACCACATTTTTGCATTCTTGAGAGTTACACATTGATATAATGTAATGCAATGACGTGATTGTGATGTAATGTATCGTAATGCATTGTACTTTTCACCTGTGTCCTTGAGGGGAGATACCGTACGAGGAGGAAGCATAAGAGAAAAGTGAAGACAAACTGCACTATATGATAGACACAAAGGCCACATTCTCGCATGATTAATGGCAGTAATGGACAAAGATGAAAGGTGGGAAGAGGGATTGCAGCGACTGCGACATCGTCGGAAGTGGAGCGATCTTCCTCCACGTACTGAAGGCTGGTCACTCAACAGGGTTTAAAGGCAAGCGACTAGAAAAAAAGAGTTTTAGAAATGTGCATAATGTGAACATGGCCTCAAAAAGTAAGTCTTGCTTTATTCATGGCATCTCAAGCAATTACTCAAGGTTTGATTTATGAGGAATTTCAGAACTGACATTTGTTTTGAAACAATAATAAAGAGTTACTATGCTGGACAGTGCACTGTGTGAACCTGCCGGAATGTTCTCTGTTTGCAGTGGTTCTATTGAGGTCATGGCACTTGCTCCAGGAAATCAGTGTGGGCAACCGGTGCCAGGAATCACCGACATTTAAGGGGCAGAATGATCCATTGTGTGGGAAAGCCATTAAATCAGACAAAACTCGAAATTATTTAAAACACACAGTAATAATTGGAATTATCATTCAGCAGGAATTTATCATTATGCAGGAATTCTTGGCTGCTTTACAAGAATAGACCAACAGATATATAGAAGACGCCCCAAACCAGACACTTTTACTGTCGGGAATCCCTTGTTTGTAAAGCCAAAAGTTCTGTTGCAGGAGAATACAACAGTTGCTGTAGGGTGTTATGCAAATGAGTTCAAATGTGTTGCATAATAGTCAATAAATTATTTTACATTCACTGTATTTCATCTCAATTACCAGGTGTGAATTTCCTACCATTCATGCTGACTCAATTTCATATTTATTTTTCAGTGAAACTGCCATTAATTTTAACTGTTTATTTACTTTAGTAGAAACTGTTGTAGAGGTGGCCTAGTCTTCCTTCTACTGTACATGTATGTCCCAGGTTTAGCACACAGCAAATAAGTAATCGGTCTGTAATGCAAATGGAGGGATACTACATTCAATAAAAACAATGTATTATAAATCTATTTCACTAGGTAGTAGTGATAAGATAAGGAATTTTGAAATAAGGCAACAGCAATACGTATTTACTGAACACTTCTGCTCACCTCCTAATTAGGAATTTTGAGTGAGGGTGGAAATATTATACTCATGCAATAAAATAAAATAAACCCTATGGGGTATGTGACACTGTGTGACACTGTTTGGCTGCACCTGGAGATCACATGATCCGGGTCAGACAGCTGCTTATTCCTCTATGGCGATGTGGCCAGTGGAGAGTTGAACATGTTGATTTAAGGACCGTCTTTATCGTGTCAACGCTAGCTGATGGGCAGACTCCAGCAGCGGAGCCCCGAAAATACATTTGATTTCCCCTGCACCTGGGTGCTGTCTAAATCCAATGCAAAATAATTAATTCAGAATTTTCCTATGGAAATCTGCTAAATTGACCAATTAAACAGAATCCTGTCTTCTTGTCATTTGTTCTGTGGAGGAGTGTGCATCATGAAGTCCTCCTCTTCGCTCGCTGACGTGGTGCACAGCAGTTGTTCCGCTGAGAGATCGCATTGGGTGGTATTTGCAGAGCCGTTGCGCTCACGTAACCCCTTTGCTGGAGGGGCCTCGCTACTTCTTCTCTGTCATTAATGTGATCCAGGCTACAGAATGTCGGATTTGGCAAGTCTTTTGCTATAAATAAAATGGTCTACACTGAAGAATGCTTTAATTACAGATGATATCTAACACAGCTCAGACTAACTGAATTAATGCTTGAAGGCAAATGCACACCCCTGCACTGCTCTGATACCAGGAAGAACAATAAATAAGTACAAAACAGAAGTAGAGTAATATGAAATAATGCATTCTCTACCAAACTGAAGAAAACTCAGTTATGATAACCAACAGACTTTACTAACTATAGTATACTGTGGCATACTTCATCCTTCAAATATTTTGGCCGACTAGTACATTCACATTCTCTAATCTTTCGAGAATAACAGCTTGTTTACAAACTTGCTTCAGGCATTAGGCATCAGCAACTTCGACATGGCACTGAAACAGAATGGTATCATTTGTTTTTTTCATATTTACTTAGACAAAGCCACTTCAAACGAAGTCAGACAAAAAGAAGTTTATTTGCCTGTATGTCTTTAGGTGTCCAACATTCACAAAAACCACTCTGTATAATTTTAATATCGCTCTAATCCTGTTCAGGGTTTTCACTGTGCGTCATTAAGTTCAGTTTCCAAACACTATGGCTCTTTTTTATTTTTGTGTCACTTGCTATGTTATTTAAGACATTCAAATGGACCAAATCAATATTAGTCAATCATGACAATCATGACAATGTTAATATAAACAAACTAATAGTCATGCAAGAGTATCTATCAATAGCTTTTAATCCATAGGACCTGGGAAAATGAAGATAACATCTAATAATATCTAGAAACACTATTAAAGGCCCAGATAATATTGTTTATGTCCAGGATGAGAACCCTGGCTGTGACATAACATTTGATCCTCCTAATAGTACAGAAATTAAAATAATCCACTATATATACTTTTTTTTGCAATGTGCAAATGAATCAAATCAAAGGCAGTAAGTTACTGTAATGCTGACATGGCTGTGGTTCATTTTCTTATAATTATCCAAATCTGTGTTACAAATGAACAGAAATGAAAAGTTAAGTCCAAATAATTTATATGAACATTCACCTCATTCTGAACCAGCTTCTCTGAATATAATTGACTTCTTTTCATATTTTCCCAATCAGAGTTAATTGACCTGACAGAATGGTTGGTAGTTAAATGATTCTTGTAATTGTTTTGCCGTAATTTCTGCTATATTTTATGAAGACCCCCCCCCCCCCCCCCCACATCCTCCCCAATACACATTCTCATGCAGGGATTTTCAAATCTTTCTTTTATTTTTTCTTTTGCACTCAATAAAAATTACATTACTAGAAGCTGTCTCACATTACCATCTTTGCCTGAAAACATTTGCATTTCACTGGAAATTGTGAATCTTTACAGCATGGTCATGTTTGTTAGTGGGGAGACTACTTGGATTTTCACAACAATATGTGGTGTTCTGTTCTTAAAATGTCAATGAAATATCCTTCTGCAATGCAGAAATTAAGCTTAAGTCATTTTTTCTGTTTTTCTCTTAATTGAACCACAGAGGGAAAATAAATGAAAAAAACATATGAAACATGATTTCTTTTAAAAAATATGCTTGTAGAGTATTATACTGATTTTTTTAGGTCCCTGGTGACTACTGTATTCTTGTAATATATACAAGTGGCAACAACAAGGTTGTGTTGGGATGGCTTGGTGGGGCGGCATTCCCCATACTTCTACAGCACCGAGAGTTTGGCACTTTTCAGGGTTCCCTACAGAAATAACCACAATGACCACAGGCTCTCAGCCCTAAAAAACACAAATTTCTGTAACTTCTGACCCTATTTCAACAGACGGAATTCACAAAAAACTTCACACGTCCACACAATAAAGCCCCAAACTTAGGGGATTTTGTGTTTTTTTTTCTTCTTTTCTTCTTTCTTTTTTTCTTTTTCCTGCCTGATTACATCATCACAAATGCTCCAGGCCCACAAAGAATACATTTCCCCATTGGACAATTAGGTACATCATCCAATAAAAACATTGGATACAGACACAAAATGTGGAGTGAGACATCCGAGTTCAAATCCCCTCTCGAGTGGAAGCAAACCTCAAACTCATTACGCTGGTTTGCTGACTAACTAAAAATAAAACATTTAAAGTATTGCCTTTTTTGCATCTGTAAAATATTTGCAGGAAACAAATGAATAATTCTGAAATCCAAATAAAATACACCCACACACATTTTCACTGGGTTTGGCGTTAGCTACCTTGCTAACAAGACGACAGGCCAAGAATATAATGTTAGTACAGATACTGATGCCTCCGAAATTAAGCTCCAAAAATCTGTGTTACGATTCGGTCCAGTAATAATACCGGTTGTGTAGAAACTGGCTTAAACTGCACCTGTACTGATGACTGCTTTTTAGGCTACCCTGCAATGCCACATTTCTAAATTAATGTTAGCTAGCCCTATGGATCCATCTACCGACGTACAAACAATAAGTAGGTCTGTAATGTACAACAGCCCATTAAAAACACTTACATTTAAAAATATGACATATACTTTAATTTATATCTCATTCATGGTAAAGGAAAAATTATTGAATCCATGCCTATTTGTTTCTTTTAGAATGTGGGCTATGTGTGTTTGCATGCATTTATGGGTATGCATGTCTATCATAGCCTACATTTATATATGAATCACTCATAACAAACACAATACAATGTGACAATGTGATCATTCAAACTTTGTATCCCATCAAACAAAAGTTGCCTTATGTTTGTTTGTAAATGTGAATGTTACATGCTGCTAGGGAAATGGCCCTATGGGGATAATGAGGTATTGTATACTGTATGTGTGTGTGTGTGTATGTGTATGTATGTATGTATAGTATTTTTTACCATCAGTATTTTTTAAGTAGCAAATATACAAGAACTTGTACATTTTATAAAATGAACTTGACAACCAAGTATAAACATATCCGTTCTGGAGAAATATGCTTTCTGTAGGTCTTCACCAGCAGTTTTATACATTCATTTAGATGTCTTGCATAAGGCAACTTTTGTTATTTGACACTTTGATGTGATACAAAGTTTGAATGATCACATTGTCAGATGGTAAGATAAAAAATTACAGAGCCAACTTGAACCAATTTAGGAAACATTGGGTAGCATTGCTTTGGAATAGAGCTGTTTAATTGTGTGTGTGAGGTAAGATAGCCAATATTGTTTCTTGTAACTTGCCATAATTTTTATATCAATACTTTTAATGGCAGGCTTAGATTTGTATTAATGACTTAGACAGTGCTTTGTACATGTGAGTAACTTGGCATTTTTGTGTGTTGAAACTGTGTTTTTCATCGGATACCATTTACTGTATGGACATAAATTACTTTTTGAAAGGTGTGTCATACCCAATTACATTTTACAACGTCAATTCTTACAAAATCTAATGAAAACGCAGTTTTAAAAAAAACACATGAAAGATGATAACTTTTCTATCACTCTGTTTAATACTAATTTTCTATGCTTAAAAAAACCAGAAGCCCCCCTCCCCCATATCTGCCTAATTACACAATGTAATCTACATCTGTAGTGTTAAATAACCTTTATTGAAATGACACATGCATACTCTCAAAAAACATCTTGAAAGAGAGGGCTCATGGGGGGAAAAAAAAAACGTGGCCTGTTTTCACCCCTGACTGCTTGGCATCTTCAAGTGATTAATTTGAATTTAATATCTCAAATCACATACCCCAAATTCATTTTGATTAAATTTTGATGGAACCCCCGCTTCTAATGTGGCCATGTCCCACTAATTAGATTGAGCTTAACGCAATTTATATTTTATAAGTTAATTAAAAAGCGGTGGAGGACAACCCGTGGAGGACTACCCCTGGTCCATGAGTAAACCAAAACTAAAGGAAGATATTGTAATGGTTATTGTTATGGTCGCGGGTGAGATTGAGAGAGGCCTGGCGGGCTGGGCAGGGCTCAGATATATCTCTTGAAGTTAACAGACTACACAGGCTCATGTGCTTCTGTGGCGGAGTTCTTCTTTATTGCCCACTGGCACGATTTGTCAGCATTCAACAGCAGACCAAGGGGCTTAAAATGGGAGAGTACTTGTTGCAGAAACAAACTTCAGCTAGTTATTATGAGCTAAATTACAAAGTGACACGTTTGTGGAGAAACCAAAAATCCGTCTTGACTTCAGGCACTGCAGTGTGCATATCCCTGCTGTCCGAACCAGCCGAGATGTTCAAACACTGATCTCAACGCGGAGATTGCCTGCAATTTGTCTAAAATATCACATGGGTGGCTGAGTCCTGTCTTTTTGTCTGACTGAGTGGACAAACATACATCTTCTCTTTCTTCTTTTCTTTTTTGCGGGCTAAATAGACTAAAGTGACTCTGAAATCATGAATGTCCATCTGTATACGTTCCAACTCCTTTACTGCAGCCATTGTTGTTTTCTGTGTTTGGCAAATGTTGTCACTTCCATGTTTCCCGTTGTTATCACAACCACAGAAACTGAATCTGTGCCTCCCACTGGCATGGAGTGTCACTAAACAAACAGTTCGAAGCCACAATGAGTATATACACATTTGTATGTGGTGCCATGTTAGGCCGTGGTTTGATTTCAGGTGAGTTTTCCTTCTTATCATGAATACTCTCACCTTCATCAGCACACTGATAGCTGGTACTTTAGGAGGACACTACCCTCACACAGCCCTGAACTTCACCTTTCCTGAAGACAAACACAGCCCACGTGGACTCTGTGTCTCCCACATACATGAGGAATTTCAGATTCAAATTCTTTTTTGAGGCGGTTTGTTTTTCTGAACTGGCGGATAAGACCTGGGAGGCCAAAGTATGGTGTCACTAAGAGATCAGGCCCCAAACATACACAAAAGGTGGTACAGTAGTGATGTTGACCTTGAGCTTGTCACCGCTGCGTGATCTTTTCAGCAATGTCAGGAATGCGCACTGAGTGGCAGCCGGACCAGGCTAAGAAAACAGAAAATGTCAGAGGTCACTGTGCTTGAAGGCAGGGGCCTCCACAATCTCAGCCCTGGTGGGGGTTCAGTACTTGCGGAGGGGAGGAGAAGTTGTCGAACCCAAAATCCTTCCAGGTATTTACTGTCTTCAAGTGCTTGTGGAGGTCACAGCAATCCAGTGGTAGCGAGGATTTTGATGGTGTGATTGACATGTAAGTCAAACAAACCTGTGAATGAGTTTCCTGCAAAATCACTCACCGCCATCTGATGTGTCGTTGCTTCACACTTTATTGTTCCTCCCAACCAAGATTCTCGGACAAGGAGAAATATCTCAACAGGGTAGCAATACGCATACTAATAAATATACATTTAATGGAGTTAGTTTGAATTTACTCGCAGAATCTTCCAGTATCAGCACAAGCACAGCACATAATGTATTTGGACATATATCACATCTTATTTGTCAGCTTGCTTGACACTGAGGACTGGTTGACATGTGAGGGGTTACTTTGCAGCTTAGCCTTTCAGGATTAGCCAAGCAGACGTTTGATCGCCCAGTGTTGTTGGGTGCCGGTATTGTTTCTCTTTCTCGGTATCTCTGTAAACTTCAGTCCCAGCGATGGAAAGTATCATGTTGTTGCATACATCTGTCCACCTGTGTTTTCAGTGAGCCACATTCCCAGGGAGCCCCTGACTTTCAATGAACAGAAGAGAGCATAAAATAATCAATGCTCTCCCCATGACTAATTGATCAGTGAGAATATCATCCTCATTAGCCCCACGGTCTGCAACATTTAACAGATAATTAAACGCTACCCACTATGACAATGACCCTTGTCAATCCCGCCTTTCTACCAATAAATAAAGTGTCCAGCTGTATAAGCAAAAATTCAAAACTTTGGTAAAAAAAAGTAGAAACACAAGTTTGTTTCATTTCCTTTATGCAATCCTTTATGCAAGATTTAAAAAAAAAAGGAAAACATTAATGAACAGACTTCCTACTGCTTCTGCACAGACACGGTTGTACTCTCTGGGATGAAATACGCATTGCAGTTCACCCAGAAATCTTTGCGCATGAATGAGTCATTGCTCATTCAGAAGTAAATTAGCACCGTGTCGCTAGTATTCAGACATCAGTGTTACTGCACAGTGAAAAAAGAGAAAAAAGGTTGTTAGCAGGATTGGTGAAATAAAAAGGTAAAGAATAGACTCACAAAGCTCTCTTTTTAGGTTTTTGTTAAGTATGTGTTACTTTATACAGTTTCCCCACTGTGAGAAAAATACTTTCCTGTTTCACATCACATTTCAGACACAGTAAATTATCTGCTAAAATTATCTGCAATTTTGTCTCACAAATCTCTTCATTTTACTCTGGTTGAGTTCAATTAACAAGTGTTCTGAATTCACGAAGTCCTCTTTTTCAGATGTGTACTTATGTATTTTGTTTTCTTAGTGATGCTTGTGTCCATTTGAGTCTTCCCTACTGTTCCATATACCCACCGTGGTCCTGAAAAGGAGGGCCGTTCCCCAATCTTCAGTAAATAACGTGTGGTGTTGTCCTTCGGAACCTATAAACAGTCTACTGAACTGAGCAATATAATTTTTTCAGAGTGTAAGTTAAAGTGATAAACTAGTTTTTGAATATCAATTTGTTATTTGAGGCCCACACCAAGCACAGAAACTATTTTTTAGCATTATTGCTCAGTTTGTAAGGAAAATTTAAAATGAAATATATGTTTAGTCATGAAATTAATTAGACCTTGCTGCTGCCTAGCTGTGTTTAACTTGATTTAACTCAGACAACATATAAAAATTGTTGTTGTAATGCGCTGTCGATAAGTTGTTATAATCGTTGTCTTATGCTATTATTCACCGGGACCTAAAAATGCAAATATTCCATGTTTGGAGTAAAGATCACCGTTTTTTGGGACACCGTTTCTTTTCCACCTGTGTCATTGTTATCATTTCAAGTCAACCTGAGGGTTTGGCCATGTTATGATTTCAGTGCCATCAGTCCCCATTGGGGAGAGTGAACATTTGTTCCTTTAGTTCCATATGCATTCAGCCTAAATACAGCAAGCCACTTATTTTTATTGAGATGACACTGGAGGCAAGCTACTGATATGTTCCTTCTTTGGTTATAGACTGATGTGGGGACATCAGTGCACTTTAAAGGAGGCCCAACATTACCATTTCTGAGTCTGAATTGTGACACCACCATTTGTTGTTCCCCACCCAACAGGGCAGAGAGCTCAAACAACTAGCGGGCACATTTAACCAAACACAATTAAAATTAAAACCAGATTCAGCCGAGCCCTTCAGAAATGCCATCTTCAATGCAATTAAGACTTCCTTTAAAATTATATTTTCCTGAAAGTTCAAATGAATTTGGCTGCATTCCCAAACAGTAGCAAACAGTGCCCTGGGCACATTGGTATAGCTGGACACACTAACCACAACAGTGCTTTCACATCAAACCTCCAGACATTATAACAGTAACCTTAAGCCTTGGCATCCGAAGCGTTCACATTTAGAACTGTAGTGAGAAGTTAAACTGATATCACAAAAACATAATATGTAATGAAAAATGTGCGCTTTTTTAAACAGCATTGCTGTTGGCAGATGATGACTTTGTTGATGACGTGCCACTGACGTCACCACTGACAGTGAACAGGTCTCAACATTGGGCCTGCTCGCATGGCTGCAGCTATATCCAGTACACATTAACATTGATGTCTCAATGAATGGCAGTGGCCTGCCTGACAGGATTCCAAGACATTTTTTGTGGGAATTCTGACATCTGCTCAGCGCTCTTCAAAGAAAATTGCATTTTATCTTCTTTTTTTTTTGCAATGGCTTTTTGTCTGGAATTTCACTTCCCACCACAGCCCATGCTGCCAAGTTATAAAAGACCCCCCCCCCCCCCCGACCCAGCACATGCTGTGCCATTTCTCCTTTGAGCCGACTTCCCTTAATTAATTACATGACTTCAGGACCAATAACGCAAAAAAAATTGCAGTGATTTTGCAGAGTCCTCGCAATCCAGTTTAGCCAGTGTTAAATGAAAAGGAAAAGTGGAACGTTCCAGGCTCAGTCTTGGCTATGTGTTTGACTCTTATTAAAAATCCTGGCTGCCAAGTCTGCGCTCCTCAAAGGGTAAGCCACACCATGGACACAGATGCTGATGTGGGGGGCTTTCAGGGAGTCGATGCCAATATTCCCTGCTGCAGTAACTGCTGATTTGTTGCTGATACCTCGCAGTTAAAACATCTGGGGTGAGAGCTTATAGCTGTTGTTTTAAGCTGTTCTCTACCTTGCCTGTGGGATTCAATTCCAAGCCTTATCAGAGGTGCAGCTACAATTAGCTCTTTAAAATCAGTTCCCAAGACTTGTTCATGTGCCCATGTGCCTCTTCCTCGTACTTTGGACTTTTAGCGGATTCTGATTCTTCATTATGTATTATTCTTCAAATGTAATCTTATAATGAAGCACTCTGGGATGTCTGCTGACATTCCCAAAGAGAGAGCCCCCCCCCCCTACACACACACCCACACACAAAAAGACAAAAAAAAAATGCACACACACAAAAGCCAGTGACCCTGCTCAGGATAAGCGGGTATAGATAATGGATGGATGGATGGACACAAAGTCATGCACCTACTGTACATACACCATTCAGTCAGGCTGTCATAAATATGGCAGCTTCCTGACTGAGCACTCACGTTAGCGAGGCCTAAATCAGAATCACAGGGAAGAGCACAACTGCAAAAACCAGCAAGCCATATTTCAGGAAGACAAGGAAGGGCACAAGTACAAAAGTTTTAGAAGAAAGTTCAAAGGTAGGTGGCAATGTAGCAGGACTTGTGACCTCCTCAGACTCAAGTACAGCCCTTGGGTCATGTCTTCTGATTACATCAGAGCTGGCAGTCCACTTGTAGCCATAAACACCGGTTTGTTTTAGCTCAGGGAGTTCAGAAACTTAAGGTGTTTAATAGGGTAAAGTAGCTTGCAATTACAAAGAGAATAATTATAGCATTAATTTACCTTGCCAAATAAGCATTATCATTATCATCATAATAGTACAATGAGAATAACATACTAGTCATCCAAACAACAATGAATCAAAATGAAAAGGTCATGAGTTGTTACATATTAGAATGTAAAATACAAGTAATCAGCACTTGCTCATATCTAAATCTCCATGCACATACTGTAAATGGATCCACATTATTATCTTGAATTGATGAAAAGAATAATATAAAACAAGTGCCTGAACATGTACTGTATGGGGAACACATGTTGAATGTCTGTGCATATATGCATGTAAATCTCACACCAGTTAATAGTTAGCATGTTCAGTTGGAGCCAATGACAGGCGGACATCGCCGCTTTGAGGCTTTGTACTCCCTGCATGGCACATGGCCACAGCTCATTAGGCTGAGTAAATCTGGGGCAGCAGTGTAGTGTGATGGGTAGTGACCTGACATTGTGATTCCTAGTTGGGGAAATGCTGTTATACCTTTGAGCAAGGCACTTAGCCTCAATTGCATTAGTAATTGCTTCAGCATAAAAAAAGAAAAAAGTAAGTAAGGTGAGTAACCATCGTCAAAATGTATAGTAAGATTGACTTCTGACAGACAGTGACAATAATGTCACTCCATGCATAAGGCTTATATGGCAACATGTAGGTTCAATTTTTTTAATGAATTTACAATTCTGAGCTCATGGAAATGATGGTTTGAAAATTTTTTACAGGCCATATGGGCTGAAATGCAGGCAGTAGGCATCCTAAGGCAATAAATGTCGATATCGACCAGTGACAACAAAAGGGAGTCTATTCCTTACCTGACCCTACCAGAGAGTAGTAGGTCACTTGTTAGTCAATCAGTTTAGCCAGTTACTGTCTTAAAGTTTTTGTATCACAGTTTGTTACCCCCCCTCCCCCCCCAAAGTACCTATTTTCGTGTGTGGGGGCGGTTTGTGCGAGTGGGGAGAGAAGACTACAGCATCTGTCACAAAAAACTTGATAGTCTGCAGTGGGAATTTTAGGAAGGAGGATTATATCCTTGGGGATATGAGTCTGCCACAGGCGCCAGTGGGAACATTTCTCACAGAGCCAACACACATTCAGCTTGAAGGAAACGTGAAATGTAAATGGCAAGTTATTGCAACTATCTAGATATCTACCAAATAAAGTAGTGATGTTTGCTGTTAACCTAGGTAGCTAGCTAAACTGACCAATCAATTAGGCATCATAACTACTGTTAGCCAGAAGTCAAGACATTGTGAGGTAACTTATCTAGGTAGCAAGCTAGCTAGCTATTGTGTAACTTTACAAACGTGTTTGAGATTTGTGACTGTTATTTTTGTGCAATATCAGGTCATGGGAGATAATGTGAGCTGTTCAGGGACAGATGCGCCTAGAAGCCCAGTGTTTTCAGAGCCATTCTCTTGCAAGAATTTAAAAGTGTGTAGTTAGCAACTGGTGCCTGCATATGCCACACAGATGATGATCAGCTGTTATGATGTCACTTGAGCAGATGGCTTTGGCTGACAGATTATAGCGGTTGATTCACAAAACTTATAGCCAACGTTAAATATGCGGTTACGTGTCTACTTTGGGTAGTCTCTCTGAAGAGCCCCGATATATACTTTTGTTGCATGCACTGTCCCATACTGAGAGCACCTTTGCTCTTTTCTAAGCTTTGACTGTAGCGTGTAAGAGTCTATTTGTATTGTGTGCAGCACTCGCGGACGGGATGATCATATACGTGTGCAGTATACCTCACAAGTTGCGCAGGATGCTGCACAAGTTGCTCAGGCCATGTAATTAGATTTTGTTGCTGACCTTTATTGTTCTAGAGAAAGCGATTTGCTTGTGCCTACGTATCCAGTAAGCCAGAATAATTCAAGACAGAGCTAACCAGTGGCAGCGTCTAAAAGCTTATGTTTAGCTAGCAACATCAAAGTTATCTAGTAGGAGAGCTAGCTGACGTTAGCTAAGGTAACACAGACATGACACCAGGCCAACTAACCCTGGTTTTCTAATTAGGCTATTTGTACAGATGTGGTCCCCACCAGACAATAATGTTCGGTCTGAGTTTAACTGACTAAAAAAAAATATTGTTAATTTGTATTGAACTCACATTCTGCAACAATACAGTAATTGTGTGGGCATCAGGACCATTTGCTATAGAACAACTAATATAATACAGTTAAGGCTGTTCCATACTCCTGCATAGTCTGCATGGTTTCCGTAATTTATTTAAATAAACATGCTTCATTTTGTATTATTGTATTAGTGCTCCAGTACAATTAATTAACGGGGCTGTTGCTAGCTAAACATAAGCTTGCAGAAGCAGCCTCTACCTCATAACTGTTAGTTTTACCTACTTCCTGATATGTATTAACTTAGCAAACAATGTTAAGTAGCAGAAACTTTGTCATAGTACAATAGCTCTCACGAGGCACTCACAAGACATCTGTCCAGTTCGTAACAGGTTCTCCTCACACCACAACTTCATCTATTGGCGTGGCCCACTGTTTTTTGTCATCCTTGCCTGTTACTGGTACCTTGGGCAGCTTCCCGGCTTCCTGTGGTCCGTGACAAGTATTGGCTAGAGGTTTGTGTACCTCATCAAAGTCTACATGATGTCGACATTGGGATTCATCTTCCTGTTAATGTCGCTTACTTTGCCATCGATCGTAGCTCTAGCTCTGTTCCGACTCCCCTATGTTACGTCATGTTCGATTTCCCCAGATTTGAGGTGGGCATAGCCAATCACATTACAAAAGTAAGCACAGATGTAATTCCAAGTGTATGTTTTTTATTTTCAACTTTAAAATCCAATTGCTACATAATTTCCCCACATATTAAATCATTGGGTATGCCAACCTAAAAGTTGCCCTTTAAGGAGAATCTTGGATCACTTTTCAGGCGTTTCAGGAGGGATGCGGAACGAGCTAATCTGTTTCTACATCAGCATTCAGATACTTTATGAGTGTGGCCCAATATCTTTACCACAGTTTTTCTAAGATATCAATATTCAAGAATATATAAAACTCCTCTTTAGGAGAACATGTAAAGGATAGCTGTCACTGTCTTTTTGAAGTTTAATGGTCAAACCTGCAGTGTTGCCCTTTTAATTTATAGTTAGACGTCTGACTGGAGATGATGGGCATTTGTTCGCAATGTGGATATGTACTTTTTGTTAGGAAGGGGGGTCACATAATACACAAGTCCACACTACTCCTTTCAGGAAAAAGAAAACTTGTATGGAAAATGTAAATGAAAGTGAAAGATTAAGCAACTATTTGGTCTCCTCTCACTGCCCCTTCTCATTTTTAATTTAAAATTATTTAGTCTGGTGGTGGTTTCATGGGTCTTGAATAAAGAATAGCTGTGACCACAGGTTGGAATATTAAAGAAGGCGCTGGTGGAAGAGCTAAAACAGGAGGTTCTGGAGTAAAACTAGCAGTAAGAGAAAACAGCTGGAAAGAGTGTCTCCAATGCCCGATGGCTATGTTGCTGAGATGCAGTGACAATTCCTATTTAAAATGTTTTTTCGTGCCTGTTCTATTGTTGGCTCACATGACATTGAAAACCTTGGTGCTAGCACATTAGACATCCCAAGGAAGGGTTTTATCTTCAGCAGATCATCAGGCCCTACACACCAGCCAGACATCTTCGTTCTGCCACCTCTGGGCATTTACTTGGGTAATCATACTGTCTAAATAGTTAATTATGACTTCATGAATGAATTTCCCTAATACATGGAGAGGAAAGAAAATAAACATGGACAAAATATCAAACAAAATTTTACTTTAAATGTGCCCGTGTCTGCCTGGTATGCCATACAGAGACAGATTCAGTATTCTTGAAAATTCTCAATATTCTTTAGTTTGCAAGTTATCCATACAGGCGCACAAAGCAACAATAAATCAGCATTTACAATAAAAAATAAAAATAGAGAAGAACTCAACCCAGAAAATCCAATTTCATCAACTATTTCCCACAGAAACAAAAACAATAAGGCACAGTATAAACATATTCTACTGTTGCGTGTCTGTGGATGCAATAACCACACCGAATGCTGAATGTGACAGTATGATAACATTGCTGTCAATTGTTGTTAAATGGCAATCAAAATTGATGACTGACGGGGTGTAATGTGATGACTGTGTAACGTGGGTTCAAAGCAAGCTCTGCTGATCTTATGCTGAGGGATGCCTGAAATGTGAGAAAACTTTGGATAAAATCGTGACCATACTCATTGCTACCTGTTTTTTTCCTATACAGCCTTTTGTGCTCAATAACAAGCAATAACATGAATTATATCTTATCCAGGCATTTTTTAGGAAGAGGAGACTGATGACACTAAACTATGAACAGAACAGAAACTATAAAAGCACTGCTTTCTCTGTCATTTGTATACAGCAAATATACTGGAAAAAGTTCAGTGTAAAAGTAATAACTTCCACTGCATATTCTGAAAATATTCTAAAAAAAAAAAAAAACCTCACTGCTGTTCCAGTCCAATCATTTGGGAGAATTCTCATTAAAAGACTCACGAAACACGATGTAAGAAAAGGAAAAAATGCGAAAAGAAGATGCATGTACATTTCCCATGGGATTCACACTTGTGCTTCCTATTTTTTTCCCCCGTACGGATTCGGTATCAGTGAATAGACGCCGCCTACGAATAACAAAGCTTTCATCACCCCGCGCAGGCGAGGGGAGATGTGGTTTCACTGGAGAGCTCTTGCTCCAACAAAGGACTCTTTTAACGAGCGTGTTTTTCCGAGCGCTCCCCCCGTCGCTGCTCCTCGTCTGGGCAGGAGAGGCGGGGAGAGGCCCCCCAGCCTCCCTCTGCATTGTCTGGGACAGGGGCTTTGAGACGCTCTGATCTAAAACGGAACAGGTGACACTCAGGGCCCCTGGTTCTTCCTCCCGGCGGTTGAAGCATTGATTAGCATCGTTGACATCTGTATCCCCTGGTGCCAGCTTCCTGAGCTTCTCTCTCTCCTGTGGCTCAGAACAACTTCTGAGCACCTTGACACAACCACACCGTAACCTTATAATTTCTTAATCTTAACCTTACAAGAACCTAAGTATGTCATTACTACACCACTATTAAAGTCTTAATTTGACTGTTTCAATTCCCAACCATAACCTAAACATATCCCTGGCAACCTAAACATATCCTTACTATATCTTAAATACATACTTAACATAATCTTTTTATTGACCTTTAATAAATTAAGAATATCCTTACTATATCCTTATTAGAACCAAATCATAATCTTATGTTCTTATTATAACCATATCATTATTACAAACTTTACCTAAGCTTGTAATAGCCTAGACATATGCCTGTATCCTTGTATCCATACTATATACAGTAACTTTACCATAATATTATCATAGCCTTATAAGAATTTAAACATGTCTATTACTACATCCTTGTTATAACCTTATCATAGGCTTTAACCATATCCTGACCATAACCTAGTAACATCATTATAATTACTAATGTGGCAATGTTTGATTGTAGTTTTGCATGGAATTTATCCTGTTTCAGCTGATATTATATAGGTAATATGTACAGAAACAGACACGCAGTAGCCACTTTACTATAGGTACACCTATCTAATACCCCTTTTTGCCCCCAGAGCAGCCTGAATTCTTTGTGTGCATGGATTCAGCAAGGTGCTGGAAACATTCCTTAGGAATTTTAGTCCATGCTGAAGTGATAGTGTCACGCAGTTCCTGCAGATTTTTCAGCCACGCATTCGTCCTGCAAACCTCCCATTGCACCTCAACCTCAAGTGTGCTCTGTCGGATTGAAATTTTGGGGCTGTGCAGGCCATTGGAGTAAACAGACGTCACTGTCATGTTTGGTGAACCTGCTTGAGATGGTGCTTTGTGACATGGTGCATTTTTCTGCAGAAAGCATTCCTTTGAAGAAGGGTAGAGTGTGGCCATAAAGAGATGCAAATGTTCAGCAACAATGCACACCACTGTTGTAAACAGCTGATATGTGAGCATGTGTGGCCTTTCTGTTAGATTGAACGAGTCAGCCCATTCTTCTCTGACTTCTCTCATTAACAAGGTGATTTTGGCCACAGAACTGCTGCTCAGGATGTTTTTTGTTTATCGCACGGTTATTTGTAAACTTTATTTGTAAAGTTTACAAAGAATGCCCATCAGTCTCACCCATTCTAATGTTCAGTCAAACTACAACTAAACCTCTTCACCATGTCTACATGGTTTATTGAGTTGCAGTCACATGATTTGCTGTTCTGAGGAGCAAGCTATTTGCATGGTGAACCTAATTAAGTGGCCACTAAGTGGTATAATGCCAAAATAAAAAAGAGACAAGGGTTTAGGTCTAGTCTTTTGTTGTGGCTGTTTAGTTTGGTGTCTGAGAGGGAGAGAGTGTGTGTGTGTGTGTGATAGAGAAGAGAGAGAGACATCTGTCCACTTGCATGGTCCCAAAACAATTCCAAAAGTAGTCCAGGGAGAATTTATAAATAGACATACTGGCTGCCAGATCTGCTTTCTCAGTTTTTATTTGTTGATTTCATGGGGCGAGAAAGCACATACCATAAGGCTGCAAATATGTGTAGGGAACGCCTTCCCTCAATTCTGAAAATTATAACAGTAACAAATACAATTGCCGCCAGGGAACGAGAGGTCTGTTTTCATGCAAACATCTAAATATCACAGGGAAGAGCTGTCAAAATGCAACATTTGGCCATCTCTTTATCCAAAGCAAAGCCGCAGCATGTGGCAAAAACAAGTCTTGTGAAACATAAGGTGCGAAGAGTGGAGCGTTGCATCTTTGAGGCACTCCGAGTGGCCTGGCTTCACTACTATCTACACCCAACTTCTTCTTCTTTCTCAGTGGCTCCAGTCTCCTCACTTAATGCTGTGTTTCCTCTCATGGCTTCAAAGTGTTCTCTATTTCTGTCCACAACAGAGACGATGGCAGAGCTGGGAGAGAAAGTGCTTCCATATTCATGTGTTCCAATCTCGCCTTGTCCATACCCTGCATCTGTCTGACCACACGGACAACTGCCAGATTTATAGCAGGAGATTGAGGGGAAAGTCCTTTATAACTACTGTATGTAGTTGTTAACGGCACGCCGGCGTGCCTAGATTGCTCAATTTAGACATTCTGTGCTCCTGCAACCAAATTATGAATTGAAAACACAAACTCGGTGATTTAGCTTTATTAGTAGATGATTCAGGAGTTTCGCAGCACCACCAGTGTGGTTTTTCACTAGATTTGGTGACTTTTTGACCTTCCCTAGTGACTAAAAATCTTATCTAGCGACAAATTTGGCGACTTCTCGCAACTTTTGCAACCTCAATTCTTGTTGTCGAGCAACAGCAAAAATCACCTTTCACCAATTTGGGAATGACGTCACATCTGCCTTTCCTAGTGCTCTAGCGTTGCTCACGTTTATGAAAGTAATCATTGACCTATGTAGAATCAGCTGCTGTAATTACACGGAAGTAGATGTTCTACAGATCTAACAGATGCTACGCAGCTCGGCCAACATCATTGGCTGTTGAGCTACATGATGTATGCAAATTAGACGTGGTTACGTCTAGCGACTTTTAGCGACATTTCAGAGAGCCAATAGTGACTTCTGGTGAGATTTTTTTTGGCAACACTGAGCGCCACCACTGTCACGTAGTGGATTTTTTTCATAGTATCGTTCCTTCGAGTTGATACATGTAAATGTATTGAACTTTCCGAACCTGTCGAGTTTTGATACTTTCTCCGTGACACTCCGTTATATTACATGCATGTTCGACAACTAGTGCTGCACGCCCCACCAAACTTCTCTTCAATGCATTACCATTCACCATGTATAAGTTAATAAAGATAAAATATTCATTTTAATACATTGATTCTGCAACCTACTTGTATGTAGGTAGGCAATGTAAGCTCAATATGATGTTACAGAAATCGGACAGACTAACGATTTGTCATTCTTTTTGAGGGGCAAGTAGCTGAGGTCTTAGTTTGAGAGACCGGTTCATTCAATCTCGTTCAGTGAGTGCAGGCTACCTGTCTCGACTCAAGTCCGATTAAACTCGCTCATTCATTGATGTCCGATAGTTTGAGAGACCGGTTCATTCGATGTCGTTCAGTGAGTGCAGGCTACCTGTCTCGACTCAAGTCCGATTCAACTCGCTCATTCATTGGTTGTCCCATTGACGTCCTATAGTTTGAGAGAACGGTTCATTCGATCTCGCTCATTCATTGGTTGTTCCGCTTGCTATGCTTCGAACGCTGCACCTACCACAGCAGGCAGCAGTTTTGAGTGGAAAAATGCAGGGAGAGTCCGATTCGTCAGTACTCGGACGTTCGACAGGTTAACATACCGGACACTAAAAACAGTCATTCAAAAAGATTTGTTCGTTCATTTTCGCCCATCACTACTGTCACACTGGTCGTGCATTTACAAAGCACCACCTCCCTGCAGTCTCATCTGTAACTACACCCACCACGCTTGACACACTGGACAATAGTGCCATGTCATTCTACTGTCAATATCTGCGACTAAATATGGAATAAATATACTATGGAGTCAATTTAGTGCCAAAAGTATTGTCCACGTAGGAAAAAAAATCACTCACGTAAAAAAAAAAAAAAATTGTAGCTGTGGAAATGTTTCTTGTGATCAAAAAAAAAACAAAAAAACGCATTTTTCTGAATTGTAAACAAAAAAGTTATGTTCACAAATGTAAAAAATAAAATTTCAATTGTTTTTTTCTCACTCACGTTTACGATTAAATTTTTTATGAGTACAATTTCATTTTTTACGATTACGATTCTGTTTTTCTCGCACTTGGGGTTTTGGCATGATTTTGATGTGGAGGCGGGGTGAAGGGAAGGGGGCGACTTTATTGGTTACTCGGACAAATGCGTCATTGGTATGCGCCGTGTTTACCTCCCCTGACTGAAGGCATGCACATCATCATTTACGCCGGAACATGGCGGAGCAACGACATCCTTCTGAGGTATTTAGCTACCTATTAAACTTGTTATTGTGGATAATGAAGTGCCAAGTGATGGATTGCTAGTTAAGTTACGAAGCTAACTATTTAGCTCAGTCATATGTCCAGCTGTTCACAATGTCTAGTCAAGCGAATACAGAAGGAGTTGCTGTAAACAGCTAGCTCTAGCTTATCATACCTTTAGCTTCATTATTAGGTAGGTAGCAGGGGAGGTAAACACGGCGCATAGCAATGACGCATTTGCCCGAGTGACCAATAAAGTCACCCCGCCTCCACGTCAAAATTATGCCAAAACCCCAAGCGCCAGAAAATCAGAATTGTAATCGTAAAAAATGAAATCGTAAACATGAGTGAGAAAAAAACAATTGCTATTTTATTTTTTACATTTGTGAACATAACTTTTTCATTTACAATTCAGAAAAATGTGTTTGATTTTATTTATTTTGATCACAAAAAACATTTCCACATTTCCACATCTACACCTATGATTTTTTTTTTACGCGTGCGATTTATTTTCCTACGCGGACAATACTTTTGCCAATAAATTTACTCCATAATATACAACCTTATCAGTGGTTTTACGCGTAGAGATGTCCTTTTCCAGACGGAATGGTCATACATTGTCTTGGACAATCTGTTTGTGAAATATACACTAATTTGTGACGCCTGGGTACCTTCCAAAATAGCTGTGTGTAATACCACACATTGTTTTCGGTGTTGTCATCCTTTGTAGTACAATCTGGCTTGATCAACAGTTACTCAGTCCAATAGGTGACAGAATAAGCTGTCTAATTTTACTTTTGCGTTTTATCGCTCAGCGTAACCGAAAGTTTTATCTCATTAAAGCTGCATTACGTATTCAGTCTGTGGTAGCAGTAAAAAACACTGCACCTGGCGAAATTTTATCGATGACTTTCGTTGTTTTTTGTAAAATACTATTATTCTTGAGAAATTCTGAGCATGGCTAAGGCATATGTTTGCAGATAGACCTTGCTGATATACTGTTTTCTGGGCTAAGTTAGAACTAGGGAAGGTCAGGATTCATTCTGTCTCTGTCTCTATCTACTGAATACAGATAGAGACAAGATTTCATCATCCAAATGTAAGTGTTACTGCTGAAAATATTTGGTTATATACGTTATTTTTGAAATTGAGTGTCTTTAAATAGGTTAGTGGTATTTTAGAATGAGGATATTTCACACTGCAACGTAAGTGTTCATTGGTTGCTTGTAGTTTGTGTTTAATGTATGTACCGGATATGACCTCAACTGGAACATTGGCGAAATGTGGTGGACAGTTGAATATTGTTTTAAGGCCATCCCATCCCCATACAAGAAAACATCACATACTGTAGAGTACGGAAAAACATTCGAGAGTTAATGATTACACATTTAGGTACTGTACTACAGTGTGATAATGTTTTTGCATTATTTTTTTAAATCTGATATCAAGTTTCACATTAAACCTTCATAAGGGGCACATGTATAGCTTTATAATGGACAAAAAACATTTTATTCATTTTTGGAGAGATTTTGGATATGTTTCAGGACCCCTAGATATGTTAAGCCACTGTACTGATGGAAAGCTTGTAATTCCCACTTGAAAATGATGCAACAGTGAGTTTCTTCAGTCAAACAGTTTATTTGTAGAGGAATACTTGAATATGTTGTGATTTACAGCAATGCATAATTTAGACATTTTGGATAGATTTGGAGACACTGAGAACACAGCTTACTTTTTGATTCATAGATCTTTAGTAGTTCTGCGTATCCACCCTTAGATTTGACACAGTTGTGGTCAAGGAGTTTTTGATCCAGGACATGTATAGTTTAACCTGCTGTATATTTGCAATATCTCAGTATTTCATTGCAAACTAAAAAAGAGCAAATTGATTTTAGATTTTTTGCCTATACAATTTCATTTGTGGCACTTTAGTTTATATTCATAATTTAGGAAGAAATAATCTAAGTTAGTATTGTAAATGGTACAAATGTCTTGCTTCATTTAAGACATTTTTCCAGTCTCTGTGATGCTCACATCTGGAGTTATGAAGGTTAAAATAGGGTAGCCCCTATATGGGCAAGGACTGGCCAGATTTGACATGTGCACTAAGCGGTTAAACAAGTATTTTTGGTTTTATTTTTAGTATCATTTTAAAAAATGGCAACAGTAATCCTTTTCTCTATACAGTTAATTCCAGGTTCTTGACTGCAGCCATGACAATGGCAGTGGTAGCGCACTAGCAACCAGTGGACACCCAACAGACAGTATAACACAGGCCAATTCTCCGTAATAGTGCTTTAGTATAGTATGTTCTGTTCCCACTTACTAAAAGATTAACCACCATTTTTGGTTGAAACTATTACTTTCATATTAATGGAAAATGCATCTAGCACTTACAAGTTCCAAATCTACCAAACCCCGCAAAAAAATAGAGTGTGGCTATAAACATAGAACATTCCTAATCCGATCAACATTTAAAGGCTATTAATGACAAAGCAACTTTTGTAAGTTGTGGAGTCGGCAATTGATTTTTAATTTGTATGGCCTTCTATTCAATCATAAAAAAATAAATATTTGTCCCCAAAGTTTCCTCAAGTTTTCCCTGAGGGCCCCCATAATGTGTACAGACACCCCTGCTTAAGTTACAGACAGACATGGGATCCAACTAGCTGAATATCCCCTCTGGCTGTTGTTTTCCCTCTCAGTAAAATCTGCCTTTTTCCAACACGACTGCTTGATCCATGGCAGTGCTTCACTTTAGGGAGTCTTTAAATTCAAACCAGTCTGGTAGTTCTAGGTATTTCTGTGCAAGGGAAAGTGAGATCACCTTGTGCTGTCTGGATCCCTGCCAGATCACCATTTACACAATAAGGAATATAAAGCGCTCACTCATGTAGAAGCCCTTCAGCTGTGTGGTGATTAAAGTAGGGGTAAAATTAAAGCTTGATAATGGCATAAGCTGAGGGTGCCTGGGCGTCCAGGTAAATGACCTTCCATACAGACAGTGCGTCTATTGCATCCCTGCAGAACGTACCGGTTTACACCAGATTAGGACAATAGGATTAGCAATGAAACTGAGTACAAAATCACAATGTGAGGCATTAACCACATGCACTATTTTGCCCATCAGGGTTATTGCTGTTAATGTGTGTTTTTTTTGGGAACACTGGGGGATATCAATGTGACATATATCAATCAAATTAGGTTCCTCACTGCTGTAGTATATGGCAATATGGCAGTGGCAGTGTATTATAATGGGTAAAGGACAGTGCTTGTAACCTAAAGGTTGCGAGTTCGATTCCCAGATAAGACACTTGCGTTGTACACTTGAGCTAGGTACCTAACCGGCATTGCTTCAGTATACTGTATCCAGCTGTATAAATTGATGCAATGTAAATGCTCTGTGCTAATGTTATGTAAGTCGCTCTGGATAAAAGCATCTGCCAAATGCCTGTAATGTAATGTAGTACCTTTTTAAAAATATATATGTTTTTCTTCCTTGCTTTTGTACTATAAAATTTAAGGAGGATCATTGAAGAGGTCTAATATCCTTCCCTTTTCACTAGAAGCCCCTCCCTTCTGCCAGTCTCTGCCTTTATCATCATAAGAGAAAGATTTGTTTCTCTGGGGGGCCTCACAAGGCTTTAGGTGTGTGGTCTATGCCTACAACTATCACAAAACTACAAAAATGAAGGATAGATTCCAGAAACGTAATTTTCATATGACAATTAGGGCGACATAGCTCAGGAGGTAAGAGCGGTTGTCTGGCAGTCGGAGGGTTGCCGGTTCAATCCCCTGCCCTGGGTGTGTCGAAGTGTCCCAGAGACACCTAACCCCTAATTGCTCCCAACGAGCTGATTGGTACCTTGCATGGCAGCCTTTCGCCGTTGGTGTGTGAGTGTGTGTGTGAATAGGTGAATGAGAGGCATCAATTGTAAAGCGCTTTGGATAAAAGCGCTATATAAATGCAGTCCATTTACCATTTACAATTAATACATGTTAAACTCATCCTTAATTACTTAATCATAGAGTTTAAGATTAAGACCCCGTCTCCCTACACACACTCGCACACAGACACACACACATGCAAGCATGGACATGTGTATGCACACGCACACACACACACACACACACACACACTGATTCATAATTCTGTTGTATTGTGTCTCGCATAAACGTATAAGAGAAAAACAAAAGTCACTACGGGTCAGGAACAAAAACTAACATCCCTCCTTTGCCAAAGCATGTTTATCATGCTGACGGGTGAGACTATGTCACTCTGAGGAAGGTCTACCCTTCCCTCATTTTCCAGTGTAACCAGAGCTTTTCCGTTCAGTGAACAAACATTTGAAACTTCACGGGGAGTTCAACCTCTTAGCCCACACATAAGAGCTCTATCTTTGCAGAGACATTGTTGCCCATGTCATCAGGAGAAAGATGTGAGATTCACTGAGGGACTTAACAAATGATGACTGACTTCAGTGTAAATATTTAGACTCAGTTTTCGTGCTTAGTAGCATATATTCTGCTGCGTGCAGCTTTGTGGCAGTACGTAGTCACTACCTGGCAGTCTCTACCTGCAGCTTGCAGGCTGTTATGTAGGGAGTTAAACTCCTCAGGAGCTGCCTTACCTCTGCAGATAAACTGCAGCAATGCAAATATGACAAACACATTATTAAATCGTAAACCTATATCTACAGAGAGAGATGTATTTCCAATGGTAGGAACTGTTTACCATTTTGAAACATGTTGCTCCAAATGCAGTAGTAGTAGCAGTAGTAAAATTCCTGTAATGTAGTAGTGGTGATGATAATAATAATAATAATAATAATTGTATTAATTTTATTTTATTTTTTTCTGCCTGGCTATAATTACTTAAATAAATATTTTCAAGTTGCCTGAACCTAAAGAAATTACTGCAAGTAACAATCTGAAAAGCTTTACCATAGCCAGCATCTCTCAGACATGAATGAGGTTTATTACATGAGAACAGTAAATTTTATTTGTTATTCTTACAGAACCTAGCTAACATTTGTTACTTTATGCTGACTTCATATCTGCATATGTTTCAACCCCCCAGCCTCCCCCCCCACACGGTCATTTAAATTTAAAAATTTGCATTTTTCATATAGCCGAGTGTCATTCTGACTTTAATATCAATGTTATTTCCCATGATACCTTTTGTTTTATTATGCATAATGAATTTCTCCATCTCTGCCTTCCCAGCACCTCTTGTAATTCTTCTCCCCACACCACACTTATGAACAGAAATATTTCAGCCACCATCAAAGTTATCATTTTAATCTTATTTTATATAAGTGAAAGAATCTCCATTTCTTCTCTATTTTGGACAGCAGTTAAGTAGTATTCTTTTTTGTGCCAGCTTATCGAGCAGCTAAAGAAACAGCTCTGTTCTATTTTCAAAAGATCATCAGACCCAGTACACTCCCCCCCCACCCCCCTGACTCCTGGATGCCTACACTTCCAGGTCACATCTTTTCTGGCCCTCCGGTGGTGAAAACAGCTTCCCACTGCAGCCAGGACAGCACAAACCCTACCCATCTGACCTCTTCAAATTGCATCATGGTCCCCCTGACCCCCTTTGGATTTCCTATCTTTCTCTCTCTTTCTTTGATTTCCTTTGGGATATTGTTATAGGTGTGTAAGACAGATTATCTGTCTAATCATGCCTTCTTTGGTTTAAAAAAACAGTTGTTTGTTAGGCTAATATTACACTTGTGATTTTAATAGGCTTCTGTGCCTTCTTGCTGATACCACATTTTATTCCTGAGAGTAACACTGATGTTCTCCAATACTGTTCATCGCTGTGGTTAAGAGCACCTGCCAAATGATTATAATGCAATGTAATATAATGCTTTTGCGGTAAAATCCATTCATTCAATCACAATAGTCAAATTGGATTTGTTTTTTGTGGTGGCATTTCAGGAAATAATCACTGCAAAAAGCTCAAAGGCCTGTGTGCATTCTAATACTTGAAAATGTAATTCAGTGTGTGTGGGTGTGTCTGTGTGCCCAAACAATGCTCCCGGGGCCTGTATCAAGAAGCAGGCTTAGTAGGTTAGCCAGCTAACTTTAGGCTTAAGTTTCTGGTATCACTAAAGTCACTTTCTTTTGATCAGGCTATATTGCCATATTGATTTATGCAGCACAACTGCATACACTGTTGTTCAGACTAAGTGTTTAACCTATATAAAGACACTACCCCCTGTCCAGTCAGCTCACTGGAAAAATTATCTGCATTCCTGGAGGGTCCCGTTGATGTCAGTGCACAAATGACAAAAATTGGCTTTACAGGCAAGAGTTTTTAGGGACCGCCAGAATCCACTGGCATTCTCATATGAAATTTTCTTCATTGAACAATACTAATTCTCTGCAGAGGGAATCACGTGTCTGTGCAGGCTTCTTGACCCTTCTTGACCACGCGACAAAGCTGAGCCTTACAGTGCTGCCGACTGCATATCTTGCTAAGCGCTACTTTGTCACTGGCTCATACATGTTGTGGCAGACGGCAGGGAGAGGTGAGGGGAGTAGTAATTGAGGGCAGATACGTTGCCGCCCGCTGGCTCCACCCCCGAGCCTTATATGGACTTCCTGCCCCAACGAGGCAAGCCTGGGCCTAATTAAGCCATTAAGGGCAGAGGGATAAAAGGGGAAGCGAAGTGAACAAACGGCGCAAAGTACCGTGAGGGAAACGCGTGTGGTGGAGAGAAAGTGAGAGCGAAAATTATCTGTGTGATTACCTGTTGTGACCCGGACTGTTTGACAAACCCCTTTGTGTACCGAACTGTTTTGGCTGAGGACCTGGTTTTTGGATATCCCTGGATTACGGAAAAGGACAACGAGAACGGATTGTGGACTTTGGATTGGTTGCTGAATTCCCCCTTCCCCTCCTTGTGTAAATTTTCCCTAAATAAATCCCCCCTATTTCACTCCAGTCGTGTTTCGTGTGATTGTTTAGTTATTGAATTGGTGACGTGGAAACCCCACACCCGTGAGCCTGCCACATATGGTGGAGAATGCGGGCACTACCCAAGCTCAATAACTAAACAGACACGGAGCATAATGGAAGCCTTAGTGAAACAACTAGTGGAGACCAACATAGCGCAGCAGGCTATGCATCGGGAGTTGCTGGAGGAACAGCGTCAGCAGACCGCTCTCCTGCGAGCTGAACTCAGCCAGCTAACAGCCGCCCATGCTGCCGTGGCCGCAGGCGCCGCAGTCTCCCATCCTAAACCCAGTATGTTTCTGCTGAAACTAACAGAAGCGGATGACATCGAGGCTTACCTCCAAGCCTTTGAGAGGACGGCGGCTAGGGAGAAATGGCCCCATGAGCAATGGGCCAGCCTGCTAGCACCCTTCCTGTCAGGCGCAGCACAGAAGACCTATCAGGATCTGACGACTGAACAGGCGACGCACTATGAGGGGCTGAAAAAGGAGATCCTGCGCCGCTATGGTTACACGCTGATCGGCCGGGCGCAACGGTTCCATGATTGGACGTATGATGCCACAGCGTCCCCCCGATCACAAATGCATGATCTGATTAGGCTGACCAAGAGCTGGCTAACGGCGGAACCACTGACAACCACGCCCCTTGAGAAAGTGGTCATTGATAAATTTCTACGCTCTCTCCCATTTGAAGCTAAGAAGTTGGCAAGCCAAGCTAACCCACAGAGCGCGGATCAGCTGGTGGAACTGGTGGAAGGTCAACAGGTGGCTTTGGAGGTCCTGCGCAGCGGACGACCACTGAAGGCGGAACCCTCCACTCGCCCGAAAGAGCGGAAAAGGACGGAGGACCAGGCCTGGACCACGACCAAGGATAGAGGGACCCCGAGGGTCAGCTCCCCGAGACGACGCCCCTTCCTGAACACAGACGGCAGGAAGTGCTACGAGTGTGGTGAGCCGGGACACATCGCCTGGAGCTGTCCAAACCATGATGTCCAGATGCCTTCGGCCTCGGCCAGTGAGGTAGCCACCGGGCGTCCCTGCGGGTTGCTGATGGCATGCTGGGCTGAGGAAAGTAGTCCTACCCCTGTTACCCCGGTAAGGGCCAATGGAAAGGACACCACAGCACTTTTGGACTCCGGGAGTATGGTGACCCTGATCCGCCCCGACTACGCCCAGTCCCCAAACCTGACTGACACCGTGGCCATCACATGTATACACGGGGAAACGAAGAACTACCCTACCACACTCCTCCACCTACAGACCACAAAGGGACAACACACGGGACCAGCGGGAGTCGTCCCAAACCTACCGGTGCCGGTCCTTATCGGGAGAGATTCCCGTCCACTGTGGACCAGTATGTCCGGAGACGTGGGGAGACGAGGGAACCAAAAGGGAGGAAGCCGGAGAGGCGGGAGGGACACCAGAAGGGGTGATAACCAGATGTGTGGATTCCAGGAAGTGGACCCCCAGGCGTCAACAGAACCCCTCTCTGAGGACGATGCAGATGATGCAAGACTGGAGGAAGGCGAGGCGAGTCTGGACAGCATATTCCCAATGGATCACGAGGTGGCGCCAGAGCCCGCCTCTCTAATGGGCCGGTTTGGGACAGCCCAGTTGGAGGATTCCAACCTGGCCAGCGCTCTCCAGCAGGTGACAGTGGTGGATGGAAAGCCTATCGAGGGGGTAAGTCAGATCACATACCCTCATTTTTCGATAAAGAAGAAATTGTTGTATCAGGTGGTGAAGAAAAACGACGAATGTTTGGAATTGTTGTTGGTGCCCCGACCCTTTGTACAAACTGTCCTGCAGTTGGCGCACTCCCACCTTCTTGGGGCCCACCTAGGGGTGGAGAAGACCTTAGACCGGATCAAGGCACGATTTTACTGGCCTGGTGTGAAAAGGGCAGTGGAAGATTACTGCCGCAGTTGCCCGGAGTGCCAACAGGTGGCACCAAAACCACACTTTCGTAGCCCCTTAATTCCCCTACCCATCCTTTCAGTCCCTTTCAGCAGGATCGCAATGGACCTGATAGGACCTCTACCCAAGAGCAGCCGAGGTCACCAATACATCCTGGTGATTTTGGATTATGCCACCAGGTACCCAGAAGCCATCCCCCTGCGCACCATGGCTACCAAGGGAATCGCACGGGAGCTAGTCATGCTGTTCTCCCGAGTCGGCATCCCCGACGAGATATTAACCGACCAGGGAACCCCGTTCATGTCGCGAATCATGAAGGATCTCTGCAAGCTAATGAAAATAACCCAGTTGCGCACCTCAGTGTACCACCCGCAGACCGATGGATTGGTGGAAAGATTCAATCGAACCCTAAAGCAGATGCTGAAGAAGGTGATGGAGGCGGACGGGAGGAATTGGGACCAGCTACTACCCTACCTGATGTTCTCGATCCGAGAAGTGCCCCAAGCTTCAACAGGTTTCTCTCCCTTTGAACTCCTGTACGGGAGACGACCCCGAGGACTACTGGACGTGGCTAAAGAAGCCTGGGAACAGCAACCGTCGCCCCATCGAACCATGGTGGAACACGTGGAAGACATGAGAGACCGGATGGCAACCCTGTGGCCCCTGGTACGAGAACACATGCAGGAGGCACAGGAGGCCCAAGCGCGGGTGTACAACAGAGGGGTGCAACGCAGAGACTTCCAGCCAGGTGACAAAGTGTTGGTGTTGGTCCCCACCACAGAATGTAAGTTTTTGGCCCGATGGAACGGGCCATATGAGGTCCTTGAGAAGGTGGGTGAAGTTAATTATAGGGTCAGACAGCCAGGGCGTAGGCATCTGACCCAGATTAACCATGTGAATTTGTTGAAAAAATGGAATGCACGTGAGGTACTATACTCTATTCCCCCGAAGAAGGCTACTACAGAGACCAAGCCTGTGGAGGTGCCACTGGGGGAGCAGCTGAGCCAAGCACAGAAGCAGGAGCTGAGGGAGTTGGTCGGCCAGAACCAGGATGTGTTCTCCAGTGAACCGGGACACACCGATCTGGTACAGCACCGCATCATCACTGAACCTGGGAAAAAGGTAAAATTGAGACCCTACCGCATACCAGAAGCGAGGAGAGACGCCATAAGGGACGAGGTAAAAATGATGTTGGAAGCAGGAATCATCGAAGAGTCAAATAGTGAGTGGTGCAGCCCCATAGTGTTGGTGCCGAAACCAGACGGCACCATTCGCTTCTGTAATGATTTTAGAAAATTGAATGAAATCTCGAAGTTCGACGCCTACCCGATGCCCCGAATTGATGAACTAATAGAACGGCTGGGGACCGCCCGGTTTATCAGCACACTTGACCTGACAAAGGGTTATTGGCAGGTGTCCTTAGCTCCCGAGGCACGGGAGAAAACTGCTTTTGCCACCCCTGATGGGCTGTTCCACTACAGAAAGCTGCCCTTTGGATTGCACGGGGCCCCACCCACCTTCCAGAGGTTGATGGACCAGGTTCTCCGTCCCCATCGTGAGTATGCCGCAGCCTACCTTGACGATATTGTAATCCACGGGAACGAGTGGGAGATCCACCTAAACCAGGTGAATGCGGTTTTACAGGCCTTAAGGGGGGCGGGGCTAACAGCTAACCCAAAAAAATGTCGACTCGGCCTACGGGAGGCTGAATACCTGGGGTACACGATCGGGAGGGGATGTGTAAAACCCCAGGTGAAGAAAGTGGAGGCGATTCGGGACTGGCCACGCCCCCGCACCAAGAAGCAAGTACGCACGTTTGTGGGGTTGACGAGCTACTACCGGAGATTTGTTCCCAACTTTGCCTCCCGAGCCAGCCCCCTGACGGATCTGACCAGGAGCCATCTGCCCGCCCAGGTGATATGGACCGAGGAGGCGGAGAAGGCCTTCCAGGACTTAAAGGGAGCACTGTGTTCTGGACCCGTGCTGGTGACTCCAAACTTCTCCAAACCACTGGTGGTGCAGACCGATGCGTCCGAAACAGGGGTGGGGGCCGTCCTATCACAGCTACAAGAAGGTGAGGAACACCCAGTCGTATACATTAGCCGGAAGCTGTTACCACGGGAGCAAAGATATTCCACTGTGGAGAAAGAATGTCTAGCGATCAAGTGGGCCCTGGAAACGCTGAAGTATTACTTATTGGGACGGCACTTCACCCTCGTAACGGACCATGCACCACTGGTTTGGATGTCACGTAATAAGGACAGTAACGCCCGGGTCACCCGCTGGTTCCTATCCTTACAGCCCTTTGCATTCTCTGTCATCCACAGATCAGGTGCAGCACATGGAAATGCCGATGCCCTCTCCAGGAGGGATGCTCTAGGGAGCTGGACCGCCCCTCCCTCCCGGTCGGAGCTGAGGGGGGTGGTGTGTGGCAGACGGCAGGGAGAGGTGAGGGGAGTAGTAATTGAGGGCAGATACGTTGCCGCCCGCTGGCTCCACCCCCGAGCCTTATATGGACTTCCTGCCCCAACGAGGCAAGCCTGGGCCTAATTAAGCCATTAAGGGCAGAGGGATAAAAGGGGAAGCGAAGTGAACAAACGGCGCAAAGTACCGTGAGGGAAACGCGTGTGGTGGAGAGAAAGTGAGAGCGAAAATTATCTGTGTGATTACCTGTTGTGACCCGGACTGTTTGACAAACCCCTTTGTGTACCGAACTGTTTTGGCTGAGGACCTGGTTTTTGGATATCTCTGGATTACGGAAAAGGACAACGAGAACGGATTGTGGACTTTGGATTGGTTGCTGAATTCCCCCTTCCCCTCCTTGTGTAAATTTTCCCTAAATAAATCCCCCCTATTTCACTCCAGTCGTGTTTCGTGTGATTGTTTAGTTATTGAATTGGTGACGTGGAAACCCCACACCCGTGAGCCTGCCACAATGTGTATTGTTGGTGATGTGGAGAACATCAGCAAATACATAGTTTGCCATGCCACACAGGCATCTCTTGGCCTTAGAGAACTAATTGAAGTGTCACTTGTCAATAGCCCCCACCCCCATACATATATATATATATATATATATATGTATGTATATATATGTGTATTGCCTGTATGTGCGTGCATTATGCATTTTAATCACTTTTCCATGTCTTTATCCCATTATTACTGCTATGTTGTTTACCTTTGTAAGAACTGTTATAAAATGCTTTGTAACTACACTGAACAAAAATGTAAATGCAACACTTATCAATTTAGAAGATTTTACTGAGTTCAAAGGTAATAAACATAAATCAGTCAACTGATATAGGTTCATATTAAGCATTTATCTATTGATTTCATGTGATTGGGGATACAGATATGCATTTGTTAGTCACAGATTCCCCAAAAAAGAAGATACTATGAAATGAACAGAATACCAATCAGTATCTTGTGTGACCACCATTTGCCTCATGCAACGCAACACATCTCCTTCGCATTGAATTGATCAAATTGTTGATTGTAGCCTGCGGAATATTGTCCCACTCCTCTTCAATAGCTGTACGAAGTTGTTTGATATTGGTGGGAACTGGAACATGCTGTCATATGCGCCGGTCCAGAGCATCCTAAACATGCTCAATGGGTGACGTCTGGTGAGTATGCAGGTCATGGAAGAACTGGGACATTTTCAGCTTTGAGGAATTGTGTACAGATCCTTGCAACATGGGGCCGTGCATTGTCATGCTGAAACATGAGGTGATGGCGGTGGATGAATGGCACAGCAATGGGCCTCAAGATCTCATCATGATATCTGTGGATTCAAATTGCCATGGATAAAATGCACTTGAGTTCTCTGCCCATAGGATATGCCCATACCAACACCCCACCACCACCATGGGTCACTCTGTTCACAACGTTGGCATCAGCAAACTGCTCACCCACCCGACGCCATACACGCTGCCTGCCATCTGCCCTGTACAGCTGAAACTGTGATTCATCACTGAAGAGGACCATTCTCCAGTGTGCCAGTGGCCATCAAAGGTGAGCTCTTGTCCACTCACGTTGATTGTGACGCCAAACTGCAGATAAATCAAGACCCCGGTGAGGGCCTCAAGCATGCAGTTGAGCTTCCCTGAGGTGATTTCTGACAGTTTGTGCAGAAATTCTACAGTTGTGTAAACCAACTGTTTCACCAGTTGTCCGTGTGGCTGGCATCAAATGATCCCGCAGGTGAAGATGTCAGATGTGGCGGTCCTGGTCTGGCGTGGTCTGTGGTTGTGAGCCCTGTTGGACAAACTTAGAAAAGTTATTATTGACCCCATCATAAGGAACACCTGTGTAGTGATCATGGCTTTTAATCAGCATCTTGATATGCCACACCTGTGCAGGAGATGGATTATCTTGACAAAGGAGAAATGCTAGCTAACAGTGATATAAACAAATTTGTGGGCAAAATTTGACAGAAATAAGATCTTTGTGCACACAGAACAAATCTTTGAAGTATTATTTAAACGCATTAAAAATGGCTGAAAAAATAGAAGCGTTGCGTTTATATTTTGTTCAGTTAAGAAAGGTGCTAAACATATTTTAAAAATGTATTATTATTATTCTTATTATTATTCTTATTATTATTATTATTATTATTATTATCATTATTATTATCGGATCATACAATAAAGGCAAGACCCTTTCACTGTATAATCTTTGAACGGTACTGCCTTTATGCCACAGGTTCAAAGTCCCACTGAAAGCCTGATATAAATGACCCTTCATCATCCCTATATCACTATAGCTGCCTTCAGTGCATCCAGTAAATCCACACTAATGCACAGAAGCACTTTGGTGACGTCATTGAGGCTACTTTATTCTAATAAGGGTGGTGACGTGTGTCATGAAGCCATGGAGAGGTTTCACTTTTTATTGTGAAGTGGACAATGATGCTTTTTAGCCATTTACCATTTTGAATTATGTTCTTGTCTTTAGTCCTGACCTGCTGCCAAGGCCTCTTGTCACTGGTGGAGTTGCTGGGGTTGGATAGACAGAATTATTGTTTAGCTCAAGAATCATTTCTCAGGGAGATAATGCATTCTATGTTAATAATACAAAATGCTGGAGGAATGGGGCAGTGATTAACCCCATACTCCCGTATTTACACTGTCTGCAGTTTTCTTCCAGCAGTCCTCTTGGGCCTTGGCAGCAGCAACGGTGCTGCATTTTTTGATTGATGACGTGTGTGTACTCTCCATATTTTGATACAAGATTGACTTGAAAACACATGGTGAAACACGTGACTCTTGTTCTCTTCATGATTCTGTGCGATTGGCTCATTGTTACAAACAACGCCCCTTTTATGTGAACACGAATAAGATAGCTTGAGAGGGAAATCCTGGGTTGACAGCGAGATTATGTACACTGATTCCCCTTTAGACTGTGAATATGAAATGGTGCCTCGTCATTTGGGGAACATTGCTTTGCCAGGAACATAAGGCTGGGGGTGCAGGTGGGGTTGGGGGATGGGTGTCGCGGTTGTCAGGGAATCTTTGTCGTCTATGTAGACCAGTGGTGTCAAACTCGTTGCCATGGAGGGCCGTGTGTATGCAGGTTTTCATTCCAACCAATTAATGCTGCCTTAATTGAGTCCAATTACTCATTCAGCCATATGCGTTTAACTGCATTGAAGCACAGAATATAAGAAAATTTTTATTTAGACAATGCGGGTCACCATAGACGTCGGGTCACCATTGTGCACAAACCTGCATCCCTAATTCAGCAAATAATTTAACTAATTATATAATCAAGATCTGAGGCTGGAATGAAAACCTGCATACACACGGCCCTCCATGGCAACGAGTTTGACACCACTGATGTAGACAAACTGAGGACTCAATCGGGTTTGGGGGCTTGTCTTGCCAGTGATGGATGGCTACAGCAGGACCCTGTTATATAAATGATTCGAAATTACAAACATTGCCCTGATGATTACAGAAGTCCAACCAAAATCAGTCTCTGATATATCATGGCCTAATGACAAAGGGACCAGAGACTCTAACAGAAATTAATAGCATCACCTTTTCAAATCTTCTGCCGATTCAGCTGTGAACAGTGACTTTTCACTGTCCTACCCATTCCAGGCATCCTCTCCATAGTTTATCTTCCTCCTTCTTTTTGAATATTCATTTGAACAGAGTGGTGGTCTCATTTTAATCACGGACTTATTTCACAATGACACCTTGATGTAAAAAGGGCTGTTGCCTCGTGTTGAAACGGAGGATTACATTAATTTGGTTTTTAATCACAATGCAGTTATTTGAAACGTGTTTGTCCGTCTGATAGCATAATGCAGAAAATGTGTATTGTTTCTTTTCTTTCTTATTTGTTTATCAAGACTGGCACTTGTGAGTTCTTTTATAGGGATATTAATTTGTAAGTCAAAATATAAATGATTACTCCTCTGTTTAAAACTTGAGGGTGGTAATACACCGTTATTCATAGACTGAAGGTCTTACATCTTACAGAGAGGACACTTCTCAAACTTACAGCACAGAAACAAATTACTGACGCTGTTCCGTGGAACACAGTGGTAATTCTGACAGGAAATTGAAAGTTGCGATACAGATTTGTTGTATAGCTTTAATGTATTGTCTTCCCGTTCTATCAGACGGTATTTGGCTATAATGGTGCACAAGTCCCACTGTGAAGGACCTGTTTAATGGAGGGGGACAGAAGCCATTAGTCGCCTTTGAAGTCTCATGTGTCCAGGGTGCATTCTTAAAAAATGAATGTCGCCACTTACAATCTGCAGGAACAGTGGCCAACCTGCACACAGATATACTTCCGTCAGTCAATCCATCAAATTCAATTTGACATACAGAGCTCTTATAAATCTTTGGTCAGAGCATTGCAGATAAGGTTTCACAATTGATGTCATTGTTTCACAGGAAAACTCTACGCATAGGAAGATACAGTATTATACAAATGCTAGTAAACAATGCCATGAAAACGTCAAGAAAATGAAACAATAAAATACAAAAAAAGTTCTTTTTTAAGTGTGTCATTTGATTTGCCTTAATATTTGTGTTTTACAAAATCCATGGCCTGATGTGCACCTGTGTAACAGGGAAGAATATTTGTCAGCATGGTATTGCATTATCAATATTTTTCACCATTTTATGAAGTCAAAGACAAGACAAAGGCTCCAGGGTGAATACGTGGTTTTTCAGAATATGTGGAGGAAGTTATAATACATGTAAGCAAATTCTGAATAAACATAACTGAAGACAATAATACATGTTCTAAATAACCAAGGATCCAAATTAAATCTTTAAAAGGCATTTTAGATAGCATCACCAATTTAATTTAAATACCACAAGCAGAAACATCAGAGACTGCAGTAATTGTCCCAGAGTAAAATGTATCCCAAACTGTTTTTCAAATGTCCTTGAGTCTCAGATGATTCTCTTTCCTTCTCAGTGACTTTGATGTCCATAGCACTGAATGGAGAAGTCACCTTGGTAAGACTTTACATGCACACAAAAGAAAACTAATCGAATCTGCGTGTGCTTGCATTCAATACTTTAATCCATTTAAGAGATGCTAATGGGAGTTCAATGACTACGCTTAGTTGTTGTTGAAGGGTTTTGAATAAGAACAGTGGTGAAATGAATGCTTTTGTGATTAAACTGAAAGACCACCAGGTGATATCAAAGAGCAGCCAATAGAAACACTAATGTGCGCTAATGTGGCTTGAAGGGATCTATGCACACAGTGGCGGACAATTATACAAGCCTGCTGAAGGATACCCATGCCATTGCACTTGGAATTTTGGATTTTGGGTTTAAAATTTCAGACTCAAAGTTCCATTTGCTGGAAATTTTGCTTATACTTTTACAAATACCATTCAGGGACAGGTCACAGTACAGTACAGTAAGTATTCTGTACACACTTTCAAGCAATAGCAGATATATACAAAATAAATCACATAAAATTGAAAAGAACTATGTTTGTTTTTTGATTAATATTACCTGCTTGCATAGATTATATATTATATATTATAAATATATGTTTACTTAAAATATTCTGTGCATCAGGGGGTAAGGGAAATTTTTATTGAGGGTGGGGTCAGTGAAGAGATGAGGGAAAGTACCTCATAGCCACCTAGTTCTCTGTACGTCTGGAGCCTAGAACAACTGAGCAATAAGTGTTCTCACCCCTGTCATTTAATCAGATAATTAGAAGCCAATCAGGCCACAGAGATTTAATTAGCCAATCAAATGGCCAGGGGGTGAAATCAGCAAATCAAAAGGCCTGACAGGTTTAACTAGGGAATCAGAAATGCTGAGGGGCATATTCTGCAAATCAGAATTCCAGGACATTTTATCAGAAGGCCAGATGGCTTCATCTGCTGTAAAAACAGAGGGGCAACTCAGATGGGGCAATCAATCAGGACAAACTCTCTATGAGGAAGACCCAGATAAACCTGTCACATGGGGGGGTTACTGAGGGTAGAGCACATGCTATAGGCACAGGCAGATGCCCCTGTGCATGAAGCCACCAGCTTTATGCTTCCCTTGCAGAAGCCCAGAAGATTTGACCCTCCTGAGCACGCATCACCGGAAAGTCATTTTTAAGGACAGTTTCATCATGATTAATATCAACTTTAAAGAACACCCTCAAGCAATGTGTTCCTCAACATAGATCAAACCCTATGTAGGTTATCTTTTCTCCTCCATTAAGACCACCAAGTTCTTTCTCTATAGCATGTAAACATTCAGTCATACAGATTCATAGGATATATGAATTTCATAAACACAGATTCAAAGGTTTAGATCTTTGTCCAAGGTATTAATGTACATGTGCAGCAAAAGTGGATCTTGATACAGACTTTTAAAGGATAAAGAAAGGTAATTCGACATGAATCAATTGAAATAGCATTGAAGTGCATACTGTAAGCCTTTTGCAGTCTTCACAACCAGGCCACGAGAAATCTTTTAACCCACAGGGCTGCTATTGATTTCCATCTTTAATGGTATATAGTCATTAAAGATATTCATTTTTCAGTTGACCCTTGTCATCTCGTCTGAAGATAATATGCTCTCTGTCACAGCCTCTTCCTTTGTCTGTCTCAAGCATGTCTCAGAGCACTAGCATAACTTAGGTCAGTAGAGTTTAGAAACTTGTCCCATTTAGAAATTTTTTGCACAGTTACTGTGTTTTCATGACATAATTAAATAATTCATATTTTTTGAAAATACGAATGTACTCCTCCCTTCTTTAAACATAATTTTGAGTTACAAACAAGATAGAAAACTGTGTATTGCCTCCAAAAATAAACATTTAACCATTCAGCTAACACTTCCATGAGTATTCACTTTTTTGATGGTCTGCCATGTTCTTTAAATCATGGGCACCTTTGCTTAAGTCCTAATGCGGATAGAGTAAACTTTGATTATGAGACAGATTTGATGTTCTTAACAGAAGGCAGGAAAGGTTTATTAGCAGCTATCCGTGGAATCAAGGCAGACATGTTCACACACAAAGAGAATACAATTTTCATTTGTACAGGTAAGTCACATTTACATAAATTTGCCATGGGGTGCGAAGCATTGATTGGATCCAGAGGAGCAATGTTGCTGCTGTAAGATGTCAGTGATTAAATCATACACAATAGGTCTGCCTCCACAGGTGGTAAGACACAAAAGCACAAAAACAAACACGGTTTGTGCATTCTCAGGCCAAATGCTATGCTTCTTCTGCACAATGAAAATAATGCTACTGAATGCCAGTAACGTCCGTGAATCACAGTGTCCATCTCATCGGTCTTGACCTTTTTCGTATCTCAACTCATTTATCTGCGTAATTACTGTACGTCTCCAGAATGATGTAAAAGAGCATGTGCACATGGCAACAGCAGAGATGGAGGTCATGTCACGTCTTGTCCTTCCCTCTTGGGATCACATGTCTATTTAGGAAGTGTTGATTATGTGCTGGTGTTATTCTGTGTTCCTCTCAGGTGTGAACAAGCAGCACCCCCACCCTCCTGAGCCAAAGACTGCTTACCTGTGACACGTCTGGCTTTTAATTCAGTCTTTCAATTTAGTGTCTCATTCTCAGATTCTAGCAGTTCAAGCACACAAAACCTTTCAGGAACTTCTGCCGAGCTGAATTTGACATGCAGAACACATGAATGATGAAAGAGGTCAAATATTTAACCCTAATCCATAGGAACACAAAAATCCACAAAAACCGTTTACCCTTGCAGCAAAGTCCTCTCAGTCCACAAACCTACAAATTCAAAGCCCTCTCAGTCCACAAACCTACAAATTCAGTTTTCATTTCATCTGGCTTCCCCCTCCCCACCCTTTCTCACAATTTGGCATTCCCAGTTGTATTCAGCCACACATGCTCCTGCTACCTCTGTAATCAATTTATCAATCATGTTCTTGTAGTACCAGTGACACAGCTTGGATTCAGTATCAGTGTGTGGGGCCCATCCATACCCAAGAACAGTGCCTAAATGAGTTAAGCTGTCCACAGTAAAATGTTCAGTGTTAAATCAACTCTTATAGAGTACACATGATCCCAATTGGACTTATATGCACTCTGTCAGAGTTGAAATAACACTGGACATTTTACTGTTCAGCCCTTCTTTATCAGTTTTACTAATATATATTTGTGGCAGGGCTCGGTTTGTGGAACAGGTTCGGGGCAGTTTGAGGACCATGCCTACTGGTTAAGTATGCACACGCACCTGGAGTGCATCAGTAATTAATCCAGGTATTTAAAGTGTGCTTTCTTCCCAGTAGGGGTCTGTGACCGAGGAAAACGTGAGCCGAGAGAAAGAGATGAACATGCCAGCACGAGAAAAGGCTTTAAAGTGCCATAGTTTCGTTATTTTGTCTTTGTTATTTTAGTTTGTTGTGTTTCTTTGTTATGTTTAGCTTGATCCCTTGCGGGTGAAGGGCGAAGCTGTTTTGTTGTTTTGTATTAGACTGGATTCTCTCTCTTTTTCTCTAAAGTGTGTAAATAAAGGCCAAAATATTTCTGGATTCACGTATCTCGTGTCCGACTCTTCTGTTCAGAAAGGGGTGTGTCGCGGTGCGTGACAATATTTTCCCAACAATTTTCAATAAAAATGCTTTCATTAACCAGTCAATAACCAATAATTAATTTGAATCATCAATTTAATCATTTAACAAAAGAGAAAGCTGTACCTTAGTAAAATTCGTTCATCAAGATATGAATATCTGTATTGAGAAATGCATGATGGTTTTTTTTTTTTTTTTTTTTGCTGCTTGGACAGTATTCATCTTAATTTTCATCTAAGACAGTGAAAAGGAACATGCGGTGAGATGCACTGTCCCTCTCGGGTTATAGCCACAGCTAGTGGTTTATAACTCAAAGTAAACATGCTAGCTATACTGCAAGTAAACTAAAGAAACTGATCCATCAAGGGATCAGATTGTTTACTAACTTTACACTTGCTATCATTCTGCGGCATAGCAAAAAGTTAAAAGCGCATAGTCTATGTACTTTCCTGCGATGATAAGCAAAGCACAGCTTCCCAGCTCCAGCAAAGATGGAACAAAACCAGGATGGAGACCTACAGACAGCGCAATGAAGATCCAGAGACGGTGACGGAGTCAGAGTTCTCTTGGACAAGCCAGCAACACACAGAACCATCTGCATTCCCGCAGTAAGACTGACAAACATTGACAATACATTTTAGGCATGAAGTGTACAAGAAATTATGAAATGCAACCAAAATGCTAATTTTGCCCGCATTCACTCGAAGGGGTAATGGCAAATCATGTTTACGCGAGTTCTATACCATGTGAAATTTATATATCACAGTTGTGTAAGATGTAGATACACCACTTTACACCACTTTAAGTTTAAATTCAAGAACATTTTTATAAATAAAGCCCCTGGTTTAAACTCCAATCAAAGCATCAAAGCATTTTTATTTCTTTTCTGCTTTTGCAAAACATATTTAATTTCAATTTGACAGTGAAATATACAAGCTGTGTTCAGTTATGCAGTCCAATAGCAGCTATTTAGGCATTGCACCTGTATGGAGTGAGTCAATGCTAGATATGTGAATGAGAGACACAAAGTACACCAGAGAATGGCTTTACACTCATCAAATCCTGTAAGAAATGCATTTGTTAAATGTGTATGAGAGCACCGGTCTTTGTTGGGTTCATTTTTCTGCCTGGCAGTGCAGTAAAATGGAGTACACAATGGAACGGTGTATGAGGCAGCGCTACAGGGAAGGCATGTACAGGCAGCACATTTACAGTGGCTGTTAGGGGACAGTAGCTATCCATTAGGGTGACCATATATTAGATTTCAAAAAAGATAACAGGGGCTGGCGGGCGTTATGAGCATAATACTTGGTTATTTGTTTATATAAAAAACCTAAATGGCCATTTTTAGGTATTTAGAAATCCTGCCTAAAATGATATTTTCAGCCCCAAATTCAGAAATGTCCAGGAAAAGCAGGATGTCTGGTCAGCCCGTCCAATAAAAGCCATGACTACTTACTCCATACACTGAGCACAGAAAACACTGATAACTTTCTTTTATTCTGGTGTTTGAATGATTGAGTGAACTTTTGGAATGCTAAAAATACATTTCAGAGGTTTGGACCGGACGGGTGGTACATTACTATACAGCCCCCAGAAAGTCAATCCATTCAGTATCACATTTGCTTTGATATCACAAGTAATGGTTCACAGAGAGGCTGTCATAGCACGCTTCCACTTCAGCCATGACAAAATTAGCAGTTGGCTGTGGCAGTAATGCACTGCTTTTAAAGATAAAGAAATGGGCAAATCCTATCACACTGACAGTTAATTTATCTCTATCAAACTAGCAACTTTTAAAACTGCATTGTAGATGCATGCCTGGTGTGAGTCAGACATTTGCTGCTCTTTGAAGGCGCATTGGTCTTATTTGACAGGAACCTGCTTCTCTTTCAAAATGTCAGCATTTGTTGGGACATTGACATGTTCACCCCCAGGAACACATCTGTCAATGGACTCATAGATTCCAGATCTCATTCCTTGCACATAAAATCTCTATCACAGGCATCTACCTCTCCCCAGTGAGAGTACAGCTAGTTTCTCACCTGAAAGTTATGTATTCAAATTACAGTACTGGAATGTGAAGTGTATTTTACAATATGATCATGAAAACATTACAGCTGGTCTTGTTGACAGACACCTGTTAATTATATGGTCATTCCATTGATGTTCTGAGATCTGATGTTCCATTGATGTTCTGAGCTACTTTTGCCTGAGCCACAGCGACAAGAAGCACCTTGTTTTGCCTGCTTCGAGCTGTCACAAACTACAGCTGTTCCCACAGCCTTGTATGCAGTTTTCAGATGATTAGCAATCAAGTTACACTACATTTCGTGTCAGTAAAGCAATTAACCCTAATGAGAAGCGATTATTACATTGCAATTGCATTGAAGTGTTTTGTAACATGCATATTGGTATTTGAAAAACTAAATAAGAACATAATTTAGAGGATTGTAGATGTGATGTAGCATTTCATAAATTGTAAGCGAAACATGTAAAATATTTATAGCTTTGGAAAATAAAGGATTTAGGGCTCTATCTTGGAAAACACAGGGCCAAGTTACATGAAATAATTTAAGAAACATTGGATAGCATTGCTTGTTTAATTTGTGTGAGCTAAGATAGTCAATATTGTTTGTTGGCTTCATTTTGATATCTATACATTTAACAGCAAGCCCAGATTTTGCTATTTTTAATACATGACTTATAGACAGTGCTTTGTATGCATGAGTATTTTGGCATTTTTGTATGTTAAAAAAGTGTTTAAATCTCAGTGACCAGATTTCCATTCTTTCAGATATTAAAACCCTGCGGATTTCACCTGTTACTCCATAACTGAACAATTCAAATCTCAAATAGAAGTTTAATTAAGAAAAATAAACCTTCAAAAAATCTAAAATGAAAACAATTTGCACCACTTTATACAGTCAGTTCAGACAATTTTAATCGACTTGTGCACGAGCAGATCTTTTCCCTCTGTCTTTTTAACGTCTGGCAAAATCTTCCGTTACATTAGGAATTTGTCACGGGGCAAAAGCAGGTGGCTTGAACCTTGCACCTTACTTTGGGCTCAAATTCTGCTAGTCTGGCCATACCCTAAATGCACTTGCGCATTTCGCTTTAGACCACACGCTAAGACAGTGAAAATAGTGCCCTTAAAGACTGTTTCAAGCTTTAGGTACATCGGAAAAATTAATGAATAAACAAATTCATTTATTTATATGTCTATAAATATAACATCCCACGCTGTTTTTCCAATTTATTGGGGAAATAGAATGACTAAAATGACCTTTTAATGAAAATAAAAGCCAAATCTTAACTTTGTTAATATTTTATATTTCTTATATTTTACTACGTCCATGTCCAGAGGGTAGTTTTTTAAATCCTGCCACTGGGTGTTAATGAGTGTAACCCCTATGAGTGGAAGAACACTTTACTTATTCTCTTCATTGTTTCAAAGCTACTCCTGGAACAAATTCTTGAACATTTTAAATTTAATTTCACAGTGCAAATGAATCGATTTGGCTCAAACAGGCCCCTCTCAGGTACCTCACAATTAATGAGAAACAAGGCTTTTGGTGTTTCTCCTTAACACACAGCTCACACTTGAAACAGGTTTGCAGAAAACACTGTCGCAAAAATATACAATCTTTAACCACAAATTTCAGAAACTATTTTCAGCCAAACTTTTACGAGTATGAGTCGCTCTTTAAAGTTTTTTTTTTTTTTTAGGTAAGTCAAAAAGGTGGAACAGGTTTACAGCTGCCAGCTCTTTCATTGAATGCAACCTGAGTATAAATGTAGAAAAAGGGCTTCCATTAAGGGATACTATTCTCCTTAAAGTCCTTGAGCATTAACAGTGTTACAGCTCAAGTGATGCTAAGAGCCTCCATGTACAAACATTTTGGTGGTCTCCATGTAAATCAGCAACATTTTTGTGAAAGGTTTCAAGACCACTGTAAACACACATTATATCCTCACTCAGATAACCATTGAGGTTGTGTTGAAACCCTATAATGAAATACTCTGGTCTTTGTGAAAGAGACATTGGTTTTCTTGTCATGTGGTTCATTTCAATTTGATCCCTAATACAAGACATCACTGTGCGTTTATGGAAGCAGTGATGCCTCAGATTCTTAACAAAGGTCAATACTTCCTAGATCAGAAACCCAATAAGAAAAAAAAAAATTACACAATTTTGTCTGTTACTGCTACCCTTCTAACATATTATCACATGGTCTTTAACATGATAGATTGAAAAGGATCATTGTGAAATGAAGTTCATAATGAAAGAAGGATATTAATGTGGTTCTTGCAGATAGTTAATGAAGACATCTTACAACATATATTGATATTAGGTTCCATTTATTTGAAGGATTTACTAAACATTTAAATGTAATTAATCAACATATGATCTGTTTTTTTTATTGATGTTTCAGTTTTTTCAGTCTTTTTCTTGATGTGTGATTGCCCCCCTTCTGACCCCTCCTCTAAATCCAGTCATTAGGGCTATATATATGCTTTATTTTGAGATAACCCGCTTTAGAACGTTCAAGGCCCATGTCGTAGACATTTCTATTTGTGTATTACTTCATACATTAATTTAAACACATTTTACATTGCATTACATTACAACTCTTATTTAAAGCAACTTACAGAGATTACATTTTAAAAATACAATCCATTTATACAGCTGCATATTTTGCTGAAGCAATTCTGGTTAGGTACCTTGCACAAGGGTACCACAGCAGCACCCCAGATGGGAATTGGACCCACAACTTTTGAGTTACAAGCCGTCATCCGTAACCATTATACTACACCACTTTAAAAAGCAGCTGCAAGTGTTCAATGCATTGTCTGGAAAAAAGATACAATAAAGAGTGTACCGATGTTAATAACTCATTCTTGACTGAAAGGTAAGAATGCTTAATTGCAAGCTCAGTTTACAGAGATTAGACTGTTTAGCCCCTGCACCGACTACCATTTTGTGTTCAACTAGCCGAGAGCAAAAGCCTACTCATCGCCAAGCTCCACCCCCAGCCAGTAAAGACCCTTCTCTCTCCCTCCAACTCTTTTCCTTCCACTTCACATAGTGCCATCTCAGAGCAATGGCTCAGTCGACACATGTTCAGACAACTTTGACTGAGCAGTTTGGACTTCAGCTAAACCCTGAAAGTTGTCTCGTAATTCTAAGGAATCTCAGCACTGTAGAAAAAAAGGAAACTTGGAACCTTAATGTTTGGATGCTCATTTCACTGTTAGCACATGCTAGATCATTGTTCTTTGCTTCCCTCTGCCCTGTGCCAGTGAGAAAGCCTATATGCTGTGACAGGATGGGCAGGATATGTGAGGATATGAGGGCTGCCTTTTGTTGGTCCTCATTAAGGCTCCCTGTGATACTGCTGCAATAAAGACACATTGAGCCACTAGGGGGAGTTAGGGCCAGATTTGTGTTGCTGATGTCCACTTTCCTCCTGCTCTCCTTATTCTCTCACCCTTTTATTCTCACTGTACATATTTACAGGATGTACACAAATGCACATATACACACATACAGATGTGCACAGTCATGCAACCCACCCCCCCCCCCCCCCACACACACACACAAACACTTCGAACATTGAACTGTGAAAAAAATATTGTCATATTTTATTGCTATTTATTAAACTTGTACACTTATATTCTGGTTGACTCATGTGTCCACATGTCCAAAAACCACATGTGAATACCCAACATGTGAAGAGTACACATGTGAACTATAAAAATAATCCCACTTATAAGATCAGAGCATGATAACGTAACTTATGCTATTTCAAGTTTTTTTTTCTCATGTGAAATATGTAATTCATATTTGATATGCGAAAATATGGAATTTCACGTGATTTCATATCATGTCTTGTTTTTGCATGTGGAAATTTTCATGCAAATATGAAAATAAAATGTCCCGTGAACCAGACATTTTCATGTGACATTTTCTTTTCACAAGTGAATATTTTAATTCTCTTGTGAACATGTTAAATTCATATTGTGAACTTACAATTTTCACATGTGAAAAGGTGAATTTCTTGTGATTTTTTATAAGGGTAACGGGCCAGCAGGGGAATGTAATCACACAGCATGGGAATGGTAGTGACCCTCCCTCTGCTAGCTCCCCTCTCAACCGTATGACTACCATTTTCATGCTGACCAGTTATGGTTTAAAACAGCTTTCTCGTTGTCTTATCACTGTGTTTGATTTGCAGCTGCCCCCCCACATTAGATTTGAATGTTGGCCTCTGCACTCGGTCTCAGTGCTGTTGCTGCCTGAATTAATGGATTAATGCTTAAGCCATTTTGGCAGGAATCCATGGGGGGGGTGGGACGGCTAGAAAGGGTATGGAGGGACTTCACTTAGCCAGTTCCGTCACATGCAGGATACTGATCCCCTCTCCCACGGGAGCAAAACCCAAGTCCCAGTCCCCTGCCACACACCGGGCGGGCTGCCCTTTAAAGCCCCTCCGGATGATGTTGTCTCCTGTGTGGTCGAATGACTGCCGTATCCCAGCATGCCCCGGGGGTAGTCATCCACATGAGAGTGCGGGGTTTGGCCATGGAAAGAAACTCCAGCACATAGGTACTTTACCATTAAGTTTCTCCTTATTGCGGTGCTGTAATTTATCGCTTAGCTTAGCTTAAATAGGGAAAAAAAATGTGGAAAGTGTGCAATACAGTGCATACTGCACTTTGGAATGCCTTTCATGCAGTCTGTCATTTGACAGATTAAGACATAAACACATATGGAAATATGTGCTTAAAGTGGCAGTAACGCCGGACCATTTTAATGTTTTCCTTAAGCAAATAAAGAGCAGAGACAGGCCTGTAAAAAGTGCCACCTGCATCAATTAGTGGAGCTGGGGAATGGATTCAGTGTGCTGAACACATTTTAATGCCCTCAGGGTTTGAAATATGATTTCAATATGCGCAAATAGAGACCACATGAAAGGCTGTATTTACTGAGCTGTTTACAGCGATGATGGCGGTGCATTATTTACGCCCCTCTTGCATTAATAAAGACCGGACAAAATCAAAAACATCATTCATAACCTCTGCACACCAGAAAATGCTCTAGAGAAGAGGGCTGGTATGAGTTAGCCAGCAACACTGTATACTGTAACAGTAGACTAGGCTTGTTTAGAAACATAGAGGCTGGTTTGTTGGTTTGAGAAAATCATAATGCATACAAGCATTGTGAAACTGCAGCGTTTATAAAGCAATAACCATGATATGCACATGTGTATGTGCATTCAAGTGGTATACATGCCAAGATAGACGAAAGGAATCAAAGACAAAATGGTACAAGATACAAAAGGTAAAATAAAAAAACGTATAAAATTTCATAAAATTCAATTTATATGGTATGTACTTCATGAAAACTAATCTCTTTTAGATAACATCCTTTTTTTGTAAAAAATAATTTTGAAATTTTGTTCTTACTTTAAAGGTATCGTATGCAGGTTTTTTGTTTTTTTTTAACCTTGAAATATTATAAAATAACCACGCCAAGCCATATCCATGATGTACTGGCGATCTCTGTCTAAATGCACTTTCACCAAATTCATACACCTTTACCTGTATTTGTTATTCTAAAATGTGTTTGGGACGTTTCTGGGTGTTGTGCACTTTTCTGTGTAAGGAGGGGTGGAGCCAGTGGCTTGAGATCTGATCTCAGTGGAATGTTGGCTATTTGTTCGCTAGCTAGCGAAAAAGCCCAAATACAGCGAAGCAAAAAGACAAGCCAACAGGGTTTGTTCAATAACTAGTGGTAACCTTGGAATTGCTTTTCCTCGGTGGCGTCAGCTGAATTTCGCCAAGGGGATGAAAAGCAATGCAGAGTTGGCTTGTTTTCTGTTTGACCTGTAAGGAACGTAACCTGCAGAGTGAAGTTAGCAACAAAAAGAACTTTTGTGAGGTCCAACATTTTCTAAATAAAATCACTATTGCACTCAACATAATGGCATCAAGTAAGCTATAATTAAATCTGCCTTCTTACTGTTGCTCGCGGTCGCTCATTTTACAGTACTAATGTTACCTCTCACTATGCAACTAGTTATGTTAGCTGGGGTGTTTGGGGTGACTGGCCAGGGTTGAAGACACGGGGGAGACTTCTTTGATTGTAAACATGAACACAGCAAGGCCAAGAAATAATGCAACTTTGTATGCCTTTAAAACACAACTAAAAAATAAGAGGTAGGCTCTGAAGAATATAGGCTTTTGCATGTATAAATGTTTTTATGCAAAAATAATCTTTGAATGGGAATTTTCTCATACAGTAAGACAATATTTGATCATATTGTGCTCTACGCACTCTATGCACGTCAGGTGAGTAATCATGGAGTCTTAGCATACTGACATCTAATGAGCCACTTTTAGAAACAAGACCAAAAACTTTATGTGATCATGCATCCAAATGCTTATCAACTAGACAACAGTGCTTGAAGTGGTCTGGTACTCACCGGTATCTAGGACGGGCACTACGTTTTCCTCTTTGGAGTACCTTGACATTTTTTCTTGTGTACGGCCAATTGCTTTAAGCTCTCTGTATTGGGCCGGTTCTCATTTTTGATTTTTGCCCTTATGCATCACTTCTTCTTGCATACTTCCCTTTGTTAGTGGGTCCAGGTATGCAAGCTATAGTTCTTTATCACAATAAGACAATTCGTTTTAGGCTGACAGTTGTTACCTTTATTTTAGTAGTAACAACTGTCAGCCTAAAACGAATTGTCTTATTGTGATAAAGAACTATAGCTTGCATATACCTCCCTATACATTTATGGAATTCATAATTCTGTGTGTCAACTCGTGACTGTGATGTGATTTACGAACTGCAATTAATATTGTAGATTACCTCTTGTTAAATGATTTGCTAAAGAACTTTCTTGTCCCTAACCATATATTTCTGTAAATGTGGGCAGCTGCAATGGAACCTGCCTTTTCAATGTTAGCATGGCTCAAAAATGGGATGTTCCAGAACAGACTGGTAGGCTCGGCCATACTGGGACTTCTAGATTTTGCTCATAAATATAACGGCACTTTTTTCCACCTCAAGCATTCTTAGAAATAATTGTTTGTTCTACGGATGAGCTTGTCACAGATAAATGCACTGTTCCCCAGAAGAACAAAGCTGAGAATCAAACATTTTCACCGTTTATGCCTTAACTGGACTGTCATTTGCATGTGTTGGGCTTTAATTAAAGAGGTGCCTCAATTAAGGCTTTATGGGTGTTTCCCACCTCTCTATATGGAAAAAGCAAGTGGATCAAATTTTTTATAAATTCAGCAAGCCAAAGCTTTCGCTATGGAAACATGACATTTTCCTTAGATCAGGCTTAGCAATAGAAATAGTACTACCCTGCCTTTTTAACAGGTGTATAAAGAAATCTTTTAAGGAAGGGTTCCCAAACTTTGGTCTGGTGATACCTCAGGGGACTCTGAAGTGTAGCAAATATATAGCAAATATTTTGAAATATTTTCCCTTTTAAGATTTTTTTTTAATGCTTCCACATTCATCATTGGTAATTTTGTGATAACTGTTACTGAATACTTATTATAGATTAGGTGGCCATGCAGCTGAATGGTGAAGGAACTGGGCTTTTCACTCCAAGGTTGTTTCAGATGTGCTGCTGCTGCTATGCCACTGACCAAGGCACAAGTTCCAAGCTGTGTACACAGTAAAAACTGTTTGGCTCCTCCGACTACAAAATTGTATGTAACTGATTACAACTGATTATTACTCATGGTCTTTTCAAGTTGACTCAGCTTAGGTTCTTTTTGATTACAAATTCTGGTGCCAAGCCTTTTATGTTGGCACAGCAACCATAAATAAGTTGTATTAACTCATATTTTGCTGTTCAGCTAACAAGACATTAGGTCCAGTAAATGGGTCCAGTAAAATATTTGTAGTTTTGTGAATTATATTTAATTACTCCATTCAAATATAAAACCCAAAATGACCAAGTTCACATAACTAAGAATTTTACCCTTGGCCAACTTAAAAAATAAAAGTGTTTGTGGAGTAAAAATAAACCAAAGCATGGTAAGATTCCACCGAGCCATACATGTTGCTCACTCGTTGCGGCTGCAGTGCATTCGTCCTGTGGAGGGCAGCGGTCGGCTATGGCTCAAAATGCTTTTCACTGGAGGGAGGGGCCGAAACCAGAGAAGGCGGAGCCTCTTGCCTAAGGGCAGAACACTGGATGAGAGGGTAGGGGAGGGCCTATGGGACAGGGCTTCTTTTTGTCTGTATAATGGGAGAATAGAAGACAAACTCCTTGTGCTCATTCTACAGCCAAAGCCGCTCATAATTCATTTTTTTTTCTGGGCTAAGTGAGAAGGGACTATTCTAGTAAAGAAAATTGTCAAAACTCTTTTTAATTAAATAAGTTCCGTTCAGAAAGTGGAGGGTAATTAAGCAACCAAGAGGGCCTCTTATTCACATAAATACAGACAGCCCCACTCTGCTGCAGTCCATTTGATGTGGGTTCTCTAGTGTTTGCATTGCTGTGCACTGATGCCCAGAACAACATTTGACACAAGATCACAATAACACAGATATCACACTAGACACAGGCTACGAGCCCTGCCACTGTTGCTAATAATACAAGCTGGAAAAACAACTTTTTTTTTGCATGCATGCATGCTTAGTGCAAAGAGACACACCGGTTTGATCCGGTCGGTGATCGGGTTTGAGGTTCGTCCTGGGTGAGCAAGGGCCCCTGAAACTGCCCCGGCGGCTCTCTCTCTACCTCTCACCCAGTCTCACGCTCGCTCTCATTCGCATGCACACCGGCTGCACTACCTGAAAGCATTTTGCGGTGATTTACGGGAACGCCTGTACCATTCACCTCATAAATCTGTCACCTCCAGAACAGCCTTTCGCTGGTATTCATCCACCCAAGACATTTTTGTTAAAAGCGTTTTGGAGCTGTGCCAGGAACAGTCACCAGGGATTATCTGAAGGTTCAGTCAGGGCAACGTGCAAGCCACTGCTGACCTGAGGTTAGAGATACACACCCAACTGGAAAGTTTACCTTGTTTTGCAAATGCTGCATGTTCTCTTTGTACATTCATGTCCTTCTCATGATCATGTTTTCTCCTACATTAGGTCTTCAGTTATATTTAGGAGAATGGTAATTGTGGTAACTGACTTGTGGTCAGGGGTGCCGCCAGGGATTTTGGGCCCCATGTATAGATCTCACGTTGGGCCCCACCACCGCAGGCCATGGTAGAAAGTCCTATGTTGTAATATTTTTGAAGGCCTCGATCAAACGGACATGGAAGTCCCTTGGAATCGTCCACCCCTCCCCTCCACCACTCTTACAGCACTGCTACTTGTGGTTGTGTGCTTATGGAATCTCCAGATTATTTTTTGAGATGTGAATATGGCAGCAGAGTATATCTTCTGAATCTATTTTTCCCACTGTCCTCTCATTCACGCTATCACTTGGGCTACTGAGGTCTTTCAGTGCATGGCTGAAAGGGCCTGCCTGTGGGTCACCTGAAGGGTACCACAGAACAAGTGCAGGCAGCTTTACCCACTGGTCAATACCTTCTGGCATCTTCCAGCACTGAAGAATGAGGCTATGGAGCATCAATGAGGCTGAATGTGTTTTGGGTAAACTTGTCATGTAAATCTGAAATTAAGTTAATTGTTAAATTAGCAACATAAGACTGTCCTCAAATGAACATGTTGAAAGGCTCAAGCAGCAATTTCACAGTATAAAAATTTTACTCAGAAGTCCATCCCCTTGGAGGCATTGAACATTACTGATAATAATCAAGATATTATATTTGAGCTAATTGCTTAATCTGTGAAGAAAGCTCACTTGTGTGAGTCATCAAAGTTTTCTCTGCTCTGCCCATGGTAATGTATTCCTATCATGTTCTGACTTGTGCATTGCACAGTGCTGGCCAATTCAAGCAATTGTGGACAGAGAGGTGGTTAGCCTTCAATATTAAAACAGTCATAACGCTGTAGACCAATCAGCTGAAAACGCAGAGGAGGGGAAATGCTAGAATGTATGTCTGTATCAACACAATTGAGATTTTAAAGGTTTTTTCTTAGTGTGATATACAGGCACATATCTATATCACACACTAAGAAACTGATATTGCCTTTGCCACTCATTAACTGCAGTGATCTGTGCCAGTGCTCCAGTTTATGACAGAGTTCACAAGATCACAGTCAAAATGTCAATGATGTGATAAATACACCCTTCTATCCAATCCAACCGATTGCCAGTTGCAGTGATTATTGCCACAGTAACAGAGACCAATAAGACTCCCTTCCCTGGATATGACAGACGTGAGGTCAGGGGTCCCAAAACAAATTATTTTCTTCCTTGTAAGAATATTTATTTTTAAGTTATTTCTCATGTATTACATATTTAGACTTTCAGGTAAAATAATCTTGGTTTAAAAAAGTGTGGTCTACTCACCCTTACGTTACAATATTACGGTCATTGTAATTCATTACATATTTAGGCTGTACTAAATTCAAATCTGCTACAGATCCATGGTATATGATATCCTGTTTTAAACATTCTTCCATACAATAGCGTGTTAATTGACTACTGTTTCAACAGTTCAGCCTCTTAACTGAGATGGAACTGCTGAACCAGTCTTGTCATTTTATGAGTACTTTACAATGTAATGTAAAGTTACAAAAATGAAGTTACAATGTATTGTAATAAGGTAAAAGTGCACTATATTGCACAGAGAACTTTTGAATTTGTCTAAACAAACACCCAAAGGCAGACAGACACGCTAATGAAATTTTGACATTCTTGGAAAGTCTTGGAATCTATGGAATAATTAATCTGGTTTCATTATTATTATTTTTTTTGTGGTCACTGTAAAGACACGGGAGCTTTTGAAACTGGGCGCCATGCGAATGTTTACTTTTCAAGTTCTTTACTGCACCTGAGCATTGGATTATCAGGGATTTCCGTAGGGATATGAGGAGAACAAAGGAGAGAGACATGCTCCATGGCGCCTGGATTCCTCCCCTCGGGAGGGCGTGAGGCCCAGAAAACATGTTGGGGTGAAAATTTTTTCCAAGCACTTGCTCACTTTTTCAAAGACAAAAGGAGGGAACAAAATAAGATAACTTTACAGCAACAACAATAGCAAAAGGTGTAGCACTTCCTATATATCATTGCATTATTCCTAGTGTATGACTGTACGAGATTTCATAAAGTACAGGTTATTCCGTAGAATGCATAGGAAGCACAGGTTTCATGGTACCCTATTGCTTTCAGAATTCACTTTATTTTATTTAATGCAATCATATTGCCAATTGACGTGTTAGAGATGATACTATTTTCCAATGCAAACCCACTTTTTTTCCTTTGAATTCTACATTACCAGAGCCTAAGGTCTGGATTTAATTCTGGCATCCTCAACTTTATCAATTATTCTATTCATGGCAAGTGCTTTTTTTCAATAATTGTGATGACTGAACTGTGAGTTAAAACCGCACTTCCACTTAATTGTGAGTCAAGGACAAAATGTTGATTGAATCCAGGTCTTAGTGTGGTTCTTAGCCACTGTTTTGACACCTCGAGAAACAGCAGTCAGGTCACGGTATAGCACAAAAGTGTATTTTTTAACACAGCATATTCTTGAAAAAGTTCAGTCCACACCGCTTGGCCTTGTCTGATTGTAGGGTGAGTTTGAATTGGCCTGGGTTCCTTGGGTTACTACTGAATTACAGTTAGCCATATACTAGGCACCCACAGGTTAGATAAATATAAAATGTTAAGCTTTAAAAAAAAAATGGATTCATTATCTCTTGCATTCTTTCTCCAATGTGACTCTTGACTACATTGACTGGGTCCCTGCTTTAAAAAAAAAAAAAGGAAAAAGAGGACTCAAAGTGTCAAAGTCAATGCGTGAAACAGTAAACGCACAGTGACAGGCGGCAATACAAAAACGGATCACCGTGCGAAAGGCGCTTCTCTTTAATCACGGCGTGGCCCCTCGTTTGAGAGCGGGAGCTATTCGCCCGCCGGGCTGCGATGTGTGTTTACGGGGATTTCTTGTCCTTTTTTTGCGGTTGTCGTGTGGCAATTAAAACTGTTTCCAAACAGTGGGTGGCAGAAGGCCCTCTAAATGGGCGAAACATGACCGGAGGCAATGGGAGAGGGGGGGGGGGGGAACACACTTAATTACTCTAGACAGGTATCTATTAAAAACACTCTGATCCAGACCTTGGAGGTCTTCATACTGCTGTAATGGAGGCCAGAGATAAAGACAGCAGACAGAAAACTAACTGCGGCTTTGCATTAAAAAAAAAAAAAAAAAAAAAAAAACAGAAAATGTTTTAATCCAGACAGAGAATTCTAACAAATCTTCATTTATGTCAACGTGACAGCAAGAGCGCACATAGCAAAGCATAGAATCATAAGGGAGATGTTTCCAGTGAACGATAAGAACAATTATCTTTACTGTAATGCAAAATGCTCTTTTTACATATTAGGAATATATTAGTGTAAATGTAAATGAACTAAGAAACAAAAATTCTTTGGTTTTTTGTTAGCACAGCTCACTTGTACTCGTGCTTTAGCGGCGCTGCATCTTTACCAGTTGGTCTGGGAATGTTGAGAGTCTGATCTGACAATACTGCTCATATTAACCAGGTGAATGCACTTATGTTTCTTCAATATGGTAAGCCGTTCTGCTAAATGAATGTAATGGAATGTAAATACAGGGGACGCAATCCCAACAGTGAAAAATGACCATCAATAAAATGTTGGAAATTGAAGTGGGTCAAAGTCATCCCAGGTCTGTTTCTCATTCAGAGAGAACGACATAAACACAAACATGCCCTTTTAGGATTTTCAGGGTCCTCTTCTGTTTGCAAATCTCTGGTGTAATGCTTTCTCAGCCGGCTTTCGGATGTTTAAATGAAAAAAAAAAATCAAAGTAAGATTAAACGTTACACAATCAAACTTGAACTACAGTATGTGCCTATTTGTTAGCATATTTGTGTCTCACTATGGGTTTGGAAGGTGGAGGTTGCAGGGGGGAGGGATTGAGGGGGGGGGCGGGTGCAGGGGCTTCAGGTGTGTGTGGGTAGGTGAGGTTCAAGGCGGGGCACTCCTCATTTGATGTGGCCGTCATGTGCTCAGCTGCCAGAGAAGACTCAAGATTTCCACAGCACCCACGGAATCAGACCGGATAAACCAGGTCAACTGGGGCTTCTCCCGCTCACCTCGGCTCTGTGACTCGGACACAAAGCTGAGACGGTTTGTTTTTCCATCGTGAGCTCAATTGTAAAAAAAGAAAAAAGACTAGAGCGCGTCAGTCATTTGAGAAGTATTCTGCCCCAGGGTTTTGGACGAAAGAACATTCCCTCCTACAGTACAGCACAGGCACCTGTCTACCTCCTTTTCAATGAAATAGATAAGAGATGGAACCATCTCACCTGCAAAAAAGCCCTCACAAATAATATCCTGATTAGCTCCCAAAATAAATTCACCAGAGCTGAAGGTTTACTTCCTTCAGATTCACTCTTCTTTCACCTGTGATTGTAAAGACCTCGTTGAGAATGTTCTTTAGTGTGGTTCTGTTTTCACTTTGTTAAAAAAGAAATTCAATTTCTTGAAATTCAATTCTGTAGTAGATCAAAGATGGATATACAGTATATATGCACACAAACACACATGCACATGTGCATGCAAACCAACACGTGTGCATGTGCACACAAACACAAAAGGATTGTGTAACTCATATCTTTGGGATCCTGACACACTTTTCACTTACATACAGTCTTCTGAACATAGCTACCTGAGCTTTTGAAATAGAATCTGTTATATATTAAAACAAATATGAACCTGTCATTTTATGTCAAAATCCAGCTACCTTAACTTTTAGTCGTTATGTACAAGGAATTTATTCTATTTTTTTTTTTTTTTGGGGGGGGGGGTTGCTAATCTTAAAATCCTTCGCACTACAGTCATCCTTGAAGATTAGCTCTGTTGTCATCAGAGAAAACTAGCTAGCAAGCAACCCCAGCAGTATTTTTTAAACCTCAAATACAATATCTAGATGACATTTATGGAATATGTGCTAAGATCCTCTTTAGTGCAAACTATTATCCTTCTCTCCCTGGTTTGGACAGAGAAAAGATTGAATGCTGATTCGCTCAGCTGTGAATTTTCAGCTGAGAGTCCCTGCTTGCTGTTCCTGCTGTCACCGGGAACACCAGGGGAGAGGGGAATTAAAATGCCAGATCCGTTCCCCAAATGTGTCATTCCCCCGTCGGCAGTTAATGCGTTCCACTTTGGATGTTCTGTCTTCTCGCTGCTAAAGACCCCTGTAAGGTGAAAGATCCAGAGGCCCCTGCCTTATCGCTGTCTTTAGCCGCTTCCTGAAACTTGACAGCACCCTCACGGGGGGAAGCGGCCAACGGGATTATAGCTTTACGGTTGAACCTGACTATCCACGGTCGGCATTACCCAGACAGCCACAGTACAAGATTTTTTTTCTCTCCTTATTTTCATTCCTTCAATTTAACTTTAATTACTCACGTCTCCACGAGGGCACGTTAAAAAGCCTGGCCGTTTGTGTTGAGCAGATTAGGTGACTTGCCCTGCCAAGTCAGGACCTAGCTGTGCCGTCAGATAGAATTCAAATTCAAATCTGGGACTAAAGACAGTGCAGCTGTCGCCATGTTAGCCTGTGAACCCAAACCAGCACCACAGATCACAGATTAAATATGCCACTACCCCCAATTCTGAATATTCCCCAGGCAATCCATAATGCTCTCCTACAAACTTACTGTAACACCTACAGTAAAGCCATAAACTCCATACAATTACTCACTGAAAAAAGTTCAGAAGCCTTCTGTTTTTGCCTCCTTTTGGTGGAGAATGCAGCTCTGTAAAGCACTGGAAGTGCTGCTTTACTCAGCCAAAAAATTAACTCACTTTCCATGTGTGACTATTCTTTAGGGCCAAAAGGTAAACTCCTCTTGGAGTGCCTGTCCAAAACACAGCTTCATCCCAAAGTTAAGATGAAAATGGAATAAATGCATAATTAAATCAAACATAAGCAGAATGTTCACACAGTGTAGAAAAGTTTTTTTCTTCCTATCGAAACGCAGCCATGTTGACAGTGACACAGGAACGAAGCCCTGCGTGTGTTCCAAACAGGACTCTTATCAGCCCCCTTTCCGCAAAGCCTCAAAAAGAACATTTCAGAGCACCTTCATTTTTGAGAGGGTGACATTCCAAAACACCTGCAATGTCTTAGATAAGTAGACTTATCACTTCTGTGAACAGGCCCCTATAGTCTTCGGATTTGGGGTAGAGGATGTGTGTGTGTGTCTGTGTCTGTGTGTGTGTTGGGGGGGAATGGGGGCATTAGAGTGCTGCAAGACAGGAACACTAATCCACCCAGCGCCACACAGCCAAATCCAAGTAAAGTGATCCTAAATCAACAAACGCTCTCTCCCTGGACTTTGTTAAGCCACATCCATTAGCTGTGTCGGGATCAGAGTTTCTCAGATCCACTCAAAAGGCCGGTTTTTTGGCACCAGGCCAGTTCTTTGACGATTTAATCTTGGAAAAAATAAGTTGGTGTCTGGCTTCAGGCTCCCTGACTGGTCCATGATTTTTGCCTGCTGCCACAATACCCCGCCCCCCCCCCACCCTCACCCCCTACAAAAAATAGTGGTTGCGGGACATCCTCCTTGCAGGATCACAGCACTTTTTAACCTTGTGCAAATTAGCGTATCGTTCCTGACAGTATGTGAGTCCCCTGACGATGCATAATTTCATTATGGGATCGCATGGGAGTCGTAATTGATTGGCACGCTGAAATCTGAAAAGGTTTTAAGACGGATCTGGCTTGCTCCCGTCACGTTAAATCTTTCCGTCTCAGTCCAAAGCCAAGCATCTGCTAACGATTTTGGAAGAACGCACACGCAGCCCTGATTGGGAATACGCAGCTCAAATGTGTACCTCCGCATCTCAGTGTTGCGACTGCCAATGGACCAAGGTTATTAACATGGATTAAGACAGACAGTGACATGCATCCATGCACTGGTAGTACACAGAAAGTAAACAACCCACCTAAACAAATGGAACTGCTTAGTTCTGGTTTGACACCAATGCATGGATTCCACACAGCCTATCTTAACCCAGTTTATTAACCCTGTTTCAGCCAAGGAAATGACGCCAATGCACACTCCAACCAGCCAATGGTCAGTGAATGAGAGGGATTTCAATAATAAATAAATAACAATAATAATAATAAGAAAGTATAGTATAGTACAGTATAGTATAGTATAGTATAGTATAGTATAGAATAAAATAAAGGAGGTGAAAAGGTTTTCCCACTCCCCTACTCTGATTTAAATAGTGGCTATTTCACCTCCCAATTTGCAACCCAAACCCCAAGCCTGCCCCCTCCACCTCCACCGCCCTCATCCCTATCTCAACCCACCCCTCCTTTTCCCACCACCCCCTGGTACTGAGGAAGGAAAGGCCGATTAATATCTCCCTGCCTTGTCACCTAATTCATTACCGGATCACAGTTAATTTGATTTGATATTATTTTAATAAAATTCTGTAATATGTTAGATTGTTTCAGGCTATCATAATCATTTTCCAATTATTGCGGTTACTCAGCCGAGCGTTCTACACCCACCCACCCCCCCTCATCCCCCACCCCCTTTGAGAGCAGCAGGTGGTCTGAACTCGGAATACATTAGCTCCTACTGTTCCACCCCCAATCCGACGGATAAGAAATATATATGCATGATTATGCCGGAAATATCATTACGGCTAATGTGCTCACACAGAAGGAGGGCAAGAGCCTACAGATGGATGCGTGATTGGCTCAATGTGAATCCCCAACAGCTTCTGATTGTGTTCCCGTAGGAAGATGTGCCCGATTTATTCTATGTTAATTTATCTTTTCTTTTTCGTTATTTTTTTTTTTTTAACACGGTTGAACAACTCCGCCCTCCCAGTCTTATCAAGCCATTATGGGGCTGCAACTCAGATTTAAAGTGTCTGTTAATCCTGAAGCCTATTATTTTTGGTCACGGAGTCTGGCAGTGGTGGCATTCTTAAACTGGTAAACTAAATTAAGGGTTCTGACACTGGTCCTGAACTGACCCCAGGACAGTTAAACACATGTTCCTGGCTCTAGCTGTGGTTCTGCACTAACTCCAGGTCAGTTAAATGCATGGCCCTTGCTCTAGTTGTGGTTCTGCACTAACTCCAGGTCAGTTAAATGTATGGCCCTTGCTCTAGTTGTGGTTCTGCACTCACCCCAGGTCAGTTAAACACATGTTCCTATCTCTAGCTGTGGTTTTGTACTGACCCCAGGTCAGCTAAACATAGGGTATATGACTCTGGCTATGGCACCGTGCTAGAAGCCTGCCTTTTCAGTCCTTTCAGGGTCCTTTACAGACCCTGAGAGAAAAGGTGACTGAACACCAGAAAGTCTGGGTGCAAACCCTGTAGAAGCCTTTTCAAAATGATCTTTCTAATAAATTTTTATGAAGAGAGTGGGACAAATCCCAGGGAAACTAGTCCGGTCTTCTTCAGTACAGACTGGAAAGATGGAATGAAAGCTAACCAGTTATGCTAATTAATCCTATATTTACTTACTAATTTCAAAAGAAGACTGAAGGCATTTGGCGCTGACCTAAAAATTTGCACTCCTCTTGACCGAGATGGAGAGAATTTAAGTTTTATTCCTTGATGTTGCTGTCAGTAAAAAAAAAACTTCAATACAATAATCTACCAAAAAGACAAAAGTGTATTTCTGGAAAGCTATGCACATTCAAAATGATTGTGAACAGAGGTTAAACATTTAAAAGACTGTGGATTGAGCCTGGCTGCTCTGGAGAAGAATATCAGATAGTGCTGAAGATGCCCAAGTCTTTCACAGCAATAGACCTACAAGAATCCCACATGGGATATACTTAACAGTTAAGCACCTTTCTGCCCAGAATGTCCAAACATATTTGAATGACCTCCACCTACTGTGCATCAAGGACACTGCATACTCTTTGACCAATGTTCTTCTACTGTAATCAGTAAAGGGCTCAAAGGCCTAGCCCACATCTTCCATGATGCTTGAGGGCACCGTGGTTGTGTTTGTTTTTCACACAGATAGCAACATGCAGTTGCACAGAGAATTTTCCCATGTGATTAACGGCTGCAGGATTTTTGAGATCGCACACCTTGTGGAATACCTGTACATTTACCACGATGCACTATATCATCAATTAAACCACATGCCGTGTCACTGCCTTGGTATTTCATGAAAGTCCATTATTTTCCCCCCAAGAAATTATAAAGCTGATATAACTTGTCTGCGGCTTTTTGGATCTCCTTCCAGAACTGCCCCTGGGTAAGTACAATGGGCGTGGAGACGTGGACGCTAAATTTCATGAGTATTGCTCGGTGAAACTCATAATTAAGGCGTGATCTGAACATTGTGCCAGAAATGTGTTTATCATAACTCATAACAGTCACAGCTGTTTTGTGCTTTTAAACAAATCACACTCAAGGTATATTTTTAATCAAGGTATATGTTTTATATGTTTTATTAGTGTCTCTTTTTACAGACAAATCATTAGCTTGAGTTTTGAGGGGATTCATGATTGTTGAAACGCTGATGTTAAACTGTGATTACTTCGACTTTGAAAGTTTAGGTTGATTTATTTTTTTCGCCCAGGTAATGGATTAGCTGAGTAGCACACTATGTTATTCGGTACTCCAAAGATAACAACGCCAGCTGCACCCCAAGCAACTCCTGAATGAAAGCATAGCTGTTTGCATTAAACATAAACAGACATGGCGACAAGAGCGTTTGTACTCACAGCCGCTTCTGTGATCATCGATGATAAAAAAAAAAATAGCTAGCTAGCGAACAATAATAACAACATTGGCTAGCGTTAGTAATAACATTATTGAAAAAACTGATCACACTTAACGGCATCTTCAATTGAAATACCCATCTGGGAACATTTTCCTCAGTCCAGCGTCCATTTTTGTTCGCCTCAGACTACCTTTTCAGACCATTCACTTATGTTTGCAAACGTTTGCGGCGAACACAAAGCTAACGGAAAAAAGTTTGAAATAGTTTGCAAACGTTTGCAAACGTTCACCTTGTTCGCTGAACTTGAACGCACCTCTGAGCTAGGCTACTCTTTATCTAAAAGAAAGCACAGTTCTAAACATCTCTACCGGTATAAGGAGTGAGTCTTCCGGCAAACTTCTTCCTGCTCTGGCCTAACCATCTAATAATGTTTTAAAACATAAAAACTGACTGACCACCTGCAACCTACAACAGAAAAGTACCAACAGAAAACATACAGAAAACAAAACCTAGTAAAGGAAAATTATAGCACACAAAAGTCTTTAAAAGGAATATCTCTTTCCAAATGAATCTCTCAAAAGCCTCTTCAACTGAGGTGTCTTCAGGCTTTATCCAGTCGACTGTTAGGTAGACCCAGGTGTGCATCATCAAGCAATCAAGCCCCAATCAGCTCCACCTGCAGGATTAAGACATGCAGACTCTTTCCATCACTTTGGTATAGATTAATACTCATCTCATGTGTCCATAAGAGTTTGTTCCAGAACTCAAGATTCTAATGTACTTTTTATAAAACCAGGCCGTTCTGTTTTTGAGGCTTACCAGTGTGTATCTTGCAGGGAACTCTCTGAGGTTATGCTTACATTGTTCCATTTCAAATCCAGTGTGTTGGAGCAGTTTATACAAAGTATATATAAAGCTGTGGACTTGTGCAGCACACCTCAAGCCACTGGGCCTGGTTACAGGGACTGAAGCAGCAAGGTAGGTAATGTAAGTGATGGAGAAACACATTTTTTGAACCAACACTCTCTTCAGCTTTAGCATTACCAATAGAAATGTTCAAGGGAAATGGAAGCTAATTCAGTCTTCCATGCACTTTCTGTTTGGCTGTATCATATTAAGAGTCCTAGTATTATAGTTTTCTCCTGCTTCCAATGACCATAAGCACTGCTGAGTCTTCAGACTGAAATTGACCCCATCATCCTTTGTCTCACTCTGGACTGTAGATCTAACAATCTAATGCAGACTGAAATTTGATTTCAGCAGGGGCAGTCCCCTTTCGTGACTATAACTGCATGATGAACATATCTAATTACAGAGAATAAAACAGGCCTTGGGAACTTTTTTGTCTCCAAGCTAGCAGAATATGACTTGGAGAACCAGGCGGCCTACAGTGATTGGTTGAGAGGTGCAGTGATGCGAGAAAGAATGATTACTATGCTTCTGCTTTCAAAAGTACCAACTTGGCTGCTATGTTTGTCACATTGCGCACTGTTTGTTCTGGACTGTAAAGGCACACAGCAAGTCCAAGGGGTTTTTAGTTTTAATGGTTGTGACAGAAGTAGCTCTTAAAGCTCAGTGAGTTCTCCTGAAAGATTGCTGTCTTCATCTATGGTCTTTGCGTTCTTGCTAAGCTGTTCCAGATCATCATTGTTAATTTTGGAATTTTACAAAAGTACTGTTGTTTTTCAGGTTAAGCTTCTTTAAATGAACATTTCATTTCCTTTCCCCATATATGACCCTCAGAGTGAAGGAGCCTGCAGAGTGAGAATGAGACCACTAAAGAGTGGGTTTCAATTTCAACACCGAGTGAAAATGAGTGCAAATTCCCAACAATCGTCCTGATATGTTCATATCTCATGTGATTACATAAGTGTGAGCTTTTATCATCAATATTAACAGTTTTTCCTTTTTGATTATAGTATTAGCAAGTTAAAATAAGGTGCAACTCTGACTACACTAATTTTCACCTCAAATTTGCCAGAGTTCAGTCATGACATAAGCAGGAAAGGGTGGTTGCCTTAAAATGAATGGGGGAAGCCCCACTTTATTCCAAAGGTCTGCATATTACATATTACTTGTTATTTTAGTTATATGTGCATTCCAGTATACATATGTAGGTTTTATTACATGTGGTTTAAAAGCATATAATGTAAAGCATATTTATAATCATGGAATTGTTACTTGATAAAACTTTCAGAAATAACCGTAATTATTTATGGTGACTGACTTTCATACAGTATATATTTTGAAATTCATATCACCTGTATCTAAGTACTTTAAAATACTTCATGATTTTATTGTGCTGTAAGTACTAAATGAAAAACGTACTGTAAATTTAAGCTTATTATTTTTTCAAGCAATAAAAAAATTTCTAATCTGATTATACTTGTTCGATGAGACTTAACAAGACTTCAACAAAAAAGTATGCTAAATATCAATCAGCCAATAATTGAATTATTAGGAATAATGGACATCAGGTGAATAATGAATACATTAGAACTCTTAATTAGTATAATTATTCATGGGACAGTTCGTCTACAGTTCTAAGGAAAATACATACTTCTTACCATCTGTATGTCATGATGGGTAATGCAGCATTTATATATATATATATATATATATACATACTACATCTCAAAAAGTATGTGGACACCCTTTCTAATGAGTGGTTAGTGGCTAACAGGTGTATAAAATCAAGCATACAGCCATGAAATCTCCATTGACAAACATTGGCAGTAGAATGGGTCGTACTGTTGAACTCAGTGACTTTCAATCTGGCACTGTAATGGGATGGCACCCTTCCAACAAATCAGTTTGTCACATTTCTGCCCTGCTAGAACTGCCCCAGTCAATGGTAAGTGTTGTTATGAAGTTGAAACGTATAGGAGCAACAACAGCTCAGCCATGAAGCAGTAGGCCACACAAGCCCACAGAACAGGACCACCGAGTGCTGAAGCATGTAGCGTCTAAAGGCCATCTGTCCTCAGTTGCACACTCTCTACAGAGTTCCAAACTACCTCTGTAAACAACATCAGCACAAGAACTGTTCATCAACAGCTTCATGAAGTGGGTTTCCATGTCTGAGCAGCCGCACACAAGCCTAAGATCACCATGTGCAAAGACAGGCATTGGCTGGAGTGGTGTACAGCCCACCGCCATTGGACTCTGGGGCAGTGGAAACATGTTCTCTGGAGTGATGAATCGCTTCACTATCTGGCAGTCTGATGGATGACTCTGGGTCTGGCAGAATGCATAATGCCAACTGTAATGGCTTGAATAGTGGCAACTATAAAGTTTGGTGGAGGAGGAATAATGGACTGAGGCTTTTTTTCCTGGTTTGGGCTAGGCCCCATAGTTCCAGTGAAGGGAAATCTTAATGCTACACCATACATTGACATTCAATAGAATTGTGCATTTCCAATTTTTTGGCAACAGGTTTGGGGAGGCCCTTTCCTGTTTCAGAATGACAATTTCCCATGCACAAAGCAATGTCCATAAAAATGGCCTTACACCCAACATTAATGCCAAACCTCACTAATGCTCTTGCAGCAGAATGAAAGCGAATCCCCACAGCCATGTTCCAAAATCTAGTGGAAAGCCATCCCAAAAGAATGGAGGCAGTTACAGCAGCAAAGAGGGGTTGAATGCTATATTAATGTCCATGGTTTTGGAATGAGATGTTCAACAACTACATATGAGTGTGATGTTCAGATGTCCACATACTTTTGGAAATGTGGAGTATCACTCTTATTTTTTATTCTTATTTTTAAAAGGAGCCCTACAGGAATACCGTCCTTCAGCAGCACTTTCTAATCTAAAAAGATAGGGTCCTAAATTAGCCCAAAATTTCAGTCCTTTTGGCTGGGTATATTTGTGTCTATAATAGACTTGCTTTAAACCAACAGAGGAATCATTCTATCATTTGCTTAGTGCTCACTCTCCTAGCACTCTAGTACTCAAAGAAAGCCCTTATTTCAAAACTATAAATTATTCCTTCCTTTGTTTTCTGCCAGGCTTGTTGACATCATTCAGAACTTGAAGCAAAAAAAGAAGATTGTACAAAGACAAAAAATGCAGTGTCCTCTAATTTTCTTTTCTTTTTGTTAAAAAAATAAAACAGAAAATGCTCTTATAATTTTACTGTGATACAATTTGAAAGAAGAGCTAGGAAAAAACTTCATTCAACATATTCATTAGATTTTCACATAATGGATTTTCAGTTATTAGCAGAAACACAAAATGTAATGAAATAGGTGCAGGGAAACAGAAAAAAAATGCTTCTGGATAAAAGCCAATATAAATCTCTTTTACATCATGGTTATTATAATTTTTTTTCAAAACAATTACCCTCTGAAGGGCAGATATTTCATTTGAATAACCTTCCCTCAGGTGCATGCAATGATAAAAATCAAAAGGACTTGTCTGTACAGTTTTGAAACTCTGGAGCACAGCAGCAAGTCCAGCACTGACATATCAGAATTAAAAGGAAATCCATCATTTTAATTGTTTTATGCATGGAGGGTCTCTTTTTATCTGCACAGAAGACCAGGTACAGATTTACATGAACCCCTGGAAATCTGAAAATTAGAATTATAATTTTTACTGCTCTTGCAAGTAACTTGCAAGTTGGAAAGCAGCTTGGGGTGGGGGAAGGCTGAGGGTGAGGGGATTGTCTGGTTGTCTACAGGCTTGCAGAATCTGGGGAGGAGGTAGGTAATGCTATAGCAGTCAAACAGGCACGGTGCTCATAGGTTTTTCATATGATTGTGAACACAGCTCCTGAATAAACCTTTAACACTTGTCACTCGAGCCAACTGCTACTTTCAATACTGTAATTCCAAAGCTATGCCTATAGGGGCAGCACAGAATCAGTCTTCTCTGACTGACTTGAATGAAGGCCACAGGTTTTCTCACTTCACTCTGTCATAGGTAGGCGTTCTCTCTCCCTCAATTCACTGTGTGAGGCCAAATTATTTTAAATTCCAGCTCCTGAAGGAGAGGAGAGAGAGAGAGAGAGAGAGAAAGAGAAAGAGAGTGAGAAAGAGAGAGACAGACAGAGAGAGAGAGAGAGAGGGGTAAGTAAGAGAGAGGAATTTGTTTACACTACTTTCACATTTCAGGAGGACCACAAGAAATAAGCAGATTTTGAAAAAGCAATCAACCTTTTTCCCTTAGGCTCGGGGGCTCATTTGCATCGGCTTGCTTTTTTTGTTACCAAAATCATAACCAATCATGACAGAGATTAATCACTGCTGGCGCATGCCAAGGCGGTATGAGGGGCGTATCTCTACCCCTGGACCCCCTCCCCCAGCTAGCTGTGCCTGCAGTTTGCACACAGGTTCAGCAGGCTGATATCTGTCCCCAGTGGGCCCTGGGGAGCCTCAGGATCAAACGTGTGGTTGGGTGTGCAGTTCCGCCACCGTTGCCTGCTGAAGCTGTTAATAAGAGAACAAGACCAGAGGCGGTATTGCTATCCAATTAAACAGCGATGAGCAGATTGCCAAGTGATGTTCACTAATGTATAATTGAGCGCCGTGCAAATTTTAGCGGCTGCCTTTCTCTTTTGTCCGTCTTTTTCATTTATCAGTTAATTCTTGAAAATTGTTCTCACAGCCAAATTGTAAATTGCATGTGTCCTCAGTTCATGTGTGCTGGTGTAAATTTAAAGCAGTGTCATCCAGCTGCATTTTGGTGTCATGATGGGCAAATAATTCTCACTCAGATTACCAATGGGAGATCAGGCCTGTCCTTCTCACTGGTTTTCTTTCACACTATAAGAATGTATTTTGTCTTTGATTAAACAATTAAGTGGTCATTACTTATTATTTTATGTTTTAGAGGAAATAGTTTCCATTACTAAATCAAAGTGTTTTGGAATATCCAGTGAAATAGTCAGCATAATCATTATGTTAGGCAACGATTACTCAATACAATAAGTTTCTGTATGGCTAGAAACCTACATTTTGAAATTCTGCCTAAGAACAGTTGGCATGGCTTCAGATTGGTGCCTGAGGAGTTACTGTTAATTGAACAGACACACTGGGTAACTGTGCACTGAAGAAGGAAGCTAACGTTTGACTCATGTAACCTGTCAAAGAGAAAACTGTGGAAGAAGTTTCTTGTTCCAAGCCATTTATTGTTGAACGTGTTAGGAATTCTACTTGTTTTTACAGCAATATTACTGTTTTATGAGCAGTACTTTTCTGTTGGTGCTGTATATAGCATGTTGCTGTGTATTTTCAATAGATTCTGTGTGAATTTGTCACAGCTGATGAACAAAATGCAGTGATGTTTTTAGCATGAAAATGGAGCAATCAATTTGCACTAACTTTAACAAAAAAATTTTTTTTTGTTTTTTTTGAAAGAATATAGAAGTGTTGCTGTCCAGCCAAATGGCAGCCTACTTGCTCCGCTAATGGTGAGCCTTGGCCTTCATGGCCTTGATGGACAGGCCCCATGGGTGTGGCAACCTGTGAGTGGCATGCGAGCGTGAGGCCACACTCTTTGGAAGGTGAGGAGTAGTGTAGCACTGTGCCCCTGCGGCTGCTTAATTGTTGCCAGCAACTTGCTATAATTTTGATTGCATGGAAGAGTAGTGTTTACTAATGTTTAGCGTATTGAATTTAAAATGTCTGCTCTATTCAATTTAGACCCTAAGAACATACTACTTAACCAGTTATGTTTCACCATATGTGAAAATTTTTATGGCTTAATGCAACAATTTAAGGTTTCCACGCAATTTTCTAGTAAAGTCAACTAATCCGGATTACAGTGCACCCTGTGTGTTAGTGGGCGATGGAAGAACAATAATATACTGTGCTTGGTATCATGCAGAAAACCTGTGTCACGCTTAATCCGTGAAAATGCCAACCTCAAACACAACTTATATCATTTGATTTATTGTTTTTGCAATTATTATTGTCTATATATTAGGCTTATTTGCAAATAAACCCAATCCCATACCATGAACTCACACACAGTTCAGAGAAAGATCCATTGTGTGCTCCAGATCACAAGAGGAAGCCTGCTTGTTCGGTGGCTTTATTTTTTGGTCACAGTAGAAAACCAGTGAAAACATCAGCGTTATTGCAGAAACTACCCCCTTTTGAAAAATAGTTTAGTTCTTGCACTTGCAGTTTACCCTCCATATGGCAGTAATAGTCTGAACATGGGAAAAAAAACAAACAAGTAAAACGATACTAAATATAAGGACAAATAAAAATGAAGGGGGAAGTAAAATCCCTGAGACTGCAAGCAGCGTACTGAGGCATGGTCTGGGAACAGCCGCCAATCAAGCGGCCACTCCTGGTCCCTGACACACGGCGAGCGGTGCTGTGGAGGAGAGCGGTGAAGTGGAACCAGCTGGTGGCCTTTGTCCTGGAGGGCCTCCTAAGCACTCGCCGCTGAAAGGTCCCATGAATCGCGTGTGAAGAAAAAATTATTGAATCGCACAATGGCGTGCCAACGCTACCATCAGGAAGCGCGGCTTAAGTGTCGGAAATTGTGGCGATGCCATTAAAGTGCTTGAAAAGACGGAGGGAAACGTGAACATTTTGAATGAACAGTTGTGGGGGAGAATGTATGTAAAGACAAGTTCCATGAATTTCAGTGAAAGGATACTAAGTCTTTAACAGGAGTTAGGGAGAGTGGGGGGGTAGGGTGGGGGGTAACAATGTAGTTTTGAGGAGGAAGGTTTGATAGCTTCCATGAACTTGAAAAGGAATATTGGCAATTGACAATATTGGCTTTTGTGCAGTGGGCAATCATGGATGTTAAAATCACAATGTAATTAATTAATCTAACTGAGAACATGCATGTACATAATATCCATGATTGTGTCTTTTTCTCAGAACCCATGTTTTGGCCATTGCAATTTGACACATAAGCAGATGTCACCCTTTTTCAGTAACTCGGTGTCAGAATGTAGGACTCATGTTGTATTTTTCTTGTTATTCAATCAATGAATGAATTAATCAATCAATCAATTCACTAGCCTATCAACCAATTGTACATAATACAGTGAGTCTCAATTGTTTATTAGATACTAAAAATGTATGTCAGATAGAAAAAAACAGCATACACAGGCATCCCCAGGACTGAGTTTGGGTATTCCAGATCCAGATTCTCACATGGTGCGTTCCCTCATATAACACACAGACCACAATATATCAGTACCTTTTTCAAAATGATTTGCTTTGGACAAAGCATTAGCTCTCATGGCTTGCATATTTGTGTCCATGAATATGAAAATAATTTAATTTATTTTGGTATGGAGCCAGTTACTCATTGTAAACTACCATTCATTGTTTTTCCTAATGAATACTGTTGCACAGTGCTGTCAGTATGTTTTCTCTTTGCAGAAGGAGCATACATCTCCAAACAGAACCAAATGAGGAGCAGGCAGGATAAATCACTTTCAGACAGAGGTCAATAAAATGTCTAATTGGCCCAGACAATGTAGTATTAAATATTCAGTGTAATTACAAAAAGTAAAAGGAGGTATAAAGGGAATTTTGGATTTAATGGCGACGTTGGAGTGTTTCATCTCTGCTTTGACCATGAAACCCCCTGCTGATACCCTAATTCCGGCCCACATTTCAGTGCCTGCCCCCTTCTGTCTTTTCCAGCTTGGGGTAAAATAGGAATCTAAAACAAGCACACAGTAGCCACAACTGTAGCAAAAAAAGAAAAAAAAAAAAAGACTTTCTGTGTTTAAGTTACCTATTTCACAACCTGAGTCTGATAGAACACAGGAGACACGTAGAAGTAAAATATGAACAACATAATATATATAATGTATATGCAGACAACACTTCAACATTATCCTGTTAATTGAACTCAAATGAGTACCGCAGAAGTAGGCTTTCGTGTATATAGATTCAGAAGTGGCTTTGACCGTATTTAAAACTTTCCAAGTGTGCTATCAGAAACAAACAGGCTGCATTTCTAATTCTACCATGACTGCATTTGTGAAAGTCCTTAAGGACCATCATTGGCAAGCTTCGTGCTGGGTGATTAAGCCACTGATTTTGATGGGGTTTCTTCTTCATACAGCATCACTTTCCTCAGTCATCCCCAGACTATATCTACTGGCATTAGTTGCAACTTTTATTGTTCCCTAATTTTTATGGCTGTGAGAACGGGTAGTGGTTCTTGGATGAAAAAGGCAGGCTGACCTTTCTGATGTGTTGTTAACCAGTTGCCAAAATGTCCAGAATGGAAGGTGCCCCGGCGAAGCTTTCATGCATGTCACTGTGGTGTTTGCCCACTTAATTGGTTGGAAAACCCATGTGGAATGGCTCATATCCCCTTCGCGCAATCCCCCTAGTGGTCAGAACACCGGATTGCCAAGACATTCAACTCAACTCAGAGATTCATTGCTCCTGCAACCAAACTATGAGTTGAAAACAGAAACTCTGTGTTCTAGTTTCATTAGTAGACGATACAAGACAACTATGCCGAATATGGAGTTTTGCAGCGCCACCATTGTCATGCCGATCGATCATTTAACAAGCACCCTCTCCCTGCAGTCTCATCTGCGACTACACCCCCACCCATGACACACTGGACAATAGTGTCTATCTGGGCATTCTTAAAAATATTCTTTCACCACTATAAAATCGCATTCCATCATAGTAACAAGATGAACCCAACAATAGCCCTGAGATATGCATTAGTAAAACACTGCTCAGTGAATAACAAAATAAACAAGACAAATTTTTCTAAAATTATAACATGTCATTCTACTGTAAACATCTGGGACTAAATAAGGAATAAATATACAACCTTAACATTGGGTTTACACATCCCTTTCGAGACTGAGTGGTCAAATATTGTCTTGGACAATCCGTTCGTGAAATACATTTGTGATGCCTGGGTACCTTCCAAATAGCTGTGCGTAATACCACGCATGCTGTTTACAGTGTCATCGCCCTTTGTAGTACAATCTGGCTTGATTGACTATTACGCTATCTAATATGTGACAGTATAAGCTTTCTAACGATGTATAACATGTCTAATTTTACTTTTGGAATAGCGTACTATAAACCTGCATAACCAAAAGTTGTGAATCATCATCACCGCCTTACGGTAAAGCCACACTGTACATAGCGACACCGCCTCCATTCATTTTGAATGAGAGGTGGCGGCCAGACCCCAACAATGCATGTTGGGATTGCAGGCAGTGCAGCAAAGCAGGGAGATGCCCAAAGTTCAACTTTGAACCCCAGGCGGGTCAACGCTGCGTTGCGGTAACCAATAAGATTTGATCTAATGATCCGTCAAGTAAATTGCCCATATTTTTTTCAAATATTAGTTCCACATTTTATAGTTCCACAATGGAGGACCTAACTCGTAATTGCCGTATCGGGTTTCCCAACTTTATACGATCTCCTACAGAGACACCGATAAGAGGAACGCAGCATGGAGAAAAGTCTTTGAAATTGCCGGTGGCTCTGCTATGTAGTTATAGCCATTACTATTAGTTATCACTGTCCAGTCTGGATAAAAATCATTTTTGCAGTAACCTAGCTCTGAAAAATGCTAATCAGCTGCCTAGCTAGGTTGTCTAATGTCTAGCTAGATATTCACAAAGATATGGATGAAAATGTGTCCCGTAAATACGTTAAATACGGTTAAATACGGAATGCCTAGTCTACTGTCGAAATAAGGGATGATTCCGTATTTTGTGGGCTGGTTGGCATCCCTAAATCATGATGCCAGTAACTAGAACGTTGCCATCTATTGCGAAATTGGACATTGAAAAGGTGAGGGGACGTACAACAATTCAAAATCGAAAGAATAATGTTGCTGTTTTAACTGCTTTATAATGCTGGATTTTGTAGCGTATTGATTTTATTGGAGTTGAAAGAATTTAGACCCTTTTTAACCCTCAATGGTGCCTCACTAAAGAAGGAAGTGATCGTGAACAGGTTCACAGGTTCGGGATCTGAAGGACCGTTTGGACCTGGAAATGGCAATACGTCACACGTTGTGTCAGACTTAACAAGCGGATTGTATTATAACGTACAAATTGTGAATTACTAAACACATCACTAAAAAATTACATTTTATTTAGGCCTTATCAGAGGCAGAGGCGGTTGTCCAAATTTCCTTTCTTCAGATTTAGTGACAATCTCGAAGATTTCAGTTTCGTTCTCTATGGCGGTGCCAATGGCAAGAAGCGGTAATTGCAGGTGTGTTTTTGGACCTCACTTCCCATAGATCCAACCGGATCCAACCAGTGTCGCCTGTGTGACGTCAGTCAGTTGGCACGCCAACTATAACACTTACTATTTACTGAATAAAAAACGGTTGTTATAAAAGTAACGTTATGTACATACTCATTCGTTGTCTAACATTAGTCTTTACACTACCGAGCCGGGTTAAAATGCCGTAGCAAACCTGGGGTAGAATTAGTGATGATCAATTTCTGCAAACGTTCTTTATCCACCTTTTGCCCGGTATGAACATCTTTACACTGCAGAGAAGAATTTGCGGGATTCGCTGTGGCTCGTGCAATTATGTATCTCGTGCACAATAAGCAGTCTTTTTCGTGAATGATTGTTGTGTGGTATTTTTGAAACAACTGCCTTGCAAAATGTTACCCCTGTAGTTTCTGGTTTTGCTAGCTAAACTGTTCGAGAATAAAGCTGAGCTGGGTGTTAAATTGGCAATCAGAACAAGGAGAATAAAACAAAAACAAAGGAGATTTCATCAAAAAGGGCATGAAGGCTGAAGGAACATATGAGGAAGCATAATAAAATAATAACAATGCTAATCCATACTGGCGTATTCTTTTATTTAGTTTTCTCCTGCATGACGTCTTCAGAAATCAGACCCGGCTCTGCTCCACATACCCCGGCTTTATTCCGATCATTATAATATATTGATGAACTTGATGGCAATGTAAATAACGGTAACGTTAAGGCCAGTTCAGATCAATGATTCGCAACGAGGCGAAACAGTTTTAGAATGTTGCAGAGAAAATTGCAGCGGTGTGAACTGGCTAGTAGCAGAGCCGTTGCCTGCCCTGAGGTTTTAAAAGACCGTCCTTGTCAAATCGCCAAGTGCAGTTTTATAACGTTTACAATCAGACGTCTTGGAATTTTGCAAGTTGCACCCAGTCTCGTTGCGAATCATTGATCTGAACTGGCCTTAAGTTAGCTACACTGCAACGTTGCAACATGGTAGCATTGCATTCGAGAGACGTTTTGCGAGGTCGGTACCGGTCGGTAGCGTTAGCTAGCGTTTTTTTTCTAATTGTTAGCCGACATTAGATTGTGTTAATTACATTAGCTAGCTAGCTAACACAACGTTACCTGATATGAGAGATGGATACTGTGCGCATCGTCTAAACTAATGTTGTCTTTCTTGACATGGTCCGGTAGCTAGCGTTAGCTGTGCAAATAGCTATGTAATTTAGTAAAGTTCCATTGTCATTAAATGTAATACGAAATCTACATCAACAAATAATATGATCTCTCATGTTACACAAAAACTTTTTAGGGTTCCATAACTCCCCCAACCCCCCCTTTCTCTGTTATTGTAACGCATGCAGACACTGGAAAAAACAGTACGCCGCTCACACACAAGTGAGTTGAAGAGCGAGCCTGTTGCGTTAGTTCCGCCTACCCTCTCTGGCGGACCAACCACTGATGGGTGATGAAAAAGCGTCACTAACTGTGCGCCGCTTGTGATTTTTTCCCGGGAATGTCGCCACAGACACCAAGTTTTTTAATCATGAATTATGATAATAATAATAGTATAAATTAATATAAAAATAGGCTCAATCACCATTGTGTTACCCAATGCAGTGATAGATAGTGACTTAACAGACATTTATTTTAATGAAAATCTTTGAGATTATTACTTTAAGTTTCCCTTTTTTTATTGAACAGTAGCTAGCTACTTGCGTTAGCCAACACAACAGTTAGCCCTGAACGATGGATTTGGAGAGTGGTGCTGCCAACGAGGCAATTAACGGCAGCGCGAGTGAGGGGGTGACAGAGAGGCATGGACTCAGATGGAGAGAGTGGGATGGGGAAGAACACCTTGTAGATTATTTGTTGTCACAGCCATTCCACGGTTTGGCTTATGCAGCAAAGGTGAGGATCAAGTCTGCTGGACGACCAACTCCAAAAATAACCATTATCAAAAATGCTGGACCAGGTAACCAGAAAGATTCAAAGCTGAATAAGGTCTGGTATGAGAGATATTCTCTCTCCCACGACTAACCAATTGTATTGTTGGCCATGCCTTCTGATGGGGAACCTTAAAGCTCACTTTAACACTTGGTCTGCTCAAGGATGTTAAGAATTTAGATAGGGCTACAAAAAGGCATGACAAGTGTTTTGGTCACATCGGCACGAATAGTAGGCTGAAGCTTTTTGGTCGGGTGCCCATCATCAAGTTGATTGACAAGGCAGCGTGTTTGCAGAGAGCAAACTACAATGTTAAAGTGAGACGAAACAGAGATGCGTTAATCCGTCTCATTGATGCGATGGCTTATCTTGGAATGCAAGAGCTACCAAGGGCAATTACAGGGAGTTGGTGGACTTGATAGCACGCTATGACAGCATATTAGCGGAGCATATTGAAAATTCTAGTGTGTTCTCTGGCCTGTCTAAAACCATTCAGAATGATTTGATATCAGCAATTGCATCAACAATTAAAAGTGAGATCAAAGGAGAGGTGGATGCAGCTCCCTTTTTTGCACGGCAGATTGACGAAACAACTGATGTGAGCTGTCACTTTTGGGCGTTTTTGATGTGTCCAGTGGACGGGATGCCCAGTCCATTTTTGAGATACTGCAGTCAGAGATGTCTTGTTTTACCTTTGTGGAGAAGCTCATTGCACAAACTTATGACGTCATCAGATCTTAACAGCTTACAAGCTAAGGTGTGAGCGGTTGCCCCCAGTGCAGTCTTTGTGCATTACTATGCACATCGCCTCAATCTTGTCCTCAGCCAAGGATTGAAAAGCATCCCCAAGGCCAAAATTTTCTTTGCTACTCTTGGTGGGTTCAGCTCTTATTTTTGCAAATCAACCAAAAGAATAATGATGCTGGGTGTTCCAAAGTGGCAAGAAGTGCACCCACACGTTGGAACTTCACCTCTTGTGTTATCAGCACAGTGGCTGTTAACAGAGACAGCCTGATAGACACATTCACTCGCATCAATCACTCCTCAATGGATGATGAGTCTATAAGAACAGCAGATGGGCTGAAGACAAATTTAGAAGACGTTGAATTTATGTTTTTGCTTTTTACATGTGAGCAGATTTTCTCCCAGACAGATGTTGTGCTTGACGTTTTGCAGACAAAAGCAATGGATGTTTCATTTTGTAAAAGGAGTGTTGAGAGGCTCATGGACACTATGGAGGAGCTGAAGTCAGAGGAGGCATTTGAGAGGATTTTCAATAGAGCAGCAGATGTTAGAGAGGATCCGGAGCTCATGCACAGAAGAGAATGTAGACAAGGTAATGAGGATTCCAGACAAGTTTATAGGCAACTGTATGACTCCATCCATGCAAGTGTTAAAAGTCAGATTAGTCAGCGGTATCAAAACCTCGAATGTTTGAGATTCATGGATGTGGCAAACACGCCTGCCACAGGCCACCGAAGTGGCTTTCCTAGGGGCCCTCCAGCACAGAGACACAGGGAGAAGATGTTCAAATAGTCCACATTTATTTATTTACGAGGGTTTGGCAAGATGGTACAGTCAAATGAGCAGATGTAAAACACTGTCATGACAGAGACTCCCTTGTGTGGGTGGGGATGGCAGATTTAACCTGTGCGCAGTGATTACCTCACTACGCACAGGTGCAGCCACTCCTGTTCCTGGGTCCAATTAGCCTGGCCAATTATCTAATTCTTAACCAATTATCCAATTGGCCAGGTCTAATTAGCTTGACCCAGGGCAGGTGTGGCTGCTTAAACCAGCCATCCCCACACCACATACCCCCAACGCCAAACTGAGGCCAGGGAGAATCCCTGGCCGAAGCCTACCCCCCTTCCTCAACAAAGCCAAAAAAAAAAAAAAAACTCCACTAAAGAGTCAGGGTGGGTGGCCCCGGAACAGTCCAGTACATGCTGTGACCCTCCCCCGGACGACAAGGCAGCCCTTCTTCCTCCTCCCTCCCGGAGCACGGGAAGTCCTGGGCTGCTCTGCTGGCTGGTGGGGGCGTCACCGAGCTTGGGCTGTTCCAGGGGCTGTGGTGGGGTGGCTGGGCTGGTGGGCTTGCTTCCGTGCGGCGCTGGGGACCTGGAACCCTCGTAGCTGTGGTGGCCGCCAGTCGGCTCTGCTGGCAGGCTGCTGCCGGCTTACCCCCTCATGGGCTCCGGGCAAACCAACCAGGCCAAAACAACGAACCAAAACAACGAAAGGGACAAGAAAGGAAGCAAAACAGCGCGGCCACCGCTCGTGCGCCGCCCGTAGCTGACCCGCCTTCCCGGCCAAGTCCATCTCACGGCGCGACCACCTCTCGTGCACCGCCCGTAGCTGACCTGCCTTCCTGGCCAGGTGCAGCTCCTCAGCGTCCCAGCTGAGGATCGCTTCCTTCCCCTCCCTGGTCATCTTCCGCTTCCTGTTTTTAGCCTGGAGGATCCGCCCGAAGCCCTGTCGCGAACACCTCAGCTGCCCCTCCTCCAGTGTGCTTCCTGGCTGGCCATCCTGTGCCTCTTTCCTGTGCCGGAGCAGCCCCACGTTGGGCGCCACTATGGCAAACACGCCTGCCACAGGCCACCGAAGTGGCTTTCCTAGGGGCCCTCCAGCACAGAGACACAGGGAAAAAACACTGTCATGACAGAGAGACTCCCTTGTGTGGGTGGGGATGGCAGATTTAACCTGTGCGCAGTGATTACCTCACTATGCACAGGTGCAGCCACTCCTGTTCCTGGGTCCAATTAGCCTGGCCAATTATCTAATTCTTAACCAATTATCCAATTGGCCAGGTCTAATTAGCTTGACCCAGGGCAGGTGTGGCTGCTTAAACCAGCCATCCCCACACCACAATGGAGCTTCTAGATTTTGACAAATTCCCATTGTTCAGAATAGACTTTCCCTTGGCTGCATTCAGAATTCTGACAGATAACTATGGCCATTTCTTTGACCTGGCAAAAACTGAAGTCAGAGTTGCAGGTGTTTTACAGTGACAAAGAGATCCAAGGTGGCAGCATTAAGCTTTGCGATTCATTACAGTCAATGAAAGCCAGTGGACTGAACGATGCAATGCCTGAATTGTACAGACTTATGTCTCTCATTGCCACAATTGGGGATACATCTGCTGGGGTTGAGAGGAGTTTCTCTTGTCTAAAAAGACTGAAAAGTTGCACAAGGAACACAATGGGACAAGAACGACTGAGGAACTTGGCAATCCTTGCAATTGAGAGGAAGATTCTAAAATCTCTTAGAAATAATCCTCACTGGTATGAGAAGACCATAGACATCTTTGCCACACAGACTACTAGAAGAATGGACTTCTCTTTTAAGTAAATTTTTCACTCTGCTCCTCTATCTGCTCCTGGTGACAACAGCCACTCTGCCCCTCTCTCATGGTCCTGATGACAACAGCCACTCTGCCCCTCTATCTGCTCCTGGTGACAACAGCCACTCTGCCCCTCTATCTGCTCCTAGTGACAACAGCCACTCTGCCCCCCTCTCATGGTCCTGATGACAACAGCCACTCTGCCCCCCTCTCATGGTCCTGATGACAACAGCCACTCTGTCCCTCTCTCATGGTCCTGATGACAACAGCCACTGTGCCCCTCTATCTGCTCCTAGTGACAACAGCCACTCTGCCCCCCTCTCATGGTCCTGATGACAACAGCCACTCTGCCCGCCTCTCATGGTCCTGATGACAACAGCCACTCTGCCCCTCTATCTGCTCCTGATGACAACAGCCACTCTGCCCCTCTATCTGCTCCTGATGACAACAGCCACTCTGCCTTGTGACCTTACAAGATCCAAAGAAGACAGCCAGCCTTTACTTCTCTCTTGCTCTTGGAAGACTGGATGCAACAACAGGCCTCAACAGGCAAGCTATGAAGATAATCTCCTAACATGTAAAGTGAATGGAACCCTCCCACAGGCAGAAGAACTCATAACACACTTCATTTTTGTTTTTAATAATTCCAGATTTTCATGATTTTGGTTTTTCCTTTTTAAATCAGAGGGTGTTGTGTAAAATTCCCACTGTAACATACTGGGTGCTGCGTTACCCCTCATTGGACGTTGACATTGACACGTTACATACACACGCGGTTCATTCCCATTCAGAGCCCACAGTGATTAGATGTGTCTTTCCCTCTCGTTCACCTGGCTCCTTTTTTATATTCATCCTTTGTGTTGTAATATGATATATGATAATATGTTATTTGTTCCTTATTGAAGATGGGGATAAACATCAGGTGCATTATCTTACCTTAGTTGTATAGTAAGTTTGCATTAGGTTGCCAGTTGGATTATTGCTACATTTGAACATAAGAACATAACATAACGTGAACATAAGAAAGTAGAGATAAGTAGCCAACTAGTGTAAAATAACATGATGCCGTGGGTTGGTTTTCCTCCTGTCCTCCCCAATTTTTTGAGTCACCAGCCGCCACTGCTTTAAAGGCATTAGCTGGCTAATTAGCCAGAGAATGTTTTTTTTGTTGGTTGTTACTCACCAGCTAGACATTAGACAGCCTAGGTAGGCAGCTAACATCTTTCAGATCTAGATTACTGCAAAAATGATTTTTATTCAGACTGGACAATGAACATGAAACACGACATTAAACCCAGTCAACATTTAACAAACACAACTGTCTGTCAAAAATAGGTGACACGGCCACAAGCGACCGATTGTGGGTACGTGGCACCAGACGGCGTCGCCGCGTACAGTGTTTCTTCACTGTTACGCATTCACTCTGTGGTAGCAGTAAAAGACAAACGTTATCAATCAGTTTTGTCTTATCAGTTTTATAAAATATTATTATTATTGAGGACTTCTGAGCATAGCTAAGCCATATGTTTGCCGATAGACCTAGCTGACATAGTTTTCTGGTGTAAGTCAAAACAGGAGAATGACAGCGTTGACTATCTGACTCTGTCTACTGAACACTGATATCATTTCATCATCGCTATGTAAGTATTACTGCTCAAAATATTTCAGTTATATACGTAGTTTTTTAAATTGAGTGACTTTAAATAGGTTAGCAGTATTTTATAATGAGGATATTTTACACTGTAATGTAAGCATTCGTTGGAAGCTTCAACAGGGTTTCTGTTTCATGCACGGGATGTGATGTGACCTGGAACATTGCCAAAATGTGATGGATGGTTGAATATAATTTTGATGTCATCCTATCCACAATGTTTAATCTTAAACCTTCATAATGGGCATATTTATATGCTTTATAATGGCCCATAAGCATTTTATTCATTTTTGGAGAGATTTTGGATATGTTTCTGGACCCCTAGATATTTTAGACCACTGTACTGACAGAAAGCTTATAATTCCCACTTGAAATTATGCAAAAGTGAGTTAAAACAGTTGATTTGTAGTGAAATAGTTGTGATTTACAGCAATGCATAATTTAGACATTGTGGATAGATTTGGAGACACTGGGTGCACTGCTTACTTTTTGCTTCATATACCTTTAGTAGTTTTGTGGTCAAGGATTTTTTGATGTAGGACATGCATAGTTTAACCTGTTTTATGGGATCTCTCTGTATCTCATTGCAAACTAAAAAAGATTAGGAAGCTAGGATTTTTTTGCCTAGACAATTGCATTTTTGGCACTTTATTTTTTCCTAAATTATGAACATGAACTAATATAAGATATAAATAAGTATATAAATGGGACAAATGTTCTACTTCATTGAAGCCATTCTTCAAGTCTCTGTGATAATCACAGAATGGAGTTATAAAGCTTTAAATAGGGTACCCCCTAAATGGGCATGGATTGACCAGAGTTGGCATGCGCGCAAAGGGGATATGCATATGTGTTATTCCTACAGCTTGTCCTTGGATTGCCTGAAAAGACCAATACGGATAGTCCCAGAACAGCACAATCCAACACTAATGGTCCCAAGAGGCAAAGTCTAATAGCAATGGTCCCAAGAACAATGTAAGACAAAAATGAATGCTTTCCCTTGCCATGTGGAGAGAAAGCATGGTGTGGGTTCAGGCAGTGGATGCATCTGATGCATATAAACAGTCAGGATGCATACCAACCTCTCCACTGGGATATGACAACCATTGAGGTGAAAACAAGACTTTTTTATCTTTAAAAACCTTGACCTACAACAAGGTCAAGAGCCACTACTCCACTTTTGAGCGACGTCCAAGTACAATTGGGCTGCAATTCTCTGTACTCTAGGGGCAGCTGCAAATGGAATCTCGAGTGCTAGCATAACATTTTCAATAACCTGGAGTACTAGTGCGTGCACATAGTATTGAATCTGAGAAGTCTTGATGTTGCAGAATTCAATGGCTGGCATAATGTCGCTCAGGCCTTTATCTTTATCTACACATGAGTTTTCAATCAAATCATCTACTTCTACAGAGAGCGTAGGATGCCTATTATTCAGCTTACAATTCATATACCATTCCAGTGCAACTTTGACGAGAGAGCAAGACCTTCTCAGCTCAAATGGCATTATGCATTATATCAAGAGACCTCATGTTTTTTTTCTTCTCCCTCAGTGCCATCATTACTTTTGCCTTGGCTAATACACTATGCTTGAATAGCCTAAATAGAATACCCTTAAGGTAAAGAGTACACAGTGTTGCACTGGGCACTACTGTCATCGAAACGAACTGAGCCTGAAATTGCGCTGTATCTGGTGACAATACTCCCGGCCAAAGATCTGTTGCAACAGGTCAGATAACCCTGCCCCCCTTACAAACACACACACACACGCACACTGCTTTTACAGTCTACAGTTGAGGCCAAAGGTTTACATACACCTAGGCTAAAGATATTTAAACTCAGTTTTTCACAACTCTGCACATTTCATGTTACCATACATTTCTTTTGGCAAGCCAATTAGGGCGTCTACTTTGTTCACATCAGAGGTCATTTTAAAACAATCGATAAGAGATGAGATTTATTTCAGCTTTAATTCACTATATCAGAATTCCAGTGTGTCAAATGTTTACATACACCAAGTTGGCTGTCTCTTTAAACAGTCTGGAAGATTCCAGAAATTGATGTCATGACTTTTTAGAAGCTTCTGATGGTCAATTGTCATAATTAGGAGTTAATTGGCACCTGTGTCTGTATTTAAGGGCCTTCCTTTAGAACCACTGCCTGTTTGCCCTTGATACCATTGGAAAATCCAAGAAACTCAGCCAAGACCTCAAAAAAATTGTGGACCTCCACAATCCAGTTCCTCCTTAGGAGCAATTTCCAAGCAATTGAAGATACAATGAGCATCTGTACAAACAATTGTATGCAAATATAAAAATCTTGGGACCACACAGTCACTGAATCATTCAGGAAGGAGGCACAAATTAACTCCCAGGGCTGAATGAACTTCGGTCCGAAAGGTTCAACTGAACCCCAAGACAACAACAAAGGAACTGGTGAAGGAGTTGGAGGTATCAGGTACCAAAGTATCTACATCCACCATTAAGAAAATCCTACATCACCTAGGCCTAAAAGGATGTCGTGCAAGGAAGAAGCCCCTACTCCAAGACCCGCATAAAAAAGCCTGAATGAAGTTTGCAGGTGATCACTAGGACAAAGACCTAGCCTTTTGGAGGAGTGTTCTCTGGCCAGATGAAACAAAAATTGAACTGTTTGGCTGTAATGATCAGTGATATGTATGGAGGGAAAAGGGTGAGGCTTTTAATCCGAAGAACACCATCCCAACTGTGAAGCATGGGGGTGGCATTATCATGTTGTGGGGGTGTTTTGCTGGTGACTGGTGCACTTCAGTAAATAGGCATCACGAGGAAGGAGGATTATCTGGAAATACTTGTAGTTGTAACAAAATGGCTTAAAGACAACAAAGTGAAAGTATTGCAGTGGCCATCACAAAGCCCTGACCTGAATTCCATAGAAAATTTGTGGACTGAACTGAAAAAGCGTGTTTGAGCAAGGAGGCCCACAAACCTGCCTGAGTTACACCAGTTCTGTCAGGAGGAATGGGCAAAAAATCCGGCAAAGTATTGTGAGAAGCTTGTGGAAGGCTACCCCAAGCATTATCAAGTTAAGCAATTAAAAGGCAATGCCACCAAATACTAACAAAGTGTATGTAAACTTTTGACCCACTGAAAAGCTGATACAGTACATAAAACCTGAAATAAATATGTCTCTTGGCTATTATTTTGAAATGACCTCTTATGGAAATTTAGTAGATACCGTAATTGACTTAACACAGGAAATGTATGGTAACATGAAATGTGTGGAGTTGTGAAAAATTGAGTTTGAATGTATTTAGCCTCGGTGTATGTAAACCTTTGGGCTCAACTGTAACCACAGCCTCGATAAAAGGTGCCCTTCACATTGCCCGACAGGTACATTTTAGACAGCCCCTTACACTACTACCTTACTTTGCTAAACCAGTTTTTACTACAGGTGCATATGAACCACCGTGTACCTCTATTCCCTTGTGGCAACAGTTTGCAGTATTCCACCCCTCCCAATCTCCACTTATTCTATGTTTTTATTTCTCTTGCCTTCCTTTGTTATAAGTTGTCCATAAGCAGCCTTGTTCTTGTGGTGGGATCCCAATCAACTACATATTAAATTCATTTGAATTGCATATTGCTGTTTGGAATGTATTCTAGTGAACTTAGTTTTACCAAAAAAGTTTGGAAATCACAAGATTTCCAAATATGTACATTAAAAGCAAAGGACAAGCATAGTACAATGAGGTTGAACCTTGACCTGCATTAGAGGGTCATAATATTGAGATTTTTGATTAGTGAAGTGTTTCCTCTCTGCCTTCATGATATGAAGAAAAATCTATATCATTTTTTTTAGTTTGATGCCCACATATTCTATGATCTGATTATTGGAAAAACTCCTGGTGTTCTGCAAAAATAAAGTCAATTAATGTGTCACTAAAAAACACAAAGAAAAATGAGAGATGTGCTTATAGCATTGAACAATGCTGAAATGTTACAAAGGCTCTATCAGACATGTATTGATTAACAAAATGAATGAATATGACAGGTACCATTTAGAGAAGTGTTTGATGTTTTTTTATGGGGTTTTTTTTAGCCAAAAACATATGGCTGAAATAGAGCTTGGTTTGGCAGTTACACAAAAGTTTTTTTTATCATGAAAATTATATTTTAAAATTGACCAGGAAAATCAGGAAGAAAATCAGTTAATCTGTTTGGCATGTTTTATTCTTTATTTTATTTTTTATTTAACCTATTTTTACCAGTTTGGAAAGTCTAGTTTAATTTAATGCTCATCACTGCAACCTCCTTTGTAAAATTCGGTGACCATTCTACCACGAAGCTCATGATGGTAGGACGCTTCCAAATGTTTCTTTTTTGAAATGGGGGAAAGATTAACAGTTTTTCCCTCTATGGCTGGTATGGATAGCCCAGCGAAAAGTGAAGACTCTCCCTGAACTTGGTGTATTCTCCTGGTCCTAACATTCCACTCTACCTGCCACCCCTCATAAAAAAATTAAATAAAAACACACAAGTCCCCAGGCTCCTTTTCCTGTAACACAAGGGGTTTCCAACAGGGTGAAAGGGCTGCACAATCTGGCTTCCAAATAATTTTGGATCAAAGCCTTTCATCGCCACACGCGCGGCATTTCCGCTGAAGGTTAATTTGAGAAAATGCATGTGCAAATGAGGCCCATGACAGCTGCAAAAAGTATCTGATGAATACCACCGTGGTACCTTTTAATATCAAGGGTAATATTAATGAAGGAAGGCTTTTCTGCAGAGGGGCCTGTCACACAGATCCTGGTTGTACGGGAGAGGAATGCATCATAAATGCCCTCCACAGTGCCCATAATTCCTCCTGGCCACCATTCAAACAGCACATTTATAATGACACGTGCGGCTTAAAGGCTTTTCCCAAGTGCTACAACTCTAAAACCCAGAGTCAGTGCCATATATTAGCGTGCCCTGCTAACAAGTACCGACTGGCATAATTGACCTCCCCCGCCTCTTGTGATCATTAGTTTAATATGGCGGACTAATGGCTCGGCAACGGCGTTTAATGACATTACTCTCCTGGGGGTGATAGTATTTTGTGCTCCTGCTCCCTTTAAAAGAAACAGAGAATTAATTTCTACTGTCAGCTGGAGATAATGTGTGTTTAAGCCTTAATGGGGGGCGATCGATGTGACATCCGTCTCCCTGGTGTTGCCCGGTGCAGTTTCACGGACAGTCTGCCCCGTTAATCCGTTTAATAAATCCCCTTTAAAAAGACGCCCCATTGATCTTTAATTGGGCACCGGTGGTTAATCACCTTCGTAATTCTTTCATCGGGGCAGGAGTCCGTGGCATTGTGGGAATAAGGCCAAGGCAGAATGCTGAGAGCGGGCGTGGGGAAACCTGCTGATCAATTCCCTGGACAACTGGAAGCACATACACGTACGCTCAGGAATTGGCAGTATTTCAAACACACGTTCATGTCTTTGAATATGTATGTGTGACCCAACACGGGCTTGAGATACATGTTTCACACTATTTCTCGGGAGAGGTTAGAAACGTTGAAAAAATATCTGGTCCAAACATAGTTAACACCAGAATTCCATTCCTGAATATCCAATCTACCACTCACCTGAAATACAAAATTCAAATTGTTGCACAGATATGTGAAATTTTGTTAAATATTGTTACTAGTTGGTCCTCCAATGTCCCACAGGCACAAAAATATCTTAGATGGTTTGGGCATATATGTCTACCACAGGTACTGGCACAATTGTCTTTGTTGATGATGCAACTGCTGTCCACAGCAGCAGAATTAGTTATGAAGTGTACAGAAGCATCTTGTCTGCTCAAGTTCATGCAAATGCCTCCAAACTCATTGGACAAAGCTTCATTCTACAGCAAGGCAGTTTTTCAGTGCCAAAAAGAATTTTCAGTGAAAATTCTTGACTGTTCAAGTCATTCACCCAATCTGAATCCAATTGAACATGTGTTTCATACGCTGAAGAGAAAACTTAAGCCAACTAGCACCAAAACAAGCAGATTCTGAAGATTGATGCATTACAAGCCCAGCAGAGCATCACCAGAAAAAATACTCAGCACCTGGTGATGTTTATGGGTCACAGGCTTCAATCAGACCTGCATGCAAAGGATATGAGACAAAGTATTAAATCTGACTGCTTTCATTTACATAAATTAATATGTCCCAGACATTATGGTGCCTTGGAATGAGGGGGCTATGTATAAAAAGTGCTGTTAAATCAAAATGCATAAAAATACCCTTAAATGAAAGCTGAGAATGTGCTCTTTACCCACATTAATTATTTAATTAATCTAAAAAATGTGGAGTTGATATGCATTTAATATGTATTTTCCCAAACATTATAGAGCTCCCTGTATGTGACTGCAAGCAAATCAAACTGTCTAACCCTTGCAATATGTTTGGCACAAGCAATGTTGGTGCACCATTTTTCGACTCCCCTTCATGTGAGGCACATCAAGCTACACGCTATGCTATGAACAATCACCCCCCTTTTTTTGCTTAATTTCTCCAATTAAAATTTAAATGATAATACTGTGGATTGCAAAAGGAGTGTGTAAACCATGAATTGTAGATTGTTCTATTGCTTGAGATCAGCCATAATCATTGCGAAAGGTTGGAATTTATTCATTCATTTTTCTTTAGTGCAGTGGTTAGCACAGCCACCCCTCCCCTTGAAGACAAGTTTGAGTTTCCCCAGAATGGGAGGCATTTACGCACACATATCTTAAACAAGTTATTAGTTTTCCTCACCTGTGTGCCATTGGTTTTGTTTCCCAGTGTTAGCATCTTATCTTCCATCATGTTTGTTATATAGTTTTTTCTTTATTAAAGTTTTCTTGCCCGCTTATTCCTTGTCTTAAGTCAATATCTGCAAAGCTGCGTGAGGGTTGCAGGATGATTACTCTTCTGAATACCAGGGTGAGTTTGTCTGCCACCATTGCTGGCTTGATGAGCACATTGAGAGAAAGATCCTTGATCTCAAGGGCTGGCTTGCTGGACTCCACAGTTCACAATTGGTAGAGTTCCAGGAACTAAGTAGTATATCCTTTGAAGAACTCGTGTGCACACCGCAGCTTGGAAGGGGGGGACTCCAGAGCAGAGAGAGAGTTAGATGACAGTAAGGCACAAGCACAGAAATACCCCACAGGGGTAGCATCTCCAGAGGCTGTGGTGTACAACTAATTCTAGCATTTGTTGGAACTGGACACAGCCCTTGACCCTGAGAGTAGAAGGACTGATGAACCTCAGGGCACCCAGATTGCAATATCCTCTAGGAAAAGGAAGTTGGCAATAGTGGGGGACTCTGTTATTAAAGGGGTAGACAGCATAGTCTGTTTGCATGACAAGGAGTCTTGACAGTGCCTGTCTGGAAAAAAGTTAGCCTGAACATTTTTTTCAATGCTGCAGTAGGACAATGAAAGGCTAGTTTGGCTTGGCATATGTTAGGTCAGAATAGTGTTCACTGTGTGAACTAAACTGTGTTCTTGGCTAGAAATAGCTGTAGGAAATGAGTATCGTATCTTATTGAACCTGTGTTTTGTAGTTGTCCATGACCATGAAATACACTTTTGTACATCGCTTTGGATAAAAGAGTCTGCTAAATAAATGTAATGTAAGAGTAGGTGCATGAAGAATAAAGAAGCATTTCTTTATAAGAATAAGGATATTACTACCATAGTTAATTTTTTGAGAGTTTTACCAGAGAGGCGTTACTAATAGGCCTATGCAATACTGAGAATGTCTTAGCATATATTGAGATTGGGGATAAACAATATAAATTACATAAACTAAATATAAATATGGCAGTAGACCTGATGGCATATATACCCAAGGGTACTCAAAGATTTCGGTGAGATCACCTTTCAATCTCTGGCAGGTATTTTTAGACAGTCTTTAGAAACCGGAAAAATACCTAATGACTGGAAGCAAGGTAATATAATTTCACTATATATGAAAGGGGACCGTACTGATATAGGAAACTGCAGGCCCGTCAGTTTAACTTGCATCACGTGAAATACTGGAATCTAGCATTAGAGACTAGATTAGATTATTTCATTAATTTTTTTTCTCGAAAATAACAACTTCCAAAGGCATAGCCAGCATAGATTCTGCAAGGGAAGGTCATGCCTGAGAAATCTTTTGGCATTCTTTGAGGAAGCCTTCCAAGTGTTTTTATTTTAGGGCTTACAACATTGTATATTTAAGCCGCGTTTCCACCAAAATTACTCGGAACTTTTAGTCCCAGGAACTACTTTTCAAGGAACTAAAAGGTTCCTTCAGCCCATGGTTGTCTGCGTTTCCACCGCGGTCTAAAGTCCTGCGAAGATTAGGCAAATTAGCCCACTGACGTATGAAAAAGCGACGTTGTCGTCGGTCCATCTGTCCTATGATTTCTTCTGTAACCCCATACTACCACCGAAGTAGCATAAGCCGCGTTTCCACCGCAGGAACTATACCCCGGAACTAGGAACCTTTTGAGGAACTCAGTGCGTTTCCACCGCAGGAACTAGGGTCTAAATGTAGTTCTGGGGGCTTTGTTTTACCCCCCAAAACGTTCCTGCTCGGGGGGTAGTACTTTCCGAAAGTACAGGAACCTTTTGGGTGGAGCTTGCAGCGCTGAACATTTCTGATTGGTCGAGTACTCGCAGCACTTGTGTTGTATTTATTTTCCGCCATTACCCGCCATGTTTGAAAATATGCCGGCGCAACCCGATTTATTTTCATAATAACTTCAAATCAAACTTGTATGTTATGCAGCGCAGTAGCCTAGTTTTGGTTATAGCCTGCCAACGTCTTGGAATTATAACGTGTGCTCTTCTGTTCTTTTCTTGCTTTAGTATTCGTTTTATAAAATGCTAAGCATTCGTGCTGGGACAGCATATTACGTACTAAAACATTCAAACGGATTAATTCGGTTGCTGAATATTTTCTTCCGGATTTTCTTTGTTAGCCCATTGTAATTGAATCAAAACGTTTGATACAGTTATGTGAGGTATGCGGTAGTTCTGCGTAATTCACATTGGTGATACAGTAAAAGCAAACTGGAAATCACCTTCCGCACTTTTTGTCATGGTAAAATAACAGGTTAATTCTAGTAATAGTACCTTTAGCTTTTTCAGACTGCCGTAATTTTACTCTGCCATTCTTCAATTTCACAAAAAGACCAGGAAGACTATGGACTAATTTATGGTGCATGGTTCGCATCTGGAGGGCACACTTCGCTGCTCGGCTAGCAGTAACTCCGAAGGAAAACAAACGGTGGCTGTACCACTACTAATTTAAAATCTCACGCAAGTCCGAGTTTTCGTTCTATTCTTGTCATTTTGCGATTAGCCTATATAGAATTGACGATGAGAAAGTAATCAAACAGCAAATTGTTTACAACGTGTGCATGTTTTCTGCTGTCGTTGCCAGTTATATTGGAAATGTGAATGCATTCTGTCGCTTCGGATGTCAAGACATGAAAGCGAATGTTCGCATGAAAACATAATGAATGTGTTTGAGAGGATATATAAAACAGTTACAATCTGACTATTGGTCTGTTATATCCTATTTGTTGCATAACGGTCCAAGTTCAACTACCAACGACAGTTTTGCTTGACAACGGTAAAATATGCCCAAACGGCTGCGGAAGAATATTTCAATTCCATGTGATTAAATCGATAAAAATCAATAAATACAAAAGTAACCATATATAGTCATTGTTGGCAACCCGTTGTATATAAGTGGAATAAACCCCTCCAGGCTGTCCCGGTTATTAGAAAATAATGTAGGCTACTTCGGTGGTAGTATGGTGTTACAGAAGAAATCATATGACAGATGGACCGAGGACAACGTCGCTTTTCCATACGTCAGTGGGCTAATTTGCCTAATCTTCGCGGGACTTTAGACCCCGGTGGAAACGCAGACAGCCATTGGCTGAAGGAACCTTTTAGTTCCTGGTAAAGCAGTTCCTGGGACTGAAAGTTCCGGGTAATTTTGGTGGAAACGCGGCTTTACATTATTTTCTAATAATCGGGACAGCCCAGAGGGGTTTATGCCACTTATATACAACGGGTTACCAACAATGATTATATATGGTTACTTTTGTATTTTTTTTTTATCGATTTAATCACCTGGAATTGAAATATTCTTCTGCAGCCGTTTGGGCATATTTTACCGTTGTCAAGCAAAACTGTCGTTGGTAGTTGAACTTGGACCGTTGTTATGAAACAAATAGGATATAACAGGCCAATAGTCAGAATGTAATGTTTTACATATCCTCTCAAACACATTAATTATGTTTTTATGCAAACATTCGCTTTCATGTCTTGACATCCGAAGCGACAGAATGCATTCACATTTATATGTATAACTGGCAACAACAGCAGAAAACATGCACACGTTGTAAACAATTTGCTGTTTGATTACTTTCTCATCGTCAATTCCATATAGGCTAATCGCAAAATGACAAGAATAGAACGAAAACTCGGACTTGCGTGAACATTTAAATTAGTAGTGGTACAGCCACCGTTTGCTTTCCTTCGAAGTTACTGCTAGCCGAGCAGTGAAGTGTGCCCTCCAGATGCGAACCATGCATCATAAATTAGTCCATAGTCTTTCTGGTCTTTTCGTGGAATTGAAGAATGGCAGTAAAATGGAGTAAAATCTGAAAGTCTGAAAAAGCTAAAGGGACGATTACTAGAATTAACCTGTTATTTTACCCTGACAAAAAGTGCAGAAGGTGATTTCCAGTTTGCTTTTACTGTATCACCAATGTTAATTACGCAGAACTACCGCATACCTCACATAACTGTATCAAACGTTTTGAGTCAATTACAACGGGCTAACAAAGAAAATCCGGAAGAAAATATTCAGCAACCGAATTAATCTGTTTGAATGTTTTGGTAGCCTACGTAATATGCTGTCCCAGCACGAATGCTTAGCATTTTATAAAACGAATACTAAAGCAAGAAAAGAACAGAAGAGCACACGTTATAATTCCAAGACGTTGGCAGGCTATAACCAAAACTAGGCTACTGCGCCGCATAACATGCAAGTTTGATTTGAAGTTATTATGAAAAGAAATTGTTTTGCGGCTACATATTTTCAAACATGGCGGTTAATGGCGGAAAATAAATACAAAAAAATGCTGCGAGTACTCGACCAATCAGAAATGTTCAGTGCTGCAAGCTCCACCCAAAAGGTTCCTGTACTTTCGGAAAGTACTACCCCCCGAGCAGGAACTTTTTGGGGGGTAAAATAAAGCCCCAGGAACCCTAGTTCCTGCGGTGGAAATGCACTGAGTTCCTCAAAAGGTTCCTAGTTCCGGGGTAAAGTTCCTGCGGTGGAAACGCGGCTTTAGATTTCCAAAAAGCATTTGATAAGGTACCACATGAGAGACTCATTATCAAAACGAAGACTAGGAATTACGGTAGGTATTTCAGAGTGGGTTTGGAACTGACTACAGGGTAGAACACAGAGTAGTCGGAGGGTTCTTATCTGTACAGTGTACTGTGGAAAGTGAAGTCCCACAAGGATCAGTGTTGGGACCAGTGCTCTTCCTCATTTTTTTAAATGACCTTGACAGGGACATTGAAAGTACATTAGTTAAATTTGCAGATGATTCAGACTGGTAGGCCCAGCAAATAGTTTGGAATCTACTAAAGTAATCCAAGAAGATAAAATAAAATCCAGAAGTGGACGGAAACCTGGCAAATTAAATTCAATATAGCAAATGTAAAGTTCTGCATGTGGGAAATAAAAACATTAGGCAGGGTTGCCTTATAGGAGGAACAAAATTGTAATGTGCTCAATTTGAAAAAGACTTGGGAGTAATGGCTGATCAAAGCCTTTCAGGTTCTAGGCACTGTGCTGTAGCAGCATAGTAAAAGAGGTCAACAGGATGCTGGGATATATATAGCCAAAGGTATTGAGTATAAATCCAAGGAAGTCGTACTTATCTTATATAATACCTTCACCAGAGCACACTTAGAGCATTATGTGCTGTTCTGGGGACCATGCTACAAAAAAAGTTATAGAGGTTGTGGACAAGGTTCAAAGAAGGGCAACCAAAATTGTGTGAAAGATAAAAGTTATGAGGAATGATTTAAGATGTTTAATCTCTTAGGAAAAGGAGACTTAGGGCAATTTGTTTGAGCCTTTTAAATTCATAATGGGGATTTACAAAGTGAACTACAAGACATTCTCCAGGTTGAGTTCTATTCATAGAACAAGAGGGCATAAATGTAAATTAGTTAAAGGTAAAATTCACACGTTAGGAAGTTTTCTGGCCGAGAGTAGTCACTGTGTGGAATGGCTTGCCAGGTCATGTAGTAGGGGCAGAAACTCTGGGGGTTTTCAAGACGAGGCTTTATACGGTTCTGGGTACTATTTAGTTTGTAGGTAAACTGAAAACTAGATACACTTTAGTGGTAGGAAAATGGCGAGAGTTGTTCAGCTGAATGGCCTGTTCTCATTATGTTTTGTTATGCTACTAATTGTGCACACTTTAATTAAATCTTTTTTGAATATTTTTTGAAATTGCAAAAGTATTATATTTTCTTATCCCTATGCATGGTGGCCCCCTTGTAGGGGGACATTGGTGTCCCAATTTTTTATAGTATTTATATTTCTCAGAAATTATGAATTAAAACTTCATGAAAACCGCAAAATTCTATTGCAGGATTGTTGAAAGGTGTTTAAAAAGTATCACCACTTACCTTATTTCCTTATCAGCCTCTCAATTGTACTGCAGGGCAATAAAACAACTAGTGCTAATATCCAAACCATTGTTTATATTCTTCACTTCGCCACAGCTATGGAGCACTATTATCTGGAGTATTTTTAGTTTAATGATCAATGAATTGTCGCAGAGGTTCGCTGAGTAACACATGACCTGCTATGAGGGAGAGGAGCGGTTTCTTTAAGAGTGAAAGAAATGGACCGGACACAGAAGTCCATCATTGTAAAGTGTCATTTTTGTCAAACAAATGGGCTAGCTGTTAAATTTATGCATAAATTCAATAGAACTTCTGTATATCCACACTCACTGCTTCAGTCGAGATATTCCAGTATTATAATAATGTAATGTACTTAGTGCAAGTTGACTAAAATCCATAAATTTTAGCTAGCTACCACTGAAACCCAAAAAGCTAGCCTATTATGTTGGAGCTAATAATGTAACGCAAATATAGCTAATCATAGCAATGATTATCAGTGACAAACTTTTTCATTTTATTGCGGTTTTGGGGTGGCATTTTTTTCATCTTGTCTATGGCGGCAGAATGATAAGATCCTGGCCTGGTTTTCCCTATCACTGCTTATAGTGCCAGGGTCTTGCTGGGAGGGATCAACGTGCAAGGTGGTGTGACTTGACTTAACTTTACAAATTAAAGGTGCCATCACTTTTCCAATCAATGCTTAAATCATTTATTATTTTTCATTGCTTATTTCAGGTTCAAATGCAAGTACCAGAATGTAGGTGGCTCCTTGACAGTTATACCAAAGCACCACAGCGAGACCTGTAAAAACAAACCTACTTAATGCTCATATTGACATTTCAACAAAGAAATACCTGTCAATCTCAGGGTGTTCCTGTGTTCCTCATTTCAGCGAATGTATTATAATGGACAAAAGTGGGAGATTAGATTCATGAAATCTCTTAAAAGTGCAACACTTAGCATTACAGAGCAAAGTTTATTATGCAGGGACAGTCATCTGCAACTGTACAACAGTGAAAATGGTTTTTGTTTTTCCGTCTGTATACAAAGGTCAGCTATCCAAAACATTACCAAAACAAAACTAGTGTTACACGTGTAACGTGACTGTTTAGGTTTGTTCTCTTTGATATTAATTAATCTGAATATATTATGTTGTATTTGCATATGATAAGGGATTTAAGTATTATTCATCCACCGATCATATGTAATAATCCACAGAATAAGAAACTTCACTCAGACTTAAAAGTGAATTAAAAATGTTTAATTTACAGCACAATAGCATTAACATACATTATTACGGAAGACATTGTTGACAATATATCTGGTAGCTCATTTGCATTAAAGAGTTAAATAGTGCTACCATTTCCCTGGTCAATTCAGAAAGTTACATGGTAGTTACCAATGTTATGTTAGTTATGAGGAATGCTTAAATCTCCCATAGATGTATAGGTAGTTATTTGATTTGTGTCTCCTTGTAAAGACTTCTGGGATATTTGTGTGCTGAAAACAGGAACTGAGGGAGGATGGGATACAAAGGAGCTGCGATGCTCCATTCACATGCCACATCGTGGGCAGGGAGAGCCTACAGGATGCCCATGCTATTAGTTTCAGCTCCCAAATTAGAGGAACTGCCAAGTGGGGTATGCGAGTGAACATCAAATAATGGATGAGGACTCTCCCACTCACTCGCTCGCTCACTCACCCCTCAGGATTGATAAAATAATATGCACCCGTCCTCTTCAGCTAGAGCAACAAAAAAGGAAAGAATAACAAAAGATGTGAAGTGCATTCTGGGTGCTTTTTTTCTTCCTTTTTAATCATCAAAGGAAGACTGATGGGTCTGATCATAATGAAATATCAGGTGATGAATAAGCCTACATGCAGCCACTGTCAATCAGGTTTGTGGGATTATTTCTTTATTTTTCTGTTCATTGTATTTTTGACGGTTGGATTCTGCATTGCAAAGTAGTTGCTTATTCATAATAATCAATCAAGGCCATTCAGTGTGTGTGTGTGTGTGTGTGTGTGTGTGTTCATGCATTGAAGACATCTGGACACCTGACATGTCACTAATTTACCATATGAGAGTAGCTGATTAAACACTGCTGACATGATATTTGTCTGTGTGTGTGCGTGTGTGTATTTGTGTGTGTGTGTGTGTGTGTGTGTGTGTGTGAAAGAAAGAGAGAGGTTGCTACACTCCCAGTCGGTCTACTGTGTTGCTGCTTTGTGTATCCCATTTGCTGAAGTCCTTCTTTCAGCCAACACAGCGTACTATTAATCATTCTTCCGTTTCTCACCGTGACAGTTTCACTGCCTTTATTCTGTTATTTAAAAAAGATTTGCTTTTATATTATACGAGCACAGAGAAAGAGTTGATTGTGGTAAAAAAAAAATATATATATATATATAAGTCATAGCATAGAAATGTGCCCTAAGCAATGAAACATGCTTTTTTATATTCACAGAGGTAATTTTCATCTCTGGTTTCTCTCTCCTGTCTGTAACACCTCCATGATCTCTAAGAACCCTGCTTGGCAATCATCCATAAAAAGAGTGCAACTAATGCACCTTCTGCTCCCAACCCCCCCACCCCCCAACACACACACACACACACACACACACGAGCTTGCGCACACACACACACCATCCTGAAACAAAGACTAGTGGTTTGTTTACTCATAGTGAAGCATTTCTTTTAATTAATAATTTGTGAAGACTTGTAAAATGTGTCAGAAGAGGTTTAAGCTTCAGAGGCATGAAAACTTCATAAGCACATGTTAATGGGCAGCTTTTCAGGCTCTAATCAGATTTGATGAAAAGGAATATAATGTTTATCTCATAATACTCCTTCATGTTACTCCAAATTCAGTTTTTTGCTACCCACCTTTTTGCATTAAGTCATCCAGGGATGTGTATATCCCATTAACGGTGTCCAACTTTCCTTCGTTTCAGATTTTATTCAGTTGTCAAGTCTTGCCTTGCTGAACTACATCCTGAGAAACTACAAAATCTACACCTTGTCCATCCTTCAAACCCTCAGCCTTTGAGATGACTCAAGGAAACCACGTGTCTTCCCAAGCTCATGATAAGACCCATTAAGGAACGATGGACAAGCACTGAGGCTGACCATGGGCCTGACCAGTCCAAATGATCAGTTGTCAATTTATTCTGGACTAAAGTAAAATGGCTTTGCATCATATTTCTATGTACTCATTCTCTATATCAGTGGTTCGCCAACTGTGAATCAAGAACCACTGGTATGTCATGGGAGAGGTTGAAGTGTGCTACATGATGACACATGAAAAATATGACATTCTGCAAATATGAGATTCTACGACATTCACTCCAGTCAAATACTACATGTTTACACTGCACTGTAAAAAGTGCAGTGAAAAGGTGGTTGTTTTGACATGCGTTTGATTCCACTCCACCACAGACTGATGTAAAGGAAGAAATATTACTTCACACATCTTTTACCACAAAAAAACATGTTACTCTTGCATCAAAAATCCCAGTGTCTAAAGTAACAGCTAACACAGGAAGCTAAAACGTTATGGCAACATAGAAATCTACAGTTCATGCTTTTCAAATATGTTTTTACACCTCATTTCCTGTTGCCATGGTGCATAATAAATGATGGAAGATAAGATCTGTCTTCATGTAATTATGTGACGGCTATGGCTCCAACCAAATGCTTATCAAGACGAGTTACCGTGTTGGTCAGATTTTGCCCCAGATATGGTAAAGATGAAATTTATTGCGTACAAGAAGCATATCATCTGTGCAGAGGAGAATCAGAGGGAGTTTTTCTGCAGGACACTTCTTGACTGCCCCATTCTCCTCCATCAGAAAACCAGAACCAGTGTTACTGTAGTGCTTTTACTCGCCTGAAGCTCGTCATCTCAGATTGCTATAGTTACCAGGTTCCTTGCTGGGAATTGGGCTCCACCTTAATTCTTCTTTTAAAAATACTATCATTAACAGACAAGTTAAATTAAATACAATTTTGGTTCAATTGCATTTTATTTGTATAGCCCTTTTTACTGAGATGTTATCACAATGAAACTTCAAGTAGCAAAATTGGTCCAAGTCTGAATTCCCCCCTCTTATCTGTTATTTTAACAGAAAGACATAGGTTTCCCTAATGAAAGTAAGGGGGGTACCCCAGTGGGTGACATCACTGGCAACTCACGCCAAACTAATTCACGCTCTGAAAGCAGTACCACTGATGCCTTTCATAGACCAGTGCTGCCTCATTACAACACAGTAAGGAATGCGCAGTGTTTACAACAAAGATCCCCCTAAACACCCCCACACCCACCCACCCCCAACCTGCCTGCAATCAGAAACCAGAGAAAATGAAGCTATGAAAGATTGGCCATAGCGTGGGCTGTAATTAAAACAAGTCTGCGCTTGATGAAAGCAGGTTCCATCAACAGGCCCACATTTTCTTTTTCACAGCTAGTTTGCGTTTATGACATAGTTATAGTGCAAATCAAATGGGACACCTTAATATTTCATTTGGACAAGCATGTGTCCAATTTTGGCACCCATAATGACCCCCGAGGTAGAACAGAGCAGCCCTGTTTACTGTGGTAATTACCTTCTGTTTGGGTGTTCTGGGACAGACTGGCTGCGGAAAAAGACTCAGCCACAGGTCGGGGAAAGTGACGGCTGACGCAGTCATACACAATACAGTGAACTAGGATACTGTACAGTCCATTCTTATGTCTGAGATGGTTTGACCTTTTGAACGCAAGTCACACGTTCTTATAAAGGCATGTTTATACAGTTATAAAAGATTTAGCAATTGTGATATTATTAAATAATTACATAAAATCCATGTATACTTTGGTTGTTTTCATGCCACTTTAGTGGAGATTTAACTGAAATGAATTTCACTGTCAATGTTATGATCAGGTGTTATTTTAATTTGCAAATGCCCTTCCAGAACAGGTTAAAGTTATGCAAATGCCTTTAAACTATGATTTACATTTTGTTTTCTAAATTGGTGTTTGTAAAAATGTAGATTCATATTTGGTCGCAGCAATGGCAAACAAGTAATGCCCATCATAATATGTTTTTTTCACAGACAAAAAGCTTTGAAGATTAATGCTTCAAGCTTCACATTTTTCAGTCGTAATCTTTCGATTGACTTGTGTGTGTGTGGGGTGGGCGGGTGTGGTATTGGTGAAAAAAGTGACATATTGAGACAAACAGGGGGCTTCATTGTTTGTTATTTCGGTTGTAATGCTAGATGAGATCTTTCTCTCGTTAAAAGTGGAGTCAGTTTACATTGTAGGAAAAAAGGCCTTCTGAAATTCTTTCAGGCCTGTCTCTGAAGAATGTTCCCTTCAGAAATGAAAGTGTATTTAATAGTAGTGCTGTCTGGTCTTGTTGTGGTGGAATGTGGTCACAATCAGACAGACTGGCATACATTACAAGAGGAAAAAAAGACAGGGGTAGACGGAGGAATAGTTTTCATTAGCCGCATGAACACGGTGTACCAATACAGCTGTTCTTTCGCACCCTGTCCTTTTAAACTGCCCTGTGGTAATTCTACAATGACCACTCAGTCTGATTGGAGACCAAGATCTATGCCATACCATGTTTAAACCTCCTAACTGTGTTTAAGCCACACTTCTTGTCTTGTCTAAGCTAAGCTTAACCTTGACTCAGTTTAATGGACACTCCATTCTGACAGTTATTAAACTTCACAGCATTCAAAAAATATTAAAACAAATTTCAATCCATATTCCATCACAATCTTTACTGCACTTAATCCTGACCTCCAGATTTAAACTGCATATTCTGACCATCTTTAAGCCGCACTGCATCTTCTCTCATTCCCACAGGAAAGTTCTGTTGTGTATCATCTCTGGTTGTCAACTTGCACATTTGGTGGTCTTTGGTTGTAAAGTGGTCGGAGATGTTGACCGTAAGGACAGTGATTAGTCATGAGATGCAGGCTTCTGCCCCTCTGATTTGATAGAGCCTGGATCCTGTGGAGGGTTTTGGAGCTTTGACCACAACCCATGAAAACACCCTGTTCAGCGAGGATGTGGTTTTACTTGGTCCTTTCATTTCGGCCCGACCTCTTCTAAGCCTTTCACATGGGAGCCAGACATTGTCCATTTTTTTGTTATTTATTTTGGGGGGGGGGAGGAAAAAAGAGATGCCTATTTTTATAAATAACAAATCCCCCACCCCCCACTGCTACAAATTCAAAGATCTCAGACAATGAAGAACGTGAATAACATTAGTGGGGGAAAATGGTACATTCAACAAGGACACCGTAATATTGGAGGATGTAACCACAATTTTGTACCGCACTTGTGTGTGACTCGTTATAATTGCAGCTTTGAAAACTGTGAAACCATGAGGCTGCATGGAGAGAGTGAGAGAGAGAGAGAGAGAATCAGAATTGAACAGCAGAGCTAAACAGCATCTCTGGGCTTCAGGGCTGAGGATAACTTGCAGATGTTCACCTCATATTCATTCAAACTTGGGTAAATGAAAGGGTACTGAAACGCAGAAACTGAAGACACAGTGTGTTTGATTTTAGAGGCCTTTACCTCCTCAAAGCTTCATTTCCTGTGTGAAATACCATGAACGATGTGTTGTGGTATATCCTGAGGCGATTTAGGGAGACCCCAATCTGGAAGTCTCATGAACTGAGTTCCACATGGTAATTACCAGTGGCTGTCTAACTCAAGGGAGGGGGAATCAGCATTGATTTTTCTGAAACTTGCTGTATTGTTGAATGGAAGCCAACCCTTATCTGAGGAATACCCAGTAACAGACCATTATCTCTGTGAATTAGAGACCAACTGACCAATACATACAATTTCAAGCTCTATTTATGGAGTTAAGACTTGTAAGGGTACACTCTAAAAATAATTAAGTGGCATTGTAAACATGACGATAATAAAAAAAAAGTTACATTGTCAATAAAATTACTGAATATCACTGAAGTGATTATTTGAGTTGGCCATACCTAAATAAATGGCTATAAATCCAATTAATTTTGTCTGAAATTTACTTATATTATTTAAGTTTATTTCATGAAACTAAATGAGGATTTGACCAAGAAATCACATTTCTTAAATATATTTCACTGGAATTTACTAACAATAAGAATAGACCAGGTATGCTATTTGATTTAAGAACATAAAATTTTTAGTCATTTCAAATCAAGATTATTCATCCTGAATAACAACTTTAGAAAAATAAGTAGTTGTCCACTGCTGTTCTAATGCCGTTCACTTTCCCAGAGTTCTATGCGGTGCAGAAAGATTCAGACTGATATTGAAAAATAAATGTTGTTAAAGTTGCTGAAAATGTGACGGTAGTAACGTGTACTTAGCAGTAGCTTCAGTGTAGATAGTTTTAAGTTAAGGGTGAATTCACAGCATTTGAGTTTGCTGTGTGTGGGAAGGCCCCTGTGCATTGGGCATAATAAAACACTACTCTCGCTGCTAAAAAAAACACACACTTTTGACGCAGTTTGTTCCAGCAATTACAATGTTTTCATAAACATGAGAACTTTAATGAGATTGCAATGATTTTGGCTTATTTTGGAGAAAACTATATGCTGATGTTGGATGGGTTTCTATAGTATCTACTCAGGATTTCAGTGATATGTACTCAGTTTTCTTATTTGTGGTACTATAATTAATCAGAATCAACTCAAACTATTGGTTACATTTACTAAATTTTGAATGTATGTATTACAGACCTGGCCCAAATACATATTTAAAGTATTTTAAATTACTTTTAAACACTTTTTAGAAAATTATTTGAAATACAAGTATTGAGTATTTAAATTACAAAATGTATTTGAAGATACACTTAAGGAGCATTTGCATGTATTTGCAATTACTTTCAAATATGTCTTAAAAAAAACATTTCAAATACTGAATTTTCAGATACAAAGTGCTTGATTTAACGGAATTCTTTGAAAATACTTTCACAAAATAAGACCAGTGGTGCAACATACGCAGTTGCACCAAGCTGTTGAAAGACTTGAAAAGCACTGGACATGCGAGAACCAGCTCTGAACGCGCTAGGTGACTGCAGTCCAATTGTACCAATTCCCATTGTTAATTGGTAGTGAATACGCACAGCTGAATTTTATCAGTGTCTAACCTTACAAAATGGAAAAGATGGAACTGTACATATGGCTGTTGAATACTCTGACAAAAGAAAAAAAGATGAAATACCATAAAACGCCGCTAACTTTTGCATGGGTACAAATATACTGGCAAGTAGCTTATCAAGAAATCTGAGTTTGCCATCCCCCCATGCAAAGACATGTAAATGTATGCATTTACACTACTGTCTTTTAGAGGCGAGGCATGGGTTATTTAAAACTTTAGCTGCCCTTGTCCATAATCCAAATTCAACCCCCAGCCATGAGTTGTTCCCCAGCATGTTGCTGGCTCGGTCATTTCTCTTGTCTATCACTGAAATATTTCAAAATAATTGAAAACTGTATTTGTATTTTAATGTATTGTTTAGTGGCTCTAAATAGTATTTGAAAAAGTATTTGGTTTCCCAGGAAAGTATTTATTTAAAGGAATTTATTGTTTAAATACTATTTGTGAAAGTATTTGATTTCTCATTAAAACAATTAAAATAAATCAAATACAAAGTATGTCTTATGTAAATCTATTTGAAAATACAAATATGTATGTCTGTAAATTTTTAAATACAAATACAAATATGTATTTGTATTTGACCCAAGTCTGATACATAACATGATTTCAAAGCTTTAAATGGTGATGTTTCAAAGCTTTAAATGGTGATGTTTAAAATTCTGATGTTTTACAGATGTATATTTTTTTCTTTTTTTTGCTGGGATTCAGAAACTGTGTTATGGATGGGTATATGTGCATATATGTGTTTGTGTGTGTGTGTGTGTGTGTGTGTGTGTGTGTGTGTGTGTGCATGCGTGTAAGTTTGCATATTAGGTGTGGGTATATGTGTGTCCATTGTTCCTGTGGCAAACATACTAGCCACCTCAATGTCATCCACCTGATTTAGTCTTTGAAACACTTGTTTTTTGTTTTTTTTCCTTGTCTTTTGTTCGCAGAAATTGTGGATGTGGATTTGTGGCTTGTTGTTTTATTTTTATATAAAATCTGGTACAAATATGGAAAGCCCTTGACTTCCACCAAGTTAAAGTTTCTCAACATTTGTCTCCCGTTCTCAATCATATCTCGCTCTCAGACTGATATCATGGTTTTGGCACTCAACAGCGCTCCAGTAAGTGTATTTAAATGAAAAGCATGAGTGACAGTCTTCAGAAGTTTTACACTGGTCCCTTACTCTAGTGCATGATTTAAAGAGAGACTCAGAGTTCCATATTTACTGCCTGTGATATGGGATCTTCTTTGGAGCTCTACGCTATGAACACAGAACCATCTTTCATTAAGAAATATATACTTTATTAAAGTCTCCACAAATATATTACTTTTATACAAAGGCTTTTTTTTGGCTTTGCATTTCAGTATTTATGAAGTGAACTGTCTTGTTATAATGCCAAAGGATCCTGCTTGACCTTTATTTGACAGTATTGTAATATATTACACAATTTTGAAATTTTCATAAATAGAATTGCATTTCATTTATTTCTGTAAATTATTAAATGTTCTGAATTCTATCATCTTTCATTTCACTAGTAAAACTGTTCCATTCAGCTGATTTCATTTAATAATTTATAGATGATTATAACACATCAGAGGATTCTGTTTGTGTGTTTGTGTGAATTTGTGCTTTTCATCCTTTCAAAATAAAAGTGAAATTTGTCTGTTTAATATTATACTGTGCCTTTAAGATGTTCCATTAGGACATATCACATTGATTTAACATTAAACCGACTGTACTTCAATTGTTAGTATTGAATGGATTCTGTAGAGCATGCTGTGAGAAATATTTTGTTAAAAGAGAAATACCAAATCAAAACTGATTAACTGGCCTGAACAATAATCAGTTACACAAAGAATGTTCTACAATCAAGGCTGCTCTACCAAGTGACTGGCATAGACAACATGATAAAGACAGAACAATTCAGCAGGCACATCTCTGCTCATGATCGGCATTAAAGGAAACACATTTCATTGTTTTCAGGTTCAGACGTCTTTTTAGTCTAACCACCGCCATCTCCTCCCCCCCACTTTCCCTGCACACACACATACAGTAGACATGCACACACACACGCACACACACACATACATGCACATACACATACACACAGCCTTTCCATTTCTTAAGCACACAACAACTTCATTGTATCCAGCCCTTCCTTCATCCAAAGACAAAGATTTATGTAAATCTCCTGGTCTGGCATTAAAAGCGCAGAGCTCCACGAGAAGCTCTGAAAACTGGGGTATTGTTGTCGAAAATGACAAGGCAGCCTCTTAATCCGAGAATGCAATCCTCAGAACGTGTCACCGTGCTCCGTGTGGGCTGGAGAATCAGAACATCAAATGGAGCGCGCCGCACCTCGCCGCGCTCTTATTCCCACTGAGCGCCTTTTTCCCCCTTTTCTTTTTTTTTAAGAACTGGAAAATCTGAAGTTTGAATGACTGCAGTTTTGAAGCCGAGATATTAAAAGACAAGAAAAACAGCCCATTTTTCTTTCTTGTTTTTTTTTTATTTTTCAATTTTTTTTTGCTGAAACTGAAAAAAAAGATATTGGAATGACAGTTGTGGGGAAATAAGTCTCGGTAATTGGTTTGAACTGTAAATCAGAACAGCCCTATCAGTTATCTCTGATTGGAAAGGTGTCCCTAGTTGCTAGTCAAAGGAATAAAATGCAGAGAAACTGTGATGATTACACGCATCGAAAAGCCTCAGTGAAGTTAATCAGGATTAGGGACGTGTGGAGGCTTAAATAAAACACTTTCTTTTATCCTCTGGTTCTCCTTGAATGGAGTTTGCCCAGATTTTTGACTTGTATAAAGTAGTTTTATGGGTAGGAAACGGCATGAGGAATACCATAAAAAAACCGATTCAAGAAAAGAGTACAGCTGGGGAAAGGTTTATTTTCAGATCAATATAAATCAATAAAAAAAACACATGAAGTACCACCAAATGGATGGGCCTCTCATTTCAAAAACAGACACAAGGGGGTAAGTACAGAAATTTCTTTTTTGCGCAGTTCACGTTTAATGCATGTGCATCAGCTTCAATTCCCAATTGTTTTGTTTTTCCTTTTTTATTTTAGGATCAGTTTTCCTTTATTAGTATTTAATAATTATTGGTCAACATTTACCACGCTGTCAGCTCTTACTCAAAACAACAAAAATTGTTTAAATAAATTGTTTAAATCGATAATGTTCATGAAAATGAAATGACACCAAGAAAGTTATCAAACTTATAGCAGGCATACTGATCAGCTGGATCAGGACGATCCCGAAGGTAAGTCTTGGCTAAGACTATGACAGACAGGCGAAGAGTCCTCTGATATGCTCTGGCAGCATTTTATGATGGATTTGGGAGAGTCTTTTCTTCTGTATCTATAGTTAAGACCCATACATTTTTTTCTTTACTATCCACAGATTGTACACCCTCCCCGTATGTTTGCCGATCAAACTATCGTCCCTGGACCGTCATATCTTGGCCCTATCCTCAGTCCAATGGCAAATACCTTGGTTTCCATGTAAAGCTCTTGAGCAAGGGATTCTGACAGCTCTGTCGGATGTTAAAGTCTGAGGCCCCTCTGTAGCTGTCATGGTGCTCGGCTTTAAGACGACGGCTGATGCTTCAGTCATTTGAAGTCTCCATTAATTGGATGGAGGCACACGGATCCTGACAGCGCCGAGCGGAAGCGGTTCCGTACCCTCCGAATAACCCTGAGCACACATCTTAATCCCACGCCATTTACATTACAGATTAGGGAGCAGACCATCGGAGATTCCGCTATGCCGCATTAAACTTTATCTGCCTAGGCTTAGATTTCTATTTCTGTTTCGCAAAGAGGAAACAGATTTTTATTCGGTAGCAGCCTTGTTTTACTGCATTGTCGACTGAGGTGGCAGCTGCTCCTTTTTATCGTTTCTTAGTGCCGTTTGGCGAACGCGAACATACCCACCAGAAAACAGGCTGTAACTTAGAAGAAGCTTACATTTGTTTTTTGGTCATTTTGTCCTGTTGGATATCAGATATCAAAATGTAAGGTTGACAAGGTAATCCCAGGTGCATTTTCACCCCTGGTATTAAATAGTAGTCTGATAATGCCTTCTTAGACACAGCATAAGCACACATATATGATACGCATACCAACACACATAAACTGCCATAGAGTGTGCTACGTCACTGTCTATGTTATAAATGGACTATTCCTCATGGTCAGTCATGCATCCCACAGTCTTACATGGAATCTAAGAATTAAACCAAGTGCCTGCTGTAGCTGAGGCCTGTGCATCTATTGCAGGGTAATATGAGCGATGTGGTGCAATGGTTAGGGAGCTGCACTTGGAACTGTGAGGTTATATGTTTGATTTCCTAGAGGTCTGAGCCATTATGCCCTTGACCAAGGGAATGAACGTGAATTCTTCAGTAAAACTACGCAGCAGTATAAATGGATTGTATTTAATAAAAGTGAAGTTGGGTAATTCACTGTGCATTAAAGCATATGCTAAATGTGCAAATGTTATACTTCTCTAACTTCTCTAATTAAACAGGGACCAGGAAGTCTGCTGGTGCCAGCTAGACAGGCCATGCAGACCACTGGTATGACCAGATGCTTCAGCTAGCTGATTCAGTGGAGAGACATGCTAATCTGAGCCTTCCCATATTAATAGAGGACGTTATGATATGTCAAGCTTACAAATGCCACAGAGATTTTTATCATTTTTATAATTCATGAATCATTTTTATTTAAAAAGAAAATATGTCATGAGCTATATTATAGTAATGTAGAATTGCATTGGGGAAGGAGACCGCATACTTTATAAAGGTCTGTGGTAACTGACATGTGTTTTACATAACGTTTATGGAGATGTTAAGTTCCTATGAAAGTGTAGAACATTTAATTAAAATTTTCACCCTTTTTCTTCCAAATTTTGAATCATTAGTTGTACTTTCAGTTACAGGTGTGTCAATTGTAACTATGTGTCACAACATAACATAACATAACAACATAATATAATGACAAGAACAGGCCATTCCGCCCAACAATGCCATTTTCCTAAATTAGCGCTCTGATTACCTACAGACTAGATACTATCTAACACTGTATCAAGCCTAGTCTTGAAAATCCCCAAAGTTTCTATGTCTACTATGTGACCTGGCAGGCTATTCCACACATGGACTGCTCTCTGCATGAAAACATTATTCCTAATGTCTGTATGGAATTTACCTTTTAATTTACATTTATGTTCCCTTGTTCTACTCACAGAACTCAACCTGAAGAATCTCTTGTAGTTCACTTTGTAAATCCCATTTATGAATTTAAAAGGCTCAATCAAATTTCCCTTAGTCTCCTTTTCCTAAGAGATTAAACATCTTAAGTCTTTCCTCATAGCTTTTATCTTTCATACCAGAAATCAATTTTGTTGCTCCTCTTTGAACTTTTTCCAGAGCCTCTATATCTTTCCTGTAGTACGGTCCCCCGAACTGCACACAGTACTCTAAGTGTGGTCTAACAACTGTATTGTATAAAATAAGCATAACTTTCATGGATTCATACTCAATACTTTTGACTATATATCCCAGCATCCTGTTGGCCTTCTTTAATCCTACAGCACTATGCCTAAAGCCAGAAAGGCTTTGATCAATCATTACTCCCAAGTCTTTTTCAAACTGAGCACATACCAATTCTGTTCCTCTCATAAAGGTTTCCGCCCACTTCTGGATTTTATGTAAATCTTCTTGGATTACTTTAATAGCTTCTAGACTATTAGCTGGGCCTCCCAGTTTTGTATCATCTGCAAATTTGACTAATGTACTTTCTATGTCCCTTTCAAGGTCATTGATATAAATAAGGAGGAGCAGTGGTTTTTTTTTAATATCCCTCCTACTACTTCTCTTTGTGTTCTACCTGTAGCCAGGTCCTGAATCCACTATGAAATATGTCCTCTAATTCCTACTGTCTTCATTTTATTAACAAGTCTCTCATGTGGTACCTTATCAAATGCTTTTTGGAAATCTAAGTAGATCATATCATACAACTTGTTATAATCAAAACACTTGGTAACTTCTTCAAAGAATACAATAAGGTTTGTCAGACATGACCTTCCCTCATAAAAACCATGCTGGCTATCCCTTAGGATGTTGCTGTTTTCAAGAAATACTTCCAACTTGTCTCTAATGATAGATTCCAGTACATTACATGTGATGGAAGTTAAGCTTACAGGCCTGTAGTTTCCTGGATCAGTACAGTCCCCTTTCTTATATAGTGGTATTATATTACCTCACTTCCAGTCCTCAGGTATTTCTCCAGGACTGTCTAAAAATACCTGCCAGTGGTTTAAAAATGATCTCCCCTAACTCTTTGAGTACCCTTGAGTATATGCCACCAGGACCTGCTGCCTTGTTGTCTTTAGTTCAAGTAATTTATGCAGTACTTTTTTATCCTCTATTTCAATATCTGATAAGACTTTCTGAGTACTGAATATACTTTCCAGTCTATTAGGTAAACTCTTCTCTAGTAAAACTCTGAACAAAATAACTATTATTATAACTTTTATTATTATTATTATTATTATTATTATTATTATTATTAATTACTAAATACTATAAAGCATCAGCAATATCTTTATTCTTAGAAAGCAATGCTCCTTCTTCATTCCTGATGCACCTGATATCCTCTTTGAATTTCATTTTTTGACTACAGTATTGAAAGAAATGTTTAGGATTACTTTTTGCATCCTGGGCAATTAGAGTAGGACACCCAGGTCTCCCCCATGCTCTGTGAGACGGTGGCTATTTTACACTGCAAGCAGTGTAGTGATTGTATAAGAGACACAGCTCTCACTGTCCATAACTAGAAACATATCAGCACTGGCCAGGTCATCCTGAGGAACTAATGTACCTGTAACCCAAAGTACACAAGGAGCACCAGCCTAATTGAAACCCACCATAACCCTGACCAATGGCATCCCATGGATGTGGGATATTGGTCACAGGTCACCACATTGCCAAGGCTTAGACCAGTGACAGTTAGGGCAAGTCTGTACTCTCAGGGAGTACCTTTACTGACTGAGACGCTTTTCAGTAGACGCTGACCAGCCCATTTTTCACTGGTTTCAACCAGCCCATTTTTCGCTGTTTCAGCACTGTAGACTGCAGGTTGCATGGACCAGTGAAGGACTTCTGATTGGCTCAGTTCATCACATCACCTGCCCAGACAGAACCAATCATGATTGTGACTGAGAGGTTATCCCATTAACTGGGCCACAGTTTGAGTAGGATTTTCCTAGTGTTACTTTATGTGTCTTCAGATCCAATTTACACTGTGGGATATGCCGTGTCTGTTTTATTTGAGGATCACTGAATCAACAAAAGCCATACATTGATATACTGTCACTTGATAGCCTGCTCCTTTTAGTCGCTGCTTTAGAAATAGTTTCCAATATTTTTAAATGTAAATTGAGAACATTGGCATTGTGCAGCATTTTTGAAAATAAAAATGGCTTAGTCCTTGGATAAAAAATGGCAAAAACCTAATGTTATATATTTGTCTCTCTACAAAATGGTGTAATGCTTCTCTCAGATTGCTCTATTCTTTCTTTGCTCTGACTGGTAAATTGTGGATTTCTCTTTCTCTCTTCCTCTCCTTTTTACTCTGTCATTCTCACTCTATTTGTATAATCCTCCCTGCAGGGCTTGTCAGAGAGCAGGTCAGGTGAGGTAAGACTTAAATATTCAATTGCCTTGAAATTGAACTTAACCATCTCCTGAATCTCAGCTCAATTCAATATGGCTGGGTCTTATTATGACACTGACCAGCAAGATAACAAAATACGTAAATTGAAAACTAAAAGCTGTAATAGCAATTTGCTGTTTAATGGAATAGCATTGTGTCTCAGAAATGGAAGATTCTAAATGCTAACTATGCAAACTTATTAAAAAAACAGCTGTTCATGTGAGGTGACAACGAAAGTTGCTTGTGAAATAACATATACGACACGGCCTACAGAGCCATGGCCTGAACTCAGTTAAAATGCAGCATTCTCTTCTGATACTTGTGTTCATTTCTGTAACTTTGCTTTTCCTCTTCCCTCTATTTTCCTCTGTACAAATATACATCCCACAAACCCCATGCTTCTGCAGGAGTGTGGCTATAAAGTGTGATCTCTTGAGACTCCGCCCACTGTGACATTGAATGCACAGGAAGGGAAACATCAGCAGTAGTGGCAGTAGTCTTAATAGTCTTAATAGTGGCAGTGGGGAGAGATGGAAAGAGAGAGAGAGCAGTAAAGTAAGAGAGAGAAACAAAGGCAGAAGGAAAGACAGAAAGATGGAGTGTTCAGTACAGAGAAATAGAAAGAGAGTAAAATATTTCACAGACCAGAGCAAATGCTTAGATACACCTGCAGACGAGTGCATTGCCACTTCCCATGCACCGCCCAGCCTGCCATGACACACAAACCGCCTGGATTCAATCTCATTGATTCACAGTGTAATAAAAGTTTCTCTTTGTTACCATGTCCAACACTGTTTGGTTCATTTCAGCAATTCACTCCCAAAACTGTATGTGCTCAAAACAACATTCAAGTTGAGGTTACAGGTAAGAAAATGTATCGATCGATTCAGACCACAGTGTAATTATGAAACTAATGAAACTGTCAATAATATGAAATTAATCATGACATGCAGAAGCAGCAATTGGGTAGTGGAAGCAGCATATGTGCAGGTTTGTGTCAGATGGCGCACATCCCCACGTGATGTGTGTGAATAAAGAAAACAGACAGACCAGGACATGTCCATTAAGCATCATTTACTATTGTGAACCCATGTGACTGTCTGGGCTGAGAATAAATGACATCACACATTTTATTCAAAACACCCCTGTTAAAAGCTCAGCCCCTTCTCCCTCCCCCGAACATGAGGGCATATTAAAAAAAGAAGATGTGTTCTTTTCATCCCAGCCCTACAGTTTTATTAAATACAAACATTAAGAAAAATGAACAATAACAATGGAATGTCAAAGAAACAGTGAACAGCAGCAAAGCACTTTTTAACTCAATGGACTGTCAAACCTGTGTTGCTAAATCATGTGGTTATGATCTTGGGTGTCAAGCACCAATTTCCCCGACCCTCCCCACAAAAAAAAAACAAAAAACACTTGTTTAATAAAGATTTGCTCAAGCGAACAGTGGACAGCATAGACAGCCTGAATGCTCACGGCTGGACTACAGTGCTCAGGAGTGGACAAACAGCGCAGTTGACGGGAACAAGCTCTGAGCCCTTGTCAAAATTTCGCTTCTGAGGGAAAGTGTGCTACTGAAGCACATCTGTGAGGAAGGAGGAGGGTGTACCAACGTAGGGAGAAATGTTACTGAACAGATCTCTCTTTTTTTTGAAGAATGTAGCGCATGTTAGGCTGCGGTGCAGCGGAAGATCGACATTCCGCGACAGGAAGTGCCTCCAATTGTGCCCTGAGGTTGGAGACAAAAAGCTTTCATTCAGTCCAGCTCATGTCAGGATAAAATCAGGGGTTCACTGTAAATAAATCATTGCGGGGGGTGACACAGATGCCAGGGGTCCACTTCACCTTGTTTCACTCTCCAAGCCCTCACACATACAGTCTGTGTGGGTACCACCTCATTTGCCATCTCCTTACACACACATATATATATATATATATATATATATATATATTCCCCTGAAGCTTATTCTTTCTTTTCTTTCATGATTGTGTCTGCATGAATAGTGCATAGCGCATTCATAAATGGTCCTCATTCAGAATAAACAATGAGGTACAGGGGTGACAGACAGAGTAACACAGTGCCCTATGCTCATCACACTGAGGAGAGCAGGGAGTGCCCATAGAAATGTGGCGCTGCTCATTTGTGATACAAAAGGTCAAAAGGTCACAATTAATGCAGAACTTTTCCATCTTTGAAAACACACAAAAAAGCAAAAAAAAACAAAAAAAAACAACAACAACAAAAAAAAACAAACAAAATAAAAACAGGGTAGTTGTAAAAAAAAATGTAATTAACATAATAAAACAATTACATTTGCATTTTGTGTAGCTAAAATGTTGTCATACAACACTGTAAACCCGTCTGTACAATTGGATCTATTTTTAGAATAATAATTCTTCTGATATGATTTTGCACCATTTTATCCTGCCAAATCAAAAATATATATATATTTATATATAATGTGGCAGCTTGTGTGTTCCATTCTGAAACTTTTTAAAAAGTTATTATGTACCATCCCCAGAAAAAAAGAATGACAAAAATACTTTCAGTATCTTTTTTCACAAAGGATGTGTAAGTTAATAATACCAAGTCCTAGTAAAATGAAAGACAAGTGCCTACGAGCGAGTTTAAGCTCACCATTAAAAAGAGTAATTCTTGGGGATGAAAAATACTTTGTTTCCTACAAAGCGATTCCAACAAACAATAATTTCTGCCACAGAATCCCTGAACAGACAACAGTTGGCCTTCTTTGCCATAATAGTCCTGGATTGTTTCTCTCAGTTTATTTATTACATCAAAGGCATAAGCTTGCCTATTCAAGCTAGAGATTTTTACAGTTACAGTGACAAAACATTTTCAAAAGCCCACTTCTTAAACCATAAAATACTTTTCCAATTTTGAAAAATGTCCCCGGCATTCATCAATATAACAAATACTGGTAAACTATTTACAGCTGAAAAGTGTTGTATATATTTATTCATATTCATGAAAAATCCCATCACCATGGAAAAAAAGGATACCTATGACCACTATGGCATTCAGAAAAAGCATAGTCAAACTTTAAAAAAAATACTTGATGGCTGAAAACACATGTACAAACATACAATTTTACCCTTGATTTTTTTCCAGCAATGTAAACATATTTTAAGACAGCGTGCACTTCTTTTTAAAAAAAAAATTCTGCCTTTCCAGATTTTATTCAGTTTTTTCCTGTTGTAAAATCTCACTCTGTGTATCACCACCAGAAGACCATACTCTAAGACTGATGTGAAAAATTATTCATGAAAAATGTTTCACTTTATACGTGTATACGCATGTATATAGAAATATATACACATGAAAGGATGCATTAGAATTTTTTTTTTTTTGCTTAATTGCATTAATTGAGATTTCTTTCCAAATATTATTGGTTTTACTATGAAAATTGAACTTATGTGGAGAAATTGCTATTTTTTATTACCAGTTTTTCTTGATAAGAAATTTTGTGCCAAGAGTCGATTACTGAAAGATCAGTATCCAAAGCACCCGTATGTAACATTGAATTACAACTTAATGTATGCTATGACATGTTTATAGTGGCACCATTAGCAGTGCGGCGGTCCTATCAGCATATGAATATTAGCTGCCCCTCTGAGTTATCAACTTATTTAAAGATCCCACAGAAAAACATGAATGGCTGTTCTGTAAAAAAACTGGAACCAATGGAAAGTATTTGATTGGACTCACCAAGACTTCACAATGACTTCTTGTAAGGCTAAGGGCCACATGTAATAAAGGACATGAGACTGCTTTTTGAACACAAAATCAGTTGCTGTAAGGTTACAAGACCTTTTGTATCTGTTAAATGGTTCAAAATTGCTATCAGGATGTCATTTGTGGGGATTACATCACTCTGTGACTTTCCTTTTGATACATAGTTAAATCTGTTCATGCACATTTATGAATGCTATAAAACAGGGTGGAGAATTTGTAAATTAGGTTGGTTAAGTATTCAATGTAATTTACTATGTCATGCCTTAATTGCAAGTCTACTCTTGGCATGTCAGTTTTAAGAACTACTGAAAGTAGGCAGTAATTTGCTGAGCACTGGTACAGCCTAACCAATGAGTTCTCTTTCCAAAACATGACACCAGTCTTCAGAGCCAGAATAAGACTACGACTACAGTGGTAAAACAGAATAATACAGGTCAGGAGTGGGCCTTTCATTGCATTACATTTTGGTGTTTAGGAGATGCTCTTATTCTGAGCAATTAAACAAATGACATTTTTACATACAATCCATTTATACAGCTGGAATTCTTTCATCCAACAATTATCCTCTGAAGAGCAAACAATGCAGTGATACAGCCAGGCTGCACAATAATCGTATGACTACAATTTCCTGCCAGCTATAGTGAAGTTAAGATACTCTCAACCTTACATTTCCTTGAATCAGGATATTTCCAATGTAGCCTCCTCTGATTTTCAGATATATTATGAAAGTTCTATTTGGTTTTTTTGAAAAGGCGCAGGAGATTTGACGAGTCGGTTGGTATAAAAACGGAACTCCGAATTTAAACAACTTTCTTGTTGTGTGTTTACATTCAGTAGGGTATAGATTGAGTGCTGCATTCAGTTGAAATGCTCCCCTCCCATCGCAAGTTCAGGCACGTCTACTTTCACCACAACGATGAGCTCATTTTGCAGGGATTGCTCCACCTGATTTTCCTATTGTTACTAATATTCTTTCCTCAGTTACGTAGACGAGCACCTCTGTACGTTTTCACGTTGTTTGGGACCGTTGTTTTTTTTAACAAAACTTTAACAATTTTGATCCGCTGAAGATACGCAAGGCGTGTACTTCGGTCAGAAAACAACCCAAAGTGCCTTTAAACCTTACTTTGTGTGTGTGTGCATAGAAAAAGCATGTATGCATGTGTGTGCATATCAAATGAAGAAGTGTAGCATGGATCAGCCAAATAGAACAATTAATTAAATGATTTTTATTTTCAGTGGAAGGGTAGTTTTGGGGCGAGAGGGTGGGGCAAGTAAGGCCCTCTGCAGTGATTCAGGGCTCGGCACATGCTTCCTGAAGTCTGAGCCGTTAATGAACTCAGAACTTCATTTGTGCCTTATCTCAGGGATGAGACAGACAGGAGGCCCATAAAAGAGGAGGAGAAAGTAAAGCAGACTTGCTATCTCAGTACAGTCCAACAGATCACTCCAGACTGCTTTGAAAACAATCATTCTGATGAAAAACTCTTAAGCACAAAATTTCTAATCAGAACAACTGATATCACAAATATCGTTTTTTCCAAAATGGAAAGGCTCTGGTTTTACTTTTAGTGATAATTCTGTGGATCTCAGGTCTGCAGCAACTGAAAACAAAAAAAAAAATGCAATGTCAGACTTTTCACCTATTTTTGGAACAATCGACACTTTTTCTTGATTACCTGACATGGTGTGTATGACAGGTAATGCCTTACAATATAATCGTTGCTTTCACATACATTTTATCTGTGATAAGGGGTTTTGGAGTGCAATATCTTTAGGATATGTTCATTTGATTCAAAGTTTCAGAGGTTGAGTTTTTTTAAATAAATGAGAAATGTGTTTTTGTTCCACTTGAATTGAATCCCTCCCTTCTCAGGAGAGCCAAAATACCTGGTACAAGACGTTTAGCTCATGAGCAGATAAACGACAGCTGGCAGTGTTACAGAGCATTCATACAGAGGTGACATTTTCAGCTAGAACAACTAGAGCTAAAAAAGTGTAAAAATGAAATAAATCGCCATTTAACTGATCCTGAGATATTTAGCCATTGCACAGGATACGCCGCCAGTCCATCTGGTATCCTAGCTGAGACCACAGGCTTACGATGACTGAATGAAAAAAGAAAGTTCAATCAAATATCTGCTTTCGCATCGATTAAGTATAATATGACTCCTATAATTGCATGTGGGGGATATCTGATATCATTGTCAACAATTTAAACATATAAAGTTCCGGACAATTATAGTACCTGCACAGCAACAGCAAAGCACTCAAAGTTTATATCATAGCGCTATGGTGTGGTCTGGTACTTGGTACCGAATAGCAGCTGACTCTGTCATCTCTTTTTACTATTTTAATTCTCTCCTTTCTTTGAATATTTTGAGGAGGAAAAGGGATTTGTAAATGGCAAATTCCTGTCCTAGTTTACTGTCAGATCTGACAATCAGTGCTAACATACCCAATTGCATATATTAATAAATCAGTAATTTATCATTAAAATCAATAAATGCTACATCAAAGGATTGTTGCATGTCATTGATCCATGTGTGGCAAAATAGCTGTTTTTTTAAAAAGTAAATCTCAGTTCTCCAGCAATAAATTATTTGGGTAGCCTAATTGCAAGGTCATTGAAGTAGCCAATAATATAATTTAAAAACAACAGTATTCAATTTTGTTAAAAAGAAAAATATCAGCACATCACCTGGGTATAAATACTCAAAACCCCAGCACTTGAAAATGAAGTGAAAATAAAGAATACCTGCACATGCCAAATATTAATACAAAAATTCCAATAAATACAGAAATTATTGCACAGTTAAAAAGGCTCCGTGAATTCCTCACCGTTAAATCCTCAGATTGAGTGAAAACGTTTATCCCAAATGCAGTCTAGGCCATGGTTAAAATTCAAAATTTTCCTGTCGCCATTAATTCTCAGGTATCAGTTTTTTTTTCTCAAAAGGAAAAACAAATCAAACAAACCATTGACAAACAACAATACCCCTCCCACCCCACCCCACCCCCCCAAAAAAAACAAAAACAAAACAAAAACAACATTTTGGAAAAAAGATTGCTTGTCCAGCTACCCCCCATTCCCTCTGTTTACTGAAATAAGTGAGCAGACAGCTTTGTGCAGAGAGAGGGAGAGTGCGCTCAGCTCCTCTCTGCGTGTTCCAGTTTGACCTCGCTGGGCAGTAGATGCTCCCCGTGCCACTTCTTCATGTGTTTCTCCAGGGTGCTGTAGACGCTGAAGGGCATGTGGCAGATGTCGCAGCGGTACACCTCCTTGCCGTACTGCCCGTGGGTCTTCATGTGGCGCGTCAGCTTGCTGCTCTGGGCGCAGGCGTAGTTGCAGAGCTCGCACTTGTAGGGCCGCTCGCCGGTGTGGCTGCGCCGGTGCACCGTCAGGTTGCTGCAGTTCTTGAACACCTTGCCGCAGTACTCGCAGCAGTCGCTGCGCCGGCCCTCCTTGGAGCTGGGCCGGCCCGGCCCGGGCCCCGCCCGCAGGTGCGGGGTGCTGCCCCCGCTGGCCGTCCCGCTGCGGCCCGAGAAGGCCCCGTCCAGCGCGTCGCCAGGGGGCGTGGAGAAGCGGAGGCTGCCGTTTTCCGACGAGTGCTCGGAGGACGTGGCGAAGGGGGACTGTCGCGAGGCGCCGAACCCCAGGAAGGGGTCCTTGAGGAAGTGGCGAGACGCGGCGTAGCCCACCAGCCACTGGGAGTACACGTTCTCGGAGGGGATGAGCGGGACCGGCGGCAGGTCCAGCTCGCCCTCCAGCTTGATCTTCTTGGCGGACGAGGCGGAGAGGCTGGGGCTGGAGACGGGAGCGGGGCGGCGGTGGAACAGGCCCGTGAAGGAGTCCCCCGAGCTGCAGTCCCGGCCGTTCAGGACTGCCGGCTCCGCCCGGCCCTCCCCCCGGCCTGTCGCCTGGTCCTCCTCCCCCGCGTCGCGCCTTCCCTCCCCCTCCCGGTCCCGCTTGGGTAAGGGCGGCGGCGGCGGCTTCCTCCTGTCATCCAAGATCAGGCCGGGGTACCTGTGCGAGGCGCCCCTCAGGCCTGCGCCCTCCTGGTCCCCCTTCCCCGCGGGGACGCCCCTCTCGTCCGGGACGGCCTTGGGCCCGTTCTCCCGGGCGCGGCAGAACTCGGACTCCATGCTGAAGCCCGACTCGGGCCTGCTCTCGTTCTCAGGCTCCTCTTCCTCCTCCTCCTCCTCCTCCTCTTCTTCTTCTTCTTCCTCCTCTTCCTCTTCCTCCTCATTCTCTGGGCCGACGCCCGCGGCCGCGCGCAGACGTCCCGCCTGGCCCTGGGTGCCGCCCTCCCCCGGCAGGTCGCTGGTGCCCGGCTCAGGGGAGCTGGTGGCGGAGAGCCCGTCCTCAGAGGGGCCCGTGAGGGACTCGGGGCCTTTGCGCGGGTGCAGGTGGGTCTTCATGTGGCGCTTGAGCTTGCTGGCCTGGGAGCAGGCGTGGTCGCACAGGTGGCACTTGTAGGGCTTCTCGCCCGTGTGGCTCCGCCGGTGCACGATCAGGTTGCTCTGGAACTTGAAGGTCTTCCCACAGAACTCGCAGGACTTGGACTTGGCAGTAGGGGGCGGCGGCGAGGCGACGGTGGGGGCAGGCGGAGGCGGCGGGAGGGGCGGCGGGGTGCTGAGGAACGGGGGGCGGGGCCCCGGCTGGAAGAGGACCGGGTTGAGCAGCCGGTGCAGGGGGTTGGAGCGCCCCGGCGACAGGGGTGGCGGGGGGGCGGGGCAGGTGTTTCCCGCCAGCTCCCGGAGCCGACGGGAGAAGTCCATGGACTGGGACTCCATGGTGGCCATGGGGTTGAGCCGCATCACCCTCTCGAAGGCGCTGGGGTGCTGGGACATGAGGCCCAGCTCCTCGACACTCAGCCGCTCCATGTGGGGGCGTGGGGGCGGGGACAAGAAGGGGGGCGTGCCCGGGCCCAGGCGGCCCTCCAAGAATCCCGACGGCTCCCGGAGCATGGGAGCGGCCATCCGGAGGAGGTGGAATGGGTTGTTGTCTCCCAGGAACCCAGCCAGGGGGGGTTGGGGTATGGACTCCATCCCCATGGGGGGAGGGAGGGTGATGCGAGGACTTAGGGAGCATCTGGAGGCATTGGGCTCCAGGTAGATTCTGAACCCGTGTGTGTTCTGAGCGTGCTGGAGGAGAAACCAGGCACTGGAGAAGTGCTGCTTGCACGTGGTGCAGATGTAGCTGGATGGCTCATCTCCACCTGCCAAGAAACAGGAAAGTAGAATTTTTTTTAGGAAAAAATATTTTTGACTTTTTTCTGTGTTAGTATGGCACAGTAATACTGAAACACTTGTTTCAACAAACACATTTTGTGTAGAAATTTAGCTCTAAACTGTACTGCACAGCAAGATTTAAAGAATTGTTGAAACAGAGAGAAATTACTCCGCCCTCTTCAAGAAAGATAAATATCACTATATTTCATGTTTCAGGGTAAATGGATATATGTACACACACACACACACACACACACACACACACACACACAGTATAGGCCAAAAAAATTTAGGTCACCAGTGATTTTTTAGAAACAACTAGGTAGGGAAAAATTCTGTTAATATATGCATATTTATTGAATAACAAAACAAAGTATAATATTTCTACCGAAAATAACCTTAGAAACAGCTTTCCCTGTAGCGTCCTTTGGCTCCTTTGGCTTTAATAATAATTAAACAAATTATTGAAGGTCTATCCAATTGTTTTTCAAAGAGGGAGGTGGAGGGATGAGACAGAGGTGGAGAGATAAATAAATTGAGTGAACCCTAATACCATTGGTCTGTAGTAGAAGTAAAATAGGCACTAAAGTTGCAAGAAATATGACAAAGAAGAATGAGTTAGATGGGGCCAAATAAACATATTGTGCAAGGTTATTTCCAGTGAGAAATTGCAAAAAAGTTTAAGATTTCCAGGTGCACTGTCTAGTACACACTCAGAAGGGTCCAGCTAAGGGGCAGTAATGTTAACATTATGTACAACAATATGTTTTGTGTTAACCTGGTTTCCTTTGTCTAATATAAAATTTTATTTAAAGATATGAAGCCATTCAGTGTGACAAATTTGCAATAATGGAGGAAATCAGGAAGGGAGCAAATACTTTTTCATGGCACTGTAAGCCTAACTTCCTCAATGCCATAAATCTTGCAAATTTAGACCCTATTTTACTTACACTACAGGCCGATGTAATTAGGCTACCTGTGGTTTTAAAACAAGGTAGATAATATTTCGCTCAATTTAACCATGAGGGGGCTCTTGCCATCGCTGATACAAGTGGATCTTGGTCTCGTCTCTTCACAAGACGTTTTTTACATCTTAGCAAACTGTAACCTGGCCATCCTGTTTTTGTGGCTAACTAGTGGTTTGTATCTTGCAGTGTAGCCTCTTTAGCTCCGTTTGTGAAGTCTTCTGCAGAGAGAAGTCAGTGAGACATCCTCGCCTGCCATCTGAAGGGTGTTTCTGATCTGTCAGACAGGTGTTTGTGGTTTTTTCTTCATCACGGTGAGAATTTTTCAGTCATCAAATGTAAAGGTCTTCCTGAGCCTAACAGGCCCCTAACTAGTGCTCTCTTTCTTCTTAATGATGTTCCAAACAGTTGATTTTGGTAAGCCTCAGGTTTGGCATACATCTCTTCTTGACTGTTTTCTTCTTATTTCTTAGCCTCATACTTGACTGTCATTGGCAGAACTCATCCTCATGTTGACAAACACCAATAACAGACAATAACAGGCAATCAAAAACATAGAATCACGACTAGATACTGAAAGCTGTGTGATATCTACTCTTCGGAAGCAGTTGAACACACCTGACTAATCAGAAACACCTACTGTATGAAGCCATTTTTCTCAAACATTATGGTGCCCTGATATGGGGGACTATGTGTAAAAAGTGCTGTAATTTCTACATGGTGAAACCAAAATAAATAAAAATCTGAGAATGAGCACTTTAAGCACACGAAAATAGTTTGATTACAAATCTAAAATTGTGGAGTACAGAGCCAGAACAAATATGGCTTTGTCCCAAACATTGCGGAGCTCACTATATATATATGTGTGTGTATATATATATATATATATATATATATATATAAATTCTGCTGTGATTTATTAGTAGTCTGCTATGCCTAATGGCACTATACCACACTTACCTTTAACATTTATCACTTTACATATAACGTAACTGATGTTGTGTCACTCTAATTTCACAAGCATAAACAGTTCAGCGGACTGATAAAGCATGAATAATGTCCCCTCAGCAAAGTGAATGACACTCTCGAGTTCCTTTCTTAAGACTCCAAAATTTGCCTGACCCTGCACCCCCATTTCAGACCATGAGGTCAGTGCACAGCACAAGTGCAAAATAATAACACTCCCCCACCTTGATCATGGAGGAGGGTAAAGATGCAAAGATAAGCAAAACAATCCATCCTTGATGTTTATCGTACATATTTTAATTAATTTGAGATTACAGCGCTAGAACGATAGCGGCTCACTGCCTCGGTCCACCCGAACAAACGAGAACTAATGAGGTCATTTGGTTTGCATCAATCGTTTAATGGGATTATAGAGACAGGAAATAAAAGTCTAATTGACTTGGAAGTACAAACATATCTCACCCTCATTATAAACCTATTCCACAGATCTGGCATCAGACAATTAACTCAACGGGGGGTCCCTGCTTCGAAAGTTCCTCTGAGAACCCCCTGCATTAATTTTCTCTGGATATTACTGATCATACGTAAATAGAGTAAAGTCCATTGCCAGTTTTATTTGTTTGTCATATTTTTTCTTCTATGGTGATAGAGCACAACACTTCATAGTTCACATTAGGTCTCACTGTTTCATTGTACTGAATGGAAATCTTTAAGGTTTAAAGGTTTGGGGAATTTTTAACAAATGACTTCATGATAGAAATCTAAACTATGAACCTGTACAGTGTAATTCAATAATTTAAAATAGGCATATGGCAAATAGATCACAGATTATGAAACCCATATGGTGATTTGGGCACCCTTGCAATTTGATATTATATGTGAGTGCTTTAATTTCGATGTGAACTGTGAGAATATTTTTGTGAGCGAAAGCTATTTTGTCTCATATTTAAAGTGTGTACAGCTACTTCTCATGAATTTAATAAGGCAGGGTCTCCAAAAGTAATTGTCTTCCATTTGTAAGTGTTAATGCAATTACTCTCTTATTGAGCTTCTCTGTTCCAAACACCCTCAAGGTGTTCAGACATCCTGATTTATTAGGATGGATTAGGTTCATTTATCTAAAGGTGTATGCCAAATCAGAGAACCATGTCACAGATTGAAATTTACAAGGCAGTTTAATTTCACCTCAAAAACGTATGATGTGGAATTAAGAAATTTCTAAATGAAAACTACCACCCAATAAAACATTACTCTGTTGCAACTGTTTTACGTCCAGTATGGTCAAATGACTACTGCCCAGTGAAAAAAACAACTAAAACTGTTTTAATGGATCAGTTCATTCTCTGTTATGGACAAAAATAAAAGGTTGTCAGAGACCACATCTGAGGGGTGGTCATGGAGACCTAACGCTGTACTTGCATGGAGAAGGAACTCAAATGCTCTGATTGCATGGAGGGGGAACTCAAACGCTGTGTTTACACGGAGAAGGAACTCAAACACTCTGCTTGCATGGAGAAGGAACTCAAACACAGTGCTTACATGATGGAAAACTCAAATGCTGTGCTCAAAGACAGTACAGCACTGTACATACAAGTGGGCAGCAAACATTCTCACTGATTGTACGCATGTACAGTGATCAGCTAACTCTGATCTCAACTGCTGTTTTATTTTGTTACCGTGGGGATATAATTCAGGCTGTCATTACATGCATGCCAACTGAACAAGAGCTACTCTACACCTCAACACCACCTTCCCGTTACCTCTCTACCCATCCAAACCCTCTACTGACATATACTACATTTCCAAAAGTATGCGGACACCCCTTCTAATTAGAGGTTTCGGCTAATTCAGCCACACTCATTGTTAACAAGTGCATAAAATCAAGCATATAGCCATGCAATCTCCATTGGCAAACATTGGCAGTATAATTGGTCATACTGAAGAGCTCAACGTGGCACTGTCATAGGATGCCAAAAAAATAAAGCTAAATATTTTGTCACAAATAAAAACTACTGCACGTCATGACTTCCGCCCCACCATCAAAACGCTGTTCAGAGTAACATTATGTAAATATGTAACGTGTATGTGTCAAACATAGTAACATGATGCATTGTGCCAGATTAAATGTTGGACAGGATCCGTTTTTTTTATTTTTTATACTGCTTTCGTTAAAGTATTTGTAGACGAAGGAGTGCTGGAAATAAATGAAAAGAGGACAGCCAAATCAGCCACTGGGCCATCTGACTGTTAACCTGGATCCGATACTTTCAGCAAGCATTACAAGACATTCCAGCTGCAGTAAAGTCTATCAATAGCTAGATTCACGATGGAACAAAAAAGGTTCTATTCTTTGATACACATAACGCAGTGAAGTAATGCATGTTAAATTTATGATGTATTGAATAATACATATAACATTATAATGACTATATAAAATACAATTTGAACAATGCAAGTGACTTTCAATACGCTAATAGTAGTCATGCTACTTTCCACTCATATGACAGCAAAATTTCTTGCAAAACCTCACGGTTCACGATTTGAATGGGGTGATTTTCTACAGATTGATATTGTACCACACCACAGGACAGTGTACTCTACCCATTCAATTGTCTGACTGCAACCTACTGAGCCTGTTGGTTACTAGGTACCTACTACGTGATTTGAACGGGGAAATTTTCTAAAAGATTGGGCTCCAATAAAGTTGACTGCGCTCCAGCAGCATGCCGTTCAAAATAAAATTCCACAGCAAACGTAATTTTCGACACAATTATTTGGAGGGACAAGAGTAACTGTATCCAATATTGGGGGGAACATTTTCCCCCTGATCCCCTGCTTCCAATGCCCCTGCTGCCAACCCCGCTAATCCCCCCCCCCCAAAAAAAAAAAAAACTGATGAAAAATATAAAATAAAAAACATTGTCTTGGACGCCCTAGAGTGTGCTCCTCAGATATGCTCCGTGCTCATAGACATGCATGTGTCATCGAGACCTCCTGCAATTAAGTATTCTATAGATGGGCAAGGACAAAAATAAAGGTAGCGTTTGATATTCTAATGACTCCAGGACCTTTCTGTGGTCTCCAGTTCACTCTTGTTTTCCTCCTCCGAGGAGGAGGAGGAGAGGAGAAGATGAAGTGAGGCGCGTGACTCAGAGCGGCGCGCACACCGCCGCTCTCAGCACCAAACGCCGCCGCGGCGCAGAGAAGAGGTGGGCGGTGACGAATCCCCCCCGTATCCCGCAGGAGCTGTGACGCTCAGCCTTCAAAAGACGCCTGTCACCGTCACTGCCTCATTCAAAGCCTGACTCCAGGAAAATTTGCATCTCATCTTGAAGGGTGTGACTTGTGTCGTTAAAAGACAATGGGTGCACCCCCCCCACCCCACCCCACCCCGCTGCGCCTCACCAACACCACTCTCTCTTCCCAAAGGGAAAATTCCGCCTCACAACCGATGCTGCTTGTCTCATGACAGCTCGGAACATATTTCATCCACATCTAAAATATGCAAAAAACAGCCGCGAGTGCAGAAGCACGCAAAGAATCGAAAAAGAAACGGTGTGTTTTATAATGACGTCCTTTGTGTGGCTCAGCAGAAGGAAGGACCAGTTATAAATCATTCATTACATTCTTTGGAACATGCAAATGTAGCTGATAATTCACAGGTTCAGCCCTGCAGTAATAACAGCCAACAAGCCTTAAGAAAAAAGTATAGAGTCGCCACGCTTCTAAAAAGTAGCCAATACTAAATTACTGTTGTGGAAGTCTTCCAGATTTCGCAATGATTCAGTATGCAGTAAAAGCTATAAAACACTAGACGCTAGACGCAAAGGTTGACTATCCTTTTGGAGTGTTTGTTTTCATTGTGATGCAATCACCAACACCTAAATGACCCTGATGCTTTTTTTGCTCCACAGTAAACATTGTGGGAATTACAGGTTAAACTGTTAAATCACTGCTACTGCGCTGGGTTGGACTACACAGAGAGGGAAAGTGATTCACTATAAATAGTACTGAGGGGGTGATGCCAATCACCAAACTGAACTGGACTACTACTCGAGGTGTTTAACATATTCAGCAACTATAAGTGCAGTCTGTACGCATTTGTACAGTGCCACAATTTTTTGCTGTTATTGGCTCAGTACTCCAACATATTGGATTTGAAATTAAACAATTAATTTGAAATTAGTGCTAAAATGCCAATGGGGGGGGGGGGGGGCTATGCTTAAAAATGGCTGCATTTGTACACAGTTGACCCAATATGAATGTAATTGCCCTTAAATGAAAGCTGGCAGACTGCACTTTAGCCTCATATTCATTGTTGTATTTCAAATTCAATGTGCATACAGAACCAAAACAACAAATATTAAAATATTACATCACTGTACAAATACCTACAGATGGTACGTACAGCATCACCTCCTCATTAAGCCATTTAGAGTAAATACTTTCTCTCCCTGCATAGTACAGATTGTACTGAATATAATTTTTTTTTCTTACCTCCATTGTGTGGTTTTGTTATTAGGCTACAGTGCCACAAAGCATATATATATATATATATATATATATATATATATGTATAAAATCAATAAGATTAAATAAAAATACTACTACTACTCTAATGTTTGGAGGGTGAAAATTGTCAAGTTCCCAAAGTTAACTGATTCATTCAGGGCTCATTTAAATGAAGTTGCAAAGTACATCATTGGCAGGCAAAAAAAGTCATAAACATTCAAATATGGCTGCATGTATGTTATAAAATATAGGTACATGTCATCTTTGGGGGATCTTACCAAAATAAAATATTTACAAAGAATAATCTTTCTTTATATGAGAACAGACTGCTGTGTTCATGTTCTGACTGTTGGTGTTTTTTACTGGTGTTATTTTGCTTTTAGCCTGTTTGAGTTCATCCGCATTCGGTCTGCCAGTTGTGCCGACTATATTTTCATTATGTCACTGTTTTACATGATGCTTTGTTTAGAGTTCTTACAGACAATTTTTCAGAATATAATGGTGTTTGTAAAGCCGTACAATGTGCACTGATCCATAAATTGCTCTATATATGTGTACCTTATAAAAAAACACATATAAGTGTAAAGTCGCCTATATTTATACTGAGAAAAGGCTAAAAAGAACCAGAGCAGGTCATAAACGATTATTAAAGTAATAATGGTATGTTTCCATTATCTGGTAAAGGATAAATCAACTCTAATAAATTCCAAGTGGATAAAAACCTGCCTTCTTTGGCTTTTTCACTCCTTGCTTAAGCAATTAAGACATGTGCCTTTTTTATTTTTATTTTCTTTTTTTTTTTACAAAATCTTTCAAACTAAAAATCAACCCAGTTCCCTGCACTAATTAATTCTTTCTCTCCAGTCCAGTCCTCATTGCACTGAAGGTATGCATCTTTTCATAGCGTTGCTGTACCGGCATCAGGCCAGTGGAATTTACAGATGCGATGTCTGAGATTCAGGCGTTCACACGGACCCCAAATGAAGGCAGGCAGGTTAGAAGCGCCTCCCTCGCTCAGGACCCCCCGACCACGACGCAGCGGAGCTGGGCGCGTGCGCGTGCGCGTGCCGCCAGAGACGCCCGTGTCAAAGCTGCCGATTTGCATTCAGAACAAAGGCGACGCCCAGCTCGGTCACTCCACCTGTCCCGCGCGTCCGCGCCTCATTACCATGCCTGTGATCTGGAATCCCCCGCTCAGATTCTCAGCGTCGTCTTTAAGAGGATTGTGGCAAATCAGAGGTGACGGCCACAATGCAGATGAGGCTCCGTGCTGTGCTGCTGCCGAAATGTATTTATTTATTTATTTATTTATTTATATATTTATATTCATTCATTTATGTATTCATTAATTTATTAATTCATTTAGTTAATCACTCTTTTTAATTTATCTCATATTTATCATTGCATTATTACATTTATATTATACATAATTATATTAATTATACCACATTATCTATTAATTACTTTCATTTAAAGTAATACAATTTTGCTTTATGCGATGGGAGTTTGAGTAACAATTTCTTTCCTACCAAGTTATTTTGAGTAGTGTGTAATGCACTAGCTGTTGTTTTAATGTTTATGATGGGGTGCATATTAATTGTATATGTTTAAAATGCATTTGATGTCCATACGTAATTCTTTAAATTTTGTATCCTTTGCATGTGTATATATATTTTTTTAGATAAATAAAATGAAGTTTAGAGAGAAGCTTTTTGGGGTAAATGTGCTGATGTACACTATCATGCAGCATCTGGATGTAATTCAGCCCTTGTGTGAATATTTAAACGTCTTTATAATATATGTAATGTGTAAAACAAGCAACTCAACATTTATATTCTGTAACATCTATTTAAGCTCACGTACATGTATATGTGCATGCATAGACACGTGCATATGTATTTTGTATTTTGAAGACTTTAAGAATAAAATAGTGTCAGACATTATTTGAACATTGAACTTGAGTATTTGTACAATAGATCACAGCCACATTTGATTGAAATGAGATGACTGATCAGTGGGAAGAAATATTAGGAAAACACTGACTTCGCTGACAGACTGGGTTTTGTGATTCAAGGCCCCCCAAACCAAACATAGCAAGAAGCAGTTCTTCTTGCTTCTGTGGTGCAGAGAGACTTCTGTGATTTAATAATTGTGAAGAAGGCGAAGGAACCTTTTTTTTCTTTTTTTTACACGTCCTGGTTTGACATAGTATCCAAAACCCAAAGTGTACAGACAGGGTGCAGAAATCCACCCACCAACATCTGCTCCTCGTTCCCCTGTGTGAACTCCCAGGATTCGCAGTCGGACGCTTCCTGCGCTACGGAATGGCATCTCGGCACAGGTGTTTTTTTCTCACCCGCCCTTGTTATTAAAGGACATTCATTCCTGCAAAGTCCCTGCAAGAGTCTCTGGGATTAATAAAGAGTCTTTATTTCTGGCTTCTTTAAGCGGAGGTTTGAATTCTGTGAAGCGTTTGCATCCCCGTCGAGTGCCATATACCGTATGTGCGAAAATCTCTACTGTGGGGCACACACACTAGCATTAATTAAAAATGCCGACAGTATAAGCAAACATAAATCCAATGATTGTGTATACTGAATTGTGCACAATGCATATTAACTTAATTACCACTTCAGAGAAATTGGCAGAACGCTAGCAGACTAACATTTCTGTGCTTCATTGTTTTAGTCGCTGTTAGATATTAAACACCAAACAAAGCTTGCACATGATACATATGTCATCATATATGAACTATGAACATATATGATTTCACTACAGCATAGAAGTTGGGTATAATGTAATAATGTCTCCACACAAAATCGACATAAAATTATAACGGCGAGGAATTATACAGGCACCAGGGGAATATACACAAAATCTTGCTTCAGTGCATACAGTACCTCAGTTGTGACTTCATAGTTTGGCACATTTTTGGTACAGCAAAAAAAATATATATATAAAACTGCTTTTCATTTATCATGAAAACCTAAAACTGACCACAATTTTGAGCTGACACCCAGTCATCGAGGGGAACTCGACTGAATTTCAGTCACAAACATGTGCTTATTATTAGTATTATTATTATTATTATTATTATTATTATTATTATTATTATGGCAGTATTAGTATGTAGATATTTTGTGTGATAAGTTGCTGCTTGCAACAGAAAAGCTCCACAAGCCTGGTCTGGGCATTTACCTTCTCACACCATTTACACCCACTGAGAAAGGAAGATTGAGTAAGCTCTTTCCGGAAGCATGAAAGCGAAAGCAAGCAGTCCCACGCCGGAGAGGGGACCGGGCGGGTCGCAAATTAGCAGACCACCCACGTAAGTTGCCTGAGCTGCATCAGAGGTGAATCCTTTCCCCCACCCCCTCTGCTGTGGTTAGCGAATCAGATGTCTCAGACGGAAGACAGTTGTAAAGAAAAAAGTTTCTGCGGCCTAAAGACACACAGAACATTTGTGTTATCAGACCTAGCTTACTATGTAACACAGAGTGGGCAGAAAAGTTCAGGAAAGAGTAAAGAGTCATATTTTAAACTAAAATGCGAATCGTCAATCGCATTTCATTTTCTCTCGATGTGTGCAAATATCAAGCACGGTCATGCTTCCATAAAAGAGTAGATCCTTCTGTATAACAGAAAATGGTTGCTTTCATAACAAAAAGCTTGGAACACAGAACACATCCCATGAGGAGGTTGGGAGGGTGTCTAAGCTGGTTCACCCAGTAAAGACACATGTGATTGGAAATAGTGAATCTTTTGTGTGACCCACCCTTAAAAAAGTAAAAGAAAAAAATAATAAATCCTAGGAACTCAGACCATAAGAAGGTGGTGGTGGAGGAGAAGGGGTGTGCTGACATGCTATTATCTGTATCTGTATCTGTTCAACCAACGAAACTGTCTGTATCTGTATTCAGACAGAAAACATGAAGTGGGCGTGAACAAGAAAAATGGCAGTGTTCTACATCTAACTACTGATTTAACACAGGCATATTATTAATCATGAAGTGTGATGGAGTGTAGGTTTCTAACCCACATCCAACCGGTATGCCTCTGAATGAGGGGGATGTTGGACAGCCGTGGACTGAGGACATCTGTCCTCTTCCACCTGAAGCACTCACTGGTGAGCATGGCACATATTCTCCAGAAGTTATTATACAGGAAAGAACTCCCAACCCCGATGCAACACAACCCTTGCTACTAGAAGTACAGATGAAAACTTGAGCAGCAACATGGAGTCATCACCCAGGAACTGGGAAAGGTGCATCAGCAATTAGTGATGTAAGTGTACTTAGTGATTACTGCAAATCTGTGAGCAGTAAGTTGGCCTTTAAAGGTCTGAAATCTGAATTCTTTGCTGATGTGTTGTTGAATACTTTTCTGTATTCACAAATGGGCGCGGAATTTTTTTAAATGATTCTTGCAACAAAAAAAACTTAAAAGCTTGTGCCAAAATTGGCTTGCTTTCCCCTTGGCCAAACATCAGGTTTTCAGTGGGCGTGGTTAACTGGGTGTTAGTTACATAACAAAAACCTTAAGACCAATGAAATTCTTTCTACATGTAATATGTAAATGACGCTCTTGTAATTTGTGCAGGTAAGACAAGCTAAGTTTAAAATGCATCTATGGATGCAGAGAAAGCAATACCCTTTTTTCCAGAGCCCACAGGCACTGCAATATTACTACAATAACCCGTACAATTAGTATCTGCAGTGCCTATTTTTGCCTGGAACTTGTCGCAGAATGTGGTGGATCGGTAAGTTGGCCAACCGTTAGCTAGTGACAATCAAATACTTTTGAAGCTTAGACATGTAAAATCGAAGACTTTCTTTATTCAGGTGTAATGTCCAGAGTTGGAGACTATAGAGTATACTGTTACTGTACAGCAACTTAGTTTTACAACATTACTATACACTGAATGATCTTCAGGTTTACCTATATGATGGCACAGCCTAGTTTATGTTGCTTTTCTTCGTTTTGTCTGGTAGTGCAAGTTTACTGCTCTAACCGGCTCTAATCTAGCTATCGATGCAAAATGGTTTACATATGACGTGTCTTATGGATATGACTGTTAATGAGCACAGGATACACGCCCATCCTGTCCCTGTCTGCTGAACAGGTCACAATAATCTAATAGTGTTTATTACAATTTAATTGTTATAATTGGTTTAAAAACTTTAAAGACAACCAATTGTCACTTCTGGGCAATATAACCATAATTTGAATCCAGTTGCCTGGACCTTTTATATGCAGGGCTGTACAGTCAAGAGTTTGCACTCTTGAAAAACAGCAGAGCTCCAAAGTACAACGGCAAGCTGTGTTTGATGTGTGGACACCATTATATGGTGTTGTAAGGCCTGCCTTCTGAATCTTCCAGCTTTCATTCCTTCAAGGTGACAGCCGCACACTGGGACAGCTTTGTGCACTGACCGCACAGTGAACATGGCTTCAGCATTTAGCCCGGTTAACAACTGCAGCAGAAACAGTGGGTGCCCTGCATTTTCTTGTTTAATTTCTCCCAGTCACGAAAAAAGAAAAATGGAAGCTAAGAGGGATTTTTTACAAAATGGGAGAAATTCTGGAAAAAAAAAACCATGGGAAAGAGTGCAGCCCAAGCAGAGGGGCAGCGGGTGCAGCATGGGGGGGCCGTGGCCCTGGCACGGGGCGTCTGGCTCCACGTTAACTCAAACCAGGCCCCTCCATAACCACTCCAGGCTGTTTTCACTCCGCAGAAACAGAGAGGGGGTTTGAGAAATACGCCAGGCCGGTGTCTGCCTTTAAAGAGACAGCGCTGGCCTTGCAGTGGCCTCGCAGACAGGGAGGTGACATGGGACACTGGGGAGCAGGAGACCTCCCTCCCGCCTCCTCAGAGATCAGTGATAACTTTTCGCAAATGAGCACGTGCCTTTTTTCCCCCCTTTTTTTTTGTTTAGTTCAGGCAAACACAGGGGCCTCTCGTACAGCACACATTTAATGTTACCAGACCTACAGAACACGTGCAGACAGGACCCTTGTGTGCAACAGGGAAGTTCTGACACAGGGCCCTGAGAATAACTGTAAATAAAGTAACCGTGGAGAGACCCTGCTCCTGGCACAGAGGTACAAAATAAAATTTGGCATTGAAAAAAACTAAAATTTTGTTAGCAGAGCTGCTGGTTTCACTCTGTCAAGTTCAGGTCACCGCTTCTGCATCGGCATGTGTGCCTGCCCATGGCTTCTCCACAACAAGAATTTGTACGTCTTTATTTTGTATTTCTGTCTCTGGTGTATTAACATTCTGTATTTAGTGTTCTAAAGTTCTAATGTTTTAATGTTCTGCCTCAAATTTTGTAATTTACTAACATTCTTTAATAACATTCTCTGTGCAATTTTCATCTGTCCCCACAGAGAAAATAACACTACTGCTGTCAGTGATAAAATGCCAGTGATATGGGTGTTTGATAACTTTTTCATGAAATAAATGAAATTATAATTTTAAAAATGTGCTTTGTGTTTACTCAGATTCCCTTTGTCTAATATTACACTTTTGTCTAAAGATCTGAAACCATTCAGTGTGACAAATATGCAATATTACAGGAAATCAGGAAGGGGGCAAATACTTTTTCACAGCGCTGTACATGCTGTTGTCCTGGAGGCGCAGGTACTGAACATCAACCAATCCCAACGCAGCATTCGGAGCGGTCTCTTCTGGGCCCTTGGCTGCAGGACACACTGAGAGGTGGGCGGGCCCAGGGAATGGAGCTGCATGGGAATTAATGACACGTGTGCTGGAAGGATAGCGTGTACTGTGTCCTAATGGGTCCCAGCTGGGCCAGGCATCCAGTTCCATTTAAAAGCAGCCAGGAGAGGCAAAGGCAAGTCGCGCGCCTTCAGGAACAATCAGCGAGCCGCTGTAAATGCTCCTCAGATGTGCGCGTGGGAGCGGGCGGGCGGGCGGGCGCGTGGGCTGCATCCCCCACCCGCTCCTCCAAACGGCCGCGTCCTCTCCCCCCCAGTCCCCCGGCCGCTCAATAGCACCAGCCGCCCCGTGTCTGACGCGCGAGTGGCAGGAGCGCATGCTACGCTCGCTCAAAGGAGAGAGAAGGGCGAAACCAAAAGACCCCTCTTCGGTCGCCGCTCGACCTGAAAACTGTTTTTCGACTGTTTGGCTGGCAGAAAGGAGCCAAGTCAAGGCCGATGACTACCTCTACATGGAATTGCTTCTGTTGCTGTGTAATTGCGAAAAACAACAGCAAAGACATATCTCATACCTCATAAAATCAAAGTGATTCAATGTGATCCGATCTCTATAATCTAATACTTGAAAACATACTACACTATGACATACAGAAGGCAACTGATAATGCCAGCTCCAATAGACACAGGGTAGGAAATCAGCAAAAGATGTCCAGCCCTCATAAGGAGACATTTAACGGGATGATTTTAGCTTTCGCTGTTCACATTGCGCTACTCCCAGACAGAATTTACTTGAGAGAAGTGGGTCCTGCAAGGAACCCCCCGCAAAAAAAGTGGTACTGACACTGCGATGACCCAACAGTCTTTTACACCTCAACTCTGTCCGCATTCACTTTTGATGTATAACCCCGTTCTCATTCACAATAAATATTTGTGCGTGATAGTGTTTCAAGGGCTGTTCTGTAATTCCACACTGCAGTCCATGCCCCTGCTTAAAACCCACTTCAAACAAAGCGAGATTGCTTGGCTTTTGCTTTATTCTTTGGTTTGCTGGTCAAGCTGGATAGACCGCAGTCATGCTAGTGGCACACACACACACAAATACACACACACGCATGCACAGACACACACACACACGTAAACATGTACACGCATAGATATGGCCACTCAGAAAGGAATGAGATAACGAAACATGGGCCCCTTAGTTAATCTCATACAGCACCCCTCTCTTTTAATCAGGCACATGGCCAAATCTCTGACAGCGGGGAAGTTCTGCCTGGTATCCATATTTTTAAAAAAGAAAAACTGGCCTCCAACTGGCAGCCGCAGATAGACAGAGTCCAGGACCCTGACAGAGGGAGGTAATACCATTTTACCACAGCCCTGGGGGGCACAGACAAACGACAGAAGCAAACAAACTGCCCAAAGAACGGGTGGTCTTCAGCCAGAACATTCCTGGGGCCGGTCTACACGACGCCATCGCAAACTAAAAACTCCATACTTTCACGTGATTGAGAGAGGAGGGAAGCTGATGTAGCAGCACTAAAAACAGTCAAATCCACTATCAGCAAGGCAGAAATGTGCCGTCTCTGACCACAACAGCAGGTGTCAGAGATGCCTGAGCGTGATGGGAGAGCGAGGATTCACCAAATGTATAACGGGCGGGGTTACCATATGTTGCCAATCAACACTGTGAATATCAGTGATCAAAAAGCATTTCCCACCAGTACCTGACAGCCCATGTGACAAGGCTCTACTGTGCCCTAATCAGCTGCAGTGTAGTGGATAGGTTTCCTCAGTACTTTGCTGCCTTCGAAGCCCCACAAATCCCTGCTTTGTGTTTGGCTGTTGTTGCAATTCTTAGCCTACAAACTAACAAGCTTTTTTTGTTGTCCAGCAGGTTGCAGACATTGTATTCAAAAAAAACAAATGGAACAGCTCAGATACTCTCTAGTTCTCCCTTCAGGTCAATAGCTAATCTTTAACAGAACCTTAAAGGTTTGGCACTCGTTCTGTAACATCATGCTGTACAGAACAGTTTTTAGACACAGTGTCCGTTCTTTCTGGAGTACGCCAGAGGCACAGAACAGAGCGCGCTCACTACAGCGCGATGCTGATTAGACAGACGGTGACAGAGTTCACCAGGCATGCTGATCCAGTGAAATGAAAAGCATTTGGGGCCTGTTTTACTGCTCTGCCACCCAATGTGTCCCCTTATTAAATGAGCAGGAAAAACGGCACCAAATCAATGGCATATTTCTGCGGCGGGAAAAGCCCAAACACTGCACTTGCAGACCGACTGTTTCAGCTTAGCGGTCCCAATTAAAAGAGGAAAAGGTCTCCTCAATGGTTCCAGTCGCTCGGTGTCTACCCAGGAGGAAGAAGCCAAGGAGAACAAACAGTGACAACGGCCCTGCGCCCCGAGGACGCCCCGCCCTCTCTGGCCTCGCTCCATTTCTGAGCGCCGCGGGTGACGGCGGTCATCGCAGGAGATCCGCGGTTACAGTCGTGCCGTAACAGCGCCGGCCGGGCTTTCAAGTCTCAGCGTACAAACACGCCTGAGGGGAGGGGGCGGGGGGTGACTGAAGATCACTGTCACACGATGAGCCTTAAGTCTCCATGTGCTGCAGGGCTGCGGCCAGTCTGCAGGCCTAGCAGCCAATATACATTCACTGCATATTAGTAGCCTAGTACATAGCCAAGCCTAGTACGTAGCCAAGTACATAGTTCATGCATTATTATCCTTGATGCTTTGTCATTTCTTCAGTACATGATTTTGTTCTTGTTCATAAATTTTTTCATTCGCATTGATTCATATAAATCCTTATTCTAAAGCAGACGGTTGACCTCCCCTGGTCTAAAGCCTTTCCACAATGTACATAAAATAATAAGCATCGAGCTACACTCCCACCCCACACGCACATTTTCTATACCCTCAAAATGAAAAGGTCACAGGTACATCCATTAGAGAACCCCACAGCCGGTTTCTCAACCCTGGCTGGCACACATGGCTTTGCTCTTTGTACCCAGTGGGGCGACTCAGATCTGCATCTGAAGGACCACTATTCTGCAGGGTTTCCAGCTTTCTTTAACAAACCAGCCCTCCCAGAACTGAATTGGTTCAATGTGGGCAACGAGTGGATGGATTTCAGTGGTTTGGGCCGGCTGAATGATAACATGCAGGCGCTGCCCGCTCCAGCATCAGGGCTGAGATGTCATGAAGGACTTGGGCTGGGCAACCCTGCAGCCCTGCAGCCCTGCAAGTAACCAATAATCTCCCAGATCGGACTTGAGCAGCCAGGCACACGCTGTGAACAACCAGCAGCAGGGTTGAGTAACATGACACACCCTACAGATGCATCTTTTGGAGATGGCTGATAAAAATTCTGGCAGATAAACAACCACAGGTGTATACTGTACAAGCACACGTGAGACTGTTGATTGAGGCAATCGCTGGGGCTGTTTTTTTCGAAGTGAACTTTGAGGGGTAGATCTGCTAAGAGAAAAATGCCAGTTTTTGCTGCTTACTGCATAACAGCTGTGAAGGCTATTCATAATAATGACTGATTCACTGAAGTATATGATGCAAATCATGTAACCATGCAGCCATATGCAAACACTTAGGGATGGTGCAAACGCACAAGACCAAGACACATGGAAATGGGTGACAACGTTATCAGAGAGGGAAGAAGAGAAAGGCCAAGTTTTCCAAACAGGAGCTGGAGATCTCAGCGATGTGGATCAATGCTAACTCAGCAAGTCTAAAATAGCGACATCTAACTACAACGAAAAGGTATGTGCTAGGGAACTCAATGGCACATTTCAGTATAGCAGATTTTATTTGATGTGCTGGAACAGATGCAAAGAGAGGATGGAATGAACTTAGACTAGGCACCAATCTGCAGTTAGGAAAAGTTCATTGCCACTGGCTCTCGTGCTTTCGTAATATATGCATTTTTAGGAAAGTTGTAACAGGTTTCATCTTCTCTGCTGCATTGGCTTATATTTGAGGCTGTGCCTCATCACAAGCTGTCTCAGAACAACTCCTTCCAAACTCAGAAATGGGTCTTTCTGTCAAGTTATCTTTTCTTTTCTTTTTTTACAAAAAAGTTAAAGGTTGGTTTAGCTCAAATTTAACCGGAAACTTACCTGCCATTTTAAAAGGGATTGCATTTTAATTTGGTGAACAAAAATGAGTGCAGGAAAAATAATGGCTAAAAACCATTGAGCCGCAGACGAGATCAGTTGGATGACCAGAAAATGGAGCTGTTAATTATTTCATGGAACAACTTACTGCCTCAAATCATAAAATTGGACCACTTATGAAAGTTATATAGAATATAAAGATTTGTCACGATACAATGAAATAGCCTACTTAAATTATAGCAGAAAGAAATTACAGGTAGCAGATTTAATGACGTATTTGTCATTAAGCAATTATACTGTAGTACTGAATGACTATGACAACAAATCATTTTGGTCTCTGTTAACCAAAAGTGGGACACCCTTGTAAAAATATCTGACTTCTTGCACACTAAACATATTAGTGGCATCTTTCTCTTACAACTTTGGCAGCTACCAAGCCCATTGACAAGTTTATGCATTTCATAACTTTTGAATAGCCTGAAAAATCCATGCTTATTTTGTGATTGTCTTTGTGAATCAGAATATGCGTGGTACTGACACCATTTAAATAAAAATGAGCAATTTTGGGCCTAAAATTAATGCAGATTAATTTTAAAATGCAGTCTTTTTAAATATCCATGACCCAGACAGCACAATGTCTCCCTGTTTCCCTGTAAGTGCAGTTGCATGTGCTCTATCCACTGAGGGTGCTTCTTGAATCAAGTTTTTTTTTCCTGCTACCTAAGTGGTTTCATGACTGCAAAAGCATCCCAATCGTTTTTGTGGATTCCCCTGAGTGTTTGCATTACCATGTCAAAAATAACAAACGCAGTAAAAACTGTCATCATGAAAATGGCAGCACATACCAGTACACCACTTTCCACAGAGCCTCCATGCCAAACAGGAGAAACCGTTTTCAATTTTCACTTAGGCAGAATCAAAAGCATCAAAAGCATACCTTTCGAACATTTCCTCAGCAGCGAGGGCTTTTTTTTTCTTTCTTTCTTCTCTCCTCCATGAATTTACAAAGACAATTAAGAAAAAAGAAAAAAAAATCAACACATCTGGACAGCAATATCAGCACATGCCAAAACTGGCAATGGCCTTTATGGTCCAAATGAGCGGCAAGTTTATTTCCCTGCCGTGGTAGGAAAACTTCTAATTCACCACCATGTGAGGACCATAAACCCACCAAGCAGATGGTTCGAAGCTGCCACGAAGGATGCTTTAACCCCTTGTGGGCAGAAGTTCTGAAAATGCATCAAACCTGAAGTATTATCTAAGGTGTTTCTTGGATAGCACTCCAAGTTCAGCAGTCAGAATATGTCACGGCCCAACAGGGGCCAATCAGAGGACAGAAACCAAAGCATGATTTGCCAACACAGTGGCCATAAACTGGATCCTATGGAAAATAAATATTGTATGTCCATGCACTGAAGTGCTGTAAACAACAGGGACTTTTCCTTTGTTGGTTTCAGTCACAAAATGAATTGCATTATAACACAAGCTTTTGCATGTACACATTATCCATACACAAAGATGCCGAGCTGAAATTTTCCACATACCCAGATGTAAGGCAATGCAATTCAGAACAGTTCTCCTGTATCACAAAGAAGACTGTCATATATCTTCAGGAAACAGGGATAAAATGAGCTTGTGTTTTGTTCTAACATCAATTTTACAAAAGTACATAGGTTCCATGCTTTAGTTTTGTGCCCTTTTATATTCAATTCATAATGCTGACAGGTATCAAGTTATACACAGAGCACAACATCTGTCTTCATTAAAATATTCACAATTATGATGAGAACAGACAAAAATCAAACAATCACAAATAGGCTCAATCAAATTCATCTTGAGGCAAAAACAGCACAATGTTTCAGATTCAGCAGATTCTGCAGTGTCTGATTCTGGCATTGCACTGTGCATTTGTACTGTGGAACAGGTCCCTCTCTCCCACTTTGACAGAAGCACTACACATGATGCCAGTGATACTCAACATAAAACTGGCCAGAGACCTGCTTTGCACAATCTTAACACAAATGTACCCACAAGCATACAGACAGACACTTCTGCATTTGCATTCACACCCACCGATATACACATACATTCCTTCACTCTCTCTCTCTCTCACACACACACATACACACACAGACATGCACAAAAAATTCACACATACAGGTGCTTATACTGACACCAACAAAGATACGTGCACATAAAGGTGTATGCAGACACACACAAACACAAAAACTCACATACACACAGACACTCACACACAAACACCCTCTTAGAAGCAGACAGAAACGTGACAACACACACAAGCACACACACACACGCACACACACACAAACACACACACACACACTCTTACTTATGTTCATTTATGTAAAACTTTTTCCAAAACCACAAGTAAGGGTCTAAAATGCCTTAAGTAAACACAGAGGGGGACAGAGGCCCTGTGGAGAGTGCTCAGCTGAAAGGCTGCTTTTATAAAAGGGCAGTAACTGTAATTTCAGCCCAATATGATTGGCCCCACAGGGTAAACAAAATAAGTTTCATCTTTAGGGAAAAGCTTAAAATACAAATCAAGGGTACTGAGTAGCCCTTTCGAATGCCTCTGTGATTAAAGTCCTGCGCTACATATCCACGTTTCAGAAGAAGAATGAAAAACAAGAAAAATCTATCCAGACAGCCTGACAGAGCACATATGAACATGGTTTCAGTGCACAGATTATTCCAGAACAGTTATGAAGAATAAACACATCCTCTAATCTATGTGGAAAAAACAGGACCGGCGGCAGTGGAGTGTTCCTACGGGGGAGGCCTAAACAGAGCAACGACAGCCAATCTGACCGGGGGTCCCACGGCCCACAGCCCAGTGTTAAATCAACTCTGAAAGTGCTAATTCAACCCTTAACAGATCACCTTTTGTCCCACTCTGGAATGAGGAACCAAATGTTATCTGTTAAGAGTTGAATTAACACCGGACATTTTACCGTGAAGACATCCTCACCCAGGGACGAGTGGATTCAGCTAGAAGGGGGTCCTCTTGCTCATCACCCTCCCCCAAATGTTTGCTCGCTTGCGACCTCTCTGGTCTCAGCTGCCCATGCCAGGCGTGCTGTACCTGCAGAAGCTCAGCGGGCAGTTTTCAGAATGACGAGAAAGCATGCCGGCTGCACGCAAACAGACAGAACGATGTCGTGGCAATAGGATGGCACGACATTTGGGATTTGGCGATGCAAACTATGTAGAGTAACGTGGAAATATACGTTGAAAAGCTGAATAAATAAATAAATAAAACCTCCAAGTTAAAATGTACACGATCTATAGGGGAGGCCTCTTCTTTGGATGCAGCTAACAATGCTATGACATCAAGAAAGCAAATGAGACGCTTGAAAAAAATGAACAAATCACCTTAAAAGGTCATAATGACAGAGGCGACAGATGTTTCCAGTCTCCACAGCATGTAAATAGTGTTTTGTGCCCATAGACTTCCCCTCTCATTTTATCCTGGGCACCCTGGAGATATTGTATTGGTCAAAAATACCATAGCATAGTTTTAAAGGGAATAAACTGGAGACAAAAGAGTGGAATGCGAGACATGTGGCTTCAAAAGACAGGACAGTAAATCTCTCTATCTACCTCTCTCACTCTCTCACACAAACACAAAATGCTCCACTCTCCCTAACAAAACGATTAATCAAACCCAAACCCCATCCAAACACCCAACACACACACACACATGCACACACAGCATTTACTGTGCATGCACCCACATACACAGACAACAGTACTCCAAGAAAATACACACAACCAAGTCCCCCACATGTACATACATGCACATACAACCATCTGCCAGCATGTTGTACACACCTCCCAACACCCCCATTGCACACTCATACATACATACAACCACTTCACTTCCCACCTGCACACTCACACTCACATACAAGCCCCCCCCCCCCCTCCCCACACACACACACACACACACACACATCTCTGCAAGTTGCTCACATGGAAATAAAAAAAAAACCAACAAACCTGAACAGGAGTAATTAACAAGGTTTCATATGCAAATGTGATTAATGCAGAGCTACAAAGTCATTATGCAAATTAAGATTTCCTAGAGGCTCTTGACAAATATTCAGTGCTCTCTCACTCCTTCCCCATCTCTCTCTCATTCTCTCATTCCCCTTCTCTTTTTCTCTCTCTCACTCCTTCCTTTCCTCTCTCTTTCTCTTTTTCTTTAGCTCAAATCAGACGCAATGCATAACTAGTTCTTGTACAGCAGAGAAATGTTTCTTTTATGGGGCTTAAATGAATCAGTGATGATGATGGCCACGCTCTGGCATTTACAGAGGCAGGCTGTCAATAATGACAGGGAGACAATGCAGGTGTGAAACTGGAGGAAGAGCATATGAATATGCATGAGACACACCGCCTTTGATGATTTAATATTTAAATGAGTCCATGCAAAGCGATTAACAACAAATTAAAAGCAATAAGGCAAAAAAACCAGAGCAGTGTGATGGTTAAATATGTGAGCAACTATTCCCGTTCATTGCTCCTTACCATGGCTTCCCCCCACAAAAGGGCTTTAACTTCGACCCAAATACAGTCGAAATCCTTTGCAAGAAGTCAAATGTTTTTCTTCTTCTTCAAAACACAGATGCACATGAACCAGTCTATTAATAATTCAAAAAAAAAAAAAAAAATCACACTGCAAATCATAGACCACACCTACATCATACAACCAAGGTACTCCCACCCAATAGCGAAAAGACCACCCTTGTGTTACCAACCATCGGATCAAAAAATCACATTTCATATTTGCAAGGCAATAATGTAAAATTCAGCATCAATGTATAAGCAATCATTAAAGCATTATTTTGTCACTTTGTTACCCCTCTTTATCCTGTCTGCTGAAAACAATACAAGGTGAACTAGATGAGACGCACGTGATTTACGATAACATGCTGATTACTTCCTTAAAGATCATTTCAAAAAACACCATTTCCCATTTGTCTGGATGTCTCTGGATGCCACGTGCGGTCTACTGAACAGGTCCGAGAGACTTAGCGAGAGTTGCTGAAACAGCCTGTCATGATCAAACAAACGTAGCGAGGCGTTGGGGGAGGGAATGTGCGATCAAGGCGTACATCTCCAGAAATATGGTGCGTCTCATGAAATATTCACCGCTGCCATCTCGCGGTCGAGGGGTCAGACGTGGCCACCCTCTTGTTGTGCTTGTTGTGCTAGCCAAGCTCCCAGTGAGAGCTGGGAGTGGAGTTCGAACCAGGGCACGGGGTCACAGCAGTAAGGAAATGGGGGAGATCAAAGCCAAGCAGCACTGTGGCCTTCAAGTAGAATTGCCTGTACACGTATAGAGAAAGCATGGGAAGACATTTTTTCTTTGCCACCATTTTGATGAATTTGCTTGGCCAGTTTGGCTGATTCAAAACCTTTAAAAGAGCCATAAACAATGTCTAATCACGTAGGAGTTTGCGATCTGACAGAGCTGGGCCTGAACAGACTTGAAAAGGTCTGAAGAGCTATACCTTTCCTTCTATGTGATGTAAGGCTCTGTTGCAGAGCAGGCATGTTGCCAGAAAGTCTGAATAGAGATTCCAGAGGCCTAAAGCCTGATCTCTCTCTGCCCTTTACCAAAACCAACCAAACAAGAAATTAAGTGATATGAGAAACACCAGCCGTGTCCACAATATTGACAGTCTTAGTTAACACCCTCATAAGGTATCCAGCATGTCACCAGCTTTATTTTCATTACAGGAGAGGGACATTAATGTTCATGGGTGACAAAGGCCCAGCAAAGCCTGACGCTCTTCTACACTGCTTGAGATCAACAAGATCTTTGCGTCTGTTTGTGGCAATAGCAAGCTCAGCAACACTGCAAAGCCACACCGTCTCTCCACCAGTAACCAGTAGAGACCTCAACCACATCCGCCCCATGTTAGCCCTGTCAAGAACGCCCTACCTCTCTATGTGCACCTTGGAACGAAGCCACTGTGGTTTTCTTCTATTTGATCACATAATTTTTACGTTTTTTTTTTTAACGTAAAAATTGAACTGCCGTTTTTTTTTATCGCTAGCCTTCATGTCCGTTCACCCATCTGCAGTTCAACGTTTTTGTCGAAAAAAGGAAACCTTCCTTGTGGTCGATAAAGTCAAAGGAAAGTGCGCATAAGTGTGCATAAGAAAAATCTATAGCCTGAGCCTTTTTTTTTTCTTTTGCTTGATGTTTAATTATTAGTGACATCCTGTTGAATATCCTGCTGCAGAATGAGAAGGGAAAATAACAGGGGGGAGCCCTGCTATTTTTCCCCCTCATTCCCTTTAAGTGACTGCTTCAGCCCGCCTTGGACTCAGACAGGGGAGGCTAATGGTCCGTGCACAGAGGGACTCTGTTAGCCCACAGCACTGCTTCTGCCCGGCGGCCACAGCGAATGTCACACTGTGCTTAATTAGGGCCATTAAATGTAATCCAATTTGGCTGAAACCGGAGAGAGCTAAGTGGCAGCGCCACAGAACGCGCCGGGCGGGCCCCTGTCCTCCTGTCGGAAAATTGAATTCGGCCTTCGGGTGGTTCAGGAGCTCATCCTACATACACAGGGATAACCTTGACTTTCCCCCCCTGAAGCAGACGCCAGGGGGGTTTGTCACTGAAGTGAAATAAGAAGCTGGTTTGTGTGGTCGCACTGGAGACTTTTCCCTCAGAAATATTTTTCTTGCATTTTGGCTTTCATATAATTTCTTTTCTAAAAAATCTAAATAAAATGTTTAGAGCCTTTTTGGCTGCGACTGCAAAAAAAAAATACTTAAAAGAAAAACTTTGGGAAAACAGTACTAGCGTTTACTTGCTGACTGACAATCATGGCCACGCAGAAACAATCTGTGCCCACCAGAGGCACCAGAAGAAAAAAACTGCAGGCAAAGGAGCCTCAGTCAGTATGATCAGTGCCCCTTGTGTTTTTTTTTGTATGTGAGTGTATGGATATATATATATGTGTGTGTGTGTGTATGTGTATGTATGTATTGCACCCTGTGATAGATTGGCGGCCTGTCCAGGGTGTATTCTTGCCTCTCGCCCAATGCACGCTGGGATAGGCTCTAGCACCCCCTGCGACCCTGACCAGGACAAGCAGGTATCGGTAATGGATGAATGGATGGATGCATGCATGTACATACAAACCCTCAGAAATGTTTTAGGTTAAGCTGTAGCAGCGCAGAAGCTGGTAGCTGAAGCTGGCATTTCCCAAGAGATACATTTTCACCATGTCAGGCCACATTGCTAGAAATAGATTTAGCTGATGCAGTACGTTATTGTAGTTCATTAATGCACTGCATATGATTTTAGATAATAGTACTGTGCATCAAGAACACCAAAATCATTTTAGAAGTGGGAGGGGGGTCCAAACACAAAGACAAACGTAAGTCAAGATGAAACAAACTGTCAAATGGGGGGGAAGGGAGGGTTGTCGGCAGTCAGACAGCATAATTTGTTCAGAGATATAACTTTTTATTTATAACACCCTGCTATCAGTGCTCAACTGAGAGACTTGCTGATGCTATAAAACAAAAGTGATTGTGTCAAAAAGTGTGCGTGTGTGGGGGGGGGGGGGGGCACTGGCCGCCTCCCTCCCCGCTTCCTGGCTCCCCTGTCGTGCATTTTGAAACAAAAAAATGCAGCAGCTTCTTGGTTCAGTTTACCACTATGCAACTTCCACAGATAACCAGTGGTAAAGCTCTGGACACTGAGGGGTCCAGTTGTTAATGTCTCTCCACAGCCCATTACCGGGTGGGGTCCATTTACCATACTCTGCCAAAACTGTTCATAGCCGCTGGACAATGATGATTCCCCGTACAGCATGCCTTAACATGAGAAAAATGTATTTCCTTCCTGGCAGCTGAATTTTTGTATAGAAAGCACAGGGTGGGTGTTTGTTAGCCATGAGATGAATTATAATCAGTCATAATAGTGTATAAATAGTCTTGCTTAGCTCTTGCCTGAGGAATTATCCCTCTGTTTGCATTCAGCTGGGCTTTGATTTTGAAACATTTTAACACAACAATAGAAACACAGTATTCACCAAAATGCGAAGAGACGTCAGGCGTGAACTGAGCCAAAAAAACCAAACAGTGTGCTGACTGCCCCCGATCATTAAGAGATAATCCAGGAAACTACAACTGAGCTAGAACTAGTTTACTCTTGGAAAGGCTGTCAGTCATCCTAAATCAAAGCAACTGATAGGCTGAAGACAGGAAAACCCAGTCCAGTCCAGCACTAGCTATTCACTAACTAACTTCCTGTCTAGGCAGTCCTGGATAGTAAGTGGTACTACTCAAATGCACTGGATATGAAAAAATGCACTTACAGTAAAACATCCACAGATGGAGGCCTTGGTGAAGCTCACAATTACCCCAAGTAACAACTACAGTAAACCTCTCTCTGCCCTTATTAAAACTATGCGCGATTGAAAGCAGATTTTTTCAATTACTTTTAATCCATCTTGCCTAAGCGAATGTATTTTCACAAGTAACCTCAGCCACCATAACATCTCCATCTGTCCTTTGTTTTTTCCATTGCATCTCAGTCCCTCATCTGGCACCTGACCACGCAGCACATTTGCAGCAACATTTGTGTAATTAGGCCCCGTCGCAGTTTAAAAAAAAAAAATTCTTTCTCTTTCTGCCACATCAAGGAATTATGGGAGGTGCCACATGCCCCTTCGCAACAGACGCCTTGGTTGCTGTAGGCAATCGCAAATAAGAACTTGAGAAAATGTGCGGCGAAGCCAAGGTGCTGGTAGCTCCAGCCAGTCCTTGGCAGTACAGCACAGTTGCACATGTAACACGGTCTGACCCTGAACATTATTTTAACAGCCTGGTTTCCCAGTTCCCCCCTGGGCCCTGCATACTGTGACAGCACTGTTTTGTAAGATAACTCTCTAAGTGTTCCTTCCCTGCAGCTGCACAGTAATAACCACCTCTTTACCCTATTGAGTAGCTGGCTTTTTAATCCCTGGTTTTTGTGTATTTTTTTTCTCCTAGAGTATCTGAATTTTAATGAGCTTTCCACCTTTTAAGCAGATGGCTAGGGCCGGATTTCTTTAGAAATACTAGGTGAGCTGTTTGTCACATTTCTGCACATTTCGTTTCAGCTGTCAGCGTGTCCTCCGGGGGGTTTAGAGCTCGGTGTCTGTGAAGACACGTTTGCTCTGAACGGCAGGCTCCTCTAATGAACTCACATGTACAGCAGCGAACTCACTTGAAGGAAAGAACAGGCGTGGAAGAGCTTTCAGATCTGTACAGGAAGCTGTGCATCTGTCAGAGGAGGATGTACTTTCTGTGCGCGTGTGTGTGTGTGTGTGTGTGTGTGTGTTTGCCCATGTGTGTTTGTGTGTGTGTGTGTGTGCATGTGTGCGTGTGTGTGTGTGCGTGAGCATGTGTGTGTGTGTGTGCAGGTGTGTGTGTGTGTATGTGTGTACACGTGTGTGCATTTGTGTGTGCGTGTGTGTGTGAATGTGTTTGTGTGTGCGTTTGTGTGTGTGTGTGTGTTTCTGCATGTGTGTGTGTGTGCACCTCTGATCTCTGTATGTGTGTGTGTGTGTGTGTATGCGTGTGTGTGTATGTGCAGGTGTGTGTGTGTGTGTATGTATGCGTGTACACGTGTGTGCATTTGTGTGTGCGTGTATGTGTTTGTGTGTGTGCTTGTGTGTGTGCGTGCCTCTGTGTGTCTGCATGTGCACGTGTGTGTGTGCATTTGTGTGCGTGTGCCTCAGGATGTGCGTTTGTGTGTGTGTATTTCTGTGTGTATGTGTGTGCACGTGTGTGCGTGCGTTTGTGTGTGTGTTTCTGTGTGTGTGCCCATGTGTGTGCGTGTGTACGCACACGTGGATGTGCGTTTGTGTGTGTGTTTATGTGTGTGTGTGTGTGTGTGCACGTGTGGATGTACGTTTGTGTGTGTGTGTTTCTGTGTGTGTGCCCGTGTGTTTGTGTGTGTGTGTGCTTGTGTGTGTCCTTCCCTCGGACCAAATGGGACCCACCTGCTGGAACTCTCTCCTGCTTGGGACAGACTCCTCTTGCAGGAGTCTGCGATCTCCGTCTGTCAACCTCATCCTCCTCGGGTGTCACCTGGATCCCCACCTCCACTGGCTCCTCCCCCCTGTGGAGCGGGAGGCGTGGGGGCGAGTGGGGGCCGCTGCGCCGCTTGCCCATCTTGTCGTAGCAGCCAGAGCCCCCGTTCAGGCCCTGGCACAGGGACTTCTTGTGCTCGATGAACACCAGGATGTCTCCCAGAGGGAAGTTGGTCTGGCACTGTCCGCAGGTGAGCAGGTCGTGCTCCCCCAGCCCCTGCACGGAGCTTGGAGGCGTGGGGTCCAGGGCGTGCCCGCCATCCACCACATTGTCCACTTCCGCTGAGGAGGGAGAGCACAGGCACTCAACATCAGCTAATTATTCTATTCCTCAAAACTAACCGCTCCCACTTTCAGCACACTCTGTGGTCCTGATCCACCTCCTTTTCTACACGGCTTGGATTCACTATTACTATTACAGATTGTATTAATTTACAACAATTACTGCTTGATTATTATTAATACTGAATACTGCTACTATTCCACAATGACTGGCAGTCAGACACAAACTAGTGGGCAACTACTGTAACATATAGACGGTAGTGAAAAAGATTTATTTACAGCATAGGTTTGTATTGAGTATGTTTAAAGCTGCAATTTAATGCCACTATCTTCCTGCTGCTACAATAGAGGGGGAATCGTGGACCAAAAAGAAAAGGGAAGGTTGGAAAGGCAAAGACTGGTTGTGGCTATGTCTGAATCAGGCAAAACCCATGACATGCATCCCTGGCACCTTGTATCTTCTGAACAAATGAGATGTGAAGTGACACAAGAAGGAAAGTTTCACGGTAGCTAACATTAGAAGATCATGGCACATAAGTGTTGTACAATTCGCTGAGGTTTTACAAAATCACAATCCAGTGAAATATTTATGAAGTTAAATTCTTCCGTGCACTATGTAAACGCGCCCCCAAACTGTGTTTACTCCTGTGATACATAGCTGTGAGGCCACTGCCTGCCGGTGCCATGTTGTGCACTTTTTCAACCGTATTTATAGGCAAGCATAGGCAAGCGGTTCTAATTTCATTGCCATTCATATTGTTGTTTTTCAATTCTTGCACAGACACACACACACACACACACACACACACACAAACAAACAATTACTGTACATGTGAATAACTCAGAAATAAATTCACAAAGCGATACTAACATCGTGAGAACCACCAAACAAAGCACCGGCTATGTTGCAGACGCAATATTTGCAGCCGTTTTCAAGTCTCTCGTGCGCGCCAGAAATAGTAGCGCGCGGCTCCGTTGCAAAGTTCAGAGCGCCCTGAGAACAAACAGCTGAGACGATCCGTATCATCAGGACGCCATCAAAAGGGCCGCAGCGCTCGACGCCGGCAGCCCGGCGTTCGTGTTTTCGGTCGCCGGGGTGACGCTCCGCGCGAGACGCCAGCGAGCAGCGCCGCGTTCTCCGGATGTCGTGTCGCGGCGGCGCGGCACGCTGCAGCTGAACAGCCACCTGAACCCGCGCCCCAGGCATGGAAGGGAACGCGTTCGTGGTCAGGAGCACTGCGCTGCAGTTACTTCCTGTGCCCCACATAAGCAGTAAAAAAAAAAAAACTTTTATTTTCCCTCCAGAACACTCCAGATCCTTTCTGGAGCACAGAAAACCCTCGGACAATGAGGAAGCAGCCAAGGAGGCACCAGCACTATTAAGATAAATAAATACATAAGTAATAATAAATAATAATAATAATAATAATAGCCTTAGAGGTAGGACGTCCTGAATGTACCAACCAGAGCCCTGCTGGTTGAGTGTTGTGGTGGTGTATGGTGGTGCTGGTTTTTCTGAATGGGCACCAGCATCGGCCTTCCACCTCATATTTTTGGGCTTCTTACATTCATAGAAAAATGAACTGTGTTTTTAAAATGTAATTGCATTCCTGTGAAGAAAATTTATGTACGTTGTTTGAAGTACTAGAATATTGCGGATCTAAAGATCCCAGCAATCATGCGTAATTGGAAGCTCACGGATGCTTTCACGTTGGTCTGTCCCTCCGGAATAATCTGAAGTTCCGACTGACGTTCAGGTGATACGCATCTGACAGGCACGTGGCCCAATCAGACCGCTTACTGCTCAACAAAAAGGCCAGACAATCGCTTGCACAGACAAAAAAAAATGTGATAACAGCTAGGGTTCAGCACTTTTAAATTATTTTTTTTCATCCTCAGACTCAAGGGCCAATTAGACAAAACATGCGACTTTACTGATTTCATACCATTTTGGAAGTGTGACCGTAAATTCCCCACTTAAGCCTCAAGAGCCTTTATAATTTCGTCCAGATATAAATATTTGCCTACAGTCAATTAAAGCCATGCACACCGTGGATGTGTGTTCAGAATGCACAGGAGTGGAAACAAGGGGTAGAGACGAGACTGTGGTTTAATCATGAACTCTAAACTGTGAGTTTAGAAATGTTTCTATTCAGTGTTCATCTCTGCTCTCTGATTCCACCAAAGGTATGTTTGTGAAATCCAAACTGCCTCTTGGTCGTCAAGACAGAGAGGGAGAGTATTCAAAGACAGAGGCCTGCATTCAATAAACATTTGTCCTTAACATTGACTTTCAAGTAAACGTAAACCTTGTACTTTTTCTTCTCTTCTTAACTCAATTTGGCATGTTAGTTTTTGCGATCACTGAACTTTCCAAGCTGTGTTTCTGAAGGGGAAAAATAATCTTACTTAATTTTAAGTGTTAGTCAAAGTTAAAGGCAAATGTTGATTGAATTCCAGCCAGTGTCTTCGGGGAAGCTAAAATTCTGGGTTCCAGTGTGTGGATGCGATATTGAACCCTGGCCGGCGATGCATAATTGGCACATTAGCTCATCTCACGGCATTCAATTGATTCCTCTGGCTGATTTGGACCCTGCAGCTGGCTTGCTTCGGCTACATGATAAGTGTACTCCTCTGAGCCAATGACTGCACTGCTCAATTGGTTGATTGACAGTACCAGCTGGCAACACAGGCTTGTCTCTGCTATTCCTACTGTACAGAATGCTGCAGTGGTGAGACGGATCGGGTGCTCCTTTGAATACATTTTGGCATACTAAATTTGGAGATTTGAAAAAAATGTGGACAAACACTGGTTAAAAAAAACCCTGTACAATTTCCCAAAAGAGGCAGAATAAGGAGTTACCAAGGAGGAGTTGGGCTCTTGTGAAGACATTGCCTTGATAAAACCAAAAATGAGAGGCACTGTCACATGTTCACTGATGTGAACCAATCATTGTGCTTAGTTGTGGAGAAAATATTGCATTTCATGCTTCCCTCCCCTCTCCCTCCCCTGTATGGGATTCCCAATATACCCTATATACAGTGCATCAGCGCGGCTGATTCTGGAGAGGGCAGACAAGCATGTGCTCTCCTCTGGTGCACGTGATTCGAGCCCCAGCTCCTTATCACACCACAGCTCACAAGCCGGGCTCGCACAGACAGGAGTCAGAGGAAGACACATCTGCAAAACAGGCAGACTTGCAGTACCAGATTGACCAGTGGGGTTCACTAGTGAGCCACAAGATGACCAAAAACCAAAAACCTCCTATCCCTGACCCTGGGTGACACTAAGGCAATTGTGCAAGGCCCTGCAGGGCTCTGCTGGCTACAGTCCACACTTGCAGAAATAAGATTGTTTTGATTGGTTCTAACAAGTCAGTGATTGACAGGTCCCTGTTGCTCCTCCCATTGTTGTACCTCCACCCATCACTACTGGGCTGATGAGGTTCTGCAGAAGCACTGAGGAAATGTGACAGTGACACCATCTGCAACCACACAAACTCAACAGCTTCATGCCAGGATTCTTCTTTGAGATTAACAGGGTCATGCAACATAAGCAGATGCACTCAGGTATGCAAAACCACCAAGACAAATCCAACATGCAGAATACAGATCCTGCCCACGTGACAGCTAAACAGTATGCAGCAGTCATTTTTCAGATTGATATCGAATCACGGTCTATAACAGTCCGTAAGGTCCTTGTGTTCATCTTAAAATAAGCAACCAATTTAGACCCAAGGAATTAGGTGACTTAAAACTAATTGGCTAATTCAATTGATAAATAAAGTTGTGTGTGACAATAATAAACTGCAGGCCTTGCGGCTCTCCAGGACCAGGACTGGGGATTCCTGTTCTGCTGATCCATCCAGCGCCTGAACCCTTAAGCCAGGGGTGTCACACTTAAGTCCTTTGAGCGCCACAGTGCCTGTGGGTATTTGTGGCTTCATGTCAATCAGCAGCCAGTTAAGGTCTCATGAACAGGGTGTGTGGATTCTTTAACCAATCAACAACTTAAATGAATCACTGCTGCTGAAACACACCAAAAACCAACAGGCTAATCACTAAGAACACTGATTGAACCACCCCTCCAACTCTGATTGGATCATTTAAAAAAAAAAAAAGCTGGAACACATGACAAGATCCTGGCCCTCCTAGCTCAGGATTGGTCAGTCCTGCTCTGAAGCCAGTCATCAAAGTCTGATTGCAGGTAATTAAACAGGAGGGATCTGAGTCCCTGTTCGGTCGTAACCAGATTAATACCGTGACATCCGCCAAGAGGCAACTTAATAGGCGATAACCCTCTATCCGAAAATCTCATCAGAGATACATTATCCAATAATTTCATTTGAAAAGGGGGATGGGGATTGGGGGGGGGTTGTGGAAGGGGCTCGTAATCTCTACACCATATACAGTGTCACGGCATCTTGTCTCTTTAATGCCAGGTGTTCATTTCCGACGGAGATTCAGACCCAATGACGACGGAGACGTCTGTGCTCTGTCTCTGTTTGACAATGGGAGGATTATTTCAGGATTATTCACACAATGAAACACACACGTTTACGTGGTCGAGGGTTGGGGGGGGGGGGCTGGGGGTCGGGGGCGTATCGTGTGTGGGCACCTGCTGTCAGAGTGTGCGGGCACCTGCTGTCAGAGTGTGCGGGCATTTATCTGCGACAGCCCCAGAAACCAGGTTGTTCCCCCGATCAGAGAATGTGTCGCAAAGACCCGCCAAGAAGCCACAGACAGCAACGTTGCTGTTGAGCACCGCTGAGCTTTTCTTTCTTTTTTTTAAGTTTGATTCCACACTTATGAACACCCTACTCTTCCAGAAAGATCTTGTGGGTTTTTGTGTTTTTGAACCAGCTGTATGTACCCTGCACCCTGCATACAAGCAGCATCCTTGTTTGTGTGTGGGAAAAGGCACTGACAACTCTAGGGATAATAGTGAACTATAGTGAACTCAGGAAGCAGACTAATTTCTTTGTCACTTCGGCAAAGTTTTCTTCCGTAATCTGCATACTGCAAGGTTTTTACATGTACCGTACATGCTTGAGAATTCATTTAACAAACTCATATTAATTTTACAATTGTTAGCATTTTAGTCAACTTCCAAATCAACATGCCTTTTATAGTCAAACTCTCTCAAAAGTAATTAATTCAGATATTTATGTTAATATTTATGATATGATGACTTGAAAGATTATATGCAAATGCAATAAGGTTTGTAAAGACATAAGACATCAACACATAAACTGTGATTTGATGAATTTTATGTCCCAGGTGAAAATCAAATTGTGTGTGTGTGTGTGTGTGTCTGTGTGTGTTCATTGATTAAACAAATTAAATGACTGGTTCTCTATGTATTAAATTCATTATGTGTGTGTGTGTGTGTGTGCGTGCGTGCGTGTGTGTGTGTTTGTGTGTGTGTGTACCTAATAAATTCTGTAGGTGTATGTATCTATACATGTATCTATTACTCTGTTTCTGTTACAGGCATGTGTCCATGAGAATGTGCAAGCAGGTATCTGTGTATGTTTATGCAACCACAAAAGAGAATGTGTGAATGAGTATGTGAGTATGTGTCTGTGTGTGTGAGAGAGATAGAGAGGGAGAGGGAGAGAGACAGAGAGAGAAGAAAGACAAGAGAGATATTTTTATGCCACGCAGGGAAGCTTACATATTTACATAAACTCAAGAAAAACATATAATGATCCTGATAAGACCAGACACAGCTTATCTGAAACATGTGCATAGAAACCTGTGAAAATGTACCATTTTCAACCCCCAAACCCCCCACCCCCGATACAGACGCACACACACAGCCCTGTACCCCAAACAGGAGTAAAGTTCATACAATTTAAGAGCCGGCTTTCCCAAACTCATAGACTGAGAGCGCCCCCTAGCAGGCTAAAAACAGCATGTCCACTATAAGAATTGACTACACGATCTTTCCACTCAAGGAGTCCGCAGCATGATTTGAAAACAATCAATGTTATGAGGAAAAGCCTCTTACTGCTGAATTAATTTAGCCCTAAAAACTTTCACAGCCAAAATGGGAAGCAATGTAGCAGCCTTTGTACTTCTGACAGCATCAGTCCAAAGACATTAATGACTGCAGGGAAATGTCCCTTATTACAGCAGAATAGATTCAGGTTTGGGCATGCTGTTTCATTCCTTTGTCAGTAGCTTCAATTATTCACTGGGGCAAAAAGATCTTTCTTGTGTCTTTCTTCCACAATGGCGTTCTGACACCGTGTTCAAGGGGGCTGTGGTGACCATATGGAGTGCTGTCATTCTATTTGGAATAAAAGAGGACTTCTTAGGGTTGGAAGCTCTGAATGCAGCAAAATCTAATAACACAGTCTGGATAAAATCAAAAGCGAATGCTTAAATTTTGGGCAAAAATGTAAACGAAAAGACAAACATAAAAGTACAGTTTCATATATTGTGTAATAATTTCCGCCCATAAAATGCTGACAGGAAACAAGAAGACCTAATTCACGGCTTTATTTAATTTTCCTTGTGAAGAGTTAAATAGAGATTTTACAATAGATCCTCTACAAATAAATTAAAAAATAAATAATATATTTGCAGTTGTTTAAATACCTAATGGTATAATCTTATTAAAAACCACACAGATTTCCTATGTAATAAGTAAATCACTAAAATCATTTCATTTGTACACTACAGCATAAAATTACTAATTTTTTTTTTGCTAACAATGTAACATACAAAAGAAATGTATACAACTAAAACCGGAAAGTCAATCAAATGAGAATATTGTGTATATTAAGATATACGTGCAGAATGATTGAATTTGGCTTTAGTAATGCATTTAACATTTTAAGTGTTTTCGCAAATTATAACTGCACAAAGCAACAATACATATACAATTATGCAGGTAAGCTTTCACTAAATCTGTGTGCCTAATGTGAAATATGCTCAGTCTAACCATTGTGATTTATGTGACTTTCCTTCTCCAGCGTATCATTTCACATCTAGGTTTGTATGTACGGAATTCACAAAAAGCCCAAGGATAATCTTTATGCACTGGAGCGCTAAAGCAGACAGGTACATACGGAGCTGTTCAATTTTAAAATCCGCTGGTGTTTTCCACGAACGGGGGTTAAAGTAACAGCGTTATATGATAATGAGACACAGTCTGCGGCGAAGGCGCTATAGCGACTGCGGGGTGTCCCTGAAAACTCTGCAACAGGGAGCGCATCTTTCATGCAGGCGATCTCCTGTTATGGAGGCTAATGAGAACCTGCCTCTACAAGCACTTCGTGAAAAGGACAAATCAGAAAAGACGCAAATTGCTAATAAAACACTCTCCTGTGAGTTTTTAAAATCTTTTCACAAATAAATCCTTCACATGTTGTCTATAGCACCAGAACTGACTCAAATGTAAAAGGTCCAAAGAAATTGTGATGACATGATATTTCCCCCTCTGGATGTATTTTATGAAGGCTGTTTGGGCCTGCCTCAGACAAAACACTGTCCCTCACACACACAATTTCCCGCACATAATACAGCAAACACTCACACACTCCATTACGCATTTCCCCGTATGATGTGGACACATATTATGTAACATGCTCTCTCAGGCATAACCCCACACGCTGTCCACATTTTATAACATTTTATAACACACTGTCCCACACACTCTTCTCAATTCTTTCTCACAATGCCCGTACATGCTATCCAACGTGTGTTTCCCATACGATTTCTAGCACACTGCAGAAATCTATTTCAAACAACATTCTCCACACTATCACTCACATTTCACAAATACAGTCCCACACACAGTCCTAGATACAGTCATGCACATGGTTCAACATGCAGTCCTACATACAGTCATGCACATGGTTCAACACACAGTCCTAGATACAGTCATACACATCTCAACACAGTCCCAGATACAGACATACACACTGTTCAACAAACTGTCCCAGATACAATCATACACACAGTCCCATACCCAGTCCCAGGTATAGTCATACACATGGTAAAACACCCTGTCCCAGATACTGTCTCATACATTTTCTCAGACACTGTCCCATACACTGTGCAAAACACACTCCACCACACTGTCCCAGAGTCTGCCCAGCCTTGCCCTGCATAATGCCTGCATATTCCCAAACCTGGGTTTTAATCAGACCAGACAAACTGGTTCTCCCCCCCTTCACCTTGTCCATGTGAGTCTACAGTATCTGCCTCTGGGTAAACCTGCCGGGCGCTGTCTGCTTGTAGTCATAATGTTCTCTCTTTCTCTCTCTCTCAAAGAGTAACATGCTCAGCGCATGCTTGGTTTGGTTTGACTCTAAAAGTTTATGAGTATACGACTGGACAAATTTTCTCTATACATATTACTCTATCAGTTGCTTTTAAAATGTACTGGGAATATACAAACACACACAGGTACTCTCTCACATACATACAAACATACACCCACACCCACACACACACCTACACAGCAAGAGAGAGAGCTAGGGAACAGGATTTTTAACCAGGAAGTTGCAGTTCAGTCCCTGATGTGACATTGTGGTTGTTCCCCTGACTAAGGCACTCAATATAATTTGCATTAGGCCTAACTATCCATCAGAATAACTGGATGATGTGTAAAATGACAGCTATGTAGGTCAACTGAATAGGGGTGTCGTTATTTCACTGCACACATCCAAAAATAATGGATGTCAAAAGTAAGATAAGAGGGCCCTAGCAGGCGGTACAAGACAGGCTATGCTATACCTCGCATTTTTCCTTGAACTTCAGTTATCCAGATTTGTTTTATGTACGATCAACAGATATGTATTTAATGTGACGATTCAAGCTCATCAGACCATATGCATATGCAAATTTCACATGACTGCTTTGTGAGAATCTCATGCCGTCAATAGTTTCTGTTTACATGGAACACAGAAAACATAGTTACGAGGAGGGACAGATCGTTAAACTGAGTCACGAGGAAAAAATGAACTCTACGTTCAGTAAGTTTTGTTTTAGGCCTACCTGTTCCTGTGCTGGAAACTGTATGTCAAGAATAGGAGGTTACGGTCTGGTCAGTACAAAGGCACAGCAAAGAAAATGATTAGTCTATAAATTAACGAACGGTGGGCAGGACAGAATGTGCTCAAATCTGCTCAACACGAAACAGATTTGCGAGCGATTACATCACACACTTCTGCTATGAATTAACTGGATTAGACCCTCTATAAAATTGCGTATAATATGAGAACTGTGAGAAAACACAGTGGGAAAACTATGGGAAAACACAGAATTGATTTAATTGATTTTAATTTGGATTTAAAGTTGAGCATGTATTTTCATTTTAGCTAACATGCTATCGTTTCCAATGATGGATCGAACTGTAATTTTCAACCAACTGGTAAAACCCCATATGTAGCCTAAGTACCACAGGTAGCCATATCACCATAACAGCATGTGTGAGAAATAACTCGAAATCAGTTTAAAATAAGTTAATAATTTATTGGAAAGGATAATCTTCAGCATTCAGTTAAAATGAGCATCCCTGCAAGGGATGTTGATATTTGCTGCAATAGGCCTTTGTATAACTGCAATTAATCTTATGACCCGTGTCTTGACACCTCAGCAACGTGGAAGGCCCTGAACTTCACACACCATTGAAGTAGGATACGATGTAGGTGAACAACACGCAGAAACAGGACAACATAGCAGTTTCTTTTTTCAAATGCACTGTTCTTCAATGATGTATGGATATTTCATCAAATGCCACCTTTTCTATGCGCTATGTATATATGCACTTATCAAAAAGTTTTCGTGAAATACTTAAATGCGTCTTGAAGTATAGCCTCGGTGTATCTGTAGGTCCTATGTCCCCATCGAAATCAACGAACAAGACAGTTTCGTGAAGGGTAATATATAACCTATAGCCTAGGTATTATAAACACAACTAAGATTGATCATGTTTCTAAAATAAGTTCACTATAAAATGTATAATATTCAATGAGTCACGGTCCCATGCAATTCACCACAATATATCTTAATTCATAGTTATTTATAGAGAATGTATGCACAATTTAAAGGCTATGATTTAATTATCTTTAAAAAAAATCGTCGAATGTTTTGTGATTAGCCTATAATCCATTGCTGTAATGTAGATTGTATAGATAGATACAATACAATATATAGTCTATAATATTGCACATTCCTTCAATGGGAGAGATCAGTTTACATTACTGTCGGCTTTAAGAGTATATTTGCAATTTCAGGGGAAAAATCGCTTTTATATTAGTGAAACACGACAAGTATTAAAACTGCAATATTAGACCAAAATTGTATCAAAATGTGTAGACTAAAACGACCCCGAACTTATGATTCTGTTTAATTTTTGTTGTCTATGTATTTGGTTTTGTAGTGCCTTCCTGTTATTATGATTTACAATTCTGATTTGTCATGTAAAACAAAATATAAACTGAAATGCCTGAATGTCCCATGCTTGAAAAACATGCACCGCAAGACAGAGTATTTTATCGCTGCTCTTGTTGTAGTATTTGTAGTAATTGTGTTTTGTTTTGCTTTGCTTTGTTTTTGTTTGGGCTTGCGTTTTTAAAATCTGTTGTGTTTGTTCGTTTTATTTACTTTTCATTTATTTTTTGGCATTGCAGATTTAGCTCTGAAAACATACATTTTCAGAAATCCTTCATACCCTATTCAATGAGATTCAGCTGTGACATTTTCGGTGTTGTTTAGGCTATACGCAGAATTGTGTGTGTTTCTGATGAATAAAGATAGTTACTGCCTTCATATGGTATCCAGCTTTGGTGTGAATAGCTTGCATTTCATGCACAGTGTGCACACTGCAATTACAAGCAGGCCTACATGCGTTTTAAGAGGCTGCATTGTAATATGCTAGAATCAACAGAAATGTTCAGTTTTCATTTCTAAAATGAATCTTGGTCAGAAGTAGACATTTAAAGTGCTTATTAGATTGCCATGGCATCATGTCTTAACACTGTCTTAAAGAAATAAAGATTTTACACTCACCACGTAAGGCCTATCTTTCTCATAGCAATACGCAACTAAAATATTTTATTTTTCTTACTGTTTGTTTCACTATATATTCTTGTATACACATACGTTATAAATTTTGTGCTGACACGTTTTCTCTATTTTTTAAGTTTTAAACATCTTTATGAACTACTTCCTGACCTAATAAAGAATTCCAAAAACAGAAGAAAAAGTAAACGCAGAATATAAGAAAAACATTCAATCGCATGCTGTTATTAATTTGTATTCGTTTTTTTTTTCTTTCCATCTTCTTAAAATCTTCAAATCACAAAGCCGATATCAAATGTGGATAACCTACACTTAACGAATAAACATAAAACGTGCGACCGTCAAATATGCATGTATTACAGCCGCGGACATAGGCTATCTTTGAAGTGTGAAAAAGCTCACTCTTGTAAAGAGACACAATAAACTCAAATAAATGCAATACTTTTTGCTGTTTTTCTTCGGACATGCATGCTTAACGAGGAACACTTACGCTTTATCCTCTCTCTGGGTGACAGTGTCAAGTGCTGTGGATTTCCCTGCTTGCGACGGGACATTGCCCCAGCATTTACACTCGCATCGCGCGGAGACCTGCAGTTGGACGAATCGGCTTGGTTCCCCGTTTTCTTTTTCTTTTTTGCACTCCCTTCCCAAACTTTTCTCTGGACCTCTTCGAAACTGGCAGTGAGCTCTTCTTGGGTGGCCAGTCGGAGAAATCAGGTTTGATGGGCTTCCTTTCTACGGCAGTGCCCCGTGCCAAGCGTCTATGTCCACGCTTGTCCTCTTGCTGACCGGACCTTGGTTAGCCCGGCCTCACCTCCAAAAAGTACGACCATTTGATAAAGAGTGACTTTCCAGGAACAAAACGCACGGAAACACCCCCGGTGTTTCACTCCGGTGAGTGGCAGTGGTAAAAAGACCACAGTTAGGTATCTGCGCTTCCTCTCAGCGATTAAAATGAGATGCCCTTAGCGGCGCACTGACAACAGGGGAACTCAGTCAATGCCTCTGTCCAGTCCGTGGCTCTGGTTTTGACGGTCAGAATTTCTTCCAAAAAATAAAAAATTAATTGTTTGAAAATAACGTGAAAATCATGTCCTCTTCGACGTTCGCGTTTGGCAATTGATGAGTGCCTCAGTCTGTTTTGGCACTGGCGCGTGGAATGCCAACCCTTGGCGCGTGCCCCCCTTGTTTGGCACTAAAGAGACTGGGGACAGGGACTGCCCATCTTTTTCAGATGAAACAGGACGTGCTGGCTCTTTTCCTTTCTTTACATGTGAAGATGGCGGAGTCCTGTGTCTCCGGGAGCTCTCCGCGTGTGTGTGGCTAGGGTTGCCTCTGTACAGTGGGATAAAATTCAAGTTCAAGTACGGACGTGACGTTAAGTCTACAGTGTGAAAGAAATATTGGAGACGGGGAGCCTGTAAGAGCACTGGGGGCGACTAGTGGTGGCGCTTCACAACGGATCACCACATCTGTGTGGGGAGAAATACAGCGAGCGCACACGAACACCGCGCGCCCCTGCCGGTGCCAAAGAGCGCACTGTTAGTGGTGTAGCGTTCACTAACAGAATACGTTCTACTGACAAGCCACACATATCCTTCATTTAGAAGTCACCTAGTAAAGAGGTTTCAACATGCAATGCATGAAATTTGATTGGGGCATGTCAAAGAAGAAGAAGAAAAGAAACAGTTCAGGCGATAAATGGCCTATTCATATGCAATTGTCCGGACACGGACATTTTTTCACGTTCAACTAGGCAACTTGCATGTTTTATGCAGTGCAGAGAAGTCGGCGGTGTTTTGCATTACTCCGTAACGACAAGCCGCGGATTTACATATTGGGGACGTTTTTTGGTAGTCAACTTTAGCGTAACTGGCCTACGGTCAATAATAGGCCTACCCATGGAAATCGTAGCCGGTGTTATCCTTTGATCATCGGCTGCTGTCTTGTTGCGTCCCATATTCACCTTGCACATGGAGTTGGCGCGCATGCGTTTGTGCGTGCCTAACACGTCCTTACCATAGTCACTGAAATCTATTTTCATTTAATCAACTCGGACAAAAACAAAATGCGATGCTGTCGTAACAGTGGCAGTTATTTAAAACATCTAATAAAAACATGACAGCGCGCATGCAATTGAGGCTATTGTGAGTTAATAGGGCAATGATATTAGAAATGTTGAAACGGACATTTTTGCCCTTCGCCAAAACATGTTGGCCTACAGAACCAGCGAAAGACGACAATAAAGAACGAGGCCGGAACGTACTAATTTAGTAAGCCATGCTTTGCTGTTTAAAGAAGTAGCCTACCTCAACAGGTCAGAGCTACCATATTAAGAGAATGAATGGCCCCTGTGCTTGCAGCAATGGTAAAAATTAAAAGACAAATAAACTTGAGCAATGGGTCATGATGATCCATTGGAACAAAACTCTGTGTAAGGTGGTAATGTGGAGGAGTGTCATATTTGTGCTTATTCCATTTATTCTAATATTATATGTAAGCATAATGCACCATAAGTGTTAGAGTGTTACAGGGTGAGGCCCATTATGAGCCACTTAAACATGTCAGTCATTTTAGGACAGGCAATAAAATTAGACCATTTTCAGTTTAATGCTTCAGGTTAATGATTTGTTTCTAAGTCAAATCATCATGGACTGGGATGAATTGTGAGTTAAGGGTGGGGCTTGGCTGAGGAGTTTGGGCATATGGGGGAGATGCTGGGCGATGGGGGTGAGAGTTGAGAAGCAGATGTTTGGGGAGAGGAATTTCTCCATGGTGCTGATAAGTCCGCGCTGGTCAGCGACATCAGACTGATCTAATTGGTGGCTAGCTCCTCTTTCATCACCCTTGTTTCCAGGAGCACACTCAGGTGACCTAGCTCATGTGAAGTCAGTGGTAGAAATCAAATGGAATCTTCTCAATTGGCTGCATGCTGAAGTAATTACTAAACTCTGACCCCCCAGGCAAAAACCCGGACAGAATACCCATGAGTTTATAGGAGCAGACACACTATCAGTTTACCCTGCCGGCTGACGGAACGCTCAGAGAGTGGCCACTGCCTGTGGTCGACGCATCCTCAAGTGCCGACTCCGAAATAGGCCTATCCAGGATTACGCCCCGCGTGGACTGCCGTTCTCGTCTGTCTCGCCAGGAGATCAGAGGCTGCGGCTTCCCCAGGTGCTCGCGCATGTGACACACTCTCCGAGAACTGTAGGACCCCGGGGCGGTAGTTCGGTTTGCATTAATTGATTCATTTGACTGCTTCTCCATTTATTTCCCATGCATCCCGTAGCTACCTAACGCTCCTCACCCTCACGCCAGGGGAAACACTCGGCGGGTAAACCGGGCTTCCGCAAACCTCAGCCAGTAGCATCCGTGAGTTAGAACTGAACAAAAGGCAGCACTCCTCCGTCGCCCAAACGATATTATTTCCACGCATACTGCAGAACACACGTATTTTTTCGTTGAATGAGTGCCCTAAACGCTACTCTCAATATATAAGACTATGATTTAAACGTGTGTCTTATTTCGTATCAAGACACAAATAGGTTACTAAACAAGAAAACAATTAAATTGCCTTTAACGGTAAATCGCTGACTATGTTAATGCGTAGAGTTAACCCAGTGATAGTGTTGCGAAGGTAATCCGTGGGCCCTTGTCCTGTGTAACGGCGGACAGGCTGGTGCAATTGACTTTTTTCTCTGTTCAGAAATTATGGATGCAGTTGGACTTCTGGCTTTCTTTCTTTTCTTAATTAGGAAGTAATGAGAATCAGAACGTATTTACCTTCAGTGTGTCCACAGTCCAAAATTGCGCTGCTAGCTTCAGCTGTTCTTGTGTGGAACGAGCGAGAAAAACTCAGCAAAATAGATGTGCATCAATATTTGCGTGTAATGGGAGGCAGTGAGAACATAATAATTGTGTATAACAATAATCATTTATATTACGTTCTGAGAGCTCTCAGTTATTTTTGTAGGACTGCATGTGCGCCTAGAGTTTCTAGGTTCTGTTCATTTGAAACGCGCGTGCGTAATATGCTGTCTTCATAATGTGTGACTTACAATGTATTGTGGTTTATTCCATTCATTGGTGACAGTGATTGTCTTCAGTCACACTGCGTGTGAGTGTGTGTGTGTGTGTGTGTGTGTGTATGTATTTCAGTTTTAAGGAACCGATAACAGACTGGAGTTTAACCTTTCTTTATTATGCAAGAGCACCCCCTGCTGACCGGCAGCCATCACGTGTAAATTGTAGCCCAGCAAGTTTGATCCTCCTGCACATTAATGTTGTGAGCAACAGAGACTGATAATATTACTGTGCTCCAACTAAATCAATAAAGTGAGCTCAGAATTTAAAGTGATTAATAGAGTTCTAGTATAATTGATGCATTTATTTTCTTTATACGCACTTTTATCAAAGAAAACAAACAATTAAAATGTGATTGTGATTATTACTTTGTACAATTAGTTATTAATGAGTGTTTTTTTTTTAATGAAAAGGAATTCCAAAACCATTGCATATACACAATATAAAACTGATAAATCATCGATGTGTTTGCTTGAACAGAATCGAATAACTGAATATATTCGTATTGAATGTTGCTTCTCACTCACTTGTAACCCCTGCTTTGGTCACACAGTACATTTTCACTTTTCTAATTTGAATGCACATTTTGAGAATCACCTACAGATAAATCAGGGAGTGAGGGTTAGCACAGGTCAGAAGGTGGGTTTCCACCTGCGGTCCTGAAATGGCTGACATTGGTGGGCTGAACACGGATAAACTCCCAGTGCCACTTGGGCATAGGGTGAATTAAAAAGGATGAGTCTGCATGTTGCAGTAAGGTTGTCCCAAACTCAGTCCAAATTGTAAGATAATTGAAGATAAGTCACCATTCACACATTTCTCTTTCTCTTCTGAGTGTCAGACACAGTGGAGGCATTTGTATCAGGCACAAAATTAGAAACAGTTGAAGCATTCTGTTAGCCATGAACCTCTCACATCACTGCATGTGATGAAACAATTCAAAAGATTTTGAGAAAAACACAAGTGTTATATATAGTGGAATAATTACAAGCGCTATCTTAAGACCAGTACTCTGATTCCTTGTGGCAAGGCTATGGGGACCTCAAGGGAATTCTTTTTTTCTTTAACAAAATGTCATATTGTTTTTCACATGCATTCACACAAATACACACACATTTGTATGCACACACTCACTCACCTAGTCAGAAACTCACAAATATACACTTGCATAGACATACATAAACACTGACAAACTCACTCTGACACATGTACACTCATACTGTACGTAATATTCACACTCTCAGTCACATAGACAAATACACCTACATTCTCTCACACACATACACATGTGTGAAGCCACTCACAGACATGTACATTCCCGATAAGCATACACATGCACAGACACACACACACACACACACACACACACAGTGAGCACAATTATTAACAGAATGAATCACAGTAAATTATGGTAAATCCAACAGCACATTACTTCCAATTAATTCCATTCCAATGGTTTTCTTGTTGATTTATTTGTATGGTCTTCCCACAATGCTTTGCCCTAAAACAGGCTAGGCTCAAGCTGTGCAAGTTGAATCAAATCAAATCAATTTTATTTATATAGTGCTTTTTACAGACAACTGTCACGAAGATGCTTTACAGAGTGGCAGAAAAAAAGCAAAAACAGAACAAGAGCAAAAACAGACCAAGAACCAAGCAAAAACCAAGGAAAAATCAGGCCTGAACCCCCAAATAGCAATCACATGGGGTAGACCATACAAATAAGGGGGAGTTGAATTCAAATGAAATTGAACACATGGAGCCTCTGCCTAACTGACAGAGCATCTAGTCAATGACCCCCTTCCATGTCCGCTCCCAGCTACCAGACAATCACAGAAAACCCCCAAGCTTGATTCCCTCTCCCATTAGACCTGTCACTGGATAAATTATGTATGCTGTGTTTTCACTGTTGCAAAATAATGTTTCCAGTTGGCTAAAATATGATTAAAAATTGAAACAATACTTCCTGAAAAAAAGAATGTCTGAACAATGAAAGGCATGCTCTTTAGAGGGCCAATTTAGACTGTGATCTATTTGCTTTTTAAAAACCTTTCTCTGATTTTGAATTGAAACTATTACCGCAGAATAAATCGAGCAGCCGAACGGGCCTGGTGTTTTAAATAGCTTCCTGTACTGTACACCATTTATTGCATTCACTTTCATTTTATGTTTGAGAACTTTAAATGATGCCGTGGCTCCAAGTGTCTGCATCTGAAGAGTGTATTAACGCAAGCTAACGGACATGACAAACCCTCATGTAGATCCCCTTCCACCTTTGGCAGATAGTGTCACCCAGGTGCAGTTGTGTATGACTGGTGACCCTGGTTGATTTATTTGATTGATTGACTGACTTTCACACACACTCCTTTTTTTGAGACTTGGATCACTACCACAATGATCACATATAATTCTGCATTTTCCAGTTCTTTCTTGTTTGTCTTTTCTTTTTTTGAGATGCCTGATCACGACAACCGTTTATCTGGTCACGCTATGCAACCCTGCCCCAGCTACCCCGGTCTGTCAACCCTCACTTCCCCCAACCATCCTTTCCCTGCGGCTCCTCAATAATACATGGTCACTTCCATTCCAGGCCAACTGCTGCCATTGGGCCGGGCCATTCTCATGCAACTGAGCAGCGACGGTCTCAACGTGCTATGTGCAAACATGGAAAATGTTTTAAAACTTCAGCATTGCTTCTGCAAAGATAGCAGGCCTTGTTCCTGACCTGGGTCCTGTTCAGACTGCAGAGTGGTCTGCTCTGTGTGCGTTAGACACGGGGAAATACACTAAACATACATAACCTCTCCAAAGGATGGGGCATACAAGACCTAGTATATGTGAAAAAGTATCTATACTTCAATATGAAAATAAATAGAATTTGGAATAAAGAATATGCATAATAACATTGTAGATATACGAGTTGTTTCAACAGTTATAAATACTAATAAGATATGTATACATGAAATTGCCAAGAGTCAATACATTTTTTTTTTTGCATCACATAGCATGCATATCACTTGCTGAATTTAAAATTTCCTAACATCCCCACTTTTCCCTCTATTAAACTTACATTGCACACAATCTGTAGGGTCTAGTTTCTGAACAGTATATAAAACAATTTCTGTTTCAGTTATCATTACTGAGCATCCAACATGAAGTACTAAGTACTATTTGCACAATTTTTTAACTATATGAACAAGGAGCATTTGAGAAGAATGCAGTGTCCTGTCCCTAATAAAATGTTGTGTATGGTGCATCCGGCTAATGCATTTGTCCACAGTGACATAGGCCAAGGTCTGGAATGCAATTCATGACTGTGCTAGCGCAGATAGTCACCGAAAACCACTCTGCAATGCCTAATTGGCAACAGTATTATAGGGGACAGGGGGATTCACTTGGCAGGCTTTCCATGTTATCCATCAACAGAAATTGTTAAATGGAATTCAGAATGAACAATAACTCTTACCAGTGACATCATGCCTTTACAGTTCACTGCATGAATATAGATAAAACTACTGTACACTGCACATTATGTCCAACACTTTCTGAAGGTAATATTTTATACTGGTTGAGAGGACATCCACATTGTGACCACTAGCCTGCCAATTGGTAAGCTAATTTTGAATGAAGCTAAGCCATATAAGCCAATGGTACTGTTTTGAAAAACAAATGTGTTACAAAGCACTGCTATTGGATAGTTCAAGTTTGAGTGTTGTGACATCTAACTGGTCAGATAAAATGCAATGGAATTACAGACCACTAATCACAAGGTCATTAAGAGTACAGATACATTAATGTGCCATTTGTTTACAAGGATAGCTTATTCCAGTTTAGCACTGAAAGTGGAAAATTAACCCTGCTTTGATGAACACCTGTTCCATAATCCTTAAAACCTACTGTCGAAGCCACAAGAAGGGTCGATGAGCCACTAGCAATTATTATTATTATTATTATTATTATTATTATTATTATTATTATTTGCATTTGCACCTAAATAGTCAGTTCTCCTCAGCAAAAAACATAATACTGATTTTGTGAAACGCTGAATACCAATTTCACCTCACATTTTTTAATTCTGCCAGCTCACTCTTTCATTAAATGTTTAATAATATTTGCTGTGAATGAATTTGAAGCGAGTTTAAAATTCAACATAAATATGCTACCTAACCTGTGTAAGGGACTATATACTGTAAATCAAACATCCATGATAAAAAACAATGAGGTATGCAAGCGAAGAAGACACTGGGCGATATTTGTAAATAGTTTCACAATAGGATTTTCCACTTCATCCAGGGGTCATTGTATATTAATAAATGCGCAGTGAATTATTCATGTGTTGGATTACTTTTTGCTGGAGCATCCCAGGCCTCTCCTGTAAACATTCTCTGGCTTTCAGGCGTGACACGTTTAATCCTAACAGCACTGGACATTTGCTGGGCCACAGTAGAGCGCCCTCGACCCGCAGCATTGCCCACTGCAATAATGCATTCAGGAATTTAAGGCATACATGGAACGAATCAATAATGAATGCGTAATTTCACATTTTAATTCCAGCGAATTAAATGATTCAGGACATTGTTTCTTGTATAACTTTACAATGTGGCTGGTGGGTTTAGAAGACAGAACGGCGAAAAGATGCTGTGCGATATATCGGTGTTTTTAAAGTTAGGAAAGGGAAAGAGCATGTTAAGACTTCATAAGCTTTTCAGGGGGTAAGCACTCAAGACCTCAGTGTCGAGACCTGAAAAGCCATAGAGTGTTTCATATAGTCTAATATGCCAAACTATGTCCATAAACCTCCGAAGCATGAAATCAAATCTAAATATAAATGTACAAATTTATCAAAATAATATATGTTTATAATATGGTAATACACACACATACCGTAATACACACACTCTCACTTACATAGTCACATCCAAACCTAGACACCCACTCAGTTCATTAGATGGACACACACACACGCACACACACACACACTTGGACATGCACACATCAGCTCATTTTATGAGATGTGCACAAACACATCCACTCAACTCAATGACCATACTCTAATCTCCATACTCTAAATAAGCCACGCATGTAACCTATGGGGACCTGTGTGATTACACTGCTGCAAATGGGAATGGACGGTTTGATGAGACTACAACACTATATTCGCATTAAACTCTGAATCCAGCCTCTAAAAGGGTCTGCAGCGAAGCAGCTGCAGTTGAAGCAACTACAAAATTAACATAAAATATGAATATTATATGACCAGTTCATGGCCCAGGTGGATTCCTGTAATGTTTGAGGACACAATCGGGCTTCGATGAACTCGGCGCAAACACCTCTTGTGTCATTGCTTATTAAAGTTTAAGGCACAAAGGGCTTTCAGTTTTCCCGCGGTTGCTGGGACCAGCTCCGTTGGTTTAAATACCTCCTGTAAACAGGACCAGAGTCATGAAGATGTCCAATGTGGGCTTGTCATCCCTGTGAGACGGCCAAATTTAGAAAGAGGTCCAAGATACAGCCCCCATCCCCCACCTTCCAAATTATGACTGTGAGCGCACAATTGAGACTGCAGGCCTCGTCTACATTTAAACAGTACCAACAAACACTTAAGAAATTCCAATTTGTCAAGACTACAATTATGAGTTCAACTTCAAAGCCACAATTCCTTGTAAATTAACAGTGACATTAGGAATTTAACCTGATCCCTGCTAGATCTGCAGACAAAAGTCCCCAGAATATTAAATCTGACCCATGACGACATGAAAATGTTGCCCTTAAACTGCCCACTGACAGATGTCATCCTTTAAAAATACATATAAAAGTTGCCAGCTCCTTAGTCTCTCTTTGTGAAATACCCCATTGGTTCTGGAATGCTTAGGTTAAAATAAATAAATAAATAAAAAAATAAAAAAATAAAAAATAAAAATGTAAATAAACAAATAAATTAATTAAATTTAACACATTCGACGACAGAATGCCTCCCTCTGGTGGAGACTCGTCGGTTTTTTTTTTGTTTTGTTTTCTTTCCCTGTGCGCACACTGTACAGCAAGGTAGGACCGCAGAACTGCGACAAGGACAATGACACAGACATTTTATAATCGGCGATACAGTGTAGGGGAAAAAACGATTCGTAAGATTTCTCTAAAAGATTGTCTGTTTCAACAGTTTGAACAGTTTAAGCGCCGTTGCCCACACTCAGCGGTAGGTAGCAACAGCAGCGACGTCCTGGCGAAAGAACGCTCCTCCTATGCGTAATGACGTAAAATAAAGATGGTGGCCTCTTCGGTGTGGTCTGAAGTCGTTTTGAATTAGCTAAAGCTAAGGATTGTACAAATACATATTTGTCGAATTAACGGTGGCTTCATTGCCTTCTTAAAACAGGTGTGTATTTCATCTTTTCATTCATCTTACTAGAAAATGTAAGCTTATCAGCGTATCGGATCACTACGCAGAATTTGTAGGTTCAGTAGCTAGTCTAATGTTCTCGCCCGGCACTCCACGGTTATGTTCACTTGAAGCTATCTAAACTGTCTTTGTATTAGCTAATTTTCCATAAAGTTCACGTAAGCTGGGAGACGTCCTCTTTTTCCCGGGGATTTCTTTATTTTGGTGTGATACTGTATATTTTACATCCGTCCAGGCGGCTTTATAAATGGCTAAACTGTCCCTTTAGGTTTTATTCATTACATAGACCGTATATGTTCAACAAACAGACATATGGCCTAGCTAATATTATGTTCATAGCGACCTGATCTCTTTTTTTAATTCAATGTAACTCACCTTTGAGGAAACAACGTACAGTGTGCGATTAACCATGTCTTGAGCTGGTATTTGTATAAGCGCCAGCTACAACTGCAGACTGCAAGTGTATCCTAAAGATTTAATTGTGCTCAGGAGTGAACCAGCGTAGTTTACAGGGCTGTCAGAAAACCAAAACTGGCTTGAACAAAATCCAGCACGCAGGCCGACCCTCCAAGACTTGATTTGCTTTAAAAAAGTCAATCATCCCTTGTAGTAGTACTGTAGAACAGAAAGTACAAGAAATCCCACTATAGCCTGGCCTGTGTATTCATCGGATAACATATGAAAAATTGAGAAAAATGTTAAAAAGTAGCTTTGGGATATTAAGATTATTTGAATTCTAAATCAATGCAAATATTGAGTGTTAAGTATTCAAACATGACCCACGCTGTAGGAACTCTTTGTGATTGCAATGAAAGCAAGTCACCAAGATATTTGTTTTTATCATTTATCAAGCCTCAAAAGTAGAGGAGGGCAGGCCAAAAGTGGAGTAAAAATGGACACTCCACAATTTGCTGAATGTTTTTTTTTTTTTTTTTTGTCAAAAGTATGCCTATGGTCATTACACCACGGTTATATTATGGGTGTCAAGTATCAGTAAGATTTGAGGGGTCTAGATGGAGAAGGAGACATTTCCCCCTGGAATTACCCCTAATGTACATGGCTAGATAGCTGGCTGTAGACAGTAGCCTATTTGAAATGTAAGCTTGTTATTAAAGTTAGCCCACTAACCAGTGTAGAAACATATTCTTAAAATTACCTGCCTACCATTGAGAGCTAGTTGTGAAAGTTGTTTCTGAAACTGAAGAATGCATAATAGTGGGTACTGCAAATTTATTTCTGACTTTTTATGTTTTCTGCATAAATTCGGACAGTGGACTACTCACATGTATCTAAAATGGCAAGCAAAGATTATGATTATTACCTTTTGGATTTTTTATTTTATATCATTATTGATAACAGGTGATCTTTGCAATACGTCGTTACATTGTCTTTCAGGGCTTCTGGGACGTGTAGTTCTGAGCATCTAGTGGCTTGTCAGTCACCTTCCCTCCCACTCCCACCCTGCCTAGAGCTTTCAGCCTTCACCAGATGAAGGAGAACAAGGAGAACTCGACCCCCCACAGTCTTTCCACAGCCCTGGACCACATCAAGCCCTGCTGGTACTGGGACAAGAAGGATCTGGCACACACGCCATCCCAGTCGGAAGGTCTAGACCCTGCCACAGAGGCGCGGTACAGGCGGGAGGGGGCCAGGTTCATATTCGATGTGGGCACACGCCTGGGACTGTATCCTTTTCCTACCCCGACTTACCCCAAGTCCGGAAAAATAAATCTTATAGCCATTCGCATATACAGTGGGGGTTAGAAAATGAGCTTTTGAGTTATGTAGAGTATACAACAGTGGGCTCAGATCCCAGACATCACACTTATCCAGAATTGCAACAGTAAATATCCAGCTGAATAAATGTGTAGTGTATAAGTGTGAAGGCTGTGCATATTACATTTGAAAGAGTGTGAAATTGAACAGTGATGAACATTTGTAAATGCACAATGCTGTATGAAATCCCTGGAGAAGCTAATTAATTGCACTATTAATCAGGCTCAGGGGGTGGCATCATCTTCTGTAGCAGGCATTTGTGCACTCACTTGCATCACTGGACTTCGCTATGGCACACCTCTCTGCTCTTTCAGCATGTTTAACTGTTGCTCCTTAACACTGTGTCCAGGCACTATGACACCCTGGCAACAGGAATCATCTACTTCCATCGTTTCTATATGTTCCATTCTTTTAAGCAGTTCCCCAGATATGTGAGTATAGACGGATGTTTTCTGTCTCAAAATGGCAGCTAAACGATGTGAAACAGTGTAACTGAGTACACACTATATAATGCTAAACTACACTGCACTATGCTGTACTAAATCGCACAATGGTATTGAATGCTGTTGCTAACAATGCTATTGCTAACAGATTTGTTTCAGGTGATGAACAGTATGTGCTGGTTTTTCTTCTGTAAAGCAGTTCTCCAAGTGATTTTAGCTGTGATGCCTCACTCTCCTAACTCCAGCAAATTGGGAATGAGCAAAAAAATTGATCTGGGTAACAGCATTTTAAAGACTAGTCATTTCGTTTTTGGTTATCGCAGCTGAACCGGTTGGGAAATTGGCAGCAGTGGAAACCCTCACACGCAGTAGATCTTGAGGACAGAGTGTGCGTGCTCATCACGTGGGCGTACTTTGTGTCGCCAGTTTGACTGATTGGACGGCCTGTCGCTGGGCGTGGTCTGTCTGCAGGTGACGGGGGCATGCTGCCTGTTCCTGGCGGGGAAGGTGGAGGAGACCCCGAAGAAGTGTAAGGACATCATCAAGACTGCACGCAGCCTGCTGAACGATGTCCAGTTCGCCCAGTTTGGAGACGACCCGAAGGTGTGTACCACCGTGGCGACCCGAGGATTTATTGCATCACCAACAACCTGGTGTTACCCTAAATCTAAAATGGCGATCTCGCACTCATATTTCTGGAGGGCCACAGTATCTACAGGCTTCTGCGGTTTCCTTTCAATCAGCAGCTGATTTAGGCCTTGGAGGCAATGTGTGTGGGGTTCTTAAGCCGTTCCGTGTCTTAAATTAAGCACTTGAACTCATTGTGCCAGTCTTCATAGTCACAAGTTTCTAAGCAGTCCCTCTATTTCTAGTAAGGCAGTTAGCACTTTGAAAACTTCAGGCAGCAAATCTGAAATGAGTGCACATACTGTAGTGTACGCCCAGCCTTTCACCCATTTCCCTCTTTGCATGTTGTCCTGATCCGTCTTAGTTTTGCTTGACTTTTTCCCTTCAGCTTCCTCTTGAGTAGACCTTCAACTCCAGTCTGTTGGAGGTTGTTGGCTAGTTACAGTGTACATTATGACTTTACTCTCATACAGGAGGAAGTGATGGTGTTGGAGAGGATCTTATTGCAGACAATTAAGTTTGACCTTCAAGTCGAGCATCCGTACCAGTTCCTGCTGCGCTATGCCAAACAGTTGAAAGGTAAGGCCTCAAGCCCTGATGGGTCACGGAATTGATATAAGAAAAGCCTGTTGTAAGTAAGCTGTCTGTGTTTCAGGTGACAAAAATAAAGTGCAGAAGCTGGTTCAGATGGCTTGGACCTTCGTGAATGACAGGTATAAATTGCATTTGTGGTGTGTGTGTGTGTGTGTGTGTTCGGGTCCCTGCGTACGTGAATGTTTTGGTCTTGCTTCTGTACAAGTGCAGTGATGCGGACATTGTGCTGTAGGAGGTGGTGTCTTTCAAATGAAGCACTGCTCATGAATAATCCCAGTGGCACTTATCCCAAGTATAAAATTCTAGAACTTGCCATTTTATCTTGGTTTGATTCGCGCAATAATTCCCTCCCTCGTGACCTCTGCAGATGTGTGTTGAGTTTTCTGGTGCAAAGTGGCTGCCATGCATCCATCAGTTGGATGGTCTTTCAGATCATGACATAATCTGTCTGTTTTTATTAGTAGGGGGAACAAGCACCACTGATTCTGGAACTCTCTTGTTTTTGTTCTGGGTTTTATTATGGGCCCAAACATACCCTATTGAAATTATATAGTCCTTCATTTTCCTTTTTTATATGGTAATAACTCACGAAACGTAGTGTTACAGTTGAGGCCAAAAGTTTACATACACCTAGGCTAAAGATATTCAAACTCACAACTATGCACATTTCCTGTTACCATACATTTCTTTTGGCAAGTCAATTAGGGCATCTACTTTGTTCACATCAGAGATAATTTTAAAACAATTGATTAGAGACAGATTTATTTCAGCTTTAATTCACTATATCAGAATTCCAGTGGGCCAAAAGTTTACATACACCAAGTTGACTGTCTCTGGCTTTTAAAGGGAATGGGAGATGACACTGATTGGTTTATTTCATGTTACACCCAAAACACGCCTATGATTAATACTAAGTACAACCCCTTTGAAAAATGCGCCTTACTTGGCGCTCAGATTTCCCGCCGTTAAACTAGCAAAAGTGGATTTGGACACGCCCTAAATGCACTTGCGCCATGCACTTTAAACCGTGTGCTTAGATCGTTAAAATAGAGCCCCTCGTCTTTCGGAGGAGTGTTCCCTGGTCACATGAAACAAAAATTGAACATATTTGGCCATAATGATCAGCTCTATGTATGGAGGGAAAAGGGTGAGGCTTTTAATCCGAAGAACACCATCCCAACTGTGAAGCATGGGGGTGGCAGCATCATGTTGTGGGGGGTGTTTTGCTGGAAAAGGGACTGGTGGACTTCATCAAATAGATGGCATCATGAGGAAGAAAAATTATCTAGAAATACTGAAGCAACACCTCAAGACATCAGCTAGAAAGTTAAAACTTGGTCGCAACTGGGTCTTCCAGCAGGACAGTGATCCTAAGCATACCTCCAAAGTTGTAACTAAATGGCTTAAAGACAACAAACTGAAAGTATTGGAGTGGCCATCACAAAGCCCTGACCTGAATCCCATAGAAAATTTGTGGACGTAACTGAGAAAGTGTGTCCAAGCAAGGTGGCCCACAAATCTGACTGAGTTACACCAGTTCTGTCAGGAGGAATGGGCAAACATTTTGGCAAAGTATTGTGAGAAGCTTATGGAAGGCTACCCCAAGCATTTGATTCAAGTTAAGCAATTAAAAGGCAATGCCACCAAATACTAACAAAGTGTATGTAAACTATTGACTCACTGAATATCTGATATAGTACAAAAAAGCTGAAATAAATCTGTCACTTAGCTATTATTTTGAAATGACCTCTTATGGAAATAAAGTAGATACCGTAATTGACTTAACACAGGAAATGTATGGCAACATGAAACTGAAGTGTGGAGTTGTGAAAAATTGAGTTTGAATGTTTTTAGCCTAGGTGTATGTAAACTTTTGGCCTCAGCTGTATTTATGATTCCATTACTTAGCCATAATAAAATGTAATTTGTGACAATTTTCAGGTGTGCTATATGTCCCCTTTCCCCTCTCTCCCAGCCTGTGCACCATGCTGTCCCTGCAGTGGGAGCCCGAGATCATCGCCGTGGCCGTCATGTACCTGGCGGGCCGCCTCTGCAAGTTTGACATTCAGGAGTGGACGTCCAAGCAGTCGTCCCGCCGCTGGTGGGAGCAGTTTGTCCAGGACGTCCCGGTAGAGCTGCTGGAAGGTGTGTAACGGCCAATCGGTGTTCATGAGCAGACGCTGCTCTCTCTCTGCTCTTCATGCCTAAAAATGGTTTGGTTGAGTTTGTGTTCATGGGGGCATTGTTTGCACATAGAGTACATTCTTATTGTAAGAGCCCAGATGAATGAATTGATCATATTAGTGCATCCTTTCACTTCTCATTGCATGTGCCTTGGCACACAAAGCAGTGTTGTCTGAAGTAGTGGATCTGCGATGCAGATTAACCCTGCCTGCATGTTAAACCCATAGTTCCCTACACATGTAGTGTATATATATTAATTTAGTTTGGAGTTGTTTTTAGTACTTTTACTATGCATTATTTAATCTTCTGGGACCCAAAAAGCTGTGTCACAGTCCATTGCAGTTTTAGCAATTCAGGGTTATTAAAACAGGTTAGTGTACCAAGTGTAAACCACATGGAGACAGAAACACCTGCCTGCTCCTCTGGTAAGACTTAAGGACTCGAGCAGTTTGGGTGCAGTTTCCATCCCGAGTATCCATGTTTTCCCTCCCCTGTATCTGGCCCATGTGGAACCCCTTTCATTTGATGTGCGTTACAGACATCTGCCACCAGATCCTGGACCTGTACTCTCAGGGCAAGCAGCCCATCCCCCAGCAGCCCCCACTACAGGAGAAGGAGAAGGCCCCGCCCACAGCCCTGCCACCTCAACAGCCTCCGAACACCCCGGCCCCGCCCCCACCGAGGAAGACCTCCCCCCAGGCCAGCTCTCCCCGGCAGCTCAAACGGCCACACGTGAGTTTCATGGATTTTAACCCCCTGGAAGCTGGTCTCCATGATCAGGGCTGTACAGTGCTTCCATTTTTGTAACATTTGCTCCTGAAAATTGCTAGAAAAAATGATTTATGAGAAATTGGTATGGATTAGTGTGCTTCTAAATGTTTTTACTTCGGAGCACATGTGCTCCTTAAAAGAAATATACGTGTTGAGCCCTGATGTTCTGCACCTGCTGACCAGCATTCATTTCCCCCCCTGAAGCGGGTTGCCATTTTGTGACTTTGTATTTGTTTGCTCACAGGTCACGTCCCCAAAAGAAGAACCGAAGGCTCCAGGTAAAGACCGGATTGTTATTCATTTCAGGCTTGTTGTTTTCCAGGAATAGCGTCTGACTTGTTTGCATGGCTTACAGAATAAACACAGGAACCGCTTCTCTCCTTCTCTTCCAGAGCAAGTAGGCTCCAAAATCCCCCGCTTGGAGACGCCCATGCCCCCCCTCCCCACTGTACAACCTCCAGCTGGTGAGTTTCCCTCCCCAGGACAAGAGATGTACGACATCTAAGACACACCACCCGTCAACCTTAAATGGATAGTTTGCTTTCTGGAATTTTTAAATACTATTTAAACTAGTTTTATTTTATGTTTTTGATTGGCCCAGACAGTTTACGTCTGTGATAAAAGCAATTTTAAGTTCATTTCAAGTTAAGTTGTGTGGTGCAGACAACCTGCCACCTTTACAATGGCATATATAAGGCACTCTGGGTTTTCTGGGCTAAAGCAGTAAAATACACATTGTGTAACTCTAAGGCAGCTCGAACAGTTGCATTATGTTTCCAGAGACTCAAGTATGAATAGATTATTATAGCATTTATTCACAATTCTCAACACTGGTTTTTATATTGCTCTGGTACTTCTTTCCTTGAGTGCAGTGGTCTCAGGTTACATGTGCCATAGGCAATAGTTCCAACCAGAAGTAGAAGAATAATCAGTTATTTGTTTATTTACAGTATTTTGCTCCGCACTAAGTCACTAGCGTTTTTATTGTGACATGAGGTGTGACTGCTAACTCTGACAGGTCATATGAAACTTTGCGTTGGTTTTCCGAAGATGAACACAACTGTAGCTGAGTGTGGAGCCACTTGCACTCACCCGCTCCTGGACCACTTCAGCTGACCTCTGTGACCAATCCAATAATCGCATAAGCTCCTTAAAGCCACCCAAACACAAACCGTGGCCAGCAGCTTTGCTTCACACCTTCTGTCTGTCTGCCTGCCTGTGGGCACCGAAAACATGCACGTGTTTCAGATCCGTGTTTGTCTTCCCGCCCCCACAGACCGCAAGCCGCCGCCCACCACGTCTGCCCCGCCCGCGGAGGCGGAGCCAGCGCCCGCCGCATCGGGAGACTCGGCGGAGGCCGCCATGGGACCAGCGCCGCCCCCTCCCCACGCGGCCCCCGTTCACCAGCCCCCGCCCCTCCCGCACCGCCCTCCGCCCCCGCCCCCCTCCAGCTACGTCCACCTGGGCGGCATGTCCACGTCCAGCTCCTACATGTCGGGCGAGGGCTTCCAGAGCCTGCAGTCCATGATGAAGACGGACGGCTCCTCCTACAGCTCCATGCCCCCGTCCTACAGCTCCCTGCCCCCCATGCAGTACCACCCGCACGTCTACCCGCCCAGCGCCCCGCCGCCCGGCCCGCCCCCGCCCCCTTCCACCTACCCCCCGCCCAACCTCCCGCCCCCCTCGCCCGCCTACCCGCCCCCGGGCTACAACCACAGCTTCCCCCCGCCTCGCATGGCCCCCGGCATGGCCCTCCCCCAGCCCAGCTACCCGCCCCCGCCTGGGCCGCCCGTAGGGCAGGCTCAGGTCCCCCTGCCGCCCCCCGGCATGCCCCCCGTGAGCAGCATGAACCGAGGGGGCTGGATGAGGTGAAAGAGGGGGGCGGAGCTTGGCTAGACCTGTTGCCTTCCGGAGACGGACTGGCACATATCACCGAAACTACCCCGCCCTCTGGTTACTCGCAGGGTAAGCTCGGCCGTCTCCTCCCATCACAGCTGCTCTCTCCTGAAGCTCATTTGCTGGGAAAAGTGGCCCCGCCTCCCGCATAATTAACATCCACAAACAGGACAGGAGTGAGGCTGGAGAGCGTCTCTTTCATCAGGGAAGTGCCATTTTGACTCTACCTACAATGAGTATTGTTAACCTGAAAACCGGTCCTTTTAAAGGTAATTCTCTACACTGTATTTTAATTTCTTTTCACCCACTATTTTTAAACCTCTTTTTTCTGTTGCAGCGCACATTGAAACATGGTAATCTGTGTTACTAGTGACAAGTGGCTGCAGACATTTTTGGATAAATCTGTGTTTTAGCATTTCCGATGTGACTGTAAATTGAAAAGGCAATGTTTGTAAATATAAAACCCTTGAAATGGGAAAATACACATTTTGTAATCCTCCTCTGTGCCTTAGCTAGTTTTTTTTTTTCCTTTAACAGGTAAATTAGGAAATGCTTGAGCTGTTCATGTCATTTTTAGTCATTCTTTGCAAACTGCTTTTAATGTCTGTAAGCATAGTACAATTGGACATTAAACCACTTTTCTGTTCCTAGTGGTCTGTGGTCAGTTGGCAGAATGCAAGTACTGTATGTTTCCAAATGTAGGCTTCTGTTATAATTCAAAGAAACAGTAGTAGGTGCTTTTTAGATTACTCCTGTTTAGATTGATACAGATTAGACAGAATTAACAACATTTTATTGTGGTTACCATAAAGGGGTGTGGTGAACAATGTCATTTAACGTTAGTTTCAAAGTAGCCATTACAAAATGATTTACTGGAAGACTATTGCAAAGGAAGTATTTATTTTCCAAAATCATCTAAAAGTGGCCTGTTACATCATTTTCCAAACTCACTAAAAATATTGGACCGTTTCAGCTACGTATAGCTCAAAAAAGGTTACACAGGCATGCTATAGTAATTCTATAGGAGATGGTGTCTATTTACAGAGCACTGCAGATTCTTTGCATCCCAGTTTAATTTAGCACATATACATATTGTACAACTTCATCCTGGTTTCCAAATTTGAAGCCTCACTCACAAAAGCAGCATATTCAAGTCACATTAAGTATTAAACTTAACTTTATAATCAAATCTTCATAGAAAAAGTGGTGGCTGTGTTTTATATCCATTCATCCATTGTTAAATGTCTGAACACCCATGTGAAAAGAATAACGTGCCCATTTGACCAATCGACACTGTGAATGTTCACGTAACATTTAATGTATATTTCTAATTTGAGCCACGTTGTATCCGAAAGCATTATATTTTTAGTGTAACCTGGTATCAGGTTGTAATTTATATATTTTTAAATATCAGTTTTTAAATCTCTACTTTAAAATTTTTTTATTCTGACATCACAAAACATAAAAATCAACCTAGGCATAACAGAAGCGGTCACTTGAAAGCCGCTTGCTGAATCCGTTTAAAAAATCTACGTCCCTCCCTTTGGGGTATTGCTTTGTCAACCTTCGTTATGTTGTTTGGCACAACCATGTTATCAAGAGGCAAAAACGAATTCGAATCAACACTGTTTGGCCAGTGACATCCCAGGGGTGGTGGAACATTGAACTGGCTGAAGTGGCCGCTCCAAATTAGAGGTGTTGGAGATTCAGCAAGCGACTTCAGCAATCTGTGACCGGGCATAACCAGGGTTAGGGATGGGCTGCTGGCTGAAGTGGTGAGGATGATTGTCACTTGTCAATCATCACTATAACAAGACTCGAGTGTGCAACATGGATTCTCATAATTCATGTACATACTGTAGCTTCTGGGCAGGAAGACTTAGATGGCATTTACACAGCCATATACAGCCCTGAAGTTTTAGACTATTTGTCACAGGGCACAAAGAAAAATAATTTGGAGCCTTAAATCATCCAAAACCCTGCGTGCAGTCTAATGACGTGCTTTTAAAACACAAAAATTCAAAATATAATTGTGTAGCATGGCCACTCTAAAATGACAAGCATACAGTGACGAAGTAGTGCTACAGTTTTGGAACTTATTGCCACTTTAGCTTTCTATTTTTAACTATTCACTTTCTCAAAATTTATTTCTACATTTATTATACACTTTTGTTTTAAAGCAGATAGAACTGTTTATACCATAGGTTTCACGAATAGACCTGAAGCCATTGGCTTTTACCTTGGAAGACACAAAAAACAACCGTAAAACTGGATCTCCATATAAAGAGAATTCCAAATCCACATACAATATTCACACAATGCTCAGAAATCGTTGTGGGGTTTTGGTGCGAAGGCTGTATACAAACCACAAACATGTACTGCTAAAATCAACACCGACTCTAGATGAGCTAAAAATCCTTTGACTGTATAAACTCAAATTGAACACCAGGCGTGGCAAATGGGTCCAAGCTAGCTGCCGGTCGCAAATACTTGATAGGTACAACAAAATAAAGAAACACAGCCAGTGATAGAGGACCGTGTCTCAGGCTGCCGTGGGATTGGTCGATCACAGTCCAGGAATACTCAGGTGAAGCTGCCCAAAGCCTTGGCAGTCGGAAGACAGGCAGAGATGATTGGATGGGCAGTGGGAAGACGGGCAGAGATGACTGGATGTCTGTGTATTTTGAGGTCACGTAGTTGGAGTAGGTTTACCCAGGAGGTGTGGCCTACAGCGGCCCCTTGAACTGGTTCCCAGAGAGGTGCTGTCGGATGGACGGTTTGGAACCTGCTGCATCGCCCAGCTTACGCCACACCACCTGGGTAGAAATCATACGCAGACAGTTATTACAGAGCTTCTTGTCCTGAATGCTACAGCAGCAGTTTTTATGGAGGTGGTGGTAATTGTTGGAGAAATTGTTGGGAGCACCTTAGCATAAGTTGTTTGAATTCTGTTGAGTGTTACAGTTTTTTGAATACTTGTTGCGGTTGGCCTCAAATCTCATTGGTCCTGGGGTGTTTGTATGGTGAGGGTTGGGGTTGTAATTCTTGAGAGTTCTTAGTGGCTGACTGTGATGTAGCTGAGTTGGTGTGTGTGGTGTGAGTTGCCCGTCATGACTGATGCTTCTGTTGTAGTTGTTGACCTGGAAGCTCTAGAGGCAGAGGTAGTATGCTGACCAGCTGCAGCCATTTTTGGCAGAGAAGCTAAAGCCAAGCGGTTTAGGAACATGGTGTACTTTGCGTGCCACTGTCGGTTCAAAGACTGTTACGCGTACAAAATCTGTTGTCTTCCGGTTCTGGAACTGGTGTCATTTGTACATATTGACCCCTTATTGGAAACAACACTAAGCATGGATAATTATGTGGTTATTCACGTAAGATCTGGGTTGGATAGTCTTACCGTTATTAGCCTGCTGGCTACAGCACTGTAAGCTAAGTAGTTAGCTAAGGCAAATGAACTGTAGAAATGCCTGTACGGTAGGTCTAGCAGTTAGCTAAAGCAAGTCAGCCCACGATGCACTCGTTCATTATCACTCGGCTTGATCACTCGCAAGTTAGCAGCGCATTGTTAGCTACCTTCATAGGTAAAAAAGCTACATACAGGCTAAGTGACTAACGTACCAGTAACTAGTGTGTACGCATGTGCAGAACAATGTACCTAAGTTTAAACTGTGATAGCGTTGATCCAATAAGGGGTTGACCGGAAATGTAAGGTGCAACATGTTCTGTACCCTCAACAGTATTTGCAGTTGCACTACCTGCATGTTCCAGGCTAGACTCCTGACTCTGGCTCTGAGGTGATGAAGCTGAGGGTCCATCCCTCCTTGACCAGATGACCCGGTCATTATGTCTTATTTACTTTCTAGCCTGTCATGCCATTGACCTTTATGACCATGTCTTCAATATGGGGGTCCACACTAAACAGAGACCCTACTCTGAAGGCCCAGGGCTACACGTAGAGGGCAGGGTGGGTGAGTGGCACAAAGGGGGAGCAAAATTTGTGGAGGGGTACACTCTGCCCCCCCCCCCCCCCCCCCCGTCTATAAGCAGATCCCTCAATGGGGCCAGGGGCACAATCCCATCCCAGAGTAGTGTGTTTTCTATTTTTTTGAAACTGCAACTGTCCTAATTGCTCACAGCTCAGTTATACCCCTCTCACTAAAGACTCTTCATTAATCAGCAGAGATGTGCCATGGAGCCAGGGTGACCCTTTCAGGAAAAACACAGCTTGCCTTCTGTACCACAGGCAAACAATGAGGGGGGAGAGAGGAAAAGCGTCTGCTGTTTCAGGGTAGGGTGGAGTCAGTAGTCTAGTTCTGAAACGTACATTTCACGTTATTTAAAACTATCAATATTGTAGCTGTAAAAACGTTTGCTGTAAGGTTGCTGTGAGCGCTTGAATGTGAATTTTAAGAGGAAGAGGGGTGAGAAACTGAGGGAGATCGGTAGAAAGCGGGGGTTCTGAACACAGCTCCGCTCACATTGCACATTTCACGGACAATGGCCTTCTCCTTCTCACTGAGGTCTTCTTCGTAGTCGTCAGGGATTTGCTTGTCCAAGTTTTCATGAACTTCCAGGACCTTTACATAACAAAACACGGAGATGGCATTAGCAATGTTCAAAAATGCTTTTCAAATAATGAAGACTACAGAACATTTTATACATTCTGGCAAGATAATCCAATCTTTAAATAAAATTCTAAAAACTTATGGGTCTCAGATTGTTGGATTACCCAATTTTTTCCAGGAAATTCTCTTCTCACACTCTTCATAGGGTGATGAAAACCATAATTCCCAAAAATGTGCTTTTTACGATGTTATCGAGTTTATTTTTCTAAGCAGTCCTCCTTTATATTGAAAAAGGTTACATAATACACTTAATGGGCTTGGGATCTATCTGTCCAACTGTAATACCCTGAACTGCCACATGGTGGCACAATATGCAGCATGATGAACTCAAATAGATAAGATATTTTTCCCGTAGGCAGGTCAGACATATTTTTGGTATGTGGGAACACCAGGACCAACAGTGAAACATTTGTTAGAAAAAGCAGGTATGATTCCTTCCAAATTATTGTTCATGGGCAAATCAGCAAAATTGTTGAACCTTTCCCATATTGAATAATCCACGCCAAACACAAAGCTCTGACTACATGTCAGCCTGCATTCCTGTGAAATTATTCATGGGTAAATATTCTGATAATATTCAGACTGGCATATACGATAGATCCTATTCCAGCACCGATGATTGTGCATTCAACTCCCTCTGGGGAATCTCCCAAGGTAAACAGATAACATGAACTGAATGACCTGTGTTAAGGGTGGTGTACACTGAAAGCAAAAGGAAAACATTTGCAATTTAAACACCTCAAAAAAGACTAAGTACAACAATCCTCCAAGCAAATAGTGGAACAGAATGACCTATTTACATCTCAATGTAATTAAAAAAAAATAAATTAAAAAAAAGCTTTGGATTCTGTGTTCTCTGTCCGTTAACATGATAGGCCAGGTTCCCACCCTGCCCTACCCCAAAGGAAAGGGGAGGGCGTCCCCTAAGGTACCTTCATTGCATAGACCACCGCCTCCGGCTTCTGCACTGGAGGTAGGTACCCGGCTGTGGGGGAGGATTCACTGTTTGGGATGCGGGTGGAACCCTGTGGACAGAAGAGTTATTTTGAGTTTTAATTTTTTATATATTTATTGTTTATTTATCCAGGTGAGTCCCTCTGCAATAAAAAAAACATCTATTAAGCGTTTACAGCATGCAGCATAAAATACAATACAAGTACAGTACAATAAAAAAGAACACTTGCCTCCGCCTACTTTAATGTTACTCTGAGGCTGATTCCAACACACCTCTGCTTGATGTAGTAACGCAGCACTAATGTAATATACTGTAACCTTCAAACACTAGCTTTCCTAAAACAGTGCTTTATGCTTCCCTCAGCACAGAGAAACAATGACAGTAACTCAAAAACAAAGTTAAGGACAGCAATACCTTTATAAATCTTTTTCAACCAAAGCTGAAAAAAATGTAATAAATTCAGTCGAGTGAGTCGCTTGCCAAAACTCTGTTTCATTTAGCCACTTCATTCCTTGGATATGTGCTGGTGTGCAAGATTCTATGGCAGCAAGCTTAGAGGAAACAAAGGATGCTGGGACATGGGGGGATGACTTTCAAAGCTAGCCCTCTAATTGGTCCAGAAAACCAGAGTCTGCATTTATCATTTCCTCCATGCCTTTGTGATTCTTGGCATTGCTGCTGAATGAGACAAATGCTCAGGGTAATTTCTGTCCCAGCAAAATTCATGACCAATTCAGCAATTCAAAACCATAATCCAACATAACCCCAGCTAATATTTAAATAAAAGAAGGATAAGAAGCTAGGCTATGGGATGTTCCCTACGCCTTCACCTTGTGGTAAATGGTAAGAGGGACGTAAAGGAGTTTTACAACATTGACCGATTTGCCAGAAGCAGATTAGTCTTGACCTTCCTCCTAATGGACAAGACAGGTAGACGCCAGCAGTCATGCCCCATAACACCTCACTCTGAACTGAATTTTATTGCTGTTTACAAGGTCAAAAACACAGGCTTACAGACCATACAATCTTACAAAACCAGAGAGTAAAATGGAGGGAGTTTTTGCAAAGCTTTTCCTAAGGAGTGAAAAATATCTTTTCTATTAATTATGGTTAAAATTCTGTGAAAGTGAACTTTCAATTTATAATTATTCTGCCGCCAACTACAAAGACGAATACTGTCCCAAAAACACATTGTTTTAAAACGTTATTTTACAACACACAAAGAATAAGATGTATGTCAGGTGAGATAGGGAGATTAACTTAAAAGTAGCACACTGCCCCCTGCCATCTGAGTAACACTATAGCTAGATTCAGTGGTGTTTCAAACCCAGCTCCACAGGAAAGCAATACAACAAAAAAAAACTAAGTGCAGATCTTGGCAGCACTTGTGATCCTCACAGTTCAGAGATCCCGTTTTCGTAATCGCAATAACTCGAAGTCTTAAAGTATTAGGTCAACGTATTAAAGTGCATGAATGGGAGCAGAAATGTCCAGGATTGCAGTTTTACAACGAGCATCCTCCAGCATCTTCAGATCCATATGAGTGCTCTTGTCTCTTGTCAAAATAATCCAAGGAGTTAATCCAAGATATAAATTGTTACTGCATCTAAACGGCAGGAAGAGCTGTCCATTTAAGCATTTAAGTGCATAGATAACATAAGCGCCATTCATTCCAGCAAAAAGCATTCAAGACAGCGTTATTTAATCCTACTTTATGGCTAGAGCCTTGGTTCAATCTAAACGATGCACGCTCTATACTTTATGTGAAGGATTTATGCAAGGGTACATTTTTCTGGTTTCTCACACTGGCCTGAGAAATTCTAATGAAACAAAGGCCCTCTAGGTGGCTCAAGACACTGTTCCAGTGTGTTGATCTGCTCCACGGTCTGATATCGAAGACTGCCAGTGCTGACCGTGGCAGGCAACCCAACAGGGTGCAGCGTATTTTCCTACAGTGCCACCTAGTGGAGGGTTCCAGTCAGATGGATTGTCCCCTTGTTCTATTTTGTGCCAGTGACTCCTCTGCTCAATAGTTGGTGCCATTAGACAGGCAAGATGTTTGCTTATAAACCCTTCTATTCTACTTGTTCTCCATGATATCATAGAGCTGAGATTGAAGGTCAAAGGGAGGGAAACTGAAAATGTCTGACATTCTCAGGCAACCCCATGTAATGCAGTAGTAGATAATATTCATAATTCCTTGTTCATGGGCAACCTTAGAGCATGCCATGCACTGATCCACTAATCTTTGCATTTTGCATGCAAAGCTAGTCAATGGTGTCCATCCAGAACCAATCCAGCTCATCTAAACCAGTGGTTCTTTGCAGCTACTACAGCAAGCTGTGCAATAAGCTGGTGTGATCAGACCTTCATGCAAATGTTTTTTCACTGCAAAATATTAAATATTTTCTGACTCAAGAAAATGTGCCACCATAATGAGGACAAAAGCCAATAAGAGAGTGTATCCAGGTTGAACTGGGCAGTTTGAGAATAAAAACCAAAATAAGTCATTCCAACCTACAGGAACAACCTGCACACATTAAGATATATAAACAATAATTCATATCATGAACATCCTTAAACTGCTAAGTTACCCTAACATGAAAGGCTACCGTTTTGATGTTTTTACACATGTACATGTGGTATTCTGCTTTTCAGTGTCCTGAGTATTTTACTGTAGGTACAGGGCAAGTGGACAGCAATGTAGTATAATGGGTAAAGAGTGTAACTTAACGGTCACAGGCTCGACTCCTGGGTAGAACACTGCCATTGTACCCCTGAGCAAGGTACTTAACCTGTATCGATTCAGTATATATCCAGCTGTATAAATGGATGCTTTGTAAATGCTATTTAAAAGTTGTGTAAGTCACTCTGGATACGAGCGTCTGCAAAATGCCTGTAATGTAAGGTTATGGGACGACATCTGATATGTGGAACATAACTCAAGGATGGGCAGATCCCTGTTCCCTGACTTTTTCAGTTGGGTAAGGTTTAGTGCCCCACTCTTAAGACAAAAAAAAAAGAAAATCAAATATTTAAAATAGCTTCTTAATCACAGAAGCTCCTCTTTTCTCTCCACGTAACACCATGGGTGTTACTGAAAAGCATGCGGCTTCCAAAATCCATCTCCTTAGCTCTTTCTCTGGCCTTCACAGTTCCTATTCAGTTATATTTTTAAGAGGGATTTCATCTTGCACAAGACAAACTGAAGATAATCAATACGAACAGCTCAGGAGAGAGACTGCACTGTCATGTCAGAGTCTCTGTCAAAAAGCATTAATATTTCACTAGAAAAAACCCGTAGCAGAGATTTCATCCTATCCCCAGTGATGAATGATTTCTGGCTCCGTTTCCTTTCTTCTTTACCATCCACCAGGGAACAATCAAAAGACAGAAACACTGTCACCATGGGGATGCCACAAAGAAACAAAAAAACAGATGGAAAAAAAAAATCTTTACCACCCGCATAAAAAAAAATCCTACACAGCAATATAATGCAGTGAAGGGAACATCATTTTTCATTTGTGAATTAGGACATAATTGGATGACGCAGTGCAGTTCAATGCTTGTTCTACCACGAGAACTGTTAGCACAAATCTTAAATCAAGCTGCTTTGCCGTATTTGCGATTAGCCTTCGCCAATATGTGGTTATGAGAGAATGAGCAGGTCGTTAGCCCGGTGGTTACACGGGGCGTGCCGAGAACCGCGAAAGTGGCGAGAGGCGTGTTCAGCTCCAGCGGAAGGTTCCAGAGCCCTGGAAGTCTCGGCAAGAGATGAGCGGCTTCCGCGAGCTAATGTTTAACTCGGATGAAAGGAGCTGGGCCGGTTCGGCAAACACCGCCGCCCGGTCGAGGAGACGGGCAAACATGGCCGCCACCTCCCCCACACTAACCGCAGCCATGGGGGAAGCACGCTCCCGGCACATGCTGTTCCCTGGCAGGCCTAATCTCCTGCACGCACATAGCTTTCATCTCAAATGCGTACAGTGAGACCTTCACACATTCTTAGGGACCCCATCAGTTTCGAGCACTGATCCTTAATATCTAAAAGCGCACAACTGATCAGTACTACTTGAGATGTCAGCACTCCTTCTCACAAATGCTTTATAAACAGAGACCCAGGATTAGTGGTACATTAGATGCTGGATCAGTTATTGGGGACAGATAGTGGTCATGACGGAGATGTTGCACATAGGGGGCAGTGTAGCATGCTGGTTAGGGAACCGGCAGTGTTTTAGTGCATAGATGGGGCCCCATTGCCTGGGATCAAATCCCGATCATGTCTGTGCTAACTGTGGCTGGTAGAGCCACAGGGTGACATATAATCAGCAGTAGCTCCCCCCCCCCAGTGTTAGGGAGGGTTAAGTAAGCCAAGATCCACACTTTCTAGCAATACTCTGCTGATCACTCGAGAGCCTTTGGCCTGCCTGCTGAAGCTACATTTGAAGTGTCGTATTACGACTCATGTCTGTGGGATCTTGACTTGAGGGTTGCAGTGTGAAAAGAAGCATCTGGTGACATCATGTGCTTCACAGGACCGTGCTTGTCTACACTTTTGCGCATTGGCTGTGGAAGTTGCAGTATGGGCGTGGCTGTTTAGTCTTTCCAAACTGGGGAGAAAATGTGGAAGCATTAAAAAAATAAACCAAAATGTCACATCACAAAATGTAATTGTTAAACAAATAATTGTAATTATCAAGAGTATTTAGGTATGAATTCCAAAACGATACACAGCCCTCAAGGTACAGGGTTCCCCATCCTATTAATACTGGAGGCTGAGATTACAGCCGGCTGTGCATGAGCATAGTGAACCCAGGTGTACTGTAGGATGCTGGAGGTCTTCAGCAGCAGGTGCATGTGACCTAAGGCCTCCTGAGGGGGCTGATCTGAGAGCAGCTGGAGCTTCCAGTTTGCTTTGCTGCTCCAACACTGGAGGAGAGGTGTTTGCACTTTGGGAAGGCTTGATCCTTTGGCAGCTACAGAGGCCACAATCAAATTTCTATATCTGTCCCTCTTTACCAACCACCCCCCCCCCCCCCCCAGTCTCTTTGTCTCAATCTTGAGGGTCACATGTCAAACTGAGAGGGTATGCTGTGTTTGGAAGCTGCTGCTAATTGCTGTTAAATTAAAATTGGATCCAAATCTGCTCAGAGAGATAAAATATTTTTAGGCCTGATAATTCTTTTTTAAGCTTCAGAAGGTGAGAATTGGGCTTAGCATAACCTGTGTAATTAGACATTAAATGGGCATTGGGAAGACCTGGGTAAGGAGATGGGGGTTCTTGCAGAATAAAAGTTTAGATTGATTTCCCGAAGAGGAGAGGGGAGGGGTGCAGGAACTGTGTGGTAGAAGGGAAGCTTTGGGTCTTAGGCCCTGCCACTCCCTTTTGCGAGTACGTACATTGCTCAGGCCGTCCTGATGTGGAGACAGAAGGGCGGAGAGCTGCGATTCGGAATGGTAGAGGGTCATGCCTTTCCGCAGGGTCCTCAGGTCGCCAGAGCTGCTCTGTTGGGTAAAGAAGAATACAGAGGGGAACGCATTAATCAACAGCATTAAACGTTGACTAGAGCCCCATACATAATAACAAGCCCTCTGGACCCTTGCTGCAAATTACACCTATCATACTGGGAAACTAAATGTGTCAAATTAATGAAGTAAGGCCTGCTGCTTTGCCATTGACCTTACCAATTGCCTTCCCAATTGGCCAATAAAATGTCAGGAGATCCATTAATGGCCTGCTGTTCTTGTGCAGGGCCCCAGAGAGTAGAGGGGTAAATGGAGCGATAGCCAATAAACTGCCCATAAAGAGTAGGGAGCATGAGATAGACCGACAGAGCAGATCCAGGATAACGACTGAGGAATGTTCTGGAGCCCTAGGGCCTGGGAGGGGCCTGTCTCACCGGGACAGTGTGTGTGTGTGTGTGTGTGTGTGTGTGTGTGTGTGTGTGTCTGTGTGTGCGTGCATGTACGTGCACCTGCTTTGGTTCATCTTTAAGCCTCTCTGACCCTTGGTCCCTCCCACACACTGGCGAGCATTACACATCTAGCATTTACTTGGACCCATGATATGCAGCCAAGCAGACTTTAAGGGGAAAGGGTAAGGCAATCAAACCTGCAGACTCCTTCTTTATTAAAAGGGAGGCTAACCGTCGTCCTGGGGGGTAAAGCCCAACCAAAGCCAGGAAATGAAAGCACAGCTTCTTTATGGCCTTTCAAACATCACATTTTCTCCAGCACAGCATGACACAGCACATATCGAAAGAGCGCTACGAAAATAAACCAAGCGGGAAAATAACCTGCCTGCCAAAGGGGGCCCTTGTCCCTTCAATGACCACCATCCCATTCTCCTTCACCCTGTCCATTAAACACTGCTCATCTACTCGTGTTCTGCTGCACTTGCAATATAGCCGTCCAGGCACATACAGACTAAGGGTTTAAACGTAAGATGGAACTGTGCTGTTGTACCCTTAAGCAAGGCCCTCAGATTGCTTCAAGAAATGGCTTTGCGCTTTAAGAGAGATGGCCATTGCAAAACATTGAGTTCCCGCAACCATTTCAGCATTGATTTTCATATATGTTAGGGGTCATTGTCTTGTTGAAAGGACCATCTACGACCAAGTCTCAACCTCCTGGCAGAAGGAACCAAGTTTTCGGCTAAAATATTCTGAACAATAGTCCCTGGACCACTAACTGCAGAACAGCAAGAAAGTATCAATAACCCACCACATTTTACCGTGAGTATCAGGTGTTTTCCTTGTATGCAGTCATATTTTTTTGCCAAACATGGTGTGCGTGGCTAAAAAATTCAATTTTGGTCTCATTTGACCACAACACGATTCCAATTATGTTGTGGCCAATTCCAATGATGCTTGGCAAAGTTCAGACGCTTCAATTTATGGTCTGCTCTCAGCAAGAGAATCTTTTGTTAAACCCTTCCAAAGGGCTTGTTGACATGGAGGTGACATCTAACAGTCATGTTTGAAACGTGACAACTGTAAGACTCCACTAAACTGTACAGTTTAGTGGAGGGGCAATATCCATGTGTCTTCTTTCTGACAAATTTCTAACTGTTTTTGTGAAAAATTATTACTCAAGTAATACAAATAATTACACAAGTTTAAAAAAAAAGAAGTACTGTTTGTTTTATATGATCATTTTTGTTTTTCATGAATGGTGCCAATAAATTAACTAAATGTAAACACTGTATGTTTCCACTTAGAATTACACTATAATTATTTACAGTGTGTCATTCATTAGCGAGTGAGACAATCTTCAATAAAGCATGACTCAGCACATTCATGCAGGAAAATGCATTTGTGGCAAAGAAATACACTGGCTGATCTGTAGCAGGTGGATAACCAATTTAGATAGAATTCTAGACAAAAAGGAATCCTACCATTTTGTTAACAGAGGCTGATGTCATTTGCTTTAAGTGAATGAATGAAACAACATGGTTCTAACTGGACCAGGTATTGCATTCGTACTAAAAGCTTGCTGCAAAGTACCACAGGAACTCTAACCTTGGAATGCACAATGCACAAAACTATGCTTTACTTATAGTGAGAGTGCTGGCCACTTCTCTGTCCACTGCTTAGATGGCAGTTTGATATGTGGCCATTAAATTGGATCCAAAAAATGAGGTGGAATCAGTCAGTAATGAATGTCAGAGCCACATATCAAGTCTGATGACTGCTCCAGCTCAGGAACAGTATGCCTCTGAAAAGCTGCGTGTGTGTGTGTGTGTGTGTGTGTGTGTGTGTGTGTGTGTGTGTACGCAGTGCTGTGTGTGTGTGTGTGTAGCTCTGAGAGACTCCGAAGGCCGCTCCAGTCTCAGGAGACTCTGTTCCATAGACATGATTCATGATACAGAGACAGACAGGCAGCAGATGCACAGCGCTTTTTTATTTCTTTATTTATATTTTTCTTTATTTATTTCACTATCTTCCCCTCTGCTGAGTCCCCACTGGCTCTGTCCTGGGGCTGGGATGCATCTGCCTGAACTGCAGAGCTGAAAATAAAAATCCTCTCTGAACAGCAGAAATGATAATTATATTTGGCACGGAGGATTCAGCTAAATAGAGATCCGCTGACAGCTCAAGCAGCGGCTGACACCCACCTCCTGCTCCGCTGCTACTGCAGTGCGTGCATCTACCCTGTGTGTGAAGACAGGCCATGTTCCTGTGGCTCTGATTTAAACGGGCTGTTCAGGACTGAAGCGGGCACGTGACCAGATGGAGGTGGCAGTGGCAAGCAGAGAGATTTGTGTTTGGGTATAAAAACCAGATGCGGCCTGGCAGCGTGTCACTGGCGAAGCACGCTGCCGCTCTGGCCCCGCCCGATACGTGCACGCGTGGGAGCATCTGTGTGCATGCGTGCAAATGTGTAGATGCATATATACGTGTGCGTGTGTATGTGCGAGTACGTGTGAATGTGCGTGTGCTTTGTATGGATGTTTGGATGTCCGTGTGTTTTGGGCAAGCGTGTACGTACGCTTTCAGAACACGTGAGTGCGTTTGTGTGTACGAACATTTGTAAGTGTTCCTTTGTGTGTGTATGTGCATATGCATATCCTCCTGAGATCCAGCAGAAAAAAAGTTTGCTTTTTAATTTTGACATAATACAAGTGAATACATACAGTTGTAGTGAAAATATTTTCCAAAATATTATTTATTTGATTTTTATTGAATGTCCCCTTGTGGTGTAGGATTCAGCATATTAGTATACATGGTTCTTGTCCATACAGGGTACAAAAATGAATTGCCAGGTCTTAGCAGGATATGTGCGCGTGTGCGTGTGAGTGACTGCGTGTGTGTGTGAGAGAGGAGGAGTGTACCCTGATGGCAGATTGTTTTTATGGTTTTTTTTTCCTTCTTAATCATCAGAGCAGACTTTAGCCATGAACACACCCGCTCAGTGTACACTGTATTGTACAGGGCTTTATTGTGCAATAGTGGGAGGTTCTCTTTACTTTCATTTGTCCATATTGTTCCATTGTAAGGATTACTGCTCAAGTGAGATTATATCACTTCACGAATAATGCTAGCACTGAAGTAGTATTACATAACTGCTGGGCAGTGAGTTTAAAATAGCTTTATTTTTAGGCCATAGCTTTGTCAAAAGGCAGATCATCACTATGCTGCTAGATACTTTTTAAAGCACCGAATTTAAGAATCTTTCAGATGCTACAATGATCCAAGTTGAAAAAGGTGTGAAAGCCTGATTTACAGACCCAGACACCAGTAAAGTCCTCACGTATAATACAGGAATATGCAGAGGGAAAGTAATAGTGACTCTCTTCTGTGCTCTACACAGTCTACAAGGCCAATAACTTGTATAAACCACAGAGAAATTAAAAAAAAAAGAACAAAAGAAGTTTGCAAATATTCACGGAGAATGGCCATGGGCAACCTAGTGTCCACAAAAATACTAAATCAAACCATCAGCTTGCATCGGTACATGCCATGAAGTCCAGCCCCGCCTCCTGTTGTCAAGGTTACAGCCTAGGAGTTCACAAAGGGACTTGATACTCTGTTTTAAGCCTGTTTTACAACAGCTGTTTAACCCACAAAATAGGTCTTATTGTGCTCTTATCCAAAGACTCCGCAAGAATATTTAGTGCAGAACTTACTGCCCATTCTCCACAAAACAGGAAAAAAAACATTTTCTTTCAAACTCTTCTCATATAGTAGTCTTCATCATTCCATGATAAAAATAATATTACTGAATAATATTGAAAGTAAAGGCTGATTCACTGAGACCCAACTGAATGTATCTGGACACAAGTGGATAATGTTAGCAATCATTTGTCAGTGCTAGGTGCATTTTTCAGTACATCAGTGGGAGAAAAGGGACTCTTAAACTGACACAGTTGGTTTGATTCTCAAACCCAAGTCATTATGTTGCCATATATTTGGGATATCTTGCCAAACTGCATTCATTTCAAGGATTTGTGAGACAGACTACGTCTGCAGAAAAAAATGCACTCAGCAGTGGCTGGATTTAGTCTGTTCCTCGCAGAATACTAAGTAGGGGGTTTGTTGGCATAACTGGAACAATTCTGTATTTTAACAAGTTCCTCCAGTGGAAGAGGTTCAAGCTGCTCAAAACTGTCATATTCTCTGCATTTGTTTACGCGTAAATTCCCGGCCATTCCACGTCAACAGCCTGTCTGCGGGAAGCGCTTTGGAAAACAAATATTTCCGCGGCGAACGGCACCCTTTCGGCAGTACAACTTAGCCCCCGAGATGATCCGCGGCATTCTGAAATATTAATCCAAGCCCTCAATGAATAATGAAGAGGTTTATGGAAATAAAAATGCCCTGCTCCCTGAAAGGTAAACAAGCTTCGGTTTTTTAAAACTGATATAAATTTTTCTGGGACTTTGCCGAGATGATCCGAGCAGGGGCCGCTGGCTGGGGAAGCTGTCGTCTGCCGGTAGACTAATGCTCAGATATTAATGTCCGCATCCAGGTACTTCTCCCCATCATTATTATAAAGGACACTTTCCACACCTGCGCAGTCTTTTATAGCAGCAGCACAAAACTTCAGTGTGTTAACTTCCCATGGCATAGACCATGCCTGACACGTTCTCCTTTGTGATTCTAATAAAAGAGAAAATGACTTCCTAAATTGAAATAACGTACAAGTGGGCTGATCCTACATCATTCTAGAACAGAATTAATTGCACTGCGCTTCTTTAATTACACATATCATGTGGGCTGAGCCAGGTCCTGCCTACACATTGACATGGAGGTAATTAACCTCTTTGCTCAGACGCCAAATCAGGCCAGTCCTCGGCTATTTAGGGAGTGTTCGGTTTAAGGCTTTATAACTCCAGATATGAGCATCACAGAGGCTTGGAAAATGGCTTAAATGAAGCAAGACACTTATACCATTTTAATGCTAGTTTATATTCACAATTTAGGCAGAAGAATTGCCACAAATCCAATTATTATGGCAAAAATGAAGTTGTTCTTTAGTTTGAAATGAAATACTGAGAGATGAGATCACATATATAAAACAAGTGAAACTATACACGTCCTGGACTATACACTCCTTGAATTGTGCAGAATCTGAGGGTCATACACAGAACTTCTAAAGCTCTACGTAAATTACACAAAATGTGAACAATGTACCCTAGTGTCCTTCTGTGTCTCCAAATCTATCCAAAATGTCTAAATTGTGCATTGCTATAAATCAACCATATATTTCACTACAAATCAACCGTTTTTACTCATGAAACTCATTTTCACATCATTTCCAAGTAAGAATTATTATCCTTTCATCAGTATAGGGGTTTAAGATATCTATGGGTCCAAAAACGTCTGCGAAAATGAATAAAATGCTTTTTGTCCATTATAAAACATATACATTTGCCCCTCATGATGGTTTTAGATGAAACATCGATATCACATTGAAAAATTACCTTGCGTTTCTGCAGAATTAAGTTGGATGAAGTAGCCATCTTTGATAGCCATGTGTCTACATGTGGCTTTTCAGTTTAAGAATACCTCAAAGTTACAATGGGAGAGCCTAACACACTGGTAGGGAAATGTTTATCTGCATATACAGAACTATGCAAGCGTCAGAGACCACCCTTTCGTTTATTCAATTTCCAGTCAAATCAGCCATTCACTGCAATTTTTTTTTGAGTGTCAGACAATAATGCAGGAAACATATTAAATGGAAAGCCTCTACCACTACATGTCACTACGTCAACAAGTCCATCAATATTTGTCCACTCTTTCTTTTGTGCACCTTACTACAACTAAGTCTTCCATCCTTCCAATCAACAAACAAGTTACTTATATGTCCTCCCAACAAAAGTTGTTACCAGAAGTGTCAATGACGTTATGTGTTAGAACCTTTTGTCTTTAAAAGTGACTAACATTCAAACAAACAACTACCAAACACACCTTAGCTGCCTTGCAGATGTATTTGCCATGTGCATCTAAAATGGCTAAAAGAGATATTTCTCATGAGATTAGATATAAGATAATTAAATTGCATAAGGAATGATAAGGTAGGTAAAGGTCATTGGAAAATAAGGGGAAAACAGGAGTTTCCACAACTGGAGTCCAAAACATTATTGCAAGATACAGATGAATTGGAACTCCTTACAACTGTGAAAGAACTGGTAGAACACTTAAACTATCACCATCAAAAAACAGCACTTAAAGAGTTTATGTTTGAGAGATAGGAGAAAGAATAATGTTTTTAAAAATTCAGATCTGAACAAATCCACAGTTGTTTCTGTAAATTCTTCTATTGTGAGAAGACAACTCAATGCTATGTAAATGATGTGTAGCTGTCAAAAAGCCACTACTGAGAAAGGAAAATAAACAAAATGGAAGGGGAGAGATAGAGAGAGATAGAGAGAGACACAGAGAGAGAGAGAGAGAGAGAGAGAGAGAGAGAATGCAGTGTTACCTGTGATAGAAGCTTGTTCTTGTCATCCTCCAAAATCCTGACCTTTGTTTCCAGCTGACGGATGTAATTTGATGATGATTCTGAGGAAGACAAGAAAAAAAAGCAAGTTCATTGCTTCAAAATTCACATGTCACTTATATAGTAATAACATATACCACATACCGGTTAGCGTTTTTACCCCGTTTCTACAACTGAGAAGGGTGTGAATACACAGTCCAAAATTATTTTCTCAGCCACTCAATTTGTGGATGAAGCCCAAAAAACTAAACCCATAGAGTAACCCTGAGAATAATGCCAGCTCTAACTCAAAGCCATAATCAGGAATAGTCAGGGGTCAGAGTCCAAATTTTTAATTCTTGGGGATGAGAGTCAGATCCCAGATGGTACAGGAACTCCATGCCTGGAACCAGGAATGGAATGAAAGGTACCTGGGACAAGGGGTGTAGGAACCAAGCAGGGACTAGTACTGTTGAAGCCCTTTGATCAGACAGGAACTAGCACTGGGGCTGTTGAAAACCATCTCTGCTGTTACTGCATTATGCTAAATGTTTAACCAGGAATTAATATTTAAATAACATCTTTTTTAAGTCTATGTTACATTACATTTTATTTGGCAGATGCCTTTATCCAAAGTGAGCTTTGGCTAAGTCAGTTAGTTTTACACTAGAAGTGAGGCATAATTACAAGAGATATGACATTAACAACAGAACTACAAGAACTGTAAGAACTACAACGTTAACATATAAGAACAGCACTTGTACCTTGTATGTCAATATTATATTTCATGTCCAGCATTGGCATGTGGGTGTGATGTAGTGATCATGTTCTGCCTGATACTGAAACGCAGAGTGTCTCAGAATGGAGAAAATATGACAATTTCATACATGAAAGCTGCCTCCGATGTTTAATTATTCATTGCAATGTTCTCTTTGTTTATTGCACCCAAATCAGAGTAGAGCTCAATGGAATATCAAAAGGCAATATACGTGTGAGATGTAAATATCCATTCCCGAACAATAAATAAAGAATTTTGGCCCTTAAGCCCTGGAGAGAATCCTGGGGTGGCCGATTCCATCTCAGCACATCTCGGTTGGCAATCCCAGCATGCCTTTCTGTGACGTTATCACAGGTTAATAGAAACCCGGCTCACAGCGCCCTCCCGACACCCAGAAATCCTTTGAACTGATGAGTGTGAGGAATGGGAATGAGGCCTATCCTATGCACACTTCCCTCGAGTTGCGACACCGCCAGGGACTGAAGGAAAACCTTCCCTCACTCCCTCTGTGAATGACGTTGTCAGAATCATGACATCAAACGGCCAGGCGCCATTTCCAGAGACACTTTCAACATCAGTTCTCTCACATTAAAAAAACCTTTGGAAGAATAGGTATGACAGATGGAGCCTTTCAAAGTGCAGAATCACACTCCTAAGATGTGGAAAAGAGAATGGAAAAGAGAAATGCAGAGAAGGAGAGGAGGAGTGTAATTTCAGTCACCAGAGAGGAGGAGAGAAGGGCCAAACTAACACCTGCCACTTTCAGAAGGACCTCTGACAAGAAGTGATGCTGGTGTCAGGAAGGAGGAAAAGAGGTCGAGAAGAGAGAGAGAGGATGTAGATGGAAAGAAGAAGAGAAAGTAGGAGGGAAATAAGGAACAAGCGAATAACCGGGGGCAGATGCAGGAACAAACCCACTGTCAATGACATGTAAACAGAAACTCCCATAATAAAAGTGCCCACAGAAGAATGAGTCAGAGCATGGCACAGGCTCCACCAGCTAATGTGTTTTCCACCAAATGAACAATGAGCAATCTAATAGATCTTTCTAACAGGTCACCCCTACCTCTCAAATGGACCGACCTCACTGAGGTTAAAACAACTCAACGCACCACTGCAAAAATGGGTCACTATTCCACAGCCAAAAAATACAATCCCTATGAACACTTCAACGACAGCAGATGAGCATGACTGTTCATTTCTTAATTTGTTCTTTAAAAATAATGATCACTACAAAAGAGCACTGCGGTCCCGGTAAGGAAAAATCCAGACTTTTCAGGAGGAAAGGCCTAGTGCTGTGAAGCTGGCCACCCATAATCCTCTTTTCCTTTCCTGTGGCTCTCTAATCCAACTACATCTGGTCACCTGACCCACAGAGAGTTCCCAATCCGATTAGGACACAGTCCCTCAGAGCGAATACAGAACAACCCAGTCCGAAAACTCCCTACCTCAAACCAGAACCATAATCCAAAGCACAAGCACTGCTATAAATCTGACCCACAACTTGACACAGCCATGGTTTCAGCCTGGTCCACAACCATATTCACAGCCCGGACTGCAACCATGAACAGATTCACAACTGAAAGTTCCTACTGTAAAGGGAGAGCATGAGGTTAATAGTAGAGAGGACTTGTGTAACATGTAGGGAAGTAATATATTGCGTGAAATGCACATGAAATCAGACAGTGGATTAACTTAAAACTGTCGAAGTGCCTCTTCTGTATAGAGAGCTTACACACTCAATCAGACCAACAACCTATCCAACACATTTGCATTAAAACCAACAAACATGCTCATGCATGCACACATGCACATGGTGGAGACAGGAACACACAAGAAGAACATGTGCGTGCACTCCTATTCAATACATACGTGCATGCACACACACACACACACACACACATACTCAGAGGTGTACCCCTGGAGATCATGAGACAGTCATGAGGAGACAGTCTGGTCCCATAAACACAGCCCACCTGTGGACATTCAACCAAGTAATAAGGATAAACGGCCGATCAGTTTAACACGTTAAACACTTTATCCCACAGAGAAGGCCAGACACAGCAGCTGGCTGGCCAGCACAGACTGCCCATACACACAAACATCGATGCCCTAGGACACAGACACTTAAAGAACCACAGCAACAAAGACTTTGATGAACTACTTAACATTTGAAATACTTTAATATTTTAGACACCAATAAAAATCCAGCATAATTAGTTGAAAACTGTCAGGTAACTGCAGGCGTGTTTTCAAATGTTACCAGCACTGGAAAAGTATCACAAATATTGCTTTAATCCAGGTCTGCAACAAAGAACATCCAGTCCTTCACCCTCACCATGTCTGGACTGACTCTGTATTAGCACATTAGCCGCGGCGCGAAGCGAGCACGTATCTGTTTATCATTGCGTTCACTCATCACGCAGGCAGTGTGAGGTAAGGGGGGGGGGGGGGGATGCAGGGTAAGCGTGACAGAGTCTGACCCTCACAGCCTGTTGCTTCCAATTGCATCACCGCCGGCGCGGTGACCCACTTCTCTCGCCGCTGCTTCTCTCCCAGCTTCAGCCAAGGGGCGGTGGGGGGAGGGGGGGGGTGGGTATATGGGCAGGATGTGTTAAACCCACTCCAGTGACAAAAGCAAAGGCCCATGGGAATGCATGGTTTTAAGGATAACAGAGGTTTCCTGTGCCCCCACATGAGAAATGCACTTGGGTACAAATCGAGTCGGTCACTCTTCTTGAACTGGCAAAAACACACACAGATAAGTAATTATTAAATGTCTGTTGTCCATTTTGAGGGCCGAGGTTCTCTTATACATAGCCTAACTAAAGCATAAATATGCTTATATACTGGGAGCTACAAAACTCTTGCATGCACACATATACACACACACAACCACTCTTAAATCTCCCTCTGACTTCAGTTAAGTTGCGCGGGTGAAGAACCATATAAGTTACATTTGAAATACTTTTTCTCCAACCATATTGTTCCATTTTATACAATGAAATTAAATACTTGGACCAGACCCTCAGAAAGCAACTGGGGGAAAAATGAAAAATTAATCACAAATTAAATCTAGACGAAGCACAAACGTAAAAAAGCAGATTGTGTGCCACGGCAGAATTACAAGAGGACAAGGAAACCAATCCAGTCCATAAAGGACCCTTTTCTTGGCTTAGAGGAGCCAGATGGGGTGGGATTTCAAGTGTGTGCGAAAGGCAATTATTAGGCATTATCGCCATGGACACAATGCCGTGCCATATGTCGGGAGAGTGATGATATGTTTTCCCAGTGCGTGTTGTACATGTGACGAGAAGTGGATCTGGCTCCAAGGAGCCAGGCAAGGCTGTACTGTTGCAGCGCTGGCATCCCTAGCCAATGCAAAACAGCAGCAAACCAGATGGACTAATGAGACGGCTAAGTGCATCCCTCGCGGGAGGAAACTGGCGCACGGACGAAACGGGCCCTATTAGAAGGACTGATGTTCCTCTGAGCGACAGCAGGCTCTGAACATCCCCCATAAAGCAAGGAGTCTGTGCGCCATGTATGCGTGCATTTACACAACATCTACAGTTACGCTTATACATGTGTGTACATGTCCACAATATACAAATGGAAGTCAATATGAGCCTCTCCGAAATTCAACCAGGATTTAGGCATTTTACGGGCTTATGTTTCCTGTTCTCCTCATACTTCCTTCAGGCAGTGTTTTTATATAAAAAATGAATAAAATTGAATTTTACACATGGTATCATGTATAGTTGAACAGATGCAGGGGTCTAAAGATGTTCCAAAATGGCTGCCAGTTTAGGAGGTTAACACGTATGTAAGGATATGAATGAAACAAAAATCTGAGTTCATTTATAGCAACTATACAGAAAGCGAAACACATACAATGAGTACAATTTTGTCCAAAATATGGGTGTTGTACATATAGAAATTATATCAACAGAATGAAAGGCATATGTGGGCATCAGGTCATCATCCTTATGGAATTCTTTCATGGTTAAAATCAATCAATTCTTAATACTGATTATGGACCATATCTTGATTGAACGCACTCTTTGGACACAGGCAAGTGGGGATAACATTTCTCGACTATAAGCCATAGGAAACAGTCTTGCTCAATCAGATTCTATTCTATCCCCAACACAATTACATATTATAAAGCTTCATGTTTTTTTAGACAGGGCAGTAGTTTGCAACAGCGTGGCTTTTCTGTTGGAATACTGAACCAGAGAAACAAACTCTAAAGCCTATTAAATTCAAGTAGATATTATAATAATAGTATAAAACTCAATTTATTCCATGTGATTGAAAAAACAAATGATCGCATAGCTCATGAGAAAGGGTCCGAAGGGCCATTGATGAAACTGGGCATATGATGATTTCACATCCTGGTAACACTCAAACCCACCTAGCCACTGAGAGCTTTAGTGGCTTGCAGTTCACGCCAGGGCAAAAAGTAGGATTTAAACACATTCCTACACATCTGCAAAAGGCAGAGAGCATTCCATCGCTCGGTCATCAACTCCAGTGCATTGAATGTCCCCAAGACAACTTTGGACCTCCTGGGATTATGAAACTGCAGCTTTCTAGATATGAGAGTAGTCCTTGTGCTGTTTTGACAGACTGCTGACCCATGGCTTGCAGTGCAGTGTACATTTCCCCTGCGAGGCAAAGAGCATTCAGGCCCAGTGCTGTGGCCGTTTCTGCAGGGTCCTTCCTTTCTAGTAGAAGGTCAGTGTGACTAACATTCAAACCTGCCATCCACCATTAAAGCCACACTTCAAATATCACTTTTATGGGCATTTTTGCTTCTCTCAATCATGCCATTGACAGTGCATCTATCCCTCCCCACCTTCCATCTTTCTTCCCTCAATAGGCTACTTCTTTCCCTTACTCTTTTTTTTTCTTTCTCTCCTGATTTTCCTCCCCCTCTATCATTCCCTGGCTAATTGAGCTTTGGATATTAAACAGGCTAGGTTCCGTACAGGTGTACAAATGAATGGGAGTTCTGGTACAACAACAAAGAAAACCAGAAAACCAAGTCCATATGTAAAAGCACACTAGCTGGTGTAGTGTCCCTTTTCAGATTTAAAAATTAAACAAACATAAAATAAATCAATACTGCAAATGCTGAGGAGATTAGTCACAGAGGATTGTAGGTTGGCTGGAACACTGCACGTCCCTCCTAATCAAAGGATTAAGGCCATGAGAATAAAACCGAAATTTGGTCTAAAGATCCACAATCGTGCCACGCACCACAATCCGCTACATATCCATCCTCCTGATGGTGAGTTCTATAGCAGTGGGTTGGGAATATCATGCAGCCCCACTTGGCATGGACTAGAGGAATTTATGTCTGCCTAAATCATCTAAACTCCCAGCAATTTGGCTTGCAGTTATAATCAGAATCCATATCAGGTAACATCTTCTTGGTTATGTATACAAGCAAGAATTAGAACCTGATCCTGCACCTGGAGCCCCAGCTCTCCTGATACTACCATGTGATGAGGTTCGGGTTAGGGATATAGTGATTTACAACCAGAGTGTTGCAGGCTTGTATCCCTGAAGTGAGCCACAGCTGCTGTACCCTTAAGCAAGGTGCTTAACCTGAACTCCATCCTTAAATATCCTGCAGCATAAATGGACATCATGCAAAACATACGTTATGCTAGTCTTCCCGGATGCAGGCGTCCGTAAGTTAGATAAATAATGCACAAATGAAAAGTAAAACAAATCATTTCACTTTGGCTTCCCTGACTCCATCATCCCGATGATGGCTAACATGGGGGTAGAGGGAATGGGGGGGAACCATGCATCTCGAAGCACCATCCATCACTGTTTCAGCTGATAGCGTGTGCAGCACCTGAGAATCGCGACTTGCATTCGGCAGTGGCACAGCCCTAGTCTGGCATAACCCTTTACTTTCCAGGAAAACCACAATTTGATGATTGTGCCTGCAAACTCCACAGGCTGCCCGTGTCCACATTCTGGATTTTTCCAAAGAAGCTGAGGGGAATGAAAATCCTGCAGCCGCTGGTTCTCAGCCACGTGTGGGGGAAGACATTTTTTAATCTCATTTTCCCGTTTAGCCATTTTGTTTAGCCTCCAACCACTTGGCAGACGCAATCCAAGTGCATTTTCACATTGGATCAATCCACCCCGATACTGGCACTGTTTCACTTACATAACGACAATGCAAATGTGTGCAGCTGGCAGAGAGAGTTCTGGGAAACGGAGCACTGACTAAGTAGGGTATTCTTCTTTAGGCAGAGCTCTCCAACTTTGTAATCATCCCCACAACAAACAAGCAGTTACAGTACAAACCCATTATATCTAAATACAACGTGCATCATAATCACAATCCTTAACAAAAATCAACACTATTTCAACTAGGGGTGGGACTAAGATTTTCTCTGAATAATGACAAGCTGATTTGTCCTTGTGTTTACTGGAGTCCTTTTTTTTTGAGGCGCCTAAAGCCTAAAGCAGCAGACCTGATTAAAGACATCACAAAGCATTTTCTCTGGCTTCACTTCACATAGAACATCGGTACAGGTCAGGCTTTTTCCCCCCTGGGTGTGTTCTCAACCCAAAAACATTTGCACATTGCCATAAAAGGAAGTATATTTATTCATCACATGGAAAACTCTCAAACGTTAGATTCAAGTGCTTTAAAAAGAATGCTATTTAGCCTACAGCATTGAAGGCAAAAAACTGTATTTCCTTTTAGGCCAATAAAATAAAGGCAAGAATAAATAGTTGATTGCAAATTTGATCATATCAGTCATACTTAAACTCAATTTGTGTGAGTAAACAGACACAAGCTGTCACTAGCTAACTAAATTAGCTAGGCTGAAATGAACACAAATAGAAGAATATATTAAAATATAGCCTATACATAACTGCTTGTATATATTATATATATATATATATATATATATATATATATATATATATATTTACACACACACATACACACATACAGTATGCAACATAACATAAAACATAACATAACAAATGGACAGTGACATGATTTTTGAATCAGAAATGAGACAATGAATACAGTGAAAGTTAAAGTGCAGACCGACAGTTTTAATGTGCGGGTAGCTGCAATAGAAGCTCTGCAATCAAGTGAATCATGTAGTAATTTGAAGAACTTTTCATACATATAGTCCCCCCATTTTGGAAACTATTACGTGGAAATGATGGGGTGGGAGGGTTGGGTAGTAAAGGTAAATATACCACAGACACAGACAACAAGACGTTAAGGTTTTTTAACTCAAGTAAACACTGCCATCCCTAATTTCAACTAAGTGCCAATGCATTATGGTAGTTTATAGGCCTATTTCAACGTATCCGTTCATAAAAGAGTAAGACCATTCTTCTTGTGAATATGAAGACCTTCCTGGACTTACAATGCTCAGAGTTTTGATGTTACTGTTTTGGAGTGACCACAACAGAAACGATCACAGAAGATAATGCTAAAAAACTAAACTTGTTTCACACCTCAATAATGAACTTGGGTACTTTCACTGAAGAGACTTGTATTCACTGTAAGGGCAATTAAGAGCAGAAACATGGAGCAGGAAAGGTCTATTTAAGCCAAAACCCTTGGATCAGCCCCCTGTAATTTAAACTGCACTCAGAAGACAGTAATTTGAGTTCAAGGAATGTATTGTCAGTCTTCTCACGCAATGATCTGAAACAATAACAGAGGAAAAGTACGGGGGCAAGGTTACCCAGAACCTATAAGGATGACAAGAAAACTGAAACCTGTGTTCGAACACATTTCAAATAATCTCACCCCTACAGTCTTTTTTAAGTCTTTCATGCCAACACTTGTTTTACAAGGCAGCTTTGAATCTCATAAAGTGTCACTTCTTCACATTTAGCCATGGTAGTAGGCAAACAAAAAGTACACGGCTGAACTCAAGCTAGCCAAGCTCAAGGGAAAAAAGGAAATCTAATTACTAACAAAGCAAAATCACATCACATCATAGCTGGAACATCATACGCTTTCAACAAAAAAGCCGGCAGAACAGTATTCTCAGTCTTACAGGCTTTTTCCTGCATTGACCTCATGCAAAAAAACCCTGTAAAACAATTAGAAATGATCCATGAATTCATTAGTACAATCTCATCGTGAATGACACAGCATTTCACTGGCAGTCAAGTTCTGACTGCTTGCAAGTTTACGTCCCATAGACACACTAAATTAACTACAAAAGAATCTGCTTAACTGCATAAAAAAATGAAGCGTCCTCTACCGAGGTGATTTTTAACAGAAACTGCCTACCTGTAAATTTGTGCTTTTTTCTTTATGGGACAATTGTCAGTTTAAGCCACATGTGCCAAATTTTAACAATTTATGGGTCATTATGTGATGTTATTGGACATACAGTGCCAGGAAATGTATTTTCACCCTTCCTGATTTCCTTTATTATTGCATATTTGTCACACTGAATGGTTTCAAATCTTTATATAAAATGTAATATCAGACAAAGGGAACAAGAGTAAACACAAAAAAACATTTAATGAACTAGGTTGCCAAAAATCCGTATCACTCATGTGAAAAAGTAATTGCCCCCTTAAACTTAACTGGTCGCATCACCTTTAGCAGCAATAACTTCAACCAAATGCTTCCTATAATTTGATTTCAGTTTTTCACATCAGTGTAAAGGAATTTTTTGCAGAACTGCTTTAATTCAGGCAAATTGGTAGGTTTTTGAGCATGATCTGCTCATTTCAGGTCCTGCTACAGCATATTTATTGGGTTCAAGTCAAGACTCCAAAACTTCAATTTAGTTCATTTTCAGCCATTCAGATGAGGACTTGATTTTGTGTTTTGGATCATTGTCTTGCTGTATAATCCAATTATGTTTCAGCTTCAGCTCATTTTCTGGCAGAGCAGAATTCATGGTTTCTTTAATAATCATCCAAGTCCTGTGGCAGCAAAGAATCCCCACACCATCACACTACCATCATGTTTGACTGTTGGTATGATGTTCTTACTGTGAAATGCTGAATTTGCTTTTTGGGACCCATTCCAAAAAGTTCCACTCTTGACTCATTTGTCCATAGAACATTACCCCAAAAGGCGTGGGGATCATTCAGGTGCTTTTTCATTATAAATGCGAGATAAGCATTGATGTTTATCTTAGTTAGGAGTGGTTTCCACCCTGCTACTCTCCCATGAATCCCATTTTTTCTTATTGCGGAGTCATGAACACATGACCATAGCTGAGTCCAGAAAGGCCTGTAGTTGTTTAATTGTTCTTCTGGGATCTTTGTGACTTCCTGGATGAGTTGTTGCTGCACCTTTGGAGAAATTTGGCAGGCCAGCCCCACCTGGTGATATTCAGCACCGTTTCAAGTATTCTCCATTTGTAGATAACGGCTCTCACTAAGGTTCGGTGGAGTCCCAGTGTATAGAAATGGCTTTGTAACCCTTTCCAGACTAATATATTTCAAAAACATTTTTTCGAATGTCTTCTGGAATTTCTTTTGATCATAGCTTAGCGTGTTTGCAGAAACGTTGTGGGTGACTACTTCGCTCTGATGGTAAGGTCCAATAGGAGTAAGACACAACAGGGCTGGCTGCAATTAAATTTGGTTAATTAGTTGATTGAGTAATTAGGGCGGCAATTAGGCTACTTTTTTTAATGGATGAAATGGGAGTTTGATAACTTTTTCTTTAAATAAATTCAATAATTGAAAACGTGTTTTCTGTTTACTCAGTTTCCCATTGTCTAATATTATATTTTGTCCAACGATCTGAAACCATTCAGTGTGACACATATCCAATAGAGGAAGTCAGGAAGGGGGCAAATACTTCTTCACAGCACTGTAATTCCAGGAAAATAGCTACAATATGCACTAATGGTTTAATCTCTTTACAATAGAATGAATGGGAATTGGTTCACGATTTTGCAATTCTATGCAAATACCCAAATTATGCAATGAACCGTTATGCAATTAGGTGGATTCTACTGTATTAACCTACACTGTTTTTCCTATCTGTGCAGACTGAACTGAGAAATAACATTCTGAGAATCCTTTAATGCTGTTTATGGTATAAGTACCACCACTGTTGAAAATGATGCTGCAAGCATTCTTTGAGTGAATGTATAAAAATAATTTAAACACAGTAAGCTCTTGTGTGGACTCATTAAGTTAAAAAGTTAATCAATACTATACCCTAGGTTCGGAATGACAAAAATGAAATGCATTTAAAAATATATTACAGTTCCAAACAGCACTACTCCTGTGGAATGACCCCCTTACAATGCGTAAATCAGTATAGGCTGTATTTTCTCCCCAATTCTTCCACTTACAATATGCAACCCTACAGTAAACATTCAAAACTTTTAGATTAAAAAAATTTAATTTCCAATTTTTTATTTTTGTCATGTTTCATATTTTTTATAGCCTACATCAATGCATTGTAGAGCTCTCTTCAAGACCAGAACTTTACATTCTAAATGTAGCTAAATATAGGGAGGTGACCGTTGAGTTTATGGTGGCAGTAAAGCCATACTGACTGCAGTCATTGTCAAACAAAGTCACCACCTTAGCCCAATTTTAACCAGGAAAAACCCTATTTTACATATGCTTTGTGACCACATATATAACTTACAAGTTAACCGGTGACCATACCCTCTTTATTAGGGTTATTGATTCTTGCACTGCCTTACACTATTAAACTGTTGTTATTCTTTTCTGCAGTCCTTGTGTTCTTATCCTATTTGAATGCACTTATGTGCTTAGTTTTGTTGGTTGCGCTAAGAGAGAAAGTGATGAAATTTTTTGTTTGAACAGCGGCTTCAATGGTGAACAGCAGGTTTGAACATCAGTCACACTGACCTTCTACTATAGAGGAAGGACCCTGCAGAAACGGCCACAGCACTGGGCCTGAATGCACTTCGCCTCACAGGGGAAATACACACTGCACTGCAAGCCATGGGTCAGCAGTCTGTCAAAACGGCAAGAGAACAGGTCTCATATCTATAAATGTGCAGTTCCTGGATCCCTGGTGGCAGAGATTCTGTTGTTGTACCCTTCAGGAAGGCATTAACCTGACCTGCTCCATAAACCTTTAGCTTAATGAAGGAATGATAAACTTCTGTATCCTTTTCAGCAGTTATTATCTAGAGCTGTTAAAAAAGCTCAAAAAGGGTTTAAGATGGTAAATGGTAAATGGACTGCATTTATATAGCGCTTTTATCCAAAGCGCTTTACAATTGATGCCTCTCATTCGCCAGAGCAGTTAGGGGTTAGGTGTCTTGCTCAAGGACACTTCGACACGCCCAGGGCGGGGTGGAAAAACACAAAAAGGAATCCAGATGCAGTGGACATACAATAAAGTGATTAGCCTGGACAAGGCAGGTTTTAGAACACTTTTTACATCCAAAAAGCCCACTTTCAGAGTTTTATGCTCACTGAGCAGTGTCAGCCACCTTTCAAATAGCCTTAGCGACCCTGTCTTCAAAGGCTCTTCTCCATATTCGCATATTTTTTTACTCCTTTTTTAGGTTTTATTTCTTAGCCTTTCTTCTGATGGTCCATTTCCATATTACTGTGCACCAAGACCTCCCATGAGTGCAGAGATCACTTTAACCCCCAGTTAAGTTCTCTTTCCAACACCACTTATCGCAGTTAGTCCGCAATGAATGATTTATGCAGTCGGGCTGTTCCGAGATACGGCTGGCGTCCCAGCAGGACAAACAGTGCTGTCTATGGGATTGGCGGCATTGGAGGGTAAACGGGATTCTGCTTATGTGCGGTTAGCTTGCGCGTGGCACAAGAATATGGAACTCCATGAAGAGGACAAACCGATACTGGAGAGGAAACCTATCAGACAACCATTAAGGATATTACTGAGCAGTGTAAGCTGGAACACGGCTGACAAACTGCATTAGGGACAGAGAGGCCCAGAGATTTATAGCCTCACATTTAACCTTCAATGGTGTAAATCGTACAGATCTTTTTGTCAGGGTCAAACAGCTTAAACACATTAAAGTCCACTGTGCCCGTGATTCAATTGCCTCCTGATTGCTTTGCACATTGTTCTGTCGTTTTATTGCGTTTTCTTAAGTGACACTTCGTAAGTGGGTTCTTCGAGAGGGAAAGCAACTGAGGGGAAAGCATTTGAATGGCCGTACCAGACGCTGTTAGCTCAGACCTGTGGTGGTTGCCTGCCTTGTGTGTGTTCAGCATGCTCAACCAGTCGCTTTCCTGCATTTAGTTTCCCAGTGCAAAGCGCTTCGGGGAAGTTAAAAAACAGCTTATATTCAAACTGCTTTATGACGATTCAGGGGAAGGAGAAATAATGAGAAAAAGAAAATAAGAGGGATTAGAGAGTTAGGGGATGTGCACGCGCGTGACAACATGCGCTCCAGGCAGTGGCCCAGGCCCAAATGCGTACGTCCTGCAGTGAGACGTACACATATAGGCCAATTACCCAGCTTCCCCACCACCTGTGCAGGGAGGTCAGCCCAAAATGGCGTCCGTAAACTGGCTTTGGACACGTCGCGGACATTTCATCGGTTTTTCTTTGAACGCGGCCCTGCGCGAGGCCTAATCATCTTACAGCGAAAAGCTGTGGATTAAATAAGTGGGGCATATGCTCTACTCCAGTCACCCTCTGTGCCTCAGACAGCTGTCAGGGACAGTCTGCTTTCTTGAGGGAGGTGGTGGGGCAGTGGGGCGCAGTGCCTTGGGCCTGTTTGTCACATGGGTCTATGAGGGAGAATTACAGCAGGTATGTCACTTGAAGCCTCAGACACCACACTTGGGCCTGGACTGAATCGACATTTGTCCTGAACTTTGACTCACAATTAAAATCAAGTGTTCTTTTTTCCCATCGCAAGTAGACGCATAAAAGTTGTGGTGATCGCTGAACTTGGCAAACCGTGCCAAGCGCACATGCATGCACTCAAGCATGTAAACATGCACAGTGCTGTGACCTCTCAGAATGTTCACAAATTCCCTAAAAAGGATAAGAGGTAGAGGCCTCAAGACACTCTTGTATAGAGTATGACCATAGAGTAATGTTTATCTCTATCTGAAGAGGGGTGGGATCACACCCTGCCCAGTTCCCTCTGGTTCTCCAGTTTCCACCTGGTGCTGCATTGTCCAGCACGTCACCTCCCCAACGAACACGCTCTTTATGCACGTTCCATGAGGACGTTCTTTACAAACATTCCTGTCTGCTTGCTTCCTGATCATTCATCAGGTCCACAAAACCTTCCTACAGTTACTACACACAAACAGAATTCCTGCCAAAAGCACATGTTCCAGACTTGCTCCAAACTTCCCTTTTACATTATTACCTTACTCATGAAAGGAAATGGTATTCGGTCCAAGGATGCATTTGGAATGAAACAATTCTTCTTTCGAAGTGAAATAAACAACTGGAAAAGGTGCAGAGAACATTGTGTGAGTCTATTGGAAGACATTCCAACATTTTGATAAGACAGTATCCAAGCAACAAGCTAGTCCTTTTTGTCAGAAGTGCCCACTTCTGCATGAATCACCTCTGACTCAGAAGCTAGGAGTAGCCCTAGAGTAGATACCAAGAGTGGCTGTAGAAACGGCAGCTTCTCTTGAAGAAAAACCAGGAATAGCCTGAGAGGATGAGCCCAAATTTTCCCAAGGGAAGTTACCTCTGTGCCAACCACTCATAGGGAAGGAACTGCTTTTATGGATCTTTTTACAATTTTAAGAAAACAAGCCACTTGACTTTGCTCTTTAACCTGATTGTGTTTTGGTGTAATGTAAAGAGGTTGTTTTTTTTTTTTTTTTTTTTAATTTTTATTATTTAATTCAGCATAATATAAGTAGCTGCAGAGGTTTCCACACCTCACTGTTACGTTGGAAACCATCATCTCATAACACCTCAAGACCAATTCACCCATTCATTATCTAACCTGATTATTCCTGGTCAGTGCCTTTCCCAGCATGCACTGGGCAAGAGGCAGGAATACATCACAGGGCACACACAGGAAACCGCAGTAACTGAAGGAAACCCACGGAGAGAACATGCAAACTCCACACAGATAGGCCCCGCTTTACTGCCCTTTCAAGACCAATTCATCCTTTGAAAATTTTTACATGAGATGAAAAAGCTGTGGAAATCAGAGCAAGAATCGCGTGCAATCCAGCCTTTTGCATTCAGCATCGCTCTGAACTCTGTCCCTTGAGCCTCTGCTGGATATGAGGCCTGAGAAAGCTTAATGGGATAATCATTTGGAAAGGCTTGCTTTTTAACAATAATGTAAAACGTCAGGATCGGTCATCTTTCAAAAAGCTCTTTATAATGCTTTATGAAAAAAACCAAGTACTTTTGGCAAAAAAAGAAAAGAAAATTATTTACAGCACATATTTTACAGTATTCTGAACAGCTACCATATTAACAGTAAAAATGGAAGCTCCTTTGACATGACCAGGAGCATATGCAGGATTTAAAAATCTGCCTGTCATGGGGGTGCCAAAGAAAAGAGATTAGCGAATGCCAGGGAGGGGGGAGGGGAGAATTTATAATTGCAGGTAGCAATAAAAAAAAACAACGATTCTAGACTTGCACTGCTGAATTCAGTATCCATTTCTGCTGCATATTCCCCCAGTACTTTGAATGTAGGCGACTGATTTCAAACAAATCTTTGCTATGTCTTAATGATTTTCATTGGTGGTTTTAAGAAAGTCAGTATTTCTAATAAAGAATTTTAACAATTAACCAGATATGGTACAGTAGAGAACGCAAACCAGTGAATGATGCAATGATGGCTACTATAAATAAGAACGATGACTGTATGACATTGTCATTCTAAAGACTTAATGCTGCAATGCAACTGGAATTCTCTCAGAACTTTGCCAAAATTTCCGTACTGTTGCTATTGATTTTCCATTAATACTATAATTTATTAATTCTATGCAGGGGAAACAGAGGCACTAAATTCACCAGAACACCTATCTAGAAATCCAGGCAAGGAGGACATTGGAGGGGAAATTTATTTATTTTTTTTTTTTTAAATTGCATCATCTTAAACTCAGAGGATCAAACCACCATACATTCTCAATGAAGACCCCTGCTGATGCTGGTACCTTTTTTGCCTTTTTTGTTCAGGCCAAAATAAGAAATATGCTACATGAACAATCAGCTTTAAGCTTTATGTTATCAACATATCATTTCATGCAGACAATTTACTGAAATTATTGTTTTCAAATGTTCCACCTTTGTGTGTTAAGTGGCCTATTGGCAGGTTAACTATGTAGACTCAGACCAAATGCTACCGTTATGCTACAAAAGTGACTCAATTTCAAACAGACAATCAAAATGATCATTGTCAGCTACACCAACTTTGTTATTATTTTGTATCCTGTCCAAACTTAGTTGACTTAGAATAACTTTAAAACTTAACTTGCCACTGATCAAACATTGACAGTTTATGGTTAGTTGGTATTCATTTATAATGTAAACACAGGTAGGTAGGTTAGCTCACAACATAAAAGTTCCAAAAAAAAGTTGTAATACGACTTCTAACGCAATATCTTTTCTACAGATTTGCAAAGATTAAAGTGAACCTGAAACACAAGATGCACTTAGTGTGTTAAAATGTTGATGGTCAAGTCTGCTGCATTGTGAATACACGTGTTGCCCCAGGGTTGCAGGAGCATCCTCTTTTGTCCACAGATATGAAGAGGGTCTATTAGCCAGCCAGGTCAGCCTGACTACTACGGGCTAGCAGCGATAGCTACTGACTGGTTCGATGGCATTTTCTGTAAGACCTGCCTGGAACAATAATGATCAACATTCACAGGATAACCCATTCAATGACTAGTGCCCCCCACTGTTAAAAAGGTAGTAACCCCCCCGACAGGCTCTGCTGACATGGCAAGATAGAAAAAACACAGGGCCAAGTTTCATGCAACAATTTAGAAAACATTGGGTAGCATTGCTTTGGAATAGAGCTCGTTTAATTTGTGTGAACTAAGATAGCCAATATTGTTTGTTGTAACTTGGCCTCATTTCAATATCAATAACAGCAGACCTAGATTTTGCAAGTTTTAATTAATGACTTTCGACTTAGTGCATTGTATGCGTAACTTGGCATGTAGGTTGAAATCCCATAATAGAATGTCAAGTGCTGCAGCACCAGATAACACACTCGTCTCTTACGCATCACTGTACTTATTGCCAGCCCATCCTCCCAGTACAGCTGTTGCCTGAGCTAACAATAATTGTCCATTAGACTCAGGATAGAAACAGATCGATGGTCTTCTGCCTCCTATGGCTGCACTAAAGCTGCTAGTGCTATCCACCAACTGACTTTATTCCAGAATCCCACACACTTTGGCTCAGTTTAAGGGGCAATGCTAGATAATGTGAATGGATGTTCTGGGAGGATCTTTCAGGAGACGTCCAGGTCTGTGCAACAGCAAGTGAATGCATTCGATGGTACTGTATTTTCTCTTTCTTTGACAGCAATGCTGTGTAGCACGACTGTCACTGGGCAGCTATATGAAGTGGCCAAAAAGGCTTTGGGCCCTCCCCCCCTCCCTCACCCCAACCAAACTCAGCAGTTCTCACAGTGAGTGAGGGTCTTGCTGAGGGGCTTGAAGGACTCTCAGTTGCTTTGTGTTTGGAACAATGCAGTCAGACAGATGGCTCAGAGCTCCCGCAGCTTCTAGTGTGACTCCATTCCCCCACCTGCAACTGAACTTTTTTTTGCAATGTTGGCCTGGAAGACATTGCTAAAGAAAGTCAGAATGCAGACAGGATCAGCATAGATTTTTCTTTTTTTTTTCTTTTAAATGATAGTGGGACAGCCCGCTTTCACATTTTTTTGGTTTATTCAGACAATAAAGTACAAAGTAAATTACAAAGTAGAGACAGAAACAGAAAGAAAAGGGGCCACAGCTAAGAAAATGCCATGGCAGGGGTTGTAACCCCTGCCTTCAAGGAGGGAGTATGGCTCAAAATCCCTTCCTATGGACTGCGCCCTACGTTGTGCCATAGTTAGTATAGTATAACGCAGTTCATGAGGAGGGTTGCTACCATGGATTCGGATATATGAGACATTAAAACCATGTGCCAGACTAATGCAAGGTTAAACAACACACCCCCTTCATCACGGTTGTATGATATCCCAGGCCTCTGTTGAACGCCCCAGGCCGCTGTTGTCTAACAATGTTTAAAAGGAAGTGAAACTCGGAATGTTGCAGAGCTGCACCCAGTCCATCACGTTTGAATTAATATCAGTTCCGACCACAATAAGAACCTTTCATCCAAAAGAATGTCAGGAATTTCTAAAATAGTTGAGCAGAGATGATGCGTTAAAAGTTGAATGGCAGGCAAGGAGACACCACGACTGACCTTTCAACCTTTACACTTGGGAGGTTTCCATTCTGCCATAACCCAAGCCTACTGGTCTGACCTGTGTCCCGACTGCAACCCTCCTTTTGAAGGGCGACGGGCTTTCACCAAGGGACGGAAGCCTGTCATTCTCCTGGTGAGTAGCCGACCCGGCCAGGCGGGTAACGTGTTCCGAGGGACACGCCCAACACAAAGGAGTGTAGCAGGGTGGGTCCTTTTCTGTATCCCTGCCACAGAGGACTTCCCTGGCCCTCCGCTGAGCCCCAGCCACGGCCTGCCAGGTGGGCTGCGCTCCCGGAGTTCGAACGCGAACGGAGTCAACAATATTACAAATGCGTGAAGAGGCGCTGACCCCAGTCCTTCCAGCAGACACCACAGTGGTCCCTTGACCTAACTCTCCTGTGGGGCTGGGATGTGGATGTGCGGCGAGATCAATGCACCCTCACATGCGTGTTTCTGCAACACTCGCCAGAACGGTCCCGTGGGAGCACACTGGTGCGCGGTCACCTTCCACGAACAAGGAGATTAAATGTCCCCTCCCCCGCCAGCCCTAGTAAATCAGACGGGCCTGGGAAGCACTCTCTAGATGCTGCCCGTTAATCACACATTGACAATGGCATATGCTACGTCACCTTCATTCTAAAGGCTGTCACACACAAATAGAATCGCCCTGCTACTTTAATAAGATGGTGGAACATAACGACTACAATCCCTGTAATGATAAGATAGCATAACTGGAGTGTGTCACAACTGAAATTAATCAGACACGGCTTTCTATTTTCTGTGTCTCAGTAATCTAAAAACGTGATGGCACACACTTTTTGGGGGCCACTTCCAAGAACCCCTAACAAATGCCATTTGTCAACTACTAGTTTTTAAATATTGCTATTGGGGGGGCACTTCACATACATTTTGCGTCACGTATATTATCCTGCTTTCCAAACACTTACCACTCCCACCCCCATGCTCCAAAACCCCACACATCTCTCTTATTTGAGAAGACAAGACCCCATCCCTTCTGACACAGCCCAGTGCTCTTCTGACACAGCCCACTGCCAAGGTCCAATCCTCTGCCCAGTGTAGGACCTGTTAGGGGGGCGTGGACATCTCTGCCCTATTCAGTCTCCACCCAGAACCAGTCACCCCAACTCACCTCTGCTGCCACTGCCTGGGTGTGGATGGGATCAATTGATCGACTGACAGCTGCTGTTGCCATGGCTCCCAAACTCAACCTTCTGGCCCCCGGTCACTCGTCTCCCCCGCAGACTGTGGCCACACCCATTTTTGGAATCACCCAATCGGCATCAAATGCCTGACTGAATAATTTGATGTCGCCACACATCATTCCAACGACAGATGTCAGATAGCTTGTTCAATATATATGGCCCTGCAATTAGCCACATTAATTTAAAATTGACATTGACTGTATTATTTTGGCCATTTAGAATGAACAGAGACCTCCAATCTTCCTGTATGTGCACATTAGCTGCTGCAAACGTGCACCCAGATCAGGTGGTTTAGGAACAGCATTGTCTGAACCGCTCTCTTCTGGTGCGCAGAGTTCATGTTGAAAAAGAGTCATACTTCCGCTATCGATTTTCAAACAATGCAGGAAATCTCGACCGGCCGGGTTTTTGAAAATACACAGCTGATTCCCTGTGGTGCATTCCTCACTCCCACAAACAGCAGATAAGACCTTTTTAACGGCTCATGGGTGTGGGATATAACAATCAGTTTACCACTTTACTTACAAAACATCCGCCCAGAAGTCTCTACCATGAAAGGTAAAAATGGTCCTTCCAATGTTAAACTTTCTGCTCTCATTTTAGTAACATAACATTAAAATCAAGACGGCTAGGTTAATTAACAAAGCCATCTTTCTAATTTTAATATCAGTAGTCAGAGTTCAAGCCCCAACCAACTGCTTTAAAGTATTGCAAAACCCAAGCCAATAGATCTTTACATTTTAAGCATACGAATGACTACAATAGACGATGCGATGCGATCACAGAAAAACTGAGGCTAATGTGTTTTCTACACTGATCCTTGTCTGGTGCTAATTATAGGTGTCAGTTGCATTTGTGAACAAGTTCAATGGGGACAATCACTCTATTAAATTCATTGTGATACTACTGGGGGAAGGGCGAGAGGGGACAGACTAATTAAACACAGTAGCTGAGCCTAAACTTATCTGGGACAGTTGCAGCAAAGCTCTGTTAAGGGCGGGGTCAGAGTTGAGGTGTTCGGAGCCCTCGCACGTGAGAACATTCCACAGCTCTTCTCAGTGTACCCAAGCCAGACCAGGGTCAGAGTATCTGTGCCCCGATTTACTTCCTGGGGGAGGAGTAATGTGACAGGTGGGGTCGTGCATGCCTTCGTTATCTCAAGTGTGACCCAAAGGAGCACCGATTCAAAGTCTCAATTCCAGCTCAAGCTCTGAAGCCTGTCATCATCCATCTGGGCAAAGGGTGGAGCTTAATGGCTCTCCTGTCTGGAGTGAAACTTTCTCCCCCATTCACACAGAGTCCACAAAGAAGCCCTCTCCTCTTCTTCATTAGCATGACAAAACCATAAGCTTTCCTCCGCCTCACAAGGACAACGCTGCCGGACGGACGGACAGGGGGAGGGGGGGTTGACCAAAACGCTCCCACGCGGACGAGTGCGAGACGCTGGAGGGCCGCCGCAGCGAGTAAACAAGCTTCGGAGAGACGACCGACAGCTCCTCAATTAGGCAGGGGCGGGGCTAGTGGAGTCCTGAATGCAGAATAAACAGCTTACCCCAAACTCCCCTTTCTTGTTCGCTCGCACGGGATGAGAAACGCACCACAGCTACGATCTCACGACTGCGCCTCGCTGCAGTTCAGGAATAGCGCAAATAAAAAGAAAAGCAGGTTAAGTCCTACTACCCAGCTGGATGGATATGAGAAACCTGCCGTGAAGCTGGTTATTAAAAGAAAACTCAAACACGTCACGTAAAATAAACTTTTGTTCATTTTTTTTGTTTCAGAGGTTTACAATATATATTACTGTGGTCTTACATCCTGACAAAGTAAAGATGATAATCATAAAAAGGTGAGCTAAGAGGGTGACAGGGTAACAGAGGGGTGAAGGAGGCAGGGTCAGGGCAGGATGTCAGAGTGAGAAAGTTTAGCTGAAACTCAAGCCAACACCCTCAGGCAAATGGTTGGCCTACTCTTTGGTCACCGTGGAATAGGGAAGAGCTGGAGGCATAAAAGCTTCCTTCACCACACCCTGGAGCCTCACAAGTAGCCCACCTCCCCTATAGGACAGAAACTGCACACACTGTGGAACAGGGAAAGCTGGTTTTATGGCACCTTGAAAAACCACATTATGGCTGCATGAGGAAAGAACGCATGTTGCATTCACTGACCCAGGGAATAGATAAGTCAGACACACTGGCGATATGCACCATTTATTTATTCATGTAAGAATCAGGAAGAAGAAGAAAAGTCTCTGAAATCAACAGGCATCTCTATGAAATTGGAAACCCCAAATTGTTCCCATCACTGTATTTTGTGTAGTACCATTCAAGATTTTGTAGGCATGCTCTGGTTTTAAAAAATGAAAAATAACCTATTTACCTTGTTCTTCAGAGACACAGATATGCTTTTCATTGTCTTGTTCCCATGAATTCTGTCTATAATGGGTAGATCAGTCAGCAGAAGTGAAACACAAAACCACACTGGAATCGGTCGGGAGATATAACAGTAAAAGTGTTACAATCTAATCCCTTCCCACACACATAAAAAATATCTGTTTAACTCATTTAAACATGTCACATTTAGGGGTCTATGGGATCAAATTAATGTCTGTGGCAGATTAGCATAAATTTAGGACCATATATATTATGACAGCTAATATTTAACAAAGAAATATCACAGTAAGAAAGCATGTAGGCCTACTTTTCAATGACAAATTTAGGTCAGCCTAGCATTGAGGTAAACTGCACCTTATGTATCAGTTATAAAGTGATTAAAATTGAGACATTTGAATAATGTGCAACAGACCAAAGGGTCACACTACTTGCTATATAAAGCTCAAGATTATGTCATAAAACTGAAACTAATTTCATTCCTTAATTTACACTCTGTCTCAAATTAATTTTAGGGCACCTATATCTCTTAGAAGACTTGCAGCACATCACATAGGAATATCTAGCCTACATGGAATGAATAATAGAGAAGAAGGAGGAGAAGAGTCCTCCCTGCTCGTGAGAAAGAGGAGATGGGGAGTCATTTATCACTTTGCGATGGCCCTCTGGGCTAACGTACACGACTCCTCAAGGTTCATCCCTGCTCTTCGCTACACCGACACTAATGCCAACACAGGCAATGTTGCATGAGAAGTGCAGGAGGAAATTATCATCTGAGAACAGGAAGTATTCAGGGCTGGACAGGGGAAGGCCAAGCGCGCCTCAGGGCATGTATGGGCCATAATATGAAAACACAGCCTTTCACACCACAGTGTTTCATTTTGAAGCCAAAGGCCTGTTCCGTCACAGTGTAGCACCTTCAGTTCAGGGTTAAATGCCTGCCGTCACACGGAAAGAAGGTCTTTCTGCAGCACAGTTTCACAGCACAGCCTCACGGCACAGCACTGCAGCACAGACTCAAGGCACAGCACTGCAGCACAGTGTGGTTCAAATTTGGTGTTAAATCTTCGTTCTGTTGCATCACAGAATTTTGGTTCAGGGTTAAAAATTCAGCCGTCACTGATTGTTTAGCCGCCGGCCTCCGGACAACATGGACTCCGCCTAATTCCGGGATTCACTCAACAGGAGGTCAGGCCAGTGGGGGGGGGGGGGGGCACTAGCATCTACCATTCTAATTACCACATGCAGCAAAGTCAACTTCAAGCCTGGTAGATAAGCCCCCATAGCTAGGAAACTTTGAAGTTTCAAGCACTGCCATACCTTGGGTTTAGCCTGAAAGAAAATCCCACGGGCTAATTTTACTGTGATCTTAGAACATAAATTATGCAACTGGGGCATGAAATTAATTACAGGACCTCATTAATTCATTACAAAAGTGAATTAAGAGTTACATTCCCAGTCACATGGATGGTACATGCACGACATGTCAAACTAAGAACTGAGAAATTACATTTCAGTGAAGTTTTGAACGTTATCTGCAACATTATTGCAAATTGTCGCAGGTTATCTGAAGCAAATTATTGAAAATTACTGAAAGTTATCTGCAAAAAATCTTTAACATATTGGGTATATCAGAAATGCACATCCGGTAAGGGTTATTAGTTCCTGCCAAATTCAAAAACGCATTTGTTTTTAATAACTTTCTTGTTTTAATAAATTTCTCCTTACAAAACAGACGAGCCAGGATCCTTCCCGAGGCTCAGGAGGTGAGGAGGATGGGAACACTGCAAAGTAGCATCGCATTTTATGAGCTGACCGCAGAACCCAGTCCTTAGCTGTGGACGACCGAAAGCGGATGCCCTGGCCTTAGAGCCGTAGGTCACAGAAGCAAATGGCGCCGGGGACAAAACCCCTCTTTTCTGCTAGAATTTATGGGGTTTTGAGGGCATGTCGTTTCAGTTTGACTTTGATTGATGCACGCACAAGCCTTCCTCCAACTGCCCCACCCCCTGCCTGGCACCAGCTCTTCTCTGATTGGCCTCTGAGTGACAGCAGTCAGCAAAAATGCAATTGCTCAGACCGCAGAATCCACCAGCACTAGCAGCACACCCCGCCCCGCTGCCCCTGACCTGGGCTGACCCCCTCATAGTGGCTCTGCAAACCCCCTCCCCTCCCAAACTGCAGGCCAGGCCTCTTTCAGCTCTTTTGTCTGGAGCTTTCTTTAGCACCTCTGTGCTGAATGAAGTGAGTCACCGTGGAGGGTGTGGTAGACTGCAAGAGAACGGGATAAAATGCTGATCTCTGCAAAGCAGGGTGCAGCCTTGACACAAAAGGGGAACCCCAATTTGAACCCAAAGCCCTGGGACCCACTCCACAGCCAGACACATAAACCTGAAATTCGAGACTCGAACTGGATCCAATGTACATCTGTACAATAACAGAGCACAGGAGAGTTCCACTTTAGGTCTGGATCCCAAGTACAGCTGTACAGCAACAGCAGAGCTCTGCCAAGGGCATCTCCAATGGCTTGTGCAACGACCCGATAGAGTGATTATTAGAGACAACATTATTGGAACAGAAATACTAAGCCCACAAGCTTCAGATACCAGAACCTTGTTCTCAGTAAGCAGCAGAAAGGAGCGCCGTGATACCCAGGACAACCTGCAAATCTCCAGGCCTGCATCCCAGCATAGCACAAACAGCATGACCTACACACCTATGGCAACAGATCAACAGAGGTCAACTGGAGTCTACAGCCAGGATGCAGGTCTGCATCCCCGGTTGGGCAGTTTATCATGGGTCCAGGACACAGGCTTCTGCCAAGCAAACTAATAATAATAATAATAATAATAACTTCTGACATAAAATAACAATTACTGTTAAGGAAGCATTTCTTATGAGTTTTAATTTATTTATTCGTGTTTTTATTTCTTTTTTTAATTATTTTTATAAAGAGTCACACAGAAAGCCTTTAGTTTGAAAACCATATTCCCCACAGAATGCCCAGGCAAAAAAAAAACAAAAAAACTGAAAAACAAGCATGCATACAGGTAGGTAAGCCTATAAACAAAGACAAAGCACAGCTTAAAACAGAATTACAGAGCATTATGAAACACTTTAAGATAAATATACAGCCATTGTATATGAAAATGCTTACAGATGACAAAGTGGAGAGGACTGTGACACGAGCTCTGTGATTTCTGCTGTAATTTAATGCCAGACAGAGCTGCAGGCACACTGGCCCTGGAAGGATGTAGCCTATGTAACATGCATGTTGCGCTATGAGGGCACTGTTAATCAGCTATAAGGCTAATGACTCTGTGCCCCCCCCCCCCCCCCTTCGGTAATCAATTAATCCAGGGGATTTATTGTTTTGACAGGTGGTAGCTCATCTCTGCTTGTACATATCCATAATTAAACCAGTCAGATTGGAGGAAAATCAAATGATTCCTCTCCATCGAATTAATAACAGAAAGAGCGCATGCATGCGATAAACAGGCCTTGCTTTGAAACCGAGGAATGTCCTGTATGCCCTATTTCGCTTCACGCACCGGAAAAGACGACAGCACCAACCAGCAGGATTAGATTTGATCCTGTGGCAAATGTTTACATGTTTTTATTTTTATTTTTTGAAGAGTCAAAACATTAGTGTTTACTGCCCTTGAGGGTGAGGGGAGATTCAAATAATCTTCCTCCAAAGCTGCTTTTCTTGGCAAGGATCTCAGAAAAATCCTGAACCATCCCGCTGACCCTAGAGTGTGAAGGAAGGGGGGAGATGATGAAAATGCCATTCCTGCACTAAGGAAAGAGCAGGAGGCAAAAAGCAATAGCACAGGTTTTTCCTGGCTCAAAATCAGGCAGTGGTGGGGTGCCAACCAAACTCATGCAAGGGCTAAACCCCAGCCACAAGTTCTAGGTTGAGTATTAATTGTAAAGCAGTGTTCTGCAGGGTTCAACGAATGCCTCAGCACCCCTGGTTACTCCCCCGAGAGTTCTGGCCCAACCCCAGGAACATGCCAATCCCCTGGTCTGGGCACGTGGAGCAGGTCCACGGTAAACAGGACAATGCCATCTGTGAAGTTGACTGCAGGCCAGAGCCGCTTCCAATGGTAGCAGGAAAGTCAGGGCTTGCCCTCACTTCCCCACATGCTGATCTGAGATCAGTTAGCCCGACCTTAGTTCAAAACTCAGCTATTAGGTCAGCAGAGGTAGTTCACAAGTGGTATCCTCACTGGTAAACACTGGGTAGTGTAAAACTAGCATGTTTTTTGGGAAGTGTCTGAAAAATCTGGACATGCTCCACTAGCTGTCCTGGGATAGAGGGGGGTTGATGGTCAAATCCATCAAACCTGCACTGCACTCCATCTCACTAGTCCTCGCTGCAAAGCCACCACCCTACCGGGTGATCAATCGTCATCACGTGGTACAGCCCTCGGACTGACAGACACCGGGGCAGACCTGTTCTGAGATCTGGGGCATCGGTAAATCTCCCCTGCTAACGGCAAACGTCTTTGTGCCCGTGAAAGAACTGGAAAGGCCAAACCGAGGTGCGTGCGGGAGGTCTCTGTGAATCAACAGACTTTCCATATGACAGCCATGCTGTGCATAAAGAAGCCACCTCTGAATCAGCAATGAGGTGAAACGGCTTCCAGGGGCAATGACTCACATATGCGTTTTTGTTCTGATAAAGCTTTGGCCTTCCCGGACTCTGGGAAAGGCAAAATAATTAAGGTCCTCCACTTCTAGGTGCTTCAGTGTACATGCCAGCTGTCTGCTATAGGACAAACAGCCTGTTGTTTGAACAGGCCACATTGCTGCATTAACATTACAGAAACTGGTCCATTCTCATCCTTCAATGTGCACCAGTGTCACATTCACTATTTTGGAGCAAACTATAAACCAAATGCTCAAGCTAATGGTTTCATCTATGGAACTTCATAAAGACAACACAATTATTACAATATTGATTTTAAGTGACACATATTTTATCAGACCACATATCACTTGGATAAGGTGCCAGAATGGTGTCATTGATTTCCTATTAGTGTGAAACATTTAAAAGCTTCCTGTCTAAATCGAAAAAGCTCCTTGACAACCGCAAAAACCATGACAAGCCTCCCATCCAAAGTCAATTTGCTTTAACAGAAATTAAGATAAGACCTTCCCTAAAGAGAATGACTAAAGCCTCAGTTCAATATTATCGCAATATGCTCAATTCTTAACTTTGAGTAACACAATCGAAACTATAGATTTTTGTTCCTAAATCAAATACGTATGATTTGCAACTTTCTATTAGCTAATTTTGTGGTAATTGCTAAAATCCATATAGAATAGTCAAGGAAAACGCACACTGATTTGAACAGGAGCCTACGTATGATCATGTTGTTTCAGTAATTTTCCATTGATTTCTTCCAATCAATGCTGACTGGAAGAAGCAAAACCAAAATATGAATTCAAAACACAGGGCAGACCAGGCCAAGACAAACACAAATAAGCCAAGAGCTAACACTTTAGTCTGCTTGTGTAATTTACTCTGGATTTTATACACTTGCTCTCGCATTCGGCATGCACGTTCCTGTGCGTGCGTTATCACATTTGAATACTTGGAGGGATTGCAGCACCCGACACCACAAGTAGAAAATCGTATAGAGGAATTACAGAAAGCAAACACATTGAATCGATATGGATACAAAAATGCCATCCTGAAAAGGTTTAAAATATGGCATGTTTAAAAGAGAAAGGACACTTAGCTCATAGCTCAGGAGGTAAGACCGATTGTCTGGCAGTCGGAGGGTTGCCGGTTCAAACCCCGCCCTGGGCATGTTGAAGTGTCCTTGAGCAAGACACCTAACCCCTAACTGCTCTGGCGAATGAGAGGCATCAATTGTAAAGCGCTTTGGATAAAAGCGCTATATAAATGCAGTCCATTTACTTTAAGGATCGGTTAATACTCACCATTAAGACCGTTGGGGATGCTCCGATGGTGGTGTGGCGCTGACAGGTCGTCCATCGACCTCCGGATGGTTCCTATCGTAGCCACAGCCGGCTTGTGTATGTGGTTGTTGTGGTGATCCGGACTGCCGGCGCTGCCCGTGCTGGACGTACTGCTGCCATCCCCGACATCCCGGACAGCGCCAGAGCCGTTCAGATTGGTCAGACTGGACTGACTGTCGATGGAACTTCTGGAGCCGGCTCCGTTCTGCTCCTCATCCAGCATGAGAACGATCTCCTTTAGCTCCACGTTCTCGCGCATCACAGTCTCTTGGTTGGCCTCAAGATCCTTCAGCTTCTGCTGATAAGCACCCACCTCTTTCCACAAGGCACTGGCCGTGTACCTGCCGAACCGTTGCCACTCCCGGGACAACTTCTTGCCCCTCTGTCTATCATCATCCAGGAAACAGCACAGCTCCCTGAGCTCGTGGTTGTCGTCCTGTAGCTTTTGGTTCACCTCTTTCAGGCCCCGGATCTCATGGAGGTGGACTTGCAGTCTCCGGTTGACGTCTTTCATCATGTTGCCGTGTTCCACCATGAGGTTCATCCGTTCGTTATCCACCTTTCTCAGTCTTTTGATTAGATCCTCTTTGCTGCATTTTAACAGTTCGTCGTCGGAAAACTGACTCAAATTATCATTATGCCCATCCAATTGGTTTTTAGCCATTTTTCAGTTTTGCCTTTTTTTACAGTTTGGCAGGAGATGTCTAGTCGACAAAATTGGCTAGCCGAGCTGTAACGGTGATATAATCAAATCTGAATGCATGATGAAGAAAATAACTCCGATGACACATGCGCTTAAAAGCTCAAACTAATTAAACGGAAATAAATTTATTAAATGCGCTGTATCTACTAATCTATTAGAAACGACCGATAGCAAACAGTGTTGTTCCGATGTTTGAAAAAAAAAAAAAAAACTTCAGCAGGTAGCAAAATAAATTTACATAGGCTATTCAGCTATCCAGTCTTCATGAACGCAGATAAACGGTGAGGTAGGCTATTATCCTCACACACAAGCAGCCAAATCTCACCTTTTGAATTTTCTCTATCCCAATGATGCAGTTAGTTCACCATTTTGCAAAACTACGAAGGCATTTTCCACAACGATTCTAAATGAAACGGGCTTCCAAAATAATTCAAAACACAATGGATATCAGATTTCAAAACAACTTTTAAAATCCCGATAAAATATGAAATACCCAGGCTGTCGCTTTGATCCAGGAATTAACCGCATACGACCGACCGAACACGCTCAGTCGGCGAATGGATTTTCCAAAGCAGTTGTCGGATTGAATCTTCTGGCAGGTTGGAATTTGCTCAGCCCCTCTTCTTTCACGGGCTTGATTCAAAATGTTCAAGAGGATTTCGGTCACGACCAATCCAGACGCCAGGAAAGTCTGGGCAGGTGCCTCTGTGAAAGGCACTGAATTATCAAGCCGTTCAGTCGACAGGCACTGCCTTCTTAAAGGGCCAGCAGCGAAAATCGCTCCTGAAAAGTCTTGAACGAAATTATTTTTTACTATCCACTTGCACAAATAAATATCTGTTTTAACATTTTAAATACCACAACCCTTGCACACATATTAAAAAGCGAAACGGACAAAAAGATGCTTAAATGTGCATGACAAACAAAATAACAACAAATATAAAATACAAAAATTAGCATATGCTACGGAGTATTCAGACGTTCTGGTTATAGCAGTAGTATTCAACTTTCGTCCTGGGAACCCAAAGTTCATGCTGGTTTCGTTCCGACTACAATTGCAATTCCAGAATTTTATCAAACTGTTAGGTGCTTTTCATGTGTAGAGGGATTATTTACCCTCTTATGCCACATTATGTCAGACATAGCTGTGCAATCCATTAACATAAAAGCCCCATGTTTACATTGAGCTATATTGCAAACAAACAAAAAAAGTAACAAAAAAATTTGAACTGATCAAATTCAGGACTGAGGGGCATCAATGAAATCCTATAGGTTGTGAAACAAATGTGCTTAAGTTGTTTCATAATTTTATTTCCTTATAAATAGTGACATAATTGAAGTTTGGCTTATTATCATTTCCTCTGTCGATGAATTCTTCATTATCGACCAAATGGTTAGTATCAGTGACCATGTTTCCACACCCTCACCAATTAGGAGCCTACTGATTCACCTCAGTCTTTAACTTTATCAGTTAAATTATTTTGTAACCTCTTTTATGCGGTTGCGCAATATAGCACAATAAGCACAAAGTGAACATGGGGCTTTTGTTCTTCATGGCATGCATAGCTATTTCTGACATAATGTGGCTTCCCTCTAAACATGAAAAGCACCCAATAAAGAAAAATTAACAGCTTGTTAATATTCTATGATTGCAATTGTAGTTGGAAGGAAAACCAGCATACACAGGAGATCCCCAGAACCGAGAGTGAATACCAATGGGTTATAGTGCATTGCCAGTGCAAGCACTTTAGGCTCTTGACTGAATACTGACTTTCCTTAATCTTGTCATGATTTAGGCCTAATGGAATATGTGACCTTAATTAACTGAAAAGAAGCCCAGAATGTTAATAGAAATTTGTGGGTGATAGTTAATACATTTATTCTAAGGTTTCAGTGTAAGCAGTGTTCGCACTTTCTCACCTATAATTATAGCAATTCATAATCAAATCAGTTGAACACAGCTTCAGTATTGCATACAACATCATATGCAGCCGTAGCCAGCAGGCAGCAGCACCCTGTGTAGCTGTCTTGTGACAAATGGCTGAAGGTAAATGGGACTGGACTCAGTGGGGATTCTAATGGGACACCTCCTGGGTAAATTACTTTTCTGCTGAACGTTGTGCTGATGAGCCCATTAGGGGTAGTCCCTTGGGCCTTATAAATTTAATAATATCCCATTGTAGGGACTGGCACAGTGTCTTAGAAGGCAGAGTATTCTCAAGGATACTTTAACCCTTCTGACTTAAAGTCATTAAAATCATTTCATTTAGAGAAAAAGTGGGGATGTTGTTAGCAGTGTCCTGGCCAATTTTTCAATCTGGTCAAGTACTCCTCTCCAGCAGTAAATTGGCAGCGTAATCCACCTACATGTAAGGAAAGTATAGCGATGAAGACAAGAGGAAGCCGATTTATTTCAATTCCCATGATGACACTTTGTCAGTAGCTATGTGTTCACCAAAAGGCTTCCACAAAATAAATGGTCAGTCCCTTCAAAAAGAATTAAATCACTCATATAAGGCAACCCAGGATTCTTGGTGTAATTGAATCTACCAGTGGTTCGACGAGACGTAATACGGGAATACATCCCCACCTTGTGGAAAAACTATAAATAAATCTGTCTTCTCGCTCTTTAGCAATGTGTGGTATTGGATGAACTATTAAACATAAAAGCTGTTGAGGAGTGCCCATGGAAATATATCAATGCATTACAAGAGATGTTGTGAAGGGCTGCGTGACGTCACGTTTGCAAATTTATAATTGGCTCACAATCACCGTATGATTAAGAAACGTGTCATAATTCTTGCTATTGTTTCTTATTTATTTATTTATTTATTTATTTATTTATTTGTTTGTTTGTTTGTTTGTTTTTTATTGTATCGTCAAAATATGGAAGACAATGTTTATTATATGACGCGGTAAAATGGGAATAAGTATGACGAAAAAGAAACGAGCATTTCTCCACGGCATAAACAACATATAACGTGCACGGGGAAAAGTTAGTGGATCGTTAAAAACTGGGCAAAGTCCATTGTTCAAAGATCAGATTGTGAACGTAGCAGACAATTTCAGACAGTTTACGTAGGCTGTCTTCAGGACAAGTGAAAAATTGTGACGCTCCGGTTGTCCGAATATAACAATGTGGCATACCTGTGACAGCCCTGGTCGTGTCCGGCACGCACTCTTTATTTGGGTGTTTTTGTCCGGGTTCTGGATACCACCCGCGCAATTACACCCTCAGTGTTTGGATTTCAAGCCCCCCTTCCGACCTCCTGAAGCGTTGACATTTTGCGTCTTGTACAAAGACTTCGGTTGCTGTGATTCTGCAAAAGACCAGGAACTGATGTCGAAATTCTATCGGATCATGGACAACTTTGATCACAATGGGTACGAAAATTGTGCCAGCTACGTACAAAACATAATCTGCCAGGTACGCCCGCTTGACCAAATTGTATTTTATCCTATAAAATAATCTGCAATCTAATATACAATGTAGGCTATTTGACAACATTTTGTAAGTTTCCCTTTTCCTGCAATTAGCAGAATCCGAGGAATCAAACTTCAGGCCTATCTATGAACTCGTTGCAATCAATATTTTGTATATTTTTATGGCCTTTGTCTCCTCCTATGTCAGAAAATAAATTCAAATGAAAGTAAATTACTTAATTTATTCAGATTTTGCTTGTCCTTAAGCATTTTAAACTATGCATGTGCAGGTGCATGCTTGCAACCCAGTTTTATCCAAACAAACTAAAACTGTTCTTCCCATCTGGCGCTGTACAGGAGTGCTCACCTCTCGCAGCACACCTCTATGACGCAGAAGACGCTAGCACGCCAGTTCGGTCTCTGCCCGGACTGTGCGGTGACTACTGCTCTGAGTTCTGGCTGAAGTGTAGGTCGACCATTCCCCTGCTAACGGAAGACATACACATTGCAAAGGTGGAGCAGGACCAAGGCCATTTCTGTAATTACGTGGGTCTGGAAGACGCAGACTACTGCTTTCCTAACCTCCTCAACAACGAGCAGCTGACCAGAAACCTAGGTCATGTTAGCAGAAACTCAGAAGGATGTCTGCAGCTGTGCTTGGAGGAGGTAGCCAACGGGCTGAGAAACCCTCTGGCCATGGTGCACGCCAACGACGGGACGCATCGCTTCTTTGTGGCAGAGCAAGTGGGGCTGGTGTGGGTGTACCTGCCTGACCGCTCCAAGCTGGAGAAACCCTTTCTGAACATCACCCAAGCAGTGTTGACCTCGCCTTGGGAGGGGGATGAGCGTGGCTTCCTGGGGATCGCCTTTCACCCTAAATACAAGTACAACAGGAAGTTGTATGTCTACTATTCAATACAGGTGGGCCTTGATGAGAGGATCAGAATCAGTGAGTTCCGAGCCTCGGCCAGCGACATGAACACTGTGGACCATGGCTCAGAAAGGTGTGCACCTTTGATTCAGCAATGCTAGTAGGTTATGTAGGCATGCATATCTTCTGTCTTCACAGAAGGAAGGCTCCATCATAGATTGTAATCTATACCTCTGCATTTGTTACTTCTCATTCTGCATCTTTTGCATTTTGCTGAATATTTTCCCTCCAGGATTATTCTAGAAATAGATGAACCAGCATCCAATCACAATGGTGGCCAGCTGCTTTTTGCAGTGGATGGATACCTGTACATCTTTACAGGGGATGGTGGCATGGCAGGGGATCCATTTGGGAAATACGGAAATGCACAAAACAAGTATGAGTGTCTCCTATATAAACTCACAAACCAACTTTGTGCAATTCCATTTTATTCCAGGAGCTCTTTAATGAAATCTACTGCCCACATTTCATCAGCTGGAATGGTTTAAATAATGCTCAATGCTTCCAACTTTTTAAACTTTATTGAGTCTCAATACATTCATTTAGAAACAAAATACTTAGCACAGAAAAAACAAATAGGGATTTTTGTTTGTTTTAATGGTAATTTATATATTTCAACATACATTTTCTGAAATTCACGGCAACTTTATTGGATTTCTCAGTAACTGCATGGGAAGACTTTCATAGTAACTTTGTTGACTTCAATATCAATATTGTTGACTTTTCATAAATCAAGGGCTGAAAATTGGTCCTCATTTATAAATTGTTTTGTAAAACTATGTAAATGTATGCATAGCTAACTGCTAACTTGTGAGATGATAAAACCATGTTAAATTTATTTCAATTCATATCACAGAATTGTTGCACTTTGCTGTAGCACTTTCCTTGCTAATTAACTTGATAGGTAGTAGGGTTGGAAACAATTAGTTGATTTCTTGATTGTCGGCCGTAAGCACATATGTCGAATGTTTGATGAAACAAAAAATAATTTTTTTTTTCTTTTAAATTCTCACACCGTTCAAAATCACTTTAATGTGACTACCCATTGGTTGAAAAGAATGAGAGTTACAAAAGAGTGCTGCATGTGGAATGATTTTTGAAAAGCTCAATGAAAACACTGTTCAGTGCCACCAAATTTGCATACCACACATTGACATCTAAGTTAACCCAGAACTAGTCTCGCACATCTCCACACTTCGTTTCAGCGCTGTGCCATGAGCCCTTCATGGTAACATTTTGCTTCTTACTGTGAACAGTTGACTTTCCATGGCAGTGTTGTCCCTTTCAGTAGTAACCATTTGATTTTCCCCTCAAGGTCTGCCCTCTTGGGCAAGGTCCTGCGGGTTGATGTGAACAACAATGACAGAGGTCCATTGTACAGGATCCCACCAGATAACCCATTCATGCACGACCAAGGAGCCCGGCCAGAGGTGTATGCCTATGGGGTGCGTAACATGTGGCGGTGCTCTGTGGACCGTGGAGACCCCCTCACCAAGGAGGGAAAAGGGCGAATCTTCTGTGGAGATGTTGGACAGAACAAATTTGAGGAAGTAGACATCATCGAGAAAGGCCGGAACTATGGCTGGCGAGCCAAAGAGGGCTTCTCCTGCTATGACAAGAATCTCTGTGCTAACAGCTCTCTGAGTGAGTGCCTAACTGTTATGAGTCTCAAACAAAAAAAAAAAAACATGGAATTTTTTCCAGAAATCAACAAATAGATAGATAGATAGATAGATAGACAGAAAGCTGTTTGTGAAGCGTTTAATCCTAGTGGACAATGACCTGTAGCGCCTCCCTGAGTGAAGGAGCTGGAAGAGGTGATGAGCAAGATGTGAGGGGTTGGAGATGATCTTCTTTGCTCTCTTTAAGTATGTAGAGATTCAGCTGAGGGGGGTGGGTTGCCTATGATTTTGAATGTCTTGTTGACAGTCCGCTGTACATCTGCCATTCAGAACTGTTTCTTGAAACATGTTTGAACACCCTGAAAAACAATGAAAGTAAACCATTTTTGGCCTTTGGATGTCAACTGTTAAGTTAGGCGTTTTTGAAACTCATTTATAATGAGACCCAGGTTTACCATAACTCTGTCCCTCTTTTCTTTAGATGATGTCCTTCCAATATATGCATATCCACACAAAATGGGCAAGTCTGTAACAGGAGGTTATGTCTACCGAGGCTGTGAATACCCTAATTTGAACGGCATGTACATCTTTGGAGATTTTATGAGCGGGTGAGGCTCTGGGTATCTTTACATACCACATAGTGGGGTGAAGAACAGCATCCTTTGGCTGGAGAATAGCTGCATTCCATCTAATGCAAGGGTCCCTAAACCTTGGTCCTGGAGAGCCACAGCTGGTTTTTGTTGCTTCTCAGTTCTCAATTTATCAATTGAAGCAACTGCTTACACAGTTAATTCACCTCGCCTAGCTTCTTGGGTTTAGAAGTTCCGTATTTGCAAAAAGCCAAAGTCTGAAACTGTTTTGTTGTACCTTACCATAAGAAGGGCACACCAAATCAAAGGGCCTAACCAAAATCGTTCCCTGGGTTTGGTGTCCACTAGCAGTGGCCCTGTTTAAGACTTGTTTTTTCTGCAGGCGCATGATGGCACTACAGGAGAACAGACAGACCAGACAGTGGGACTACCATGAGATTTGCATGGGCAAGGGGCAGACCTGTCTCTTTCCAGGACTCATCAACAACTACCACCAGTACATCATCTCCTTTGGGGAGGATGAGGCAGGTATGACAATATGTACATTGTGAAGCAATTCCACAGACACATTTGAGATTATGTATGTATGTATGTATACAGGGGTTGGGCAGGATAATGTAAATACCACATACCACGCTGTCTTCATGGTTTGGGCTCGGCCCCTTAGTAAAGGCAAATCTTAATTTCACAGAATGCTATCACATTCTAGATGATTCTATGCTTCCCCAACAGTTTGGGTAAGACCCTTTCCTATTTAAGCATGACAATTCCCTCGGGCACACAGTGAGGTCCCCATTGAAATGGTTATCAAGAACAGTGTGGAAGAACTTGAATGGCCTGCACAGAGCCCTGACCTCAACCCGATCCAACACCTTTGGGATCAAATGGAAAGCCACCTGCGAGCCAGGCCTAATCGTCCAATCAGTGCCCGACCTCACTGATGTTCTTCTGGCTGAATGGAAGTACATTCCTGCAGCAACGCTCCAAGATGTAGTGTACAGCCTTTCCAGAAGAGTGGAGGTTGTTAGAGCAGCAAAGAATGGACCAATTCCATATTAAAGCTCATAATTTTGGATGAGACATTGGATGCCAGACTAGTGTCCATGTCTGACTTTTGGCCATTTTGTTGTACATCAATCACAAAAACCTTTGGCAAGGTGAACATTTATGGCAACATCTTCCAAAAGTAAACAAACTGCACCGGCAAGGAGGAGCAGTGGTTGCAAGTCGAAGCTCACTGATAGGGACTGATAGGCACTTAACAAGATAGTTACTCAGCAGCCCAAGACTATAGCCTGAAAAATGACGACAAAATTGAATCACCACCTATGTAGAAAAGTTTCAACAAAAACTATGTGTTCTGAGCTTCATAAAGCTGGTATTTATGGCGAACACCAGTCAAAAACCACTTGCTTATGCTCAGATATACATAACCTGGTGTAAGGAGCACAAAACCTAGAACGCTGAGCCATGGAAAAAAGTAACATCATATGATTCGTTAACAACTGAATGGGTTTATAGAAAGCCAAAGGAAGCCTTCAATTCACAATGTCTGTTGCCAACTGTTACACATGGTGGTGGACTTGTAATGGTATGAGAAGCCATCTCATGGTAGTCATTATTGTCTGATTTGTTCTTCATGATCATATAAAGACCAAGGAATATGAAGCCATTTGCAAGCACATTACCAGGCCGGCTGCATCCCCATACACCCCCAGATGGGCCAGCAGCACTACTTTCGTCTTAACGAAAATAAATGTGTGAAAATATATTTTTTATATATTGCAACACTTTGCATAATACTGGAAAATAATAATTTGTATAATTAATATTTTGCTGCATTATGATATTGCAATATATTGCACTACTGTGAAATATACCTTCTATTTTATATTACAAAATAAAATACAACATAGTGCATTATATTGAATTTTGTGGGCAGGAGCTGCTCAGTTTTCTCAGGTAGTCTCCAGTCCAGACAATAAACAAGCTCAGTGCTGGAGAAAGCCATGGGGTAGTACATCTACTAACTGGGTTCTGCACTTCTACAAGTACCTTCCAGACATCAAGATCTTTATCTTTCTTAAGCATACATTTGGGTATAATGTCCAGTTTGCTGGTAAACCTTCTCTGGATATGTTTTTTCTTCCTCCAGGGGAGCTTTACTTCATGTCGACCTCGTTCCCAACCGCGACATCCCCTTCTGGTGTAGTGTACAAAGTTGTGGATCCATCACGGTGAGAACTGGGTAGTGACAGGGACTGACACAGTCACAGAGTATGATAAGGACTGGATGCAGGTAATCAGACTGTGATGTGAAATTGTGTGGTGTAGACCATGGCCCAGACTACATGTATATTCAGCAAAAGCAAGGCTTATGCAAGTAAGGTTTCTGCCAGGTAGAGAAGTTCTCAACTCTGATAAAATCATCCGATTTGGAGGAGAGTATTATGTTTTCAAAAATGTAACAAATATTTAAACGTCCTTTTTACTTTCTGCAATTTCATTCAATTTCAAGTTTGAGAATCCTGTGATGGTATCAGTAAGTAGCTCTATCCTCTAAATACTTCTTTGATGTAGATCCAGGTGGGGGGCACATTCTAACCACACAACCACAGAGCCTGTGCAAACACATAGACTGAGTGTAAAGCTGCATGTGAAAGAAGTCAGACAGTCGTACAGTAAAATATGGGTGAATGTGTGAGCTTTTGGCTGTACCAAGTTTCAGCTCTGTCCAAAAAAAACCCCAAATCATTCAACCAGTGTGCCACCTGTACATTTTTTTAAATTTATTTTGGGAAGGATACTTTGTCCTCTGCTGGTCATGAATCTTAAAACAGGCTCAATCAGTAGTCACAGTGTAAAAATATATCACTGTACACAAGTCCTAGTATTAGAAGCCTAGTATTACATGCATTATCACCTTTCTTGTTCAAATAAATTGTAGATGCAACATATGCAACATACCTTATAGAAAATATGCCAAGCACTGAACCACACAGAAATAACCACATAGACGTTTTATGACGTACAAACTTCTGTATCTTTATGCATCAGAGTACACAAATGGAAAACATCTTTGTACAAAGCGAACAAAATCTGATTTATGTATTTTCATGACAGACGAGCACCACCAAGACAGTGTAATTACAACCCTCTCCCGGTCAGAACTAAAAGCAACTTGATCCCATTTCAGCCCAAAGAAAGTAAGTGGATTTTCTTTGAGCAAATCTTTTGAGCCTTTAGCAGATCTGTGATGACTGCATTGATAGCATCCTGTAGAGTGCTACACTGAGTTATGTGAAGTTAAGTCCTTTTTTGCCAACAGTATTGATAGAAGCTGAATTATCACCAAAACACCCAAAACTAGTCCGAGCTCGAGAGCCAGCGCAGGCCCTTCCAAGAGCGGTGGCACCCTCTGCTGTCAGCTCAACAGACTGGCTCCAGGAACTGATGAACATGCTGGGGGTGCAAGATGCCAAGGGTGATACCAGCCCAGCCCAGACGCAGCAGAAGAAAGACAAGCATGATTCTGTGGCCCCACCACAGAATGGGGACCTGCGGTTGGCTGCGGATGCGGAGGTGCAGCCTGACCGGGGCAGGGTGGAGATCTACATCGGGGGGGAATGGGGGATGGTGTGTGATGACCTGTGGGACGAGAGGAGCGCAGGCGTGGCCTGCCGGCAGCTGGGGTACAGCCGTGCCCTGAAGGCCTCAAAGCAGGCTGAGTTCGGACAGGACGGGAGCCTCAGGGTGCTGCTAGACGACGTGCAGTGTCAAGGCACTGAGCGGACCCTGCTGGACTGTCAGCACGCAGGCATTGGCATACACAACTGCGCACATTATGAGAGTGCTGGTGTCATCTGCGGAAATGCATAATAATTTTGATGATGACTAAACTTATTTTAACATGGGAAATTACGAAACAGATCAAAAATGTCCTCGCATTTATGACATTTAATGGGAAATTAATTATGAAAAGAAACACGCTCAACTCCCTCTGATAATGAGTAAGACACATCCATAGCACATAAAGTATCAGATGAGTCTATTTGCCAGTCTTAAATTTTGTCAGAAAAAGTCTGTAGTGTCCTTTAAAAATAAGGGCATAGTATGCACCAAATGTTACTGTCAGAGTCTACATACTGAGAGAGAGGTTGGATGCCCTGGTGGATTCATTAAGTTCTTATTAATTTTTGCAAGCGTATACAGGATAGGATGCATTATGTTCTCTTGAACCATACATTTTTATTCATCATCATTTATGTGGCCAAATCATAAGGCCCATTTCAACACTTTGATTTCCTCTCCAAATTTTATGGTGGGGTCTGAATCTAGAGGAATGTAGCCAGTAATGTCTTTTAGTAGTCTCTCAGTTTCATTAACCCCTGAACCCCAAGCACTTAAAAAGGACATTTCCACCTGGTTTGCACTACTCTTAAATAAAGCCTCACAACTTTGTGGCAACACACAACAGAGACATGGATTGTGGCATTATTTGAAGGGCACCATTGTACCATCAAGATTGTATCAAAACTTACAAAATATGTGAATAATTATTTGTGGTTCACATAAAGTATATAAAAATACTACTACTGTTTAATTGACAAAATTCTCACCAGCTAGCGGCTAAATTATTTTACACAGTTCATCCGTAACTTTTCCCACCAGTGGAAAATAATTGTGCAGATTCTAACATGTTTTTGAGTGTCAATGTCTTACAAAAATCAATGTTATGTTAAATGTTGAAATACGCATGTTAGCTGGCAGGAATTATAACAGAAAAATAATATTAGTTTAGGCTGAACTCACTTTGCTGCCACTAACATTGCTCACCAAGCCATAGACTTTGTTCATTAGAAGCTTTGCCAAAGATCTCTCTTTCAAAAATCTTATAATGGACAGTCTGTATCTGTGGCAGCTGCAGCGGCCAATTGTAATATCAGCCAAAATGTGTGTTGTTCAGATTCTGAGCATGCCATCAGTTTTAATCAATGGGAAAATTTTGTAAAAACTTCAATATATCAAAAAATAGTCATGCTATTGCCACAAAAGGACAACAAACTAGGTGAGGCTACTAGCCAAACATGGAAGGTCTTGTTGAAAAGCTGTAGGAGCAGTAGCGCACATAATGTTGGCATGGGATAAGAATAAATAATAAGAAGAACACTAAATTATGTTCTTTGGTAAACTTACAAGCCCAGCAGTGGGGCAATGGCTAGAAAACCGTCATCAAGTGATCTCTACTTTCCAAATATGAAAGTAAAGCTAATTCAGATCTGCTTTTTCAAATTGTTCAATTAGGCCTACTTCTGTCACAGTGTAGATCCTATTTCTCCGACCCTCCATAATTAAAAATACATTTTATAGAACGATACCGAGTTGTTTTGAGAACTAGCTTCAGGCTAGACGCACTCTCTGCTGGTCAGTTCAATGTAGACATTATGCACAGGGAGGGGGAGGTAGATACGCACTTACTTGCGAATGGTTGGACCGGACCCATAGACACTAATCAGGGTTCATTTGAAAGGTTGGAGTTTGAATTCCTCCTGAACTTGATTGACTTAAAAGTAAACATATCGCCGTTCAGATAACTAAACATCTGCTGAACAAATTGCTACTGTAGGATAAATAAAGAGAGACCATCGGGTGGTCAAATATTCCAGTCTATAAATGGACGCTTGTCGAATTGAGCTGAAAATGGTGCCTGACCTTGCGAACATCTTTATCTTGAATAAGAGCAGAAAACATTTTCCTCCACTGGACGGAAGAACCATAATGACGCAAGTATTGGATATTACAAATCTGAATGCAATAAATCGATTACTTATGGACATTTAAACATTTTTTCTGAATAATTTTATTTGCTGATCTGAGGTGCTGTTCTGAAAGCTGAAAGGGTAGGGCAGGCTATGATTTTTTTTTTTTTAATGCAAAATAAACTTAAAGCAGGCCTACATTTTATGCAGTGGTTCAGTGTGTATCTCATTTGCAATTGGGGAATGGGAAAGCTCTTTTGTTTTTGCTGCTATTTCCCACATCAGTTGCTGTAACGTTTGCACGATGTAGCCTAATGAAATCCATCGGTACGATGCAGTATTTACCGCGTTTGCTCTCTGGCCTTATATCCCTGTGACACTTAATATCGATTTAGTTGATTGCGTCATCGATTATTTTGACGCAGCAGTAACCTGTGTGCTTACTGGTTAATTGACCTGAGCGCTGATAAGAAGCCACACATCCTCTGAGAAGAAGCGACTTCCTAATCGACTCCTTTCAAGAATTAACGGCACCCTCCTAACAGAACTGTGTGGAATGGGTAAATAATAGTAATCCAAGACACATTGTATCTTTAATCTGATTTATCACACCACGTTCCGTTTTCCCGGTAGCCCCACCCACCTCGCATCGCCAGCTATCCCAGCATTTCTTGCAGACTCGAAAACTCGGGTTTTCGGCTTTAGAATTGAAACGATTCGCCTCTCGTCGGAGGATGTGTGGCTTTACCACAAGGAAACAAGTGGCATTGTTGGCCAGAAACGAGTACATGTTGCAGGGGCGGGGTTCGGATTTGCGACATGTTTGCCGCTCATTTTTTAATAGGCTAAATTGTGGATCGTCGTTTTATCCCCATTCTGTGGGCGCCGTGACCCATACCACTAGGAGGCAGGATGGCCACCGTAAGAAGTCCCATCTCGACCCAATCCGCCTGGCGGATTAATAGGCGGTGTTATCAGTGTTCATCAACTCAGCCAGAGGTCTTCTCTCACATTCCGTAAGGTTTGAATGCAGTCTCTCCTCCTTGTAGCACATAAATCCATCACTTTCTGCTACACAGGATGGCCAAGGCTCTCCACGGATGCATCGCTCAACTATGTAGTGAAAGTTCTTTCAGGTTTTAATCATGTTTTACAGTTAGGTTTTAATGGTGAGTCGCTATAGTGTTCAGTATTGGCAGCAGAGTCCCTCGCCTTGTGTAAAAGGTTTTGAGTTTTACATCTCTAAACGCAAACGCACAGTTCCACTCTAGTAGTGAATTCGGATTATTTTTTTAGAGGGGGCAAAAGAGATATCGTGTGATAATGACAGACTAGCCTGACCTTGATCTAACTGACTACGCCTATTGGAGATGTTAATCACGCTGTTGGAGTTCCTTGGTCTGCTTGTGCAGGACCTAGCTGAAACTATTAAATTGTAAATTGCCATTTTATATTTTTTGCTGTGGTCCTGGTTCTTATTTTTACAGTTAATTCACGGTTGATTTTGGGAACCATGAATTCATATACGATGCGCTTGAATAATATTCATTATTGTTGAATTTTTCAAAAGTATGAATGTACCATAAATGTAAAAAGGTTATATGCTTATGTAAGAAAATCACGAATGAACCAAGTATTTTCTAATTGTTCTTCACAACTATTAAAACAATCCCCTGTTTCGTTCACTTATAAAACAATTGGAATATTTCAAAAAACGCATAATAGGGAACAACCCCACATTTATTGTTATTCGTTTATTCATTTGAAAAATATTGCACGCACCTATACTAACATAACAAGCCATTTTAAGAGAATGGTCTTTTTTTTGTTTGTTGTTAAAACACTTGGTTTATCGATCGCTAAAATGATCCACGGGACATTCAAACGTTTTTTCACGTTGTAATTGTTATTTCTGTCCATTTGAAGTAAAGGCGCTTCACTTGTGAATCGAAACTACAGGATACTGGCTTCGCGAAATTATGAAGAAAATATTGCGCTCGCAACACCTGGCTCCATAGCTCAGTGGTTAGAGCACTGGTCTTGTAAACCAGGGGTCGCGAGTTCGATCCTCGCTGGGGCCTTAAATTTATCTGCTCTTTTCCAATCAAATATGAATGTATTTAACAAGGAATTAACATTTCCAACAGATCCTATCACTAAAGCATACAACGTGGTGCATGAACATCAGCAAACAATCCAAGCACTAGCTATATCCAGCCACACTAAACAGCTGAATTAATATTTCACCACAAACCTTCACAGCTCATTTCACTGCTGTTTTCTGTACAATTAAATTACAAAAGAGAACCAGTTTTAAATATTTTATTCCAGAAAATTGTACAATTGGACAGTTGTAATCTGACTACATTTTGATGCTAAAACATGTCTGTCTTCCCTTTGCCATTTTAAACACATTCAGTGAATTGTTCGTTAACAGTCAGAGAATGCAAATCATAGTTCCAAATGAACACCATTAAGCCCCACTGCAGTATTTATGAGATTAAAATGTCAATAATTAGTGAAAAGCATTGGGGACAAAATCATCCTTTGTACTTGTAACACAATCTGTACTTTGTACAAATTACAGTACTTTCTTAATTCAGTTATGTAGATGTGAGGATTAATTAATTAAAGTAAAGCAGAGAATATAATTGGTAGTCTTCAGCGCAACCTGGACGAAAACGTGGTAAATATCTCCCTCCGGACGATGCAGTCAGTCACGAGCATGGCTGCGAGATCTGACAGTGCAGACCACACCCCCCCGGGGCCTCAGACTTCCAGTATCTTGGATCTCAAAGGACTGTCCAGGGATGAGCTCCAATTCAAACCTCTGAATCAGTTTTGCCATCAGAATTCTTGCCTCTATCTGTGAAGAGAACATTCTCTAGTACATAATGTATTCTGATGCATTTCAAAGACAGCTCAGCACTGTGACTGAAATGAGGCACATATGAGCCACATAAAAGTTGTAGATCATAAAAGGCAGAATTTGATTGTAGTGTTAAAGGCAGCTGCATGTGTACACATACATGTATGTTCAAACCCCGTCCCCCCCACACACAGCACACACTACGTATGTGTGTCTGTCTGCAGTACACAATGTCTGAAGTAAAAGTACCCTAGAGTATACTGCGTGTGTGTGGTTTGTGTGTATTTGTAAGGGGGCTCCCTCACCTGTGAAAAGTTCTGGCCCAAGCAGGACCGAGGGCCCAGGGCAAAGGGAAAGTAGCAGAAATACGGCCTAGAGAGAGAGATTTCATCAGTTCTCCTGGCCACTTATACAACACACTCATCATATGCATGTATAAGGGATCCAGATAACAACCCTAATGCATCATCCAATTTCTCTTAAAATGGACATACATTGTTCTCATAAATATTTATTGGGAAGAGACGGTGGGGTACATAAAAAACTACCTCTGTTACAGCTGCATGGTTAGCTTACGACCCGACGGAGAGTCAGGTGAAACCACGTGAATGATGAATATTTATCAGTAAAACAGCATTTAATACTTAGGTGTGTCCGTGTGTGTGTGTGTGTGTGTGTTAGGGGTGGGCGATATGACAAAAATATCATATCACAATTTTTTTCAGGCATGATCACGATCCACAATATGATCACGATTCTTTTTCATGTTGGTATTTAAGACTATTTTGCAAGTTAATGAACAGTGCAATCAAACTAATATCCCTATTTAAGAAAATATTGCCCTTCAAGGAAATGAAAACCTAAAAGAAAAAGAATAACAGAGACCATTTGGGCCAAAGTACCAGATTTTAATCAAGTGCAATTCTGCAAACTATTAACATTCGACAATGCTTTCTCTTGAGGTGATTAAAAAGGTTCATCATGGCCATCCGATGTGCGAACATTTTCTGTGCAAATTTAGCAAATAACGGTGTTTTGCGCCCAAACCAGTTCCAAATCACAAACGTCAATTTGTTTTAGGGACCAGCTCCTCCGTGGTGTCAGCCAGGCCGCTATGTTGTCAAATAAAAAAGGGGGAGGAAAATAAACCCAAGACGCTACGTACTGTTGTTTGCTATCATTGGTTTATTGGTGTGTCTGTTAGGGGAGGCGCAACAGGGACTAGCGAATAGTGTGATTTTTAGAGAAAATGCTGGATGCCTTGTATGAGCGTTGTCAGTGCAACTGATAGAATGTACAGTTTCACTGTAGCCCGATACTCCCGATCTGTCTGGAAAGGCAGATCGTGGAGACATTTTAATCGTTCACAATCTAATATCGTCATATCGCCCACCTCTAGTGTGTGTCCAGGGGAGTCAGGGTTAAATCATTTAAATATTCACTCACTGGAGCCAAAAAAACATTGAAATATGAATTGAATACATACTGATTATCATTTGGCAGACTGACCACCAATCACTCCCCTACACTGGTCCTATTAATCAGAGACTCAGACTCGGCAACTTACTTTGCAGCATTAGGATGGAATCTGTCCGGATCAAACTTCAGTGGATCACTGAAGAATCTGTCCAACCTTCCACTCACATAAGAGCTGACCTGCAAAATCCAACAGACACAAACATCATACAAACAGCCTGAGACACTGCAAAAAAAAACATCCAACCAGAGACACAGACCAACAAATCAGACTCAAAAGGCATATTAACCAATCACAGAATCCAATAAATATACCAGCCAGTCACATAATCTGAGGTATAGAACAAACAACATATCAGCATTACAAACTAGTAAGCTGTAGATGTGTTCCAACTAATCACAGAATTTGGAGGCTACCTCTGCTAGGAAACTTGTAGTGGAACTGGACCACAAACTGTCCATCTCTGAGAAGATCATGGCAGTTTGTCGGGCGTGCAGATTCTTCCTGTATAGCACCTATAAAATTAGGCCCTTTCTCATCACCTACTCAACCCAGCTCTTAGTCCAGGTGATCACCTCCTGTCTACACTAATGGTACTCCTTCCTTGCTGGCCTCCCTGCTTCCAACATCAGACCTCTGCAGTTCATCCAGAATGATGCTGGTCGGCAGATTTATATCCACCCAGACTCAACCATGTCAAAGACTGAAGACTCTGCTCTTCAGAGTGCACCTCGACTCCCCTCACCCCTTTAGATATCCTCTTTTTTCTCTTTCTTTCTTTGGATTTCCTTTTTAATAATTTTATAGGCCTAGGTATAACTGTGTGAGATAGGATATCATTCTAGTCATACCTTATTTTGTTATAATATAAATTGTGGTTTGTTAGGTGAATCAGAAACACACAATTCGCTAATTAGCAAATCAAATTAGCGTGTAAATTTCAGCAATCTAAAACTATATGAACAAATCAAAGACTCAGTAAATGACTGATTTTACAAGACAAAATAAACTGCACATACAAAAATGACCACGTTGCCTGGAATGTGGATTCCATCAAAGATGATGTCTTCAGCCACCCATCTAGATGTGCCAGGAGCGGGAGGATACAGCCTGAGAGACTCCTTTAAGACCTGTGCAAGAGGGAAGGTCATTTACCAACCCTGATTCTGCCTTAGAGTCCACTAACAGGACCCCACCCTCACTTCCTGTCCCAAGGCAGACCAAGAGAACGCCTGTAACACAGGATGCCACATGTGCTTTCCAACAGGCAATTCTACATCAGGAATTATCGTGTATAATTTACAAAAAAAATGTTTTTACTCCCCTTCGGAAAAAGAAGAGGGATATTTCTATTTGGTATCCCTTTCTGTCTATCGTGACATTAGCTCCAGTTTACTGTGTAGATGCCTACAAGAAAATGTCATCTATCCAATGCATTTTTTCCTATGAGAAATTACATTTCCTAAAATAGAACAGATAAACATGGCTTTGTTATATTTCATTTCTATCTGTCTTTGGTAGTGAAATAGTAGAAAGTTATTATCTTTTCAAATCTAATCAGAAATGCTATTTATTCCACTGATGTCAGGAAATATCAAGCTGCTAAACTGACAAAACATAGTAAATGGACTGCATTTATATAGCGCTTTTATCCAAAGCGCTTTACAATTGATGCCTCTCATTCGCCAGAGCAGTTAGGGGTTAGGTGTCTTGCTCAAGGACACTTCGACATGCCCAGGGCGGGGTTTGAACTGGCAACCCTCCGACTGCCAGACAATCAGTCTTACCTCCTGAGCTATGTCGCCCCGTATCTGTTATAGTTTCAGTGGAACATTATCAATAAGGAGTATGCTATCTAATTTTGGAGTTTGCCATTTATGTCTGTCAAATCTGCAGTTTAGAATTCCACTGACTGACTGTTACAAAAACTGTATAC